>NC_137742.1:103994799-105491091 GCF_963264785.1 Psittacula echo
GTGAATTTACTCCCCTGGAAAAGTGCCACCTTGAGAGGAGCCAGTGCCTCTGTTGAACCATTCCACTGGTACAAGCAGAGAGCTGCAGGTGACTGCTTTTATCTCTCTAAGCACTGAGTGCCTCAGTACTTGCAAACCTGCTAGGAGACCTCTCTCTGCTTGGGCTCTTCTGAGATAGCCAAGCACTGTGGTTATTGCTGAGGGGAGTGAGGAAGGAGGTGCCATCATTTATAAGGCTGAGTACATGCTGCAGCAAGAGACCACAGATGGAGGGTAAGAGTTCTTAATCACCAAGAGCATTTGTCTAGATGTAAACCAGTAATCTTCCTAGTAACAAACAGCTCAACCAGTTCCTTGGGTCAGGCAGTTACAGTGTTCATAGGATTTTTTTTGTTTTCTGGAGTAAACCAAGCAGATATATGGCTTGGGGGCTTTTCTGGCTTTGCATCTTGTCTCTTCCTGTTGCATTTATTGTGCTTATTCTAAGCAGACATCTAACTTTCAACTCACTTGTATTGAGCACATGTTCATACTGAGCTTCTAGCAGAAGTGCATGGTGCAGAGAATTATGAAGTTGATCATCCTTAAAGGAATTTTGAATCTTTAGTCTGCAAAGCAGCTGGAGATTAGGTGGCAATACATGCACCGTCTGAATTAAACCTGATTGAAAATCCAGGTGTTTCCATGATTGAACACTGCCTTTGCTTTCATGTCTGTTCTGTATGCAGTGTAAAAGGTCCTGTAAAAATACAGGCTATTTTTTCAGCATCGCTGTAAGTTGTGCTCCTGTATGTTTTAAGTCTGTGCAGTCTGCAGGGCCATGTGCTTACAGTTAAAAAATACACCTTGGAGTTTCAAACTGACTTGGTGAATGCTAGAGCTTGTAGGTAAAATTCCAGCCTCAAGCTTCATTCTTGTATGCGAAGGGTGGCAGACTCTTGTCTAGTCTGGAACAATATCAGAATCAGTTTCTTATGCAGCTTAAACTCTGTATTTCCTTCTTGAAAATACTGTGATAAACCATGTTAATCAATTCAGGCAACATTCTTCTTTAGGAGGTGAAATACAAGAGTACAAACTCTGCAAGATGAACCTTCCTTGATCTGTCCCATCTTGCTCCCCATAACTAGTGTTGTTTTCTACCCTCTGCAGACTGTTGGGTACTGATGGACGTTTCCAACAGCCCTGAGCAAAACCCCTGCTCTCCTGATGAAGAGTACCAGCAGCTTTCTGATGAGGAAGTCCTGAAGGAATGTTGTTCAGACCGGGAACTTGATGGAGAGGGTGGGCAAGGCAGCATTATGGGAGAGGAGGAGGATGCAGCCAGGGGACTGGGCCATGGCGAAGAGGAGAACCGCTCAGATGAAGAGGACCGCTTAAGTGAACCTAAGTCTCACCAGTCTGACAACAATGAGCAGAGTGGGGAGCTGAAGAGCCCTCCACCTCACAAAGGTGAGGAAGAAGACAGGACAAATGATCTTGGTGATGAAGCATCGTCTGTCACCCGTGAACTAGATGAGCATGAGTTGGACTATGATGAGGAAGTTCCTGAGGAACCAAGTGCTGCTGCTGCAGAGGAGGATGGTGAGAAAGCTGCTGGTGAGGATGATGAGGAAGAAGAGAAAGGAGATGATGCTCATGAAGATGAGAAAAAATCCAGTAGCAAAAGTGATGATGAAAAGGATGGCCAGGATCCCCTCAAGGAGAAGAAGAAAGAAGAAGATGATGGAGAAATTGATGATGGAGAAATTGATGTAAGTAGGAGCTGGTCCAAGTGGGCAGAGCCCTACAGGGAAAGACCTGTCCTCGTGTTTCTGAACTGTTTGGCTCTTAGACTGCCATGCCTCCCTTCTTTGACATGAATTAGCTGTGTTAGCTGTGTCCCCAGTGTGCAAGTAACACACTTTCTCTCTGGAGGTAAGACCATACCGCGTACCAAATCCTAAACTTGGTGGGTGGAATGTCTGGTGCCATGTACTGTAGAAAAGCTTTGTGCCAAATACTGTCAGAGCCATCACAAATAAGCTTTGTTCCCGTTGAGCGTGGAAGGGCTCCAGTGCTTTAAGAAACTATTTTGCCTCAGCTTTTGGAGGACTTCTGAATGATGCTGACAGCAGACTATAGCTATGGATTAGGTGTTCATAAGCTGTCTCCTTGCTTGAGGTTGAGAGACTGGTGCTGGGGAGTGGAAGCCTGTGGCCCTGAGATGGTTGTTGGGCTTTAGCAGCATCTGGATGCATGGAAGAGGAGCAGAAGGTGCTGGGCTCTCTGGAAAGTGCCTAACCAGGTGGCCCCTGCATGTGGTTTAGAGGATATTTTTAGGGATATGCAGTACCAGTAGCTGCTGTTTCACAGCTGAGGACAAACAGCTATTTAATAAAATCAAAACCTGGGTTTAATTGCCTTGGTGACTGGGGCAAATAGCACTCTTTATTCATGTTTGTCTTTACATGTTTAATACAGCTTAATACCAGTTTCCTTCTTGCAGGCAGAAGAAAACAGGACAGAGTGATTCTAGCAGGAGAGTAGAAACCCTCCTGTGGGTTCCTGGTCTAGTGGACACCTTGCTTGAATCTGAGTAGTGGGAGTGCAAAGCACTTCAAAGAGAAGTCTGTGGCCCAGAGTAGGCTCTGTTCTCAGCTCTCTGTACCAGAAGGTGTCCTGCACAGCTAAGCAAGGTTGTGAGAGCATCCTGGTGACCAGACAAGAAGCAATGCACTGTGGATGGGGTCACTGGTGGGGAGGATTCATACTGGGGAGGTGGTGTTGCCTTCCAGTCTCCATAGCTGTGTAGCTGCCCCGGCCACATGCTCAGGAAGCTCTCAGACTATCACAGAAGAGACCTGTCCTCCCTTTTCACTGAAGAGTCGTATATTGTGTGGTTTTTTGCTTTGACAAGTTCTGTTGCTTAAAAAAGGTGATGTAATTTTTCTTCATCATGGCCATTCTGGCAGATGATTTTGTTTAAAAACATATTTTCCAAAAGTTTTGTGCATTTCTGGTTCATTTAGGAGGAATTCTACTGTCTTGTGAAAGAGTCCAGGCAGGGGGAGAAAAAATTCCTGGAGCTGTGACTCCATGCCTGCTTCTTGATTAAAATATGAATGCTTTCCTTTAAAGTCTAAGGCTTTCTTAAGAGCGCTCTCGTTACAAAGCACAAGATGAATCTGTACTCTGGTTTTCATGTATTATCTCATAACAGGGCTCCCAGCTGCCTGATTCCAAGGAGACATCACAGAAATAAATACTTACCCTTTTGTTCAAGTACAGCATTTGCAAAGACTTCACACAGCTCCTTTGAAAGAAGCGGAGTCGAGCTGGTTATGCCATTCACACGTCACTGAATGCCATCCCTAGCTTTGGGGGGAGCTGTGAAACCTCTGCGTTTTATTCTGCTTTCAGACTTCTGTCTTGGAGGGAGGAGAATATCAATGCAAATTTTAATTTTAATATATGTGTAGTATTTTAAATCCCTCCTTGTTCAGGAGAGCTCTCCTTGTATAGCCCTCAGAGGAATGCAGCAGCAGAAGCTGTTAACCCATCTCTCTAGAGATCCTCTGTTTATTTACAGCCAAGTGATGTTTTTTTTCTTCCTTTCCAGCTGCTAAATTGATCAAAGTACATAACTTTCCTAATCTTTTCCATGTAGACAACTGCTGTCTCTGCCACAGGGTTGCTGCGATTGCCACGCAAGGGGAAGGCCTCCACCGGATGCTCCCTCTTCAGATGTGTTTCAGATGCTGAAAACTTGTGTGGTGGTGAATAGAGGCAGAGTGAGGGAAAGCCAGGGTGCCTTTTAGATTAAATAGCTCATTTCCTTGCCAAATATCTCTGACAATTCTGGTCATGTATTTGCCTTCTGCATCGCCTCCCTTTGTCTTTTCAGCTGCAGCCTTGTGAAGCCGGGGAAAGGGTTTTTTTCCCCTCTTGAGAGCAAAGGCAAAGGCAGGTACTTTCAAAGTTTCAACAGCTTTCTTCTGGAGATGTTTTGTGGCTGTTATTTCACACTCTCATCCGCTGTGGTTCTTAATCTTCAAAACAACCTGCATCTCCCAGACTTTCTTCCTGGGCCTGCTGTGCCTGGGGATGATGTAGAGTTTTATATGAGCTGATTCAGAGCTCCTGCCTGGAGCTGAGGAGTAGAAAGGAAGGTGTCAAGTTGTTGCCAGAGAGGACTGGAAGAAATATGTATGACTTTATTCCTAAGAAGCTTATGTGTGAAGTTGTCACTCAGCACTGCGGGAAAGCATGTGGGAGTTACTTATTGTAATAGCAGTTGTCCTTCAGACTTGGACAGATGTTGCTGGGTTATTGCATTAATGCAGGAATACTGCTGCGCATTTTAAAACAATAGATAGAAGGAATTGTTTTGAGCTTAAATAAGGGTGACATGAGTGCTGAGCAGGGGACAGTCCAGTATATAGCAGGTAAAATGATGCAGCTTGAAACCTTGGTCTGTGGTGTGGCATCAGGATGTGCTTAACACCTGAAGTGTCTGGCATCACCTTTGAAACACTGAAGTTGATGCATCGTGCTGTTTGTAGAAGCACGTTGTGAAGATGCTGTGGGGTATTTGTTGGAACTTTATAGTGTTTTTCTCTTCTATTTTGCTCCAGGGTGTGTTTTCAGTGACTGATATTTGACCATATTGTGAAATGTCAAGTCGCTGCAGAAAATGCACCACGTGAAATGTCAGCTTGTCTGTCTGTTCCAGGATGACGATTTGGAGGAAGGAGAAGTTAAAGACCCCAACGACAGAAAAGTGAGGCCACGTCCCACATGCCGATTCTTCATGAAAGGTAATGACATACTGTAATGGTGGAAGAAAACAAAAGGTGCTGTAATTTTTCTTGTTTGATTTAAACTATTAAGCTGCAGTCTGCATGATAAACTCTGCCTCAGGTGTCCTCAGTATCACCTTTCTATTCCTTGGCAACCAGATGCTGAATTTACGTACAGCCAATATGCAAAAATGAATTTCCCCTAAGTGTGGTGAGCCTGATGGAAGCAAATAAGGGAAAACTTAGAATCCCAGACTGGTTTGTGCTGGAAGGTACCTTAAAGCTCATCCAGTTCCAAACCCATGCCAGAGGCAGGGACCCCTTCCACTAGAGCAGCTTGCTCCAAGCCCCTGTGTCCAACCTGGCCTTGAACACTGCCAGGGATGGGGCAGCCACAGCTTCTCTGGGCACCCTGTGCCAGCGCCTCAGCACCCTCACAGGGAAGAGCTTCTGCCTAAGAGCTCATCTCAGTCTCTCCCCTCTGGCAGGTTAAAGCCATTCCCCTTGGCCTGTCCCTACAGGCCCTTGTCAAGGTTTCCTGTAGCCTCTGGGAGCTGCTCTGAGGTCTCCCCTTAAGGAGCCTTCTCTTCTCCAGAAGAGCCCAGCTCTCTAAGGGTGCCTCATCTTCATGGCTTCCTCTGGACTTGCTCTGAGAGCTCCATGTCCTTCTTATGTTGGAGGGCCCAGACTTGCAAGTGTTCTTAAAACAGCATGGGATATAACTGACTTTTTTATTGTAATTTTTTTTGTAATTTTTAATAGGACATTTCCCAAAGTTTGGGCAACTCTACAACAGCTATCTTAGGCTATCCTGCAATTTTGCTTTAGTTTAGAGAGTTAGGTTTTATGAAAGTTTACTTATTTAAACTGATTACAGGTTAATAATATAATCTTACACTTCCTGCAGCTGCATCTCACTTCATGTTTGCTCATTTATTTGGTTTTATTTACAATCGCTCTAAAAACAGTTTATGAAAATCTGGATCAAAAGAAGGGTGGGGAGCAGGGTGGAGTCTTTTACTCCCTATGTCAGTGGTGTAATGTAGAGCAGGGACCTGCTCAGGGGGTTTCCGGAGACGTGACCATCACATATCACATACTCTGCTTCCTGGATGTCTTCTGGTATCAGATTTTCTCTGTGTGCTGAGACACGAAGGTGGTGGTGGTGATGGTGGTGGAACAGGGAAATCCCTCAGCCAGGAGAGCTGTTTGTTCCTGAATCCTTAACGTGACACACGCCTCTGTGCAGCATGGAAATATTTGCCTGAGTCAAAGTTCAGACTGCAGAATCTCCTGCTGTAGTTGTTGTGTGATTTGGTGTCAGTTCAGGTAACGTTGACACTCGCTCCTGCTTGCCCAATAAAGGCTTTACTGCCACCAGGAAGATGAGGTGCTGCTCTTCAAGACATTCAGATTTTAACCCTTGCTGTGTTGGAAGAGCACTCACGTGGCTGCATCTATCCAGTGGTGTGAATGACCAGCTTGCAAAGCCTTCCAGCAAAGTAACTTGCTGTATAGCCACCTTGACATGAGCAGGGCTCGTTACTTGTCAGAGTGGTCATTCCTCTTGATGCCTCAGTAGGAATGTAAGTGTTGGTGTAGGTGTCTGACAGCCCCTACACAGAGTGCTTAGACACTGAGAAGGTATGAGCCATTGACCAAAGGGATTTGTGCTCTTGTTATGTTTGACAGTACAAAAGCATACAGTGTTACCTCTGACACCAGCACGTGGTTAGTATGGGACTGATGAGGAGCATTTCCAGGTACCCAAGTGCAGCGTGAATTTCTGCCAGCCAACACTGGGGATTCTTCCTTGGGCTGAAACAGTGCTAACGGCTCCTTTACCCCTCAAGACAATGTGCTAATGACTGAGCTAGCACAGAACTAGCAATGACTTTGTGATGCAGTTGTCTGCTGGGAGATCTGCAAAATGCCTCTTACCTGATGTTGAGTGGATTGCTGGAAGAGAATTAAAAAAGGGTTTTGTTTCTGAGGCAAGGTGGGAGTTAGCTTTGTAGCCTGGTATAGACCCCCAAGTGTTACCATTTCTTTGAGAGTGGTACCTGAAGCTAATGAGCAGCCTCAGGTTTGTCTGCTGCACTCAATAGTGATGTCTCCTTTCCTGCTTAGTGCTGGCAAGCCTGTGGCTTTGGCTGGAAGCAAAAGCTTTGATATACTTCATGCCTCACCAGGGAGCTGTTCATTTTGAATGCACTGCAGTACTTTCTTTTCTGTCAGGTTGTATGCATTCATTGTTTTTTGTAAAAGGTAAAACTCCTAACTTGGAGTGTTTGTTATTAATAAGACTTGAAGAGCTCATAGGCTTCTTAATATCATTTGCCTAATGGTCTGTTTGCATCCATCCCTCCCTTGTCACCATAATAAGGTTCTTGTACTGGATCTGTGACTGGATCTGTTTGTCCTCTCTGGGAAGGTGTTGGGTGGTGAATGTCTTTCCATGGATATGAAAACAGGTAAATCCCAACAGAATTGGAGAGAAGAAAAGTCACATGTCTCAAACAGCGTTATTCCTTGATGGGTTTTAAATGCTTGTGAGTCTAAACAAATGTTTGCTGTGGGGATCTAACAGAACTATGTTTCCACAGGGCACTGTACCTGGGGCATGAACTGTCGATTTATTCACCCTGGTGTGAACGACAAAGGGAACTACTCCTTGATCTCCAAGCCTGAGCCCTTCTCCCCAAATGGAGCTCCTCCCATTGGCCCTCACCCACTGATGCCAGCCAATCCTTGGGTATGGACATCTGTTTTATGGATTTATGGCTTCTGCACATAGCTTTTGTCTCCTGTTCTGGAAGTGAAGATGATTTGGGTTGGTTTTTGTTTTGTGAGCTAGTAACTTAGGAACATTAGTCACTATCCAATTCATCAGTTGGATGTATGATATTTTAAAAGGTTGTCTTGTAGTTGCTAGTAGAGCAGAATAATTTTCCATGTGTGTCCCAGTTTATGGCCTGCTGATACATCTCTGGAGTGTCTGGAGGTACTCTGGGGTAACTGGGTAATAAAGCACAAATTTGCTACTTAAAACTAATGTCAAGTGTGTGTCTTATTCCTCTTCTTGCCTTTCCAACAGGGAGGACCAGTTGTTGATGAAATCTTACCTCCGCCCCCTCCAGACCCTCCAACAGAAAGTGCCTGGGAGAGAGGACTTCGGCACGCTAAAGAGGTAAATGCCATCCTCAGGAAGCATGCTGATGTCTCCTAAATCCAGTGGCATGTTTCACAGGGAGCTTTTTTTTGGAGCATGTAGCTTCTTGTTCTTTCTAAGAAACTTTCCTTTTGCTTTTAAACCTGTTAACTGTGTCTTGTTGTGTATCATAGTTGTACAGTCAAGAGGCGCTGACACCTAGGTTTGTTTTTTTTCATATGCTAGGGGGAGTTTGTGGCCCTGAAGTCAAAACCTCTACAAAGCAAACCTTTCTAAGCTGGGCTAATTTCCTTTACTTCAGTACCTGTTTCTGTAGCATGTATCCGTGTGTCTGATCATTGCAGAAAATGGGGTTAGCATGTGTGAAGCTTTCCGCCTGTCTGCTGCTGTTCTGAGCTGATGGAATAGTGAATTACACTTTGTACATGAAGGAAGGTCCAGTGTCTTGCACATTGAGAGCTGGGCAGAAAAAGGGTGTTTTAGCAGAAGGGCAGGTTTCTCCCAAGTGAAGGATTTTTAAGACTGCAGTTTCTCTGGGTCTCAGAAATGTTCTCTTTACAATGCTTTTTATATTATGGCAGGTATTAAAAAAGGCAACTATGAGAAAAGAGCAGGAGCCTGACTTTGAGGAGAAGAGGTTCACTGTGACTATTGGAGAAGACGAGCGTGAATTTGACAAAGAAAACGAGTTCTTCCGTGACTGGAATTACCGCATCACCAGAGATGTCAGAGATCCAGCGTAAGTCTTGGTTTTGCTACATGGAATAGATTGGGGGAAAGGTAGTGCAAGATGGCAGTCTCCAGTTAACTGGAGGAATGCTAACCTCAAAGTGGAAACAACTTCCATCAAGCAGCATGTCACCAGTTAAATGTGAGCTGCCTCCACTCACTCCAGTTCACACTACCTTCCTTTACAGTCATCTTTAAACCTTTCTGCCTTCAGTGTTGTTGGCACACTGGTCCCTCAGGGGCATTGTCTAGTTGTGCATTGCCTGTGTCACGCCAGTGCATTCTTCCAATTGGTTTTCCTCTTGTTTTTCTTACTCCAACCCATGAAAGTTTTGAAGCTGAGGCTGCAGAGTTGGAGTAAGGTCCAAGAGCTTTAGGGCAGCAGTTGTACTGTCTCGACCATCTGGGTGTTCATTTGCAAGGGCATTGGCACAGCAACTGGTCTTCAACATTTTGACCAGTCCCAAATAAACTGTTGAGTAAGATAGTGGTCAGAGAGTAAACCGTTTAGCTTTCTGGGCCAAAACAAACACCCTAAACTCAAGTGCTTAGGTGATTGGTTTTCTTAAGGAGGTGAAATGTGAAGTGATGGAGACCTCAGACACACTCCTGTTATGTCTGAGAGCAGGCAGGAGAAGACGCAAGGGTGAGTTAGTCAGCTCTGGGAAACTTGGTTAGTGGTTCTCAAGCCAAGAAATCAAATGGAAAAAGATTTCTTGAGAGGCTTGTATTCTGCAGGATTACAGGTGAATCTCTTTCTCTTGCTCATACATCCTCTGTTCTTCCTACACATACAGACTGTGGAAATACTCCCACTCACAAAGTGTTGCAAGGCTTGATTCTGCCTATTATAGAGTGAATGAGTTGAAAAAAAAAACCCTCTGAAAAGGAATAAGGAGTGGGTTAAGCTTTTGTCCCTTGATTTGCTGTGGAGTGCAGTTCTTTTCCCCATTTTAAATTCTGAAGCCTGAAATAAAACAGTTGCCTCATATTAATTTTTTCCTGGGTAGAAATATGTCTGTTGTATTTAACAGAACAAGGTCTTCTGTTCCTCTGACAAGGCTCTCAGTTGCACCTGGGACATATCATTAGTGCTCTGTGGGTTGACTGTACAGTACCTTTATTTTATGACTGTGTATGGAAACTATTATCAGTGTTCTGGTTGTTCTTGCCACTGTCTCACTGATGTAGGAATTGTTGTGTTAGGTACAGAACTTTCTGGTTTTCATACAGTCAAGGAAAATAAATGTTTTGCATGTTGCCAATGTTAAATAAGTTAACAAATGGAATTCCTGTAAATTCAAGCATCTTTATTGTGGCATTGAAGTATCTTCGTTGTGTGTAAAGGCTGAAGTTATGATGCTGATGCTGCTTTAACTCCAAAAATGGTGATTTTTCTCACACATATGCACCTTATTGCACAGATAGACACCTTGCAGCAAACTAACCACTGACATGTTAATAAATGCTTTGAGGACTGTCTTGTGACCTATGGAGATGTCTAAATAGTTCATAAATCCTTTTTCTTTTTTGAAAAACTATAGGGAGGTGGACATCAAAGAAAACATTAACTATGGGTAAGCAGGTCTTTGATTCCAGTACTGTTGCAACTGTAAGAAAATATTCCCTTTCCTTTTTCCATTGTACTTCTTAAAACTTCCTAGGCCACAGACTGCTGTCTCATCTGATGTGGTGGGCAGTTTAACTGAGTGGATGTATTTGACTTTTTGGGTGATACCAGTTATTCGCCTGAGCATTTTAGCACCGAATTACCTAAATGCACAGCAGTTAATTAAACAAGTTAAATGATTGTTTAAATAAATAAGAAGTCCACAAATGTTACAGGCAGGGAATAGGGAGATTTGGACTTGAGTCTATGCTAAAAGTAGAGGTTTGGTTTTGGTGTAGCTTGAGATTTTTTGTGTCTCTTTGGACACCTGATGTCACTGAATCTAGACTGTTGTCTGGTTGGCATCAGGAGTTTCTTGCTGGATTAAATATCAGTATTCAGGATTAGCTGGTATCTTTTTCTTGGCTTGTTTCAGACATGAGTGGAAATCTTAAACCATTTAAAAGCACTGGAACAAAAATGCAAGTAGCAGCTTGACTTGCAGGGCAGCACTTACATCATAGCCAGTTTTAGATTATTTAGCAGCTTTTAAAATGCAAAAGTGGGCCCTTTATTCCTCTTACGTACAAGTCAGAGTCTCATTATGGATAATCTGGAATTTGGGAGCATTTGTTTTGTATGTTAGTCTGCCACTGACTCCTCTGTGGCCCTGGAAGTTTCTTGTTTCCTGTACCCACCTCCCTGTCTTTACAATGGATGTGATATTTCCACTGCAGGTGGCTGGCAGGGATTGGATATTGTTGACTATGTGAATTAAAACCCTTTAATAATGTTAATAGAATTCATCAAATGGAGGAAACATTGCAGATTTAAGGAGGGTGGGGTTTAAATCCTTTTTTGACCGAAGTTACTACAGTTTTACAGTTGGGCAGCATGTGTCATGTGCTTGCCCTTTCATTTGTGTGCTTGGAGGGCCAGGGCCCATTTTCTCCTGGAGAATATAACCTGCAGATGCAGTTATCTTCATTGCATGGAGTAATTCCAGCTATCAGGGCAGAGCATTGCTGCCCTGCCCCAAAGCTTAACTTCCCCAGTGGAATGCTCAGCCACAGTTCATGTCCTGTGCTGGTGGCAGCGGGATGCATCCATCATCTTTGGTGGCAGGGTGGGTAGGAGATCACCATCCCTTCCACTTCAGATGTGAGAATGCTTGAGATTAGTTCTGTGTGCATGAACAGAAAACACAGCTCGAAATCAATGAGGCAAAACATGTTCTGTTACATTTGCATACATTTGAAGTAGCTATAAAAAGCATTTTTACCACATTGATTTGAAAGGCTGAATTTGTTTTTTAGCATTTTTCTTTTGTGTTTATCAAGAAAGGTTTATGCTTTTCTTTGATAAGCTTCACTTTAAAAAGCCTGTCTGTTTGGGGTATGTAGAAAATAAACCACTGTGTATGGTCATACTCCATTGAACATGTCTTTTCTTGTCAGTGCACAGTGACTAAACCTGAGCTAGAATACATAGCGTTTCTGTGTGGCGACAAGGTGATGTTTCCCTTTCTAACCTTCCCTGTTTTTCATTGTAGGCTTGATCCCTATACAGATCCCTATTATGACTATGAAATAGAACGGTTCTGGCGTGGTGGGCAGTATGAGAATTTCAGGGTTCAGTATACAGACCCAGATCCATACCGTAACTACAGAGTAAGTAAGGTAATACCCCTTTCTGTGCTTCTCCTTTCAGCTTTCTTCTAGGTACTTCTGGTGCTTGTCATGTTTCCAGTGCAGGGTTGAAACAGGCCTCGTGATGGACGTTCAAGATGCTTAATCTTACAGATAGTTAAATCTTGACTTAATTGCTGCACAGAACACACTCTTAAGTGCCAGGGGTGGGAGGAGGTTCTGTTTCAGTGTGATGAAGGCAAAAGCATGTCTGAGTTGGGAAGATGATTCCTCTTGCTGGCTGCATCTCTGCGTGCCAGCCTCATACAGCCACATCTGCAGCCATTCTTGGACACGTCAGGAGAGTGAGTTTCCAGGAAATAACCTTACTGTGGTTTGCTTGTTAGTTATTGGGACAGAAAGAACTGGATCTGGATAGGCGTGTTTAGTATGCAGACAGAGGTTCCAATGTGACTGTCCACTGCTGGTGGAGTTCTGTGTTAGTTGATCAAGTCAGGTGAGGAAAGCCCCCAGCCAGTTGCTGAAATCCCTTATCAGTTGGTGGTGTACTACTGTAAGTTATCGAGTTCTATGAAAATAAGGCTATGAACCCTTTTCCTCTGCTTCCTTTTGCACTTACACAATGTGTTTTGCCTCTAGAGTAGTGGCAAAAAAACAGTAAGTCCTGCTCAGTGGGGAGCTTTTCAGTGGTATTTGTCACATTGTGTAGAAAGTGGCTTTCTTTTCGCTGGAAGACCTTGCTGTTCTGCAGAAGCAGTGCATAAACAGGAGCCTGTCCTCGCTATTGCTGCACATGCTGCACCATCAATTATTTTCATGGTGCGTGTCTGTACAGTTAATCAGCTAAACACGATTAGCAGTGAGAGTAAATACTTGTAAACATCAATACATTTATTTAATAAGCGTAATAAGCCAAATTAATCTTTGACTACTGCCTTTGAAAATTACAGCTGTGATGAGTATGATGTATGCTTTGTTCCTTTCTGCTTTCTGCCTGCTCAGCAAACAGTGATGGCTCCACATTCATCTATCTCAACACTTTACTCTGACATGAGAGGGTGTCTGTAACTCCTTGTGGTCCAGGACCTTGGTATCCACTTTGTTAGGGGATGTTACCACACAGTGATTTCTCTTTTCTTTTTTGAAGGAAAGAGAGCGAGAACGCGAACGGGAGAGAGAGAACAGGCAACGAGAAAGGGAACGCGAGAGGGAGCGGGAGCGGGAACGGGAGCGGCGCCAGAGGGAGCGAGAACGGGAAAGGGAACGAGAGCGCGACAAGGAGCGCCAGCGGCGGAAAGAGGAGTGGGAACGCGAGCGCGAACGAGTGAAGAGAGATGAGAAAGACAGGCAGCACAGGGACCGGGACAGAGACCGGGACCGGGACAGGGAGCGGGAAAAGGAGAAAGAAAAAGCCAAGCCCCGGTCCCCGCTGCTACCAAGGTAAGTGGTGGCTGGAATTCAGACTTGTCTTTTTATCTGCATTGTTTTATCTGTGGATCGTGAACCAGGGTAGTGGTGATCAGAGTGCAGGAGATCGCTGTTGTCCACAACTCCAGTAAAGCGGTGGTTGCGAGAGGAAGGCAGTGCTTTAAATGAGCCTTGTTGGCCACTAAGTGGAGCTAAAACATCAGTAAGAACCGAGCGTGCATGACCTGTCTGAAAGGACAGCATCTGTCTTCTGGCCTGTAGGTATGGAGATGTTCAGCTTGTCCCTGTTCCCTCGGGGCTAGAGCATGTCTTGGGAGGCTGGCTGGGTCCCCAGTGCTGGGAGAGTCCTGCAGATGGTGGCAGCTTTGACAAATGTTCTTTGATAAGAGGCAGGGCTGGTTTGGGAGTTTGTGGATAGCAAGTGTATCAGGAGATCTTTTAAGTTAAATTCAACAAAGAGGCTAGAAAATGTAAAAGGATTGTATGCCTTGAAATGAGTCTGTGCTAAGTGCTGTGGTGGCATGTGATGTGGAGCTAGGTTTCTGCCTTGGACTGCTCATTGTTTCTGAAAATCCTGGTTCTGACCTGTGTATAAGAGAAAAGTGAACCAGGTAGACTAAAAGTGTAGGAATTTCAAAAGTGATTCCTATTCTGTTTCTCTTATGATTATTTAAGTGCAGTGAATTAGGCGTTTTTGTAAAGCATTGCATAAATATCACTGCAGAATATAGAACTTATGAGAAGTTCTGATGTCATATGTGTTGTGAACACACAAGCATGTGTATGTGTGTGTTGGAGCAAATTGGGGTGTGGGGAAGCTGTTTGCCAAGTCATATTTGACCTTCTCCTTCTGCCTGATGTCTATGGTGTTTCTTGAACACTAGAGAAAGGTGTGAAACATCATTAGCATGGTGTGTTTTAACAAACAGCGGTGCTAAGGTGGCCCTAAATGAGTTGCTGCATGCAGTTGTGTGGTTTCAGGTGGGAGCAGGGTTTTGTCTTGAATCTGACCCTGAATTTTTATTTGCATTACCAAAAGGAAACGTGATTTTTGATGATGAAGTCACACACTCAGAACAGTTTGAAGGTGTCTTGTGAGCACTTTGGTGCCATAGCAGAGTGGTTACAGGAGTATATTCAATTAAATGCTTCATTTAATTATAATCTTCACTTACAACCATAATTTGTGCACCTTAATTACCACATTTGCTGTCGGTTCTGCTCTTGTTCAGTTAGTGCTGGAAGAGATCTTGCTGTCCAGAACTGTGTGATGATGAAAGTGACATCCGCTGATGGACAGCTCAGGTTGTTAGTCATTAACAGTCACTGTGACTGGGATCACTGCAAGGTTCAGTCTGTTGGTTGCTTCTTCCTTTGACACTCATGGGGCAGGGATCTGTGGGAGAGCTTTTGCTGTTAGTGCTGCCCAAGGTTTGCTGGGCAGGAGTGGTGGCCGTGTTCCTCAATCTTAAATCCATCTTGCCCCATGTAACCATGTGTGTGAAATGAGGTGTGGGATTTGTGGTGTTTGTGGTATATGCTTTGTGAATACAGGTTCCCTCTTTCCCTCCCATGCCCGCTCTCTAACATTAGCACTGTTTAAAGGAGCTTTGAAAGCTGGTGACAAGAAGCATTTGTCATTTTTATGTTGAATAAGGAGCTACTATTGAGCAGAAAGCTTTAAAATCTCCCTAGAAAATCTTAGGCAAGCACCTACACACAGTATCTCCTCCTAGGGAAGAATGGAATTAATGGCAGTACTTATCCCATTAAACTGAAAGCCCTGCATGGTAAAGGGAGCTCTCCAAGTACGCTTAATTGTTCTTCAGTTCTTGCTGTGGAAACCCATATCAATGTGAACACTCTTACTGAAGCATTTACAGGTGTATGGGTGTTTGCAGAGAAAACAAAGCTGCAGAAGTAAGTTTTGAAAAAGCTTTTCAACCAAGTGAAAGCATAAGTCGACTTCTTTTCCCTTGGAGAAGACATCTCTCATCCAGCAGCTTGTGTTTCTCTACGTAGCATTCCCCAGAAGCCTCCATCACACTTACAGTGTGACTTGGCTCTGGGCAGTGCCATTCTGTCCTACATAACCTTTTTGACAGGCTCTAAACTTCCTTGTGGCAGTCAGAGCTGTCTCGCCTTTCCTCTGAATACCTTCACACTGTGCTGCAGAGGGTCAGGTTTGGGACTTTGGGATTAAACAGCTCCCGAGTTTGTTTGATGTGTAAAGCGATTGTGATTGCTTCATGCTTCCTGGACAGCAGGATGCCTGATAGTGGTGTTGCACTCACCTATGGGTGTATTTATAGACTCCGGGCTTTCCCTAATTGCTAGATCCTAGCTTTTGGCAAGTCCGGCCTTTCCAGGCATCATAGGGCAATGGATGGGGGCTGGCTGTGCCCAGCTGCAGGCAGCTGCCCGTTAACATTCCTGCACCAAAGGCAGCACTAAGCCCATGAGGCCCGGCACTTCACTTAGTAATGAGGTGGAGAGATTGGAAAACTGCTCCACAGAGGTTGTGCAACGGGCCATGAGCTTTGCCAAAAGCAGAGCTGAGGATGTCTGTAATTACAGGTAGATGCCGGTCTGTCCATCAGCTTGAAGCTCGCTCAAGTAGAGGTGGAAACAAACTGACTGTGGATTTGCAAGGATGAAAGAAAATGAAAAGCAAATAGCCAGGAGTATGGAAACAAATTCTGCTTCCATTATATTGAAAGTGGGAAAGCTTAATCTGATCTCTAAACAACAGCAGAGCAGTTATGGGTAATAACACAGAGGACTTCCTGGCATCACTGGTTGCTACAGATGAGGAGGATTAGAATTTAACAACAAACAGTGATTATAAACCCTAGTGGACTTGGTGGCAAACGCTTCTCCTTGAACCTTTTAAAAGAGGCTGCAGTGTTTGGGCTTCAAGTAGGATTGTCACGTGTGGATTGGACTCTTCTTTGAAGGAGTGTGCAGTTGCTGCTTTATGCTTTGGGTTGGTTTTTTTTCCCCAAGCTGAAGATGAGCACTCCAAGAAGTTTATGATCTGAGATTGCAATGCTAGTAAAATTGTTCCTCCCCCTCCTCCTCCTCCTTCCTCAGGCATCGAACACTTAAAACAAGCCAGGACACTTTATGATTGACTGGAGGGATAACTTGGCTGTCTGGCCTTGTGTTCCCCATCTCCAGAACGAGTTCTGATGCCCCAGGCTGTGACTGATTTTGCTGAGTGCAAAATTTCTGCTTTATATCTCTGTCTTGCCAGTGTAGCTCCCTGCTGTGCAAAGCATTTTGGGGATAAAGAAATGCCATGAAATGTTAGTTGAAGAAACTTAGAGCAGTGTAGGATGTTCTAAACCAGGCTTCCGGGCTTCAGCTACAAGCAAAGGCCCTATCCACAGTAGTATTACTTTGCTTTAATCCTTCTATTGTTGCATAGGTCTTTATCCTGCCATCACTCAAGTGAGTCTGATTGTTTCAGGATCACATTAAGCAACAGTCAGTGTCATGGGACCTGGTAGCGGTTGTATTTCCAAAGCACCAGGGAACGTTAAGCAGTTGGACCACTGGTGGAAGCAGTAGGCTCAGTATCATTGCCACATTCGCTTTGGTGGCACTAGGTGGTCCTCAGCCATGTAAGGAAGAGGAGGGAAGCACTCCTGTGCTGCAGGTATGTGAGATGGGTGTTGGTTTCTTTCCCACCTGGGTTTCCTTCGCAGGAGATGCCGTGGGCCCTGGTGAGAAGCAGCATGGCAAAACGAGCCTTTGGGCAAGATCTTTGTCCTCTCCAGGCCTTGAAGCTTGTCCTGAAAGCTGACCTAAAAGCTATTTCCATGAAGACAAGTTTGGTCAGAGCCCATAATAATTCTGTGCCGGTGCCAAGAAGGGTGAGGACAAGATGGCTGTTGCCTTCAGAGATGTTCCAGAGGCTGACAGGAGGTGACAGCAGCTCTGAAGCTGCCAGGAAGGAGAAGTGTCTTGGTGAACCATGCCATGACTATCACACACACAACAGTTGTTTTTTTTTCTGGAAGGAAAAAGACTGTTGATGGAGTGCACTTATGCAGCCATTAACACAAAAATAACACCTGCAGGCAGGAACACAGTGACATTTAAAGCAATGTCAGAAAGTAGCAAGTCATTAAATCCTTTGTAAAACCCTTCAAGCAAGGAGCACTGTGCTACTTTGCAGCTTCTGTTAAGATGTCAATAGCCCTCAGTTGTAAGATGCTATATAAAGCTGCAGACCCTGGGACAAAAGGTTATGCTATCACACTTGTGTTGTTTTTCCAAGCTAGCTCAAGTTGACTTGCAATAGGTTGTTGTTAATCTCTGGGCTGAGCAAGTTAGTAAGCAGGATAACCTGGAGTCTAAAATCAATGAATGCAAGTTACCCAGGGCTTGCAAGTTGGAAAGTGCTGGAATGAGGTTGATTAGATAAAGGAGTGGCAAAAGTAAGGGAATGCAAATGGAGTGATTCATGACTCTGTATGTGTGTGATCATAAACCAACTGAACTCGTTTTTTGGATGAATCTGTAATTCTGAGTGTTCCTGAGTCTTCATCATCTTCTCCAACAGATTCTGATGGTCTCCCCATGCTGCTGTCTGGATCTGCTCCCTGTTTTTTGTATGGGGTCTCAATGAAAGCAGCTGTTACTCAAATAGTAATATATACTAATATATATAATATACTATATATATATATAATAATATATATATATTATAATAATATATATAATAGTAATAATACTCAAAATAGAGCTAGGTGTTTTGGTGGGCTTAGTAATAGCATCCTGTCCTGTTGCATAAAGGTGGTGTGATAAGCTGCTGGATTTTGTCTTCTTTCATGTTTCCCTGTGGAAATACTGGCTGTTTCTTAAAAGAAATCCTTTGTTTGTCCCTGTTCTGACACAGGAGGGAGAGCAGGCAGGATAGACAACTCTGTGCTCTTCCTGGTTTCGAGTCAGGCATTAGGAAGACCCTGGAGTGCTCTGAATAGGTCTTACATCCATGGGAAGCTACCAAGGGGAAAAAGCAGCCTCTGTCAGGAGGCATAGATTTGCTCTCAAGGTGTTTGTGCCTTCTCTGGGCGGTTTCTTAGAGTGAAGAGAGTTAAGAGAAGCAAATGGCCCCAGGCTGTTTGGTTTCCCAGGCTGAAACAAGGGGTTTTGGCTCCAGCTGGAGCAGAGCTCCAGACCTCCATTGCGCACAATAGATCTGCTATGCTGCCTTCAGCACTGCACCATGCAGCACCGCTCATAAGAGGATTTCCCTTCGCCCCACATGCAGAACATGCCCTGTGCTGACACTGTCGTTCTTTGGACTCGTAGTTCAGTGCCCTGTATGGTAACACTGCAGTGATAAACACCGTAACTTGTTTACACCCCTGTTTTTGGTGGTGCACCTTCCAGCCAGAGCAATGGAACCTGTTTAGACGGCTTCACTTTCATTTCTGCTCACATTTCATTTGGGAAATTCATGATAATTAAAACTCTCCATGAAGCAAATCAGCAAAACTTCTCAAAGTTCTCCACAAAGCATTTCTGTTGGCTGGAGTTTTCGTTAGTCTTCATGGTACTTGAGGTTCTGCCTCCACTTCCACAGTAGAAGGGTTTCGTAACCCTAAATCAAGATGAAGGGCATCAAGTGACTCAGATGTGGATCTCAAGGAATGTGTTTTTCTTTGGCATTTCAGAGAAGGAATTACTGGAAAGATCTCCCACACTGGATTTTATTAAGATCTTGCAAAGACTGGAGCAGAATCACTGCATGTGGGTACCTCTCATTTAGAGGAGGCTCTCAAGGCGTCAAATGCTCAGCCCTTAGGGTAGATCGCATCTGGGATATGTTTATCTACCTGCTGTGATGATTTCATACTGCAGGTTCAGATTGTATCTCCACTATTTAATTTCAAAGCCTCTCCCCATCTGGCTTTGAAGAAATCTTTCTCTTTTTTTTAAGCAACTGATAACTCTTTAGATTGAAACATCTTGAGAAAAGCATATTCTCTGCTAATACTTCACCGACATCAATTAGCACCAGCTCCAAGGTTCAGCATTTCCCATCATAGCTCCACACAGGTGGTTTTTGGGAGCTTTTGTCCATCTCAGTGTAAGTGCTTTTATTGTGCCAAGATACGAAAAATCTTCCAGTGCACATGGACACTGCTGGGGTTGATCTTGCAGTGATTGCAGGTCCCTTTGCAGCTGCCTTGGCACATGGATCCAGTCGTTCCTGGAGTCCGCTTCCTCTGGAAAATTCCACTGACAGCGCAGGGAAGCTGCCGGTGCTGACGCAACGCTTTCCTGCAAGAAACCAAACGGCTTTTAAGTCATCGCTGGACTTTCCTTTCTCAGAAGACCAAGCTGTAACTGACAGCCAAAACAGTAGCCCCGGAGCCAGCCTGACGTCACCCTCCACCGTGGGTGATAAGGTTTGCGTTACCTGTGGGAGCTGTGTCCCATGGGGAGGGGGAAGGAAGGAGCCACTTTCCCCAGGAAGCTTATTTTCCCCCTCTAAGATCAGAAATGCTTTGGCGTCATTTGCATAAGTACACGAGGAGGAAAACTTGAGCCGTGCGGCTCCGCTTTTCCCCCTTTGCCTCCAAGTCCTTGTTGAATTCAGTGACGTGCTTCAACCAGGGTTTATTTGGGAGCCTGAGCGCGTGCGGTTGGGAGCTGGCTGACCTACGCTGTGGTTTGCCTTGCCAGCTGGAGCTGCCTTTGTTCCTCCTCTCGTTGCCAAAGCCACGTTCAGCTTCAGTTCTCCGCTTGATTGCTGTAATTAAATTCCAGCCAAATATGCATTAACGTGTTCGTTCTGGAAAATAAAGCATTTAGTTATTTTTAAGGTTAAAATGGGCTTCGGAAATAGCTACGCTCTGCGGACCTTGCTCGTGCCCTGGTGACGCAGGATGCGGCTCCTCGGGGCTCTGCAAGTAAATTAAGGTGCTTTTGATCAGTCTGTCTTGTCAGTCTCTTACTCCCTCTCTAATTTATTTGATTTTTAAAGCCTCATAGCATGGGTTTACCTAATTAGGATGCTAATTCTTAAATATTTGAGATGCTTCCTAAAAATTTGGTGGAAAAAGAGACCAGGATTCACACACGTGCTTTGGTAGCCTTTGCCAGCCACACTTTATGCATTGGGTTTGCCTCCAGCACCAGCCTGGGTAATTCTGCTGGGCTGAGGGTGATAAGCTCATTTGAAGCACCGTGAGCTGATCTGCCAGCTCACCACCATGAAGCAGGCAAGCTTTTTCTCTCCTTTCCCTCCTCTGTTCATCATGAGTCAGTTCCTGCCTTGTTCAAACCCTGCTGGTTGGATTTGCAGCAAACTGCTTTTGTTTTGTTCTCTCTGTTGAATTAAGGAGTTGAGTTGGCACCTGGAGAGCTCCAGAAAGAGCCAGATCCAGCACAAGACAGGAAGGAGAAAAATCACAGTTGTAAGAATGAAAGTGAGGAGGAAGACTCCTGCTTCTCAGGATCAAACACATCGCTCAACCCACCCAGCATGCAGCATGAGGAGCAGCTATCACATTCAGCGTAGCTCTGGCCAGCCTTCCTGCCTGATCTGGGCTGGGAGCCACAGACTGGTAACTGCTGCCTCTTTCCAATGAGCTTTCCTCTACAGGCCTTAAGGCTTCCTCCACTTTCATCCCAGCAACTGCCCGGTGACAGTGTGTGGCAGTAAATGTGATCGAAACACTGTCTGTATTGTGGGCTGCCACCCTCTAACAGTCTCTCTGGTAAAACTCAGAGGCTGTAACTGAGATGTTAGTCTAAGGTGGATGGTGAGGATCTTGGCAGCTGCTCCAGCTCACTGTCAGTTCTGACTCCTGAATTCCACTGGGGGAGATGAGCCAAATGGCATCAGATAGCAGTCATTGTGTTAAGTTGAACAAGTTTATTTGGTGATGCTACACATTGGGCATGCAGGTAGCTCTTGAGGAAAGACTTTGAAAATGTCCTGACACGAGCATCATCTTTCTTTCTTGGCTGTCGTATGGTAACATATTTACTGCTGAGTCAAAAAGCCAAAGCATAACCAGAAATGAGGCTTTCTGTTGTGGTTTTCCGGGGGTAAAAACCTTTCCTCCAGAAAGTGACTTCATCAAGAGAGAATTGCATCAAACCAGGTAATAGGTGCAAGTAATGAGATTTGCTTTCCTAGTCATCTTTGCTCTGAGCTCGCGCCCGAGTTGTATTGTTCAGCCTAAGTTGTTCCCACGTGGGGTTGGAGCTGAGGTACAGCTACTGTTGGATGTGAATTGGGCAAGTTGGGGTTTTTTTTGAGAGAGACACAGAATAAATTCTGTGCAGTTTTTTGTCTGGAAACTATTGTAGGAGAGAGGAGCCAAGGGTGTTTGTTGGCTTTCACATGTGTCACCTTGGACACTGCAATGAAAAGCTGCTCAGCAGGCTTTATCCAGGTATTGAGATGGAAACTGCCTCCTGTGCTAACAGAATGTTCCCCGTGCATGTCCCAAAGCATGCAGACTGTGGTCCCTTGGGAAGCGACACTGGAGTGGGAAATAGTCTAGCGTTATTCATCCTTGCTTGGTGTTCTCTTCCTCCATTCTGCTGTTCTTGATGCTGGAGAAGCTGTGGCTGCCCCATCCCTGGCAGTGTTCAAGGCCAGGTTGATGGGGCTTGGAGCAACCTGCTCTAGTGGAAGGTGTCCCTGCCCGTGGCAGAGGGTCTGAGCTAGATAAGCTTTAAGGTCCCTTCCAACTCAAACCAGTCTGTGATTCTGTGTTGACTGTTCCCAACCTTCTCCTTATCTCCTGATTTTCACTTAGTTATTTTGATGATACTCTAGAGGTCAAGATGGCTTCAAAATGAGTTTGTATTACATCTCCTGGAAGGAGATCTTCACCCTGGCTACAAATACTTAGTGTTATCAGAGTATAAATAATAAGTCCAGTTTATCTCAACCCCATATTCAGGGTCATCGTCTTCCTCTGTGATGATATGCTCAGATACAGTTGTGGCTATAATATTTAAACCTAGACCAGCCTACTGCAGATGACTGTGTGCTGTGCTAAATAGCATACATCAGAGCAGCGGTGGAAAGGGTGATCATGCTGAGTGAAGATGCTAGTGAATAATGCTGACCCATAACCCTGCTTGGTACTCTCTCACTAGACAGTCAGCAATTTTGCGTTGCTAATACGTAAGCGTCCTCTTCTGAAGCTGGAATGAGACTTGTGGGAGAGATGAATGTGAAAGAAGAGTTTGTCCTCCCGTAAAACTCTGTATATACTCAGATAGATGTGGGACAAATTGCTGGACTTAATCAGCAACATAGGGAAGGAGCAGAATGCTGCACTGGACTTTAAAGTCAGCATATACAAGTTCTGGAAGAGGTGAGAGGCCACAGGAGTTCTGACTGTGTTTTAATACAGCCAAGAGAGGAGCAGATGAAACTTCTTAGTGACTAGTGAAGCCTTCAAAGGGCTGCTGATGAAGAGCTTTAATTATCCTGTTGCCTGTTGAAAAAGTGTTGTGGCAAGAAACTCAGTCCATAGGATTATTAGAAAACTTGGAGGTTGCTTTTTTATCTGAAAAGGTAGAGGAAGTTGTGTGGGGAGTGGTTGCTTCAGTCCTGTGACTAATGGGGTGGTACTGGCTGAACCCAGCGATGGAAGGTGCCTTTCCTCCCCCAAATCCTCAGAGATCTCATTATTTTTGAGGAAAGGAATAAAGGTGTCATTACTGGTAATTTGATGAGCACAGTAGCCTTCAGAAACCTTTCAGCAAGCACAAGCTTTTCTTAAAACCCAAGAGAGAAGGTTGTAAGCAGGTAATTTTAACAGTCATGTGCAGGTTAGAGTGAGGGCAAGGAAAAATCCCAGGTTTTATCACCCATAGATAAGAGAGGTAATAAAGTCTAGGCCAGAAGAAACGTAACTCATCCCGGAATACTTAAGGAAGTATCTGGTGCAGATGCTGAAAAGTTAGCCCCGAACTATTCCCAAATGGTTGTAGGGAAGAAGGAAAACCTGGGGAAACAAAGCAAAAGGGGAAATACAAGTAGAGCCCTTGAAAGGGAGGGGAGAAGATGGAGGGTATCTAGTATCATAGTTATCAACAACAGAGCACATGTTCAGTGGTGTTTTCAAGCACTTGGAGAATAATAGGGTGATAAAACAGCCATTATGAACTTCTTTATGCTTAGTTGATGAGGTAACCATCCCCTTTGTAAGGGTAAAAACAGATCGACCTGTCTTGGCTGTGGACTTGTGACACAGGCCCACATGATGTTGTGATGAGAGAACTGTAGGAGCGTGACTGAGGCTGAATCTCTTTTCTTAGTGCCCGCTAGTTGTTTCCAGCAGTTTGCTGTATCCAGGCAGTGTTTCAGATGCATACTCGATGTCTGTTCTTAGTCTAGCTCTGCGTATTATTTTCAGCAGCTGCCTACCAGGTTTGGGTTGCTCCAGCTGTAGCACCTTGACGTAAGTGTAGGAAGAACCAGATTTCCTATTCCGTTCCCTCTTGCATCTGTTTCTGCCTGCTCCTTGGAGGCCGAAAGCCAAAGCTGAAATCAGCTGGCAGGTTGCAGCTAGGTCAGTGCAACAAAGTAGTTGATAAAACTCACAGGTAGTGCTGTTTTGATGGGCTTGCAGTCATTGATTGACAAAATGATAGCTACTCTAACACCTCATCACTCCAGAGTGATTCTGAATATCTCACAGTGGAGGTTAAGAGATAGTATTGTTATAAATGATGGATTTCTCAGATATTTTCCTGGCCCTGTGTTTCTGTTAGCCTTTATGGACGGACACACACACACACACACACACACACACACACACACATATATATATAAAAATTAATCCCATCTACTTCTGTCTACTTTCCAGCCGTCAACCAGAGCCACCAAAGAAGGAGAAGGAGGCAACCACAATTACCACCACTCAGTCCAAGAGAGCAGATGAATGGAAGGACCCCTGGCGCCGATCAAAGTCTCCCAAAAAGAAGCTTGGTGTGTCTGTGTCCCCCAGCCGTGCACGCAGGCGCCGAAAAACCTCTGCTTCTTCAGGGTCTGCTTCTGGCTCCTCAAGGTGAGTGAAGGCAAAGAGCATCTTGCATCCAAGCTGTGTTAATGTGTAAGGGAATGCAGTGCGGTGCTTTCTTGTCAGCAGAAGGTGTTGAGATGTTTGGGAAAGCAGTTCAAGACTCTTGTGCTCACTAACAGCTATGAAGACCAGCATATATAGGTCGTGAGATGGAAATCAAGGGGAGTATTTAACTGTGGGTGCTGTGTTGTGATCTGTTGAAACTAAGAAAAGTCCTTGGAAAAGTCACTCTTCAGGTAAACTAAACCTGGTTGCAGTCCACAAGATGAGTAACTCATGTAGGTGACAACTGACCTTAGTAGGAGCAGAAAAAGCTGGAAGCTTTATAAACATTGGAGCCTGTTTGCTCCAGCAGTGCTTGAGATGAGGGGAGCCTAGGAAAGGCAGACTGATGCTACTAGGGGGAAACTGGGGTTGTGGAGGCTCAACACAGCTTTAGAGGGATGAAGTGGAGCTTGGAAACCAATGGGTGTGAGCTTAAGGGAAATCCACCTTTCAGAAAGAAGCATCCTGAATTTAGAGGAGTTGAGGCATAAGCTGGGTCCATTTTCTTTAAATGCTTGAACTTGAAGCTTCTGAAAAGAGGGGGGAAATGTATCACAGAGGAATGAGGAACATGCTGAGTTGAAGATATGGATCTAAAAACCAAAGCCCTCCTAAAGCAGATAGCTTTTCTTGCTGGGATCACTGCACCTGAGATTTTTCTGTTATCTCCTGTGTGACCTAACCTATCAGGGGATCGTCAGATGTGAAGGCATGAAAATGTGTGGAAGGAGTTCCTGAAGAGGGATGGAAAATCAGTAGCTAAAGGAGGGGAGGCCTGTTAGAGAGCACAAAGACGGTAGCAATGGTGAAAAGAAAAGAGGGGATGGAGGAGAGGCTGTAGTCCTGACAGGTCACTGGATAAGGCAAGTAGGTTTTGGAGCAGTGTCTGAGAACTTGGGAAGAGCAGACAGGAAACAAGACCTTGGTCTCGGTGGACTTCTTGATAGACTTTTAATCTAATATGTTTCTTTCAGGTCCTCTTCTCGTTCATCCACCTATTCTGGTTCAGGTTCCTCACGATCCCGTTCCAGATCATCATCTTACAGCTCTTACTCTAGTCGCTCTTCAAGACACAGCTCTTTCTCAGGCAGCAGGTCCAGGTAATGACTCCTTGGATGTGAAAGTAATGGTTTACTATTTTCCAGACACTTACTAACAGCTGCTTGTGCTGCTGCTTAAATGCAAATAGCCAACTCTTGAAATAAAACACTCAAACCACTTTTTTGGGTGAGGGAAATACTATAGACTGCAAGGCAGCCTGCTGGTTTGGTTGTTGGATGAAGCAGATACATCAGCCACCCCCTTCTCTCCCCAGTGCTCCCACCCACTATGCTGTTGTGGCTGGGTTCTTTCCCATGCCTGTGGTAGCTGAGCAATTGTAGGAGCCTGGCTGAGATGAACGTTTCCATCATTTGCATTTTATGATTGGAAGAAGTTACCGGCATCTCTTCTCTATTGTGCTGGAATTTCTGTTTAAAGAGGCAAATCACATTTCTTTATTAAAGCAGTTGTGTCTTGTAATAGTCTTTGTACTTCAAAGTAGCAGTTCAGTGTCCCATGCTGATTAAACAGAGGCTTGTTTATTGCCCTGCCACTTCCTTGCCCCTGTAGACTGCTTTCCCAAGTCTGGAATATGCGTAGTAGGAGAACTGGCTCCTTAGGCACCTCTTCAGAGCTGGAATCACACAGATGCCCAGAGTGGATGACACAGTTGATGGGAGCGCACAGTGTCACTGTTGGAGATGTGGTTTCTCCTAGGAAGGGCTCAGGTGGGAATTATCTTGATGCAAGCATATAGTGTTTCTGGGGAGCAGGCTGGCCTTCCACCATCCACTGCATCCTTTGGCAGGACAGCACCAGGCAGAGGTGACACACTCCAATTAGATGCCTCTGTGGGAAGGCAGGAGAGTGAGGAACACCCAAGTGCCTAACTGTTCTTCAGAAGGCGAGTCACCGAGGTGCCTGGCTTTCTGAAGTACTAAGCTGCAACAAGGGTACTTCCAGCCTTGGTGGTGGGGTGAATCACTCAAATGCCAGCATCTGGTGAGCTGTGTAAGTGGCTTGCTGCTTTGGTCAGTCCTGATCTTAGGAAACAGCCTTTGCCCTTTGATCTGTTTGCTTTGATATACTCTGCTTGTTTGGGGATTTTTAACCCCTTTGTGTTCCAGAAGTTGTGGATACCCAGTTAGATGTATTATAGTCTTTCTGCTGAGAGTTTTCTTTTTTGGTGCTGTTTAAAGGGTAAACTGTACATGGAGTTACAGGAACATAAAGCAGGTTGAAACAAATCATGCTGAAATTGCAAGTCAAAATCCTACTTGTTTTCCCCTTATTTCTCCCTAAGGAGAGAATACAGACAGTGTGGAGAAAGCCTTGGGTGTTGGTATGGAATATCTGAGTGCCTCTCTTGCAGTCAGCCCTATTTTTGACTTTTGTTTTCTACTTTTACCACTGTTCTGGCGACAGAAGTTAGTTTTGTTGAACAGAATCCAAATATAAAACTAGGGTAGCCTCAAACCCACAGGAACTAGTTCCTGGACTGCAGTCTCTAGCCAAAGGAGGAGGTGAGGGCTAAGTGCACCAAAAGCCCTCTGCAGTCGCAGAGACTGATGTGTCCTTTCTTTCTAGGTCACGGTCCTTCTCATCTTCACCCTCTCCTTCTCCAACACCATCTCCACACAAGCCACTTGGGAAGGCTAAAGGGGATTTATTACCACCTGCTGGAAAAGGGTAAGGCTTCATCTGCATTCTGGTAGAGCAGTGCAGAAAGAGGCTCCAAACAGGAGCCCAATCCCTGAGTCAGACCCTTCTGGCCTGGTTGACAGCTTAAGGAAGAAATGGAAGATGGAAAATATGACCTGTATAGAAGATTGCTTAGCTTTGCATATTTAATTAAAAGATGACACTTATTAAATCCAACTGTACAAGTAACCTTAAGTATTATATGTATACGTGAGTGTTTAAACACATGCATGATTTGTTATTTAAACATTCTGTGTGCGCAGATATGTTTACACAGGAGCTATAAGAAAGTTTAATTCATTCCTCTACTGTGGGTTTAGTTAATGTACAGCCTTGGAATAAAGAAATGGTTCAGCCTCATCTACTTTAACATTTGTCACATTGATGACAAATTAAAGCAGTACTGTAGGGGTGAAACTGTTTTTGGCAGATTATCCTAGCACTCCTGCTCTTTAAAATACTTGAAGCTGTTATTTCACAAACTCCTGTAATACGCAGTAAATTACAGATACGTTGGCGGTGACACAACACCATAGTGATGTCACCTCTTTCAAGGTCACCTGCAAATAGATTACACCATGGGAATGCCCCTGAATTCTCCAGAATACAGGACAATCCCCTTTGCCACACTTCTTCTACCTAATTGACCTTCCTTTATTTTTTCTTCCTTCTCAATTCGGAGGGTTCAACCCTTTCAGGACATGCTCTCTGCCTGCAGCGATGTCTTTACACCCTTCTGGTGCATATTGCAGTGCTGGTTTGGTGACACAGGATACCAGCCAACCTGCACTAGTATGGGGATTGTTTTCGCTGCATAACGCTGCATGTGCTTAATCCTGTGTTCTGCAGGGAATAAATACAGATACTCTTAAGCACAAGAGGAGGAATTAACAGTCTCTATTTTTGTATGCAGACGGCTGCCACCTCCCTACTTAATACTAGGTGTGACATCAGTGCTGGGGATGTTGAGGAGTAACCAGCTATTAGAGCAGAGATTGGAGTGCTCTGAGCCCAGAATTGAGCAGTGCTGAAGAGCCAAAGCATGACTGACATAGTGGAGGGTAGATAAAGTCTCAAAATGGTGTGTAGCGGTCCTCTGCAGTGATGTTAACCCATCAAGCATTCCACAGGGAAACACAAGCCAAGAATGGGTCCTATGGGATCCGTCTACATACACAGGCTCTTTTGCACCCTGATCTTTGTGAGGGAGTGAAAAAGAGGACTTCTGCAAAAACTGTGTGTGTTTGATTCTGAAACCTAACTGGCAGATTTTAGGTAGGTGTGTGTGTTTTGGATAAAAATGCACAGAATCAAATAGATAAGAAACAGTGATTCCACACGGTCTACTTCAGTAGTTAATTTACAAGTCAAATGTCTCCAAAATTGGCTGTTGTAAAGTAATGTATGTCTGAAAAGGTGACTTGATTTAGAATGTGGGAAATGGGAAATCTTTTAGGGGAATCTGCGCTGTGTGTGGTTTGGTGATACAGCAAGTGTCTGTAGCTACAGTAACCTATATAACATTCGGTCATCAACAAACACAAGTGCATTTCTTTGCTTTTTGGGAATATTTGTGGTCTGTACCTACTGATTTTGATGACAAAATCATGAAAATGTTCCTTTTGCAGTGAAAAATCTGTGAAGAAACTAGCTGCCCTTCCAGTCCTTCAGCCACTCGCTAAAATTACAACAGCTGCACCTGAGCCAGCCAAACCTGGGGATAATCGAGAGGCAAGAAGGAAGGAACGTCAGACCAGGACTCCACCCAGGAGGTAAGAAAGCTGTGGGGTGGAGTGAGGCTTGATCTTCAGGCAGATACAGCAAATCCTGGGGTTCTCTCAGGTGTCCTGACTACAAGGGCTTTTCAGTTTTAAAGGAGAAATCTGTTTCCTGGGGCAGGAAGGAAATGGGGAGAGAGGGAAGGAATTGGGGGTGATGCTAGTGACTAGCCACAGCGAGTGGCTCTTGCCTCTGAAGGCTGGTTGGGGGATGAAGTACGTGGAATACATTAAATGTGTCAAAAAAGCAGGGTCTGCAGTGCAAAAAAAGGCATGTTTCAGAGCCGCTGGTTGCAGAGGCCATGCAGCAAGAAAGGAGAGGTGCGTTTGGTCCAGAGAGCAGATCTCATGTGTTGGAGTGATGAGCTTTGTAGCGATGGGTTTGGACCATTTACTCACTGTGTGCCAGTGTGCAGGGAGTATTTGTGTGGTCCTGGGAGCTGGTTCATCAGCACTCGGTTAGAACCACTGGAGGAGAGGAGGGAAAACTCCACTACTTTCACTGTCCCCCATAGAGAACTTGCTGGCTCCTCTGCTTTGCTTTCTCTTCCTAGCTTCATCCTGTGTGACTAGTTTGAATGTTTCAGGTGTCCTGTTCTGTCTGTCCTCTTAACTGTTTCTGTTGCCTTTCTTCTCCCTTTGCATTTGAAATGAGCGAGGCTTCTGATGGGTTTCAAGCAAGAGCACTTGTCTGTATTTGAATATGCTTATTGGCCTTAATTCATTGTACTGTATTTGAATGGTATCCATGTGTCTAGTCTATGGAACCAGAGGTTTGGTGCATAAGAAGTGTATATATTACAAATGCCTGGTTTATGGGCACACAAGGAGACTCATAACACCTTATTACTGCTGTAAGGCATATATGCTTTTTGTAGAATGGAGGTTTCCATCATGAATTATGGTCTTTGTCAGTGTGTTTTGAAGATGGCTGGAAGTATGGTTTCCACTAAGGTTTTCAGAAGCATTCTGAGTCAGGTCTTCATTTTGCGTGGGATTACATTTCCCATTTCTTCCCAGTAGCCAAAGAAAAGGCCTGGCCTCTGAGCAGTTCTGTATCCATAGGTGAAAAGAGATCACAACAAATTATTTTCTCTAGAAACTCCATCAGTTCTAGTTCCCATTTAACTTTAACTGGTTAATAATAATCTTGGATATCTTTATTCTTTATTCCAGTCTTGGGGTTTGGGATTTTGTGTTTTTTCATGCTTATACCCACACAAACTCTAGTATCCTCTAACCTCCCTGCTGTGGAGATGACTACAGCTCTGTTTATGTTAGTACTGGTGCGTTAGTCACAAAAAATGGGTATGATTATTTGTAAAGCCTGAAATACAAGGTGGTACCGCTGTGTAGTTGCAGTTAGCAATTTCTTTCAGTAGGAAGCATTTGCTCCTGGTATCAGTACAGGGTTAAGTTACTTGAGCTCATTCTTTGCCTGGCTTTCATTAGTGTTACTCAGTCTTGCGTAAAACACCTGCTGTTCAGAAAACAGATGCTTCCTCAGGACTGCAAACACAAGGTTGAGAAGAACATCTGAAACAATTACACATCCAAAGCACCGATCTCATGTAGTACAGGACTACAGCATCAGGTTCAAACTGTCCCTCAGCACTTCCTCCCAACACCATTTCACGACAGCACAGCGAGGTGAGGATGCCATTTGCTGTCTTGCAGGCGGACCATCAGCGGCAGCATCAGTGGCAGTGCCAGCAGCTACAGCGGTTCCAGTTCCCGATCTAGGTCCTTGTCTCGGTCTCTCTCCAGATCTCATTCCAGATCATCATCTGCCTCAGTCTCCCACTCTCCGTCGGGGTCCAGGAAGTCCAGGTACAGCCTTGATCCTTCACAACCTTTGTTGAAGTAGGAGGAGATTATAACTGTTGTTCACTGTTGTGGTTTTCACAGCAAAAGCTCTCAGTAGCTTCAAGTATCAGAAGCTGTAGGTAAATAGGATGTGAAACAAGGTTGTTTGTGTGGTGGTATAAATCCAAAGTTCTGAATCATGACAGTAGTATGACATTGGTAGTGTCCTTGCGCCTTATTCAAGGAAATAGTCTACCATGTGTACCAAGCTGTCCATTTTTTTTTACTTAAATTATAAACAAAATACCTCCTTATGGCCAGGGTTGATCCCACATCCTAATTTACTTAGCAGTTAACAGTTTCAGGCTACGGAGCTTTGGTCTTCTAAACCTCTGCTACCTCTGGTTACTGAATGTCCTTAGGGAAGATGCTTGGCCTGTCAGAAGAGGTAAGTCAGAAAATACCTAAAAGGCCCAGCTAATGATATTTTTACTTTGCTGGCAAAGTTGCATGGCCAGTTCCCTTTGTGTTTAGCCCCAAGTGAATAGTTACATGGCTGTTAGTCTGTGGGATTTGTAAACAGCTAACTCCCTCCAGTAAAGAGTGATGAAATAAACCTCTTTCAAGTCCTTCATTCAGCTGTTTTGCATCTGTTCACACACAGAAATCACTGAAACCTCACAGGCAGTCTTGAAACACAGCACTTCCCTGTGACACAGTAGACCTGTAGTGTAAAATTAGTGTATTAAGTAGGACTTTGGCTCTGACCAGTGGTAATTCACATATCTGAACTCTGTGAATCTCCAAGGTTTAACATCCGTGTTATTTTACAGAAATACAAACTTGTTTACTACATGCTTGTCACATTCATCAGATTGGGCAGGGGTGATGCAAGAGGTTCAGAGAGTGCTCGGGTGCGCTGGTTCTGTGCTGGGCTTGAGAGGAGAAGATGGGGAAAACTTACTGCAGGTGTTCTTTGTGTGGCACTGGGGCTGTGCTTGCTGCTTTCTCAGGTGTGTGGGAAAGGGGGAAATAGTGTATGCCCAAACCAGATTTGCTGTCACAACCTCATAGCCAGGAGCTGTCCTGGAGAACGAGTTTCTGGCTCATCCAGTTGCCATTTCAACAGTCATGGAATCTGTCGATGGTTGAGTGGTTTTGCTTGGAAGGGACCTTAAAGCTCATCCAGCTCCAACCCCTGCCACGGGCAGGGACCCCTTCCACTGGAGCAGCTTGCTCCAAGCCCCTGTGTCCAACCTGGCCTTGAACACTGCCAGGGATGGGGCAGCCACAGCTTCTCTGGGCACCCTGTGCCAGCGCCTCAGCACCCTCACAGGGAAGAGCTTCTGCCCAAGAGCTCATCTCAGTCTCCCCTCTGGCAGGTTAAAGCCATTCCCCTCGTCCTGTCCCTACAGGCCCTTCTCCAAAGCCCCTCTCCAGGTTTCATCAGCCCCTTTGGGTTCTGGAAGGCTGCTGCTGTCTATGTCATGGTGCCAGCAGGTAGAGACTTTGCAGCTCCTTCCAGAGCTATCCATGCTGAAGCTGCTGCAGCCCGTTCAGTCATTTCGAAGTCAGCTCCAGCAAATGAGCTTGGACCCTGCTGTTAGGGCTGTTTGAAGCACAGAAGTCGGTGTGGCCTGCAGAACCTGCTGGAGAGGCTGCCTGAATATTCATGTAGTTAAAATACGCCTGGTCCCGTACAATGGTGGCAACCCCAGGGAGCTGGGATTGTTGGAGTCACTTCAATGTAGCAAAGCTGTGGTGGCGGTGTGCCCCTGAAGGGAAGTCTGGCTGATGCATAGCCCTGTATTTCTGTCTGTTACATTTCTAAATAGAAATTCTTCTTTAATATAATAGTTGTCTGGCACAACGTTGTGAATCCATAAGAAGATAGCCATCTTATACACACTATTAGAAGATAGCCATCTTAAAAGCATCTCTCCTGTCATTATCAGTTATGACTTCATGTGCATCCTCAGAACAGGCAGCTGGGCTCCCCTGTACCCTGGGGAGCTGGTCAGGAGCTGTGGGCTGTAGGATTCCAGGGCTTTCAAAGGCTCCATGAATAAATGTGTGCCAAACAACAAAAACATTGCCAGAGAACCCTTGACCTGAGCCGTAACACTGACCTGTACATAGCAGTGCACACCCTGCTTTCACTTTTTGTTTACTTGAGGAAACAGTGACCTGTTTATATATTGCCTTAATCCTGTTTATAAATAAACAGTACTTTCTAGGTTTGCATCCAACACATTTGGCATTTCTCATGTTGTCTGCACCCCAGGAGGCACAGCCTTTGTCTCTTCCTGATCATTGCCTGCCTTAGCAGCTTTCTGACATCCTAGCAATGCAGGGCAATTGAGACAAAGGTGTCTGCCTCATTGCTGCGTGGTTCTTGTTGCATTTGTGACTGTAACGGGCTGTTGGCTTTTTCCAGGTCCCTGAGTGTGAGCAGCGTTTCTTCTGTCTCTAGTGCCTCCTCCAGCAGCAGCTCTGTACACAGCGCCGACTCCGAAGACATGTACGCGGACCTGGCCAGTCCTGTTTCCTCAGCCAGCTCTCGATCCCCAACCCCAGCACAGCAGAGGAAAGGTAGAGGTTCTTGGCTTGGGATTTTCTTATATTAGCGGTCCTGGGAAAAGAAGGGAGGGGAGCAGAGATCTGCGTACGGCTTCCTTTGGGATACTATGGGCTCTGAGAAGATTGCTGAGCAGAGGCTGATGTTTGTGGCCGGCATAGAGTAAGGGAGCCCATGTGATATTCATGTAGTTAAATGGCTCCCAAGGGAGCCATGGGAGGCTTCATGTGAGGAGACTAAGGCCTTGGAATAGGGAGGCTTTGGAGCAAATACACACTTGCATCCTTCCATCCACATGTCTCTAGCTGTAAAGATTTTTTTTTCCAGCCTGGGAGTTCTGCCTGATGCTCCCATTCTTACCTTCTTCTCTTTCACCCTGGCAAGGTGATGCTAAATCTTCTGAATAACACCAATACTGTGTTGCTCCTCCTCTGTTCTTTTTAGACCGTAGCAAAGTTGGCAGCAAGAGCCTTTTGTTCTTTGTCTTTTTAAGTGTCCTCTCTGTGGAAATTCTGGTTTCCTGAATCTTTTAACCTTGGGGCCACACAGTGTGCTAACTGGTGTGGGCTTTTTCAGTCCCTGGAGCAGCATCCTCTTGCCCTGCCCTCCTAAGGGAGGTCAGGCAAAAGGAAACCGGTCACAAGACACTATGTTTGCTCTCTGGTTTCAACAGGAAAGTCAAAAAAAGAAGACAGCACTAAAGAGGAGAAGCGGAAACGGGATGTGCCCGGTCAGCTCCTGAAGTCAGCCAAGCCCAACCAGGGGAGCAAATTGCAGCAGCTCCCCCAGACCCAGCAGCCCTCAGCCCCCCAGTCTCAACAGGGGGGCTTCAGCGCTCACAAAGAGATCAAACTGACTCTCTTGAATAAGGTGAGAGGTGGGATGGCTGCGATTCCCTCCACGCAGGGATCCAAGGAGTGGATGGGATGGATGCTGGGGCTCGGGGCTGACAGGGTTGATGCTCCAGGCTCCACACTGTCGGGATGAGCTCAGCCGGGTAGGTCTGCAGCTGGGATTGAAGGGCGGCAGACAGAACCAGTCTGGCAGCACACACCCTGTGGTGGCTTCAGTTTGGGACTGTGTTGGCGGCTCCCCTGGGGCACATTCCTGCTGCAGCTTCAAGGGCTCTTACCCACTTTCCTGAAGGCTGCAGCCAGAGCACCGAGGCGAAGACGTGCACGGTGCAGTCCCACATGTGCCTGCTGAAAGCATGCTTCCCGCACGCTTCCCAGTGAGCTCTCCTCCCACTGCCTGCTCCGAGTGAGCTGCTGACAAGTCATTATCTGAGTCAGGAGGTAAAAGTGGCAATTACCTGTCCTCCATGGGTTGTCCACACTTTCTGCAGGGAGCCTGCTTCTTTCCCCACTACAACTGAGCCTGATGCCCCAGATCAGTGCCTTTGGCTGAGATTGCAATCCAGATGATATGGGAGAGTTTGGCCTCTTGGGGTTTTGTGCTGGGGCAGGGTGTTGGCCCAGTCACATGGGTAGGTTCCTGGTGTTGAAGCATTAATGTTGTTTTTCTGACAGTCCAAATTCCCCGTTGCAGTCTAAGGCTGCAGTTTTCTCTACTTCCCTGTGCTATGACGTGAGGCGCGTTTATCAAGTCTGTGAAGCATGCTCCATAGGGAGGAGTGTGCCATGACACATAACTGCTGCCTGCCAGGGTTGGATCGTAGAAGAAGGCACAGCTCCACGTGCGTCCTTGACATTTGCTGTCCTGGGTGCTGCTGGAAAAAAGAAAACTCTACAAAATGATGATATTTACCTGACCATTATGAAAATAGCCCCAGTGCCAGAGAATGTTGCTTATTTGCTTATGGTGGTATAGGAATTACGTAGTGCCAGTGATGGTTGGGACTGGTATGCACAAAATGTTTAGTAGGAGACACGCTTGCATGAGCCAGTGAGTACACCACGGGCACCCATCACAGGAGATATCTCTGCCTGCTTCCCTCCCCAGAGGGAAGTAGCTGCTCAGCTCCATTGTCTGTTTTAATTCCATTTCAGGCAGCTGACAAAGGAAGCAGGAAGAGATACGAGCCAACAGACAAAGACAGGCCGAGCTCTCCTCCAGCCAAACGGGCGAACCTGTCGCCTGACAGAGGTGAGACATCCCAGGGGCTCTTGGCCTGGCTGGGTTCCTGCTCCACCGCTCCAGGCGGTGCTCATGCGACAAATGACCCGTGAAAGTCTGTGCTGCAAGAGTCCATGCTCTGGAGAGGTTAATTGCAGGCATGTGTCCTTCCAAAACCTCAAAGTGTGTGATTGCCACCAGATAACATGGGTGTATTTGCTGTCCTGCTGTGAAAACACGGTGCAGGTGAGACGCTCTGGTTTGTGAAGTAAACGAGGTGAGGTCAGCCCTGGGCAGCCAAACCCGGCCTTGCCTAGCTGCCTTGTGATGCACACTGAGAGTGCCTTGGCTCCACTGTGTCTGTGTAAGTCCACTGCAGAGAAAAAAACAAGAAAGCCCTCACTTTGAAGACACAATGTGCTCATCTCTGCTGTAACTAAACGCATCCATCCCACCACAGCCTCCTGTTCTCTAGTAACATCATTGGATGTGGCTGGGGAAGTCAGAGGGTTTTCCTTTACTGTATCCCAGAGTTTTCTGTGCCTCTCAGTCTTCCTGATGGAAAGGCTTGTGGCAGTGCTTAGAAAGGGAGCACAGGCTGCCAAGGCTCTGGGATGGATGCAGTAATTGGCTCAATCACCTGTCCTGTGAAATGAGGTGATTTCCCCACCTGTGTGTGACACAACCTGATCTGCCCTGTATGTTTAGAAAGACACGGGCTTTCCAAGTGTTCTCCTGGGTCTGAATCGTCACCAGCAGAATGAGCACCTTGGAAAACCGAGCTAGTGAGCCGTGCCAAGAGGGACCTGAATGCCACACTCCGGCCTTTGCTGTCACTGCTGAGCACCAAAGGGGGGGAGTTGTCAGCCTGGTGTTGACGTACAAGCCAGCATTGGCACGTGATGTTGTTTTCCCTGTTGTCTCGGCTGTAGGTGTATCTTGTTGACTCTGGGTACCAGCCAGAAAAAACTTCTGTGCTAACAGCCTGGTTGCATTCAACTTCTGCAAAGGCAGCATGGAAGGGACTGGGTGAGGTTTAAGTTCACTGGGTTCTAGTTCACAACGACTGCTGTGCTGCAGACAAATGAAGGGGCCGACCTAGCAAACTGTGCTGATTTTATAGATGCATAGGTGTAGATGTAATTATACAGTTTTGTTTGCTGTCTGTACGTTATAAAACCATTCTAAGCAGTAGCAAGTGGGACACAAGCCCAGAAGGCAGCTCAGCCTCACCTCCCAGTGGCGAATGTACCCTTGGACTGAATTGGGACTGAGCAAGAGGCACGCTCGAGCATGCACCTTACACTGGTGTCCCAGCAGAAGCTGAACCAGCTTGAGTCTCACTTCTCTGTTCTGTCACTGTGCTGTGATCAGATCTGCAGTGTCTGTGGCTTTCTCACAGTGTCAGTCTGTAGGAGCAGAGGGCTGTCCTAACAAGTGGCTGCTGCTGCAGTGAGGAACTGGGCACCTTTGCTCTCTGAAGTGCTACTGAATGCAAGGTTAGCAGCCACCAGCATCACTGTCCCGGCACAGTACAGCAGGGAGTATTGTTCAGCTCGTCCCTGGGACTCATGGACAGCCCTGCAGGCATCAGGCTGCCTTCCAGTGGTTGCCTCTTTGCGTACTGGGATAGCAGTGGTTGGGAAACCCACTGCACCAAAGCTGGGTAACGCTGCTGCAGGACCCCGATGTGCTTCCCACCACTGCTGAGTCTATTTGGGCAGAGCATGATGGTTCAGTCTGTGCTGAACACACACAGGTGATGCTGCCTGTGGGTTTGCTGGCTTCAAAAGCAGCAGAGCTCACTCACCCAACACTCTTTAAACCAATACACTCTGTTACCTGGGCAGCCTGGAGCCAGCTGGAGTGCCACTGTGCCTGTTGTGCACAAACTGGATAATGGAGCATTGACTCTGCCTGGGAGGGCCAGCCCTGCCCCGCAGGTTTGAGAGTAAAGCATGGCTTAAAAGCACCATGGAGCAGCTTTGTTCCAGCAGCCAGAGGGTGAGGAGAGGACAGTGTGGCTCCCTGCAGGTGCTGTTTTGTACAGCTGACCATGGGGCACAGCCTTGGCTAGCTTACCTGCTTCCCCTGGAGACGGGGTGCACAATGGTAGGTGTGTTTTCCGGCTGCTGCTGGACTTGGCCTGTTGTTGGCATGGTCTGGCAAGTCTGAAGAGAGCATCTGTACACTGTGACATGGTTTAGTAGGCTGGATAGCAAGCTGTACCTTGGTGATGAGTGGGAACCTCTCAACTTTTCCCTTTCCAATAGGCTCTCGTGACAGGAAGGCAGCTGGAAGACTCTCTTCACCCAAGCAAGAACGACTGAGAGGCCAGAACACAAAACCTTCTCCTGCACAGGCAGACAGGTCAGTGCCCTCTTGTTCTCATGGGTCAGGCTGGGGCTGATGCTTCTCCAGCAGCTCAGCCCCTCCTCTCGAGCAGCTCTGAGGCTCTCTGGCCATAGTTGCCAGTTGCCATGAAGGCACAACAAGAGGAAGGATGCCAGGCTCCCTGGGTGGCAGCCAGAGATGCCCAGGGGTTCATGTGGAAGCCACTGGCTAAGCCGTTCCAGCTTGGAAATGAGCAGGAGCCTTGGGGTTTTCTTGAGGTCAGTCCCAGCAAAAGGAGCCAAATGGGTAAGGTGCAAGCTCAGTCATGCCAGTGCCCTCTGCTTCTTGCACTGCATAGTGCTAATGAGGAAGAAAGTACAACCCCATCCTCCTGCTGCCACGCTCCTTGTGGCACATTGCTCAGGTGCCCGATTCCCTCTCTTCCATAGCCTGGCAGAACCTCAGCTGCTTACTCTGCTGCTGTGAGATGTTAAAATGCGACCCCTGCTTGAGACTGGGTGGTGACTGGCCCTGGCTTTGCACCTTCCCATTCCCTCCAGTGATGGCTGTCCACCTCCTGTCTGATTTCTTGGTGGCCTGCACCCACTGCTTGGGAATATCCCTTTGCAAAACCTGATGTGTGGCTCCAGGGGCTTCGGGCTGTGCTGCACTCAGAGGCCTCTGGCTAAAGGGTTGTGGAGCACCCTCTGCGGCACACCTAAAGCTTCCTTGGTCCTCCTTGCCCATAGCCAGACAGTGCTGCTTTGCATGTCTCTAGTGTCATCTCTTCAAGGATCTGTGAGCCAAGGGATGCAGCCCTGCCCATGCGTCTGTCCCCAGCCTGGGGCACAAGTGAGCCTCAATTTCTATGTATCGAAGCCTTCCCTAATCAAAACATGTCCCCGGCTGCCACAGCCCTGTCCTTCTTCAGGCCCTGAAGTCCTGTTTTCCAGCAGTGTAGAGAAACCTCAGCCTTACCAGACCATGGTGTTGGCCACATCCTTTGTTCTTGACCTTCATCTGCCTACTGCTGTTTGGGTTGGCAGTGTCACATGGTGGGTTTGGTGTTCCCTTTGCCCAGACACAAGGTAGTTAGGGACACATTGGTGTGCTCTAGGATAGCCCAAGGGTAGGTCTGTGTTTTGTTTCTGCTCGGGGCTGTTCGGGTCATGCTTGCCCAGCCACACTTCACTTAAGTGTAATATGAAAGAGTGGCCTTAACAGAGGGGATGGTGACTCTCAGCGCTGACATCTGGCAGCAGTAGTGGTGCTTTCCCAAACGGTCCAAGTCATTAGAGCCAGCCAAGGCTTGCACTGTGCTCTCAATATGTCACCGAGCTGGTGGCACTGCCAAACCCCAGCAGGCTTGTGCTTCCTGGTCCTGTCATCCTCCTTCCCCTGTGAGAAGGAGGTGAATTAGTGGCCTATGGTGGGAAAATCCACAGGCCAATTGCCTCCAACCTGGTCATGACCCAATCCAGGAAGAGCCACTGCTGCCGGTGGCAGGGACTGGTGGCTCCCATCCTCCCCACATGGGCTCAGCCACAATCCTGCAGCATCTCACAGACACAGAGTGCATCTCTGGGTGCTCCCCACAACTGCCACATCCACACTAGGGCAGGAGCTGTTGGGATTTGACACCGTGGGGATACTCCAGGGCTGCTCTGCACTTACCTGTGCTGCTTTCCCCTCTTCCCTTTTGTCCCTGCAAGCTCCCTTGTGTGTGCAAAACCCCAGTGAGCTGCTCACGACAGCCACCAGCTGGCACAGCACTTGGGAGCTGGCTTTAAATCTCAGGATCCCCTTGGAAAACTTCATCTATTACTGTTTCAGCCAGTTTTCCAGCCACAGGCTTCATGTCCCAAACCTGTTTCCTTCCTCGGGCACTTAGAGCGATGCTTCCCACTGGAGCAGATGGCAATGGGGTTTGAATCCAGCGTGATGTGCTGCTCCTTCTCACCACCCTCTCCAATCTCTTCCCTTCCAGGAAGCGCCAGCTCTCACCTCAGTCCAAGAGCTCCAGCAAAGTCACAAGTGTCCCTGGCAAAGCCTCGGAGCCAGGCCCCACGGGTGCCAAAGCGGGCAAATCCAGCACCCTGTCCCGACGGGAGGAGCTCCTGAAGCAGCTCAAGGCGGTGGAAGACGCCATCGCTCGCAAGCGGGCCAAAATCCCAGGGAAAGTATAGTGGGAAGCACCCTGGTGACTGTTGATCTTTTTATAACGAGCGTCAAAGCAGCCACGTTGGGATTTTTGCAGTTCTGTCTTATTTTGGCTGCGATTCTTTTTAGGGAAAAAAAACCAACCAAACCCACACAAAAAAACCCGAAACCATGAAAACCAGATTGAAGTTTTTGTCGCCCGAGAGACGCCTGCTCCAGGAGATGCCCCATGTAAATTATGCACAGAGGACTCCAGCCTCTCCCCGCATTGGATGCTCTCACTGTTTCCTCTGATTCTCTCTGCCCTCTCTCCTCTCTGCTAGCCTTGAGTTGTATTCTCCTAGTTAGCCCTGCTGTGTGTTGAGTGTCTTCAGCAATGCAGTTCTATATACTGTGTAATGAGAGAGCTGAAAACTGCTGTGAACTGCTGGCAACATCACCTTCTCCCCTGCCCTTCCCCTCCAGGAACAAAAGTATATATATATTCTTGACTAAAGTCTCATTGGGAAAACGACCTGTCTTTTATTTTGAGCAGCAGAATGTCTTAGTTGATTCAGGAGAAGCCCTGAAGGTGTTGGGGGCATGTCTGTCTAACAGAGAGGGTCCTTTTCCTCTTGGGTTTTTATTTCCTTCCCTTTTTTTTTTCTTTTTTTCTTTTTTTTGTTTTGTTTTGTTTTGTTTTGTTTTTGAGGGATTTCCATGAAATAAAGTATTTTGATAACCACTTCTTCCTCTTCTTGTTCTCTGTCCTCCCCCTCCCTTGCCCTGGGGGGACCTGTGCCCCCCCCCAACTTCGAGGTACATAGTTCGTCATGGTCTCCTGATGTCCCGATGGTTGCATTGATTCTGCTGCCACCATGAGCAGCCCCGTGGAGCTGGAATTGCTGCCATGTTGTTTAGGGGGAGCCCTGTGTCCCTTTGATGCAGGCGACACGTACTCCTAACCCCCTGGGTCCTCTGCCGCAGCACCCAGTATGGAACCAGTATCCCACTGGTATTAGATGGTGATGGGGGGCTCTGGGCGCTGGGCTTCACTTGCTGCAATTTGGGGGTGCCTTTGCGTTTATCCAGCCCTTTTGGGGGTACCCTGTGTGTGCTATAATGGGAGGTTCTGCCCTTGCACGCAGTATGGAACCAGTACCTGCTGGTACTGGATGGTAGGAGTATAATAAACCCCTCTGCAGGCGGGGCTTCACATGGTGTAATCTGGGGGTGCCTCTGGGTTTATTCAGCCCTTTGGGGGTCCCCACTTGTGTGCCTTGTGCCCGTCTGCTTGGGCAATGTGGCACCCCAAAAGTCACTGCTGAAATGGGTGCAAATCCCATGGTTTTGGTAAAAAAGCAAAGTGTGGCTGTGCTTGGCCCTGTAAACCTTTCACACATGCTTCCCAGTACTGTTTTTCCCACTGTACTGGGAGTACTGGGCTGCTATGAGGATAAAGCCTGAGCCCTGACCCCCAATCCTTTCCCTGGTGAGCCCAGTTCAGCAGGAGGGTGCTTATGGAATGATCCAGGGAAAACAACCCTCTGCACATCCCTGAACCAGATCCCACCACATCCTCCCCTTTCTGCTCAGCACCATCATCCCGGCATCAAGCAGGATGATGGTGCTGGACCAGGCAGCATCAGAGGGGGCAATCAAAGCCACTGCCCTTTCCAGTGTTGCCCAATTTGGGATTTCTACTCTGGGAACGTGATGGTGATATCACCGTGGGGCTTACGCAATGGGGCCGTGGCCTGGGGCACAGGGATCATGTCCCTGTGGGTCACGGGAGGGATGGGGGGGCTGGTGGATGGGTACCCAGGGCATCCTGTGCCCGCTGCAGCGCGTACCCATCCACCAGCCCCCCTTTCAACCCATACCACGCATTCCCACATCACTCCATACCCATTATAGGCAGCCAAACCAGTCAGCACCCCCTTCCCTACACGTCTATACATGTCTTATCACAGTGCCCCCCCCTCCATTCCCATCCATCCTCCAACCAATTTTAGGGATGCCGGGACTCCATTTCCGGGCTGGAACACGCGGGATCGAGAAGGAAGTATGACAGCCCGCGGGGAGGAGGAAGGAGCTCCGGAGCTGGAGTTTCCAGGTGTGTGTACATCACCTGCCCCAGCCCTATATAAAGGAGGCAGCAGCGGAGGTGCTGCCACTCGGCCGCCTGCATCCCAGGGGTTCGGAAGGGATCCCCCCCCCTACAGCATCCATCACCGTGTTCCTGTGCCCTCCTCATGGTAACAATGGGAATGGGGTGGGGTTAAAGGGGGAATGTGGGGCTGGGAGCATGTCTGGACACATATGTGTACTGCAGGGGGTGAGAACACACGTGTGTGTTAGGGGATCTCTGGTTTGTCGCATGTGTAAATGCACACGTGAAGTGTGTGCCCGTACATCGGCTGGTGGCTGCTGCTTCTACACATGTGTGTATGTATATGTAGAGGGAGTACAGTGCTCTGTATGTAAGGTGTGCACAGCCCCAGGCTCCTATATAGTATATATACAGTGATAAATATATGTGGGTCTGACCAGTGTTAGTACGTAGTGAGCACGGTGCTCCATGTGTATAGGGGCTGCCCAGCACAGGGTGCTCACAGCTCCAGGCACATACACTAGTGATAAACGCATGTGGTTCTGACCCATGCATGTGTCTATGTGCACTTAGAACTGTAATTCAGCTGTGTGCAGGTGTGCTGGTAACATGTGTGTTGGCACATATGCATCCATGCACGTATGATGGTGATAAATGCATGGGTTGTATGTGCCCTTAGGAGGATAATTGAGTTGCATGCAAGCGTGCTGGTAACGTGTGTTTGCACATACGTGTATTTGCATGTATGCACGTGTGCTGTTACCGCTGAGCGTGGATGCGGATGGAAGGAGTCTGTTGGGGAAGCGCAGCTCCTTGGTGTTAGGGAACCTTTCCTTGAGGAAGCTGTGAAACCTGAGCTGGGTTTTGTGATGTGGGTAAAGGAGATGAGGTTTCCATCGCTCAGATGTGCTGCGGGAGGGCACAGCCTGAGCCCGGTGCTCCTCCAGCCCAACGGCCTCTGCTTACAAAGGGCCTTTCGTTGGCCGAGCACACGGGCTGGGACCACTGTGTACACACATCTGTATGTGCATGGAAGGGGAGCGCAGGGCATGTGTGTGTATGCGTGTGCTTGTACATCCTGCGTGGACACGCACACACTGGTACTAATGCATGTTTTACACACACGTGTTCTGGTATCTCTGTGTGTGTGTGCTGATGCTGTGTATGTGTAACTACATGTGTGCTGGCACTCTGTGTGTTTGTATGTACAGGTATTCTGTGTGTGCGTATGTAAATGTACCTCTGTGTGTGTGTGTACACACATATATAGGACTGGAGCAGCTCTGCTCTGGAGCCAGGCTGAGAGAGCTGGGCTGGGGCAGCCTGGAGAAGAGAAGGCTCCTGAAGGGGAGACCTTAGAGCAGCTCCAGTGCCTAAAGGGGCTGCAGGAAACCTGGAGAGGGGCTTGGGACAAGGGCCTGTAGGGACAGGCCAAGGGGAATGGCTTTAACCTGCCAGAGGAGAGACTGAGATGAGCTCTTAGGCAGAAGCTCTTCCCTGTGAGGGTGCTGAGGCGCTGGCACAGGGTGCCCAGAGAAGCTGTGGCTGCCCCATCCCTGGCAGTGTTCAAGGCCAGGTTGGACACAGGGGCTTGGAGCAAGCTGCTCCAGTGGAAGGTGTCCCTGCCCGTGGCAGGGGTTGGAGCTGGAGGAGCTTTAAGGTCCCTTCCACCCCAACCAGGCTGTGTTGCCATGGTTCCATGTACAGGTGTGTGTACATGCATACACAGACGTGAGCTGCTCCTTGGCAATGGGGGTGTACACACATGTCCAGGTACCCTGTGTGCGTGCACCCCCATGCGCTGCCGCTGCGTGCACGTGTGTGCAGGCACACGTGTGCTGATGCTCTGCACATCCAAACCCATGGCGCTGGGGGGCGGGGGGGGGCTGTGGGTCTCTGCTCTGTGCCGCATCCCCATGGGGGCAGTGGGTAGGTGATGGGTGTCCTGCACACACGGTGTCCCCGCACTGACCCCGTCTCTCCCGCAGGGCTGGCTCGCTGCCCTGGCCCTGCTGTGGACCCTGGTGCTGTGCCGTGGCCTGCGCCGCCCCGTGCCCCATCCGCATGTGCCCTGCTACAGCGCTGGGGACCTGCGCGACGGCGAAGCCCCCGCGCCGCTGCTGGGCCGCAGCCTGCGCTGGGACCACTACGTCCCGGTGCAGTTGGTGCCGCAGCTCGAGCGCCTGCAGGACAGCCCCGGCCACCGGCGGCACCGGCGGCACGGGGAGCACGCCTGCCCCGCGCTGCAGCTGCGCACCGGGCTGCACAGCGAGCCCCACGAGCGCTCCATCTCCCCGTGGCGATACCGGTGAGTGAACCCTCCCATTGCGCTGTGCCTCGGGTTCCTGAGCATCCCTTCAACACCAGCATCAGGTTCCCCGAGCATCCCTCAAACATCATCATCGGCTTCCCCAAGCATCCCTTCAACACCACCAGGTTCCCTGAGCATCCCTTGAACACCAGCATCAGGTTAACCAAGCATCCCTTCAACATCAGCATCAGGTTCCCAGAGCATCCCTTGAACATGAGCATCAGCTTCCTCAAGCATCCTTTAAACACCAGCACCAGGTTCCTTGAGCATCCCTCAAACACCAGCATCAGCTTCCCCGAGCATCCCTTGAACACCAGCATCACCTTCCCCGAGCGTGCCTCACCTACCCCTGGTCAAAGGGGATGATTGGGGCGCACAGGGCCTCACTGACGATGCCACCCATTCCCCCCCGCAGCATCGATGAGGACGAGGACCGGTACCCACGCAAGCTCGCCTTCGCCGAGTGCCTCTGCAGCGGCTGCGTGGACGTCAAGACGGGCCGGGAGACGACGTCGCTCAACTCGGTGCTCATCTACCAGACCATGATGGTGCTGCGGCGCAAGCCCTGCCCGCGCCCCACCGGCCCCGGCCTTTTCACCTTCGACGTGGACTACATCAAGGTGCCTGTGGGCTGCACGTGCGTCCTGCCCCGCACCGGGCGCTGAGCATCCCCCCCCCAGCTCCTGTGGAGCCCCGTAGCGTGACCGTGTCACCGCATCCACCCTGACCCGTGCTTGTTTTAGAGCACCCCCCAACCCCTCACCCTGTTATTTATGTTATTTATGAGCCTTGTTGCTGGGGATCCCCCTTTTAACCCGTTATTTATTGCTGATGCCGCCACCAAGGCTGCAACTCCAGGGCCAGCATCACCCAATGGTGCCCATGGCCCTGCAGCCGGACCCTGCGAGCGCTGCCCGGAGGCTCGCTGGTTATTTATTCCCCCTCCAAAATCCTATTTATTGTCTCCTCTGTGTGTGCTATTTAATACTGGCAGCCTGCAAATAAAGGCCGACACCCCCACTATGGTGCCTGCTCCGTTCCCATCCATGGGGGGCACATTCACGGGTGTCCCATGGGGTGATGCTCGCCATCTCCCAGCCCCAGTGTGGTGGGTAAAGCCCCAGCGCATCCATTGCACAGGGGAGGGATGCAGGGGAGCCCCATCCCCTCGGGGACCGGCCCTGCGCCCGCAGCACCGCCCGCAGCTTCCCCGGGGCACCACGGGCCCAGCGCCCCCTGCTGGGGACACCCCGTGCCCGCAGCACCCCCATTGCGGTGTGGACCCAGCACCCCTTGTCCTGTCCCTACAGTCCCTGATGAAGAGTCCCTCTCCAGCATCCTTGTAGGCCCCCTTCAGATACTGGAAGCTGTTCTGAGGTCTCCACGCAGCCTTCTCTTCTCCAGGCTGAACAGCCCCAACTTTCTCAGCCTGTCCCCATACAGGAGGTGCTCCAGTCCCTGAGCATCCTCGTGGCCTCCTCTGGACTTGTTCCAACAGCTCCATGTCCTTATGTTGAGGACACCAGCACTGCACAGGGCTGCAAGTGGGGTCTCACAGAGCAGAGCAGAGGGGCAGGATCACCTCCATGACCTGCTGCTCCCAGCCCAGCACACCGATGGTTTCTGGGCTCCAGCACACACTGATGGGCACGTTCAGTCTCAGCATCGAGCAGCAATGATCCCACATCGCACCCCCAGCACTGACTGGAGCAGGGAGGGCAATGTCCCCCCACTGCCAGGGGTGTCACCCCAGGCTTTGGGGGCTCCTCTGGGCATACGTAGGGTGTAGGCCCATGTACAGCCATTCACATCCACCCCACCATTGGGTCCATTTATGGGGGTACAGGACTACGTGTGTCCCCCCATGTCCCGTCACTCTACCCATGAGCGATCACACTGCACCGTGTTTGCCCGTAACTGCACTATTTGTCCTTAAACGCCACTCAATGGTCCTAACCCCCCCCAAATCCATCCCCATCAGCCACAGCCCCCCTGGAGTGGGAAGCAGGAGGATCCAGGGTCTTTCCCAACCTTTATTGCAACTGCACAAGTGACAAAAAGCAGCGAGAGCCGGTGTGGAGCGGAGCTGCTGATCCCCATCATGGGGAGATGGAGATCTCCTGGGGAGCTGGTGTTCCACAGGGATTTGCGGATCCCGGAGAACTGGGGGCTGCTTGGAGAGCTGGGCCCCTCAGGGAGCTGAGCATCACTGGGGATTTGGGGATAGTGGGGAGCCCAGGGGGAACTGATGATCCCCAGGGATTTGGGGACCTGGGGAAACTATGGGACCTGAAGATCCCTCATGGAGCTGAGCATCCCTGTGGATCTGGGGATCCCTAAGAGATGGGAAGCCCCTGGAAGCTGGAGATGCCTCATTGAACTGAGCATCCCTGGAGATTTGGGGATCCACAGGAGATGGGCAGCCCCTGGGATCTGGAGACCCCACACGGACCTGAGCATCCCTGGGGATTTGGGGAGCCTGTGGAAGCTCGAGATGCCTCATTGAACTGAGCATCTCTTGGGATTTGAGGATCCACAGGAGATGGGAGCCCCTGGGAGCTAGAGACCCCCTAGGAGCTGAGCATCCCTGTGGATCTGGGGACTCCCCAGGAATCCCAGGGAGAACTGATGATCCTCATGGATTGGGGGATCCCAAGGAGCTGTGGACCCCCCAGGAGCTGAGCATCCCTTGGGATTTGAGGATCCACAGGAGATGGGAGCCCCTGGCACCTGGAGACCCCCCAGGACCGGAGTATCCCTGTGGATTTGAAGATCCCCGTGAGCCGAGCACCCCATTCCCCCCCCAGCAGCTGCAGTACATTGGGAAGCAGGAGCACGAGCAGCAGCAGCATCAGCATCAGGAGGGTCCCCCCCTCCATCACTCAGCCTCCACGGGGATGGGGTTCACCTGACCCCCCCCCTCCGCCGGCTGCTTCCTGCGGGCGTCCGGGGGGGGCCGTGGCGGGGGGTTGCTGGGGGGCTGCTTGATGGTGCCCCACACGGGCGGCCGCTCCCGGGGCTGCTGCTCAATGGGGCTCCACTCCTCCCCACGCACCGCGGCCTGCGAGCATGAGGGGGGGCATTGGGAATGGGGTTCTCCAATGGGACCCCCCCCATAAACCTGCCCTCCCTGTCCCCTCTGCACTCACCAGCAGGTAGATGCCGCTGGCGATGCCCAAGCAGACGGTGCCCAGGATGGTGGAGAGGAGGAAGCCGGCGGGGACAGCCAGGCTGTGTGTGGACACTGGATGGGTTAGAAGGGGCTGATCGGGGGCTGCACCCCGATCCCGACCCCATACCCCACTTACGCGGCGTGCAGGACGGCTCGGATGTAGTAATTCCTTGTGAGGGGTCCAAAGAGCTTCACCACCGCCGTCAGGTACTTCTGGCCGCTGCAGAGCGACAATGGGGGGTCAGAACCCAGGGGGATACCCAAAGGACCCCCATTCCATGCTGTCTGTCCATGGGATACCCCAAGGAACCCATCCATGGGATACAGCCCTGTTCCCATCCCGTCGCTCCCAACCCCGGTGCCATGTCCCTGTGTTTGGGGGGTACCAGGACCCCCAATCACAGGGATGGGGGGGGGCACCCCACTTACCACCTCTCCATGGTGGAGCCCTTCTTCCTCTTGCTCCTTGGGTACTCGAGCAGGCAGACCAGGACACCTGCAGCGCTTTTGGGGGGGGGTGTCAAGGAAAGGGATGCTCAGGGGCCAGATGAGTCCAATCCAGTCAAAAACAGGGCAGGGAAAGAAAGACTTGGGCCCCTGTTATGCACGGGGGGGTGTTTCCTGCTGTCCATGCCGGTCTGGGCATGGATTTCCCGCTCCCAAGCATCCTCTCCATAAGGATACATGGCGTACGCCGCGAAGTACCAGCCCTTGAACTGCCCTGCCACGGCCACGATCCCGCCTGTCAGCATGACTGTGGGGCAGAGCTGGGGTGGTGGGTCCCTGCTGCGGACACGGCATCCCAACCCGGGATACGGCATCCCAACTGGGACACAGCACCCCCAACCTGGGATACAGCATCCCAACCTGGGATACGGCATCCCAACTGGGATACAGCACCCCCAACCCGGGATAGAGCATCCCAACCTGGGATATGGCATCTCAGCCTCGGATACAGCACCCCCAAACTGGGACACTGCATCCCAACCCAGGATATGGCATCCCAATCTGGGGTACGGCATCTCAACCTGGGACACACAACCCCAACCCGGGATAGAGCATCCCAACTAGGGATATGGCATCCCAATCTACGATACAGCATCTGAACCTGGGATACAGCACCCCCAAACCGGGACACAGCATCCCAAACTAAGATACGGCACCCCAACAAGGTATATGGCATCCCAACCTGGGATACAGCACCCCAATCCAGCATATAACCCCCCAACCCGGGATACAATACCCCAACACAGGCCACAGCAGTGCAAACTAGGATACACCCCCCCAATCTGGGATACAACCCCCCTAATCCAAGATACAACCCATCAACCAGGAACACTGCCTGCAACCAGGGATAGGGCTTCCCAAACCCAGGATACACCCCCCAAACCGGGATGTGCCCCCCCCCAGTCCAGGACTGTGGTCCCTGTACGCCAACACGCGGGGTGCGGGCGCTGCTGTGTGCGGGGAGCCCCTGGACTGAAGGGAAGGGAACCGGCGGGGGGGGCTCCAGGATGGGGCTGACCCCGGGGGGAGCTTTTGGCACCGTGGCCACTGCCCGCCCTCTCCCTCGAGCCTTTGCCCTGTGCGGGCAGGAAGCCTCGGGGGGGGGAAGGAGGAGGAGGAGGGACCGGAGGGGCCCGAGGAGGAAGAGGAGGCTCCCGCCCTGCGCAATCCCAACGGGACCGCACTTCGCGGACGGCCCCGCCGCCTCCCGCTTGCGACATCGCGGAAACCCCCGGCGCTCCCCCACCCATGCACCCCCCAACAACACCCCTGAACCCCAGACCTTAACCCTGCACCCCCCATCCCTCTGCACCCCCAAACCTGGTCCTGCACCCCCAAACCATGCGCTCCTCAAACCCTGCACCCCCCCCACCCCTGAACCCCCAGACCTTAACCCTGCACCCCCCATCCCTCTGTACCCCCAAAGACTGATCCTGCACCCCCCAAACCCTGATCCTGCACTTCCAAAACCCTGCACCCCCTAAGCCGCGCGCCTGCACCAAAAGCCCCTGCACCCCCAGGCCCTACCCCTGACCCCCAGTTCCTCTGCATCCCTATCCCTGCACCCCCAAATACCACCCCGGAACCCCCAGACCATACCCGTGCACCCAACATCCCTCTGTACCCCCAAACCCTGATCCTGCACCCCCCAAGCCCTGCCCCTGGACCAAAAGCCCTTGCACCCCCAGACCCTAGCCCTGACCCCCCATTCCTCTGCACCCCCCCAAACCCTGCACCCCCAGACCCTGATAACCCAGACCCTGCACCCTCTGCCCTTGCACCCCCCAAAACCCTACCCCTGACCCCTCATCACTCCTCTGCAGCCTCACCCCTCTGCACCCCCTCAAACCCTGTCCCTGCACCCCCAAACCCTACATTCCAGCCCCTGTGCACCCCCATCCCCTGCTCCCCCCCCCGCACTCACTGAGCCCGGCCGCCAGCGCCTGCTCGTTGGCCCACATGGCCCACTCGATCTGCCCCATGGCTCCCCCGAGCCCCTTCGGCTGCGCTCGGCCCGGTTCGGGTCGCCCCGGTTCGCTTCGGCTCGGCTCGACCAGGAAGGCTGATGCGCAACCAGCGCCGGTCACGCCCCTTCCCGGAAGCCACGCCCCTCTCTCGTAGGCCACGCCCCCATTGAGACCCGCTCCAGCCCCTAACCAGGGGTCACACCGGGACACAGGGGTCGTGCACAGGGGGTCACGGGAGGACACGGGACATGTGGAGCGATGAGGATGGTTCAAGGGGGTCCGGTCCAGGGGGGCAGGATCAGCCCTATGAGGGTCACTGAGGGGAACAGGGGGCACGTGGGGTGACAAGGGTGATGCTGAGGGACAGGATCAGGCCCAGCAGGGACATCTGAGAGACAGGATCAGTCCTTCTCTGCAAGTCCTTCTCCCTGCAAGGGCCACGGGGAGACAGGATCAGCCCTTCAAGGGACACAAGACAGCATCAGTCCTAGCAGGGCAGCACGAGGGAAAAGGGAACAGAAGCAGCCCCACAATGGACATGGGGTGGACAGGCTTCCGTATCAGCCTTCTAGTGTCTGAAAGGGCCTACAAGGATGCTGGGGAGAGACTCTTCATCAGGGACTGCAGTGACAGGACAAGGGGTGACGGGTTCAAACTGAAACGGGAAGTTTAGATTGGATATAAGGAAGAAATTCTTTACTGTAGGGGTGGTGAGGCACTGGAATGGGTTGCCCAGGGAAGCTGTGAATGCTCCATCCTTGACGGTGTTCAAGGCCAGGTTGGACAGAGCCTTGGGTGCCATGGTTTAGTGTGAGGTGTTCCTGCCCATGGCAGGGGGTTGGAACTGGATGTTCCAACTATTCTATGACTCTATGACAGGGGAAGGACAAATTCACATGGGGTGACAGAGGTTGTGCAGGGAAGGGAGGATCAGTCTCAGCCTGGCAGGCAGAGCCCCGAGGACGAACCAGCCCTGCCTCCTGTCCCCAACCCCAGCATCGCCTGTGGAGCCTGGGCACCCCAGAACAGCACTGCAGAAGCCCTATTTCCTTACAAAAGAGTAAAAACCAGCCCTGGGGTCACAACCTGCCCAGGGCTGGGGACAGCTTCGCACCAGGGTGGCACCAGCAGAGCCCCCTGGCACATCACGGTTGTCCCTGGCGGTGTCACCGGGCTCAGGCTGTCCGGCGGGGCAGCCCATCTGCTCCCAGGAGGTGTTGGCTGGGGTCATCCAGGAACTGGGGTCCAGGGCCGGGCTGTGGGGCAGGAGACGGGTTAGGGGCACCAGGGAGCTCCACTGCCTGCAGGACAGCCCTTTGGGGCTGGGGGACAGCTCTGGGCCCCACAGACCTCAAAAGGGCACCCCACGGGTCATGCCCATGGGAACATGTCTAAGGATGGGGACAGGGACAGCGTCCCGCACACAACCCTCAGGATGGGGACAGGGATGGGAATGGGGTGCTGTGTACCCTTGGGGATGGGGATAGCAGCTCATGCACAACCCTGCAGATGGGGACAAGTTCTCACACACCCTCACTGGGATGGGAATGGGAACAGGGTCCTGTGCACTCTTGGGAACAGGGGTGGGGTTCTGCACACAACTCTGGGGATCGGATAGGGTCCTTTACACCCTGGGGGACAGGGATGGGGTCGCGTGCACCCCTGGAGATAGGGTCCTGCAGACACCCCTGGGGATGGGGCTAGGGATGGGGTCTCACATAGCCTCATAGAGACAGGGACAGAGTCCAGTACAACTCTGGTGACAGGGATGGGGTCACACACACACCCCTGGGGATGAGAATGGGGTCCTGTGGACCCTTCAGGACAGGGATGGTGTCATGTGCACCCCTGGAGACAGAGTCTTGCAGACCCCCTGGGGAAGGGGTCTCACATAACCCACAGATGGAAACAGGGTCCTATACACCCCTGGGGACAGGACAGGGCCACACACAGATCCCTGGGGACAGGGATGGGGTCTCATGCACAACCCCGGGAATGTGGGTGTGGATGGGGTCCCACACCCAGCCCTGGTGATAGGCACATGGGCTCCCCTGCCCCATGCTCCCCCCAGCCCCATACCTTGGTGTGCAGGATGTACTGGACAGCCCCCGGCACCGGCTCAGCCACCACGGCTGTGAGCAGCTCCTCTGGCAGCGAGGCTGAGCTCACAGGGAGCCCACGCACAAACCTGCAGCACAGCGGAGCCATCAGCCCCTGCCACAGCCCCACCACCCTGTGCCCCACAGTGAGCCATAGCATTGCCCTTACTGGTCCCCGTTGGTGGCCGGGGGGAAACTGCGTCTCACCACCTCCACGAACTCGGCCACGGTGTCAGCCAACAAGAAGATGACGGCGTTGGGGCCGGCATCAAAGGTGTACGCTACCTGTGGTGAGATGAGACCCAACATGGGGTGAGGGACCACAGCACCGGAGCACACCCAGAGCCCCATGGGGCCAGCGTGAGTACCTTGGTGCACCCGTGGTGGGCATTGAAGCGGTGCGCTAAGGCGATGATGTGCCGTGAGATGTCATTGAGGTAGAAGATGGGGGGGAAGGTGTCGAGGCAGGTGGCGTGGAACTGGTTGCTGTCCTGCATGGTGAGCTGCCCGAAGCCCTCGAAGTCCCGCTCACGGATGTGCTGCACCATCAGCGCCAGGCGCTCCGGAACCACCACCTCTGCGCGGTGCTGCCGTGATTGGAGCCGTGGTCACCCCAGTTTGGTGACACCCACAGCACCCACAGCACCCTGTGGGGTTCACTCAACACCCCTCATGCTCTCTCAGGGCTCCCGATCATGGAGAAATACCATCTAATGGGATTCAGGACCCCAAATCCTGCCTGCAGGCAGCTGTGCTGGGCAGGACTGAGCTCCCTACCTTCAGCAAGGGGCTGGTGTCCACGCTGGTCTGCATCCCTGCTGTGCTGCCAACCTGCTTCTTCTCACCACTGACCTGGTGGGGTACAGACAATGGGTTATAACACCCCCTGTGAGCCCCCATCCCCAGTAAGAGGCACCCTCTGATCCCAAAGCCCCAACACGGGGGCATCCCCTGATCCCCAAGCCCCACCAAGGGGCATCCCTAAGCCCCCAGCCCCAGCACGAGGTATTCCCTGGTCCCCCTGCCCCAGCAAGCTGCACCCCCTGATTCTGAAGCCCCAGCAAGGAGCATCCCCTGATCCTGAAGCCCCAGCAAGGAGCATCCCCTGATCCCCAAGCCCCAACAAGGCGCATCCCCTGATCCTCCCACCCCCAGCAAGGGGGCACCCTTTGATCCCCAGGGTCAGCACCCACATAATGTTGGGGTGCTACACCACCATCGCCAAGAGGTGGTGGTTACAGCCACACACCCCATCCCCATCCCCTCACCACCAAGACGAGGACCCTGAGCTCGGGCCAATGCGTTTCAGGGGCCACTTGCTGCGCGATGCTGTCCCTGCCATCCGGCCGCTCGCCCCGCTGCCACTGCACGAAGCCCCCCAGCATGCTGCGGCAGGCACTGCCCGAGCCGCGCCGTGCCACCTCCGACAGCTCGCCCTCCACGCCGTACAGCCGCGCCAGCGTGGACACTGCAGGGACGGGGATGGGGTCAGGATGGTGGGGACAGGCCTGGGATGCGGTGTCCCCCGTGTCCCGGCTCACCCACCCAGGCAGGCGTAGCCGGCAGCAGAGGATGCCAAACCGGCTGCGGTGGGGAAGTTGTTCTTGGTGGCGATGTGGACCTTGTAGGAGAGGCTGAGCGAGGCCGTGTCCTCCGTGCTGTTGCCCCGGCGCTTTCGGGCCAGGCGCCGCACTGTGAAGGATACAGGGAGGAATTGGGGTTGCAGTGGGGAGCAGCACTCCCCGGTGGATGGGATGGGGGACACTCACCCTCCTGCAGGCAGGCCTGCAGCCGGGGGTGCCCCACATCCGCCTCCTCCCCATTCAGCCATAGCCGGTCCTCTGTGAAGTCCCGGCTGGCGGTGGCCGTGGTGGTGGTCTTGAGCTGCAGGGAGATGGGGGTCAGTGCAGTCGGGGCTTTCACAGCCCCCCTGCATGGGATGGGGGGCAGAGAGGCCTGAGCCTGGTCCTGACCCCATCCCAACCTGGTCCTGGTGCAGCGTGACGCTCAGGGAGGAGTTGATGGGCAGGATGAGGTCATTGTCCCGCTTGCCCCCTGCAAGAGAGAACACAGCATGGCATGGCATGGCACAGCTCAGCACAGGCAGGTACGGCACCACATCACTCGGCATGGCACAGGATGAACAGGGTTTGGAAAGACTTTGAGAGCATCAACCCCAAACATTATCCCACTAACCCATGGCACTGAGGCCTCATCTCCACAATGTATGAACACTTGCAGGAACAGTGCCTGCAGCCCTGCCCTGGGCAGCCTGTGCCAATGCCTGAGCACCCTCTGGGGCAGGAGTTGTTCCTCAGCTCCATCTAAACCTGCCCTGGTGCAGCTTGAGGCCGGTTCCTCTTGTCCCATCCCTTGTTCCTTGGGAGCAGAGCCCAGGCCCACCTCACTACACCCCTCTCAGGCAGTGATACAGAGCCATAAGGTCCCCCTGAGCCCCGCATGGCACATACAGCATAGCGCGGTCCAGCACAGCACGGCCCGATGCGGCCTGGCACGGCCTGGCACATCCCGTCACCGCACCTCCGCTCACTCCCACCCCAGCCCGCACCGGGTGTCCCCAAGCCGGGCTCGGAAGGGGCTCGGTCCCGGTCCCGGTCCCTGTCCCTGTCCGGCGGCACTCACAGTACTTGATGACGGCGATGTTGACGGGCGCCGTGCAGGTCACCGTGGCCACCGACATCGCGCTGCGGGCGCTGCGGGCACGGCGCGGGCGGCATCAAGCCCTGGTCCCGCACCAGGCACGTCATCGTGGCCTGCGGATGGTTCCCGCCTCTCCATTGGCCGGTTCCGCAGCGCCCGGCTCCTGGCATCCAATGGCAGCGATCGGACCACGGTGAGGCTCCGCCCCCCTCCCCGCCCCGCCGGCGCTGGGATCGGCGTGTGGGGGAGCCATCTTCGAGTCGGGAAGGGGCAGCGCATGCGCAGTGTCGGCAGTGCGGCGCCAGTGCCCCCCAGTGACCGTCAGTGTCCCTCAGTGCTTCCAGTGACCGTCAGTGCCCCCCAGTGCTTCCAGTGCCCCCAGTGCTCCCAGTGCTTCCAGTGCCCCCAGTGCTTCCAGTGCTCCCAGTGCCCCCCAATGCTTCCAGTGCTCCCAGTGCCCCCAGTGCCCCCAATGCTTCCAGTGCCTCCAGTGCCCCCCAGTGCCCCCAGTGCTCCCATTGCCCCCAATGCCCCCAGTGCTTCCAGTGCTCCCAGTGCCCCCGAGTGCTCCCAGTGCCTCCAGTGCCCCCAGTGCTCCCATTGCCCCCACTACCCCCCAGTGTTTCCAGTGTTGCCAGTGCCCCCCAGTGCCCCCAGTGTCTCCAGTGCTCCCAGTGTTCCCATTGCCTCCAGTACTCCCAGTGCCCCCTAGTGTCCCCCAGTGTCCCCAGTGCCCCCAGTGTTCCCTATCCCCGCAGTGTTCCCAATGCTCCCAAAACTCCAAACCCCCAGTTCTCCAGTGTTACTGCAACGTTCCCCACTCCCTCATTACCTCCAGTATCCCTGATGCCCCAGCTCTCCCAGTTATCCCAGCACTGCCCCAGTGTCTCCAGTGCTCGCAGTACCCCTATACCACATCCCATCCCAATGCTCCCAATATCCCCAGTGCTCCTCGAGTGCTTCCAGTGTCTTCACAGCCCCCAGTGCTCCCAGTATGCACTGTACCCCAATATCCCAGTGCCCCTCCACTGGGCCCAGTGCCTCCAGCATCCCTCCAGTGCTTCCATTCCCCTCTCAGTGCTCCCAATGCCCTCAGTACAGCAGGGGCTGGAGGGCCCCATTCATCCCTGTGGTCACTCACTGCAGTATAAAATACCCCCAGCTGCGGGTGTTGGGGGGGGATGTGGGTGACACCATGGTGCCCTCTCGGTGGCAGGGCAGGGGGTCCCTGGCCCCACATCCTGGTATTTATAGGCATTTTCCATGGGTGGGAGCGGAGGACCCGGCATGTGGCTATTCTGGGATGTGGGATTCTTTCCCCTCAGCTGCGGGACCCGATTCAGCAGCAGGGATGCACATAGCAGCTTCCTCTGGCACCCACCTAAACCAGCCTGCTCCCTCCTCCATGCTCTGGCACAAGGGTCCCCACCACCATGTACCAGGGTACTGGGGGCCATAGGGATGGCACTGGGACCCCTGCAGTGGGGATAGTCCCACTGTCGTCATCCAGACACTGGACATGCCATAGGGATGCTCAGGGCCACTTGCAGGGTGTCCTTGTCCCCACCGTCTCTGCCATCCCAGCCCTATTTGGCCAGGCCAGACCCCAGCATGGCACCAGGGTTCTTTTTAGGGGCCCTGCTGCATCCCCCTCCAGGCTGGGAGCTGTGGGGATGCAGGACAGGAGGAAGATGCTCTACAGAACACATAGAGGGTCCAGCAGTGAGATTCCAGCCAGATCCTGCCCCAGGGCTGGTGGGACACGATGCTGGCTGAGCAGGGAAAGCTGTGCCAGCAATGGGGAACATGCTTTCCTTGCTCGTGTGTCCCCCACACTGTGTCCCTGTGTTGTGTCCCTGCAGGTACCAGTAGGTGCCATAAGGACCCAGGGCTCATTAGTAAGGGGCCAGCTGCTTGCAGGTGCAAGGGACAGCACTGGTGACAGTCGTGTCCCCAAGTACTGCCACCACAAACGGGATCCCACTGCCTGTAGCATCCCCATGGCATGAGGTGGGACAGGACAGAGCAGACCCTTGGCTCATTGGGACCCCCAACACCCCTTCTCCCTGCAGGCACAAGCAGACACGGTATTGGTGGTGGCCATCATTGCATGGCCACACATCCATCCCCTCTGCTGCTGTGCCCTCCTGGCCCTGGAAGGCCTCACAGGGGCTGCTTGGGGAGCAGATAAGGGGGTTCCTCAATGTCATCAGCCCTGGCCATCATGTCCCCAAGATTTACACTTGGGGGAACAGGAGTGCTGGGACAAGGGTGAACCCTGTACTGCTCCAAAGGGACACCAGCAGCTGCTCCCTGGATCGGTCCCTCATCATCGCAGGGATTGGCTGTGCAGAGCCAGCCCGTGTCCCTGGAGAACCCAAATGGGGCTCGGAGCCAGGACACCTCTCTGGGATACCCGGGGAAGCAACACCCGATGTGGTGCCCTGGCCAGTGCGGCTCTGGGGACAGGACACGGTGCCAAGCACCCTCCCCGTGTCCTGCCTTTGAGTGCCAGCGATGGCAGGACACAGAGCTGGGATGTGATGGGGGCATCCCCCCAGCAGATTTGGCAGCGCCTGGCTCTGGGATCAAACAGCATCGCTATTAACAGGAGGAGGTGACAAGATAAGGACAAAGCTGCAAAGCCAAGCTCCTTTGGGAAAGGAGATGCCCAAGAAGCCAGGATGGGGGGCACGCACCCCATGGACCCATCCTGCATCCCAAAGTCACAGCGTTGGTGGCACAAGCGAGACCAGGCGTGGATGAAACTGCCTTTATTGAGAAAAATGGTTTGCTACAAATACATTATTGACCTGATTCTTCATCAAAAACAGTAAAAGTTCTGGATATGCAAAAAGTCACAGGGAACACACGGACGAGCCACGGCCGGAGCGGGCCCCGTGGGGAGAGGCAGGAGCTGCCTGTGCAGTGCCTGCCTGCGCCTTAAAGTGCTTTACAAAAGCAGCTCTTGCTGCCCGGCTCTGGCACTGTGGGGCAGAAAGGAAGAGGAAGGAAGAAAAGAGACAAGAGGTTAACAGTGCTGTTCCAGAGGCAGGGAGCTCCCTGCAGGTGAGAGTCAATGGAGGCTGCTCCAGGATATGAAGGTCCCAGCTAGGGATGGGACAAGGAGACCCTCATGGGTCCCTTTGGAGGTACCAGTGCTCTCCATCCCACCAGGGCCATGTCCCTGGCTGGGCAGGTACCAGCAGTGCTGGTAAGAGAAGACCCCATCCCTCCTCGTTAGTGGAGCAGAGCAGCTCCAGCCCTTTCCCTGCCCTCTGCCATAGTCTCCGCATGCTCCTCACAGAGCTGCTGGCAGCATGGGGAACTCACAGCCCCCAAACCACCCAGTACCATTTAAATCAAAGGTGAAAAGCAGGACGCTATTGCTAGAGCAGAGCTGGAGCCTCCGATAAACCAAGCAGGGACATGCAGAGGGATTGCTCTCCCAAACCTCTTCCCTGCAAACCCTCGCTGGAAGGTACCGTGCATCACAGCTCCTTCACTGAGAGCCCTGGGCTGATCCAGTCACTGGTGAGACCCCAAAGGGCGGCAGGGCCCCAGCACAAAGCTTCTCTCCCCAAGCACCAGTGAAGACCCTTCATACGGGACATGATTTCTGCTGCATGGGGGGGCACACTCAGGCTGGCAGCAGCACAACCAAGGCCTGGAGGTGGAGATCCCACTTCCACCCTCTCCCAGCCCAGAAGAGCAAACCCCACCAGCAGCAGGCGGGGAGGACAGACAGGAAGGGGACATGGAAGAGGAGAGGTCACCAGGATGCTATGGAGCATCTCTTGGATCAACATTTGCCCAAGTGTGCCCTACTCCCAAGGAAGGGAGATGCCATCCTCTATTTCAGAGCGACAAGATGCCCAGTGCTGGGGATAGGATCTTGCACAGGCAGACGTCCCTCCTGCACATCCATCACCCAGACAGAGTCCGGCTGCTCCATAGTGAGTGCCAGCACGCCACAATATTAACTGCTAACTAACTGCCTGCTGCTTCACAAACCAAAACCACACTGAGCAGTGCCATAGAGCAAAGCCTGCAAGGGCTCAGCCATCCCAAGCCTGACCACAAGTCTTGGACAGGGTTAGCAGCTGCTGGAGAACACAAGAGATGCTGCAGCTCCTCAAAAAGGCAGCCTGAAGAGGCAGCCAAAGAGGTGCTGCTCTGACCCAGCCTGTCCCATATCACATGCCAACAAGGTAAGGGAACGGACCAGAAACAGCCAAAGAGGACATCCAGGCGCATCCATCAGCCTGGGGTCCGGCTGCAGCCTCCCACCTGATTTCAAATCCACAGCGTGTTTTTGTGTTTGGGGTATTTTTTGTTTTAAAAATAGACTTTCTTAATAATGTTCCATAAAAATACTCTTGTCCTCAGCATCGGATATTGCAGTGTGAAGAGTTAACAGCTTCTGTTCCTGCTCTATAAAACGTGGAAAAGGCATCACGCTGATTCATGTAGAAAAACGCAAGAACTCAGTATCACAAGAGCTGGTACAAAACGGAAAGGTGAGAGTTTCACTGGATGCCATTGCTGTGGACTCCTCTGAACCCATTGTCAGCATGAGCGCAACTGTCCTGTCCTGGGATTCAGCCTGGCCTGGGCAGCAAAGGAAGCAGCACAGGGGACGGGACAGATCGATGTCTCTGGCAAGAACCTTGTAGAGTTTCAAAACCCAAAGGATGCTCCGTGCCATTTTCTTCCTTTCCACAAAGGACATGGATGATTGCAGGTTCCAACTAGGGCATTTCTGCATTAAATGCATCCAGGTTTGACGTACCTATTCAATTGCAACAGAGAGCATGAAGACAAACGGTGCCAAAAAGCATCTAATAATAAATAGATCTGGACACAGGTATATACTCTGTATATGGGAATGAAATGCCTAATGGAGGAACGATCCCATCCCTCTGGTGCCGACTCCTCTCTCCTCCCTGCATGAAGTCTCTGCTCACTCACCGGTCCAGCGCGACATAAGGACACTCCACCTTCTTAAACAAGGTGGGATGTGCACAGAGAGGAGAAGGAAGAGCAGCAGCAGTGGATCTCCAGGGGGTTGATAAGCTCCGTGCCTCTCCAGTGGGAAGGCTGAGTGTGCAAAAGGGGACCCGATGCTCCCCAGTCACCCTCAGTTCTCGGACAGTGACAGTGCCAGGGCTGCCTGCAATGCTGCCTCCTCATCAATGTTGTAGTCCTAAAATCAGAGAGGGGGGGTCAGAAGTGGTACAGCCAGGACACAGATTCTACATCAAGCATCAAGGAGCCCTCCCTGCTCTTTATGACGACACCGAGCCTCTTACTCCTCCAGCACACAGGTCCCAGGAATGCTGTGCTGCTTGGGGCATCCCTTGTGCCCACAGTTCCCCTCCAGCCTGGAATCATAGAATCATAGAATAGTTAGGGTTGGAAAGGACCTTAAGATCATCCAGTTCCAACCCCCCTGCCATGGGCAGGGACACCCCACACTAAACCATGGCACCCAAGGCCTCATCCAACCTCGCCTTGAACACCGCCAAGGATGAGCATTCACAGCCTCCCTGGGCAACCCATTCCAGTGCCTCACCACCCTCTCAGTAAAGAATTTCTTCCTTTGATCTAATCTAAACTTCCCCTGTTTAAGTCTGAACCCCTTACCCCTTGTCCTGTCACTACAGTCCCTAATGAAAAGTCCCTCCCCAGCATCCTTGTAGGCCCCCTTCAGATACTGGAAGGCTGCTCTGAGGTCTCCACACAGCTTTCTCTTCTCCAGGCTGAACAGCCCCAACTTTCTCAGCCTGTCTCCATACAGGAGGTGCTCCAGTCCCCTGCTCATCCTCGTGGCCTCCTCTGGACTTGTTCCAACAGTTCCATGTCCTTTTTATGTTGAGGACACCAGAACTGCACACAATGCTCCAAGTGAGGTCTCACGAGAGCAGAGCAGAGGGGCAGGATCACCTCCTTCGACCTGCTGGTCACGCTCCTCTTGATGCAGCCCAGGATACGGTTGCTTTCTGGGCTGCGAGCGCACCCTGCAGCCGGCTCATGTTCAGTTTCTCATCGACCAACACCCCCAAGTCCTTCTCTGCAGGGCTGCTCTGAATCTCTTCTCTGCCCAACCTGTAGCTGTGCCTGGGATTGCTCCGACCCAGGTGTAGGACCTTGCACTTGGCATGGTTAAACTTCATCAGGTTGGCATTAGCCCACCTCACAAGCGTGTCGAGGTCCCTCTGGATGGCATCCCTTCCCTCCGGCGTATCAACCGAACCACACAGCTTGGTGTCATCGGCAAACTTGCTGAGGGCGCACTCAATCCCACTGTCCATGTCACCAACAAAGATGTTGAACAAGACCGGTCCCAACACCGATCCCTGAGGGACACCACTCGTTACCGGTCTCCAGCCGGACATCAAGCCATTGACCACAACTCTTTGTGTGTGGCCATCCAGCCAGTTCTGTATCCACCGAGTGGTCCACCCATCAAATTGATGTCTCTCCAATTTACAGACAAGGATGTCGTGTGGGACAGTGTCGAATGCAAATCTGCCAACATCAGCCCTGCTCTTAGATGTGGTGGAGGGCAGGGACAAAATATGCCCATGCCAGCAGCCGTGGCCAAAGGGAAAAGCTTTCTAGCAGGGTCACAGGTTTCTCCATCACTCCAGTTTGGGTTTATCCAACAGAGTGATCGCTCCCTAAGTGGGGATATTTTCTCTAAGTATTTGGAGGTTCCTTTCCCTGACTTCTAATGGCCCTGCAATAAAAGCATGATGCTGACAGAACCTCCCCTCAGTCTCTGCAGCCATGTCTGGGCAATCACAACCCCACTCCCACTCAGGAAGGGTCAGGAGCTCCCCAAGAGGGGATTCATGGACACCACTCCCCTACAGCAGCCAGAACCCCCCCAAGCCTGGGCTGCTCCCCTCCCACTGCTTGTGAAGCGCCAAAGAAAAGGCCTTTGTGTTACAGCTCCTCAGGGGATGAGTGTAATGGAGCACACGGAGGAAACAGCTCATCTTCATGGTGCAGTAACATTTTCCTCCTCCTTCAGAGCGGTTTTCCTGGTGCGTCTGATGAGGATCAGCTTGAGTTCTCCCAGGGCAGGCAGGGAGCTCAGCCTCACAGCTGTGGGGGTCTCCTGAGTGGGGCTACATGTGCGTCCCACAAAGCCTAAAGGAGGATCTGTCCCCTTCCCCTCCAGGCTGGGGGAAGATGACCCTGTTTCAGCTCAGGTACTCACCACGAAGGTGTCATAGGAGAACTTGTGCCTGTGCAGGAGGTGCTGGAGGAAGTTGGCGCTCTTGTAGCTGGGGTCCCCCCAAGGCATGGCTGAGCAGACCGGGCACACCTGCAGGGACAAAAGAGAACCATGACCAGTAGGCACAGACCCTTCCACCTCTTATCTCCTGAAGAGGGGAGTAGCGCTCCCCCCGTTTCTGACAGAGTGGGATCTGCAGCGGATGCGCTAAAATGGGGGTCCCTCATCCCTCCCAAGCAGATCTCTTGGTGCACAGAGCCTCTGGCACATGGCCCAGCCTGCTTTTAGGCCACTGACAAGTTACACACGCATGTGAGCACCTCTGAGACTGCGATAAAGCTGCAAGTTCTCTGCCTTGGTCAACCCAGTGTGGACGGGGAGAGGAAATCCAGCACCACCCAGGTTGATAGCACATGGGGATGGAGGCAGCTTATCCCAGAGAGCCTCTTAACAAAACAAACAGGGGCAGGTCCCCACCTCCCATCAAAGGGATCTAAAACAAACTAAGCCAGCTGAAAACACAGCTCTGCAGGCTGGTGGCCTCGGACGCAGCATCAGCTATGGTGTACTTGGATTTCCAGGAGTTACCGCGCACAGAACCAGCCCCTCCCAGCATCACTCACCACTTTGTTGGGGTCATTGCGGTGGTTCTCCATGCAGTGCTTCACCAGCTCCTGCTGGTCCAGGTTCCGGGCCCCACAGTACGGGCACACGAATGTCGAGCGATTGGGAATGTTGCTAAAGAGAGCAAGGACGAGCTCACATCCCCCAGGAAAGGACTGGATTGACCCCTTCCAAACTAAGCCAGCCACCCCCCATGATATCCAGGCATAGGATGAAACCAGCCCAGCCCGTTCCCACCCCAGCTGCAGGCTGAACCACCCTGGTTTGATCGGTCCTTCCTCCCACTCCACACTCAGAAACACGGGGCAGACAGGGGCTGCAGGTGACAGGAGGGAAATGGTGCTGATATTTCTCCCTCTGGTTTCCCAGAGGAAAGTAAAACCCGTGCTTGGATTTCAGGCCTTGTAAGGGACCAGAGTGACAGTGCAGCCCACAAGGAGGGACGCATTTCCTTACCCGACACACGGCAGTACCTGGGAATAGGCTGGGATGTGGGGACAACCGGAACGAACTTGGGGCAGTTGGCCATCTGCTCCTGCACCTTCGTGCAGGATGAGACGTGAGAGCGCATCTTTGCAAGGGTCACCTGGAGCACAAGGAGAGAAGAGACGTTCCTGTCAGCTTCCAGACAGTGCTGGAGCCTCTGCCACGGCTCAGGACAGCAGTTTTGGTCAACCAGGGCAAACACCAGGCTGTGCAGGATGACCCACACCAGTGTGGAAATGCTGCACCAGCGTGTTCTTCTTTGCAGGACAGAGATTTGGGGCCACGTGCTCACTGCACATATCCCCAGAGGTCACACACAGCCACCCGGGCTGTGTAATCACATTAGCTCCATTTTCCTTTTCAAAGGAGGCACTGCTGACAGGCAGAAACCCCACACTGCTCTGACACTGTATAGCACTGCCCCTGGATCACAGTTAGGCAGTTACAAGAAGATCCCTAAAGTTAACGGGAGCCAGGAAGCACATCAGCAGAGACACACCATGAATCACAGCTTTACAGCCAGTCCTGGAGCATCCCAGACCAGACTGCCTCAGGCAGGGCCAGGCCATGCTGCTGGTTCAGCCTCCCTGCAGCCGCTGGGATTGCAGCACCTTAAGCAAGAGCTAAATCCTTACCCTCATTTGGAGCAGAGCTGGTTTGCCTCAGCCTCTCCTGTGTTGCAGGAAAACCTCAGCCTGCTTTTGAAGGTCCCCACTGTCTAATAATAGCTCCAGTCTGCTGACAAAGGCAGCTAGGAGAGAGTGCCTTCATCTCCACGCAGCCCCGCTTGCGTGGCTCATGGCAGCAGCAGTGACACACCTCATGGGCACAGTGTGGGGCCACACTGAAGAGGGGACACTCTGAACAGAGGCCCCCACCATCCCAACCACCAACAGCAAGTGATCTCCGGCCATGGGACGGGCAGCAGGATGGGTGGGGGCAGCCTTCCCCTGTGAGCTTTACCTTCTTGCTGCAGCCTCTGCAGGGAGCCTTGTAGGATGAAAGCTGCTTCTCCACGCTGGAAGCCTTCTCCACCTTCTTGGGATCGAAGGGCATGCGGCAGAGCGGGCACAGAGGGGATGGCACTTGCAGGCAGGGCTGCAGGCACTCCCCACAAAACCTGGGGGCACAGAGAGTGGCACTGAGCAACCTGATGTAGGGAGGGGGAGTGGGACCCCAGCCCCAAAACACCCCAGGCTGCAGAGCAGCCCCAAACCCCAGGGATCAGCATCCCCACTGAGAGCCTGGGAGAGGGTGCATGGAGGGCAGGCACTGCTGAGGCACAGATAATGCTGCTGCTGCTGCTGAGACCTGCGGCTGGGAGTGGATTTGAACAGAGCCAAACAACAACTGGTGCAGAGCACTGAGGCCATGCAGAAATAAAGGCAGTGAGCACATCAGAGCCTGGTTCACCTCCTTTCCAGGTCCTTATGCCTGCGGCAGCACGGATGAGAAATCAAAGCAGCGGAGAGGAAGCACAGAAAGGGACCCCTGGGCACAAGGCAAAGCAGCTCCGTCCCCACAAAGTCAATGGTCGTGGCATCCCCGTTCCCTCTGCTGTCAGCCCAGCTCACATCACCCAAAACAGGGGAATGAAATGCTGCTGCCAAGCCTCTGCTATGGGACAGCCACAGTGCCCCTTGCCCCATGCCACTGCCATCACCCCATGAAACACCCCCAGCCCCAAACGTGCTGGAGATGGGGGGAAGAGCGAGACCATACAAGGGGAGATGCCCCAGGAACCGGATGGGAAAGGGGGACAAGGTGTCCCCAGAACGCTGCGGGGACAAGCAGACCCCTGCTGCCCAGGGCAGCGCTTCAGCCTTTCACCATGTACCGGGGGCACTGGGAGCAGGGCACAGCACCTGTGGGGTCAGGGCAGGATTGCCATCAGGTTAGACCCCGGCTGGCACTGGGAGCAGGGTGTGTGGGGACACCGGGGGTAGGAACCAGGTGTGGGCACAGAGGGACAAGGTATGGGTGATGTTGATCGATGGAGTAAGACCCTCGGGTGCACACAGGGGGGGAAAAGGCAGCACCCAGCTCCCCAAGAGGGAAAGGGGCTTCAGGATGGGAGCAAGGCACCCGGGGCTGATGGAGCCGCTGGGGGCCCCGGTACCGGGCTGTGGGGGAGATGGAAGGTGCCGGTACCGGGCTGAATGGAGAAGGAACAGTGAGGGTCCCCACAGCAGGGTGGGACGGGCGGGTCAGTGTCAGCTGATGGAGGTCACCGTACCGGGATGGGGTGGTGGCATGGGGACACCGGTACCGGACCGCGGGTACCGGGTGGGATGGGGCCCCGGTACCGGGACGAGACCGGTGCCGGCTGGGTTACAGGACAGAGGTCCCGGACGGGCTCGGTGCGCGGGGGGAGCGCCAAGCGGGGGCTGGGTCGGGCCGTGCCGGGCCGGGGTCCCCGCCGCCGCCGCCGCCCCGGGCCCCGGCTCACGTGTGTCCGCATCCCGCGATGCCGACGGCGCGGTGGAACACCTCGAGGCAGATGGGGCAGCTGAACTGCGCCTCCAGCGCCTCGCCCGCGGGGCCAGCGCCGGGGGGCGGCCGCGGGGACCCGCCCGGGGCCTGGGGCCGCTGCGCCGCCGCCACCAGCAGGCTCCGGAACATGGCGGCGGCGGCGAGGAGGCGGGGACGGAACCAGGCCCCGCGGCGCGCTGCTGCGTCATCGTCCTGAGCCGGGCCGGGCCGGGGACGGGACGGAACGGGACGGGACGCGGCCGGACGGGACCATGTGCGAGGCGGCGGGGGACGGCGGCGGGTGCGGAGCGGACATGGGGCCGGCGCGGCGCCGCCGGGGCGCGGGACAGAGGTGGGAGCGCGACCCGGTGCTATCCCCGGTACCCCTTCGGTACCCCCCTCCCGCCCCCGGTACCCCTTCGGTACCCCCCTCCCGCCCCCGGTACCATAGTGCCCCCCCCCCCCCCGTGCTGCCCCCTGGTGCCCACCTAAGTAACCCTCTCCGTACCCCCCTGGTAACGTCCCCGGTACCCCCGGGACCGGGATCGCCGCCCCGGGGTGCGGTGTCCCCGGTGCTGCCGTTTACCGGCCGTGTCCCCGCAGCCACCCGCGGACCTGCATGAAGTGCGGGAAGGGCTCTGCCGCCCTCGTCATCCGCGTCGGGGACCCCTTCTGCCGGTGAGGGACCGGGCAGGGGCTGCCGTGTGCGGGGACGCGGGGCTTGGGACATGGGGTCTGTGGGGCGTTAATGGTTGGGACATTGGGTCTTTGGGATGTTAAGGGTTGGGGACATCGGTTGTTTGGGGCATCAAGGCTTGGGGGTGTTGGGGCTTGGGGACATTGGGGTCTCTGGGACATTAAAAGTTGGAGACCTCAGGTCTTTGGGACATCGAGGCTTGGGGATGTTGGGGCTTGGGGGCATTGCATTTCCAGGACATGAATGGTTGTGGACTTTGGGTCTCTGGGATTTGGGGCTTGGGGACATCAGGTCTCTGGGATATCAATGATTGAGCACATTGAGTCTCTGGGAGGTCTGGGCTTGGGAGCGTTGGGTCTCTGGAACATCAAGGCTTGGAGACAGGGGCCTCGAGGGCTTTGGGGCTTGGAGACATGGGGACATGGGGACCTGTGGGCTGTGGAGCACGCCATGGCTTAGGGCTGCGTCCCTGCAGCAACTGCTTCCGTGAGTACTTCATACACAAGTTCCGCGCGATGCTGGGCAAGAACCGCATCATCTTCCCAGGAGAGAAGGTACCGACGGGGGTGCACACGTGTGGGGCTGACCTGAGCGGTGGCAGCAGCACCGGTGACTGTCCCTCATGTCTCCATAGGTGCTGCTGGCGGTGTCGGGGGGACCAGCCTCCAGCGCCATGCTCCGGCAGGTCCAGGAGGTGAGAATGGGGGTGATGAGAGGGTCTGGGGGGGGGGCACAACTCAGATGCCCACCTTACCCTGTGCTTCTGCCAGGGGCTCAGCCGGGAGACAGCCAAGAAGCTCCGCTTCATCCCCAGTGTCATCTACGTTGATGGTAGGGGTTAGCCCCACTCCCAGTATAGGGTCCCCCAGGGCTGGGGGCTGTGGCCCCCCAGGGATGGGATGGGTGCCCCCTCCTCTCCTTACTGGTGCTGCCCATTTGCCTTGCAGAGGGAGCGGTGCGCGGACAGAGCCCGGCACAGCGGGAGCAGAGCCTGGCCTGCATGGAGACCCTGCTGCAGGCAACCGGCTTCCCCTACTACCTGGTGCACTTGGAGCAGGTACATGGGTGGTGAGGGACACACACGCTGGAGTAAAGGGGTATGCTTGGCTATCCCCATACCACCCTCCCAGTGTCCATCTCTGCCCCATAGGCACTGGAGCTGCCCGCATCCATCCTGCGCCCGGGGCCGGTGACACCCAGTGAGCCCGGTGTGTCCTATAAGGAGGCTGTGGAGGGCTTCATCCAGCAGCAGAGGCAGAAGGGATATGGGGGCAAGGACAGTGGCACCTCACTGCCTGGCCCTGGCAGTGGGGAGTCACCAGAGGGTCCCCCAGCTGCCCCCCGCCTGCCTGCTCCTGCCCTCACCCAGGAGCTGCTGAAGGTTTTTGAGGCTGTGCAGACACTGACAGCAAAAGAGGAGCTGCTGCAGATGCTGCGGTGAGTGACTTATCCTGCTCTGCCCCAGCACCGGGCACGGCGCGGTGGCTCTGAGCTGGTGTCGCATTGTCCCCAGGATCCACCTCATCCTGCAGACAGCCCGGACCAAGGGCTACACCAAGGTGATGACCGGCGAAACCTGTACCCGTGTGGCCATCAAGCTCCTCACCAACCTGGCGCTGGGTCGTGGTGCTTTCCTTGCTGTTGACACTGTAAGCAGCCCGCTGGTACCCTGTCCCTTACCTGGGGATGTCCATTCCCGCCCAGAGTGATGATGCCATGGACCCAGGTTCTGTGGCTTGGTGCTGGCATGGTCCCCCATGAAGCCACGCACCCACAGGGCTTCAAGGACAACCGTCACGGCGACGTGATGGTGGTGCGTCCCCTGCGGGAGTACATGGCTAAGGAGATCGCCTTCTACAACCACTTCTTCAATGTCCCCACCGTCATTGCACCGCCGCTACCCACCAAGGTAGGGGTGTCCCTTGGTCCACATGGGGTAGATCCCAAGCTCCACATCCCCATGGTGAGGTTGGGACCCCCTCTCCCATCCCTGCCCTCTCTGTTTGCCCTTGCAGCGCCGGGATAAGCCCAGTATCCGCCATGTGGTAGAGAGCTTCCTCATGGGGCTGCAGGAGGATTTCCCCTCCACCATCAGCACTGTCTACCGGTAGAGCATCCCCTCTGAGGGGGCAGCATGGGGTGGTGTGAGGGGCAATGGGGTGCATCCTTCACCCCTCTGTGTTGTCTCCAGGACGGGTGAGAAGCTGAGTGCAGATCAGGCCAAGCCGAGCTGTGAGTCCGAGCGCTGCCTGCTCTGCCTGTGTGCCCTGGACCTCGATGGGGGTGAGTGGGGAGGGCAATGGGGGGAATCAGGAGGTTGGGGCACCGTGCACCCCCAAATCACACCCCTGCCCTCTGGCTCTTGCAGAGGAGGAGCTGGCCCTGGAGCCCACGCTGATCATAGATGAACCAGAGCTGGAGAGGAATGGGTGCTGCCAGGATGCCCCGGCAGCAGAGTGAGCATGCAGGCAAGGGGGGGATGCTGTGTTGGCACCAGGGCCATCGCTGAGGGTCCCTGTCCCCGCAGGGCTGAGCGCAAATCTGCCTACATCCCACTGCTGTGCTATGGGTGCCGCCTCACCTTCAAGGAGCTGGTAAGGCTTTTGGTGTGCAGTGGGGTGTTTTCCGTGGGAACAGGGGCCCCATACCCACAGCTCTTCTCTTACAGGGTCCTGTCACCACACTGCCGCCCTATGTGCGTGCTGAGGCCCAGCGCAGGATCCACAGGTAATGGGGATGGGGGGGATCCCTTCCCTGCTGTCTCAGCACCCTCCTGATGCCGCATCCACCTATCCACCCACCCACCCACCGATGCATCCACTATCCATCCATTATTCACCTCTCCACCCATCCGTCATCCATCCATCCATCCATCCATCCATCCATCCATCCATCCGTCTGTTCCCTGCAGTGCAGAGATGCAGCAGCAGAACCAGGAGGTTCCACCGGAGGACAAGGAGCTTGGCAAGAGCTGAAGGGGCTGGGGACAGTGGGGGACACAGACCCCCATCCCTCTGGGGCACCAGTGGGGCAGGGTGCCAGCCCCCTAGAGGTGCCCTGTAGGATGGTGGGGAGCCCCTGGGCATCGCTGGCACCCAAGTAGTTGCTTTTATACCTCATTTTGGTTACAGCTGAGGGGCAGGGAGAGCCCCCAGCCCCATTTGGGGTAGGCAAGGGTGCTGGAACCCCCAAAGCAATAGGTCCCTGGTCCCACCCTGGCCTCCCCCCTGCCCCAGTTTAGCATCACCCCGGCAGGCCTCAGCTTTGTTTTATTAGATATTTGTATAAATAAACCATTTGAATTAATAATACAAAAAATAAACCAACAAAACCAACATCACGGTAAGTGTCTATAGAGTCCAGCTGGGGCTGCCAGCCCCCCCCCCTCCTAGCTAGGGGAGAGCCACAACCGAGGGCCCCCCATCCTGGGGTTGGGGGGCTATTGCTTTTGAGTTTAACCTGGTTCTGGACGGGGTTGGGGAGAGCAGGGGGGGAGGCACAGGTTGGCTTCTGCCTCCCCCCTGCCCTGCAGCCAGGGGTACCCATCGGGTGGGGGGGTCCGGCTCCTGTCCCCCTCCCTGGGAAGGCACAGAGTGGGTTTCCGCAGGTCAGACGGTGCTTCAAAGCAACATAAGAAAAACATCCCCCCTAAAAGCGAGCACCGAAAGCCCCGCATCCCACTGCGTGCCCCGGCAGGATACAGCCCCTGCGTGCGGGGCTGGTTAAGGCATTGGTGATGATGTCCTCGGGAAGGGAAAGGGGCGCAGGACTGGAGCCTCTTCCCCTTTACTCCTTCTCCCGTGTCCACTTGATCATGGTCTCGGGAGAGCGGTAGAGGAAGATGAGCTTGGCATAGAGCTCCTCCTCCAGCTCCAGCTCGCCCGTCTCCCGCACCAGGAAGATGTCCTGGCACAGCTTCAGGATGCGGTCCACACAGGGCAGCTCCTCAAACATGATGGAGTGTGAGATCTCACTGAAGAAACCCCGCACGAACTTCCCGATCACCAGCACGATGGAGACATACAGCCCCATGATCCTGCAAGATACAGGGACACACACCCCCTGTAATCCCCCTGCCCTTGGGTGCAGCCGCTCGGTGCCCCCTGTGCATCCCCATCCACGTACCCGTAACCAGCCAAGAAGCCCAGGCTGGGGGGGCTGACTTTGTCGTTGAAGATGACCATGGGGAGGATGTTGCTGATGCTGCCGGGAGCATCCTTCAGCCGCACCACCCACCACTCCACAAAGTTGTCACCCCCTTGGCCGGCGCCTGCGAGCTCCCGTTTCAGCTGCACCTCCACGTCCAGGTAGCTGTCCTCCCCGTCTGCAGGCAGCATGCACAGTCATAGAATGGTCTGGGTTGGAAGGGACCTTAAAGCCCATCCAGTTCCAACCCCTGCCACGAGCAGGGACCCCTTCCACTGGAGCAGCTTGCTCCAAGCCCCTGTGTCCAACCTGGCCTTGAACACTGCCAGGGATGGGGCAGCCACAGCTTCTCTGGGCACCCTGTGCCAGCGCCTCAGCACCCTCACAGGGAACAGCTTCTGCCTTATCTCCAACCTGAACTTCCCCTGTTTCAGTTTGAACCCATCACCCCTTGTCCTATCACTGCCGTCCCTGATGAAGAGCCCCTCTCCAGCATCCTTGTAGCCCCCTTCAGATACTGGAAGGCTGCTCTGAGGTCTCCACGCAGCTTCTCTTCTCCAGGCTGAACAGCCCCAACTTTCTCAGCCTGTCTTTGGATGGGAGGTGCTCCAGCCTCTCAGCATCCTTGTGGCCTCCTCTGGACTTGTTCCAACAGTTCCATGTCCTCATGTTGAGGACACCAGCACTGCACACAGGGCTGCAAGTGGGGTCTCATGAGAGCAGAGCAGAGGGGCAGGATCACCTCCTTCAACCTGCTGGTCACAGCCCAGCAACATGGGGGTTTCTGGGCTCAGCTCATGTTCAGTTTCTCATCAACCAACACCCCCACATCCTCCTCAGGCTGCTGTGAATCACTTCTCCACCCAACCTGCGTCTGTGTGCCCCCAGCACTGATTACTCACAGGGGAGAACACGCCATGGCAGGACCTACCTGGCAGCAGCTGCTTCACGGGGTTGGCTTCAGGGCCATTGGGCGCCCGGATGTATCTGGGGAAGAGCCTGGGGACCACCCTGCAAGAGAGGGGGATGAGTGAGGGGGGCACCGTCCCACTGACACGGGGGCATCATCCTCACCCCCAGGGATACTCACACCGGGGTCGTGCGGGTGCCCTGCAGCAGCTGTGCGAGCTGCTCACGCTGGGGTGCCCCGGGCTGCAGGTCGACGCTGTGCTTGTCGAAGGTGTGCTCCACTGTGCCCCCCTTGCCCAGGTCCCTGCAGGCAGCACAGGCTCAGTGGTAAGGGCCATGGGGTGCAGGCAGCACTGTGTACCCCACACCGTGCCCTGCAGTACCTCTGGAAGGTCCAGGTGAGGCGGAGGGTGATGTCGGAGGAGCCGTTCTGCAGCTCCCTCCGCATCTGCTCCCGGCTCGGGGGGCTGATGCTCCAGAGCGAGCCTGAGCTGCCCTCGATGCGCGCTGTCACGATGTCCTCGTAGCCGTACAGCGTGATGAACTGCATGGCAACCTGGTACCGGGGGGGGGGGGCACACGGTTCAGCACCCACCCAAGGACAGCCCAACCCCAGCAGGATGGAGCTGGAGGCGATTCTGCAATGGGGGGGGGGGAAGGATTTACCGGCTGCCTCTCGAACTTATGGGTGAGGGCTTCATACTCCTGCGGTGTGAAGGGCTGGATGGATTGCTGCTGGGCGCTCATAGTGAACAGCGGCTGCAGGGGGACAAGGTGCCATGAGTTGGGCAGGGGGCTCCAGCATCTGGGCTGGGTACCACAGCACCCACCCCCTGCATCCTCACCTCGTACCCCCCCAGCTTGAGGGTGACGGTGACGTCGATGGGGTGGTTCACAACGCCCACCACGGAGCGGATCAGAGACATGAAGAGCAGCGGGAACCAGATGATGGCCACAAGGAAGAGGATGATGAGGCCCCCCATGCCGTACTTGACGATCTTCTTCTTCTTCTGCCCCTTGGGCTGGGGGTATTTCTGCAGGGGGAGGACAGCACACAGTGCCAGGCAGGCTCAAGGGGACCCCAAGCAACAAGGGGTTACTGGGGGGCCCTCCCCAGCACGGTGGGGACGCACCTTCTCTGTCTCACGGCTGCACTTGATGATGAAGATGTTGGCATAGATATCCTCCACACACATCCAGTTGGAGAGGGACAGCGTGGTGTCTGTCCAGACCCAGTCCATGACAGCCCGCAGCTCCACCAGGAAGGGCACGAGGCGAAACCTGTGGGGGAACACACTCACAGAATCCTACATAATCCTATAGAAATCCTATAGAAACCTGGTCGGGGACATTCATAGAATCATAGAATCTTCTTAATGGCTCCATCCCTGGCAGTGCCCAAGGCCAGACTGCATGGGGGCTTGGAGCAAGCTGCTCTACTGGAAGGTGTCCCTGCCTGTGGCAAGGGGTTGGAACTGGATGATCTTAAGGTCTTTTCCAACCCAAACCATTCTGTGATTCTATGACACAGGGAAGGGGGGCTGGTGCAGCACCCTGTGCGTGCCTGGGGGGGTCCACGTGGCCCCACGCCGTACCCCTGGAAGAGGAAGAGGTTGAGGTGGTTGTATTTCTTGGTGAGGAAGTTGCCCAGGATGCGCGTCGGGTACCCGCAGCGGATCTGGTAGGCTGACAGCGAGAAGTAGATGCACTTCACAAAGTACCACAGCTGCGCCACGGTGTTGAGGCTGAACAACCTGCGGGAGGGAGGTGTCACCCCTCCGGCCACCTCCACAGCCAGGCTGGGCTTGGGGACACAACGGTGCCACCCCAAGGGCCACTCAAGGACCAGGCCGTGCCCTGGCATCCCCCAGGGGATGCTCGGTACCTTTCCGTGACAGCCGGCAGGATGAAGAACATCCAGAGGTGGATGCTGAAGACCAGGATGACCTGGAAGATCAGCTTGCCCAGCACGGTCTTACGGAGGTAGAGCGCGCGGTCGATGACCATGGTGGTGAACTGGATGAGCAGCATGACCAGGAACGCCTCCGGCACTTGGTTATCCGACAGCGAGGAGGTGATGTCGGTGGCTGCCGAGTGTTTCTGGGGAGGCAGAAGAGGTCAGGATAAGGCCCAGCCTGACCCTGAAGTGGGAGCCAGCCCTGTGGGTACCCCTTGCTCACCCCAAAGGCCCAGAAGCCGAAGATGATGATGATGAAGTCAACCACATCGGCCAGGAACATGAATGCGTAGACGTCGGTGGCTGCACGGTGCTCGGTGTGCAGGATGTCCCAGAAGAATCTGCGCACTGGCTGGTACATGTTCTGTGCCCTGGAGGGACAGGGGATAAAGGGGATGGGTGACCAGGGGCTGCGTCCTGCATCCTGCACCCCATCCAGCAAAACGGGGCTCTCACATGGTGAGGAAAAAGAGCTTGACCCGCAGCCCGAACGTCTTCAGCTTCCTCTGCGCATGGCTCTGTTTTACCTCTTCCTCTTCTTCTGCTTCTTCCTTCCCAGCCTCTGCAAGTGATGCACAGCATGGGTGACAGCCAGGGTCTTGCAGGGCCGCATCCTGCCCAGCAGGAGCACCCTCTGCCCTGGGGGACCCCAGCCTTGCCCCTCACCGGGGTGCAAAGGGGAACTGGTGCTCACCTTCCTCTAGAGCCACCTTTGGCTGCTTCTTCCGCTGCCACCTCCTCCTCCTGAAGCGGAGCTGGGCAGCCTTGGCCTCCTCATCCTGCCCCACGGCATCGTCCTCTGGCTCCAGCTCCGGCTCCGCGGCTGCACCCAGTGCCCCTGGCTCTGCCGACGCTTCCGTCCCTTCCTCATTCACCACCAGCAGCGGGGATGCTGCTTCCTCCTTCTTCTTCTCCTCCTCTCCCTCATCCTCCACCCGCTCCGCCGCCTTCTTGGGGATGAGGTGCTCCTCATGGTCCCATAGCCCGTAGGACTGTGGAGGATGTGGTCAGGGGGATGCGTTCCTGATGCCCCCCGTCTCACAGCATCAGCTCCCATTGCATCCCAGGGTCCCAACCAGCTATGGTACCTTGGGTGGAAACCAAGGTAGAGCCACCAAGCACCCACTGGGTGCTCTTGAGAGTCCCCATCACCCCTCCAGCTCCCACGGATGCCCACCCAAGCAATGCCCAAGGTGATGCCCATGCCCTGGGGCTCACCAGCAATAGGGAGCGATGGAAGAAGAGCGCCAGGAGCTGCATGAGGTCGTATTTGATGTAGCGGTCGGATTTCTCCAAGCCCATGATGCGGGGTGGGAAGAAGGGCTTGCCCTCATTGCGCAGCATAATGGCATAGCAGTTCCAGGGGAAGAACCCGAACTGGAAGAGGTATTTCACCACCACCATCACCTGCAGGGACACTGGGGTCAGTGGGTGACAGGCAGGAGCCGGGTGGCACTGTCCCCTCGCCAGCCACCACCTGCCCACCTCGGTGAAGATGATGGCTGTAATCCAGAAGCGCTTGGTGGGCCGGGGGATGGACAGCATGGCCCAGAGGAAGACGAGGATGGGCAGGAAGAGGGTGATGATGGAGGCGGTCACTATGTTGTTGAGGATGATGATGAAGTAGCAAAGCAGCTCGGAGTGCGTGGCCACGCAGCGGTACATGGCCAGCAGCAGCTTCAGGAACCGGTTGTGGGACTCATAGAACCTCTCTGACTCCTCCAGCTCGGTGAAGTACAGCTGCCTGCAGGGCACGGGGGGGGTGAGCCAGCCCTGCTGACCCCCACATCCCCATCCCACCATCCCCATGTCCCCGTACCTGCTCCCGAGGAGCTCGCTGGCCGTCCGGCTGCGGTTCTGTGGCAGGGCCAGCAGCTCCCGAGACCCATCCACGTTCTCCTGGGACCCCAAGGTTATCACTTGCTCCTCCTGGCTGGTCACCGAGGTGTGAACGGCTCCTTGGTGCCTGCTGGGGACAGCACAGGGACAGCAATGAGCCTGCTGCCCGCTGGCCCCGCTGCAGCATCACCCTCAAAGGGTATCCATGCACCTGCCTGAAAGGGATGTTGCTTTGGGAGTCCATACTCCACCACTGGCTCAGCTCCTCATGGGGCTCCTCCAGCGGCGGCAGGTACAGGTCATCCAGGACCCCGCGGTGCATTTGCGCTCCCTGCAGCGGGGTCAGTGTCACCGTGGGGCTGTCCCCCCCCTTGTCCCCATGTCCCTCCTGTCCCCGTGCTCACCGTGGCCAGGCGGCGCGTGAGGACGTATCTCTCGAGGCGCAGGACACTGGACATGTTGGCGTGCTCCCGGGTGCAGGCGTCCAGCCACTGCGTCAGCCCGTCCACCATGGCCCGGAACAGCAGCCACAGGAACCGCAGCGTGTTCAGCACCCGCTGCACCACGTTGCTGTGCCCTGACAAGGAGAGAAGAGAGGCTCAGAGACCCGCTCACAGCACCCCAGCATCCCCCTGCGCTGGGGTACGGCCGCACACTCACCAGTGCCGTCCTCCTCCTCCTCCTCCTCCTGGCTTTCAGCCTCTTCAGGTGCCCCCAACTCCTCCTCTCTCTCTGCACTGTCCCCTATAAGGGTCAGACCCCCCCCAAAGGGGTAACATCAGCCCAGTGGAGGACGGACATCAGTCCTAGCCCCCGTTGGGGTTCTCTTGCTCATCACCCCATCCTCCCCATCCAGCTTAACAACCACTGCAGGCACTGAAAGGGAGCTGCACAGCCCCATGGTAGCCATCAGAGAGTCCACACCAGGGAACCTCACTGAGCCGATGCTCCATTATGGGATGCCAACCGCCGCCAGGGCAAACAGCAAGCACAGGGCAGAACTGTGCCCCCCCTGACACCCCCCCAGCCCTATTTTGGGGTGAGCCAGACCCACCTGCTGCCACATGGGCACCGGGGGCCTCCGGCTGCTGCTGCTGCTGCTGTTCCTGCTGCTGCTGCAGTGCTGTCCTGGTGTTGGTCACCCAGGCCTGGTACACAAGCTGGCAGGGGCAGAGGGGCTGTCAGCACCCCATGGGTACTGCTGGCACCCCATGGGCACAGCCGGCCCCATGCCATCAGCCATGCTCACCTCGAAGGCGCTGTGCCTGCTTGGCCGCGTCTCCTCCGGCACCGCCGCTGCCTCCTCCTCCTCCTCGCTGTCCGACTCGAAGAGGAAGTATTCCCCAGAATGCAGCACTGCCAGGGCGGCACCGGGTGTCACAGCACGGCCACTGCCATGGCGTGGTATAGCTGGTGCCGTGGTGGCACAGCACAGATGATGCCACCGCAGATGATGGCTCTGCTGCCATCTCCCCAGGTTCACTGCCTGGCACAGCACCAAGGACACCCCTGGGGATCCCCACTGGGGACACCAGAGTCAATGACTCATCCCCCCCATCTGCAAAGCGGGGTCCCTCCAGCACCAGTGTTCAGAGGTGACCAATGCTGATAACCCCAACCCCATCCTGTTGCCCCTATTCCAGCACCCGGTCAGTGCTGGGAACCAGACCACTCCTGGTTAGTGCCCTGCAGCAGAGCACGGGCCTGGGGGACATGCGTGCTGTCCCCATGCCGAAAGCACCATCGGGTGTTAGCGGTGCCCAGCGCAGGGTCCCTGTACCCTGCCATGTCCCCGTGCCAGAGCAGTACCTGCAGTGTGGTCCAACCACGGCCGCCACCACCTCTGCCTCTGCTGGGAAGGCTCCGCCGGGCTGCCGGGCACTGTGGGAGGGCAGATGGGGGGGCTGAGAACGGCTGCACTCAGTGCATCCAAGCCGGGCACCAGGGAGAGCAGGATGCGGGTTCACCGCAATGACCCATGGGGCTCCATGGATCCACAGCGATGGGGTGCAGTCACCCCACTGTGCCCATGGAGGGGTTGGGGGGACAGGGACGACTCCTCAGCTCTCACCTGGCCTGGTCTCATCCTGCCCCTCGGTGACGCTGCGGGGCACCCGCTCCTGGTGGTACTTCTCCTGCTTGGCTCGGATCCGCTCCATCCTGCCAAGCACAGGATGCTGTGGAACGCGCATCCCCAAACCCGCCCCGGGGGTACCCCCATCCTCCTCACCATCACCCCACAGTGGCTGCAGGACCCCCCAAACCCCACTCACTGCCGCTTCAGCTGGGCCAGGGACTTCTTCTCGGCTAGCCGGTGGGACTGCATGCTCTTCAGGGTGCTGGCCTTGAACAGCGCGATGCCCCTGAGAGATGGGCACAGTTTGAGGGTGATGGGGGGGACACCCGTGCCCTGGCACCCCCACCGGGACCCCAGCCCCACCTGGAAGCCTGCAGGGCAGAGGCCTGGAGGTCCAGCATGACGTGCAGGAAGTAGTAGCTGAGGAAGACGCGGCGCTGGAGCAGGAGGAAGAAGAAGCAGATGCTGTCCCACATGATGCCCGCCTCCTCCACGGGCAGCGAGCAGTCGTGGTCCTTGCCTATCTCGTTGGCTGGCAGGCAGAGGTGCAGGCAGGTCAAGCAGCAGCTCAAACTTGCACCCCTAAAACCCCACCAGGGCAGGCAGGGCACCCCCAGACCCCTGCAGGCCACCAACTCACGGTCATAGTAGCCCTTAACGGTGCAGACCAGGCTGAAGAGCTGGATCGCCCAGCAGAAGTTGTCCTGCATCTGGTGCACGAAGACGCAGGAGAGGAGCTGTGGGGGGAGAAGGCAGAGCGTGAGGTGTGTAAGAGGACAGCCCTGCCACCCATCCCCTCCTCAGGGAGGTGGCCCCAGGGGCCATGGCATGGCCGGGGACCAGCAGCCCTCACCGAGAGCATGTTCTTGGAGATGATGACGGTGATGTTGTAGAAGATGAGGCAGTCCCAGAGCACGAGGCGAGCCCGGGCGGGCTTGCGCTGCATGCCAGTGCCAAAGAGGAGGAGGTAGAAGCAGGCCAGCAGGTAGCCGAGGCCGAAGATGCTGATGCGGGTGGCCCCAGTGATGAAGACCACCACCAGGACTAACCAGAAGAGGTAGCGGAAGACCACCACCTTTGCCATGTCCAGGTAGGACCTGTGGGATGAGGCACTCAGAGCAGGGTCCCTGTCCCCAGCAGCACCCATGCTTGGCACCACTTGGGTTTGGAGCGCAGTGAAGTGCTACCAGTCAAACCAGCACAGTCCCAGTCCCTGCATGAGCCCTATCCTGAGGACAACATTCCTTTTCCAAACCTATGGCCCATGGGGGTCCTGCACGATCACTAGGGGTGCCCTGAACCACTGCTATCTCCTTCCAACACAGCCTTCGGATGCTGCTGTCCCAGCCTGGGGGTACCATTCTAGTGGCAGGGGTCCTGTCACAGCCACTGGGGGGGTCCTGTCCTCGCATCATCAGGACAGCTTCTCTGGCCAAAAAAGGTCCCATCCTAGGGGACCCAAGCCCCTAGGGACTGCCTGGGGGTCCCATTCTGTCCATACCCCAGGGGGTCCCGTCCCATGGGCAAGTCCCATCCGCACATCCCCAGTCCCAGGTCACAGTGCCCTGGGCACCCACCGGCAGTGGATGAAGTTGGGTGTGGGGTTGTGGGTGTCCCGCTCCAGGTCCAGCCGGTCGGTGTTCTCGCCTGCTGCCTGCAGCCACTCCTCCGTGCGCTCGGCCTCGAACACCCGCCACTGCTGCGCCACGCACATCAGCAGCATGAAGTCATCTGTGGGCACAGGACTTAGGGCAGGGGGTGCTGGGGATGGAGTAGGGGAGACAGACCCCATGGGCAGGATGGTGCAGGGATGGAGTAGAGGGACAGGGACTCCATGGGCAAGAAGGTGCCGGGGATGGAGTAGGGGACAGGGACCCAAAGTGCAGGAGGGTGCAGGAGATGGAGTAGGGGGACAGAGACCCTATGGACAGGAGGGTACTGGGGATGGAGTAGGGGACAGGGCACCGCCATGGGCAGGAGGGTGCTGGGGGTGGAGTAGGGGACAGAGACCCCATGGGCAGGAGGGTGCAGGGATGGAAGTAGGGGCACAGGGCACCCCATGGGCAGGAGGGTGCTGAGGGTGGATACTCACTGATGAGATGAGTGGATGTGGGGGCCACAAAGAAGTCGGGCAGGTAGAGCCACTTGATGAACGCCGAATTTATGGGAAGATTCCGGCTCGAACGCCATGGATAGTCTGGGGGGTGATGGACATGCTCAGTGCCAGCCCCTCACAGCACCGGGACATGGACCTCTGCCTCCCTGACCCATGCAGAGGCCGGATGCTCCCACCCCAGCCCCTTACCCACGCAGAGGGCAGGCGGCATGCCCACACACAGCAGGTACTGGGTGATGAGGAAGATGACGAGGAAGAGGCAGTACTTGGGCCAGAGGCGGGCGATGGCCGCGCGCCGGCGCCTCGTGAGGATGACGACGAGCCAGCAGCCATGCAGGATCACCATGAAGTTCATCCGCTGCCCGATCACGTTCACCGTCATCAGGAAGCAGATCTGGGAGCAGGGAGGATGCAGAGGCTCAGCCCTGGGGTGATGCGAATGGTGGGACCCTCCCCGTAGGACCTGCTCCTCACCTCCAAGCCAAACTTGTAGTAGAAGTAGTTGAGGAAGTATTTGGCACAGCTGACGAGGCCCTGGTCGAGGTGCTCGCGGGAGATGTCCTCAAAGATGGTCTCGGTGATGGGGGCCACCAACTGGTGCTTCTTGCGGTAGTACTCCTGGCGCCGGTACACCACGGCCTCCGACACCAGCAGCACCAGCACCAGGAGGTGGTTCTGGTGGGGAAAGGGGATGCTCAGGACCATGGCGAGCCCTTGAGCATCCCCACAGACAGGGTGTCCCTGAGCTCACCTGGATGTAGCCCAGGCTAGGGGAACCCTTGCGGATGCCGAACCAGTTGGCAGGGTCCAGGGGGCCATAGTACAGCGTGGAATTGCTCATCTCCTCCGGGGTCAGGTTGGTGCTGTTGTACAGGGGCTGCAAAGGGGAGCACCACTGGGTGTCAGCACCCTCACCCCTGCTGCCAGACCCCATCTCCAGGCAGGGACCCCCCCCCAACGCTGCCACAAGCACCCCAAGAACCGTGCAAGTGGGCACCTGGGTGCAGTTGCTGGCGTACTCGTTGGGGTCGACGATCTTGAGCTGGTAGAGCATCTTGCAGACGATGATGATGCAGGTCCAGACGGTGGAGAGGCAGGAGGCCATGTGTCGGAAGCGGCAGTAGGGCATGGCGAAGGCCCACAGCAGCACCAGCAAGAAGTTCATCAGCGATACCTGGCGCAGCGGATGCGTTAGAGCCATGGGGTGCCCGGCTGAGCCCCCCAAGACCTGTGCCCCATGGCTGGTACCTCCTGCAGGGCCACCCATACGATGTAGAGAGCCACCAGCTTGACCATGTGGAGCTCCAGCAGACGCACCACAAAGACCTGCCCGCGGGTCAGCGTGTCCGAGAAGGTCCAACCCAGCACGATCAGGCGCTCCAGCACCAGCCCCCATTTGGAGGGCACTGTGGGGACATGGACCATCATGGATGGGCTCAGAGGACACCCCAACACATCCTGGTCTCCTCCCCATGCTTGAAGGACACCCCAATCCATCTCCGTTACCCTCCCAGCTCCTTCCTGGCTCAGATGATACCCTAAATCCATTCTCATACTCTCCTGGACTTGAAGGACACCCAAATCCATCCCTGCACCTTCCTGGCTTGAAGGATGCCTCAACCTATCCCTGCAACCCCCTGCCCCTTCCTGACTTGAAGCACACCCTAATCCATCCCCATACCCTCCCACACTTAGAGGACACCCCAAACCATCTCTGAACACACCTCAAGACTGTTCCCAGCTTGGAAGTTGCCCTCACAGCATAACACCCCAAATCCATCTCCCTATCCTGCCAGTCAGTGCCTTTCTGGCTTGAAAGATGCTCCAATCCATCCTCACATCCTCCTCCAGCCCCTTCTTGGCTTGGAAGACACTCCAAACCAACTCTGCATCCCCTCCAGCCCCTTCCTGGCTTGGAGGATGCTCCAATCCATCCCTGCATCTCCCTCCAGCCCCTTCCTGGATTGCAGGACACCCATCCCACCCCATTCTCCCCCATCCCTGGCCGGCAGGTACCCTGTGATGCAGTGTCAGCATCACCCATCCCAGTGCTGTCACCATCACTGGTCCTGGCGCTGTCGGCAGCAACCACATCCCGCAGCAGCCGGCTCCCGTGCAGCTCCTCGGGCCTGCAGGGAGGAGGGCTCAGAGCAGGGATGGGGGGCTCGGGGTGCAGGGGTTCACCCCAGTGCGGGGCCCTACCTGGGGATGCGGTAGGACGCTGCACTGGCAGCAGGGATGCGCTCCAGGTCCGTGAGGCGCATGAAGGGGCGGTGGAAGTAATGGAGCTGGAGGATGCAGGCCAGGAGGAAGAAACCTGGGATGAGGGTGCTGGAGAAGAGCTCGGAGACGCTGAACTGCTCCAGGCCCAGGTCACCCAGCCTGGGCAGGGAAGAAAGGGTCAGTGTGGAGCTGCATCCATCCCACCCTGCACAGGCACTGAGCCGCCACGCCAGGCTCAACCCCATCCTCCATGCACAACACATCCCTTGGCCATGCCCCGGTGCCACCATGGGGCTGGCAGCAGCAAGTACCCCTCGGTGGGCTGGGGACACTCACTGCTCATCCGTGAGACCCGTCAGGTTCCTCCAGTACATGGGGAAGTCCTCGAATTGGAAGGTATAGACAGCGATGAGCACCAGCATGGTGTACGCAACCACCAGCCACCAGAAGCACTTCAGCACCTTGCGCCACAGGCTGTAATACACCTGCAGGGACGGAGACATCAGCAGGGCCACACCGGGGATGGGGATGAGGACATGGACGTGTCCCTGACCCCCCTACCTGGAAGAGGATGACGCAGAGGAGGAAGAGGAGCATGTAGACGATCTTGTAGACGACGAGGCGCCCGGCGAAGCTCACCACGATGAACATGCCGGCGCACACACAGATCCAGTACTTGGCATAGAAATTCCTCACCAGGCCCCCCAGCGCCTTCAGCACGTCCCCCTGACGGCTGCTGTCTGCGAGGCAGGAGGGGGCTGCAGGACATGGGGGGCACCCCGGGTGCTGCCTGCACCCAGGGGATGCTCAGCCCTGGTGGGTGATGCTGGGACCCCTCACCTATGTCCGAGATGGTCACCTCTATGAGCGGGGTGGATGGGGACCTCCTCGTTAGCAGCTTCTCCTTAACGGACCGCCGCAGCAGCAGCCAGAAGGTGAGGGTGAGCAGGAGCTGCAGGGACAGGCAGTGAGCAGGGACAGCAACGTGCTGGTGAGGACAGAGATGGGGACAGCGCCAGACTCACCTTAGCCCCCAGATCCAAGCAGGGGTATTTGGTGTGCACCAGCCCCAGCTGCTCGAAGCTGATGAAGCCAACACGGGTGGGCAGCTCAGAGGCCAGCTCCACGCTCCAGATGTACTGCAGGGTGCAGAGAGCGATGCCATAGAGCAGCAGGAACGGCGAGCAGAGCATGGCGAAGTGACGCCGGTTCCGCACCGTCCAGATGAGGCAGGACCAGAGCAGCAACACGAAGGTCAGCCAGCTGTGGTAGGTGATGCTCCACACCTACAGGCAGGCAGGATGCGGCCATTCGCATGGGATCAGGCCGGAGAGTGTCCCCCCATGTCCCCCCACTCACCATCATGGCAATGAGGGCACAGACGTAGCTCTGCTTCATGATGACATGGCCCAGGGTGTGCAGGAGCAGCCACTGCGCCGGACGCTTCCTGCCTGGCCATGGGGAGGGGGACATTGAGCCGACCCCTAGCACACAGACAGGGCTTGGGGATGGGGATGCACTGAGGACAGGCTCACCCTGCTGCGGAGAGTTGCCTATGATGTGCACAGTGCAGTTCTCAGCACCACTGTCTGGCTTGCCCGTGTTGGAGGACAGCATGGGCTGGGGGGGACAGAGAGGGCTCAGAGCCACCCTGGCACCCGCAGAGCACTCCAACTCCCATTCCACCACAGCTTGGGCACTGCTTGTGGGGCACAGCGCCCCAAAACCCACCTTGGTGTCCTCAGCCACGCCATCAGTGTCCTTGGGCCAGCTCTCCATCTCCACCAGCTCCTTTGATAGGAAACTCGCTGCCGGCTCTGCCAGCGCCGCGGTTCTCTGCGAGGGGCAGGAGCCAGCTCAGGGCACAGCACTGCTGCCACCGGGGACCCAACCCCTTGATGAGCCCCCCCCCAATGCTACAGGGCCCCCACATCCCCTCCAATGGGCACCCCAGTGCCAGGGCTGGGGCACTCAGAGCTGCAGGGTGCACCAGGCATCGGCACTGGGGCCAGCTCAGCCCTGCAGCCCCTCACCCTGGCATCCAGCCGGCGCAGCTTCATCAGCGTGGCCATGGTGAAGTAGAGCAGGAACAGGATGCCAGGGTTGGCATAGACAGGCCAGGGGTGGCTGGTGTTGAGCTCCAGGACGTTGGGCTTGGAGCAGTTGAGGTACAGGACGATGTCCTTGAAGCCGAATAGCCTGTGGGGATGGAGCGGGTGGCGTTATCCTCCCAGCCATGCAGCCCCACCACGAGCCAAGGTCCCAGCACAGCACCGTGCCCCACAGCACAGCACCCTCCCCGGGGACTCACCGTGCCCAGAAGGTGGGAGGCGGGTAGACCCCCTGGAAGAAGGGTGCCTGGTAGGTGAAGAGGCAGACGAGGTGGCAGGCAGTGTAGATGCAGACGATGATGCAGGTGGTGTTGAAGGCCCGGCAGCTCCTGGGGAGGTGGCAGGCCCACCACGTGCACATCCCCACGAACAACAGGTAGTAGACACAGGAGGAGGCGGAGGGCAGGGTGATCCCTGGGGAGCAGCACCCATGGGCGGTCAATGCGCAGCCGAGCATCCCCTTTGACCGAGCATCCCCTGCACCAAGCATCCCACCCTGCACCGAGCATCACCTCCGGCAGTGTGTCCACCGAGCCCCCCTCCAGCTCACCACATGCCCCCCCCATCCCATACCCACCAGCTAAGGCCAGCAGCGTGATGGCCAAGGCCTTCCCGGTCTCCCAGAGCAGCCAGTGAGCTGTCACCCGCAGCCTGGTGCTCAGCGGCGTGTCCATGTCGGCCATGCTGTCCTGCTGCTCCACATCCTCCTCTTCCTGCTGCCAGGAAGGAGACAGTGGTGTGAGCCCCACAAGCACCCCACCGGCTCCATGCTGCTGCTGGCCGTGCCTCAGTTTCCCCACTCAAGGGATGGATGGCCGGACACCCTGTGGGCACGCAGCCCGGCACCTGGCTGTGTTTATCTCATTAGCTGCTTGGAAAGCTCCAAAAAGCCTCTGAAAGGTGGCTGTTTTTCTTGGCACCGGCACCCGGGTTCCCAGCACTGAGCTCCTTCCCAGGCTGGCCCCGTGCTCATGGCAAAGGCATCCGCATCGCCCGCTGCTCCGGTTACAGCCCATCCATGGCTGGAGATGGGCAGGCGAGCGCCCACCATGGCAGCAGGGATCACCCCGAAAGGTGTTTGCCGGGCCAGGAGTGCCATCGGTTTCGGGTTGTGTGTGTCTGGATGACCCCAGTGCCATGAGCACCATCAGGAAGGTCCGGCATGGCACAGCGCCCATCCATGCATCCTGCTGGTGAGCTCAAGTTGGGTGCCAGCACCCCACAACTGCCCATCCCATTGCCCTTCCTAAGCCCAGGGGTTACCAAACCCATGCAGTGGTGCCAGTCAGACCCAGGGATGGTCCCCCCGCAGCCCGGTGCCGTGGGGCTGGGCTGCTTGCTGTGATCCCCACGGCAACACAGGAGCAAACACGGGCACTCCTCCGCGGCTGAGTCACTCCGGCCCATACAAGATGCTGTGATGATGTCTCATGATGATGTCCCAGCCCTGCACCGCTGCCAGAACTGCCCCAACCCGGGTTCCCAGCCACCAGGGATGTCCCTGTGCAAGCCCTGGGGAGCGGATGGGACCAGCCGCAGTGTGCCTGGTGCGGGCTCAGCAGGATGCTGATGGGTTTGGCTCTCACCCGCTCACGGGACTCCAGGGACTCCGGTCTCCGGCTGTGGATGCTTGCAGCCTTGGGGACCAGGCGACGGCACAGGCAGAGGCAGAGGGACGAGACCAGCAGGACGCCGACATCGGGTGCCACCAGACGCACCGAGTTGGGGATGTCGCTCAACTCCAGCCTGGGGCATGGGGGAAGAGGTCAGGGGTGTCCCCACCACCACTGCCAGTCCCCAGCCCCACAACGCCAGGGTACCCTTACCTGGTGACCCCGATGTGCCGGGCAAACACCTCCCATGAGCTGCCTGCAGGGAAGCAGGAGGGGATTGAGTCTGCAGACCCCCAAGGACAGGATGTGAGACCACCCTAAGTATGTGCTTCCCATGGGAGACAGCCCCACATCCACCGGGAATACCCAGGACGGGGTCTGTGCCCAGTGGCACAACCTGTCCCAGTGCCCCCTACTCACAGCCGGGCCCCATCATCTTGTCCACTTGGGGCAGTGTGTACAGGCATATCTGGAAAATGAGGTGTGCAAGGAGGAAGATGATGCTGATCCCCAGGAGAGCTTTAAGGAGGCGGCTGGTGTGACCTGTGAGACATGGGCAACCCGTCACCCATCATAAGAGGTACCTCCGGGGAGCACCAGCATCCCAGAACCGTTGGGAAGAGCTGGGAAGGGTGCAATGCAACTGTGCCCAGAGATGCCAGGGGGTCTGCCCCAGGAACATGGTCATAGAATCATATAGAATGGTTTGTGTTGGAAGGGACCCTAAAGCTCATCCAGCTCCAACCCCTGCCATGGGCCAGGGACCCCTTCCACTAGAGCAGCTTGCTCCAAGCCCCTGTGTCCAACCTGGCCTTGAACACTGTCAGGGATGGGGCAGCCACAGCTTCTCTGGGCACCCTGTGCCAGCGCCTCAGCACCCTCACAGGGAGGAACTCCTTCCTTACATCCAACCCTGTTTCAGTGTGAACCCATCACCCCTTGTCCTATCACTACAGTCCCTGATGAAGAGTCCCTCTCCAAAGTCCTGGGTCCCACCATGTCCATGTCTCACTCTGCATCAGCAGAGCCACAGACCACTCTTTCCACTACATTACTGGGGAAACTGAGGCACAGGCAATGCAGGAAGCCTAAGCTATGGGACCACACTCCTTCTGCTCGCCCCTGCAGCATCCTCTGACCCAGCTGGACCAAGCCTTTCCCTGGCCCCACTGCACAGAGGCCAGCGTTGGGATGCAGTTCCCAACCCCATCCCTCACGGAACATCCTGTGGGTGGGCGCCAGGGGGTCCCCCACACCACGATCCCAGTCAGACCTTCCACCAGCTGCAGCCGTGCCCCCATCCCACTGGGATTCCCGGGCCGAGCGCCCGTTTTCCTTGCCTCGGGACAGGCAGCGAGCCCACCCCAGCTGCGCACCGGCCGGGAAGGGGGGGGTCAGGGCCAGAAACCTTCCTTCTGCTTGTTTGTTCCTGTAAATCTGTGTCAAGACTCAGCTCCGGAGCCGTGCGAGCCCATGAAATATTCAGAGGGAAGAGCTTTTATCTGCGGCTTGTGTTACAGCACAGTTCAGCCTGGCACAGCAGCGCTAAGGGCACCCAGTGCCCACCACGGGGACACAGGGCCCATGTACCCACCATGGGTGCTGCATCCCCTGTGCCCCCCATGTGTGCCCCCCATGCCCAGCAGGGCAGCAGGGCTGCTCCTGGTACATCCCTGCCCACCCGGCGGGCACAGCCCAGCCCTGAGGTTTCTGGTTAATGAGGCTGGGGCTCAAAACTGACCGTTTTGGAGTGAAAGGACTATTAATAGCCACGCTGGGCTATAATTAACAGAGCGAGGAGCCACACTGCCTGACCAGGGGGAAACCGCAGGGGAAGGAGGGCAGGTACCCGCCGGAGGGAGGCTGGCAGCATCCTGCTGCCCACCCTGCCCTGCCTGCACCCCAGGGTGAGCCCCTTACCTGCGGTGCAGCGCTGGCTGGGCCCCGGGAACCAGGGCAGGAGCAGCAGGAAGATCAGGTACACCAGGGAGAGGACATTGAAGCGGAAGAGGCAGGCTGTGGGCAGAGGTACAGGCAGGGTTAGTGCTGCATCCCCTCCCGTTCAGGACCCCCAAAGTGAGACGCACCCCAGAACTATGTGTAACCCCATACGTGGTCTCAAGCCCCCCAGAGGTGCCCATGAGGAAGAAAGGGACACGGGCAGGAGCCATGGTGACCCACACGGGTGGCACAGGGATGGGGGGACACAGAGGTCTCAGAAACGGGAGGTGATGAGATCCATGAGCGGAATCCGCTGCTTTTCCACACTGCCTCTGCAGAAGGCCCGCAGGGACCCCCATCCACAGCCCCAGCCCCGCACCCAGCGCTGCCCCGGGAGCGCCACCACCTCCTCGCCTCCCCCTCGCTTATTTTTAACCCTAAATTACGGCTCGTTCCGCGCAGCCGTCGGGGGAGCGGGGCCGGGAGGCGCCGCACGGATCTGCCGCTACCGGGGAAGGGGACACACACACACACACACACACACACACACACACACACACACACACACGGGAACGCGGCGTTCCCATGGGCTCCACGCACAGCCCAAAGCGGTGACTGACAGCGGCACATGCACGAGACCCGGCGATGGGCACGGGCACGGCGGGGCAGCCGCGAGGCCGCGGTGATGGGCACGGCCGCTGCCAGGCACGCACCGGATCGGTGCCTGGCCACAGGGGAGGGGGGGTCATTGCGGGGTGCGCTTCACTGCGTGACTGTGCCGCTGCTCCAGACAGCCCCAGGGCATTCCTCCGTCCCCTCCCGTGCAGACCAGAGGGATGCGGCACCCCTGTCCCGTCCCCCCCCAGCCCCACTCTGAACAGGAGGTGGGATCCCCATGGGGCAGCCTGGAGATGGGACAGCCACAGGGAACCAGTGTTGGGGACCCCAGCTCTGCGTGGCCATAGCAGGGACTTGCTCCCCTTGGCACCCCGCTTGGGAATGGGATGAGGCAGTGAGGGCCAGGAGGGCCCATGGGGCTGGGGGGTGAAGGGGAGCCAGGCTGGGAGCCAGGGGACGTGCTCGGCCCCGCCAGCCCGGCGCGGCCCTTCCTGTGTTTACGAGGTTTCAATGGGACAGCACATCCTGGGGCGAGGGACGGGGCGGCCGCCGCGGACACGGCGCAGCCCCCGGGAGCACCCCGGGAATGGCGATGGGGTGACGGGACAGGAGGCACCCAGGAACGCGCCCGGCGGCCCGGGGCACGTTCCACGCAGCGCCCGTCGGGGATAGCGCCGGTCCCGGCTCCCACGGAGCGCGGGCAGCCCCGCAGCACGGGTGAGGGGCGCAGGCAGCGCGGGGCGGCGGCACCGGGACCCGCTGTGCAGTGGCCGCGGCACCCGCCGCCTCCCCGCACGCTGCCGTGCGCTGCTGGCCGCGTTTCGGCAAACCATGATCTCATGGAGCAAATATTCCCCTTCCCGCGCCAGCGGGGCCGAGAGGAGCCTTCCCGGCACGGGGGCGAGCGCTGCTTCGGCTGATGGGGGGGAGCCAGGCAGCCCCGCCGCGGCCACCGTCAGCTCCATCCCAGCACCGACCCCTGCCCACATCAGCATCCTTTTGGGTCCAGCTGCCCCCTGTCCCAGCCGTGGCAGCCCTAGGGGTGATGGTGGCATGGGGGGACCACTGTGCCGGTGTCCTGATGGCAGCGCCTGGGCTGGGGTCTGCATGGGAGGTGTGGGTAAGATGGGATGGTGGGTAACATAGGGAGACCCATAGGTATTGCAGGGTACACAAGCTGCAGTGACAGTGTGGCTTTATGCCACCGGCATTAGACCCCAGGACTAGAGACAGAGGAGGCATCCTGGTGGCAGTGGCTCGGGTCACCTATGGCACTAGGAAGGGCTGGCAGCAGCTACCTGCAAATGCAGAGCACCCCACAGCACCCTGGGGCTGAACCAGCACCCATGGGACCCTGTGGCTGTTGGATTCCCCATCTTGAGGCAAAGCTCCTCAGGGTGGTCAGTGCTCACTGACTTCAACCAGCTTTTAATGGGATCTAAAAGGGGGGAAAGAAATGTGCTGATGGTGAGCAGCCCCCCATCACGGCACAGCCCCCTTTGTGAGCACCCACGGTGCCCAGCTTTGCACCCACACCTTGGCAGGGCCGGCTGCACTGGGGTGTGGGTGCTCCGTCCTGCACAGGCAGAGGAAACCAGTTCCCTTCACTGCTGACAGCGGAGAAAGTGCCGGCGTGGGGAGAAAAACCAGTTTGGCTTGTGGGGAGAGCAGCCCCACGGCGAAACCCGCCCTCCATCCCGCACCCAGGTCCCCACCGGGAGCCAGGCGGGAGGGTGGAGGGTGGCTGCAGCACCATGGCACCTACTATCCCCATCCCCACGCAGGCAGCACCCATCACACCCCATGGTCTTGCCTCTGCTGCACACATGGAGCAGGATCTGGCCTGCATTGAGCATTCCCCTAAGGTTATCCTGGATCCGCATCCGTTCCCCATCCCTGTGATCCTGGGAGCAGCAGCGATCGGACCACCGCTGGCAGCAGCAGCACTGGAAACATGAAGGATGTTAATGTGCCGGGAGCAGGATAAATCACAGCGCTGGGCGAGATGTGCCGGTTCCCTGCACGCCAGCCTTTCATCTCCCCTTGGGATCGCCAGTGGGAAGGGAAAGGGGGGCACTGGGGACCACAGGGGAATGCAGGGACCTGGCAGCAAGGGTGAGGGCAGACAGGGAGAGCCAGCAGTAGGGTTTACCCCATTGGAGTTGGGATGCAGAAGAGTGGGAAGGGGGCTTCGGGTGCAGTCCCCTCTCAGGCACCAACGCAGGGAGAGATCCATATCCAGCTGCATGGAGAAAGGGGGATCCCCAGACCCCACTGCAATGAGGCAGCCCTGTAACAGCATCCACCCCGCCATGCACCATTCACAGTGCCCACACACTGATTGGCATCAGTGCAGCCGCTGGCTCTGTGGGGACCTGCAGCCGCTCAGGATTAATTAGAAGAGCTCTTTAATTCCCTGCTACTTTCACACAGGCCCGTTACCTGCGGCCGCAGCCCTGCAGCTCTGCCAAGCCACCTCCTGCAGCTGGGGCCAGGGGCACCCAAACAGGGTCCCCAGGGTGCCACTCTGCACCCAGGTCCCTGCTCTCTGCACTGGAGACTGATGAGCCCCGGCCACAGCATCACTCGCATCCCCACATCAGCGAGCCCCAGGGTGGGCAGACCCAGCCCCATCCCCGGCTCCTCTTTCCGGGATCAGGGATCAGCCCCACCAGCCCAGCCGCCGTATCCTGTTTTTGTGGAAAGTCAACCCCGCTCCCGCCTGCGCCAGGCCCTGCTCCCCAAGGAATGCCGCAGGAGCTGCCCCGGGAGGGCACCGGGACCGGTGCCAGCGGTGCCACGGCTGCCAGGCTGGGAAACCCCAGCGGCTGGCCAGCAACACAGCGGATGCGGGGACACCCCCTTCCATAGCACCCAGCGCCGCAGCCCCTACATCAGGCACACGGTGGGGTGGCACAGCCCATGCCAAGGGGACGGAGCAGCCCTCAGGACCCCCTAAGCCATGAGCTAAGCAGTGAGATGCCCCTTGACATCTCTCGCTTGCACACCTAGACCCACATTCCCATTGCACATATGGGGACATTCCTAAATCCACCATAACATTTCCCATGCACAGCCCAGTGCCGTGACAATGCCCACCCTACAGCAGTGTCCAGACACCCCCTTCCCCACCCTCACCCTGTGGGGACCTGCTGTAGCCCTGGGGAGCCCCCACGGCATCACTGCCTCAATAGGGCACTGTGGCGGCTTTGGAAAAGGCTGGATGCCAGGGAGATGGGCACCGTGGGGAGATGATGGGCACCGTGGGGGGAAGATGATGAGGCAGTGTCCATGCAGTCTGCAGCAGCCGGCCCTTTGCCTCCCATCCCCCTGTGTGCCTGGGGAGGAAACACCAGTTATTGCTCTTGGAGACAGCGGTGGCTGCTTTCTATTTGGGTTTTTTTCATAGTTTTTTTTTACGTATTTTTTTTTTCCTCCTCTATTTTATTTCCCTTCACTTTATAAAAAGCACCTGACCGCAGGAGGCAGATGGCTGCAGCCCACACTCCTGCCAGCACCGCCTGGGTACCAGCACCCTGCAGCACCCAGGGCCAGCAGGACCCACGCATGGACCCCTCAGCACCCCATTACATCCTGAGGCCGTGTCCTCACCTCACCCTATCTGCCCCCAGTTTTGGGGGGCACCGCAGCACAAAGGAGCTGCCACCATCACCCACTGCTCCTGCACAAGCACTGCGCTGGTACAACCAGGATGTGACCAACCTGGGGCTCCAGAGCTGCTTGGTGCCCCCCACCCTGGTACCCCATGATGTGCACTGGTGGGAAGGCACAGCAGGCTGTGCCCACCCTGCTCCATGCCTTCCAGCACGGACAGAGCCGTATGTCCCTGTGCTGGGTGGGACACGCAGCCCATGGCATACCAGGGAGCCGCACCACGGGGGTCCATGCCATGGTCCCACCCCAAGCCATGCTGTGAGCCGCAGCCCTGCCCCTCCACTCGCCGGCAGCAAACATCCTCCGGACGCTTGGGAAGAGCCCGGTTGCTGCGGAAGGAAGGGCTGCAGCCGGGTCGTGCTCGGGGCTCTTCCTTCCCCCAGGTGCAGCAGAACGAGCCACGTCCCCCCCCGTGCCTCAGTTTCCCCTCGGTGCAGTGCCCATTGACTCCTCACCCACAAGGCTGTTTCGGACAGGAGCAGGGGGGGAGCTGCACAAGCGGGACCCCAGACCCACATTTGACCAAGCCACCTACGAGCAAAGCACCGACACCACCGGCCGTGGGGTGCCGCAGGTCCCCGCCGGGACATCCCGGGCCAAGCAACCCTGGCGCAATTTGGGGCCAAATCAGCAGAATTGGGGCACGAGGGCCCCATGCGCCAGACCGCGCCCAGAGGGCCACGTGTCGCCCCGTGCACCCATGGGACATGGCCGGCAGCTCCCGTGCCCCACCGGGGCCTGGTGCGAGCGGCTCCCGGCCACCTTCCCCCTCGGCGCTGTCCGCCCGTGGGCAGGGTTATAATTAACCTCCTCGCATCCTGCGCCATGCACTGAGTCACTCCTCCAGCGAGCCCAGAGCAAACAGAGAAGCTTTTCCAACAGTCACCGACTTCCTCTGCCAGGGAGGCCGGCGGCACGGCCAGCCCCGCGCACACCAGCCCCGCTCCCCTCGGTACCACCGGGACACCCGGCTGGATGTGGCTCCCCTCGGGTGCACGTCCCCTCGCTGCGGGTGACAGCACTCAGGTGTCCTTCACCTCTTCCCCACGCTGCAGGCACCCCAACACGGGGTGCGTGAGCCCGGCAGCGGCCAGCGCGCACCCGGGCACAAGGAGCACGTTGAACGGCGCTGTTGACAGGGAGGGTTTTCCTTTACGTCTAAGTGAAGGTAAACGGAGCGTCCCCGAGCGGGGTCCCCCGAGCAGCCGGGGCTCAAAGAGCCGATTCTCGCTCCGCGCGTCCCAGGACACGGGTATTTTCCAGGCCGGTGGCCAGACGGTTGCCTTGGTGGGTGGCGCATCTGCCTTCAAACCCCACCGCTGCTTAAAGCGGGCTGGGAGCAGCTCGGTAGCCACAGCCCTGCGGAGGGGAGGCTGAAGCGGCCGAGGTGGGTGCCTGGTGCCCCCCTCCACCGCACCACGACGGTACCGGGCGCAGGGCCGGGATAGGTGCCAGCCCCCCCCCCCCCCCCCGAGCACTGCGGGGAGCCGGGTGCCCGGCACCCTCCTCACCCCCCCTCCACCTTGCGAGCGGCACTGGAGCGAGCGGGGTGACCCGGCGGGGTTTGGAACCGCGACGGCTTCGGCCCCGCTCTCCGGTCACACGCACCCGGGCGCTGCCCCACGCTCGGCCCGGAGGAGGCGCAGCGCTTCCCGAGGGCTCGGTCCCGCATGGGGCTGGGGGGGGCCGCGCAGGGGGGTCCCCTGTGGGGCTCGAAGTTGTTGGGGTGGGGGGGGAACACCCGTCCCTCCACCGACCCGCCCGCCTCCCCCCGGGCGGCAGCGGCTCCTGTCCGGGTGGGGAGCCCTGAGGGGGGACACAGCGCACCCAGCACCCCCCCGGCACTCACCGGCGAGCAGGGCGAGGGGCAGCAGCAGCCAGTAGAGCCCCGCGTACAGCACCCGCCGCTCCATCCCGTCAGGCGGCGGCGGCCCGGGCCATGCCCCGCAGAGCCGAGCCGAGCCGTTCCGCCCCGCCGGGGCTGGGCAAAGCCCCGCTGGCCGGTCCCGGAGCGCAGCGCACGGACGCGCTTTCCCCCGCCCCGCTCCCGCCGCCTTTATAAGCGGCGCCGCCCGCCCCCCTCGCGGGCTGGCCCGGCTCGGCACGGCTCGGCCCGGCACCGCTCCGCTCTGCCCGGTACAGCACGGCCCGGCACGGCCCGCCCCGCCTAGCGCCGCCCGCCGGCACTGCAGGCGCCACTGCTGCCGCGAGTTGGCCGGTCTCAGCCCCGACGGCAACGCCGGGGGGAGGACCCCGGAGCGCAGCGCTGCGGGTGGGGACGGGAGGAGGAGAGAGCCCGCGGACCCCGGTTACCGGTGGTGACAACGGAGGGGGGAATGAAGCGATCTCCAATAGTAACAAAGGAAAAGAAGCTGATGTGCTTCCTGTTTGCTTTGTAACCAGCAAAAACGCCACTTGAGGCCTGCATTTAGGGCTGGTGATGCCTGCACGGAGCCCCGCAGCCGGGGCACAGGGAGGGGGAGCTGGGATGTGTTCCCCTGGGAACAGCCGTGCACCCCAGGAGCACGACCCTGTGTCCCCAGAGCCTTGTGAAGGTCCCAGGTCCCCCCAGTGCGTGGCCACGCACCCATGGGTGCTGGAAGGAGGGGAGCTGGGTGCCATGGCCGGGCAGCAGGCAGCACCGGCCCCTAGCAGGAAGCATCGGCCCGTGGAATTCTCTGCATTCCTTGGCTTTCCCCGTTTGTTTCTGAGCACTGAATAACCTGGCACCCAGCCCGCACGCTGCCGACCTGCTCCCCACCTGAGCGGGCTCCGCTCTCATCCCTTGGCTTCCTCTGGAATGCTCAGGGCTCTTTCCCCCACCCCAGAGGTGCCAAAGCCACAGCCTTGTGGACACCAATGCCCATTGCCCCCCAGCCATAGGCAGGTTGGGCCTTAGGGCCCCCGAACCCGCACATCCAGCTGAGTGTTGCCAGACACGGCCCCTCACGGGAGCAGGAATGGGCTGTGTGTGCCCAAACCACCTCCAGCATCCTCAGAGCAGGGATGTGACCCCTCTGCCCGACCGCATCGATCCTCATCGCCTGCACCCAGAGGGATTTGCTCCTGTAAATTAAACCCTTGCCAATGCCGAGCCGTGAAGTTCGGCATCAACCTCGCATCCATGAGATCCGGGCATGGAAATTACCACTGCAGACCCCCCCATGCAGAGTGCATCCAGGAAGGGTGGTGCCCAGCACCCGCACCTTGCTGCTGGCCCGGCCCCACGCACCCACCGCACTGCAGCGGGGTGGGAATGGAGGCTGTGCAAGTCAATAGGCACCGGGAACAGCACCCCAGAGCCCTGCCTCGCGCGGCCGAATCCGGCCCAGCTCCACTTTGCTGGCCTGGCTCAGGCTTTAAGGGAAATGAGAACGAAGCGGCCCTGTAAGTGCTGCGGGCACGGCCTGAGTGCACCAGGAGGCGTTTTATGGGCGAGCAAAGCTTCTTCCATGTCCCGGCAGTGCCATTAGCACACGGCCACGCCGTGGGGCAGGGGGATGCTGGGGCAGTGGGCAGCCCCGGAGCCCCTGCTCCCACTGCTGTCCTGGAACCACGGACGTGAAGGAAGAGGCCTCAAGGGATGCCACGACCACCACAGTGAGATGATGGCCAGGGCTCGACCCAACATAAGCTGGAAACAAGCAGCTCCCCAGCACCAAGAGCACTGGGGAGAGCAGATACAGGGGTGACCACCGGCCATGGGGCTGCCCCACACCAGCACCACCTTAGACACCGTTCACTCTGGTTCTGCCCCACTCCCCCATGACCAGGGTCTCCCCAGTCCACAGCCATGGAGGGCTGGGTGCCCTCCTCCATCCCTGCCTTAGGCCAGGGCGCAGGGAGCACCACCCGCACCCCCAGGCCGGGCGCTCCGATACAGAGGGAGGCCGAAGACACCCCCCCAACGGGGCGGGTTGGAGCCCCATATGCAGCAGCGCTATAAAGGGACGCGGCGCCTTTAAGAACCGTGTGGCGCCAATTCCTCCCCACGTGACCTTTCCCGCCCCGCGGTGGGCGGAGCTACGGCCGCGCGGGTTCCCGCCAAGGAGCAGAGGTTTTGGCGCGGTGAAGGCTCCACGTGAGGGGACAGCGCTGGGACTGGACCCGGACCAGCATCGGTACCTGCACCCGCCGCCGCCGCCGCCATGGCCCAGCTCCGCCTCACCGACTTCTTCACCCGCACGAAAGCGGCCGCCTCAGCCCCGGTCAAGAGCAGCAGCAGCGGCGGCGGCCGCCGGCTGAAGGCCGCCATTACCGGTGCCCCAGTGCCCCAGGAGGAGGAGTGCGGGGATGAGGCGCTGCTGCTCCGCTCCCCGCGCACCCCAGCCCGCGGCGGGACCCCGGAGCTGCGGGGCCTGGCGGGCAGGAAGCGGAGCCGCCGTGAGATAGAAGCAGAGCCGGAGGCCGGGGCCCGGCCCGGGGGGTCGAGCGGGAGAGCGGTGCGGAAGAGGCTGGAGCTGCACCCGGATGCGGAGCCGCGGCCGGTGGCTGAGGTAGGGAGCGGCGGGGATCTGGGGTGCGCCGCTGGTGCCGGGATGTGGCCTGGAAACGGGGACGGGGCGGGAGGGCTGTGAAACCGGGGCAGCATCTCTGGAGCGGACCCCCCCCCAGTGCAGACCCGTCCCGATGCAGCCCCCCCCCGTCCCGATGCAGCCCCCCCCGTCCCGATGCAGCCCCCCCCCGTCCCGATGCAGCCCCCCCCGTCCCGATGCAGCCCCCCCCGTCCCGATGCAGCCCCCCCCGTCCCGATGCAGCCCCCCCCCGTCCCGATGCAGCCCCCCCCCCGTCCCGATGCAGCCCCCCCCGCGTCCCGATGCAGCCCCCCCCGTCCCGATGCAGCCCCCCCCGTCCCGATGCAGCCCCCCCCGTCCCGATGCAGCCCCCCCCGTCCCGATGCAGACCCCCCCGTCCCGATGCAGACCCCCCCCCGTCCCGATGCAGACCCCCCCCGTCCCGATGCAGCCGCCCCCCCCCCCCCGCAGTGCAGACCCCCTCCGATGCAGACCCCCCCTTCTCCTGATGCAGAAGCCTCCGCCTCTCTTGATGGAGACATCCCTCGGGCTTGCCCCCTGCCCCTAGTGCACCCCCCCTGTGTTGCCCCCCTTTACCCCCGAAGTGCAAGGCCGTGGGGGGCACCAGTGATGGTCTCCCAGCGGGTGGGTTCCCTGAGCAGCCTCTAACGCTCCTTTGTTCTCTTACAGGCCTCCAGCCCCTTGCCTGCTCCTCTCCTGTCCCTGCCTGCACAGGACCTGGCAGCAGAGCCCCCTGCCAGCACCACGCGCTCCCCTGGCCGCGGGCAGGATGGGGCAGCCCAGCCCCGCACGGCCCCCCCGGGGACAGCCGGGCGCCTGCAGCGGGTACGAGCCCGGTCCCTGCTGTGCTCCGTGCCCCTTGCATGGTGCGAGCCTGCACTGAGCGCATCCCTCCCCATGCAGGAGGACGTGGCCGGGCTGCGGAGCCGCCTGCGCAGGATGAAGGAGCTGCCGCCGGGGACCATCCCTGCAGGGACCAGCGCCGACCTTCGGAGCCGGCTGGAGCGGGTCCGGCAGCTGGAGCTGCGGGTCCGGCAGAGGAGAGCGGGCAGCGGAGGCGCATCGGGAGCGCAGCCGCACAGGGACACCGAGGAGGCGGCTGCTGCGGCCGAGGCTGGGTGAGGAGTGGCAGTGGGGATGCAGACACAGATAGGAGGGGGTCTCGGGGTGCCAGCGGCTATTGCAGCCCCATAGCGGGTTTATGGGGGTCTTCCCACCCCACTGAGGGGTGTCTGGGGCTCTGGGAGTGCTGAACTGACCCTGCTGTATTCAGAGGGCTTCTCTGAGCATGGCCTGAGCCACACTGACTGTGCCATGAGCACTGGGGCATCAACATCCCCAGGATGGGAGACGTGACCCAGGTTGCTCAGAGAAGGGATATGAGATGGGTCTCCCCTATCTAGTCGGGGTGTGAGTTCACCCCTGTCAGCAGCAGGACCCCATCCTGGCCGGTCTCTGTCCCCATCTGCACCCTCGGGGCAGTGTTCACTGTACCCGGTGGCTGTTGTGTGCATGGGACCCTGACCCCTCTCCTTTCCCAGCAGCAAGAAGGCCCCCGCGTACCAGCGGTTCCACACGCTCGCGCAGGATGTGCCCCCAGGGCTCACGCTGCCCTACAAGTACCGGGTGCTGGCAGAGATGTTCCGCAGCGTGGACACCATCGCCGGGATGCTCTTCAACCGCTCCGAGACCATCACCTTTGCCAAGGTCAAGCAGGGTGTGCAGGACATGATGCGCAAGTAAGTTGGCAGCAGTGGGCAGCCCGTGTCGGGTCCCAGTTGAAGCTATTGGGACCAATGCCCTGTTTCAGCCTTTGGGGTTCCTGACCTCTGGGTGCTGTTGCAGGCAGTTTGAGGAGCGGCACATGGGGCAGATCAAGACGGTGTATCCCACCTCGTACAAGCTGCGCCAGGAGAAGAACATCCCCTCTTTTGGCATGAAGAAGTCTGACTATCAGCTCACACTGGAACCGGTGCTGGAGGAAGGTTTGTATGGCTCAGGGGGAGAGCTGGGGATGTGCTTGGTCCAGGCTGGGATGTGTGGATCCCCAGGGATGCTCTCTGCTGTGCTATATCTGACGCATAAGGGCCTGAAGAAAACACTTTGGGGACAAGCGGGAGGGCGATAGAGCAGGGATTTGGGCAGCAGTTGAGGTCCACAGAGGGCTCTGGTCGTGTCCTTGCTGAGGTTTGGGTCCTGGCGCGGTGTTACGAGGTGCTGGGGGTGATGCTCGTGTCTCTCCGTACAGAGGAGAAGGTGGACGGGCGCCTGCACTTGTCGGCATCGCGGCTGCTGGAGCGCAGGAAGGAATTCAACCGCAACCTGGTGAACATCGTCAAGCAGCACCACAAGGTGAGGCCCCCAGCACCCTCTGCTTTTGGGGCCTGGGGTTGCCTTGGTAACTAGGGTAGAAGGAGCAGGCTGGTATCCAGGCTGAAGGATATCACTGGTTCCTATGGGATGCTGTTTTCAGGATGGGGAGGATAGCAGCTGGGATCTGTCCTGGCACTGAGTTTCCTCCAAGCCATGTTGTTGCTGACCTTGCTGGGAACAGGAGGCGATGTCCAGCTCCCCCATACCTGACCTACACGTGCCGTGACGCAGCTCTTACCCCTCTCCAGGCATTCCTGGCTGCCCTCAGCCCGCCCATGGTGGTCCCGGAGGAGAAGCTGATGCGCTGGCATCCCCGGTTCAACGTGGATGAGGTCCCGGACATCATCCCTGCGGAGCTGCCACGGCCGCCGCAGGAGGACAGGCTCACCACAGCCCAGGAGGTGCTGAGCAGGGCTCAGGGGATGCTGAGCCCCAAGGTGAGTCAGGGCCAGGGTCTGGCTGTGTCTGTGGACCTCAAACCAGTCATTCCTTTGGGAATCATTCCTTTGGGAAGATGTTAATGGATGGGGGGGGTAGGATCATTTCTGAGCAGCAAGACTGGGAGCACTGTAAGATATGGGCAGGTGGGAACACAAACCTGGTTGTTAGTGCTGCAGGGTGAGCTGTAGGACTGGCTTTGGGCTAGAGGAGCTGTCGGTGCTGATTCTGGGGCTGGGAACAGAGCTGAAGCATCCTGATCCGTACCCTGCACAGGCAGGGATGGGTTGGGAGCACTGGGCTGCAGTGTCAGCGGGGGTGTTGGAGGGGAAACTTCTTCCTGCAGCGCGATCGGTTCCCAGCTGTAACCCAACCCTTCCTCCCTCTTCTCTTCCACATGAGCAGATGGAAAAAGCTCTTGCCAACCTGGCCTTAAGAACCGCTGAAGCCGGAGCGGGGGAACCGATGGTTTCCAAAGCACCGGCCCCTGCCAGCACCTCCAGCGCTCTCAAAGGGGTGTCCCAGGACCTGCTCGAGAGGGTGAGTAATTCAGTCCTGGCCCTAACGCCGGGGCTGGGGGGGCCCTGCCCCTGTCTCACCTGACCCCTGTCCTGCTGTCCCCAAGATCCGTGCGAAGGAGGCGCAGAAGCTGCAGGCGCTGATGACGCGGGATGTGCAGCAGGAGCGGCGGATCGGGATGCTGCAGCGCCTGCCGGCCATGGCCCGCATCCTGCGCAACATCTTCGTGGCCGAGAAGAAGCAGGCGCTGACCATGGAGGTGGCTTGTGCCCGCATGGCCGACAGCTACGACGAGCAGATGCCTCCAGGTAGGGGAAGCTGAGGGATGATGGTTCTTGGGAGGGAGCAGGGGAGGGTGTTTGCATGGGGAAGGGGCTGTGGAGCGCAGCTCTGACTGCAGCGGCTGCTGCTTTTCTTTGCAGGGGAGATGGAGAAACACTTGCGGCTCTTGGCAGAGCTGCTGCCCGACTGGGCGGGCATCCACGCCATCAGGACAGACACCTACATCAAACTGGACAAAGGGCAGGACCTCGGGATCATCACCGAGAGGCTCACCAAGGTGGCGAAGGAGGCAGAAATCCTCTGAGCCCTGCCAGGGTTGAGGCTTCCCCCGTGCAATCTCCTCTCAATGTAGCAGATCCCAGTGGGATCCGATGTGGGCTCATCCTCAGGGATGTCTGAGAACAAAGCGCCTGAATTCCTCTGTCCATGAGGACTGAAGCTCTCCTAACCCTCAAGCTGAAGCTGGGCAGTCCTGCAGCCTGGGTGACGAGGCAAGGGGTGGAGAGGAGCTATAGTAACCTCTTCTCAGCTCTGTTGTGTTCTCCTGAAGGTTTGATGCAGGAGGTTTCTTCCATTAGGTGGGCTCTGTTGGGGTGGAGGCAGGGTTGGGAGGGTGACGAGTCAGGAAAGGAGCGAGAGAAGAAGTCACAAGTGGATGTTTTTGGAGCTCTGGGCCTTGTTCTGTTTTTAAGGGAGGGAAAAACGCATCCCCAGCACTCGCTGGAAACAGCTACAGGACTTGTCAAAACACATTTGTATTAAATGTTTTAAATACAGCTGACTTGGGTTAACCCAGCGCGGAGCTCCATGAGTTGCCTTGTCTGCGTTAGCACCGTGGCTCTCCGAGGCAATTGGCACCAGCCAGGAAGGGCTTGGGTCAGCATCCAGCTGCTGGAGAAACAGTGACTGGAAAAAGTGAGCGTGGGCTTGCGGGGAGCTGAATGCAGCTTTTGTACATGGGGCAGCACAAGCAGCTCCCTATGGGGCAGGGGTGGGCGCAGTGGGGAGTCCCCAAGGGAAAGCCCTGGCCACTTGGCTGGAGTGGGTTGGGAAAAGGGACAAAGAGGGTGCTGATGGCTGCAGTGGTGCTGGCCTGGCCCAGCGCCCGGGGTGGGAGCTGCCACATCAGGAGCACCTCACACCACATCCCGAGCCAGACCACACTGGGGTTAGTGTGGGGCTTGCATGGGACGGTGACTGATTGTCCCTTGGCCCCCCATTGGGGACCACGGTGGACCAAGGAATCCCCACACCATTTGGAGGCTGGCAGCATCGGGCATCCCCTATAGGGCTGCCTGAGGGAGCGGGCAGACCCTCCTCTTCCTCCTTCAGGACCCTGCTTGCTGTCCTGCAGGTTGGTTGCCCGGTGCTGCTGGCAGGAGATACCCCTGCTTCCATGGAGGAGGGTTTAAGCCCATCCCATAGGCTGGAGCGATGCGATGCTGGGCTGTTGGCCATGCTGAATGGACCCCACTGCAGCGGGGAGCCGGGTCCAGCAGCCTGGCAGCCACACGCCTGCCCCGGGTGAGCTCACAGAGAGCTTCTGTTCTGCTGCTTGGGACTGAACCCTCCCTCCCGCCTGGCAGCCACCCTGCACAGCCCGGTCTCTATGAGCACATTACATCCAGCGGTGCTCGCAGCCTGCCCAATGCGAAGCACGGTCCCCGTGTTCCCTGATGTCACCTCTTGGCCCCGCTCGCAGCTCTGGCACTGGCAGGGCTTACACAGGGCTCGCTCCCATCACACGCAGCTGCTTTCCACTACTCTTTGGGGTGGATTTTTCCCTCCTCCAGCTCGCAGCAGGGACCCTGTCCTTGTGCCAAGTATGTGTGCGTGTGAGATGCTGCCTCCCTTGGCTCCTTGCAGGGGCTGGCTGTGAAAACCAGTGCCCTGGGGTAGTTTCGCTCCCAGGGGAATGGCGTTTCTCAGCATAAACTGAACAGCCCTGATGTGGCTTTTCAGGAAATGGTGATAAAAATAGCTGTGACAGCCCTTGCAAGTGTAAGGGCAGGGTGTGCAACATCACAAGGCGAGATGAGATGCAGGGGCTTGGGCTGTGCTCCCACCAGCACTGGGCACTTCCATTGCAGGACAGTAGGACCAGCCTGGGTGCCCCCCCTCCAGCTAGAGCAGAGCGAAGATAACTGCAGTGTTGAGTCCTGGCTAGTGAGGCCTTCCACTATGTGGGGTGGCAAAAGGGAGCTCACGTCACAGCCTTGCTGTCCACTAGCAGCCTGGGTTTGAACAAGACACTCACAAGGGTAACCAATGGCTTCAGCTACTGCAAGAACAGCTCTGAGACAGTTTAGAAAAGAATAGAAAGTGAGTATTTATTTTATGAGTGAGTTCAGCCCCTGCTAGGACCGGGACACAGTCCTTGGTGTCTCCAGGCATGTGAAAGTGTTGGCATACTGAGTGTTAGTGACCAAACTGCACCATGCTATAAGGAGCATCTCCAAACCCCAAGTCACCCATTACACAACCTGAATGAGAGCTGGAGCTCATGTGTAAACATAACGCGTTTTCTTTCTTCCCTGTGCCCTTATCTGACACCACAACATCCCCACAAGAACAGGCTCCAATTTGGCATTGTCCTGTCAACATCCTGGTGCCCCAAGAAAAACGCAGCAGAACAGGGACTTGCATAAGTTGCAGTATATGGGAAATTCCTGCTAACCAAAAGGTGCCAGCCTGGGCTGGAGCTGCAGGCTTTGGTATGTGATGGACAGAAGGGAGGTGAAGAGCCCTGAGCTTGTGCATGACCCGCATCCTCACTGCCTGTCACCCAGCTCTGGGATACTTCTCATGATGCAAATTGCTCCTAGTTTTGCAAATCCACTAAGGACTAATGGAAGACAGAGGGCTTCCATCTCGGTCTCCATCCCCTAGAACAGTCAGACTGATCCTTCTTCCAAGAGGATGAACTCCAGTAAGGATCCTTACACTCAACACACCTTAATCTGTGGCTTGGAAAATTAATAGGACTTGTGATTATATAGCAGCTGCCCAGGATGAAAACTGTAGGTTTTCCCCCCTACACCGCATTATGACATCAAGTCACTGAATAAGACCCTAAACTTGTGCACAGCTCTGAGCATGCATTCCCTAAGGAGCAGGGATGCTCCTCCTCAGTCATACTGCAGCAGAGAGTAGAAAGGGATGGACTTGAGCTTTTCGGACCCTTTGAGGACTTTTAACTCTATGATCACCAGGCACTCCACCACCTCAGCCTTCAGCCTCTTCACCAGCTCACAGGCTGCATACATGGTACCTGCACAACACAGAGGTAAGAGCAGAAACATCATCACTGGTGGAGCAATGCCAAGGTAGGCTTCAAGCCCCACAGCCGCTCCCAACGCAGGTGCACGTGGGTCACACATGCTCCAACTCACCTCCAGTCGCAAGCAGGTCATCAACAATAACTACTTTCTGTCCTGCTTCCACGGCGTCGCTCTGGATTTCAAGTTCAGCCTGCAGGGTGGAAAGAGCAGCTTCATTTTAGCCTTGCCTGACAGAGAAACCCTTCACAAACTGCTAACACACGGTGGAATGCAGACACGTCTTCAGCAACATCAGCCTTAGCACTCAGCACCTAAAACCCCAAAAAACACATACTCCAGCTACAGGGGACTGCCAGGGAAATATATAGCAGGTTAAGTGATTGCTGGGCCAACCCTCTGGCACGTCAAGAGCCTGAGCATTCATCAAGTGAGTTATGGTCCCATCAGGAAACCTTATCCCAGAGCAGTTCTCCAGTGGGGAAAATCTCCTGTAATGCACTGGGCTGGAGCGCTCTGCTTTGACAGCACCACCAAACTGGATCCAAACCGTCACAGGCACGTCCTGTGTCAGATGAAGTTGTCCCACGCAGGGGTTGGCCCAACCAATCCTCATAAATAACGCCTGGGTTCGGTGTTTCTGCTGCTGGTCCCTGGCTGCCATTAGTTACCAGTGGTAGTGTGTTATTAGGATTAAACCTCTGCTCCTGAATCAAGGAGGCTGCGGTGTTACGACGCGAGTGCTCGGTTTTGAAGCCATGCAATAAAGGCATTTACTTTACAGCACTTACTGGAAGAGTGGGAAACACACTTGATGTTCATGCCCCTGAATTCAAGTCAAAGAAAGTAATTTAGCACCAAGTCTTAGCACAAACCGCCCCCCAAAATCACAGCAGGGCCCACGGACACATGAGCCATTGTGTCCATGGCTCAGGGATGGAGCTGCCATACTGGAGCTCAGTGAAGCTCAGTGCTGCTCCTGAGGCTTGTGCCATGCCTGTAAGCACCAGCACTGGCTGTGAAACCCAGCCTGGTCATCCCCTGCTGGGTTTATCACCCCATCCCTTCACTGACACCCCCAGCCTTGCATCAACCAGCCTGGAAACACTCTTCTCCTCCCCAGGCGTTACCTTGCCATACTCAAGAGCATAGGAGATGGACTCGGTTGGGCCAGGAAGTTTCCCCTTTTTCCTTATCAGCACGAAGCCAATCCCCAGTCTTTGAGCCAGAGGAGGGCCTATAAGGAAGCCACGGGAGTCCAGACCTATGGGGAATAGAGCAGCACAAATACTCAGACCAGAGCCACTGAACTTGGGGTGCCTTTGCATGATAACTCAGATTTATCTTCCCATGTCCAGGGAGGGTCTCAACAAGCTCTTAGCCACTCATTTCAGTGGTTGAAAACACAACAGCGTGCTCCTGCGCTGCCGGTGTTCACCAAGATGTGCTGCTGATGGGCTTCATGGCTTCAAAACCATCCCCCCAGCAGCCTATTTTGCCTCCTCTCCAGCTCTTCTTCTTGGAGATAAGCTCAGTGAAGCCCCAGTATCAGTTCAGCCACACAACCAGGGACTCTGTGCTGCAGGGGGACAGGTTTTACTTATCATGAGGCACTTGGACAAGGTTTGGTCTAGACTCCTTGAACTTTGGGCTATCGCCCAACCCAAGCACTGCCTCCCCAAGCATTTTCATTCTTGGCCGCTTTCATAGGTGTGCTGCCATGCGTTATCAACACAGAGGCTGTTGTTGTTGGCTTCAAAAGGCCCCCTGAGAAGGAAAACATGCTGGAGCGGGGTCTGCCTGCCGAGAGGACTGTGCGAGACCTCACAGGCATGGCTGGCTTCCTGCACTTCCTCCTCCCTTTTAATGGTGAAAGCAATGAGTTACGAAATTGGCACTGCAGTGTCATCAGATGGCGCCTGCCACATCTAAACCCAGTACCTCATGAAACTACAGGATTCAGTTAAGGGTATAACCCGGTGATTATAGTGCCCAAGGGCTCCAGCATTTGCTGCCCTCGTAGCAGAGAGATCTCTGCGCACTTCCTGCCTGGGCAGCCTGAGGCCACAGTGCTGGCCTCAGAGACGTTTCTTTAACACTCACCCGCAATGAAGTCGATTCTGGGGTGAGATACCCTCAAGTGATCTTCCAGAAGATCAATCAAAGTCCTGAATGCCGCGGGATCCTTCAGCAGGGGGCTGATATCGCTGTAAAGAGAGGCAGAGCTGTTAGCTACATCCAGGGGCTGGGGTGGCCACCGGCTGAGCTCCTATGCCGGGGGGGATGCACGTCCTGCATCCTTGTGCTGCCTGCAGTGGGCAAGGGGAGGGATGGGCAGCGCGCCTCTGGCTTGGGTCCAGCCCCATCTCCATCCCCATCCCCATCCCGGTCCCCGTCCCGCTCGCACCGGAAGAGCACGCCGGGCACCGGGAAGTCGGGGAAGGGCCGCACGCGGTCCCGCAGCCGCCGCAGCCGCTCCTCGCTCATGGCGGCCCCGCTCTGCGCAGCACCGCACGGCGCAGGGCCCAGCGGGCGGGGCTCCGCCGACCTCATCCCGCCCCGGCAAGGTGCGGGGCGGCCCCGGGACCGAGACCCCTGAGTACGGAGGCACGGGTCCGCCGTGCGTGGAGCTCTGGTACGCGGGGACACAGTGCATGGTGCCTCGTTACGCTGGAGCACGGAGCTCTGATATCCTGGTGTCCCGTTACCTTGGAGCACGGAGCTCTGGTTTCCTGGTGCAGGGGGGAGCACAGGCATCCCCAGCACCCCCGTATCCCAGCGCAGGGAGCCCTGGTACCAGGATGCACACTGCCTCAACACCAGAAGAGCACAGTGCTCTGTACCCCAGTGCAGAGGCTGGTTGTCCGAGCTGCAGGGAGCCCTGGTACCCCAGTGTATGGAGCCTCAGTTTCCCCTCTGAAGAGTACTGTATCTGCAGCGTGTGGAGCTGTATGTGACCTGTGAATGGAGCTCTGGGACCCTGCCTTATCCCAGCCTGCTTTGGAAAGGAGTCCCATGCCCACCTCCACCGCCCTTCACCCCTGCCCAGTGGCTTGCACAGATAGCTTATTAGGACTACACTATTTTGTGGTTTTCTGTCCCTCATCACCCCTGTGAACTCCTGGAATTGCATTCTGTGTTTGTTAAAGCCGTTGGTTTGGATTACACTCAAGGGGGATGATAACACAGCCAGTCTGAGTGCCCTTGGTTCTAGACTAACAGCTCAGCAGCTCTTGGCATCACCCATCCATAGAGCAGGTCAGGCCACTCTCACACAGCTCCTATCTCTGATCTCCTGATGGGTGAATAGCCGTTTGTCCATGCAGAATCCACTGTGGGCAGGAGACATAATCCTGCATGAATCCTACAGATCTGCTCTTATATTAACAAACACGCCTGGGACCTGGTCCAAGTGCATCTGGGCACAACCTGCTGCAGAAAGCAAAAGCAGTTTTAGTATGCAAACACCCCTGTCCAAGCTCAGTGCTTGTTGCTGATAGCTGTGTTGGTAACAGCTTCAGCTCCATGTGCTCCAGATAGCCCTTTGGGTCTGTATCCAAGGCATGTGCCAGCACCTATCCAGGTATTCTGCAGTGATTTGATGTGGACCCCGTGGGATGGGTGCTCAGGGTTGCAGCAGCCTCATGATGAATGCTGAGCTGCTTTTGCTTACGTGTGCTGGGCCAGTCACTCCCAATCGTCCTGGGGGTCCTCACTGTGGTTATTGCTGACGGGAGAGGAAACTGGTCCCCTCACCAGCTTCACTGTTATGGGTTCATATACGCAGCCTGGTTCACAAGACATCCAATTCTGCCCCATCTCAGCATCCAAAATGTCTTGTGTCTCTGTGCCATTCCCAGTGCTTGGTGCAAACCCTTGGGAGTCATTCACTGTACACTGAATCCTCCACTGCTCTGTTTTCTCCCCAATTCATCTATTCCCAATTCACCTGCTTAATGGATGTCTGCCAGAGGTGCCAACAGAGACAAGCTGAAGGCCAGTGCGAAGGTTGCTCCCCTTCTTGTGAAGCTGTTACCAGAGTCTGCCCACCCCCTTTCACAACCATTTCCTTACAGACTAAGATTTTCCCTGAAGTCAGATTATCGCTTTGGCACCAGGAAAATCCTCTCTAGCAGCTGTTCCAGTGAGGCAACCAGGGACAAAGCACGTAGCCTTCCACTGGAACAGGGGCTTTGCAACACCCTCACTCCCCCAGATGAGCTGGAAAGGTTTCTGCTGTGACCTTACCAACCATGATACCGGACAACGAGCTATGCCAGCAACTCCTCTTCTTCCTGGCAGATGGAAATGATGGAATTTATCTGCCTACCCGTGGAAATAAGCAGGAGGTGGGAAAGGGCCCTTCTGCAGCCTGCCTGCAGTGCAAGCATCAGGCACCTCTGCCTTTTGCCTCTCACTAATGGAGCCATAAGCCCCTCCATCACACTGTGACCGTCCTATGCAATCCCCACTGTTACAAACAGAAGACACCACCTAATTTTTCTTGGGGCTAGATGAGGTCCCCAGACCCCTCATGTCAACCCACCCCAGGCAAACCTGCAGCTCTCACCAGGACAAGCTGATGAAGGCTCCCAGTGGTCCCTTCAGATCCAGCAGCCGGGTGAAGAAGCAGCTGGAGCATCTCTCCTCCTCTGATGCAGGATCAGGCCTCTCACACACCATCAGTTCTGCCAGGAGAGCATAAATATTACACCAAATCAGACTTCCAATGATTCAGCTGCCAGAAACCTGTGCCACGTGCCAGCTCAGGTTTATAAACCAGCATTTCTCAGATCTTCAGATCAGAACTTCACCTCATTAATCCTCCATTTCAAAGGATGTGAACTGCATCTACCAGTACAGACTGGTTTTTAGCTTCCAAAGTAAATCAGTTTTCCCTGTGATTGTTCAACCTTTCAAACAACAGTGCTGACTCCTACTGCAGTTTCCATCTGAAAAGAACTTTCCTAGGACCGATTTCCAAATGCTGATGTCAAAGGACTTCGGCTCTGGAATATCACCAGGGAGGTGCCTCGACATCCGCTCATGGCTCAGAGAGGTTTAGGGCTGCTCTGTACCTGGTGGAGCAACCACTACCTCAATCTGGACCCCCAAGAGGGGACCCACAGGAGGAGGACACTGGCTTTGCTCTCTTTTGGACACAGAGATAATTTTAAAGTGCTCTGGTATCCTGATGCAAGAGATGTCATTAGCCAGTGAACATGGAAACTGGGGGTCTAAAATCTTAAGAGCTCGCTGTAATCAGCTGAACCAGGCAATTAGAAGAGCTGTGCTGAGTATGGAAGTTTCTGTTCCATTACAGATTTTAAAACTTCAGTGTGAAGTGGAACAAAATGCCCCAAATTTCGACATAACCCACAAGGGGAAAGGAGAACTAAAATTTCCTTTCAAATCTGCTGGAACATTTCACTTCAATTTCAGCTTTAGAAACGCCTGCACTTTAAACCGAGTTTTTTTTTTAAAAAAACCCAAATTTGAAATATCTTATTTCAACAGCGGAAGAATGCAGTTCCCCAGCCAGCTCTCTGGGCTCGGGACTGAAGCGTCCATCCTAAACAATGAACTAGATTTGTCCTCCCTAACAGGAGGACACCATTGTGAACGGATCCTGCCCTTCCATAGCATCCTGCTTATACAGAGCCGAACCCGGCACCTCCTGTGCTGCACCAGGTTGGATCAGGCCCTTGGAGAAGACACAGAACTCCTCTCTCTCCTCAGGGCAGGAAGGGATTTTGAGTCCAATCCAGGACTAATGGATTTGGCATGCATTCCTCACTGCTGGCGAATTGGCCAATGGGCTTTTCAGCCCCTATCCCTTTCAGATGGGAATTGTGCTACCAACGTATGTAGCGCCCAGAAGGGTATTAAGTGACTCTGGGAGGGGCAAAGGCACACATTGCTGCCAGACTGGCTCTCTGGAGAAGTTGGATGGTGAAGGGTTTTCTTTCACTCCTAAGACCACAGGCTTTTGGCAAAGGATCCACCTCTATTTAGGATTTATATAATCCGAGCTCAACTTTGAGCAACAACAAAACTTCAAATGGTGGAAGGGGATATAAAGAAAACAGGCAAATGGAGACTCTTCTCGGTGTTTAAAATAGTCATTTTCCAAAGGAAAAAAGAACCTAAAACAGGATTTCAGCTCTTCCCTTACAACTGTTCATCAAAACTCAGTTTAATTCAAAGGGCAATGCCGTGTCACCTTCTGATAACAAACGAAAAACTCACATCAAATAGTACTGGAAAACAAAAGCAAAAGTCTATTTCCAAGTATTATAACTGTTAAGAGAAATGGAAAAACAAGCCTCTCTAACCGCAAAACCATTTTTCAAACACTGAACAAGCAGAGTTAACTCTTAAGAGAGTAAAAGAGCAAGTAGTTTGTAAAGTTCCCCACTGCTGAGGACAACAGCGAGATCCCTGGGGAGCGATTTCTGGTCTAGCTGTGCCGAAGAGGCTGCTGGCAACTCTGCAGACAACAAACTGCCTCCCCCCAACACCCTGATTCCAACCGTTCTCACCTTTGAAAGGTCCTTCTCCAGCTCTAAAAGTATTTCACATGGTTACAGCAGAGATGTCCTAATTGGAAAACGAGTATTCTCCAACGTTTGTTAGATCATCATCTCATGGGCTTCGCTTTATGTTAAACCAGGAGCTCTGGAAGCTGTCCACTGCACTTGGAAAGGCTTGACTTGGCAGGTACTGAGAACTACCAGTTTCCTCATGGCAGCTAGCATCCTGAGTCCAACAGCTTCCTTCTCAGCAGTATTAGTTCCAGTTCCTTTGGTAAAAGCCCACTGTCATCCTCAGCCCTCGCTGGAAACTCAGTCCCCAGACACCACATAAGGTTTTATTAGCAAGTACATGGGTATTGCTTGCTCTCATTCTGTTCTGAACTTGCCCATTTTCACTTTTAATACTGCGCTCCTCAGCCTCCCATTTAAAATGCACAGGCATGTTATCTTTCATTGCTGCACTCAATACAGGTTTGCAGGGCATTAACCTTGGCTCTTAAGTGTTCGGAATTGATCTTCTGGTTTCCAGTTCCAGTGTTCAGATCCCCAAATTGTTGGTCCACAGAGACTAATTTGCCACCAAAATAATCCATTTGTCGCTGCAGGATTTTAAATCAAGGCTCCATTTTCGCAGCTGTAGACTGTAAATGCAGTAGGACTTTTTCCATGATTATTAGTTACATCAATTTCAGAAGCTTCTCTGTGTGGAGGGCTGGATGATAACACAGCCTCAGGGGCAGAGCAGGGAGACTTGAGAGACTCAGCTAATTGGAAATTAAAGGCAAGAAAGAAATTCCTTGGACTCTTAGCCCAAGCAGATATTAAGCTTTTAGCATTTAGCAGATGTATTTAAATATAAAGAAAGGAATGTCACGTAGAAGCAGTCTTAGGCAGACATCATCTTTCCTTTAGCTCTCATGTCTTGCAGCTTGAGAGATGAAGCCACCAACAAACAGCCTTCACTGCTGCAGGTCTCTGATGGGGCAGTGAAACCTGGCAGACCCGCTCCTCTGTGACTGCACACACAGCCTCAGGCAGGTCCTGCAAAGCCAGTACACCCAATTCTCCAAACTGGGCAGCTATCACATGGCCCAGCTTCAGATCAGAGTTAATTCAGCTTCAGATCATGATAATTTGTAAGGGTAGATATGGTTACACATGCTGGCTGCTGTGAGCTGAGGGGTGTATCACTGGGTTTGAGCTGCTCACCCCTGTGGCTGTGCCGGTGCACACAGCCACAGTACACCCCTGCCTCGGGACTGTGCTGGGCAGCCGTGTGGGCTGGGAAATTGATCCACGTTAAAAATAATACAGGGAAAAACAAAACAAGCTATTTTTAACCTAGGTCAGTCCCATGATCTGGAAGGCATATCTGTGAGACCGTCCCAAAGCAAGGTGTTGATCAGCTGTTTTACAGGTGCGCACAGACAACTCAGATAATGCATTTCTAATAAATTAGTTTATTTTTCTTCATTAGTTCTTCATCTCACAATTTCAAAATCTGTACATTATTGGGAAAAGCACTGATTTCAAATTCTTCCTAGCCATCCAGCTGTAAAACTACTGTTCTTATTTAAAGCATTAGGTTCTTCACATTAAGCTTTGATCTTTTATAATAAAAGGACATGAAGCAGATAATAAACAGACATCAACACAAGTCAATTCCCTTGTAGAGCCAGCATTCTAGTGCAAGTTTACATCTAGTATCTACGCACTGACAGATTACTTCAGTGAGGAATGAGGGCTTTGTGTGCTGGGTAACCAGACAAACACCGTGTGTGCTGAGAACAGGATGGCTTGTCTGAGCAAGTTACACAGACTGTGGAAAAGCAGAATATTCACAGCTTGTTGATTTGAAGGAGTAAAGAACGAAATGACAGCCAGGCAGGCAGGGGACACAGGGTAGCAGGCATCCAGTACATTCACAGTGTGCCTACTGCAAAGGCTAAGAACCAAGAAACGTGTCTGGGCTAGAGCTCAGACAATGAGCTGTGGTCCTATGGTGGGATCTCTTCATAGCAGCAGAAAGAGAGACAAAGTGCTGTTACAGTTCGCAGCAGATCTGTTCCTGTATGAGGGCTGCTGGGGATTTTCAGGGAGTTGCAGTGATGGACTCCCTCCTCTGGTTGGTATCTCTATCTGCTGATACTAGAGAACTGCAGGGTCATGAAAAATTGTGGGTGAGAGAAGCACTAAAGCAGAGGTGGACCAGACCCAGCAAATGGGAAGTTACTGGTTTTGTCTGGTCTCCTGTGCTGACAGACACACATGACCGCTGCAAGTCCTCCTTCCTGTCCTTCTCATACAGCATCAGTGAAGAAAAGGCTGATCAAAATCTCTCAAGACTTGAGCTATTCACACTATATCAAAACAAGGAGAAATGTTATGGATGAACTAGAAATGCCCTGATATACTTGAAGGACAATTAGGAACATCTTAAGAAATCTGGACTATAAACAAATGCCATTTGCAGATGCACAGATATTCAGAGGCTCTGCCAACCGATGAAGTGTTGGCTGTGATTTCTGATGGGTGGAACAGTGAGAGCCGACTCAAGTGCTGTTCTTACTGCAATCTTATAGGATTATCCAGCTTCGTGAGATATACCCTAGAATTACTGTGGAGAGGATTACAGGTAACGTAAACCATGGGAACAGAGAGAATGAGAGCCTTTGGGATTACAGGGAGGGTGAGAGTAAGCAGCTGAGAAGCCTGTAGCAGGCAGGAGCACAGCAGAACTCTCAAGAAGCAGAAGCGAGCTCTCAAGCCAGCCTCAAGCTTTGCTTGGGAAGGAAGCTGCTGTTTACACCCTGGATTTTTCCCAAGGCAGCATAACAGCAGCAGAGATGGCACACATACTGCTTAAAACACTGGAGGGGTGGAAGTGGAGCATTCCTGTTTGCATTCAGTGCTGCAAACAGCATGTTCAGCTCCTAGCATACTAGCACACTTCTAGCTACTCCCCTGAAGCTCCACAGTAACCTTGCTCAGTTTTGTTTGAGACACGTTTATTAGCAATAGCCAAGAGTGTGAAACAGGCTCAAAAGCAGATGAGAAATCTGCAATGTGAAATTGTGCAAAGGATCGGCATTTACCATGGACTCTGTTTAAAGCAGTGCTACACCCAGGCTGTGGAAAGTTTGCACAAGGAGAATTCCTCAGAGAGTGTATACTGGAAACAGGGTCAAGAGTTAATGTCTGATGTAAATGGGCATTTCTGAGCCTGCAGTTGGCTGGGCCCAGATCATGAGACCAGAAGCATGACTTAAACCATATTTGGACCCAGAGTTTTTTGGAAATGAAGAAAACCCCTGAAATGAACTACTGACCCCCAGCTCCTCAAGAACATCCTGCACCCTGTCAATAAGGCATTACTTACATGAACTCTATCTTCAGGCTTCTTTACCTGGGGGATGTTTGCAGTTACGGGTGAAGGAAGGCAGGGAGTTCTCCCTGGAGCCAACCCCTTACTCAGGAACAGGAGGGAGCACTCGGCTGCACCCAGTGATGCACAGCAGCAGTTTCGGCCCTACAGCTGCACCCAGTACTTGCACGTTTAGGAAGAAAGGAAAAACAAGTTGGTGTCCAGAGTTCACAATGGAAATAAATGTTAAAACAACAAGTGATAGGCAAACCAAACAAGGGCAGTTTGGGCAGGGTTTTCTGGCGGCTCTAAGTTTCCTGAACATGGTTGCTGTTCAGGATCCGAATGAGTGATGATTTGAGAGAGCAGGTTGGGTGGAAGGAGTGACAGGAAAGGTGCACCCATGGCATTTCTGAGGTGATGGCAGAGTTGTGATTGTACAGAGAGCTTTTAGAGTTGAAACAGTCTTCACTGAAAAGATACCATTTACGGAAACAACTACAACAGAAGACTACAGGCTAAACCCTGAGCACTAGAAGTATAAACACTGGCCCTTTTGGAAGGGCAAATGATGATATCATACATACATCACACCCTTCCTGTGTAAACAGGAGTGCCAACATGAGAAGACATGCTTTGTAAACTGTATGTCCGGCTAGTTATAGCTCTTCTGTGTAGCTCATGAGGGCTGCAGAGCAGATCAATGAGGCCAAAAGCACTTCTTAGGATCAGACTCGGGTGGTTTCAGGCACTTCCCTAGCTTCTCACAGCCTGGAGGAGACCAATTCTGTTAAAAACAAACAAAAAACATACAGAGAGATTATTTATACCAAGTATCTCCTAAGCCCTATAACCTAAACCAACCCTCTTTCATCTTCACAAAGATGCTTTTATGTCCTGCTTGGAAAATGAAACTCCTCTTGCAGCTGATGCTCCCAGGCTCATCAACTTCCCAACTGCAAACACTATTCAGAAAAAGCTTTAGGAAAGACTACAAATCCTTCTGCAGTAGATAATTCCCTCTTCTGGGATACAGTGGTATCTCTCCTGTACAAATGCAGAGTGCTGTGGCTCTGGTGACCTTCCTCTCTTTCCTGTAAGTAGAATGGAGCAACAGGATCATGAGGTTTTGGTGAAAACCCCAATTTTCCTGGGATCCAGAGAAGAATTGTCATGTTTAGCACTAAGATATCCATGCACTTTCTTGAGGAAACAAGCAAAAAGCAACAGAAGGCCAAGGGTGTGAGCGAGATAAGAATGCCAGTATTTTAATGAGTATTCTGATGGATGAATTCATAAACAGATGGAGTCAGAGGCATTTATGAGACAACTACTCCAGTGCATGCAGACCAAAACTATTTGTCTTCCTCATTTCCATGTTTCTTGTACTACCTTTCTCCAGCAAGAGTACAATAGAGTAATGACATCAGTAAGAAAACCCACTTCAAGCCTCAGATTCCAAACGGATTAACAGAGGAAGTAATTTGGATAAAGGAACTTTATCGATTTCATTGGGGTTTTGCCATTTAAAACTTGGAACTGCAGTAATATGAATGGCAGGTTACAAGTCCTATTCTGCCTCAAGAAATATTTGCATTCATTCTCTGTTCCACCCTCTCTCAAGGTCTATCCATTCATGGGAGATTCCTGCTGTCACTTATTAAAGATCAGTTCAGCTCTGACCTCTTGCCTTTCATTTTACTTATTTTTTATCCTTCAAGTCTTTTTTCTTGGAATTAAATTCCTATGGAGGAAAAGAAAAGCTGAACCTCACAAAAAAACTAACGGAGCAGGTTTCTGTTCCACACAGCTAACAACAGATGGCAGTGAGACACCAGCTATCTCTACAGAAGGAACAGACCACAGCGGGGAGCTTTGGCGGAAGGCTCCTCACTGCACGAAGGGCTCCAGACGGTTTAAGAACTACGGATGCTGTTTCCTAAATCTGTTTCTCGATTTTGAAATGCACAACCGCCGCTGGAAATTTCAGATGATTGACAGCTCTGTAGAAGCAACAGAGATCCAAATAAACAAGTTAAATGTTTGTTCATTTGAGAAAAACAAAACACCAAACAAATTGGTATCTGCTTCAGTTTCGCAGCCCAAGTTGGCTTTCCTGGATCTGTGCTGTTAAGTCCTGAGGACACCATGTGTGCTGCAAGTCAAACACACAGTCAAGCCAGCTCCACTGCATGAAGCAATTTCTCCTACATTTCCACAGAAGGAAATGGCAGCAGAACTGGCTCTGCGGGAGCTTTGTCTACACTGTTGGTGGGCTATGCCACAGATGGGCCAGCAAACACTTCCCTTGCTCAGGAGGGCTTATGCTGCTGCACTTAACATCAATCCCAAGACTGCAGCAGCTACAAAACGACGCATCTGCTTTGCTTATGTATAAATAAAGACGATTTTTCTCCGCTGTCCCAGAAAGGATATTAAATATGAAATAAATAAGTGACAATTTAGAACATCCTAGAATCCCAGACTGGTTTGGGCTGAAGGGACCTTAAAGCTCCTCCAGCTCCAACCCCTGCCACAGGCAGGGACCCCTTCCACTGGAGCAGCTTGCTCCAAGCCCCTGTGTCCAACCTGGCCTTGAACACTGCCAGGGATGGGGCAGCCACAGCTTCTCTGGGCACCCTGGGCCAGCGCCTCAGCACCCTCACATTGAAGATTTTTTTCCTAATATCTAATCTAAACCTACTTTCTGTCAGGCATAGTACTAGGAGGTGATATTTATCTTCCAGCATCGTCCAAAGACAGATTTAGGGCCCAATCAACCTCATCAGTACTATCACTCCAAAAAAAATTTTAGATATCTTAATTCCTGGTCTCAAAAGCCAATAGTTTGGTGCCTGTTTATCTTAGTTTTGTGATGAAGAGGACAGGGAAGAAGGGGCAGCTGGTGAGGAGAAAGACCTTGCTGTAGTGCTGATAGAGATGTACAATTAGTCTGTTAAGATTTTACATAGAATAGAAAACTCATCATGTTTCCTGCTGGGATTTCTCCTGGGATCAGAATACCCTCCAGCCCATCAGGGAGGGCCAAATGATCTACTTTGAGCTTGGCCAGGCACTGGAGCAGTCATTAGCTGCCTCTGCTTATAGACTAGGTAAGCATGGCTGGACATGGCCACAGTGAAAGCAGAAGTGGCAGCCCATGATCTGCAGAACTTCTACTGAACAAGACAGAGATAGAACATGGAGAAGATTGACCCTAGAAAGAGCCTAAGAGAGGGCTGGGGTACGCAATGAACTGCAGGACAGTTCCATTTCAGCAAATTTTCCATTATGCAACCCAAAGACACTGTTGGCAGACAGGGGTACCAGATGTGTCCCCAGCACCTAAACACACTGCACCAGGGTAGCCACAGAACAGCCTACAATTTATGAACCAGTTTTGGAATTGGACTTAACACAGAAGAAATGCCTTTCCAGTGAAGGTCTCTGGCAGCAGCCAGGCACTGGGGAGAGTGCCTGAACCCAGAAGGTCCCAGAGGATCACAGAACAGTGCTTATGAAGGGAAAAGTTGAATAATGAAAGAAAACAACACAGAAACAATGGTCCTTGAAATCTTTTTCCTACTTAACATCCAGAAATAAAAAGATGTGATAAAACTAAAAAAGATCGTTGTCTTCTGACTGCAGAGACAGAGCTCCACGTTTTCACTGTTCTGGCTGCTTGGAGATAGACCACAGCAGCAGGTACCAACTTCAGTAGGTTATTTCAGCATCAGAAAGATATGCCTGCTACTATTTTGTGTCAGTCTACAAGCACATCCCCTTAGACTACACAGACTCTTGTCATCTGACAACTTGACCTCCTACAAACTGTCCAGTTTCTTTCCCAGGTTCTCAGCAAACCAAGCAGCATTTGATACTAAAGCCAAACTGTAGCCTTCCAACATGCAATTTGAAACAGAAAACAGAATTGAAAATGCCTTGTCATCTTTCAAGCCAGAAACACTTTGGAAAAGTCAGGCATGGGTGGAATTGGAAGAGACCGAGCAAGACCAAAGGTACTCACACACATGACTGGAAAAGAGCCACTGTCCCATTCCCACCACTCAAAAAAACACAGAAGATTTTTAGATTTGCAGAAGGGTATTAGAAAGGAGAAGGACCTACAGCTGTAGATGCTGCCGTAGATATCTCTATGGAAGGAAGCCACAGAGTTTATCACAGCATGCTGATAGACTTTCCAGACCTAACCCCACTCTCTTTGAACGAGCCTTCCTGTGCCACTGAGCTGCACGGGTAACAAACAAACCTCTCCTTCATGGAACAGCCAGGCAGCCCTTCAAGTGTGTGCATCTGTCCTCCATCCTTCCCTAGCTTTAGGTGATGCTTTATAAAACCTTTACAAAATCTATTTTAAGCTAAGGATTCTCAAACATATTTATGCTTGAATGCTCACCATGACGGCTTTGTCACACACGTTAAGCTGTGGCTCCCCTGGCACCATGGTCACTTTGTGCTGCTGGACAATGACAGATATTTGCTCCATCGCCCTTTGGTATTCATTGCTGGCAAAACTAGAATGTGAAAAAAACACAGATGTTATTAGTTGGGCTTCATACACGGCGTCATTACAATGTCCACATCACGGAGCTGGGTCAGGAGACTTTTCCTGGGCTGTAGTGAGAAGGAAGAGTACATAAACATGCAGTTGACACTAACTGCCCACAGGTCCATAGAGGAATTGAAACATCTGGGCTGAGAGAGTCCAGCCTGGCCAGGCCTGGAGGCTTTGGTCTGGGGTGCTCTGCTCAGGGCAGCAAGGATGGCACATGGCTTGCCCTCCTCAAAGAAGCACATGGGTCCTGCTGGGTCACCTCCACGTGGATCTTCAGCTTTCAAAACTGGTGGCCCCAAATGCGTTGCTTCCTAGGTGGACAAATACATTGCAAGCTAATGTTGAATCCCAAGGGAGATCTTGTTGGCAAATGTGGTATGTACAAAGAAAGGTGCTTGTCATAGAATCATAGAATAGTTAGGATTTGAAAGGACCTTAAGATTGTCTAGTTCCAACTTCCCTGCCATGGGCAGGGACACCCCACACTAAACCATGTCACACAAGGCCTCATCCAACCTGGCCTTGAACACCGCCAAGGATGGAGCATTCACAACTTCCCTGGGCAACCCATTCCAGTGCCTCACCACCCTCTCAGTAAAGAATTTCTTCCTTAGATCCAATCTAAACTTCCCCTGTTTCAGTTTGAACCCATTACCCCTTGTCCTATCACTACAGTCCCTGATGAATAGTCCATCCCCAGCATCCTTATAGCCTCCCTTCAGATACTGGAAGGCTGTTCTGAGGTCTCCACGCAGCTTTCTCTTCTCCAGGCTGAACAGCCCCAACTTTCTCAGCCTGTCTCCATACAGGAGGTGCTCCAGCCCCTGATCATCCTCGTGGCCTCCTCTGGACTTGTTCCAACAGTTCCATGTCCTTTTTATGTTGAGGACACCAGAACTGCACACAATGCTCCAAGTGAGGTCTCCCGAGAGCAGAGTAGAGGGGCAGGATCACCTCCTTTGACCTGCTGGTCATGCTCCTCTTGATGCAGCCCAGGATACGGTTGCTTTCTGGGCTGTGAGCGCACACTGCAGCCGGCTCATGTTCAGTTTCTCATCGACCAACACCCCCAAGTCCTTCTCCGCAGGGCTGCTCTGAATCTCTTCTCTGCCCAACCTGTAGCTGTGCCTGGGATTGCTCTGACCCAGGTGTAGGACCTTGCACTTGGCATGGTTAAACTTGTCCTCCAGCTGTGCCTTAAATGATTGTCATGGAAGGCTTCCTAGAACACAGAACAAACCTTGCCAAACACATTAGTACACAAACAACCCTGCAGAGGCTCTCTGCACATTCATTGTCCACTCTTTCAAGTGCTTTTCCCTAATGTGCATCACACAGAGGCATTTATTGTAGGGAAACCAAGGTAATGCCAATACTTTGGTTTTCAAGTGTTCTCAAGCTAAGGGTTTAAAATACAGTCCTCGGCTAGTAAAACTTCACCATCACCGAGTGAGATGAACTAGTATTATGCAAACAGGAAGATGGAGAAGAAGAATAGAAGTGACTTGTCCAAGACAAGAATACCTCCTCCATTTCGCAACCTCCCAGGGTTCTGCCCCATCTACATTCTTCTATTACAGCTTTATTATTACAAATGGGACCCATCTGTCATGCTCCAAGCTCTCATACAGGGTTATAAATTATGAGATTTTTATCCATCCAATTACTCTAACAGGTACTTGTTTAAGTGTTTCAGGGTGTACTTTACTAATACTTTGAGTATCTCTAAAATGGAGGATTACTACCCAATGATCTCATTTCGTCCATCACGTTAAGGGTCACTCAAAAAACAGAGAGCAGCAAATTGCTTCTGAAGATAAAAGAAACAATGCAGCTTGGTCCTGACCTCGGGCTCCCTTTGCTTACAGTCCAAGCTGGCCACCAGCCCCACACTCCAGCTAATTTCCTTCTTTGAAAAACAATCACATTTTGAAGCCCAGTAATGTGCCAACAGTTTCCAGTAAACCCTATAAATATCACATCTCGGCAGCCATCCAGAGAGAAGCTGATTGTGGGGATGGGCCTGAGCTTTGCTGATAGAGAACAGGAAGGGAATTTGAAATGACAAGCTTGAGCAAACTAATCTGTGGCTCTCACACCCAGCTAGCTGTATCCTGGTGGGGAGACTATCGCAGGGACCGGCTGTGTCATCTGTATGGACCACCCTGAAATTCAGACTGTTCTTGTGAGGCTCCTGAATTTCCTTGCTCCTCTCCCACCTTAGTTCTCACAGTAGTGATTGATTACTCCTGCACTGCCCCAAAGACCACTGAAAGCAGTAGACAGACAAATGGAGCTGCGAAAAACCATCTCTGACTCCCTCCCTGATGAGGACACTCAAGGCAGCAATCACTTGGCTCAGCCAGGATTGCATCCGGTAGCACAGTGGCCTTCCAGCTTGGTGAGATTTTATCTGGAAGCCCTATGGTTGCGTTTCAAAGCACAGCATTGCCAGCCTGCTTGAGAGAAAAGAAAGGAAACAGGTTTCTACAAGAGGCAGGAAGGGTTTAAAGCTAACCTGTGTTGACATGCAGAGGATGGCAAACACAGGAGAGTCTGCAAAAGGAGAGGAAAGGCTGCAGACAAGCACACTGCCTAAAACCACAGGCAAGTGCCAGGGATGTGCACAGCATGTTGGACATTTGAGCTGGAGACTGGATGAAACAGGGGAAACAGAAACCCTGTAAAGCTGGTGATGGAAGCAGAGATGCAATGCAGTTTAGGGAGACACATGTATTTCAGTGTTTTAGATTTCTAATACAGCTATTGTGCCAGGATTTGAAAGCTCTTCCACACCCGAGCTAATCACACTTTATTAAGATCCTCATATGAAGGATTAATATGAATTAATACATATTTTAACCGATTGTTAGAGTCTAGCTGATACTCTAGATATCAAATAATTTAATGCCTCCTCCTGCTGCTCTTGTAACTATCCAACGTGTTTATTTCTGTCACATACTTGTGTCATCTCTCCAGCATTTAAGATCTTCTTTTGGAAGTGGACCCATAAGATAAAATGTTTCTGCTAACTAATTAAGCTCCACAGCATCTTTGCAAATATTTAAGTGCTAAAGAGATAGCCCAATTTCATCCATTGGAACGGCTTTTCATATATTGGATTCCAAATTAGCTGTAATCTGGACAGACCAGTGGAAAACACAGCTGTGCTCTGGATGACAGATAAACAATATGTTGTCATGACTGCTGCTTTTTGCTCCAAATATGCCAGTCCTGTTGCAATGAAAAAAAGTCTTTTTGCTATAATCCAAACTCCTGCATTTATCCACAGAATTGTTGCTCATTAGTAACCTAAGACACATGAATGCCGCAGTATAACAAGAAAGGCTCGAGTCATTTGAATCATCATCTTGCTTTAATTCCCATGTTCAGGACACTCCAGGCTTTTTCAGCTAGCTCAGCAGTGACAGGAAATCTTGGCCTAACCTCAGCTCCCGGTGCTTTTGAACTGCTCTTCCCTGCAGTTTCCACACTTTTAGATTATTTCAGCATTTAGCACAGGCTGAATGACTTCCCCAAAAGCATGATAGAAATGGCTTGGCTCATGTAAAGGACTTGCACTTCCCACGTAAGTACAAAGCTGGCTAAAGCTAGAGAACATGTATAGATTATGCTCCAAGTCAGACCGCTAACCTATAAACCTTGTCTCAGCAGGGCTTAAGATGCTCTTAAGCTGGCTAAACCTGTTGACGCTAGCTTAAAACATATCCGATTGCAGCCGTCTTCCTTGTGTTGAAGTACATGACAGTGATGGACCCCGAGTGCTATAAGGTGTCATTCAATACTGGAAGATCATCACAGATTGTCTTCAGATGCCTCAATGGAACACACGAACTATTTTCCTCATACAGATCTGTATCAAGGCTCCATGCACAGCAGGGGACTGTGATGCTCATAGGATGGTACCAGCCTTGGAGCTGGTATTCACAGAAACTGGAGTCACCCACTGAGACAAAGCCATGCCAGTTGGGTTGGTCTTCCCATCTTGGCCCCATCGAGATCTCCATTCCGTGCTCTGATGAGCTCAGGTTTTGCTCAGACAGATCTATTCAGCTCCACAACATGCACCAACATCCAATATCCATGCAGTGATTTGTAAAGTATTTACTGACTTTGTACAGGGGGATTAAAACTGTCTCTGCTCCTATGCAGGAAATGCATTTTGAGACAAAATCTGCAAGAGAAAAGTGCCTTTGCCTATAAAATGGGGATAATTACTTCATGGTCATCAGCCTGAGTTGTTAACAGAGCTGGGAACCTCTCTTACTCTTACATGGAGTGACAGAATCACAGAATCCCAAGGGTTGGAAGGGACCTCAAAAGCTCATCTAGTCCAACCCCCCTGCAAGAGCAGGGTAACCTAGAGTACACCACACAGGAACTTGTTCAGGCGGCCCTTGAATATGTCCAACGTAGGAGACTCCACAACCCCCCTGGGCAACCTGTTCCAGTGCTCTGTCACTCTCACAGTAAAGAAGTTTTTCCTGATGTTCACATGGAACCTCTTATGCTCCAATTTACAACCATTGCCCCTTGTCCTATCACTGGACATCACTGAGAAAAGCCTAGCTCCATCATCCTGACACTCACCCTTTACATATTTGTAACCATTGATGAGGTCACCCCTCAGTCTCCTCTTCTCCAAGCTAAAGAGACCCAGCTCTCTCAGCCTCTCCTCGTAAGGGAGATGCTCCACTCCCTTCATCATCTTAGTGGCTCTGCACTGGACTCTTTCAAGCAATTCCCTGTCCTTCTTGAACTGAGGGGCCCAGAACTGGACACAATATTCTAGATGTGGCCTCACCAAGTCAGGTCCATCATTTCCCTGAATGCGTGTATGCAGAATTGGGCTGCAAGTGCAGGGTCTGCTAAATTCTCTATTTCAAAAGAAGATGGTATTATCTATACAGGTGTTTGGGCATTGTCTGCATGAAGATCCAGACCTCGCTGCCTCCGGAGCATGCTGCATTTTGTATTCTAGCTCAACAATCCTGCAGAAGGAGAGCTGGGAATAGCACTGGAAGAATGAGAGGGTGAGCAGGTGGCGTTGTGAGGAGTTTGCTAAAAGAGATCCCCCAGTGTACATGAAATTATTCCACGCTCAGAATGAGGGAAGAGAGTGGACAAAGTCCAGGGTCATTACACTAATTGACACTTTACCTCTGGGAAGTCTCTGGAGATCCAATCAGGGCTGGATTGTGAGAGCAGGGTCCCAGGCACAGGTGTGGCCTGTGCTTCCCTCATTTAGTGTAATTGTGCCTTGGCAATCTGCTCTCATCTCCTCCCTCACCAAACAACTCCAGTGAAACCTGCTCTGCTGTTAACCCCACCGTGCCCTCCACCGAAATGCAGGTTCAGAAGGAGGAGGGTTTGTCTCACACGCTGGTTTAATCATGCAGTCCTCAAGTCTTTCACCTTCAGGTCTGCTGGCACCCTGAGCTGTAAGGAGAGGGAGAGGGCAATTCTCCACCATCATAAATATGTTCGCAAATAGATCAGAACCGGAGAAAATTAAAGAGCCTTTTCAGCGTTGTTTACATGTAGATCTTGATCCTTTATACTTTGTCCTGGTGATTCAGGTTTGGGCACAGTGCAGTATGTGTATCCTGGGAGCAACAGGACCGTGTTATTATCAAGAGGAATGTTATAAAATAGGTATTATATAGTGCACATCACAGAAACCTGACAGCAGGCTCTCCACAGCAGCTTCCGGATTTATAGCATGTTCTAGCAAATGCACATGAAGTTGTGGGAAGAGCAGAAAACTTGGGGTAATGATTTGTATATTTAACTTCCTTTTCCACGGGAATTATCTTAATTAAACCCATTATTTTTAATCGTGAAATACACCCAGATTTGGGTAATTTGATTTTATCTGTTATCAGTGCTTTGAGGCTGCTCAGCACTGTAGTATCCAAGTCTTGATCTTGTATTATTCAATCTCCTCAGTTCCTCTCTTCCATTATCAAGTTCATCCGCAATTTAAAGCTGCACAATACATGAGGCAGGCAACAGGTTGGGGCTCTGCTGCTGAAACTCGCAATTGCCAGAGAGACTCAGGGCCAAAGTAAAACAAAGAAGGAATCAAAGAGCAAACTGAAGGGTAGCCCATACCTTCATTCACCTCTCTGGTCCAGCAGCCATGCGATACCCCTGGAGATGTGTGGGGCATGGGAGCCACACAAATAGTGGGAGTGCTGATGATGCCTCTCATCTAGCTGGATTCTCTAATGGTGCCCACAGCCTTCCTTTCAGCAAGGACATGTGATCATGCTGATCGCGTACTCAGTATTGACACAGAAGGTGTAACTCCCCAGCTTCCAGAATCCTGCCTTTCTGCTGGATTTCATTGCGAACCACCACAGCATTGAGGGGAGCAGAGGGGATAAAAGCAGAGTGAGGACGTAAAGCCTCCGTCTTTGTGTGAACAGCAGACAGAAAACAGCTATCCATCTGATCTTCCTGTTAGTTGCTTCCATGGTATTTCTGAGTCATAATTCAAGCAGTATGTTCTTCAGACTACTTTCTTGAGGCTGTAAGCACTGCCTGCACTGTCTCTGAGGAAGATTATGTCCACTACCAACTGCATTTTACATTTCTGAAACTGATTCATTTGGCTTTTTACTTCCTTTTTACACAGCATCACTCTAGTCTAGACAGTTACTCACCAAAATACCTGCAAGCTGCTGGTCTGTCACAATTAAGCATGAGTTACAGGTTGATCAGACGACATGCCACAATGCAGGGTGCTGAGGCTCCCGATCCATAGCTCTCCACAGTTTCAGTGTTCCTCAATGCTACCTTTCCTGAGGCAGCAGCTAATTCACCCCAGCAATGCAGCTGGTACCATTTCCTTCTTTTCAAGAAGATGAGGAGTCAGCATCTGCCGGGCAAGATTCTGGCTCTTTGTTATACACAGTTTTTTCCCACTTTTGCACCTTTTCTCCTTTGCCCACAGTGAGGTTTCTGCCCTGATCTGTTAGGTGAGACTGGCAACTTTTCTATCAGATCCGTTCCCCTTTAGCTTCCCTTCAGGAGCTTCTTCCCTTCTTTTCTGGCTCCATAACTAGTGCAATTACCTCTCTGATGATTTCCTGGATTTTCCATCTGCTCAAAATAGGCACTTGTTAATTAATGTGTTCTAAAATCATTATGTTCACCAGCCAAGCCTTATCGCTTCCATTTTCTTTCCATAAAAGTAAAATCCATTGCCCTAAGTAAAACACAGGTATTTTGACACTCAAAATTTAGTAAACTCAGTATACAAAGCACAAACCCCCTCATAATTGCACCTAAGGCAGAAACAAAATACTGCTTAGACTTAGGGAAGTGCTTCTGCTTTGTGTGCTGCCTAACACACAGTCTTATTTATACTTTAAAGTTGAGAACTATAAAGAAAAAGAAATCTTCTGTCCCACAGCCTACACAGATCTAGTCAATCTCCTGGCTGACAAAAAGACACAAACAGTTCACTTCTCACTACACAAGGACCAGATAATAAGGTAAGTCTTACTTATATAAGTGCAGTTACATTGCCATTTTTGGCAACCAAAAGAAAGATTATCCACCAGTAACCTCACTTCTTCAAAATATATTGCCCATAAATGCCCTGGTATTGCAGGTGTTAGTAAAAGAACCAATTCAGATGCCAGTGTTGCCTCATCAGTACCTACAGGCATGTTCATGTCTACCTCATCCTGCAGCCATATAAATGTCAAACTCATCCTATGGTGCCAAGCTTCTCTCAACAGTAGTACCCCAGAATCCTGCAGTTTCCAGAATAGGCCCCCTCTTGCCAGGAGAAAGGGGGATAAGAACTGGGTAGTGACTGAATCTGATGCTAGTGATCAGCATGAGCATCCTGAAGGCCAACTACAGAACAGGGATCTTGCTCCATTCAGTCTGTTGATGTGATGATGTAAATATGATTCTATGATTTTATGAAATATGCCATCACCTGGGCAAGCTCAGGCAGCGTGAGGACTCATAACACGCATTTGGTACTGCTGTGAATCCCAGCTAACAAAATGCAGAGTCTATGGGGCTGTTGGATTGCTTGGGTGAAGTTCCAGTCCAGATTGAGAAACACCAGTAATTATCTTCTAAGGTGGAGAGGTAAACACAACCATGTCCCTTGGCAGAAGCTGGGGTGCCCAAAGCATCTAGCCAAAACCAGAGGGGCAATAGCAGGAAGAAATAGTCACAACCCTGTTGGGAGGGTCTGTTCCTGGAGTCAGACATGCGTAGGGATGCATGCACAGCCTTACATGAAGGGGAACAGAAGTGCAGGGTGCCATATGGCTCAGAACTGCCAGACGTGCCCTCAGCATGATGACAGGACCTGCCTATAATTGCCTGACCAGTTTTTCCACTGCATGAAAAGTACTCCTGTGGGAGGTAAGCTTTAGCTGATATAGTTTCCAGGCAGGCTCCAGGAAATCCAGTGAACTGTGTCAGGAATAGGAAGGACTTGCCCTGCTTCACTGTGACACCCAGGGAAGTGAAAACTTTACGTGCTGTCTCTATGTCTTGAAGGACTTGCATCTTCAGTGATCCCTTTAGCAGACAGTTCCCCAGTGAAGACTGGAAATGCTAATCCCCATGTGAGGAGTTGAACTGAAATCAAAGCCTCAAAGAAGTCTCTCAGTATCACATGGTACTTGTGTGCAAAGTCATGACCCAATGGCATTTCAGATGAGACTGACTGAGTTTAAGCACCCTGCAAGTCAAATGCTGCTCAGGTGACTGAGCAGATTGATTTCTAGGACGCCCTGGCTCTGAGATCCCTTGGGATCCTAGAAAGAGCCCAAATAAGCATTACATCCCTCTGGAGGTATGTGTGATGCCTGGCATCACAATGAAACCTCTTACTGGTGGTTTTGTATGTGACCCCAATCCAAACTAATTGAAATCAAGAGATATGACAGATTATTTAAATAATTTTAGGGAGAAGAAAAAGTTGCACTAAAATAAGGAATAAATTAAATAAAAAATGAGCAAAAGCAGGCAGAGAGGACAGGGCATTGGTGTGCAATGCTGTTCCTTCACAGCAGCAGCAATACTAATAAAATCCAGTACAGATTTAACAAAGTAAATTACATAAAAGAAGAGGGAAAGGTACCAACAAATCAGAAGTACAACACATTCTTTTCTAAATGCTTTAGCAACATAACGACGCATCAGAGGAGCCAAGCTGGTGAAAGAGCTACAATACACCCTGTTCCTCCAGGCTGCAGGAGGGTGAAGAGGAGAGCGTGGCCAACACGGACTGTGAACACACACACCCAGCATGTATGGACAGACAGATGCACTCTTGGAGGAGAATGTGCTGGATTCCCTTCTGAGCCACATTAGTGTTGGGACTCCCAACAGGCTGTCTGCCAAGGGGGATAATTAAGCTAAATAAAAATACACAACAGTAACAGCTCCACAAATGAGGATAATTTAATTACCACATTCGATATAGGAGACCCACTTCCCATGAGTTTTCCACTGTGACCAGAAAGGAGACAATAGCAACAGAATGTGCTGCAGAAAGGAAGATTCATTTACTAAGAAGAGGCTTTTCTATTAAGGTCTGCATATTAAACAACATCCCAGCTTTCCATAATTGTGCCATAATTGTGCCATAAAATTCAATCAAAGCAACAGCTTGTGAATGTCCAAAAATCAATGGAACCGTATGAGAAACGATTGCAGATGTAACACTGGAATTTATTTCAATGCTCAGTCCACGGTGGTGGTAAGGAACATTTAAATAGCAGGGAAGCAGGTGTCCTACAGACCTCTTAGGGAACAGATCCTCTCTCTCAAATTCAGAGGAAACACAAACACAGTTCACTTAATACTACACATTTGTTTGGTTTTGGGAAAAAAGAGGTCATTTCTATTAACTCAGCCTCCTAAAATAAAATAGTTGGTAAACTAAACAGGGGACAGTCTCATCTGGAATCCCAACCCAGAAGCGTAGTTTCACTGAGTTGAGTTTAAAATGCAAGAGCTGCAGCTTTGCTTTATTCATTAGTGATGAAACTCAACAGAAAGCGAGAGCTAACACGGGGGGGGCTTCTGAAGAGCTTTATACACTGACTAATGCACCTCTAGAGTGCTTGTCTGTTAAGCGAGAGAGAAGGGGAAACGCTTTTCCTCCCCTCCTCTCTCTTGTGAAAACACTTAGTGGACAGCACAGGCTCAGTTCATTTCAAAGGAGTGCAGTGAGTGTATCCACTCAATTATTTAAAACAGTTGAGTAATTGAAGTCCTGTCAGCTCAGAAAAACATCTCTCTTGTGAAGCTGCTGCACAAAACCATTTCTGTGCAGGCAGTCACAGTAGCACTAGTTTTCCTTTTATTTATTTCCACATTCTCCAAGTTGGAGCCATTGGTGAGGGATGAGGCTGCATGTCCCTGTCTGCAGGTTTTCCCACAGGGTAAAACTCAGTAGAAGGAAGAAGAGAGGTGGGGACACCTTGGAGCTTTTTTGGAGGTGAGAGGCTTATAGGTGGGCTGTGCTGGCTTATGACTACATAAACCCTTACAGAAATCTCTCAGGTGTGTGCTGGAGATAAATATCACAATAGTTGGCTTATGGAAAATAGATTCAAGCAGCCAGGAAAGTCCAAGGATGGAACAGGACTGAACAGAATGTCCTCCTGATACAGACCCTCTAGATAAGCTCCTTTAGCAGGGGCTAGGAAATCAGAAAGTTACCACGTTTGCCTTCCACAGATTCTAATGCAGAGGGAAAAACCACTGCAGAGTACATAAAGATCACTAGTTGTTTGTTTCCTAGTCCCAAAACACAGACAGAATCACATCTCCAATGCACACACTCACCAGCACCACTGCTTTATTCCACAGCTGCCCTGCACTCTGTCCTGTCCAAAAATACTCATTTTGCCTTGTCAGGGGTTGCAGGACACAGAACAAGAATGACCAGCTTGACGAGTCAAGCCCCGGACACATGCACACTGCACACCCATCTAACCTAACCACTTGAAAACCAGTGTTTGTTCCTTTCTTTTTCCTGTAATGACTTTGTGGGACAGTTTTCAAGCAGATTACAAGGAACAGCTACAAAGGCAAATGAATTATATAAAGTGGATGCTGATAGCGCTGAGTTTTAACATCTTTGTTAACTGTCTCACCTTAAGGGATACTTCTCACCAGGGTCCCTTCCCAGGTGGAAAAGCAGTGGCAGGGTAGTGTGCTCCTCCTGTGTATGTGTTGTCACTCCAGAGACATTCTGCCCGGGACAGAAGTCAATGCCCTGCAGTGAAGAAGAGAGAAGTCATCAAGGGTGAAGCAAAGGAGGGAGCAAAATTGCAGCTGCTGCCACTTTCTTCAGCACCTTGTTCCAATATACCCACAAAATCCAGAATTATTTTAAACCAAGAATCCACTCCAGTTTGCAAAATGGATTCTGATCTGATGGAGTAAAAGAAGGTTGGCATTGCACTGCCAGAGAAGCTGAAGCAGGCCTTACATTCTTGCCTTATAAAAAAGTAATCTCTATGAAATACTCGTTAAAATGAAAAGGCAGAAGAGAAAGAGGTGAAATCATTTAATCATAAAAATTCTGTACTGGAAAGAATCTTCTCTCTTTGGTTTCTATGGCTTCAAAATACACAGGGAGGGCTGGATCACTCAGCAGTTCTGAAGAGAAAGCAGCAGTTTCAGGGGAAGCATCCAGCCAAACAGAGAAGCATCACCCTGAGAGGCAACGGGACCTGCTGGCCTCCCTGACAGCTCAGCTTGCCAGCACCTGACACCATTCCTGACAGATCTGTTGCACTGAATAAGGATGCAAATCTAATAAATTTTAAAGAGATGGGTGCATTTGTTGATCTGATTCATAGCAAACTAATATGGTTTGAGCCAACAACTAACTCTATCCCAGCTGAATCCAAGACCTGAGCTGGTATAGAGGCACTAACCTGGGAATGAGTGTGGGGCTGAAAGAACTGTATTAAGTCTGGAGATGTTCCTGTCACTAACATTCAAGTCTATGGGGTCTGAAGATGGGATTTCCCAGCAAGTCCAGAGAAGTGGGTCTGCCCTTGCCAGGCTGCATCTCCCAAAGCCTGGCCAGTTATTAGCCAGGTGTGGAGCTCCCTAATCCCTGCAGCTGGCCTGCAATCCTAAGGGCTAACAGAACCTATTTAAACCCTGGGAATAGCAAAAAATGCAAAGCACTAATTTCACTGAACAGCAAATAAAGCAGGGGGCCCCACAGACCAGAAAGGACTTGCACCAAATGGACTTGTTAAGGCTCAGTTTTACATTTCCAGCTAACACGCTGCGCTCCTTACAATACCTTAAAATGCCCTGAGACAGGGACAGAGACATGGAGCGAAGGTAAATGGGAATGTTTCAATGGAGGTGGGAAAGCAACTGTAGGATTTGCTTATAAACCAAACAAACTGAAAAGGCTCTCTACAGATGTTGGTGGGATTTGATTGGCAAACAATTTTCTAAAAATATCCCGTGTTTTTAATGGACAGCTGGTCAGTGGAGCAGTTAATATTCTGCTTTTCAATAAAGCAAGAAGTTTAGAAGCCCATGAAATCCCATTTATCTGCACAGAGCTATAGATTCCTGAATCACTGACTGGAAAAATAAGAGAGTTGCTTGATAGGTTGTAGTGGCCTACCAATAATGGACTTTAAATGGATACAAAAATGATTGACCTTTCCACCTTGTGACACCACAGGCCTCTGAAACACACAGTGGAAAATAGATTATTTTTTCCCCTCAAAAGGAACAGTTAATGAAAAGGTATCAAAGCCTACACAACATTCAGATTATAATTTGGATGCAAATCAAACAAGCAATTTAATTAAGAGCCTGCTAATTGGTACAATGCTCTTTGGCTGCAAATGCTTTAGTTTGAAAGAAGATTTTAGTCTCTTGGGTATTTGTTTGTACATTGCTCTACGTACATTTTATCTTTTGTTTTCTATGAAATCCTTGTAGCTGAGGCTCCTGAACACAGCCCAGAGAATCCCAGGAAAGAAAAGTGCAACAACTTGCCTGATGCTACTCACCAAAAGCTATCTGTCTTCCTAATCTAAAGCACCCAATGCCCTCTTCCAAGGTACTGGGGGAAAAAATAAATAGAAAAAATAAAATCGTGTCATTTTACAGCACTGATAAATAACACTCTTAAAATGTGGCAGAAAGAACCCTCTAAATTTCTACTTTCAACTTTATCTCCACAAATAAAATCGACTATTATTATTTTTATGTACTCTGTGACTGCCAATATTCAACCTACAGAGAGAGCTGAAGATATTTTCTACCTGATCCTCAACAAATGAGCAAAAAATAAGAGCTAAAATTATATCCTCACAAATATCCTTATATCACAAATATCCTTATATCCTGACCAAGGCATTGTCCTGCATCTAAGTAATACAATACAGATACAGCTAGAGTTGTCTGCTCTGTCTCTTTCATAGAAAAGAATATTTAACTTATAAATCACAATTCTATTTCATTCTGTTTTGCAAATCAAAGCATTTTCAGTTCTCAGGATGGAAAGAGAAAAATCAGCTATCCCAGCAAACTGTAAATCTGGGACCCTCAAGTCTAGATTGCTTTCCTTTTCTGGAGGAAAATCAGTATGAATTAAATCTACTTGAGATTTGAGAATTAAAGACAAGACAATCCACACTCTGACACATCTGGATGATGCCTCTGGTTGCTTGGAAAGAGTGCAAATTTGGTCATGTGTGGTACTGGGAGCTGGGGCAGAATGACATAAGAAGACTCCTTGTGTGTCTTGTATGGGAGATAAGGAGCTGCCCCTCAGCAATGCTACCCCTAGGTTGCAGGGCAACAGGCCTGGTGAGGAAGGAGACTCTGTTCTAGATGATAATATTAAATCATGTTACCATTTTGGATCATTTCTTGCTTTTCATTAAACAAAACTGTTTTCAGAGGTTTGCACTGGTAAAAGCCTGAGCTGACAACATGCCCCATGGACCCCAAGAACACTGTAGGCTTTAACAGTAAATACAAATGTGCCAGATTCTCAGCTGGAGCAAAAGCCACATCATTCCATGGGCTGCAGAGGAGCCCACCACATTTATGCTGACAAGGGATCGGCTTCAGCTCTCCAGCACTGCTGACAAGATGGCAACTTCACCCAAAAATGAAGCTATGTTGTCAGAGAAGAGCAAAGAGATTTCTGTGCCTGCCCTCCCCATCAGGATAACAAACCCCAAATCAACTACTACTTCATCTGCTGTTATTTCCTTTAAGCCATTTATTTGTCAGACTGTTAATAACAATATGCAGGGGATCAATAGCCAGTTAAAGCACGTTCCTTATATTTTACTCTGCACACAATCCAAGGTAATTTGCATCTTTACGTGTAACACTCATCAAACAAAGCAGAAAGGTCATTCCCTGTGTTTAAGAAAATTCTTGGCACTTTTCTCCTCAATTATAAAAGCATGAAAGCCAAACCAGAACATCCTATCTACAGCAACTGCGTGCCTTCTAAGGGAGCCCATAAAGGAGCATCAGATGGCAATCAGAAATAGCTCACCCAGACTCTTCCACAGCCACAGGATTTTGCACCACTATGCAGACCTGGTTGCTGTAGGAGAAATTCCAGCAATCCCCCGTGTTTCCTGCACGTCAGGTAAACCTTTCAGTGAGCACATCTTTCTGCCCTTCTCCCCAGCAATCAGGTAACCTGGATTGTTTTTCCGTCCCTAAGACCTAGCAGCTATTGGTTGCACAGCTTATGCTTTAATTTCCAGAGCAAATGGACCACAGATGCTATGTCAATATAGACATGAGACAAATACAGCCGGTTGCCAGTTTGGGCTCTCGGCCAAGTGATGGAATCACCACTTGTGTTAACGTAAGCCCTCTGGCAATTCGTCACCCTGGCGCTATCCCAGATCCCTCCAACTTCACAGGCGGCTGCAGATTTTGATAGCGGCGCAGCAAATCTGGAGCCTGTCTCCTGGTCATGTCTCCTCATTCCGCCACACAAAACCCAGAGCAGCAAACCTGTATTAATACTGGAAGGCAAATAGAACAGCAGTTAATTAAAACCAGGAGCCTCGTTGCTTGCTGTTTGCCACAGCATGGGTAAGTGGCTGTTCGCTCTCCTGGTGATTCCCAGTAAAAGCCTTTCAAACTGGGGCTCTGAATGACCAGACACCTGAAAATGTGACTGCCAAGCTTCAACCCTGTTGAACAAAAATTGCTTCTAATGTGTTAACTGTCTGGAAGAGACCCCAGAAGATGGGCAGACCAGCAAGCCTTCAGCAGCTCTCAAGCAGAAGCGATCAATGGCTAGCTCATATGCTCAGAGGACCACAATCAAATGTCATTATTTGTAAGGTTCTACTTGACTTCACATCCCCCTTGCAGAAAAGGCTTTATCGATCCCTTCACGTTGAGGAGAGGGGCAATCAGACAGGCTACAGCAGGAATAACCCCTTTGGCATTTTACATTAAAACAATAGGGTTTTCTGGCAGGCACCCACACCAATCATTTAAAGACACAGGAGCTCTCTTGGAAAACCACTGAAGACTACTAACAGGATACTGAAGTGACAGCAGAAAGGTTGATGTTATCAGCTACTCTCCAATGAACCAAAGGGCCTTTTCCACATTTTTTTCTTAATTATTTTTTTCCCTTCTTGCATCACTGCTCTTGGAGGGCACAAGAACTATTCTCTGCTGGACAGTCTCTGCAGCAGGCAGAGAGAAGGAAATTTCCTTTCTCTTGTTAGCTCATACTCCTGGCTCCGCTACACAGCATTAAATTAGGCAATTCCTGAAGGACTTGCTAGCACTCAGATAAATCCATAAAGAACATCCATTTCTCTCCCTTCAGACCTCTCCTTCCAAACCAGAAAGATGAAACGTACCTTTCCCTTCAATCCTGTGGGCCAAATAACTACAGAACCACCAAGTTTGCATGCATTATTTGTCATGCACTTGGCAATGCAGTTCAAATTTGGTAATGAACAAGCATGACGTAAAGGCTGAAAGGACAGATGATGAGAGCACCAGAGAAGAGCAATTTATAGGAGACTGCCAGTAAAAGTCCTGCGTGTTATGGTGTACAAGAGAGGGATCTCCCAGGTTTATCTTTAGTTCTCACTTCTGCTCCCACACACAACACATGTGGCTATCTTTATCACTGCTTTTTGATACAAGAAGAAAAGTGGTCAGCGATGGTGGAAATGATTACAGACTGATATCCACCAGCCCTACAGGAACAGGGACTCAGCCCTTGTCAAGGGGGAAGATTTCTCTCCCTCTACCAAACTATTTTAAAATCTTTTCCTATTTAAAGTTATAAACACATTTTTTTCAAGTACAGCTTCCTTTCATCTACCTCTGTCCCATGTATAACCTCTTGAATGTCAGAGATGTCCAAATATGTAAACACGAGCCAGCTATATGAAAGGAGTTGGAAGCCAGGTAAACAGACCCAAATGAGCATCCTATGCAATCCATGGAAAAATGTCCCACAGAGAGCTTACTCTCACTGGCTTCTCTTGAGTGAGCCTTCCGCTTTTGCTTTCAAGAGAGCAACCAGTCAAGAATGCAAGTTACCCACATAATCAAGTTAAGCCAGCAGAAAAGACAGCATCAAGGTATCCCCCAGCACTGAGAAAGACAACAAGCAACAAGATTTTATTATGGGATTCAGACCAGAATAAGAATTGCCTGGAGGGTTAAAAAGAAACAAACAATAGAAAGAAAAGAACATCACATTTCATCTTTGAATTTTAATCCCAGGCAGTAAGGTAGAGGATGCAGACCAGTAAGGGCACGTTAATGTCATGGGAGCCTGAGACAACTGTTAAACCTGTTTACTGCTGGCATGGGATATTTCCAGATATTCCAAGTGCCATATGGAGAGAAGCATTCATATCCCTGCTCTGCTTTCCTAGGCTTTGCTTTCTGTAAGCCGTGTCTCTCTGGTACATTTTTATTTGTGTATACATATTTTATTACTTAACTAACTTACGCTGCCTTTAAACACATACATAATATTCCAGTTTAGAGGCTGAAATTGCACCCCTTCTTTCTAGCTAATTCTGAAAGACACGGGTAGTCTTAACCAGACCCAGGACACGCATCAATTTCACATTTTTCAATATCAGCATGAAAATGTGGTCCTGTCTGCTTTAATGGTATAATTTCATCTAAAAGTCAAACAAAAATGCACAGAGTGCGGATTAAAAACACAGCTAGATTTCTTTATCAATGATTTCCCACACTGCCAATTAACAAGGGAATTTTGGAAGCGAAAGGAGTTTTGGCTAAAACATGCCATGTATCTGTCAAAATAGTGAGATACTCAACTACCCATAAAACAAACCTCTTAAAAATTGGCAGGCAGCTGTTTTGACACATCAGGCCAACTTCAGATCTCTTTCAAATGGATGCCATGCCAACCAGATACATTTGCTTATTCCAGGTCTGAGTTTGGGCCTTCAGGCATAGAGAGTTTTATATTGGAAAGTTTAATAAATCATCACATTGGATTCACAATAAGGTGAGGACTCATGCTAAACATAATACAATTAACAAGGCCTCATTAGCTGAAGTTCTATTGGGATTGGAAATCAAAGTTATTGAAAGGCAAACCTGCCAACAATCAGAATTCCTAATGCCACAGACATGCATGCATTGAAATAAATATGTTTTTCAAATGAAATTAGCAAACAAATTGGCCTTTTGGATTCTGGCAGGGTGACTGTAGTCCAACATCAATACAGCTGAGAACACCAGTCACTGAAAGAGGCAACTGTATTGTGAGATTACAAAACTCCTAAAACAGGACTCAGAACTGTGGAACTGTTCTGCATTCTGATTTATTTCTATTTTTAAACTTGCAAGGCTCGTAATTAATGGCTCGAGGACACAAGGAGAGTTGGAGCAAAATATAGCCTCAGCTTCCTCTGCATGTTGTTAATGGCTAGTCTGTCCAGTAATGTGCTCCAATTTTACCCACATCAACCACATGTGATACAAGCTGCAGGGAAGCAAGTGAATTTTTAATCATCTCTCTAATGTACAGTATAATTGCTGACTTTTATCAGACAGCAGTTAAACAAAGACTTAGAAAGAAATAAATATTCCTTAATTGCACAACTGCCATTGCTCACAGTAGGAGAGCCTTTGAAATGAGTAACTGGTCCCCATTCTGATTCTATTATCATGGTTACACACATACTCAGACATGTACAAATAAGTTTAAATCAGTGTAGACATTTATTTATTTCCCAGCTAGGTATGTAAGCATGTGTACGTGCTTGTATTCCAATAGAGAGCAGTTATCCATGTGTGACATTATCTCCCATGCTAATGCATGGGAAACACATGCCTCTGAGCCCATCCGAACACCTATACACGCATACACACAAGCTCCCAGTCTCTTCCACAGAGGGAAAATTCTCCACGCCATGCCACATGTGATATATGGGGTTTACTCACATGCTAACCTAGACAAATATATTATCTCACTTTAGCTGCATAAAATTAGCATTGAGACAGAGTGTGTGATGCATTTCTAGAGCCAACTTTCCTTCTTACTCCATGTAAAACAGAAACTTTGACTCCTGGAGCATTTCAGTCTTAAAAAAACAAATGCACATATTTACAGCCCTGAATATAAATTACTCCCTTGGAGCTGATGTTTCCTTCTACCCTCAGGACATCCCAGTGAAAAAAGCCATGCACTTTTATATCCACAAATGTCATCAGCACTTACTTCTGCACCTGTGATGCCTTGAGGACCCACCACAAGTTAAAAAAAAAAATAAAAATAAAGACATAAAAAAATAAATCATACAAACAATCCCTCCCCAATACCAGCCGGCTGTCAAAATTGCTGAGAGCTGTGCCATAATGCATTTAGTTCATGTCTAAACGTATAATCTGCAAGGCACATGTGTGAACCTGCCATTCAAGGAATGCCCCAGAGTTCAGTACCCAAGTCTGAGGCAAGAAGGATACAAAAGAAGAAAAATAACAGTGCTTAGCATCCAATTGTGAGAAGATCAGCCAGGAAATTACATAAGCTATGCCTATTCAGCAAATAAACTGTAAAACATCTTATAGTGTGATATGGGTTTGCAAAGCTGCTGATAACAGATTAAACACATGTACTCTACTGTTTTCAACAACTGCTGTTCTTTCCACTGTGTGGTTACGACGGCTTTCCTTTTCCCTTTCAGGACAGAAAACCAGCAAACCCACTCCTATTCCATTTAAACAGCTCAGAGCACTAGGCCTTCTATCCTAGAAATGGTGAGATACATGATCAGTTCAGCACTGGACTCCAAACTTTGTGAGGGCACATACGAAAGCTCAGGATTCAGCAGGGAAAGCTGCTTAATATTAAGGGGCCTTAAGCGCTGATAAAAGGGACCACCCCTCTGAACAACTCAGGCTTTGCTCATTCTCCTTTGCTTGTCTCTGATTTTGATAGAGGGGTGCTATGACACCAGTCTCCTTAGATTTTGTAGCAGACAAAATAGCTATTAAGAGGCTGCGAATAAAAGGCTGGCTTGCAAATGCACAGTGACATTCCCCAATTTAAAATCGTGCCTTAAAGGGTTATTTCTCCCCAGGAGAACCAATGAGACCAGGGTGCAGGTCTTTGTCCTGTTACCTTGCTATACTCCTCCCAGGAGTTGCTCCAGGTCCAGTAGTGAGCCTTGTAAAGCCCGACTCTCACCGCCATCATCTCATTGCCACGATAATAGAATATAGGCCTGAAAAAATAGAATAAGGGCCTGAGAAAATAGAATATGGGCCTGAGAAGGAGAGCAGAGCTGCATGAGAAACACCAGTGCCTCAGCAGCCTCGGTGATAAGGGAGACAAACACTTTAATGGCGTCTGACTTCCGCTCCAGCTATCAGTCAGAAACAGGCTGCCTCCTAATAGTCTCCTCTGCAAGGTTTTCAATTAACATTTTTTAGAGTGTTCATCAAGTTGAGAGCTCACACGGTGCAAGAATGAAACATTATACAGCTTGGCTGCCAGTGATTGTTAATCCTTGAACTATCAGACCCTGTTACTTCCTATAGAGCGTGCCGATTTAAACACCAAATGTCTCAGGAGCAGTGTGTGTGTGTGTGCCAGAGAGAAACAAGGATTCACAGATGCTGTGATGCTCAGTCTCCTCTTTACACAGCGTCAAGCTATGTGCTGTTAGTGTCATGTGGAGAGGGTGGCCAGGGAGGACACCAGATGCTGGCCTGTTCTGGATGACATCTCAGAAAAACTCCATATGGAAAAACCTGGCAGCCAGACATGCTTTATTTGTAACTCTTGTCCATTTCCATCACCTGCCCTAACCTCCCTTTGCACATCTAAACATACCAGTCAAAACTCCGACTTTTCCCCGGAGGTTTTCCTAATTAAAAATACATTTGAGAAATGCAACTCACTCCGGGCATTTAGTCTGCACCTGAATATGTGCACTACCCTTTCCCTGGGCATCCCAGCAATGTCCCTGTCTGTCCCCCCAGTAATATGCTCTTGGTTTTTGGGGGGAACTGTATGAAGTTTTACCAAAAGGAACAATCTGTGGGAGAGAGGTTTGATTTGCGGGTGAAGCTTATCACCAAAGGACATCAGACCTAGTCAATGCTTCCCTCCAGTTGTTTCAGGCTGTTGACAGGATGAGATGGTGAAGCTGTTTATTGCTGTCTGTAGGGTACCTACACCTTTCTTTCATTCAGAGATGACACCTGGCAAAAAGTACTCACTCTGGTAATACTACCTTGATAAAACAGTCCCTAAACTCAAGATCAGATTAAAATATTCACATTTGAATGACAGGAGTAGCCTTAGATGTCTTCTGTTTTAAAATTGTAGCTTCCCCTGCAGGTTCCTTGCACAAATGATGCGCCTTTCTCCTTTGTCACCAGGAGCTGCTGTGAACAAAGGGGAAACTGCTCACTCCTGCATCCTTAATGCACCTGAAATCCCATGAAATAGAGGCAGCTTGCGAGATCTGCCGAAGTGCACAACCTGACGTAAAGCAGTCCCATTAACAAAAGCCCAAACACATATGCCACAAAGCATGACAGCCTCCTTTTTCCTTGCTGTAAAACCTCACTATTTGACAAGTGTTTTTGATCGAAGGTGTAAGGTTATGGTTTCAATCAAAAAGAACTATATCTTGCCATCTTTGAAAGAGGGTTATGGCTTGTACTGAAAGTTCTGCTATTACTGATTTCTTTTTTCCCCATTTCATTTTTCCTTTTCAAGATAAAAAGAACACAACTGCATGAGGACTGGAGGAAAGCAAATGTCACTCCAGTCTTCAAAAAGGGCAAGAAGGAGGACCCGGCTAACTATAGACCGGTCAGCCTCACCTCCATCCCTGGGAAAGTGATGGAACACCTTATCCTTGATGCCATCTTAAGGCATATCAAGGATAAGAGGGTTATGAGGGGCAGTCAACATGGCTTTACCAAGGGGAAGTCATGCTTGACCAACCTCATAGCCTTTTATGAGGAAATAACATTGTGGATGGATGATGGCAGAGCGGTGGACGTGGTCTACCTTGACTTCAGCAAAGCATTTGACACAGTCTCCCACAGCATCCTCATAGCTAAACTGAGGAAGTGTGGCCTGGATGATCAGGTAGTGAGATGGACTGCAAACTGGCTGAAGGACAGAAGCCAGAGAGTTGTAGTCTATGGGGCGGAGTCCAGTTGGAGGCCTGTATCTAGTGGAGTGCCTCAAGGGTCAGTATTGGGACCAGTATTATTTAATATATTCATCAATGATTTAGATGAGGGAATTGAGTGTACTGTCAGCAAGTTTGCTGATGACACTAAGCTGGGAGGAGTGGCTGACACACCAGAAGGCTGTGCTGCCATCCAGCGAGACCTGGACTGGCTGGAGAGTTGGGCAGGGAGAAACTTGATGAAATATAACAAGGGAAAGTGTAGAGTCCTGCATCTGGGCAGGAACAACCCCAGGTTCCAATATAGGTTGGGGAACGACCTGTTAGAGAGCAGTGTAGGGGAGAGGGACCTGGGGGTCCTAGTGGACAGCAGGATGACCATGAGCCAACACTGTGCCCTTGTGGCCAAGAAGGCCAATGGCATCCTGGGGTGTATTAGAAGGGGGGTGGTCAGTAGGTCGAGAGAGGTCCTCCTTCCCCTCTACTCTGCCCTGGTGAGACCGCATCTGGAATATTGTGTCCAGTTCTGGGCCCCTCAGTTCAAGAAGGACAGGGACCTGCTGGAGAGAGTCCAGCGCAGGGCAACTAAGATGATTAAGGGAGTGGAGCATCTCCCTTATGAGGAAAGGCTGAGGGAGCTGGGTCTCTATAGTTTGGAGAAGAGGAGACTGCGGGGGGACCTTATTAGTGTATATAAATATATAAAGGGGGAGTGTCACGAGGATGGAGCCAGGCTCTTCTCAATGGCAAACAATGATAAGACAAGGGGTAATGGGTATAAACTGGAACACAAGAGGTTCCACTTAAACTTGAGAAGAAACTTCTTCTCAGTGAGGGTGACAGAACACTGGAACAGGCTGCCCAGGGAGGTTGTGGAGTCTCCTTCTCTGGAGACATTCAAAACCCGCCTGGACACATTCCTGTGTAACCTTATTTAGGTGTTCCTGCTCTGGCAGGGGGATTGGACTAGATGATCTTTTGAGGTCCCTTCCAATCTCTAACATACTGTGATACTGTGATCTCCTGGAAAGTTGTTGGGGGCTGTAGGAACCATCACCTGGTAAGGTCTTGGGAGGGTGGGGAATGAAAACCCCTGCTGTGTCCTGAGTGACACAAACAGCACCAGTTCCAAGGGGTTGGTGACTGCAATGAATTTCTCTTTTAAAACAGAGAAGTTCAACAAACTTTCAGAAGTAAAGATGGCATAAGCTGTGTTTGAGAAACCTGCAACAACTCATGGCAGCCCCTGGCTAAGCTCTCAGGTAACACTGTAGGCATACTTTTTGCCTGACAGGCACAAAAGCAATTTTATGGAACAATGGCTCACACCCAACAGAGGAAAGAACTCAAGTATGTTTTCCATGCATATGCTTCCTTCCTATGTCACAGGCAAAGAATATGATTGTATTCAGATTTCACAGGCTGCCAAATTCCTCCTCAAAATCACAACTACAAGACTCTCTTGACCTCCAACCCTTCCAACAAGAGCACTGAGGATGTTTGCTGTCAGATCTCAGCATCTGTACCCAACAGCTGACAGCGCTCCTCTGTGCTCATAAAGATCCCAGATCTTTAACCCAAATCTATGCTTGCAAAAGCATTCACAGAAACAGGACCCTGGGAGGAGGAGGGCTTCCACATCACCACAGCCTCTCTCAAGCAGGGACTACAAAGACCGAGCATACTCTTGCATGTTTTTCCAGTATAAATAATGCATTCTCCCTTACCCAGGCTACAGTTCTCAGGCTTTTATCTTCCCTATTGCCATATGTTGTGGCAGAGATCCCTGCTAACCCCCTGACATTTTCACCCGTCCCCAGACTCCGCTGTATGGCAACATGCCACATGTCAGGAAATCCCACCTCTGCTCACTCCACCTGCACACAGCACAAAGCTCTGGTGCTCCCCCACCTCACTGAGCAGAAGCAAAGATGAATCAATTCTGTTTATAAAATATTTCTGTAGAAAACCCGACACAAACAAATCTGGCATCGCTTCAGTCAGGATGCAAGGGTCGGAGCTCATAACGAACCTGTCAATTAGCTTGCCCTGCAAGATGGCAGGTAAAAGGTCGATGCCGTCAATCTGTCTGTCACTTGGAGGCTGCAGTCCCGCCAGGGAGAGGCTGGTGGTGAACAGATCCATCACGTTGCCCAGCTGATGACTGACCTGAAAAAAACAACAGAGACACATTTGCAACAAGACCTTCAGGAAAAGCCAAAGCAAAAGAGGCTGGTTTCCACCAAAACACAAGGATTGCTTCCTCAGCCTCCTTCTCTGCTGAGCATCTTTCCAGGATGTCTCCCTTTACAGCACTGCAGCCACCAGCAACCCCCTATTAAAACAATAAAGGAAAGGAGATGATCCATATTTTTCCTCTTATAAAGGAGCATTTGCATTTTGATTATTATTTTCCCTTTCTTTCTTTTCACTTTTTTCTGTGTGTCCACTTTACAGGAGTATGTTTTAACAGAGTTCAACTTAAATGTAGCAAATTCCATCTCATTTGTAGATTGAACAATCAGCACTTAAACCAAGAAAAAGTCCTTGATTTGTTCCCTCTTCAGGTCATCTCTGGAGTCCAGAATACCCTGAGAGAGTTCCCAGAAAGCACAGGGATAGATGGATAATAACAAAAAGAGCCCGATGACTTCATCTGCAAACCATTTCCAACAATTCAAGAACTGTAAAGTTGTGGTATTTTTAGAATATATTTTAATAAGGGAGAAAAACATCTGGGTTTGGCTCCAATGGAGATGTGCAAGCTTTTTTTCCCTTCCCCTTAATTGGAAGGCATATTCATCTCTCTGGTCTTAATTATTTATATTTTAAAAACCTAAAAAGTCTGTTCTGATTCTTTCTGAATCTTTGCTCCCACCCTTCTTGTGGCACGCTATGGTTATTTGTTGTAGGATGTTTAATTAGCTGGTGACACACCAAATTAAAGCAGACACATACAAATCAAGAGCAAAGCTGTTTTGCACCAGGATGCACCAGCACAAGATGCAACACGAAAAGAGCCTTTTCAGCTTTAGCACTTGTTCAGAAACAAGAAGCTATCTGATACAAGCCCACATCTGTAAGTACAGAAGCATGTTCTGACTGAAATCCAAGTCGTAGCAGCAGCCTTGCAAATGTCAGTGTGAACATTACCATACTGGGACTATCAAAGACTTTTTATCTCTGAATCCTCTTTCTACTCACAAACAGACCCCCAGCCTGTCAGCTGACACTAATTATTTAAATACGACAACAAATGATAATATGATAAATTAATTTTTGTGAGAAGCTAGCTCTAGAGAGAAAAAAACTAAAGGGAAAATGCTATTTTTGCTGGGACATTAAGCCTTTTATTGAGAGGCTGGGCTGGGAAAAAGTGAACACAAAGGAGGAATAAACAAGTTGCTGGGTTTTTTTTAAAGAAGCTGGAGAAAGCAATATGCAAGGGACTAATTACAAGTTTAACATTACAATATCCCATTCCTTGATTACAGTAATTTCAAATTTTAATGGCTCCCATTCATCAAAAGGTGTTGGCAGGAACACATAATATTAAGGCTGCATGCAAGAATACTTCCACAACTCTTAAGAAGAAATCAAAGTGCAAAGGTCTAAAAGCACAAGAGGAAACCTGACCATGAAAATCCTTGCCCAGGAAAGCAGTTGGATCAGTTGACCAAGATCAATAGGTATTTCAGGAGGTCTCAGCCATTTGAGGTTAAACCTTATTTGTGGACACTGATGCAGCTGGCAGCCTGAAAGAGGTTGCGCTCAGCCTGTCCTTGGAGGCAGAGACAAATAGAGATGAGCTCACAAATCTCCCCCAGAAGGGAGACGTATAGATGATTTTCTATCTCTGCATCAAAAAGAGGATGGGAATCTTCTGATACACAGCTGTGAAGAAGGAAACAGAATTAACCCCTCCAAAGGGTAACCCTGCTTCTTGCTGGGGCCATTTGGCAAATGTGGACCACTGGGAAGAAGCAAAGGTGGATGTGTCACCTATGGGATTAGTTGTGGGATAGTGCCATGTGCTCCTTGGACCATTCCCTTGCATGGGCTCTTCTCTGTTTCTGGGTGTGCTCTCAGAAAGAACACATTAAAAACCAGCATCCCAAACCATTAGCTCATTCCTTACAGAGCAGGATAGCTTCATCAGCCATGGGCATGGGGAATGCTGCACTCCCTCTGAAGTCAGAGGGGATTACAAGTGCTCAGCATCTCAGGAAAGATGCTCAGTCCCTCGTAGGCTCATCTGCCAGCTAATTCACCCAGAACATGCCTTAGGAGAGCTGTGGGGTCAGCAGAACACCATATGCAGAGCTGGAAATCTAATAAAGAGGAGATCTGGCACATGCCTGCTCCCTGACAACTACTACGTCAGGAGCAGGCGGGCAAACAGAGATTTTTTTGTAATTAGACCTCTCACATTTATAAGGCAAGTCCAAAAGGCACTTTTCTTGTTATCACTCCATTCCCTCGCCTCAATCTTTTGATAACAGACAGCAAGAGGCAATCGCTGACCCGAGACTCGTGCCTCTAATATCACCCAATTTATACACTGCACTGTGACAATCCTGTGGGGCCACCATGGTCTTCTTGTACTGGCCCTTATTAACCATAACCAGATGTAGATGACTCTCTTTAATCATCCAATTACGTTTCTGGTCTCAGACAACGTTTTTCCATGAAGCAGAGAAAACTTCTTACGGAAATTAAATGCCCATGCCACAGCCACTTGGATTTATCTGCGCTCTGCAGCATCATATTGAAGAAGGGGAGGGGAAAAAAAAAAAAAGGTTAATATTTATATAAAACTTTGAAGTATTTTTCAGAGAAAAATAAAAAAAAATTACCATTTTCTCCTGTCAACAGTGCTCTTTCATTCTAGTTGCCTTTCCAGTTTTTTTAAAGAAAAGAAAAAGAAAAATCCAGAGAGGGCAACAGCCCAGAGAAAATAAATAATATATAAAAAAGAGTGAGATCAGATATTGCTCGTATCAGTGAGAAACAGCTGGTATTACACACGGAAGAGCGGATTTTCCCCCCCTCCTTCCCTTCCCTCCTTTTTAATAAACTCTCAGTATACACATAACGTCTTTAAGAAAATGAAATCCTTTTGCTGTGGGCCACGTTGCTAGAAGAAATAGTCACCGCCGCTGTTATCAGTGCTTCCAAGCTTTAACTCTGAATCAAAGGCGACAATTAATAAAGTCACCCCCGCCAGGAATGGAAAGGAGGAAAGCTAAATATTTGAAACTGGGTGAACAAATGTCAGGGTGTTTTTAAATAAAATCCTTTTACAGTTATCACAGCGAGCAGACCTGATATCCCTGTCTAATTCAATTTCAATTTGCGCCCCATGGGAGATAGTGAAGAAAAGGTTGCAATGCTGTCTTTGGGTTGATATGTTCTTTTCTCCTTCAGGAAGCAGGCACGAGAGAGGAAGGGGAGGAGGGTGAGGGAAGAGAGGAGGAGGATTCAAATACCAACAGAATATGATGGGGTTTTTTTCCAGCTGGATCCTTCCAGAAGGCAGATGTGATGTGGGGAATTTTGAAATGCTGATTTGTTGTGAACTCACCTGGAAAACATAGCTGAGGAGGAAACTGCAGAAAGGCTGTTTGTGTGTGAATAAATATTCCTGACTGGGGACCGGAATTTACTGAATGTTGATGCCAAGAGCAAAACACACTCCTGAGGCATCCCTCTCCTCCAAAAAACCTGCAAATCTGCCAACTGCACCAATTATCCCAACCTCTATCGATATCCTGTCAAGTGTTCACAATCCTGTCACCTAACTTCTTTGTCTAAATAAAAAGCTACTCCCTTATTTAAGCAGACAAATGTACTCCTTAATAGAAAGAAAAAACTCCAACCCTATGTATCAATGAGATTATTAATAAACTGCCAGATCCCACCAGCAGAATAAGCCTCCCACCCAATAACTGGATTTCAGTGGCCAGAGACAGAAGCCTTCTTCTTCTGGCTGCAGCTGTCCCAGCTGAAATGGTCGCTGGCCCAGCTGAAATGGTCGCTGGCCCTCTGCCTGCTCTCAAAAGGTCCATGGCTGGAAAAGAACAACCACTGCACTGGGAGCAACCACAGCGCAGGAAGGAGCAGTTGACCCTTTAGCTTTGTGCTTGGCACTCCTGAGAAGCTTTTTGCTTCCACCCAGGTTCAGGGCTCCCAAGCCTTTTTCTCCTTCAAGTCTTTGGAAAAGAAAGAGCATTGAGAGACTCTGAAGCAGTTTTACTCGCATTTTACAGCTACTTGGACTACTCAGGCCTTTGGCTGACTGGTTTAAACTTGCAGTCAGGAAGATGCTGAAGTTACAGACTGTGTAAGACACAGGAAAAAGAAGCCAAAATGAACTAGCAGACACATGTCTCTTCACTTACTACGTCAGTGAAAGAGGCAATTATGAAGCAGTAACTACAGGCACCCTACAGACCAACACAGTGTGCGCTATATTACACAGAACCATTGCCAAACATCTCACCTGTGGTCAGTGCTGCTGTGTGTACCAGTGCTGGAGCCTCGATGGCAAGAATACAAAGCAGAAAAGACATATAAGTAGCTATCATGTATTTACCTATCAGTAGCATCATACGAGGTCTATCTCGGAGCCAAGCAGCGTGGACAGAGTTCAGAACAGGCTTCTCAAGGTACCTCAGTGGAGCCCAAGAGGACATCTGGGAGCATAACACCTGCACATGCAGACGTTTGGCAGGCAGTATTGTGAACTGAAGCCCAGGGTAGGATGGATTTAAAGTTTAGCATGTGCTTAAGTGCCAAGGATGATGATAGCAATGGTGGAGCAGGGATTTTTGGGTGCACACCTGCCCTGATAGGCCTGAAGCGCACTCTCCAGCTCACTGAGCATGCATGGGCTCATGATAGCACAGCATAGGTCAGTCCACCCACCTATGCAAACATGTTAACTCTCCACAGAAACGGCTGTTCACAGGAATTCAAACAGCAGCTCCAACTGTGGCCTCAAGCAGGAAGCCAAGCATCACACCAGGCTACCGAGAACGTTTTGCACCACATAAAGCTTCACCGCTGTGCTACATGCAAAAGACTACCTGGGAGAGGGGTACCAGCCAGTTACAGTTCAAAAATAGAAAATAGAAAATAAGAAAAATTATTTCTTTACACATGTTCTTCATTATCCTCAGAGTTACTACAATGGAAAGAATTTTTAAATTTGGTATTTACTTGTCCCCATTTATAATGCATGTTTACTTTTAGCACATTATTTAGTTTGGACAAGGAAAACAAAACAGTCAGCTTCAGTTTCATGTTCTCATATGCTAGCCCAAGGCTGTTGTACTTGGCTTCTAAAGGCTTTATGGAAATGTTTAAATTTAAACAAAAAGATTGTTTTCATTTCAAATTAGAAAAAGAATAAAACAACCCTGGTAGGTTTTGTGAACCCTTTAAAAATTATGAAACCAAACTACCCTCCTGCCCTCAGCTGTAGATCTAAGCTATCTGATGGCTTCCTCCTAAATGGAAGTGGTAAATTATTATTATCCTGACTCAATTAAACCACTGAAAAGGAATGCAACTTAGAAAAATGTTTTATTTATGAATAGTTTGCAGTCTTAAGCACAGTGCCCAGCTAATGAAGTATCACTTTCTTCAGGGATGAGAGATGCTCACAAAGGGGACAGAATCTGTATTATTTACTGTGAACCCTGTCTGCAGAAGAATTGATTGCATCCTTCTTTAATGAGAATTGGGACAAGAGAGGCTGGTTGTGCCACTGGAGGATTATCTTGAAGTGATCATGTCTGAATTTGTGTACGGGCAGGCAATAGCAGTAGTCAGGTATCTAGACCTCCATGCGTGGAACTTTTATCAAACACTAAAGCAAGAGCTCAGTATCAAAGCACTTGACACTTAAGGGCAGAGAGAGTGTGTGCAGGCAACACGCTCCTGCTCTACATTGAGACACACATTAGCAATGTGTCTTTATTCAAGTTGTTCAAACACATAACCCACTAAAAATACTGTGGTTGAAAAGAGTAAAGGGTTTAAATAGATCAGGAAAACAAAAAGAGCAGACCACTTAGTGCTCACAGATGTTGATCATGGACACTCTAGCTACAAATCAGCAATAATGAACAAGAATGGCATCATTGTCTGGGGGAGCATTCGGGTCCTTATTTAGACAAGTGTCTGGACCGACACATTAGGCATGTTAAAAGCCTGAACCTAAGCCCACTGAACCCAGCAAGAACCACCCCATTCCCTTCAGTTCACTTAAGACTGATCTGAATTGTTAAAAGCGGATACTTACTCCTCCTGCAGGTATATGTCCAGGCCACCAAGCAATAGCTGGCTCTCTCATGCCGCCTTCAAAGGTGGTTTGTTTGCCACACAGAAAACGACCATTGCTTCCTCCTAAAGAAAGAAAAGAAGCCATAAACCCCACAATAAACCAACATCATATTTCAGAGGACACTGTAAACCAGGAAACTTCTAGGCTACTTTTAAATGAATTTTCATTTCTGCATGAATGCTTCTTCAAATAACATGTCCAGAGTTGTTGTTTTGGTTTGGCTCTTTTTTTAAATATCGGTTTGTGATGAAATTCTAGGAGTATCTTCAGCACAGGGACAAAGTGACAGTTAAATACAACTTGCTATCAACCAAAGTAAAAAAACAAAAGCCAAACAAAGAGAAAATAGTTCATTAGCATGTTCCTTCCCTTTAAGGATGTTAACTGCTGTTTGGAACTAAAGGAAATCTGACACTTTGAGGCAGAAACAGTATTTCTTTTTTCATAATCCATGTAAAGTACCAGAGCAGTATTAGATGCAGATACAAGAGGAGAAAAATAATTGTGCATTCCCTGAAAGGTCATTCTCAGCGATAGCAACTGCTTTGCAGGAATGTTCGGGTTTTTAACCCAACCTTGTAGCTAAGCTTGCTGAGAAACAAACAGGAAGGGCTTGCGACTGACTCCAGGTCACACAAAGTCAAACACAGCGGTTCAGCTGAAATCATAACTCAGGATACTCCCTCTTCTGTGGTCCAATAACCACAAGACAGCCTGCCTCCAAACAGAAGAGAGTGGGTCATAAAATCAATTTGCAATGACTCTGAGAGAAACAATCATTTAAACAAAGAAGACTTGTGAATAACAAAAATAGAATCATAGAATAGTTCGGGTTGCAAAGGACCTTAAGATCATCCAGTTCCAACCCCCCTGCCATGGGCAGGGACACCTCACACTAAACCATGTCACCCAAGGCTCTGTCCAACCTGATCTTGAACACTGCCAGGGATGGAGCATTCACAGCTTCCTTGGGCAACCCGTTCCAGTGCCTCACCACCCTCACAGTGAAGAACTTCCTGCTTATATCCAATCTAAACTTCCCCTGTTTCAAGTCTGAACCTGTTACCCCTTGTCCTATCACTACAGTCCCTAACAAAGTCCCTAACAAAGAGTCCCTCCGCAGCATCCTTATAGGCCCCTTCTTCTTGATATTTTTCATGTGAGCTAACGAAGGAGAGACTCTTCAACTCTTCAACTCTCTGTAATTAGTCAGAAAACTGAAATGGGCATTTTGCAGATGGAGAGTAAGAACCCTGCTAACTTACTGTGCCTGGTCCTAAATAAACTGAAAAATATTCACCCCCTTATAGTGGGCCACAAAGTGGAAATGCACACATGTGAACAGCCACATTAGGTTAGGCCAAAAGTACATTTAGCCAAGGTTACCTCTTCCAACAGTAATCAGAAGTAATGAACATAAGCTAACCATAAGCATAAATGTTCTGCATTTTGAGACTTCTCCTAACTGCATAAAGGAAAACCCCAAGTACAGGTCTGTTTTCCTGCAGGCACAGAGCCTTAAGCCTTAATTTCACAACCCCAGCCCAGGTTTGTCCATCTGAGACTCACCTTGTTCAGGAGCTGAAATGAGAGCAGCCCCATTATCAGAGGTGAAAAACACAAAAGTGTTCTCACTGATACCCAGCTTCTGAAGATGTTTTAAGATTTTTCCAATGCTATCATCAATTTCTCGCACAGCATCCCCATATCTAATGCAAAAACAGATGCAAAATATTACAGGCAGGAAAAGACGAAAACTGTCACACAGCATAATACACTGCAATCAGCCACAATACTTCTAAGGGATGTAATTCATGTCTGTGCTGCAGAAATAGTTCTCTTATGCAGCAGGTACTGTAATAAAGTTTCCCTCTGCAAACCCCGTGTCTCGTACCTGCAGAGAGCAGCCTTTCTTGGGTATTAAGAGTCAGAATTTGTTCAGATGTGAGCCACTCTTGGACAGAGACCAGTGACTGATACAAATTTAGCTATGAAGTTCTCAAATACAGGCAAAGCCACTTTGCCACAGACTTGAAGCTAATAACATACTTTTGCTTATGGATGCTGGTTTGTAACTGCACTCTCAGAAGCAAGACACCCAATATCTAGACAGCTCTTTGCCTCCTGTAAATTGCATTTTTCATGCCTGCTTTTCTACTTGCTGGCCTGATTTATAGGCTTTTAAAACAGGCAATAATCATACAAAAGCCTTCCAAAAATCATCTGTGCCACATATAGCACTTCATTACTCACACAACTGGCAAAGGAGCTTAGACTCCCCCTTCTCCCCCATTTTAGTCACATGATCTTCATTTCAGATGATAGCAACATTATTAAAGAACAATCCAAGCACAGTCCTCACTAATGTATTTCAGCACATACATACACTTTAGAGAAATTATCCATGTACTTGGATCAACATTGCTTAGGTTTTCTGTTTCTGCAGCATGAGGTATTAATTTAAAAAAGCCAACAAAACCAACACCCACAAACCCAAGACTTACAGTCCTCTCTGACTACTGCCCAGGAACTGTTTGGAGGCATAAACAGGAGCATGGGTAGCATCAATTGCCCAGTATAAAAAGAATGGCTGCTGGCTGGCCTGCTGCTTGCTAATAAAATCGAGAGCTTCCTGTAAACAGCAATAAAAATGAATTTAATGGAATCATCCTCTGCCATCTAAGTCTCTCCAAAAAAAGCAGCATAAAGTCACTGTGGCTTAAAAACTAGTGTTAAAACAGACAGTACCTGCAGGTAGATCTGAGTCAAGTTGGCTTCACCCGTCTTCAGGTCAATTTTGAAATCTTCATAGTATCTTAAGATAAAAAGAATCAGAGAGAAAAAAAAAAAAAAAAAAGAAAATCAATCCTAAGGAATATACAACATAGATAGGCTTTTTTTTCCTTGCTACAAAAGTAGGTGGCAAACAGATCACGTGCTACTCAGCCAACTCTCTTCAGATATCAAAAAGAGTAGCACCATATTTTTTTCTTTATGGGGGAAAGCAATGAAACAGCTAGATCTGAATTAAGGATGACTGCAAGTTTTGGCCAAACCTGAGCTACCAAACTTTCACTGTTAAGCAATTAGAATAGGTGTAGTATGCTTAGAGATCCCATACTGTTACTCCTTCAATAGAGAGCTGTTTGAAATGTGAATAAGATTTTTAGAAGTACAGAACAACTTCCAGTGAGATGGAGCAATCCTGGAATCAATCAGACCTTGGGCTGCTTGGAAAATGTTATGTTAGAAGAATCTTTAGACACCAATTAAGCAAAGAAGGGCAGGGGCAGTCCTCAAGAGAACACCAAGGGAAATAAGATGATACAAGACTCAAATGGAATGGACAAGAATGGCACAACTGCAGACTTGGAGCACAGAATGGTGTTATGCAAACAGAAAGAAGTTTATTACAAACAGGAAGAGAAGGAATAAAGAGGTCTTTCAGTACAGGCTGGAACCAGCTTCCAAGAGAAGCAGTGGAGTGAAATCAACACAGGAAGCCATTAGGGTGCAATGGGATAAGCAAACATCTCTTGGAGGGAGGCACTCTAGAGCAGTCACATCCCTAGATGGTCCATGTGCATCGTGTAGGTTGGCCTTGTTACTCAGGGCTATTAAAGATCTGGATGCAACCGTCAGGTTAGGAAGGTGGACAATCATATAAGAGAACGACCATTCCACATATCCATTTTCTTATACCCTTTCTATACACATTCACTACCAGTAGTCATCACAGAGTATAACAGATTAAATGGGTCTTGGGCCTGACCCAGAAGGGCTGTTCATGTGTTTCATGTCTGCTTACAAGCACCTTTTTCGCACTGGTTTATTGCTGAACTGCAGGATATTCAGGGTACTCTGTAGTAAGTATGTCAGATCATATACGAGGCAGCATATTCCCAATGCTTGACATGCTATAAAGTCCTCTGCATGGGGTGAAATACCTGTAGATCACTGCCCATCCAACTGAGTCTGTAACTGATTCTGAAGCAGCTGCTGGCTTTACCAAACCCTTTTCACTGAAATGGGTTTGCTACGGTAGCACTTATCTTCCAGGACTGTAATGTCAGCAGGGGAAGCAAAGAAAATAACATTACCATGCAAGTAGCTGAATTACCTGCCAATCATTTCCCAGTCTCTATACAGAGGGATATTGGGGAGAGCTCTGTTATCAAAAGGTCCAAAATGGCAATTTGGGGATCCGAACCATTCATCAAACCCATGCTTCAGTGGGTGGAACTGGGGCCGGTGACCCAGATGCCTAGGAACAAAAGAAACAGATGAGTTAAAATTCTACTTCAAAAAAGCAAATAATCATCTCATCAGAATGGCATGCAAGAAAACAATCTTTGTCTAATAAAAAAAAAACTAAGCATTTCAATCAAATAAATGCAGACCATTGTCTTGATCATTCTCATACTTGTTGCAAGTGTGTCTGTGCAGACTCACTCCAGTGCTCACATATATCCTATTTTAGCCTACCATCTGGTCTTTGTTTTCCATTGTTTCTTTCCATCGGTGTCTTCTTTAATGCTGTCTTGATGAGCTGCACTGACGGACAACACCACCCAAAGCCATTGCAAAGCCATACATAATGTTATACTTAGGGATTCTGATCTATGAGAAGTCACTTTCATACCACTAAGCAGTAAAAACACAAGGCAAAGCTCATGACATGTATCATTATATCTGCATCCCCTTTATGGAGTATTTAGGCTGCCAAAATGGTACAAAGAGACCTGAATGTAAATGAGAACGAGTTCTTTACGTGCACATGTGAACATAAAACACGTTTAGCTACTGCTGATGACAGCTCTGTTCTACTATGCAGCTTGAAAATTCTCCATCCTTAACTTCAAGATGCAGCTCCTCTCTAATCTCCAACTTTAATGCTGCAAATTCTAAATTTTCTTCATTTATACCATCTTGAAGACACAGAACACCCATTCTCTCTCAGTCTCTAAGGGAGATCTTTGTAGCTTAATGTTTATTTAATCCTTCCAGCTTCCACTCACAAGCCTGCATTTGCAACCAGTCCATTTTATGCCATCACTCTCTGCACACTTTCTGAACATAAGGGGCATAAAATGCACTACCTGAAGTAAAATGATCCATGGTGTTATTCTGAGCTATTCCAAAATAAGTTATAACAGAAAATAATCATAATTCCAGCTATGATCATTTGGTAACGTAGCTAAACCTGCAAGTCTGACCTGCAGGATTCTATTCTTTCCTCATTTATATACATGATAATACAAAACTATTCCTCACTGTTTCTACAACAGGGGACATGAAAAATATTTTATTCTAAGAAAGTCCTAAGAGAACTTACAGAGGGAGAAACTTGAAAAAGGCATTAAATTTAGTGTGAGTTTAGTGTGAGGTGTCCCTGCCCATGGCAGGAGGGTTGGAACTAGATGATCTTAAGGTCCTTTCCAACTCAAACTATTTATGATTCTATGATTCTATGAAATAATTTCTGAGATGCAGATTATTCTCTCTCTCTCACAACACAAAAAAAGAGATTTAATGAAATGCCGCAAATTCAAAAAGAGTCATGGGAAATACTTGACTTGCAAACATATAACTAAACTATGGAACTTGCTGCCACAGGACACCTTCACAAGTGTTTAGGAGAGATGTTGAAATGACATAGAAATCTAGTGCTGGAAAACTTAGATTTTTTTAAAAGCCCTAAAATTCTGTGTTTGAGCCCCTAATTTAACTACTGTACTTTGCCTTTTTTCTTTTTTAACCCCTTTCGAGGAAGCACAAGCAGAGATGGCTACTGTACAGGATCACTCCCTAGTCCTGCTCAGTGTAACAGGTCTTGGGTGCACAACAATAGTGCACTGCAGGTTCATATTTAGACTGCTTATTCCTAACTGAAGAACTGCAGGTTCTTCCAGATTTGCTCTTTTCCAAGTAACTGCCTGGAACCAATCTGTATTTGCATTGTTTATTTCTTTTCCCTGAGTGTATGAATTTACATTTATTAGCACTGAACTGCATCATATTGCGTTCAGCCCACTGATCTGATTCTTCACGGCCACTCTGCTTTTTGGATTTGTGGTTAATAAATAATTCACTGTCTCAGGTTAGTTTGCTTGCTTTCCAATTTCAGCAGCACTGATGAATCTGGCCACAATTCGAACTCCCTCTTATCTAGCTAGTTAACAAAACTGTTAGAGAAATTTTACCCTATTAATTTCCTTAACAGTATCCCCCCAATACTTCTGTCTGAACTCTCTTCATTAACGATTACTCTGTCAACTCTTCTGGTGTCTATGTACTTTGGAAGTTGTTACTTATGCATTTATGTATTACAGCACTCTTCCAAACTGTGAATCAACTGGTCAGAGATCCCCAGACCCCATGGGATTCCATTACAGCCCACAAGCACGTCTGAAATTCTAACCTTACAAAAGCACCAGTTTCAACTATTACATTGGTAATCCCACCGTGCTTGTTTGATATGAGTGTCTTTCAGGCTTTCCCTTCTGATTCTTTGCAGACATAGAATCACAGAATGGTTTGGGTTGGAAAGGACCTTTGAGATCACATAGCTCCAACTCCCTGCCATGGGCAGAGACATCCTCCATTAAACCAGGTTGCTCAAAGCCCTGACCAACCTAGCCATCATAAAACACTGATTTTTAGAAGTTCTGTATCTGCTACAAAGATTGTACTGTACTTCCATGAAAGTCCATAAAGCAAAAGGACAATATTCACAGAGTATTGGATTAGACCTCCAGGCCTTTTAAAACATCTGGTATCAACTATGCCGATCAAGCTTACTCCTATTCACTCTCACCTTCTACACTTGATAAACAATCTTAAATGTAGCCCTAGAGATGTCTGCATCTCTATTTCTACACCACACACTTCTACTCCCTAAAAAGAAGCTTTCGCAATTTAGACTACTGTATTAACAAAAAAGCCCAACATATAGCAGGGGTCAATGATAAAAAGCACTTAAGTGCTCAAGGCAAGTTCCAGCAGAACATCTTGGTGGTTTTTGATTGAATGGGATGATAAGTGGATGAAAGCACACAGGGTGAAGGGTTTATAAATACACACACACGTAAAAACCCCTTCAAGTCTTTGTATGAAGATACGTGTACTTGTAATGGTAGCAAGTCAGAAATTGATCACAGCAGGGGGGAAGATCCACCACAGATTTCAAAAGTCAGACATCTGAGCTTCTGGTTGTTCTGCTGCTCCTTCACAATACACACACACACAGACTGAGATCTCAAAGCAAGAGATCTTAAAGTGGGCTTACCATTTGCCAATGATCTTATTGATGTAGCCAGCTTTCTTCAGCAACTCTGGAAGCAGTAATTCAGAATCTGGGATTCCTCCTACTATATCCTGTGGCGTGTATGCTGCATAAAACAAACAAAAATCTTTCCAACTCTTAACAATATTAGAGAAAACAGCTCGTGGCTACCCATCATTAGAAGCACTGTTACTGGAACAGAAATAGCAACTAGCTTGAAGTCCCAGCAGTATAACTCCTTGGAAGTTCTCCCAGGCCATGAGACGAAGAAAATTAATTCAGAGAGATCAATAGATCTACACCCATTAGCACACTACGGCCAGCAATGAAGGGGGCTGCCATCACAGAATGAAGTTAAGATCCTTGAAAGGGGCAGGTCATAAAGAAAGCAAGTGCTGTAGATGTGCACTGAAATTTCCTTCACTCTTGCAAATTTGCTTCCTATTTTCTAAAACTAAGGCTTTTTTCCCCCTTAATTACATGATCACTAAACTTGTTCAGATTGCAAGAGCTTAAAGAAATCATACCTCTTTCTCAGTCTACAGTTCTCTGGCCCTTGAGAATCTAAGGTGTGACTTTGGTTAGGATGGACACAGCCAAGCGCATTTGCTGATCCATAGTCTCAAACTGCATGTAGCTGCTGATTCCTGCCCAAGCACATGGCATGTGTCACGCCCTTATGAACATTACGGGACATTATGAACTGGTAATCTTCCCTGGAAGCACCATGGGCACAACAGTGCTGCGAAACTGGCAAGGCTGAAATGGTTAGAGAACTGGCTGCTGAATAAAACTGTATGCAGCTTGTTCTTTACTCTGGGTGTTAACATATACCCCATGTGACTTTCTTTCACCAGACACCAATTAGACCACCCAGAGGAAACACTTCTCAGCCAGCAGAAGCAAATGGATCAACCAGCCTTGTTTATGTCTCTTAATTTGAGGAGGTTTTCTGCTTGATGAGGAGGAAGCAATAAATTTCACGCTCATTACCAGCAGTTAACATGGTAATCTTTTTGTGCCACTCTGGAAGATCCATAGGGGAAGATCACCGAGCCAAGCCTTTGTTCAAAGCAATGCTTTGATAAAGCACAGAGGGAAATCAAGAGAGGAAGGCAAATCAGGACTGAAGCCCATACCGTTTCTGGCATGTGCATTTGTGGTGTAAAATCCATTCCTGACAGGAAGACGGCCCGTCAACAGTGCTGCCCTTGCTGCAAATAACAAAAAGTGTTTCATTTTACATGCATTCTCTGCTTAATGTTAACATTACTATATTATGGCTGAGGACAGCACACTGACTAAAGCATGTCAGTGTCTTTTTGCCACAGCCAACTAACTAAGATCACTCAGATTTGAACAGGCAGGAACTCCCCTCTTCAGTGAGCTATGGAGATAGCCACATTCTGATAAGACACCATTTAACTTATTCCAGGACAAACCTGACTGAAATTTGGCCCCTCTCTTAAATTACCCACTGCTGAAGAGTCCTTACTTTTAATAGTCAATGTAGCAGCTCTTCTATCTCAGTAGTTATAAAAGGAACATCTGACATTTATATTTAAGAGGAAATCATAACATGAACTGATTAGATGCTTAAGGCTAAGTTTTCAAGCTTGTATGAACACAAGTCATGTAATAGTGAAGAAAGAACTGTCCAGCTTTGACAATAGAAGTCAGGTCCTGACTGCAGGGAATGTTTAAACAGATGTTTTACTTTAAGCATATACAGTATCACTGCTGGACTTAGCAGGACTTCAGCATGTTTTAAATGCCTTTTCTCAGCAAGGACGTCATCAGCACACTGACAAATTATATCCTAAATGAAAGCCCAAACAGAAAGCTGCTGTTCCCGATCTTTGTTTCAATTCTTGGCTGCCAATCAGGTTTGACAACAAAAAAGAAAGAGGTGGAAAAAAAGAAAGAAAATAAACCCACATCAGAGAAAAAACAATAATGATAAAAATATCTGTGTCTCCCAGACCCAAAAGTTTCTTTTATCTCTTGTACCTTCCCCAAGAATCTTGCAAGCCACCAGGGTCAAAACCAGGACACAACCTGCTGCAAGAAAGTCTCACCAAAGCCAATGGAATCAAACTATGTACAATGTTCAGCAACAATTTAGGTAGTGCTTTGTTTATCTCAAAATAAGAAAGATGAAAAAAATGCAATGACTGCAGTTTTTAGAATACTGCACCATAAGGTTGTAAATATTCCTTTAGCTAGACTGATTTGATCACTTAAACAGTGCTTTGTATGGACTGAAGATTGTAGGTTTTCCAATCAAAACATAAATAAAAAGGGAGCAAAATGCAAGATCAAAGCACCAAATCCAAACTATGCCCTGAGGGTAATCTCTGGTTTGGTTGCTAGTTTGTCAAATGCTGGCAAACATCCCAAACTTCTCAGAAGGTGGCACGCTTATACATTAGTTTAAAACTCAAGTTTACTTACATGGAGAACAGAGGGGGTTGGCAGTATAAAAATCCAGGAAAAGCATCCCTTCTGAAGCCATCTGGTCTAAGTTAGGAGTTTCCTTAGAAGGCTCTCCGAAAACTCCCAAATCACCCCAACCCATCTGTAAAAGAACACATCGAAAGATGTAAAAGTACTTTTACTCTTCCACAACAATGCTTCTGGGCCCACATAACACTGTTATTGTATCCCCTCGTTTCTAAATCTTTATAGTGCTCATCTCCCTACTTAGGGAGTACTTCACAAACGTGATAAAAATTATCTTCCCCAACCCTGTGAAGCAGGGAACTATTACACTTCTCACTGAGGAACGGGAAACCCAGGCACACATGAGATTAACTGACTTGCTAATAGCCATTAAAACACTTGTAGCAGAACTGGGTAAGAAACCTAATGCCTTCACTCTTACTCAAGTGCCGGATGACTGGCAAGCACACGTCAGGGAGGACAAGGAAGTTACATGTGATATAATCGGTGTTGTACAGCTGCAAAGTCTGACCCTTCAGCCCCTGGCTGTTTTTCCAGTGGATCCCAGGACTCCACCTCAGCCTGCTGAATCTGTCAATCCATCTGTTTATATGTAACTAGAAATGCAAAGGAAAGCTCTAAACCCCAAAGAAGCGCTGCACGAAAAGAGAGGAAGCATTTATTTGAGAAGCAAGTTCTGGAGAGAAACCTGCCAGAGGCATCACGTCTTGAAAGGTGGAGAAATCGGTGTCTTGCTTATTTGTAAGACACTGGTTTCACCCTCCTTTTTCTCCGGGCATATGAGGGGTCATATCCCAGGAGAATCATAAAATTACTATCATGCTGTCTACATTCATTGCTGAAAACTATTACTGGTAATAATACAAATAAAACTGAGTTAAAACAGAAGGTTCTAGAAGGGAACAATTTAATGAGCCATTAGGCACCATGGTTGCTAGAGATTATATTATGCTTTAAAAAACGCAATAGCTTTCTTTAATATAGATGCGTATCAGGTGAGCAACTGATAGAGAGGGTGTAATGTACTGAGATTTTTAGAAAGCCATCTGTTTGGCCCCATTTGAGAGTCCAACATTTACACTGCAGTGGTGCAGTTTGGAAAAGAAAACTATCGGAGAGCTGCAGAGCCGGCTGCTGAGGTTGGAGCAAGGAGCAAATAAACATTACAGCCTAACACTAGGATGTGGAGTTTAAATGAATTTAATGGGATCACCTCCTAATTCTCCATTCTTAAATATCTTTATCATCAAGGAAGAAAGAAAAAAACAGTATCGCATTGCTCTAATTCATAATCACAGAAGCTACTGAAGGATTAAAGTAAAAAAGACCATGGAGATGCATTTTTAATGAACAGATTATTAAATAAATAAATAGTTCATAGAAGCTCCAATCAGGATCTGTACCTTATCATGTCTCACGCTGTACCGACACTTCTAGAGTGGGATAATCACTGTCCCAAGGAGCTTTCATCTTGAATATTACAAGTGCCAGCTAGGAAGGGGTGGAGGGGTGGGGGGGGGAACACTCCTGAATGGGAAATTGAGATGGACTGCTGAAGGCTCAGCTGGGCAGAAAAACTCGTCTTACAAGGTAATTATCTTGTACTGGAGTATAGAAACACAATGAAAACCAGTCATGCTGAATCGGCAGAAGGAGCCAAACAGGCGATAAGCACTTGCCCACTCCTGGAGGCACACACCCACCCTCATTTGCTTTTCAAGCAGCTTAAAACGGCACACAACGCGTTCTTACTACAAACACACCTGATGGATGACGCCAAAGTATTCAGGTGAGAAGCAAACCAGGAAGATGCCAGCAACAGAAATGTGTTGGAAAATAATATATTTCCCTACCCAGGTGGCTAAGACCACCCCAGGGTGCAAAAGTGAGAAGACTTTGGAAAGTCTAAATCTGTGATTATTTCCACTTTTTAGTGATTTATTGCTGGTTTTTTTCTCACCCTCAGTTCAGAAGGCAAAAATTAGCAGAATTAGTTTTCTTCTGGTTAAGGTTTTCAAGAGGTAAGTGTGGGTTTCTAAAACATTTCCTTAAATATATTGGGAGTTTCTTTCTCTACACTTGTTGACGCACCTTATTCACTGCTACTACAGATATCTCCATTGCTAGTATTAGAAGATATTGCCATGATTACTTTTGTAGGCTACAAACCCAAGCCTTAACTTCAGCGTGATTCTACCAAGGTCTGAAAATCACTGAGACACCCTGTTTTTCAACATACACCAGCCAGTGGAATCCTTTGCCAAGCACTGCGGAGTCCATTGCTCATCATGCTCAGTCATTATAAATGGACTAATAGATGACATTATTAGACTTGTAGGTAAGGTATGTAGGTGTTGTATGCACCAGTTCCAAAAGGCTTGTGTATAGGCTTGACTTTACAGATCTGAGAAGTCTCACTTGTTTTCAGCAGGACACAAGGAATAACAAGAGGTTTGTGTGCAGTCTCTAGTGCAGGTCACCTTGGGAAGTTCTGTTCTGAAGGAGAGGCAGGGGTACACCAGACCTGGCAGGGACTTCATTTCTTCACCACTTTTTACACAAAATTTTTAAAGGAAATGAGGAAGAAGGCAACTGAGCATGAGGAAGTACTTATATGAAGTCCATACAGGCTTATTCAGATATTCCTGCTTATTTCAATCAAACTTTTCCAGACCGCCACATCAACCCATGCCTGAAGCACTGCTGGAGGCCTCTGACCATGAATCACGGCACAGATCCTGCTCACGCATCATCGCACAGGCTGAATATGAAGCCCTGGAAGGGATGACTTGTGAACCTGGGAACTGTGACCTAGGCTGGATCATTCCCATAAAGAACACCTGGGCCCCATGCCCTTGGGTGCCATGGTTTAGTGTGGGGTGTCCCTGCCCATGGCGGGGGGGTTGGAACTGGATGATCTTAAGGTCCTTTCCAACCCTAATTAGTCTATGGTTCTATGCACATCAGGGAGAGCTCTGCAGGAGTGAGATGGAGCTTACGGAGCACAAAGAAGCAAATAAACGCTCAAGACACACTCTCAAAACACAAGCCTTGCCAGGCCCAAAAATGTGCACTTAGGACACCCAAACCCAGAGCAATTTGCAGGGCAAGGCTCATGGGGTACTAACGTGATGAAACTGCACCAGTGCAGCTTTGGACCCTGCCCATGCGCCTCAATACTCCAGTGAGCTCGGGGACCACCACTGACACACCATGCACACACCACACACACTCCCCATACACCAGCACAATGCGTTTGACAGCAGCCATGCCCACAAGGTGCCAGTGCTCAAACCATGACCCCATAGAACCCCTCCGACAGCCCTGGGACTCCCCCTCACCACAAGGGCCCTGCTCCCACCCCATTGACAACCCCTCCCGGCAGCCCATACCCCATAACACGTACTCTATGGAGCCGAGCCCCCACTTTACCTCAGCCACACCGGCCCCTTCCCATGGACCCAAATCCCCCTCAGAGTCATCCCCTACAAGCAACTTCCTCTCAGTGGCACGGACCCCTGTTCCCACCACCACAGGCCCCCCCCATGGCCCCACTCACGTCGTCCATGAGGAGCAGGACGATGTTGGGGGGCGCGGCGGCCGCGGCGAGGCCCAGGGCCCAGCACAGGCACAGCGGCACCAGCACCGCCTTCGCCATGGCAACCACCGCCCCGCGCTGCGGCCGCGCCTCACGTGACGGGCAGCTCGCGTCACGGGACGCGCGGGTCGGGAGGCGGAGACAAGATGGCGGTGTGTATCGCCGTGATCGCCAAGGAGGTGGGGATGGACGTCGGGCTGTGGGGCCGGAGCAGGGGCGGATGAGGTGGGGATGGGCCTCGGGTTGTGGGGCACGGGGTCAGGAGGGGCTATGGGGCCTCAAGGGAAGTGAGGGGAGATCTCAGGTTGTGGGGCCTGAGGGTGGCAGGGAGTCAAGTGAAGCAGTGGGGCCTGAGGAAGGGTGAGGGGATATCTCAGGTTGTGAGGCCTGAGGGTGGCAGGGGAGCTATGGGGCATGAGGAGAGGTGAGGGGGAAGGGTGTGGATCTCTGGTTGTGAGGCCTGGGCAGGAGCAAGGATGGGAGCAGGACTTGGGGCCATGGGGCTGGTTGTGGGGTAGGAGTGATGGAAAAGGGCAGGGTCTCAGGTTGTGGGGCATAAGTAGGGGTGAAGGGAGTGGGGCAGAGCCTTGGTATGTGGGGGAGCAGGGCAGCCACTGGAGCTCGAAGTGAGCTGGGCAGGAGCAGGCTGGGACCAGGGCAGTGAGCGCAGGGACAGCGTGAGGGTGCCCTGTGGTGTCCTGCTGCCAGGAGAGGAGAGGGGTTTTCCTCAGAAAGAGCTGGAGAGAGGCTCTGCTGGGGCAGGTCAAGCAGTGGAGAGGCTGAGCCTTGTGCAGTGCCTCCCTTTTGGAACTGATTTTCCTGGTGTTGGTGTATGGAGATCCGCACAAGTGCTACAAGGTGTAAAGGGGAGCTGTGCATGTGAAATGCTTAAAATAGCTTACTTCTGACAGCAGCAGTTCTTTGGGTGAAAGCACTGTTGTGGCGTCACTTACACAGCATCAGTTATACAGCAAAGCGGCCGCTCCTGCTCAGTGTAGTTTGTTCTGCTCCTCAGAACTATCCCCTGTACATCCGGAGCGTTCCAACTGAGAACGAGCTGAAGTTCCACTACACTGTGCACACCTCTCTTGATGTTGTGGATGAAAAGATCTCTGCAATGGGCAAGGCTCTTGTAGATCAGAGGGAACTGTACTTAGGGCTCCTCTACCCCACTGAGGACTACAAGGTGTATCTTTCTAATGCCTTTTCCCATGCCATTTTGTATTTGTTTATGTATTTATATGTATTTATTTTACATGTATTATTATGCATTCGTTTATGTATTTATAGAAGCCCCTTCTTTCTTGGAAGGGGCTCTGCATAGAAAGCCTCTCTTCCTACTTGGTGCTGTATTAAAGACACAAAGGCACAAAATACATGTCCTTGTTCACTGACCAGTTTGTCACATAAGGCTCAGGTTTGGTGCCTTGGCCAGTTCAGAAGCTGTTTCACTGCCCACCAGGCAGTGGAAAAGCGTACTTTTACCCTACATGAGGGAGTGCAATGTGCGACGAGTGCCTGGTCCAGCTAGACTTCACCTTTCACTAACTGGGTGCTTTAGTCCCTGCTTAGCTAAAACACTTGACTGACTATAATAAAGCTTAAACTCTTTAATAACACCGGTGAACGTAGCAGGAGTATGAAGGTCTCTGGTCAAGTACCTAAATCCCAGGTGTGTGGTCCAATTTCTTTATCCTCCATGGCCATGTTTATAAGTCACAGAATTGGTCATTTGAGCTTTCTTCATCTTTTCCTCTGAATCCCACAGTATAGAAGTTATCTGCAGACCTGATTTCTGGGTTTTTATAACCTGGTTATTCATTTTTGAAGTTTCAAATCAGCCACTCTGGCTGACATTGGAACATCTCCACGTCTCCCAAAGAAGAATAAATAAGTTGGCTGTGTCATTAAAATGGTTTCCTCAAAATAGCTAGTGGGAGGCTGACTTTGGAAATTGCAAGGCATGCTTTACTGGCCAGTATAGGAGCAAGTTTGTCCTGGAGTTATCAAAGATGGAAGAAGTCAGATAGAAGAGGGATTTAGTTCCTGCAAAATAGCATCTTCCTTACCTCATCTAGTCCTAGCTACATGCTGGACACAGCAAGAATGTCGTGTTTCCTCTCAGCTTGTTTCTTTGAGTTTATCTCAGCCTGCATTAGTTTTTGCCAGGCTCTGGTGTGTCAGAAGCACTTGCCTTAACAGCTGCACAGATATGGCTACGTGACAAATTCCAGGGTGAAGTTTGTTATGGTGGTGGATTCTTCAAACACAGCACTTCGAGACAACGAGATCCGCAGTGTAAGTGCAGGACACAAGCATGACTTGCCAATCATTGTTATTGCTACTTACTCATAAAGTGCTGAGAAGCAAAAAAAAAGAAGTATTAATTAAACTACTATCTCTTTTCAGATGTTCCGAAAGCTGCACAATTCATATACAGACATAATGTGTAACCCCTTTTATAACCCTGGGGACCGTATCCATTCCAGGTGAGCTGACATATTTGCCATCTTTCTGGAGATTGCAGTATACCCACGATGTAATAGCAGCAAGAGCATGACCCCTGTGGCTGACCAGTTCAGATGTTCGTGCTCTGAAAGCTTAAATGGAGAAGAGCTGTGTTGCCTTTGGGCCATTTCTATGTAACAGAAAACTGATAGTTTCATGACTATCTCACTTCTACCTCAGAATTGGTGTTAGAAACACTGATGCAAGAAAATTTGTTTCTTGGAGAGAAAAAAATCACCTGTTTTGTAGGTGGCATAAATAAACATACTTGTAAGTAGTAGAGCAGGTTAAAAAGTGAACAACTGCACTTGTTCAGGGCTTATCCTTGAGTAAAGACACGTATTATTCCTCACCTGGGAGGGCCAGTGCCTCCCATTTCTTATCTGTAATCTCACAGGGGATTTTAATAATGTTTGGAGCTTCTTTTGCCTGGGCAAAAACACCTTACACTTTGCTGAGGCAGGTCTGCAGCCAGAGTGAAATCTGTCCTTACTTTAGCTTAATTAAAAGTCATTACTTACCCAACAAAGCATAGTTAAAGAATAAAACAATGCCTTCAGCTTGGGGAAAGCCATCTTGTTAACCAGCAAGAGGCATTGTTAGCCATTGCCTTTGTTACAATAGGTGTGCTGTGCAGAGCTAGCTGCTTCCTAATATTCTGTGTTCATTCCCTTCTCTAGGGCTTTTGATAATATGGTGAACTCCATGATGATGCAGGTGTGCTGAAGCACTGCCCCTTCTTATCTGTGTGTTGAGGACATCCCCCATGTGCAGCAGTGTGCATAAAGTAATGTATATATTGTCTTCGTTCTGTGCAATATTTTAAATTTATTCTATGTAAATAAACTGGACACCTGCAAGGTCTTCATGCATTTCATCTCCAGCAAACCTGAGTATAGCACAGACATCACTGTTCAGCTTTATGCCTTCAGGCAACATGTGAGAGCCAGCTCTTCCTTCAGGAAGGTCAGCCTGTGTCAGATAGGTTTGTTCCCTGCAGAAATGCATGCAGCTGTGCTTCTATGCAAGTCAGATGTTTCTGTAGAAATTGAGCTTTGTGTAAAAACAGCAGTTCCTGCTGTGCTGGTGATTAGAGCAAGAACAGCTGCACAAGAGGCAGCAAAGTGATTATTATTAGGTCAACCTAGATTTCAGTCAGCTGAGATGCAGAGGGTGACATTGATCCTCAGAAGTACTGGTGCTTCAGAGCAGTTCCTCTGAAACAGGGGAAGTACATCAGCTGCAGAAGTCCTTTTGCTCTTTTTCACCCCCGTTTGCTCAGGACTGTTCATTCTGACAGGAACATCACAAGCAATGCTCACTTCAAACATATTTGGGCTTTTGTCCTGTTTTTCCTGTTTGGAGCACTCAGATCTTATGTACTTACTCCATTAGTTCTTGGAAAAACTCTGCAAGTCAGCTGAAAGCTTCAGGTTTCTCTACAACCCCAGCCACTGTTTACATACTTGAGAGAGCTTTGCCAATAGCAAACAGCTGGTCTCAAAGCAGCACCTTGAACCCAATCAAACCCTGCACTGATCTTGCATTCCTGGGGAAGGTCTTTGGGTGACTCACATTTGACAGCACCTCCTGATACCACTTCACACCTCATTCAGACAGGCCAAGCACACTTAACAGCTATTTCTAGCCCAGGTCAGGGAGCACAGGTAGCACAGCTGGGATAAATCCACACAAATAGATTAAGACAGGATCACACAGCTGCCTGGCTCATCCCAAACTAATCTCTATTAGCATCTCCTCCCCCTGCACTTCTCTGCTGTTCTAATTAAAGACTGCCAAATCAATACCAGGTATTTGTACAGAAAAACCCCACAAACTAGGCTAGAAAAGCTTCTTAATTGCTTGTGCAATACACTCACACTACACAAGACTCTGCAGCTACAGCATGATCAGCAGAACTAACATAGGCACTGACCAGCTACTTGGTGCTTTTCACACACCTCTACTCCAAGTTTTTCCTGCCCCACATGTGGCAGTCTGTGCTTAAGCATCTAATAAGTTAAAAATCTATAAAACATAAGCTAAAAAAGATAAGTGGTTGTACAGCTCCAAAGGATATAAGAAGCCTGGAGAAAGCCAGGTCAGTGTTGAGTTGACTTCAGTCTCACTGCAGATGATGTTCACACAGCAAGGTAATTTATTTTAAATAAAGTGACATTTACAATACGTTCTCAAACAGAGCTTCCATACGTTTAAGTCAACAACAACCTCTCAGATCATCAGAAAGTGCTGAAGCCTCTCCCTCCATCTAAGGCACAGCTGCACACTGCTATTCCAAAACATCTTCCTGTAAATCTTCACTCTTTTCACCTCAGAGTGGGTGTTCAGCATTTCCTCTAACACAAGAGAACCCAAACACACAAAAGTGATTTTTGTTTAAAAATAAAGTAAAAAGTTAAGAATTTAAGAAGATACTAAACCGAAAGTTTAAAGAAAAAAAAAAAAAAAAAAAAAAAAAAAAAAAAAAGTACTTTTTCCAAGTCTAAACTGAAGGTGTACCTCAGATCAAGGCCAGTCTTGGCAAAAGCACAAAATCAACACAACATTAAGGGTTAAAGCCCCCAGCTTTAAAACAAACAAGTCTTTAAGGTTTCTAGAGGGGAAATCAGTGAGAGCTTTACCCTGGCAATGCCCCCTGAGCTGTGAAAAGCTGCTTTAGGAAGCAGTCACATCGGGGGTGGAGGAATCCTAACCAAAGATTCATGTGAGAATTACATAATAAAACCAGTTTCAGTGCAGAACATCACTCAGCTGGGCTCACACCATCCCCACCCAGGGACTCCTGAGGGGAGTAAAGAGGAAGATCGGACCAAATTTGCAACAGTGGAGATGATTTTGGGAAGCTGCTACTGCTAGAAATAAAGGAGAATGACGAGTTGGCAGCACGCTTTGATCCCTATACCTTTGGGATAAAAGCAGGAACAGGGACAAAGGGGTTGTTGACTCCTGAAATAGGAGGGAAGGATTTTGTGACACCCAGGTTTTGTTTAGCCACCAGAGAGGTACAGAGGCTTCCACAGAAACAGCAAGGGGTGTTTTCCCCCCTTCCCTAGTTATTAGATGTACAAGAGCAGTGAGCTAAAAACCAGACCCAAACCACATAATTGGCTCCATCCTCTTCCCAAGAGGAAGGTCAGAAATCCACAAGGCTGATGAAGCTCCCCAGCAATCAGATCTAGAGCTGCAACCCAGGACTTCCTCCACTGATCTGGAGAAGAGAGTCTTTGGAAAGGTCTTTGGGGTTTTCTTACAAGCAAGAGGAAGCAGCATCCAGCTTCTGTGGAAAATGATGGCAAATCTGAAGGAGCTTCACCGGTTGAGCATCCTCACAGTGGGTTGAAGGGTATTTGGACAGCCAGAAGCTAAACCAAACCTTCTAGTGCAGCGTTTGTCTAACGGATGAGAATGAGCCTTGATGGTTTGAGAGGGTACCTCTATCTCCTGAGGGTAGAGTGTTCTCTGGAATAAGACTGTACTTGATGGAAACCCGTAAGCAAAGCTAAGGTGAGTCCCTCTGGGATGCTGTCAGGACGTGCGGATGGAGCAGATCCAGTATTCCCTCCCGCAGCCAGGCACACGGCTGCTTCACCAGGAATCCTCCCAGCTAAGCAGATGGCATTGTTCAAATTAATCTTTTTCGGCTAGGCATGTTTTTAAATCTCTCCAATCCCATTTCCTCATTTCAGCCCCGTCGGCATCACCATGGCAGTCCAACACTTTCTAGTACATAGTAAGGCAGTATCTTTGTCTGACCCCTAAAGAACAACAAAAACAGCATCCTGAAGCACAGGTGCATTGCTCAGCTGTCAACTGTGCCAAAACCAGCTCCTTCACCCCTCCAAGAGCTGGATTCACCTTTCCGCCCCAGATAACCAAGACTGAACCCCCAAAGCCAGGCGCAGCTCACACTGGTCAGGCTAGGAGTCAGTGACCACTCAAATCCCTGCAGGGACAAGGAGACAGCAACAGGTTTCCAGGTGCTTCTTTCACCCCCAGAGCTCTTCTCTGCTTCCTCCCACAGTGCCAAAGGTGCTGGGGCATCAGTGAAGCTAACCCAGTGAGCTCACAGATGTATGAGCAGCAGCAGGAGGTGTGTTGGAGAATAGCTCCAGGCCTGCACTGGGGATGCAGGGAATACTGGGACAGCAGCATAAATGGGTTTGCTGTGCCATCACTGGGGGCTCACTTCCGTCCTTCCCTCCCCAGCTGCCCACAGGCCCCCACCAGGCTCCTGCCAAGCACACAGGCACTGGGGTGATGTTTACAGCGCACGATGGGCAGGAGATGTTTCTAGCACAGGTCTCCTGCCTGAGCCCTTCTCCTTCCACCCATTCCAAGAGGCTGAGCATGACCAGAACAAGGGGCAGCTGCCTCCAGGGGTCTTAGCCCGAATACACAAGAACTCTTCCATCTGGCCACTCACCCATATTCCCTCCCTTGTGCGCCTGTGTACTGCTTTCCATAGTAGGATCCCCACTGGGCCAGCCCTCTGCAGGCTTGGAAGTGGCCGTGGTAGCTGCCATGGTTGATGGTGCTGATGCCTGGCACGTTGGTCCTTTTGGGCAGCACCTGGAAGGCAAAAGGTGGCTAAGCCAGTGCTGACATTCAGCACAGCCCCATGCATGCGGAACTGGGAGAAATGCATGCAGCACCCTAGGATGCTGCTTACCTTAATCACACGGCCTCTGAACAAGCTGTTGTTCAGCATCATTGCAGCCTTCATAGAGCTCTGCTCTTCAAACTCGATGTAGGCATACCTGCAATAGGATGGGGTGAGCAGAGCCCCAGGGACACCCCACTGCTCCCAAAGGATGGGGAGCACAGGGCAGCACCCTGGAGACCCCAGCAACACAGCACTGACCCTTTGGGATGCCCTGAGAACCTGTCGCAGAGGATGGTCACTCTGTTGATCTTCCCGCAGTGAAGGAAGAAGGACTCCAGCTCTTCCGCCGTGGCCCCATAATCCACCTGCAATGACAGTCTCAGCCTCTCCAGTGCCACCAGCCAGCCCCCCATAGCCTGTGGGTCTACATTCACACACCATCACTGAGGCTAAGGACCCAGCTGACCCCTCGCACACCATCTCCTGTGGTTCAGCAGGTCCCTTCCAGCTGAATGCCCCAGCCTGGAAACCCAAACCCAAGAGGCAGCCCCCCCGGCTTTGGGGGCACAAGCAGCACCACAAACCCAGCAGCTTCCAGCAGGGCATTTTGGGGAGCTGACACAACAGATTATCTGCGAGTGGCTGGAAATCACAAGGAGATGCTGAGCACAATCCCAGTCTGGGCTGGGCAGAGGAGAAGCATTTGGGATCAAACCAGGGGTGGATGGGCCCCTGTGTGAGGGATCTCAGGCATATCTGGACCAGGAGCAGGGAAGATGGGGTCCTCTCCAGGCTTTCCCACTTACGTTGCCCACATAGATGGATCTCTGGTCAGTCTGTGACTTGTCATGGATTTTCTTTGAGAAGAGACCTGCGGAAATAAGGGTTGCTTTGTCCTGCTGGAGGAGATCTGCTACCAGAACAACCACCACTGAAAAGGTCCTCAGGTCCCCAGTCACATCCAGGCATATCAAATCCCCACACTACTGCCTCTGCCTCCTCTGTCCCTTTGCCCTCTTTCTCTTCAGAATACAACCCAAATCACAGGGTAACTGCTCTGTTGAGGCTGTTGGTGCTAAACTCAATTAATTAACTGAATTAAATGTAATCAATTTACTGCAGCTTTGCCTGCACAGGTAGAAGGTAAGAGTGGATATAACCTGCATTAGCGCCATGCCACACCTGGGATCCCATCCCTCATCCATCTTTAATGCCCAGCCCCAGGCTGCCCAGAGAGGCACAGCCACATGCTCTGGCTCCAGCTGCCACCCTGTGTCCCAGCCATGTCCCTAGGCAGACAGCAGCACCCAGGGACAGCCCGTACCTGCCTCCAAGTTCCCAGCAGGGCTGCTCTCAGCTTCCAGCTGCAGCTTCCTCATCTGCTCAGCCTCTTTCTCCATCTCCTGCACTCTGGCTTTTATGGCCTGCAGCTCCTGAAACCCCCACCAAGACTTGGGTGAGCAGTGCATGGAGCAGGGATACCCTGACCCCGCTCCCCACTCTGTGCTGCACAAAATGCACCTCCACCTGCAGTTGGGCACAAGGGTGGGCCGGAGACAACAGCCTGTCCCACAAAAGGGGAGTTCATCTCCCAGCTCCACTAGAGAGGATAAACACAGGTATTTCCTTTCCCATGCTTGCAAAGCAGCAGGAAAGGCCAGCAGGAAAGGGGAAAAGAAGGCAGGACTTGCCCTTCCACAGAGCTCCCAGGCTGCACTTAGGGAGCAAAACCCAAAGGCAAACCCACACCTTTCCAGCCCTGTGTTCCTGGTTTGAGCTCACAGCAGGTTAAACTCTCCCTCTTGTGAGCAGGAAGCTGATCACTGCTCCAGCCCCCAGAGCTCCAGCGCTTACCACAGACCTGGGCCCCGTTCCGGCGCCCCTGGACCCCGAACACACCGAGCTGCCTTCTCAGCGCGCCTCCACGTGCGGATCTCCCGCCACCACAGGCGGATCTCCCGCGCAGGGCGCCTTTCGCACACCAAGGACCAATCAGGACAGGGCACGGCGCCAGGCTCTGCCCCTTGACGGTTGGGCGGAAGGCGCGGTCCTGTCCAGCTGTGACCCTGGGACCGCGGGTTCGAGCCCTGGGCTCGGGAGCAGACGCGCTCGAGTCCTAGAGCCCGGGCTGGGGGCTTCCCTCATCCTCCTTGTCCACCCACTCCGCTGGTGGTGCTGGGGACCGCAGTCAGCTCGCTGGCACAGTGCGAGCAGCAGAGCACCCCAACAGGATGCAGCATCTGCAGCAGGGCACCCCAACAGGGTTCAGCATCTGCAGCAGGGCATCCCAACAGGGTTCAGCATCTGCAGCAGGGCATCCCAACAGGGTGCAGCATCTGCAGCCAGGCACCCCAACAGGGTTCAGCGTCTGCAGCAGGGCATCCCAACAGGGTTCAGCGTCTGCAGCAGGGCATCCCAACAGGGTTCAGCATCTGCAGCCAGGCACCCCAACAGGGTGCAGCATCTGCAGCCAGGCGCCCCAACAGGGTTCAGCATCTGCAGCCAGGCACCCCAACAGGGTTCAGCATCTGCAGCAGGGCATCCCAACAGGGTTCAGCGTCTGCAGCCAGGCACCCCAAAAGGGTTCAGCATCTGCAGCAGGAAGACAACATCCCTTTGGTTTCTCTGCGGACAACCCTGAATGCCCTCTGCCATGGACACCCCTTCTCAGGGATGGACACGGGGCAGGGACTGACCACATGGCTACTGTGAACCCCCCCCAGGGTTTAGGGGCACAGGGTGCTGCCAGGGTGAGGCACAGCACAAGTCCAGGCTCTGACTGATATTAAATTGTCTTTATTACACAGATACAGAGTTAAGAACAGACATAACCTGAATCATAAAGTTTACATCTTTCACAGGTCAAACATACAGTACACTTAGAGAAAGCGGGAAACAGCAAAGGGGTGGGGGGGGACAGCATGCCGAAGGAAAGTCCTACCACGTCATCTCTCTGGGCTGGCCCCCAAGTCCCCCGAAACCCTCCCAAACCCCCCAAAACCCATGTGTCGGGGCTGGTTTCCAGGCCCCTGTCACCCCCCAAGCCCCGGTATCCCCATCCCCAGGGCTGGCAGGGTCACACAGGCAGGGCACGGGAGCAGGAAAGCCTTGAGTAAGGGGGGAATGGTGGCACAACACCTCCCTCCTGGGGCTATGGCATTCAGTGGCATCAGAGGATCCCCTGGGAATGCCACCAAGGCACCCAGGTCCTGGGACCTGGTCCGCAGTGCCTGGGACCTAGTAAAAACGTGGCATCTTGTTCCCAACCTCAAACCCACCAGGAGCCAGAGTGTCACCCCGAGGAGAAGGGAGGACCCCGGTGGGCCCTAGAGGAGAAGGGCATGGAGAAGCTGCAGGGGGTTATAGGGGGCTCTGGCAGTGATGGAGCAGAGCCCAGGCGGGTGTGGGACCCTGCTCCAGGGTGCCCAGGCTCACCAGGATGCGGCACTTGGGTTTCAGTGGGATTTCAGGTTGGGAACGTGAGGAAGGAGCTGGAGCCACCTCCTCCAGCACAGTGCCGCACCCAGCATCCTGGGGTCTGCCTCCCCGTGAGGACCAGGACCTCTATCCCCACACCACCAACACTGTCCCCAAGCTGCGATGGCGGGGAGGAAACCAAGAAGGGGATCTATGGGTGGCCATGCGTCCATGATCCAGCAGAGGACTATGCCCAGCCACCTCAACCCCCGTGTCCCCAAACTGCCCCACAGCCACCGGGGTGTCCCTATTCCCAGCTATGCTCATCCCTCTCCCATCTCCCATACCCCATAAAACCACCAAAGAACATGGCTTGGGCATGGCACAGGGCACACATCCCCTGGCCCCCCACATGCCCCAACACCGTTTTGGAGTAAAACCCCACAGAAGCTCCGGCCAGCACCTCCCCAGCGCCGCAGCCACTTCACTGCGAGGGATGTGGCTAAAAACTAATGTTTTTGGGAAATATTACACTTTAAAGCTGTCGTTCTGGTTTGGACATCTGCTAGCGCCTCCCGTCACTGCCCATCCCATCCCTCCCTCAGCTTTTGGTTTCAATGCAAGGTTCTGTTGGGTATTTTTGTCATTAAAAAAACAACAAAAGAAGGAAATAATAAGTAAAGAAAAGAAATGAAAGCAAACCAGAAGGGGGTGGAAACGAGAGCATTCCCATGGAAATTCCCTATGGAAATGCTCTCGTCCACAGTTTCCCGGCGAGGCGGAGGTAGAGAGGCAGAGCCCCGGTGTGGGGCTGGGAACACATGGGGATACACAGGGACACGTGTGGTGGGAAGGGCAGCGATGGGATGGACACCCGGGAGAGCAGGCGGCCTCGCAGCAGGCGCATCTGCAGAACTCTTATATATTACCTCTTCTCAGGAAACGTAAGAAAAATAGACAATATTACATATGTCACACCATAAATAAAGTGAACAGTCACTCGAGGGGCAACCCGGGAGAGCTCCCAGCCTTGGGGTGCGCAGAACCCCCTCTGGAGGGATGCACCGAGACCTTGGGGTGCACAGAAACCCCCTGGAGGGATGAACTGAGACCTTGGAGTATACACAGAAATCACCCCAGGGGATGCACTGAGACCTTGGGGTGCATGGAAACCCCCTGTGGTATGCGCCGAGGTCTCAGGGTGCACAGAAACCACCCTAGAGAATGCACTGAAACCTTGGGGTGTGCAGAAACCCACAGCAGGGCTCTGTGCTGGTTGCACAGGTCCTGGAACATCACCTCGGTGGTGTCCCATGCACCAAGCTCTGCTGCGGTGGCACGGCAAAGGGCCCCTGGGTGACTGAGAACACAACAGACCTGGCCCCGAGCCGTTCCCTCCTCCTCCTCCCCTACAGAAAACACACAGGATGGGTTTGCAAATGCGGAACAATTACATCTCCTACAGAGCACACGACTGCTGCTCGCCTCCATCCAGCCTCGCTCCCCCACACCACGGCCTCCAGCGCGTTCTCATCATCCTTTGTTTGGCAAATGTCTCTTATTATTATCATCGCTATTGTCATTATTATCGTTATTATCAGCATCTTTTTGGACCTCTGCAAAACACTATTTACATTCACATTAGCATACAGCACTCCTGCCCTGCGCGGGGCTTCCCTCCTCTTGGAGCCGGGCGACTTTCCGTATTGCACTCCCGTCCTCTGTGCTTTGTACAACAGTGCAAGAAGCACACAACAACCGGCATCGTCCTTGGCTGCCTCCCCAGCTGGGAAGGGGGTGCTGCTCGCTTTCCTTTCCTTTCCATCTTCCTCTTCCAAATCCATGTCAAATAAATCCAATGTGGGGTGTCAGGGCTGGCGGGGGGGGGGGGTGTCCGGCTGCAGGTGACCCCCAGTGGCTTCGGGAAGGGAGAAACCAAAATCTGTGGTTTTAACTCTCTTTTTCCATGGCGGTGGTGGGCAGAGGTAGAGATGCGCCAGCTCTGGCTGCGGTTCTCAGCCACCGTCTCCCCCTCCTGCAGCTCGGGGACTTGGTTTGCTTGAAAAACACCCATTTTTTTGCTTTATTGGAATGGAAACCCAGGGGCGCGTCCATCCGGCCTCGCGGGGAGGGAAGAGAGCGACGACAGAACGAAACGAACTTTGGCAGTGGAGAGACGTTTGGATCTTCCTTGGTTTTGGATTTCCTTTGGAGCAGAGGTGAGTCTGGTCTGTTCTTGGCTAGCTAGCAAGGTAGTTACAGGTGAGCGTCCGTCGCGCGGCTTGACTTGGCGTCGTCTGGTTTTTGGATTTTTCTCTTTTTTTTCTTTTTTCTTTTTTTTATTCCTTTTTTACAATTTCTTACTTAAAGCCAAAGAGTTCGACGTTTTCTTTTTTATTTCTTTATTTTTTTTTTACAAAAAAAAAAAAAAAAAAAAGGGAAAAAATTTAAGAGAGAGATGAAGAAAAGAACTTTCTTTCCTTCTGCAAGCGAGCCCCTTGGCAGTGCCAGTATGGGCCAGAACCAAGCTGGCCTCTCCCCGTGTCACTCCATGGCGAGGCTGCAGCCACATCCCTCATCCAGAAAGCAAAAATAGGACAAAAACCCCAAAAAAACCCCTCAAAAATACCCAAACCACAATCCCCCAACTGATAGAAAACCAACCAAGAAAAAAAAAGAAGCCAAAACAAAGACTGAAGAGAGAACAGAGAAGACCGGTATTTGCCTTAACTCCACTTAAAGCCCAGTTTGAGGATCCGTGAGGATTATTTGTGAAGAGCTAGAGAGGTCGTTTCGGAGGTCACACAAGTCAGGTAGCTGAGGAGATTGCATCGAGTGCAGTCCGTGTCTCTTGGAGAGCGGTGGCAGCAGCGTTGCTCCCAGCCTGGCTCAGCGGGATGCGCTCTCCACTGGAGCCGGGGTGGCCGGCGTGCCGGCGCGGGACGCGGACACCGAGCCCGTCTCGCTGGGGCTGCTGGCAATGGTGGCCACCCCGTCGGGCTGCCCCGGGCCCGGTGGCAGCCCCACACCGGCGCTGGGGGCAGCGGGGGCCGGCAGCCCCTGCAGAGTCTGCCCGCAGACGTGGTGGTGCTTCTCCCAATCCTTGTGCTGGCAGAAGGAGCCGCAGTAGCGGGCGGTGTTGCAGCCGCTGCAGGTCTCGCTTGCTTTGCGCCCGCAGTTCCAGCAGCTCTGCGGGGATGCAGGGTTAAACCTCAGACCTGGGTTGTGCACCTGCATCCCAGATCATGCGCCCCATCACGGACCATGTGTATGCGTCCTGGACCGTTCACGTCATCCCAGCCTGTGCATCCGCACCCTGGACCATGCGCCCCATCATGGACCATGTATTCACATCCCAGACTATGCATCCCCATCCATGACCATGTATCTGCATCCCAGACAATGCACATCACTGTGGCCTGTGCATCCCTATCCTGGGCTATACACCCCATCATAGACCATGCACCCACATCCCAGACCACGCATTCTCATCCTGGACCGTACACATCATTCTGGACTGTGCATCTACATCCCAGACCATACACATCATCCTGGACCATGCACCTCCACCCCAGACCATGCAGATCATCCCAGCCTGTGCATCCCCATGCTAGACCGTGCATCCCCATCCTGGACCATGCACATCATCCAGGACCACACATCCCCATCCTGGACCAAACACATCATCCTGGGCCATGCATCTGCATCCCAGACGATGTATATCATCCTGTCCTATGCATCGACATCCTAGACCATGCATCTACATCCCAGACCATACACATCATCCTGGAGCACACATCCTTAGCCTGGACCATGCGTCTCACCCCATGGTGTAGCTGCAGCCCCCCAGTACCCACGCTTACATGCAGAGATGCTGCAAAACCTGACTGCAGAAGGACTACGTCCCCCCCCAGCTTGCCCCTGCCAGCCCTCACCTCGCTGGAGTCCTCCTGCTGATTGATGACGGTGAGGGCATCCTCGGAAGCCTGGCGCTTGGCCTCGGCCAGGGCTCGCTCCATCTTGGCTCGCTCCGTCGTGATCAGCTCGTGGGCTTTCCGCTCGGCGTCCGACACAGCCTTCTGCAGCTCCGACATGGCCTGGCGCTTCACCTCGTTCACGGCTTCTTCTGGAAGGAAGGCAGCTGAGCATGGCATGGGGTGTGCCGGCCACCCCAGCCCCGGCCCTGCGGTCCTCCTCTGCAGCAGTGCCATGAGGAGGCTGCAAGCATCAGCTCCCCACCGCAAACCCACCCCAAACCCCTCCAGTACCACGGGCACCCAAGGGCAGCACAGGGAGGGGATGGGGCAGAGACCCTGCTGCTTGGCACACTGATGGATGCTGCTGCCTGCCCTGCACTCACCAGCCTTCCTCCAGATCTCCTCCGGCATGTACCCAGAGAGGGGCCGAGGTGTGAACTCCCGGTGAGCATCTGCGAAAGAGAAGAGGCGATGCCATGAGGAGATGCTGTTGTCTACAAACCCACCCTCCAGCAGCGCCGGACCCCCAAAGGAACAGCACCGGCACCCCAGAGAGGGGCACAATCCCCCTGAACGCACCCCATGGCCCCGGGGGTCAATACCTAACTGGGGTGCCTCGGAGGCAGAGGAGCTGTTGTGGGGCCGGGCGGACGGGGGGCTGCCCTTCTTCATGTCCTCGGCATCGCTGTAGCGCCGGATCCAGTGGTTGAGCTCCTCGCGGTCGGCCTCCTGGCACCGCCGCAGCACCGTCAGCGACCGGCGCGTCTTCTCCACCATGTCCATGATGCAGTTCAGCAGCTGGGGAGGAAAGAAACGTCAAGGTGGGGGGGGTTCTGCTGCATGCAGCTGGGGGTGCTGCGGTGCATAGCACAGGAGTGGGGGATTCAGGCTATGCCAGGCTGTGCCAGGGCTGGGTATCACTGGCTGTGGAGAGCAGAGGATGCTCAGGAGCAAAGCCCAAGGGGGAATGCGGTGGGGATGGAGGGCAAAGCAGGGGGAGGCAAAGCACACACACATAGGATGATGTAGGATATGCGGGGGGACACTACATACATTGTTGAGGTGTTTCCATTCCTCTGCCCATTCCCGGTCAGTTAGCCGGTGGTCGATTACCTCCTCCTGCCGTGCCCCGTGCACTGCTGCAAGGCAAACAAGGTCAGACCCCTCAACACCCATCTGTCCCTGGGGACCATGGGGGTCTCCAGCCCTTTGCCTGCTCCCTCAAGCCCTGGGGGATGCCAACACTCACCGGCGGGCCGCTGGCGCTCGCGGAGCTCGCGGGGGTCAGGGTGCCGGTAGACATCACGGTAGTGATGCGCCATGGCCATGTCCTCCAGGCGGTAGTGCTGGGGCAGTGGTGGAGCGGCCGGGGGGTGCCCCATTCCATTGGGGGGGTGGCTCAGCCCATTGCTGGGGCTGTAGCGCTGCGCCGGGCTCATGGTGCACGGCCGCTTGCTGAGGTGCTCCGGGTGCAGAGTGTCTCGGTCCAAACCGTTCTCTTTGGTCCTGGATGGAAAGGAGGAGGTTGGTCCCTGCCGGGCACCGATGTCCCTGGATAAACACCCAAAGCATCCCCCCGGCTTGTACCTGTCTGGCGTCCTCCTCTTGCCGCTCTCGCCCACCTCCAGGAGCAGCTCGGAGGAGTCGATGGGAGAGGAGGCATTGGCGTCCAGCAGCAGCTGCTCGTGCTGCGCCAGGTACTGGGCCGGGGTCTGCTTGGCCATGCGGGCGCAGTGCAGCAGCTCCCGCTGCAGCAGCGGCAGGTTGGCCTGTGAGGGGATGGAGAGTCCGGTCCATGGCCCCATAAATCCCCCCACGGCCCAGCACCCCACTGCTCAGAGCCCCACACTGCAGTGAATGGGGTCCTGAGCACCTTCTCCAGATGAGACCCTGCTTGCTGCAGTGTGCCCGGGCCAGCTGGGCTGCTGGGGGGACATACGTGGCACCCCACAGGGTTCAGCCGTGTGCTGGAATGGGCACAGCATCAACAGAACCCTCCTGCATCCTGCCAGGGCTGCAGAGCATCGTCTCCTACTCTATCCCCACAGCTTTCACCCTGGGGACCTGAGCACCCAGGCTGGGGAGCACCCAGCCCATCTGGCACCCATGGGACATGAGGACCAGCTATGAACTCCCCGCCCCAGCACTGCAGCCTCTGGGAGCACTCAGAGCAGCAGGAACCCAGCAGCAGGGACCCTTTCTGCCGGGGCGCTCTGGCTGCCAGCACCAGGTTTCTCTTTAGGCAGCTGATCCAGAGCCAAGATCTGTGAGATCTGTTATTGCCTGAGCCGGAGATGTCCGCTGCGGGAAGACCCTCCCCTTCCCTGGCCGGGGGGGAACAGCCCCACACAGAACCCAGCCAGCCCCAGTCTGGGAAGCACGCCGAGCCCGGCTGGTTGCAGTTAGGATAATGGGAAACATCTGGAGCCTGCGGTGGGAACAGCTGGGAGCGGGGTGCCAGGGCGGCCGCCGCGCGCTTGGCAGCGGGACAGCGGGAACGGATCCCAGCCTGCCCTGGGCTATGGGGCCACCAGCGCCCACAGGGACCCTGTGAGCCAGGAATGCACCATCCCCTGCTCCCATAGACCCCTGCTCCCAGGCAGGACAAGGGGGGGGGTTCTGCTGCCCCCTGGCCACGTTTTGGCTCTGCCTTCCCCTGCCAGGAGCAAACGGCTCCGGCAGCGCTGCAGGCAGATTCCTGCGGGATTCATGGACCTCTGCTATAGGGGGTGGGGATGCAGAGGTGGAAAATGGGCTTTTTTTGCACTTTTTCATTATACGGAGGGACAGGACACTGGGGTTGAACATCTGCCAGCAGCGCCGGTGCTGCCAGGCGGCAGGAGCAGGGTGACAGCGCGGAGTCAGCGCGGGATTAGAAGGCAAACACAAAAAAGGGGATTTGTAATGAATTGCAAATGGTCACCAGCTGGGCTGAGCCCCTCGCTTTATTGCAAACAGCACCGGCCTCGTGTGACTCCACACGTGCAGAGAGAGACAGGCACACAGGGGATGCCACACGTGTGCTCAGGGGGACATGGGCAGCCCCACAGGGGACCCCAAAGCCACCCAGTGAACCCCCTTTGCTGGTGATCCTAACCCCGGCATTCCCGCATCATGCAGACGTAGTCACCCACCTTGAGGAAGGGGATGACGAAGGGTCTCAGCGGGAAGTTGGTGGCCTCCTGGAGCTTGGCATGAAACTCCTCGATGGTGAGTGTGGAATTCTGCAGGGATAGCCCAAGCTCAGCACCCCCTTGAAGCGCCCGGGGGATGCTGTGCTATTTCTCCCTATTTATGCTCCTCTGCCATGCTTCAAGTGAAAACCACCCTTGAATGAAAACCATTCTCACGGCTGGGACCCAACCCTGCCCCTTGCACTGCGCTGTGCAGATCCCAGGAGATGCTGCAAAGACAAACCCCATTTTCCCATGGTTTAGGTCAATCTAGGACCCTCTTTTCCCTTAAGCAGCATCTCCATCCCTAAAGGTGGCTGCAGGATCCCTGCATGGGGCATCACGCCGGTGCCGGCCCCGTGCGCGGGGGACGTACCACGAGCCCCAGGACGAGGGTGCGCACCCGCTCCCCGATCTCAGGGGAGATGTCATTGCCAAACTGCTGCAGCGTGGTGAGGAAACGCTTGAGCTTGGAGAGCTGGCGGGCACCGCAGGCTGGAGGGAGCTGGTGCGTGGACAGGGAGGCAGTGGAGGAGGTGGCCGGCCCGTTGCTGAACCCATTTGGGGTGGATGGGGCCCCGTTCATGGCAGTTGGTGAGTGGCTGCTCCCGTTCATCACTGTGGGAGAGAAGGGACGGCAGGTCAGAGAGGATGGCTGTGCCCTGGCATCATGGGGATAACGTGGGCATGGGGGGACCGGAGGATCCTGCTGGGTACCATGGGGCTGGCACACCCCTGGAGGCTTCGGGATGCTGCTACATCCTTGAGGCCGCATCCTGGACTGGTTCCTGGTGCTGTGAGGAGCTATAGAAAGGGATATATGCTATAAGGATGCACTGCATGGCCTAGCGCGGCGTGGGACTCATCCTACTCCTCAGTTAAGGCAGCTGAGAAAAAGGGTGCTCAGCACCCCTCACGAAGACGCCACAAGCCATTTCCACAGATCCCAGCCTGGATTGCAGCACGCTGGCACCTCCATCCCCACTGTCCCAGCCGGGAGGACAGAAGCTGCCCTCCCGTGCCAGGGGACGTCCCATTCCATGGCACGCTGCCCCATGCCAAGACACCCAGTGGGGCCACCTGGGGGTGCGCAGCGGCAGCGTGCCCGGCCCCTTGCTCTGTGCCAGCCCTCCATGCACACCCCACGAGCGCAGGGACCCTTCCGCAGCCAGCACAGGCGCTGGCGCACATCGCCCTGCGTCCCGGCCGCGCGCAGCACCCGGGCATGCACCCCGCGGCTCCCGGGATCGCACTCACCTCGCGGTGCCGCGGTGCCCTGCCTGCCCCGGCGGGCTCCCACGCGCTCTACGGCTCGGGCAGCGTCTGCCGCCCGCTAAAGAGGTGCCGAAAATAACCCCTTGGCCACAACTGCTTCTGTTCCCATGACAGGTGCGTTACTAAGTTAGACCCTGCACATGTCCGGGGTTCGCATCCCTGTGCCCTGCCAGGGGCTGCCGGGGGGAGCGCATGCTGCCCAAGCCCCCCTGCACCTCCCCGTGGGGGCTGCGGCTGCGGCTCGGGTCTCTCATGAGAGCGGATGCTTCATTTTACTTACAAAGACAGACCATCGACCATTTCAAGCAACCATGAAAACGGCCGCGAGGCAGAAACGTCGGAGGGCCAGCGTCTCGATCTGCAAGCAAAATAAAACACGCTATGATGAGAGAGCAGAGGAGGCAGCTCTCGGACAGGGTCCCCGCAGGGAATACTCCTCGATGGTGGGTGAATGCATGCCATGGGATGGAGCCGCGTCCCTGCATCCCACCGCAGCCAGAGGGATGCTCGGCTGCCTGACGTCCCTGCGCTTCGGGGCCAGCCCTGCACAGCCCCAGCACAGGGGCTTTTCCCTGAGACCAAGAACAAACAAAACACCTCTGAGCTCCGGGATGAGCCACAGCTACAAGGACACTGGCGTCTCTGTCCTTGCATTCTATGCCGAGCTGAACCCAGGATGCCACACTGGCCCCTGGGCTTGGATTAAACAGCAAAACCCCTCAGAGCACAAGCTGATTTCTAACTAAAGAGCATCAAGCCAGGATGGCAGCGGGGCTGTCACAGGGAGCACTGGGGTATGGCATTGGGGCTGTGCCTCTGAATGTTGCTCTAGAGGTGTTTTCTCCCTTCTGGGGTTTTAAGCATGAAGCAGCTACAGCCTGCTCTAGTGGGAGGTGTCCGTGTCCATGGCAGGGAACTGGAACCAGATGAGCTCTAAGGTCGTTTCCAACCCAAACCATTCCATGATCCTATGAGCAAAACCGTTGTGTGCGCATGCCCAGGATACATCTCAGCAGGGCTGAAGCAACTGCTCGTGATCACCACCACCACTCCTGCCAGGGGACCAGCCTTGGCCCCTGCCTGCTTGGACCCTGCCTTGTGTGTGCCTTGTCCAGCCGTGTGCCAGGACAGTGACACCAGCATGGAGACCTTTCCTGATGCAAACCCTGTGGGCATCCAATGAGCCCACTTGCCACGGATACAGCCAGCTTGTTGGGGCTCCCCCAGTTCAATGATGCTACAGAGACTGAGGACTCAGACTCTGAGTCCCTGCTCAGGCCTTTGATGTCACCACGCCATTCCTGCCACTGCAGCTGGCTGGAACAGTGCCCTGCCATTGCTGGGTGCCACGTGTGGACAGGACCCACAACAGGACCAGCTCCAGCCCACAGCATCCTCCATCCATCTCTCCGCAGGAGAGAGCACCCGAGGCCACGCACTGCTCTGTGACTGGCAGGAGACCAGGATGTCCACATCCCCAAGCACCTTGCTGGGCACTGCTGGCGATGGGCAGTGCCATTGTGCTCCCCACATGCACATGCATGAGCCGGGATGTGCAGCCCAAAGACATTCTCCAGCACAAGGACGGGTCACACCACCCCACAGCACAGCCAGCACCATGCAGGTCTGAGGATGCTGCTGGCCCCGGCTGCAGCGTGTGACCTGGAGGCGAAGGGAGGCAAAACCTCCCTGCCTGGCATCACGTCCCCATCCCCGTCCCGGGTACTCACTGGTGTTTGGTGTGAAGGACGGGTGCCGTGTGGCTCCCTGCGTGACGGCTGGCGGCGGCGGAGGCATGCTGGGCGGCGTGGACCTGGACTGCGTCTTCACATCAGCCGGCGAGTCGGGCATGGTGGCGGCCCGCGTCTCCGCGTTATCTGCAGGGACAGGACACGGGGTGGTGAGCGGGTGTCCCCGGATGGGTTGAGGGCAGAAGGGACCCCCAGGGACCCCAGGCTGGCTTGGGGGTCTCTGCTAAACAGTGCAGGATGGCAGCAATCTTTGCCCTGGGCACAGCTCGGGCAGTGGTGTCCTGTGCGCCTGCAGGCTGGTGGGGATGGTGATGGACGTCTGGTGCATCCACACAACGGTGGGGATGGGGGCCTCTGTCCAGTGTGGATGTGCTGTGGTGGGGACAGGCCAGGACATGGCTCTGCTGCTGCAGCACCAACTCTGCCCCACACACAGGGCACACAAAGAGCATGTGTGTCTGCAAAGCCATCACTGTCACATCCCGGCACGATCCCACCAGTGATTACCTGCCCACGTCTGGGGAATCCTCACTAACCCCTTGCCATCCTGGGCAGCTACACTCAGGGCTGCTGTAATCCCAGGCAGGGATTACGCACAGGCACTAAATCATGGGTTCCCTATGGGAATGTGCCAGCACCGTGCCCTGCGGATGGCCGGTGGTGTCACAAACCCAGTACAGGGTCTCAGCCCAGGGTGATGGTGATGGGACGGTCACAAGTGTGAGCACTTGTGGCACAGTGATCTACCAGTGTGCCTGAACCCGTGCCACCACTGTCACCAGCCCCAGCCAAAGAAGGAAGAGGCCACCACGGCTGCCCCCCGGGCCCGCGGCGCCCCGGCACGCTCCTCACCAGGCGAGGCTGATAAACACTAATCTAATATTCATGCTTAATCCACTGCAACTGTTGAGAGATTAATTGAACCCTGTAAGAGCACATTGTCCTGGCTAAATAAAACCAGGGCCTCATCCCAGGCAAGATGCTATCAGGGCTTGTGCTGCAGCCAATGCCGCACGCAGAGGAGTGGGAGATGGGAGAGCTGGGAGCAAGGGCCAAAATCTTGGGTGGTCAGCATTGTGGTCCCACAGTATCCTCCCAGTATGGGATCATTCCTCCCCGCCCACAGCACACCGGTATCCTGCAGATGCTTGGATGTTCATGCTCCTGTTTCCCTTTCCTTGCTCTCTTCTCCCACTCCAGCCACAGGAGAAACCCCACGACCAAGCCGCATCCCTCCCTAAGAGTTTCTTTACAAGGCCTGCCAAAATAAATGGCATATTTTGAAAAACACCTTTTATTTTCCTTTTTCATGGAAATGCCCATCTCCAGGCAAGGCTCTTCCAAGCCTTCCAGTTTTGGAAGCAAGATCCAGCCCTAACAGTAGAGGATGAGCCATGGTGCAGGGAGGCATTGCAAGATGCTCTCAACATCTACAAGGCTGCAACCACCCATGTGCTCAGCCTGAGGCTCTGGCTCTCCGCACAACAGCCATGGGGCATGGGGACAAGCCGCAGCAGCTTGGGGACAGCGTGGCAGCTTGCCCGGGTGAGGGTACCTGAAGCAGCTCCAAGCACAGGTTTGACTCTGCTGCTGCTTGCAGGGAGGAGGAGGGTCCAGGCTGCAAGGTGCTCACCCCTGCCTGCATTCCTATCTCTGCCTGCATCCCTTTCACCATCCCTGTTCCCATCTGCATCCCTGGCATTGTCCATGTCTGTATCCCTGTTCCCATCTGCATCCTTAGCAGCATCCTTGCCTGCCTTCTCATTCTTGTCCCCCTTGCTGTCCTAATGCCATACGCATGCCCACACTGAGAGGAAAACATAGATACACTCATTCTGGCATGCACATGGCTTTTCCACAGCTTTCCATCAGGAGGAAAGTTTCCACAAAGCCTGGCTGTGTTTTTTCCTGTATTTTCCTTAATTTTCCTCTGAATCCTAAATTTTCCCTGAGGTGTTTGCAGTCCAAACACCACCCTCCAGGCATGGGGATAGGGAATGCCCCCAAATCTGATGGATTTTCCCAATGCCCAAAGCAAACAGACCCTGGGATACCCAGAGGATCTGGCCACCAACCCAGATCCCTTGCAGGATGGGGCAGGCTCTGTGGTGGGTGATGGGGGTTTTGGGGGCACAGTGCAGCCTCCCAGCAGCACCTCCAAACAATAATTCCCCAACACGACTCAAACCTCACCGGAATTTCTTTTTCCTTCTCCTTTTTTTCCGCCCTTTTTTCTTCTCTTTCTTTGGGGTAATTTGTCCCAGGCGCTCGGGGCTGTGTCTGTTTTCCTCCATCTGGTTTCCATTAGGGCTGTGCAGCCCAGATGAATAAGTAATAATATAAAACTAAAAGGATTAGTATTCTCTCCTTGGCTGGTGGGAGCCGTGTCCCCCACCCTGCCTCCCGGGGCCAGCGGATGCCGGACTCCGCACACCCCTGTGTGACCCCGAGCCCCCCATTTGTCACCCCGGAGGGTTTAACCCCACACACACTGGTCTGGGCATGGTCACCGCTGCGGTGGCTGAAGGAGCCTTGGCTTGCCCATAGCACCCAACCCCATGCTGCCCCAGCAGGGCTGCAGGGCTCAGGGTGTGCGACCCCACTGGGCACAGGCAACCCCTGAATCACAGACTCATAGAATGGTTTGGGTTGGAAGGGACCTTAAAGCTCCTGCAGTTCCAACCCCTGCCACGGGCAGGGACCCCTTCCACTGGAGCAGCTTGCTCCAAGCCCCTGTGTCCAACCTGGCCTTGAACACTGCCAGGGATGGGGCAGCCACAGCTTCTCTGGGCACCCTGGGCCAGCGCCTCAGCACCCTCACAGGGAAGAACTTCCTTACATCCAACCTAAATCTCCCCTGTTTCAGTTTGAACCCATCACCCCTTGTCCTATCACTACAGCCCCTGATGAAGAGTCCCTTTCCAGCATCCTTGTAGCCCCCTTCAGATACTGGAAGGCTGCTATAAGGGTGTCTGCTTGTCCGTGTGCTCCTCAGTGATGGATGCTGAAAAGCACCAACACATGGCACTGTGCAATTGTGCACACCAGCAGGCACCAATGCACAGCATCACACAGCTGCAGGCTGTGCAACAGACCAGGATGCCAACATGGGATCAGGCTCCCTGTCCTTCCCAGGCAGCCTTGGGCAGGAGATGGGGATGTGTCAGCCCTAGGAGGAGCCTGAAGACTGTGAAGCACCCAGGCTGGCTGCTCTCAGCAATGGGGATGGAGAGGGCAAGGACCTGCCCTGACTGTGGCCATCAGAAAGCTCTGGCTTCCTGCAGCCCTTCCCTGCCAGGCCAGGTGAAGCTTCCCGGGTGAGGAGAGGGTTAAAAAGGAATTAAAAGACCAGCATCCTTCATGCTCTCCAAATGGCCACAAATGAAATCCAGATGCTGGAGGCGACGTCTCCTGAAGCCAGGCTGCCTCTGAAACAAAGGCAGGCAAGCATTCCTGCTCCTCAGCTGCTGCTGCCACGGGGGCCAAGAACAACTCCCTGATAAGATGTCGAGGGACCCAGCTATCCCAGCTGGAGCATGTTAAGGAAGCGTGCAGTGCCGGCAGCCAGGCAGCAGCACCGGCCACGTGCATGAGCCCGGCAGAGGTGGTGGGAGCTGCAGGACACCGTCATCTCCCTCTTCTCATCCCGATCCACTCCCCAGGGATGCAGTGACAATGGGGGTAGGTGACAGCAGGCTCTTCCCCAATTGCTTGCAGAGGGATTGCGAGCAGGACAGCGCTATGGGATGCAGGAGGGATGTGCTCACTCTGGCAGCTACCAGGGACCCATCACCAGGGTGTTCCCTATACATATTCTGGGGAGCCAGGCTAGCAGGGAAAAGCCTCAGCACTTGTCAGCATAAATGAAGCCTTTGCAAAGGAAATCCAATTAATTAAACCCTCTGCACAAGATGTAAATGACCTTGGTTTTGGCCAGCTCTAGGCACAGGGAGCTCTTGTTGCTGTGAGGGCGATGGGACATGGACGTGCCCAGCGGTGCCAGGGCCATGCTGGCAACAGGACCACACCATGCCCAGGTACCTCCGCACCCAGCCCTGCCAGGCCGCTGCCTGCACTCCTGCCTGCAGGCGGTGACCCTCAGAGGGATGCCCATGCCTCAGGTGGCACAGGTCTTGCGGTGCCCTGCTCCTCCAGCCAGGGGATGGTGACAGCCTGGCCCAGCATGGGTGACAGTGCCATGCCAACCACCCCACGAGCTTGGGCATTGCCCCTCTGGTTTAGTCTGGCTGCTCAGCTCAGCGGGACCTGCCACCCCTGCACCACCACAGCAGCCCTCTGCAGCAGCTGGTGAGCCAGCCTTTGTTTCTGCCACCCTCACCATGCCCGTGGGCATCCTGGGATGGGTCCCATGTCACTAGCCCAGGCTGGGATGCTCCCCACGCACAGCACTGGGACTAAAGTGGGTTTCACCATAGAATCATATAATCATGGAATACCATGGTACAAGGGACCTCAAGTACCATCTGGTCCAACCTTTCATCCTGATTTACTTCGCTTTCCCCGCAGCCCCGCTGGAACAGCATCCCAGGGACATCCAGCACTGCTGGGGGACGCACCATGGGCAATGCTCCTCACTCAACTCCAGGGCAGCAGCTGCCAACAGGGACTCTGCTGCCTAGTCCCCTTCCATCTCCCCCATTGTGGCAGTGACAGCACAGCTCCATGTGGGACATTGACACAGGACCAGGCTCCCTGATGTGCCCCGAGCCCAACAAACCCCATTTCTCAAGCCACCCAAAGACCCAAACCTGCTGCCTTGCTCGGTGCTGGCAGTGCCAGCCAGCTCTCATCCCGTGTTGGCATGGCCAGGGTGGATAGGAGTGGTTTTGATTTTCCTCGAAACAACAACAACAACAACAACAAAAGCCAAAAAGCCCTCTCTGTTTTACAAGCCTTCATTTGCTATTGTTTATGTAAACAGGTAAATTGTTTCGTATCTCAATTAAAAACATCTGCCACATAAATGAATACCAATTAACTCATCCTGTTTTTAATTACTCTGTTAATTACACACAGGCAGCAAAAAGGATGGCAGGGGAATAGGGAGAGCATGCTTACAACCCCCTCTTCCCACCTTGCTCTTGGCAAGGATCCGAAATGTGCCCAGATAATGATGGATTAAGGTGGGTGGTGGATACCGTGGCTTGTGGCCAGCTCTGGCGTGGCAGCTTCTGCCTGGCTGGGCTGGGTGCTGGTGGGGTGCCTTGCAGGGGTATTTCCCATCACCCTCCCAAGAGATGCCCTGTTTCGGAAACCCCAGGTCCCATGGGACACGCCAACACCACCTGCATCATCACCCGTGCTGGCAGCGACTGCCACGCAACCTGGCTGGTTTTCCCAACATCAGACCCATGTTTGCTCTCAGAACGTGTCCCAGGGGAGAGAAAACTCGGGATGCTGCATGGGGAGGGCGGGAGGATGGAGGAGGCTTCACACGAGCAGCATCCTCATGGACCAAGCGCATCCTTGAGGTGCCCCTGGGAGCCCTCCTGCTGCCGAGGGTCAGCAGCTCTGCATGGGCACAGCATCACAGCGTGGATGACACCCTCGAGCGGGACCAGCAGCAGTCGCCGAGGGACCCCGGGCGCCGCCAGCCCCTCGCCCCCCCAGCTGCGGGAAGCTTTCCAAGCGAGCAGATGGGGCAGGGAAGCGGCGGCAGCGAGGGGGAGAGCAGAAAAGGCTATTTTCTCACGCTACATATTTTACAAGTTGAACATTTTGAGCATTTCAGCCTCGCCTGTAAAAGCATCTCGGGCTCAGCACCGGGACTTGATGCTGGAGCCTGTGAGCCAACAGCGGCCGGCGGCAGCATGGCCTGCCAGCACAGGCAGGGGATGGGAAGTGGGGTCCTCTCCATGCAAACGGCCAGGCTTGGGGGCTTTCCCTAACCCACTGGTGCTGCAGGAGCTGCATGATGGCCAATGCCCCACACCAAGCCTTGAGCTGGAGCACAGCATCCGTTGCAAATGCTGCCTGCAATGTCGTGCCCCAGTGCCACCGTCTGACCTGCCCCACCAGCAGCTCCCAGTGCTGCCCGCACACCCTCCCTGCTCCCCAGCAGCCTCATGCTCCTGGATATTAAATATACTGGATAAACACCATGAATAAACAGTGCCATGGCCAGCCTGGCAGAACTGCAGGCATGTGGGCAGCTCAGGGATGAGGCTGATCCCATCAGCAACTCCACCAGGAGTTGCCCTCTGCCTGGGAAACATCCGTGTCTCACTGCAAACCCCCTTCCTGGTGCAAGGGTCCGTCAATCACTTTACAACATGGCTGTGCTGGAACAGCAGCTGGTCCAACAACACATTGCCAAAGGGGCACCCCAAACCAGCCCCATGTCCCTTTGGATGCTCTTTGAGGGCAGTGAGAGGGGCTAAAATGCCCCAAACGGCAAGTTCTGCAGCCACCCCACCACATGCACAAGGATGCTTGTGCCCAAAGGCGATCCTAAGGATCTGGAGGGAGAGAGTGGCTGGGGAAGGGAAAACATCCCCCTGCACATGCCAGTGCCTGCAGGGAGCTCCTTGCGATGTCCCTGCAGTGTGGGAATGCCGAGGCACTGCCGGCTCCCCAGGGACCCCTGTCTGGATCCTGCCCTGCAGCCGCCAGGGTGGTAACAGCTCCGAGGGGTGCCGAATCCATCCGTGCATCCCCACAGCCTCCGGGCTGCTGCGTTGCTGACTCTTTGTCTGTTTGTTAACCACGGGCTCCATTTCCAGGCGATTTTTACCCATGTGAGATTGAATCAAACATCGCAGGAAAAAAAAAAAAAAAAAGAATCATCAATGAGAATTTTGCAAAATAAACAGGAAATCCCGTGGATGTTTTCTGGAAACATGGGTCAGCATCTCCCGAAGGGAAGCTGTGTGCTCGTCAAGGTGGGGTTGCCCCTGCAAAGCCTGAGCACGATGGGAGGGAATGCACGAAACAAGCTTCAGGATGTCTAAAAATAAACCCCAAACTGGGCAATGGCACCGGCGCCAGCAGAGCCCGGGCAGGGGAGTCTCCTCTGTGCCACCAGCACGGTCTCACCCCATGCCGGCCATCAGGAAGCACCCAACTTGGGGACATCCCTTGACCCCAGCCTGGAGGGGCAGTTTAATGCTGCATATGGTCCGGCTTAGAAAACACAGGTCAGGGCTACAGCATCCGACCTGCACCCCCTCGACCCCAGCAGCAGCATTGAAGCCCAGCACCCGTGGGCTGTCCCCGTTCCCTCTCAAGGCTCAGGAAGCCCCGTTTGGCAGGATCAGGCCCTGATTTGCCCAAATCCTGGTGCACACCACAACTGTGCTGATCTGCCCGGGGGCAGAAGCAGTGTGGGTGTTGGTGACAGGGCTGGTGTGTGTCCCTGGGGAACACTGCCACCACTTTGGCTTGCCTCGGACAGCCCTGCACTCCCTGCCTGGCTCACCAGCAACCCACTGACCCCCACTAAGAGAGATAATAACAGACATTTAGGGGATGCCTCTCCTCCCCGGCGGCCCCATGGCACCCCACAGCACCCCACATCCCTGCCCTGGGCAGCCGCGAGGAAGGGGATGCTGATCTGCCTCCAAACTGCGCCGGGATTTAAGCCGGCTGCCGGCAGCGAGCGGAGCCGAGAGCCCATTTCCATCGCAAAGCCGGACACCGCGCAGCACAGATCCTGCCCGGGGTTTTCCACACGTGCAAACGTGGTTCAGAAGCAGAAACCCAGCGAAGGGACACAGGGGACACCACCAGCTCTGAGCCCCCGCCTCGCACACTGGCTGCGGGCAGCCATACACCCAGGCAGAGGCTGGGGGGCTGCTCGACCATCCTAACCCAAAGCGGGGCTGAGCATCAGAGTATCTGTACATCCTGCATCCTGGAAGCTTCCAACGTAAGAGGCAAATCCTGCACTCACACGAGGCCTCAAAGCTGTCCCCCAAACCCAGCGCCCACCCCATACCAGCACTCGGTACCACGGGAGAGCAATCTCTCCCCCCCCTCCACCTTGTCTTTTCCTCTCTACAAGCCCAACATCTGTAATCGCACGTTTTCAACCAAAACACTACCAACATCCGGCTGTCCCCAGGTAAAACCTTACCTGCCAGCACAGACAACAGCCGGGAGGCAGCAGGCAGAGAAAACCCCCTTTGCACAGCCAAGTTCACGTCCGCTTGCCTCCCCAGCCACAGCACAAGCAACGCTCAAGATTCCTCCCCGTGTGGAAACGCTCTGCGCAGGGACCTGCCCTACACACCTCCGGAGCCCTGAGCGCCTGCCCTGCGTGGTAGCTCAGCTCCATGGGGCTCCCACTCGAGGACTACGGGCACCGGGGCTGTCAGCATCGTCCCTGGCTGCTGCTCCACGTTCACTGTGGAGTTTTGGGTTTGCTCCCCCTTATCTCCGTGCCCTGTGGCATAGCAGAGCTCACCCCTCTGCGGTGCCGAGCAGACGGATGTCTGCAGAGAGTCCTCAAGTCGCTCGACAAAGGAGTGGAGAATTAATATTCCTTTTAATTAAAAGCAGCAAAATGTCTTTGTTCCTGAACAGAGAGAAAACAACAGAGGGAAGAGCTCAAAAGCTCCTTTTAAGCTAGAGACGAGACCATCGCTAGATTCAAAGACACTGTCAACGTGCACGTGACCTCAAATTAAAACAACCCAAAATGAAACCCAGCAGCGGCGGCTCCTCTCCGAAAGCGAAGGGAAGTTGCGAAGTTTTCCTTGGCTAATAGGGGAAAAAGGAAAAAAATCCAACAAAAGGTGCGTTCAACCAGAGGAGCGCTCTGCAGAATCCGAAGGCACCATCCAGTGGCAAGGGAAGCGATGGGGACTGCTGGCTGAGCCCCGGCCCAGCATCACGGAGGAGCCCAGGCAGAGAGCGGTGCCAGGCTTGCTCCATCCCTACACAGACAGCATTCCCTCGGCAAAGCCAGGCTGGAGCGAGCGGCAGAGTGCCAGCCAGCGCTGCTTAATGCAATTCTGATGGGAAAGCAAGAGCCGGACGGTGATTAATGGCTGCGAGGATCGGAAGCAGAGAGCTGGATCCCTTCCTTCCCAAATCCGCGTCCAACAAGCTGTCCCCTGTCACACAAGAGGACACCGCGCGTGTCCCCAGCACAGACCCGTGTCCTCGCACGTAAGCATAGAATTACTCTGCCGTAGCTGTAACTTCACAAACCAGCCCCGGGTTTCCTCCCACTGACTCTCCCGAGTGGATCAGCTCCTCCTCGCCACGAAACGTGGCTCCATCTCTCCATCGCCGGCGGCCGGAGCGGGATATGGAGCCGGCGGGTTGGTGGTCCCAGGAGGAGGGATGCAGGGATGCAAAACACATCTCCCGCCGGGCAGAAGCCGGGGCCCACGGCCGGGGGAGGGTTTACTGCAGGGGACACACGCACACACAGACTCGCGTGGGTCTCGGGGTGCTGGGCCGCCCCGGCTCTCAGAAACCTGCTGCCGGATACGGGAAGGGGAGAGGTGACCGCTGCACAGACGGCGGCGCCGGTGCCCGCTCGCCCCTGCTTGCCCTGCCCCGCGTCCCGAGAGCGGCCGAGCGTGGGGATGGAGAGACCGCGGCGGTGGGGACCGTGCTGGCTCCGGCACCGGGAGCATCCCCGTGCCCGGTGCATCGGGAGCACCCCTGACACTGCGAGAACCCCCCGGGTACCGGGAGCGTCCCCGACTCCTGCGCACCCGGATCCTCCCCCAGGCACCGAGAGCATCCCCGTCCCGGAGCACCGGGAGCATCCCCGACACTGCATCAGGAATCCTCCGGGCACCAGGAGCATTCCCAGCCCCTCTTCCCTGCGAGCATCCCCCTGGCACCGGGAGCCTTCGACTCCCCTGCGCACCGCGAGCATCCTCCGGGCACCGGGAACATTCCCAGCCCCTCTTTCCCGGGTGCGTTCCCGGCCTCCAGGCTCCTCCCGGTCCCCGCTGCCGGCCGCGGACGGCACTTACCGTCCTGAGGTGTGGCGCAGGCGTGAGGTAAGTCCCAAGGCAAGGGCCGGCAGGACCTGCCAGAGCCGGCAGCGGCCCCCGCCGGCGGCGGCCCCGGCCCGGTTAAGGCCGGCGCGGGCGGAGCGCGGCCCCGCGGCGGCGGCTGCCCCCGGCACCTGCCCCCCGCCGCCGCTCGCCGCGCCCGGGGCCGCCGGGGGCCGCCAGCCCGGGGGTCGGGGCGCTTCCACCCTCCCCCGGAGGGGGGGCACCGGAGGAGCGGGCGGAGGAGCCGGTAAATCCGCGGGGCCGCTTCACCCCCTGCGCGCTGCCCGGCGGCGCATCCTCCGGCGCCGCGTCGCGGCCATGGGGCGCCCGCGGCCGCGCTCCGTGCCGGGCCGGGCCCCCGCAGCGCCCGCCGCTGCCGCCGCGCCGCCCGCCCGCCCCGGAGTGAGCGCCGCCCGCCCGCGCCGCTGCCTTAGACGGCGTCGACACCGAGCCCGGCAGGGGGCGCCCCGCCGCCGCCGCCACCGGAGCGGGGCCCCCCACGGGGGTGCGTGGCCGTGGGAGGGGGACAGGGATGCGCGGGGCTGAACGGAGAAATGGGGGGTGCAGGGGGATATGGGGGGTGCTCGGGGATATGCGGACCTGAAGGGACACATGGGGGGCTGTATGGCACCTGGGGGCTAAATGAAGACATGGGGGGCTGCACAGCACCGGCGGGCTGCACGGGGTTATGGGGGCCTAACAGAGACACTGAGGGATGCATGGGGTTGTGGGGGCCTGCACGAAGATAGGGGGGAGCTGCACAGCACCAGGGAGGCTGCACAGAACCGAGGGGCTACACAGAGAAACGGGGGCTGCAGGGAGACATGGGGGCTGCACACCACAGGGGATATCCATAGGAACAATGCAGGGCTGCATAGCACCAAGATCTCCATAGGGATATGGGGGGCTGCCCAGTACAGGAGGGGCTGCACGGGGCTTAGGGAGCTGCACAAGGACTAGGGACCGGAGGGCCGTGCTGGGGGTGTATGGGTCTTGTGGGTGCAGGAAGCTGGGACTTGCAGAGGGTTCAGGGTTCACAGGGGATTGTGGGTGCTCAAGAGTGGGGGTCAGAGGGCTGCAAGGGACCAGGAGCTGTTTGCATGGGATGAGGGGTTCTGCGAGGGAAAGGGGCCAAGGCTTGTCTGGGGCCGTGGGAACGGTCAGGGGGATGGAGCTGGGGCTGTTCCAGGCTGGAGTGAGGTGGGAGGTGTTGCAAGGGGCTGGGTAGGGGTGCTGCAGGGGGCTGGCGCTGTGGCTGCTCTGCTTCTCTCTCTGGAAGGCAAGCAATAGCGGCAACCACATGCGCAGCCACAACCCCCACAGCTCTCAACATCCCCCATGCCCATCCCTGCCTGGCCTCGCTGAGGCTCCCTGGGGTGGCTGCGTGGTGCTGGCACCACAGGAATGCCAGTGGAGCCCTTCCTCTACAGCAGCGCAGGGGAATGGTGCAGGCATTCAGAGCACTGCCTGCTTACACCCGGTCCCAGCGTGCCCTCCCTGCATGCTCCATGCCAGATGGGGGGAACATTAAAAATGCCCCTCCAAGTCCTACTACGATGTTGTCTCCTTCTTGTGCGCCGGGTGACACAAGCCCTGCTAATTTCCCTGTGCTGAAACCCTGCCTCTTTGCGTAATTACTCTGCTTGGCAGCTGCCTTCCCTCTGCGAGTTGCTGCTCGGAGCCTTTGCCACCCACATGGTTGGTTCTTGTAGTCTCATCCCTTCCTGGTTCCCAGGGCTGGGCACTGGGGACCACGGTGGCTCTGCCAGGCTGCAGCATGGCTGCGTGGTTATTCATTGGCACTGTGTGATCACTGCATGGTCACTGTGTGGTCACTGCACAGCCAATGCCCCCCTACTGATGCGGTCACAGCGGGAGGGTGCTGCACCACCCTGACCCAGTGCTCCCAACCCCACTCTGGACCATCCCAACCTCCAGCTCTCTTTTTGCATGCCTCGTTCCCACAGGGAAGCCCACAGCGGGGACATTGCCCTGCTGTTGCACTGCCTGTGCTGGGGGAGCATGAAGGTTTTGACGGCTCTTGTATCTACACCACTCAGCACTGTGTGTGTGCACTGGGCAGCATCACATACCCTGCACTTCCCACTGAAGTTCTCCCTGTTCCTGCTCTTTCCTTATTCCCTATGCCCTCATTCCTTATGGGACCTTTGTCAAGGAGCCTCTTGCAGGTGAGTTTCATTGGCTGAGGAAATCCACAAAAATTTCTGGAGGAAATTCCACAGTGGAGGAAAATCCACCCCATACGCAGCTACACCAGCCCTGCTGTCCCCCCATACAAATACCTCACAGGGCCCTTCTGGGATAAGCTGCAACATCCCCAGCTCCTGGTCAACTTGGGATGCAGCTGAAGGATGTTATCAAATACCTGCTTGCTTAGCACCATCTTGCCCCATGAGCCCACGAGCAAAGGCAGATGTAGCCAGGCACGGCTGCCCATGCACCCTGCATTTGGGAGCAGGGTCTGCTTCATTCCTATTCCACACACGCAGCCTGTAATTTTGGTCTATTGAAGTCATAATTCACTACTGTGAAAATAAACATTTGTGTTAGCTCGCTTTATTCAGCGGGCCTCGTCTGAATGTTAATAATTCCCTGTCGGCGTGCTTGCACGTGGCCATGGCCACTGGGACAAAGCCCGATCATCCATGGCCATGCCCATGGCCACCTCCTTGCATGCTTTGCGTGGGATCTCACCATCCTTTGCACGCTGAGCCAGGGGATTCCAGCAGAGAGATAGGGATAGAAGTACCACTGAGCGCCAAGCTGGGGATAACACGGGAGTAAGATAACTGTACTATAAAAACGATGTTTAGTGAAGCAGATCTGGACCCTTCCCTGCCCACGCCTGTCCCTGGTTCTGTTTGCTTGCATTGTTTTGTGAGTGCTCCAAACCTGTGCCAGAGCTGAGCTGGGGCAGGCAGGAGGACCCCTGGATCACCCTCCATCTGGCCCCATGGCAGTCCCCATGGCTGTCCCCGGGCTGCCCCCATGGCCGTCCCCAGGGCTCACTCAGCCACCAGCCAGGGGGCCCAGGGCTCTCCGGGTTTCTCCCCGCTGGGTGCTGGTGCTTCCCCTCCGCATTTGCATCTTCCCAGCCTTTATCTTCCTCCCAGTCTCTGTATTGCTGCAATTACAGACACTTTAAAACACAATGATCTGGCTGTTAGCGTGATGGATGACAGAACCTTTCTGTCTGGTTTAAATCATTGCCGAGAGTGAGCGAACTTCCCCGGGTTAACCCCTTCCTGGCCCCACAACCCAGGCCCCTGCCCAGCCCAGGCTGGGGACTGCGAGTCGGGTGCTGCCGTGTGCCCCCACAGCACAGTGGGTCCCTTCGATAGGGATAGAGGGGGGCCTGCCATCCCTGGGGTCAGTGCTGGTGGGGAAACATCCCCCATTCCTCATGCCCCTGGGTGCATGGGGCGGATGTGGTGCAGTGGGGCAGGCAATGGGGCCAGCCCCGCTTCTGCACTGGGGTGGGAAAGCAACTGCCACGCTGAGAGATAAGTGCTTGCAGGGCCTGATAGCCTGTGCCTGGATCTGTCCCAGCCCAGGGCCTGGCAATCCTTCCCCCGGCAAATCTGGAGCGGGGCAGGATGGGGCCCCACCGGTTTCCCACCCGGCAGAGAGGGTGGAAACTCCTGTAATGAGTCCGTGCGGTCACGCCGGTGTGTGATTGATGGCGCAGCGTGCAGCGGGGATTAACTGTACATGTTACGGCAATTCACACTCCCTTTGTTTTGAGGAGCCAGCATCTCCTGACGCCTGCATCCTGCCCTGTGCCCGCCGCTGCCTGCGGTCCCTGCTCCCACCACCACCCCCGTGGGTGTCTCAGTCCTTTGCGATGGTGTTGATACCATCGCCTATCACTTCTGCTCGCTGGTACTGGTTGACCTGTAGGGAGAAGGGGATGTCCTCTGTCCCCACTGGGTGTGTGTGGGGAGAGGCTGCAGTGGAGCTGGTTGAGGAGATGCTGAGGACCAGCTCAAAGCAAAGGGCCTCCCCACAGCATGGCCTTGGTACAAGAGGGAACCACCATGGCCTGGCATAGTGTGTGCCAGCAGATAAGGTGCTCACTGAGGGCAGATGAGGGCAACTGGCATCAACCCTTGCAGGAAATGGTCACCACCATGCACCATCTGGGCCCCGTATCTGCCTGTGCACATGACCCCTTATCCGCTATCAGAGCCATGCACACAGGCTGGGGGCAACACAGTGGTGCCATGGTTCACACTGTGCCCAGGGCAGTCCCAACTCCATGCTCCTCTTGTGCCTTTGCAGTCACCACAGTGTTGAGGTCCCTTTTCACACCGCTTGGTGCCCAGACATCAGCCCTGACCCATCACTTCCCTCCCTGTAGCTCTCACTGACCCCCTCGGCCTGCCTGTGGCCAGCACCAACATTATCCGCCTTCTCTTGGGCTCTCCCTTGGGTCTCACAACCTGGGCTCCTGCTCAGCCCTGCAGGAGCTGATTGCTACTCAGGCTGCGTCCCTCCTTGCAAGCCTCAGGCTTCTTAGAAAAGGGTTTATCCCACATTCCCCCTCTCGCTCTGCTGAGTCCCGGTATGCCGGGCAGCACCCGTGGGCACCTGCGCTGTGCTGGGGCTCCTGCCATGGCCTGGCTGTCACAGAGGCTTGTCTGGAGGCGAAGGCACTGAGCCGTGCTGCAGGTTTCCTGTGTCACCCCAGCGGGGCTGTCTGTCCGTCTGGGTTTTTCAATCTCTACCTGCTCCCTCTTGGGAGCAGAGCATCCCCGGGTGCCTGTTTGTGGTCCTCGCTGGATGTGTGATGTCCCCAGCACTTGGGGACAGTGTGAGGCTGGATGCTCACAAGCAGAAGCAGCAATGCAAAACCCCACTTCACTATAGGGTCCCCATTTCCCACAGGGACCTGTTTGCTCAGAGCATCCCTGTGGGAATGCCATGCTTGGGCTGGGCTGGGCAGGGTCAGTGTGACCACGGATGCTCCCATTGCCCAGCTGCCTGCACAGATGCGGTGGCCTGAATCTCAGTGTTTGAATCCAGAGTGCCAGGAGCCGGGCTGCAGCCCCCGGTGCTCTTCCCTTGGCATTCCTCTTGCAGGAGCCCTGGCTGCATTTCCCTGTGCGTTAGTTCATCAGGGAATGCGAGGCAGAGATAAGGGGCTGGTGGGGAGCCAGTGGCCGGGGAGACGGCTTGCCTGCCCGCTGGCTATCGCCCGCTGCAGCTGCATCCGCTGCGGTCACATCTGCTCGGCAGGAAGTGCTGCTCGCCAACCTCTGATGAAAGGGGGATCCTTTGTGCCTGCCTTCCCTCTGTGCCCACTTGTGGGGGTCCCTGGAATCAGGGCTACCTCCCCTGCAGCAGCCCTGTACCCTCAGCTGAAAGGAGCAGCCCCGTGGCTGTCATCACCAGGAAGCAGATCCAGGGGCTTTGTGGCTTTCCCACAGCTTCCATAAAGAAAAGAGAAAAAAAATGCATCTTCCATTAAAAGAAAAAAACTCAAATCCTGTTTTCCTTGCTGACAGATTCGTTCCTGCTTCATGGCATTCAAAGGGAAACCAGCCCCTACTGCTTATCATCCCTGCTCACCCTGCGCCACAGGCTCGGAAAAATCACCGGCTTGACTTAAACACCAGAAGACTTTGGGAAACGACACCATTCCTATGGGTGCTCCTAAGGTTTTGAGGCTGCTGGGGGCCAAGTTTACATCTTTTCTTTGCCACAGAGAGTCTGGAAAGTGTTTTAATTGCAAAGCAAATACGGCCATGTGCTGCCCTGCCTCCAGGAACTGATGCTTTTTGGTGCACAGGGATGCTGCTGGTACCCCTGTGGCAGCACTGTCAGCTTCATCCTTGGCCAATGGCAATTCACTGTGAGATGCTGAGCAAAACCCCCTGAGCAGCCCCAACGAGCACAGTGTGATGGAGAGCCATGCACCTTGCTGCACTGCAGAAGGTCCCTCCAGCTCCTTCAGTCCCTCCCCATGGTGCCTCTTCCCTTTGGAAGGCCAGGGTTGGGCATGGTGCTGCTGAGCCTCCATGAGAATTATGGACCTGACTCCTAATACTGCCTGGTGCATGTGAGACCTCCATGCAATGCCAAGGGCTGCGGAGACGAGAGCATCTTTCAGACCTGCCGTTGCATCACAGCTGCCCTCCCTGCCCCTTGCCTGGTGGGCAGCCCTGATAGGGTTAACAGTGTGTTCACATTCCCCTTCTCCCCCACAAAGACGGGGTACCTGCCAGCCCTCCCCATCCCACTGCTTGCACAGGGCTCTTTAGTGATGGGAATTTAATTAGCTTGCATTGCACTTTCAACACCTCGCATCCCTGCAAAAATCAATCGGAGCTAGTGGGAGGTGGTGCGGCGCAGCCTGCCTTCGCTCCAGCACGTGGCTTTGCCCCAGGGCTGCTTTCAGAACTCCCCCCAGGGCTGAAATGTCCCATCACTGGTCTCTGACCACACAGAGGTCAGCAATGATCCATGGGAAGCCACAGCCTCACAGCAGAGGGGTCTGGGATTCGTTACCAGGTCCAGATGCACCGCAGCAGCAGGGGACGTTGCGGCTGTCTCTGGCCACCTGCATCATTTCCAAGTTCCCAGGCTAAAAGCAGGGCTTGTTATCAAGAGCAAAAAATGTGCCACCTCTGTTGTATTTCATTTCCCTTTCTCCACCTCTTCCCTGCCCACTGTGCATTGGAGATAACAGCTCTCCGCACCGAAGCCAGAGCACAGGGCAGGCAACGGCCCTGCCAGCCCTATCGCTGCCTTGCCGGCCGCAAGGAAATCAGGAAGTTTGCAGAGATATTTGGCCAACAAAACAAACATTTCTCTTGCCAACCGCCTAACGGGCAGCTCAGTGAGCCTGCAGCAATCTGCACGGCTCCCCTCCTTGCAGCCTGCCAGACAACGGTACCCATACTGCATCCACATCCCTCCCACTGGGTGCCCATCACCTGGGATGCACCCGATATTGCCGCAGGAGGCAGACCTGGGGACAAGGACCTCAGTGCATCTCCTACCTGCATGGCATGGTACAATGGATGTAGCATCCAGAGTGACCCAAACCCCTGTCCATGCCATGTCCCCTACCTGCGGGTGGTGGCAGGACTGGGCAGTGGGGCAGGGGGCTGCGAGCAGAGCACGGTGCTTGTGGGGATAGGGTGTGAGAGGGGAAGCGAGGCAGAGGGCCAGTATTGTTCACTCAGGGCAGACAAATGACAATGACTCAGCCGGCAGTCGCTTTCCTGCCCAGGCATGGGCCCAGTAGGAGCCTCCCCAGTGCTACTACAGCCCCTTGGCCAAGGCCGGGCTGTGGGGTGCCCATTGCCTTTGTGCCTGGCCATGTTAGTGCCAGAGGGATGCTCCAGCACAGGGCAGCAGGATGCCCTGGCCCCATGGAGCCTCAACATTGCCATGCTGCAAGCGAACAGCTCCCGAGCAGCATGTGAGCTGCTGGCTCAAGAATGCATGAAAACACCCGGTAAACAGAGGATTGAAACCTTGTAAATAAACTGATTACTCATTATGGAAAGGTTAATTGCAGAGCAGGATGCACATGGGTCCCTGTGGTGGCAAATCCATTGTGCCCTGCAGTATTGGTGCCATGGGGTCAGCCATGCCCCGGCTCACCACTCCTGCTGGTTGGTCCCCACTGGGGATGTGCCGATGGGCACTGGCCTTGGGAAGCATGAACCCACCTAATGCAAATCCCAGTGTTCAATGTAAGGCTGCATTGGCCACTGGGGAGTCACCTGCACCACGGCACATGGTATGGACACAGCTACCCTCCACAGCCTTCCTCCCATCACTGCCTTGGCCTTACCTTGTCCGGTCCTGCCTGCTGCCCTGGAGGGGTGGCTGTCTGGCCTGGGGGGTCCTGTGAGCATGGCAGGGGATGGGTGTCAGCACGCTGGCACAGCCTGCTCCAGTGTCGGTGCCGGAGCAGTGCCGGGCAGGGGGATGCTGAGCACCGGTGGGGAGCAAGGTCCTGTCCGCCCGGTGCCGCGAGGGCTGCTCATGTGCCGGCTGCGGCTGCGGTGGCAGCGGAGCCGTGTCCCATGGCAAGGGGAAGGTGAACAGCTGCCGGGCAGTGATAATGCAGCGGGTGGGGGGGGCCGGGCAGCTGCACCCGTGTCCTTCCCCAACAGGAACCATCTGCGACCAAGCCCAGCTCTGCCTTCCCTATCAGCCATTCCGGTCTGACTTTCCAACAACTTCCCCTTCGCACCGGCTTCACTTCCTCACTGCGAGGGACCGGTGCGGGTGCAGGTCAGCATGGGCAGCGGCGTGCAGCACGGTGAGGCAGGAGCATCGTGGTGCATGGTGTGCCTTGGCACGGGCAGCCTGGTGCAGCATGGTACCAGCATAATGTGGCATGGCACGGCACAGCATGGCTATCAAGTTGCAGCATTGCACTGGCAAGCCAGCATAGCACAGCCAGCATGATGCAGCCCAGCATTGCATGGCTGGCACAATGCAGCACACGATGGTGCAGGACGGAGTGGGAAGTGCAGTGCGGGATGGTGCAACCAGCACAGTATGGCACAGGGATGGATGCAGCACAGTGTGGTGCAGCTCAGCACAACATGGTACAGCATCATTGCTGCGGTGTATAGCACACCATGTCCACCTCCGTGTAGCCTGGCACAACCACCATGCTGCCACACCAAGGGCTCACCTCCTTTGCTTCATCGCTGCATCCCACTGTCCCCTTTGCCTGCAGACAGCCATGGGCATGAGGATGTCCTCTGGCTGCAGCATCAGCACTGTGCAGGAGCCAGACAAGCTCCGGGCACCAGTCCAGCTCCAGCATCACCTTGGCCCCTGAAGCAGTCGGGATAACCCCCACACTGGGTACAGAGCCCCCCATTGCAGTCCATTGCTGCACCCCCAGACCAGCCCCCCCATCACCAGGGCTCAGGCTCTGCAACAGCCGCCAGCGAGAGGAAAAACTTGTTAGAAACCCGAAAGGCGGCTCCGGGCTGCAGGTGGGAGGGAGGAAACGTGTCCTAAAAATACAGCAGCGCCGCACGGTCCCCGAAGGTGGCTGAGCAGATGGCGTGTCTCGGTGGCCACCTGCGCTCCCGCAGATGGCTCCTGGGGCTCCCCGCTTTGTGCTCCCAGAGCGGGGCTCTCAGGGGGTGGATGAGGAAGGGGCAGTGGGGTGTAAGTGGGGAGAAAGGTCCCAGAGCATGCGGGTGCTGCGCTGTGGAGCACAGGCTGCGGGGTAGGGATGGGTAAAGCAGGGTGTCATCAGCAGGTTTGCTGCGTCTCTGACCTCTGGGTGCACCCTGGAGCCCCAGGGGATGGTGAGCGTGGTCTGGGTGCTGCAGGGAGACAAGGGGAAGCCCCTATATGGGGCGAATGTGCAGGGGGAAAGGGCAACACAGCTACAAACCATAGCCCCAGCCCACTCAGGGCTGTGCTCTTGAGGGGAGATGATGCAGCTGCCTGCAGCAAGACTCTGCCCTGCATCCCACATCCCAGTGATGCTGGGGGATCCCAGCTCCATCCTACCTGCACTGGAGATGCCTGCACCCCACCAGTGTGGGCAGAGCAGCCTGGCTGTGTGGACTGAGGACTAGCAGAGGTTTCAGCAGGGTTTCCACTCGTGTTTCACGTTCTTGCCTCTTCCCCTTTTATTTCTTGCTGGATGGGTGGCTGCAGGCCCAGGTGGGCTCAGCCCATGGTTTTGTTAAGCCACCTTGGATGGGGGCCAGGGTCACCTGCAATGGGAGATGGAAGGAGTATGGGGATTAAAGGTGGCAGCTGCTCCTGCGGGTTGTCCCTGGGCAGCAAGTCAAAACCTGAGGTTTCAGGTCTGGCCAGGAAAATCCCCCCCAGCTGCAGCCCCCTGTCCCCAGTGTCACTGAAGGCCCCATGTCCCCAATGTCACCTGCAGCTGGAGGGTTTGCTCTGCAGACAAAGAGGAGAGCATCTGCCTGGGCAGCTGCAAAAGCCATGCATCAGAGGCACCAGGATTCTGGGGACCAGAGATTGCCCCCCATGGGGTCCTGGGGTCCGGATCAGCATGAAGGGAACCTTTGGGGTCTTCCCTAGCATGGAAGTGGAACCCGTGGTGTCTATGTTGACATAGAGAGAACCCTCGGGGTCTCAGGTCTGGCTCAGTCTGTGGAGAACTCCTGGGGTTACAAGGGGCTGTGGGGAGAATCCTTGAGGTCCTGGAGTCTGGGTTGGTATAGAAGGAACCCCTGGGACCCCAGGGTCTGGCTTAGCCTGAGGGCAACCTGTGGGGCCTGGGTGTGCATAGAGGGAACCTTTGGGGTCCCAGGTCTGGCTCAGCCTGTGGGGAACCCGTGGGGGCACAGGGTCCACCCCGTTGCGAAAGGGAACCCCTGGGGATGTGGGGTCTGCCCCGGCACAGCTGAGCCCCCCCGCCCGCCCTCGGGGGAAGCTGCCGGCACTCGCGGACGGTTTCCCTCTGAGTCAGAGCCGCACGCACGCTGCGGGGCAGGAACTTCCCCGGGCAAAGCAGAAGCGGGACGGGCTCGCACCGCCCCTGCTCTCAGAGCGAGAGGGTGCAGGAAGGCAGAAATCCCCGGGGGCAGCCGCGGCCCCGCCGTGGCAGTCGCTGCCCGCCCTCACACGGCACCAGCCCCGCGCTGGGCTCCGCACGCTTCCCTTGGGAATGCCCCAGCGGGCACCCGCTCGACCCCGTGGCCATGCACTCACCGCCTGCAGCATCCCATGGCATGCAGCACCCCACTACCTGCAGCACCCAATCGCCTGCAGCACCCCGCTACCTGCAGCACCCCACCACCTGCAGCACCCTGCTACCTGCAGCACCCCACCGCCAGCATCACCCCACTGCCAGCAGCACCCCACGGCCTGCAGCACCCTATCGCCTGCAGCACCCCACTGCCTGCAGTACCCCATCTCCTGCAGCACCCCATCTCCTGCAGCACCCCATCTCCTGTAGCACCCCACAGCCTGCAGCACCCCACAGCCTGCAGCACCCCATCGCCTGCAGCACCCCATCTCCTGCAGCACCCCACCTCCTGTAGCACCCCACAGCCTGCAGCACCCCATCTCCTGCAGCACCCCACTGCCTGCAGCACCCCACCTCCTGCAGCACCCCACCTCCTGCAGCACCCCACCTCCTGTAGCACCCCACAGCCTGCAGCACCCCATCTCCTGCAGCACCCCACCGCTTGCAGCACCCCACCGCCTGCAGCATCCCACCGCCTTCCCCTTTCCATCTGAGAGCAATGCAGCGCGGGGAAACCCGAGGTGAAAGGAAGCGGCAGCAATGACCCGTGAGCAAAACACCACCGGCAGCTGCCGAAGCAAGACCTGACCATTGCCTCCCAAAGCGGGGCTGCCTTCTGGGCTGCGGGCGAGCACGGCCCTGGGTGCTGCAAGTGTGAGGCTGGGACTGGGCTTTTCTATGTGAATGCCCAAGTCTGTCAGGAAATGTGGATGCGGGAGCAAAGGCAGGAGATGGGGATGGGAAGGAGAGAGGTGGCCAGGCTGGTGGGGGGGGGGACGGGAACCGCCGAGAGTTCGTGAAACACAAAGGCAAATTCTGTAAGGGAAAAAAAGAGAAATCAAAGGGATGTGGAGAGGGAGATAACGGGAAAGACAGAGCAGGGAGACGGAGGGAGAGGAGAGGACGTGGGCAGAGGGAGGCAGGAGCGCGGGCCGGGAGCCGGGGGAGCTGTCTGGCGCGGTCCCTATCGGCTCTCTCCATCGCGGTAGCCTAACCTCAAGTAGTTTTTCACTGAGATTGGAGTGATCAGGTAGGGCCACCCTCGCAGGCAGCTGCAGGGCTGTGAATAAGCACCTGCTTATCTCTGCCCAACGGCTGTGCGAGGCTGCAGATTGCGGGGAGGACGGGGAGCTGCTTGCCGGCTGCGATTTCCATATCAGCGCCCTGCAGCCGCCTGCACCAAATAAACACAACAGCCCCATGGACAAAAGGTTAATTATCAATTTTCAGAAAGGGAGAGGGAGAGAAGGGGAGAGAGCAGCAGAACGGCCATTGCCAGCCATGGGATGTGCAGCCTTCCCTGAATGGGTGCTGGGCTCTGTGCCACGGGTGCAGTGTTCCTGAGCATCCCTGAGGATGTACTGGCACCTCGGTGGGCTTTGGAGCAGGGGACAAGGGATGGGAACTGGGGACAGGATGGGGATGGGGATGGGATGGATATCAGGATGGAGATGGGGATGGGAACAGGAAAGGTATGGAATGAGTATGGGCATAGGAATGGGGATTAGGATGGGGATGGAGATGGGGTAGGGATGAGGATGGGGATGCGGATAGAGATGCTGACAGCAATGGGGATGGAGATGGGGATGGAGACAGCAATGGGGATGGGGATGGAGATGGAGGTGAAGACAGCAATAGGGATGAAGATGAGGATAGCGATGGAGATGGAGACAGGATGGGGATGAGTCTGTGCATGCACAGTAACAGTGGGATTAGAGGTAAATGTAGGCGGAAAGGGCCTTTCATAGCTCCCCAGCTGAGCCTTGTCTGGGCAAAGGCAGGGCTGAAAGAAGGCACATCGTCCTCCTCATGGGCATGCAAGTCCCTGCCAGCTCTGCTTCCCGCAGCCACATTTCTGCATTCACCAGCTTCCTGCTCTTATCAGAACAGTTGCAGGCTCCCAGCTCTGCCAGGCCACAGGGCTCACAGAGAGATGGGGAGGGAAGAGGTGCCCTGATCACCCCAGCCCTGTGGGAAGGAAGAGGTGAGCAGTGGCATCCCTCTGCTTGTAGGTTAGATGGGGTGAAGCCATTGGGAACCTTTATGGGCTCGTAATCCTGCTGCTTGGGGTCAGGGCTTGCCCCTCACTTTTGCCACTCAGAAGCAAGCTGCTAAATGGAGTAGGAGTCAGTGCCAAGGGGCTTGGGAATCTCCAGTCCTACTGCAGCTATCCCTGCACCGGGATGGTTTTCCCATCCAGCAGTGTGGTCCTACACTGGGTGCACCTCCTCCAAGGAGCACAGCAGTGCTCCCAGCACACATGGGGAGACATGGAGCCCGAAAGTGCTGTACAGGGCAGCAGTCAACCTGCTGCCAGGAAGCCTTGAGCCCACACAGTGCCAGATTTAGCCACTGACATCCTAAAAATAGCTGGGAGCAAGGAGGCTGGTGAGCTGCATCTGCTGCCACTGGAGCAGACAGGGCTGGGTACATGGGACTGGGATGCACAGGGCTGGGGTACATAGGGCTGGGGTACAAAGGGCTGGGGTGCATAGAGCTGGCCCCAGCATAGTTCAGCTGCAGGACTGCTTAGAGCCACCAGCATGGAAGAATGCAGCCATCCGTGTACCAGCCCATTGTCAAGGACATTGGGATGGAGATGAGATGCTCTTGGGGTTGGGACAGCCCTAATCCACCAGGGAACTAGATGTGTGGCAATGACTAAAAATATTGGGGGTTGATGGCATTTAGCCCTTAGGCAGGGCTTTTGTGCACATCTTTGCAGCTCTGGCTTGATTGATGCTCGCAGGACCCTGTAAGGCAAGGAGCTGGGTTTCATTAGAGGACGTAGGGTGAGAAGCTGTGGGCAGAGCTGAGGTTTGGAGAACCACAGTGCCTGTCAGGGATTGCTGTGGTCTCTGGTGTAGCCCCATACCCCAAGAGGGATCTGGCCTCCAGCTGGAAAAACACACTAAAAATATCAGGCTAAGTATATGTGGAGTGCAGGCGGGGTGTGAGCATCCTGGGCCGGAGCAGCCAGCCCCTCCCCGGCTCCATCCCAGCCCCCCCAGCTAACCCCAGCCCAAAACACTAACCCTGGTCCCATCTGGTGTCCAACTGATGAGCACAGATGTGTTTGGGATTTCCGAGCCGGCTGGCAGCCGTTCAGACCTGTCGCAAGCTGCACCTGCTGCAGGATATTTTCCCTTCTGGATTTAATCCCATCACCCCCCACAGCAGCCCCAGGCACCCCCTGAGGGTGGATGGGCAGCAGGAAACCCCCCCCAAGTGACCACCCTCTTTCCTTGTTCCCATCCCTGCCATAAATATGGATGTGGAAGCAGGAGAGGGGAGAATTGAATGCACAAGGGGGGTGGCTGGCATGGGGGAGAGGAGCAGTGAGCAGCTCAAATCTCAGCTTCCCACAAGGAAGTGCCTGGGTACATCTCAGTGAGCATCCTCAGCCACCACCACTGCATAGACTCAAGACTCCCACTGCATGTAATGACCCCAAACAATGCCTTAGAACCACACCAGTGCATTACCCAGCCCCTCAGCTTCCCCTCATTCCCCAAATTAATGTGCCATTATGATTTTTCAACAAGGCTCTCCCAGATCAGATGTTGACCCGGCAATGATCGCGCAGCCCGCTGAGGGAATAAACAGCAAATCCCCTTTTAAATGAAGGCCTCGCAGAGGGATTAGGAGCAAAGAGGTGGCCTCTCCCCCCCCATCCGGGGGCTGCCTGTGCAGATATGCAGGGCAGGAGGAGGCCTCGCCTGTCCGTCTGGCCCGTCTGAAGTGGTCCTGTGCGATAGGGAGTGATTAGGATTAGACACATCCAGGATGAGAGTTTTTTCACCAGATAGAGATGATAATGGGACCCATGGGGAGGATTATGGTCCCTGTCTCTCCAAGAGAGCTGCCATCTGCGTATCCATCTCTTGATGTGTCTGCTCCCCTGATGCGCCCAGCCAGACTCTTCCTCATCCATATCAGGTCCTGAGATGGCAGCTCTGACCTGTGTGGGGCTGGACCTCATGCTCCATTCCCATGGCAGCCATGTAGGAGCAAGGGTTTGTGGCCATCTGGGATGGGAAATGTGCTGTCCTGCATATCAGCACAGCACCCATCACATCTGCATGTTCCAGGGGTGCTCAGGCATCCCTCTGCATCCTCCGAACACCCAGCATCCCTGCACCCCCAAGGAATCCAGCATCCCTGCATCCCTCAGGTGCTCAAGCATCCCTCTATATCTCCAGGGCATGCAGCATCCTCCTGAGTATCCCTGGGGCATACAACATCCCTGGGGTGCTCAAGCATCTCCTGGACCACCCAGCATCCCCGCCTCTCCCTGGGGCACTCAGCACCCCCCTGCAGCTCAGGGAAAGTAGCTAGAAATAGCTCCTCAGGTTATTCCTAGCACTGAGCTGTGGCTATTGCCTCGGCTGAGGATCAGGGAAAGGTTCCCAGCTCCTGCCCTAAGAACATCCCAGGGTCCTGAGGTCTGCAAAACAAAGCTGGTGGCAGTACTGGGGGACTGGGGGAATGACATCTCACAGCCTCAGGGTTGCAAAGGGTGACATGTGGGAAAGCCAGACTGGGAACTGGGAAGAAGGCAGGGTGAAAATGCAGCCAGTGTTTTATTGGGTCAATAAAAAGAGAAAAGAGGTCTACAAAAGTTGTGGTTTATGTGTATATAAGCACTGAATCATGGAGTCACTGTTTTCCTTTCTAAAATGAACATGTCTCTCTTGTTTCTGCTTGGAGGCATGAGGACAGGCTGTTCTGTGCAGACAGAGAAGGGTTCCCCTGCCCACAGAGCAATGCCAGGGACTGTGCCTGGGGACATCATCCCTAGGGCCATGCCAATGCCGTTGGCACGGTGCTGGGCAGGGTGGCAGAGGTTTGCTGCCCATAGCATCCTCCCTTGGGCACTGAGGCAGGCTCAGGGTGCTCATCCAACGCTGCCACCATCCCTCAGTGTGACATCGGGGTCACCTCCTGGTTCAGGGCCACCTCCATCCCCCCGGGGTGCTGGTGGGGGACAGGGTGACATAGCCCTGCGACAGCGCGGCGCGATGCTCACCAGCCCCTGGCCTTTCCCATCCATCCCAGCCGCACGGAATGGGGAGAGGGTGGTGAGAACTGGCCCGTTCCCATCGCTCAGCACCGCTGCTTCCCGCCAGCAGCATATTTCCCTGCTGAAGTCAGAGCCGCCCGGCAAAACACCCTGCTCCTGCCAAGCACCATTCCACAAACATTTCCTATTTGGGATGTACAAGCCCACCACGCGCTGCATCCTCGGCTGTGATGCTGTCCCTGGGGTGGCAGAGGCTGAGCGCACACACACGTGCATGGTTGGGTGGTGTGTGTGAATGCACGCACATGTGCGTGGCCGGAGAAGCCCCATTGAAGGTTGTAGCTTCTGTGCCCCCCATAATTGCAGAAAGAAAGAGTGGCATTTTGAAGTTTGGAGAAAACCTTAATTGAAGCCTTGGCTGTGTTAATTATATAAAAGGCAGAGTGAGCGATGGGCTTTTTATTAGTTAACGAGGATTTTCATTTTCCAGTGCAGGAGCCCTTTCATGTTCCCAAGGCTAACGGCTGTTCAGTTCAACTTGTTTGCTTTGCCGGTGATGGAGGGCGATGGGGAGCAGGAGCCGCTGCGGCCACAGTGCCCATGGTGGTCAGCAAATGATGCCCGCGGAGCCACAGGCCACCCCAGTGAGACAGCAAGGACGCACAGAGCAGGAGCCAAAGCTTGTCCTGCTCCCGACATGGTTTTTTACGGACTATCTTTAAAACCTGCGGCAGGCTGCAACCCTCCTCCTGCAATTAGCATTTATTACGATTATTCCGCATTCATTACCGGCGGAGCCGAGCTCCAGCACCGTGCCCCATCTGAAAGCATTTGCAAATCTCTTTGCATCGCTTTTTCCCACTCTTGGAGGGGAAAGGGCTGCACAAACAGTTTGCTGTGAATATTCAGAGCCCGGGATCGGGGAGGCGATGCCATCCGTGCCGGTCCCGCGCCCCAGCCACGTGGCTGCGCGGCTGCTCCCCAGCTGGATGATTTGTAGCACTAATCAAGACAGAGCGTACTTTGAATTTCAAATGCTGGCAGGGAAGAGCCTGGCGGGAATCTGGGCTTTGGGGAATATTCAGGAAGAAAATGGGTTTGTCCTCAGCTTCCACCACCGCCCGAGCATCCCGCGTTGGGTACCAGTGTGGGACCCCTCTAGCCAGTGGTACTCAAGTGGAGTCTCCCCATGTGGCACAGCCCCAGGAAACACAGCACCTATGGAAGCATTCTTGGGGTGCCGATGTGCCCGGTGCTGCCCCACAGCATGGCTGGGGCTGTGCCAATGGGACAGGATGGGGTGGGACGGGGGGGGGTCAGTCCTCGCTGCCTGGGACATCAGTGGAAGTAGGGATGGGACCCTCTGCAGCAGCAGGGAGAGATGCTCATAGGGGTGGGGGGCAGCAGGTGCTGGGGTGACCCCAAGGCTCAGCTGGACCTTGGGGTCCCCCAGCCCCCCACAAATGGCAGCTTGTCCTTCCTGGGGGGCCACGCTGAGTGTGGCCACCATGGGGAGGCTGGGGGGGGGGGCACTCCTCTGATAATTACCCCTTGTCCTTCCCCATCACGCTGTATGGGGGGAGCTGAGGGGGGACAGCTTAAGCTATCAATGGTCCTGCCTTGATGGGAATAAAATATGCACTGAAAGACATGAAAATGGAGTAAATAAAAGAGATAAAAATGGAACGATCAAGCCAGCAACTTCTCCTCCTCTGATTAAAAAGAGGGAGCGGGGGGGAGAGGGGATGCGCTGAGCCCTTGAAGAGGCAGCTGCTGCCGCAGCCGCAGCCCTGATAAAGGGGCTGAGGCAGCCTGTTTGGGAGAGATAAAGTGAAGTCCCAGCGTTTACTGTCCTCAATCCAAGCCTTACCATCAATATTAATACAGCCTGACAAACTGGCGTTTAAGATAGAATAAATATAGACTGGTTCTGCTATTACCTAGACCTTATTAATCTGCTTGGAGGCATTTAAATGCCGTTAAAAATATGGAGTTTACTCGCCGGCACTTCAATAGCTTTACAATCCATCAGCGTTTTGTTTTCCACCCTCCTCCTCTCCTTACCAAGGCGCTGGCTGCGGGTACCCACTGTGCTGCTCCGGGCAGGGATCGGTAGCCAAGGAGAGAACCAAGGAGGGAGCTTTGCTGCGGGATGATGCTGACGGCCAGGAGGAGATTGGGCAGGGGCATAAGGGCATGGAGGCACAAATCCCTCTGGGCTGGGGAGCAGAGCATCCTGAGAGCCAGGATGATGGAAGATTCGGCTGCGTGCTCCTGACTAGGACAAACCCAGGGCTTCCACACCTGGAGTGATGCTGGTTTCCCGCACAGAATCATAGCATCAACCAGGCTGGAAAAGATCTGTAAGACCAAGCCCAACCACACGCAGCAGCCAAAGCCCCAAAACAGGGGAGCAGCCCTCCCCAAAGCCTTCATTAGGTGATGCCTCATCAGTGATGTCTTGAGCAGTGTTTTGGCAGCTGAACCGCATCCTGCCTCCTCTGCTCCTGGTCCCATGACATGGGTGCTGACTGCCATGTGCCATGGCACCCACGTGCTCCCACCCTCCCAGCTCCATGACAGAGGGTCTGTTTGGTGGCACCACAGCATCTTCAGGCGAGGCAACTGGAGTGCTCGGTGGGTCCCTGGCATGCTCTCTATGTCATCTTGTTGCCTCAGATCCACAAGGTGGTAGGGGCAGCCCAGCACTGGGCAGGATCTGTGAGTGCCAGGTACATGGCACAGTATACTCTGGTACGGGGCAGGACCCATGGGTACCACGTGCATGGCAGGGGCACCTTGGTATGGGGCAGGATCCATGGGTGCCAGACACATGGCTGAGTCATCATTGTATGGGGCAGGACCCATAGGTGACAGGCTTATGGCAGGGTCATCACGATATGGGACAGAACCTGTGGGTGCCAGGTACGTGGCATAGTGTACTCTGGTATGGGGCAGGACCCATGGTGCCATGTGCATGTTGTGGACACCCTGGCATTGGGATAGATCCATGGGTGGAAGATGCATGTCAAGGGACACCTTGCTGTGGATCCATGGGTGCCATGCACATGTGAGGGGCATCATGGTGTGGCGCAGGACCTACGGGTGCCATGTGTATGGTGTGAACACCCAGGTATGGGGCAGTAACCATGGGTGTCATGCACATGACAGCATCATCATGATATGGGGCAGCATCCATGGGTGTCAGGCACATAGCAGAGTCATCCTGGTATGGGACAAGGCCATGGGTGCCATGCACACGGTGTAGACACCCTGGCACAGGGCATGACCCACGCGTGCCATGCACTTGGCAGAGTCATCATCGTATGGGGCGGCATCCCTGGGTGCCAGGCACTTGACAGCATCACCATGGTGTGGTGCAGGACCCACGGGTGCCAGGCACATATCAGGGGCACGCTGGCACAGGGCTGGTGCGAGTGGCGGGCCATGTGGGGCGGGCAGCGCGGGGACCGGCGCTCATTACACGTGTATTATTCATCGGCAGCTTCTGTCGCCTGCCATCTGTTCCCGGCGCCGCGGCAGGCGGGCGGCAGCAGCACAACGGGGCTCACACAGCCCCGCTCCTGCTGTCACACCTGGGCTGCCACCGCGCTGCGGCCGGACAGGGTGCGGGGTGTCCCCGCTGCACCCCGCGGTGATGCTCTGTGGGGTGCTGGGTGCCTCGGGCAGTGCCATGGGCCCTACGGGCTGCAGGGAGGTGGGAAGAGGGTTTGCACCCCTTTGGTCGTGCCATAGGTGCCATGGCCCACGGTGCGCAGCTCTGCGCAGGATGCTCTTCCCGCCAGCTCCCAGCTGCTGCTTGGTGTTGGGCCGTGCATCCATGCCTGGAGCAGGACAGAGGCTTTTCCTCCTTGGAATGCAGCAGCTGAGCTCACCTTACACCCCAAGGAGCATCTTCATCCCCCCACCTTTTAATTAAGACACTTGATAAACTACCTAATGAGAGTGTAGCGTCCCAGTGGGGTCTCCAGTGAGCTGCCTATGCGGAAGGTGAGGCCCCAGCATGTGGGACGTGCGTCGTGCTCCCATCCCCTCCCCAGTGCTTTCCCTGTTTCTGCCCCTTGACTGCATCCCGCAGCTCACACAGGAGGACTGGAGCACTCATCAGGCCAGGATCTTGCTGCTCTAAATTGATAATTGCCAGGTTTTAATTACTCGGCAGCCAAATGACCTTTTGCATCTGCCAGTGAGGCCATGAAACATCTCCCTGAGTGGGAGCAAACACACAGCGGAGGACAGGAGGGGGCTGTCACGCGCTTCATCAGAACCCACGGGTGACAGGGACAAGCCCAGGGGATGGTGCACTGGAAACTGAGCATGGGGACCCCCAGACCTCACACATTCCCAGCACTTCCCTCCAGTTGCAGGCAGGATACTGAGGAGCGAAGAGCCATGCTCAGAGCCTGTTGTGCAGCACAGGGGTGTGCAGCTGGAGGTACTAGGATGAAAACAGGACCAGGGTATCTGCAGGTAGGGGCATTTCACCATCCCCGAGGTGGGATGGGTACCTCTAGCCATGGGCTGGCCTTGCCCTGAGGGACAGCTGGTACCCTGAGCCCTGGCATGGTGCAGCATCCCTGGAGCAGAGCTGGTACCCTGAGCCCTGGCATGGTGCAGCATCCCTGGAGCAGAGCTGGTACCCTGAGCCCTGGCATGGTGCAGCATCCCTGGAGCAGAGCTGGTACCCTGAGCCCTGGCATGGTGCAGCATCCCTGGAGCAGAGCTGGTACCCTGAGCCCTGGCATGGTGCAGCATCCCTGGAGCAGAGCTGGTACCCTGAGCCCTGGCATGGTGCAGCATCCCTCGGGCAGAGCCAATCCTCTGGGCTCCAGCCCAGCACAGGCTGCAGTGGGTTGCCTTGCACAAGTAGGGTCCTTTTGCTCACCTGGAGCAGCCTCATCCTTCCCATTCCCCCTTTCTCCTGTAAACAAAACCAGCCTTTAGTGTGGCAAGTCCTCTGCTGGGGCCTGCAGCTCCCCTGGAAGCACCCCATGAACCAGGCACGGCCCCTGCCTGCCCCATGCTGCCTGCACCTCTCTCCATGTGCCGCCAGCCCTCGCCTCTTGCTCCTGCGGAAAGGAGCCCTTCTCCTGGCGATAATTACTGCAAAGTTCAGTGCCGAGAGGCGGGGGGAGGGCTGTATTAAAATGCATGTGCACAGCTTGGGCCTCGCAGCAGATGTTGGCATAATTAGAGAGGAAAAAATTATGAAATTAATTTGTGGTTCAATGTAAATTTTGGCGTTGGGGGGAAAGCGCGGTCCCGCTCCCCCCCCGTGCGCTGCTGCCGGCGCACGTTTCCTCACCGGCTGCCATTGGGACCCTGCTGTGGAGGGTCTGGGGGAGCACTGAGCTCGGTGAGGGGGGCACGGTGATGGGTGATACCCACCCTTAGAGGTGCTGGTGGTTAGCGGTGCTGCCTCCTGGCTGCGTTGCGTTGGGGCATAGAGATGCGGGCCAACAGCCCAGGGAGGTGGGACCGTGGAACAGGGAGATAGGCCACCAGGCTAAGGAGATGGACAACCAGCACAGGGAGGTGGAAAACCAGCACAGGGAGGTGGAAAACCAGTGCAGTTTCTGTAAATTAAACCATTACCAGTTCCTGTAAATGAGGATACCAAAAGAGGAGACTTAGGGAGAAAAGTCAAAAGTGAAGTCCAGCGATGGCCATGGGTTGGTATTTCTGTTGGATTCCCACAAATACACATCTGCTGATATGCTCAGTGTTCCAACCAGCTTGAGGGGCCCTTCCCCTTAGGGGGGACAGAGTTCATCCATGCAAGGACCATCCTTGTACATGTGCTGGTGGCATTCCCAGGCTGCACTGGAGCAGCGCATCAGGAGCAGCCAGACAAAGCTTTGCGTTCCCCCCTTGGCTTTTCCTATCTCCTCTTCTTTGGGAGAGGAATTAATATCTGCCACCTCCCCCCATTAAACCCCAGCCCCTGGGGAGGGGGCACAGGCTCAGGTTAATGCTCCCATTGATCGGCAGCATCCTCTGGTTATGGTTGCTCTGCTTTGTGATGCACCATGGCCTATTTTGCCTTTGCCACGTGTGATGGATGGTATGTGTCTGGGTGAGCATGACCCCACCACCACCACAGGGAAATCGGGTCTGCGCTTAGCTGGGGCAATGTGGGGAGACGAGGGCTTTGTTCTGGACCTTGCATTCCATCACCGGTTGTTTGCATTGGGGGGGTCCCAGAATTAGTGCTTCTGACAGAGCTGCAGGAGGCTGGTGGGAATGAGCTCAGGGGAGCTGCTGCCCAACTGAGAACCCCCAAAAGCTGAATGTATCCCCAAAGCATGGCCCCAAATGCTGGAGCAGAGAGCAAGAGCAAGCCCCAGCCCCCATCACAGCCCCAAGCACCAGCACTTGCACCCTCCTGCCCTCCCTAGCTCCATGGTGCTGGTTCCCTTGTGCAGCCCAAAGCACTGCGACCCTAGAGAGGGATGCAGGCAGCCCTAGTGTATGCTAGACCCTGACTGTGGCCACCATACTCCATCCTCTTCCTCAGCTGCTTCGCTAGGGTTGTCCCTGTGGCCTGGGAATCATTCCCATGTCCCAGTTAATCAGTGCAATGAGTGGAGATGCATCACTGCAACTTAACCAAGCTACGCTGCTGATGTTGGCAGGCTGGGCACAGTGGGGATGAACAAAGGGGGGCTCTCCATGGCCCCCACACTGGGAGTGCTGGATCCTTTGTGCATCACTGGTGGGGAAAGAAAGATGGGGAGAGCCCAGCAGCGACTCCCTGCATCCCCTTGTCCTTCTCCTCTAGCACTGAGCAGAGCAGGCTCAACAATCAGGCACGGGCACCATGGGCACAGGCTCATCCCGGCGCCCGTGTGCTCCTGGTGTGGCTCCATCTGGCTCCATCTGCTTCCACCCGGTCTCGGCTGGACCAAATGTGGGTCGAGGCGAGCGTGGGTGACACACCGTGGTGCGGCCGGAGAGCAGCTGATCCCCCCGGGCTGCGCCGGGATTAACAAGCTGCCGCCGAGCTGGCGCGGGGATCGTCTCCTGCCAAAGGTTCCCTTGCAGGGGATTACGGATAATGCATCTGGAGCCGCACTCGCTCATCCAGGTCTGTGATTTATCTCAAAATCAAATTCTGGTAATCTCCCCTGCCATCTGGCCCCCGCGGACACGGGGATATAGAGATCCATCCCCCCCGAGTATCGTCCCTGACCCACCATGGGGAGGGCAGAGTGGGCTGCGGGGTCCCTGAGGGTGGCACAGGGCACCCTGAGCAGAAGATACCCCAAGGAGCCTTTTTGGGTGCATATGTGCCAAGATGCTGGCAGGGCACACAAAGCTCAGCCCCTTGCAGGGATGCTCCCTGTCCCTGTGTCCCCAAACATCACGGGGGCCAGGATGCAGGCAGGACCCAGAGAGCTCAGCCCCTTGCAGGGATGCTCCCTGTCCCTGGGTCCCCAAACATCACGGGGACCGGGATGCAAGCAGGACCCAGAGAGCTCAGCCCCTTGCAGGGATGCTCCCTGTCCCTGGGTCCCCAAACATCACGGGGACCGGGATGCAAGCAGGACCCAGAGAGCTCAGCCCCTTGCAGGGATGCTCCCTGTCCCTGGGTCTCCACGCATCCATGGGTGCCAGGATATGGGCAGAACCAGCGAGCTCAGCCCCTTGAGTAACACAGGTAGTACGGAGGTGAGGAGGAAGAGGAGGTGACCCTTGCGCTGCCCAGGGGACATGCTGGAGGCAGGGATGCCCCAGCCCCAGCGGGGAAGGCAGAAGGAGGCAGGATGCATCCTTTCCCTTGGCAGGGAGGCTGGAGGGTGGCCCGGGGGGGCCGGGTCCCCCTGCGCTCCCCTCCCCGCCCTTCATTCCCAGCTCATTAAGGCTCTCCCATTATTCTGACATTTGTGCGCGTCACGTACCGGGAAGAAGTAATTTACTTAGAAGAAATTAAAAGTTCATTTTAATTGAGCGCACACTGCAGTATGCAAATGCAGGGCGCATTATGTACACTGATGCAGAGACAAAGGCTGTAATCAACTGTTAACCCTCTGCGAGCCAGCCCCACACCTCACGGCAGCACCCGCACCGCTCCGGCCATGCCAGAGACCCAATCCCCACATGTGGGATGTCCCCCAGCCATGTGGCTGCATGACCTGGTAGCATGCATAGGGGCAGGATAAACCCCTTGCTCTTCTCTGTGTGCCAGCTCGGATGCAGGATGGATGCTGTTCCCCAAATCGCTGTGACGTGCTGGGGTGGCTCCAAGCCAGTGAGACAGGGTGCATGGTTGGGGCAGGGACTCTCAAAGGGTGATTAAGCCTTTTTGGGGAGCCCAGATAAGATGGGGATGGAGATTCAAAGCCCAACTGAGATGGGGATGCATGTTCAAAGGCCAAAATATGGGTCATGGCTTTGGATTTGAGGGTGGTTGCCGATATGACGAGTCCACGATATTTGCAGCATCCTGTTGCCCAGGAGTTCCTCAGCTGCTTTTTGTTTTTCTTTTAGGCTTTTCTGCCTTTTATTTTGTTTTACCTTTTTTTTTTTACTACCTGTCAGACCTGAGATTTTTTAATGGCAGTGCAAATAGAACTGGTTCACAGATGTGAGATGACAGCCCGCTGCAGGAGACAGACAAATTACCTCCATCCTCGCCTCAAGATGCCCACAGACTCCCAAACAAAGAGAGATGGTGGGGGTGTGGGATGTGTAGTGAGTTGTCAGTGCTCAGCAAGGCTGCCCACATTACTTCATGGGTGCTTTGGGGGTGTGCATTGTGTCTGTGGGCATTCCATGCACACCAATGCCATGGCAAAAGGCCTGTTGGGGATGGCATATGTAAGCATCCGACACAGTATTATGAGTGGGTGATGCTAAAAAGCAAGGGGGGGTGTGGGGACAGAGCTGTTCCCTTGGAGGTTGCACACTGAGGGGGTCAGGGTGCTCTTGGCATGGACCCAGCCACCCTTTTGCAGGAGGGGTGATGCTGTTGGGCATCCCTATGCCTGGCACCCTTTGACAAGGGTGTGAGGGACAGACCCAGGATGGACCCTGGCACCCTGAGGTATGGGTGATGATGGCACTTTTCACCCCAGGGCCACATGGGAGGGCTGCACCTTGGAGCTGATGTCTCTGCCTTGGCCACCCTTTGCCTACCCGGTGCTCTCAGCAGGAAAGGCAGCCAGGGTGGTCTGGTCGGAGGGAGGATTTAATTGCTGCCGTTGTAACCTTTGCATTCCATCTCATGTGCCGGCTGGGTGCCCGGCTCCGCAGCTCCAGATGGCACCCGGGAAAGAGTTAAGTCCGCTGTGATCAACAGCAAGAAGCAAGTGGTAAACAGTTTTTCTCTCCCTCTACTAAATTAATATGCAAATTCCCCCTCCCCAACTCTCTCCTCCCCCCCCCCCTTTGCTTCGAAATTAGCGAGGTAGAATGCTTGGGCTAATTATGCATTCAAACGAGCAGGCTTCGTTAATGTGGCACTAAGAGGAGCCTGAAAATGATTGTGAGACGATGAAATTGAAATTGGAGCACGGCACTTCTAATGCATCTGGAGTCACTCTTGCGTGCCCCAGCAGATGTAACCTGGCAGTGACCGGCAGCACTGATCACCCTGCCTGTGCCCAGGCACCCACAGCACCCACAGCACCCACAGAACCTTCCTCCTGATTCTTGCCTCCTGCTCTGAAACCAACCGGTTATAAGGTTTCCCAGCCACATTCCCAACCCAAGGATGGAGGGGTGCGATGGAGCTGAGCCCTGTGTGCCCAGAGCTCCCAGCCTGGGGACCTCGGTGGGCTCATGCAGGTCCTGGCTGGAGATGCCACTGTCCTCCTCCATTCTCCTGTGGTCTGCAGCATCCTCCTCCCCAGGTTGAATCCTGGCCCCTGAGGCAGCCGTCCGGGTCTCAGTGTGTTTGGTAAAGCTCCGTGTGTACTGGTGTTTGAACGGATAAGCCTCCAGATGTATAAACCTCCTCCTTTGCCTGGACATGCTTTTGGCAATGCTGAAACCCAGTGGCTACAGAGGCGTTGTAGTGGGGTTCCCATTCTTGTTACCATATCCCAGCAGGCTGGCAGATTGGGTAGCATGGCAGTTGTTGGTGCATCCCAGCAAGTACCAGACTGGTGGCACATCCACATCTACCACATTGCATGGCCCAAAGCATGAACTCCCTCTTAGGACTGTCCCACGACAGGGCCGGATGGCACAGTGGCATCAGGGACCAGGTAGAGGGATCTTCATTCAGCAGCCTTCTCCCATGGGACTGGGGATCTTCAGAGGCAAAAGCAGGACACAAGTCTGAGGGTGACAAGACAAGTCAGGGAGATGTTTTGTGCTGGGGATAAGGAGCTGTGGGCTGCAATAAACACACGGGATGATGCGGGATTCATGGATATCAGCAGCTCACGATGCCACCATCCTCAGTCTCCCCTGGGCTAACTGCTCACTGCTGTCTGCACAGGCTTGGGTTCAGCCACACTAAGCCCAGTTTCTCATGAGACCCAGTAGCAGCCTTGGCCCTGTAGCTGCAATGGGACCGGACCCCCCCGGCAGGCAGCAGAGATGGATCTTGGTGTTAAATATTCATCAGAGGTGTGGATTTTACTGGAATCATGCATTAAGCACACTTTGCAGCGTGGTCCCAGTATCTGTGGCATGCTATGGTGGGCGGAAGGTGGTGAGGAAGGAAGACGGATGCTCTGGAGGAGGCTGCAGAGCCATAAGCCAGCTGCACTGTTAGTAATCAATGAGGATCTACAGACTTCAGGCACTCAACCACTAGGAATAAATAGAAGAAATAACTAGACAAGGAGATGAATAGTCCCCCACAAAGGAGGGAAAGGAAGCAGGGATGCAGACCCTGGATGAGATGGTCCCTTGCAGTGGGGTGGGTATGCTATGGTACAGTTTGGTCCAGAAAGATGCTGAGCACCCTGGAGGGATGTTGAACATCCCAAGGGGATGCTGGGCACCCTGTAGTGATGTCAAGCATCCCAGAGGGATGTTGAGCACTTCCGAGGTCACACCTTCCCAGAGGAGGCCATTAGGGTCAGAGCAAGCAACCTTCCCCATCGTGTGCATGGGCAAGGGCTGGGTGAGAGCAGCCCGTGGGCTCTGCTCCACAGCGTGCCCCAGGGCTGGGGCTGGTGTGTGGAGGGGGTTGTTTTCCCTCTCTCTCCGGTAATTTTTCCCTCTGACTATGATGCATAGCGGTGCTAATTCGGCACGTTGCCATTAATTCCAGCACAGCTGCTGCTCTCTCCCTCAAGGCATTTCGCTAATACTCAGCTTCAGAGCCTCTCAGCAAATTAACATCATTTGTTCTGCAGAACATGTTTTATTTCTACACTACATGCATAGCTTATTACTCCACCAGAAATTTGGGGTGTGCAGGAGGCAGTGCCAGCGGGCATGGCCCTCCAGAGCAAGCCTTGCTCCCCACCTTGCCATGCTTGTGCCCAGGCAGGCGCAGGGACATCGTGGCACAGCCCCCCTTGTGCTACCTTGCACTGCCATGGCTGACCCAAGCTGGAGCTGCAGGTATTTTACCCCAGTACCAGGATGCTCCAGTGCTGTCAGTGCAGCCCTGGCTGGTGATGTGATCAGTGTGGGATGGTGGCAGTGTGCTGCATCAGTCGCTGGCTGGCATCTCCTGCATCCCCCTGGCCTGACACAACATCCTGGTGCAGAGGGATGCTCCCATGTTTATGGACAGTGGTGACAAGAGGTCCAAGGAGGCCAGCACTGCAGCATCAGGCGCTCAGCACCCAGAGCAGGAAGCCCCAGAGGTGGCTGTGGCAGAGATGTGTTCCCCCATTCCCAGCCAGCACAGTCAAACCTGTACCCCCACATCCTCCTGCTGTCCCCCATGGCCACCCTGTGCCCACCCTTCCCTCCTTGGGTTATCAATCAGATCCTGGAGCTGCCAGTGTGGTGTCACAAGCCATGCAGGGTTTCCTGAGCTGGGCAGGGTGGCCTGCCCACCACCAAACGAACCACACCACCCGCTGGTGATAATTTCAGGTCTTCCGCTTTGATTAAGGTTATTTAAGCTTTTTACCGAAACATAAAACCTGATTGTTTGCGTAAACAACCTAATTGGATTATAGTGCACAGCATCGCTAATGCTGTGGGCTGGCTGGGTGCCGGCGGCAGCACCAGGGCCATGCTGGCAAAGAGGGCCTCTTCCTCTGCCCTTCCTGGTGTGGTTTTGGCAAGGGGTGGGTGAGACACCTCCATGCCCCATGTTGGGGTGTGCATCCACTCACCACCCCTCCCAGCCATTCACGGACCCTGCCTTGGGGTGGGTGATGGCCATGAGGGGACACCAGCATCCCCAGCACATGGCTCTGGATGTGCCCTTGGCGATGCAAGGAGAGAGCGGATGAAGTCCCTGCTCCAGCACTGATTGCGGGAGGAGGAAGAGGAAAGAGGAGCGGCACAAAGGTGCTGATCGGGAAGCGGGGGCCAGGACCCCCGAGGGGGATGGCTTTGCAGGAATGCTGCCTGTGCAGCGTTTCCATGGCTGGGAGCTGCAGAAGGCTTTCATGGCAAAAGGCAGAGAGGCTCCATGAATATTTCATTAGGAAAGCAATGTGGTGTGCTGCAGAGAACATCTGGCTGGAGTCCCTGGAGACCCCTGCCTTGTGCAGGAAGCAGGAACTGTGAAATATGGAGGAAAACGGGGGAGAGCGGGAGACGGGGGGAGCGTTCTGTAACACGGAGAGCGTTCCTGCCCCAGCCCTGCAATTGGAAGCGTGGGGCAGGGAAAGGGCTTTGTCCTCCCATGAATAGCGGCCCCAGGAGGTCTGAATGAGATGGAGGGGCTGCAGTGGTGCCATTCAGCTGCTGGAGGGACCTTTTCCAATCCTTCTCCATGGGATGCTTGTGGACCAGGCTGCAGCACGGTCTGTCCCTCACAAGCAGGGTGCTGTGATTAATCCCAGTATCTGATGCAGGAATGGGCAGAGCTGCTCCTCCAGCTTGGATTTGTGATGCATGAGCTGGCTGTAAGGCAGCCAGGCATGGACCAGTCTGGCCAGTGATGCTTGAGATGGGATGGGATGTGATGGGACAGGCCAGCTCCTCTTGTCTTACTCCATATCCCTCCCAGGAAGATGCTGATGCCCTCAAAGTTGGATGCTGGGACCTCTTCTGTGGCAGGCAATGGGTGCTGGGGTCAGGTACCCTGAGGGGGGTTTGCCGTCATGGTGTCGGTGCAGCGAGGACATCCCTGGGTGCAGGGGTGCTGCTGGAAACAGGCCGGGTCCTTCAGTGGTGCAGAGCAGCAGGGAAGAGCTGGGGTGATGCTGGGCTCAGCACTGCCAACATCTCTCCCTGCGCCCAGTGCCAGCTCCTTCCCCCGGTGCCAGCCAGATTGGACGCCCAGGGTCCTGGCCAGAGTCCTTTGCCTTCACACGGGTTCCAGCAGAGCTGTGAAGCCATGGTGCTCCCGGCACACTGCTGTCCATCGCTGGCTCCAGCGTTGCTCCTGCACCGACCTGGACCAGCACACGGCCGTGCCAGTGCTGCTGGACTGAGGCTCTGCCCTGCGCCCCTCATCCCCATCCCCAAGGCTCCCAAAACGCACCTGCACCCCCAACAACCCGTTGCCATGTGCCCTGTACTGTGCGGCTCGTGGCCATAGGACCATGAGCTTCCCAGTGCCCCGCAATCCTCCCCTTCCCTCCTCTTCCTCCCCACCATGGTGGTGGGTGCGGAGGGCTCTTTGTCCACCCTCCCTTTCTCCCTTCTCTCCCAGCCACCCCTCGCCCCAGCCTTGGCTCTGCAGCAGCCCTGATGTAGGAGCAGGGGATGGCTCCCATGTGCCAGCCCTGCCGTCAGCAGGACTCTGGCTCATGCCGCCCCTGCCTGTGCCCTGCTCAGTTCCCGGCACCGCCGCCGCCGGCAGACAAAGCCCAACCAGACAAAGCTGCGACCTCCCTCGCGGCCCCTGCGTGTGCGGCCAGGCGACGGCAAATCCCCCTTTGCAGCCATTATGCGAGCCCAGCCAGCATCCAGAGCCTGTCCCTGCCCATGGCAGGCAGCGGGTGCAGGCAGCCAAGGGCAGGCCACAGGCAGGAGCGCGGTGGGATGGCCGCGGAGGCCGCGGGCAGCCTGCATCGGGCTGAGCCGGCCGGGATGCGAAGCCCCGGCAGCGGACACATGCACGCACACGCAGCCTTTAGAACGAAGGCAAATACCTCTCTCCGCTCTGGCTCCAATGTCTGCCACCCGTCCTGCCTTGGCCATGCCGTGCCGCTGCCACGCTGCCCGTCCTCCATGTGTCTCGCGCCAGGACGGGCTGCCAGACCCTCCTCTCTTCGCCGTTGCGGGTTTTGGCCCCTCGCTGCCTGCTGGCGCCTTGGCAGCGGCAGCCTCGCTGCTCCCGCGATGGCATGTGTCCATTAGTTGTTTTTTTTCCTCTCTCCCTTTCACAATCCGTCCTCCCCAGCCTTCTCCACCGGTGCCTCCGGAGCCGCTTACGGTGCCAGCTCGCAGGGAAATTGGCAGCGAGCGCGGCGCAGGGATCCTCCCGCAGCTGACGGAGCCCCACCAGGCGCAGGCAGCCCTTCTGCCAGCCACCAGCCTTGGCACGGGGGGCCGGGGGGCTGCTGGCGCTTGGCAGCCCTTCCCCGGCACTGCGCGCCCCAGCCACCACCGTGGCTCCGCTGCCAAAAGCCAAACAAGGGGGAGGAAAAGGGGAAAACGGCAGGGAAATGAGCTGGCTTCGCCGTGCCCGGTGGCGGGGAACCTGCCGGGGGCTCGCTGCGGGCAGCTGGGTGATGTCCTCGTCCCGCAGTGAGGGCATGGGAGCCTGCACACCGTGCTGGCATCGCGTGGAGAGGCTCAGCTCCGTCTGTGTCCACTCGTGCCCCCATCCCAGCCAGGAGAGCCCATGGCAGGGATGGCAAGCGCCGATGCAGATCGGCTCAGGGATGCTGCGTGGCAAGCACGGCTCCGGCAGACACACCTCTTACCCAGCATCCGTCTGCCGCGTAGGGAGGCCCGGGAAATTGGGAAGGGGAGAGCGGAGGAGGGACTTCTGGCGATGGGTGGGTGGTTTTGGGGTGCCCCCCGGCCGTTTGTCACTGCACGGCTGCCTCAGGCTTGTGCGACACAGCGTGCCCACCCCATGCCAAAACCCTGGCCCCAGCGGTGCAGTCATGCCATGGTTCCATCCTGGCCAGCCATTGGCATTGCAGCCATTCCTGCCTTTCCTGCTTTTCTTCCCCAAATTCCTGGTCTTGGTGACTTTCTGAAGGGAGAAGCTGGAATGTGGCTTGGGCATCCATTGTAATGCAGGTTCTCCCAGCAGTGATGCTGTAGGAGGTGCCCCAAGGCCAAGGAACACTGGTGGGGACAGCCAGGCATGAGGCAGGAGCAGGCTGCCAGCCCAGCACCCTGCTCAGCTTCACCCAAAGTAAGTAATATACACCCACTGAAAGCTGCAGGGGTGCTGGGCCTGCCCCACTGCCTTCTCCCCAGCCCCAGGGCACATCCCCATGGCACAGGCTGGTGGGGCAGAGCACCAGTCAAGGAGCCATCACACAGAGACCTGCCTGCCATCACCGTTTAACAGGTTTACCCACTAATCAGGGATGCCTTTAATGGGGTTGGCAGAAGACACCAGAAGCGTTGCATGGGGCAGGATGGGGCTGTGCATGGGTCACACTGGCCCCATCCCAGAGTCCAGCCATGCTCCAGCTATGCAATGGAACTTCCCAGCCTGAGAGCTGGGATGCAGCAGCTCCGGGGATGGCGGTGACAATGTGCACCATAGGAAGAGCCTGGAGTGCCCCTCTGCCCGTGCCCCCATGCCCCGGCCTGCCTGTGTCACACGTGTGCCTGCCATTTCCTCAAATAAGCAGCTAATCTCCATCAATCATAATTTTGTGCAATTATCATAATAGGGCCATTTTGCACTTATCCTCGCCACGTGACGCAGGAGGCACTTACAGCTCTACTTCACGCCGAGTGTCTCTGAGCTGCTCCCATCCTCGGGGAGTCCCGATGGCAATTGCAGCCCCTGCAAGCCCCCCAAGGACAGATCTGTCCCTTGCTACTGCAGTGTGGGCAGTGGCTCCAGCAGCAGATGCTCATGCGGGCAGGATGCAGGTATAGGGGGCAGTAGCAGGACCCTGTCCCCTGGATTGTGCCCTCCAACTGCTGCACCAGCAGCACAGGGGTTAAACCCCAAAACGGGGACAGTTAATCCGGTTTCTCCCACCATATGGAACTGGCAGTCTCCCAGTTGTGCTGATTCCATGCATGTGGCGGGGGGCACGGCACAGCAGCCCCAGCTCTGACCCCCCAACAGCCAAAGGGGAGCGGATTAGGGGGGCTGGGAGGCCCAAGGGCTGTGACTGGGAGATTAAGTACTGGCAGACGGATGGAGATCAAATGTTTCACTCCACCTTGTTTACTATTCCCTCTTTAGCAGCAGTCAAGGGACCTTGGCACAGGATCTGGTTCTGTTCCCTCTTGGGTTGGGTCAGAACAAGGCTGGTGACATGGTACCCACATCCATGGGGTGTCCCAGCAGGGATGGATGGGATCTTCTCTTGCTGCTCTCCATCCTCACCCCAAGCAGTGCCATGGAGGCAGCTCCTGGTACCCCGCATCCCATCCTACCACAGAACAGGGACTTGTAGCAAACACCAGCCATGGTGCTCACCCACAGCATCAAGCTCCTCATAACCCAGCAGTTTCCGTGGTGTTTACACCACCGTAGTAATTACTTTCTTCTTCTTTTTTTTTTTTTTTTTTTTAACAAACACGGATGTTGCCACAAGTAAACTGTAATGTAATAAAAGCTTTCTGCTGGATCCATAATTAATCAGTGAGCTGTGTAAGGCAGGGGGCAGCAAGCAGAAAACCCTCCCGCTGGCATCATCAGTGGGGCTCGTACCTAGCTGGGAGGGAGGCAGGAAGCTGTGGTGGCAGCCTGGGGACAGCCCAGTGTCCTGGGGACCACTGTAGCATCCCCATGAGCCCAGCAGGAGTCCATGGGCAGCCAAGACTGCTGTGTACCCAGCTCTGCTTTTGTGGTGTCCAGCAGCTGCAGGCACTGTGTGTGTGTGTGTGTGTGTTTTGCTCCCAGCTGTGATGGCACACCTGGACTGACCCCTCTGTGATGCAGCATCCTCATCACCCTGGTATGGAGAACAGGGCTGGGCACTGAGCAGACAAAAACCTGCTGCATAAACCATAACCTGCTCCGAAAGCACTGGCCATGCTCAGCACTGTCGCACGGGCTCCCTCCCTCCCATCCCCTGGGATGGATGGTGGTGGCCGGGTGCTGCTTGCAGCTAGGGCTGAGCATCATCTCTGGGGACGTGGCCGACTCCAGATGGCCACTGGGCACCAGGTGCCGGTGTGGCAGAGGGTGGCTCGGGGTGGACATCTGCTGCTCACACAGCCAGCTGGCCTGGCAGCCTGCACGGCCAGGGGGGAGCAGGGCCCGTCACCCCCCCCGGCTGGGTCCCTGCACAACCTGGAGGGGCTACAGGCACAGAGGAGCATCCTGCCTGGTGCACACACCGGTGGCTGTCACAGCCCTGTTCCCCCCATCCTGTGCACCCTGTCTCCACCAGTGCCTGGACCACCGCAGGGATGATGCCCCTGTCTGTGGCACCCCCCAGCTGGGGTTAATCCCTGCAGCCTGCAGGGACAGGGGATGCCGGTGGCAGATGGCAAGAGCAAAAAGGAGAATGGAAAGAGGTGGTGGCAGGGCTGGGGCGGGTGGTGGTGGTGGGAGCCGGGCACATGGGCACTGCAGCACATGGGCACGCAGTGAGCTGGGAGATGGGTGCTCACTGGTGTCAGAGGCTGGCCCAGGGCTGCTGAGTGTGCTGGGTCCCTCTTGCAGCAGCTCTGAATGGAGAAGCTGTGCAACGGGGAAGCATGCAAGAGGAGGGAGCTGTGCAACGGGGAGAGAGATGAGCAGTGGGGAGCCATGCAATAGCCACACAATGGGGAGGGAGCCGTACAACAGTCATGCAATGGGGAACTGAGCTGTGGTGATGGTGCTGTGCAGCACAGAATGAGCCATGCAGTGGGAAGCTGCATCATGGGGATGAGATGGTGCAACAGAGAGGTGGCCTTGGGCAACCATGCAATGGGGGAGGGAGCTGTGCAACAGGGAGCCATGCACTGGGAAGAGAGAAATGGGGAGCTGTGCATTGGGAAGACGTGTGATGGGAGGGAGCTGTGGAATGGGGATGGAATGGGGATGGAATGGGGAGCCAGGACAGAAAGCTGCTGCGGGGCCTCTTCTCCATGCGGTGAGCTCTGCACCGGTGCCACCCGCATTGCCCTCTCTCCTCACTTTTCCCACCTAGAAGAGCATTTGAGTGCAACCTCTGCGGTGCCCACTCCAGTCATCCTGCAGCACAGCGCGCACAGCACAAACGTCCGGCTGAGCCCCGTCCGAGCACAGCGAGGGATGTCGCTGCAGCCGGGATGGGGAGGCTGGGATGTGGCTGGGATGGGAAGGGAACACGGTGCTGCTGCTGCGGCTGGGGAGGTCTAGCTGAGCTGCAGTGTGCCACTGGGGCACACTGCATGGTGACCCCACGATGTCCGTGTATCCCACGATGTCCGTGTGTCCCACAGTGTCCGTGTATCCCACGATGTCCGTGTATCCCACGATGTCCGTGTGTCCCACAGTGTCCGTGTGTCCCACAATGTCCGTGTATCCCACGATGTCCATGTATCCCACGATGTCCGTGTGTCCCACGATGTCCATGTGTCCCACAGTGTCCGTGTGTCCCACAGTGTCCGTGTGTCCCACAATGTCCGTGTATCCCACAATGTCTGTGTGTCCCACAATGTCCGTGTATCCCACGATGTCTGTGTGTCCCACAGTGTCCGTGTGTCCCACGATGTCCGTGTATCCCACAATGTCCGTGTGTCCCACAGTGTCCGTGTGTCCCACAGTGTCCGTGTGTCCCACAATGTCCGTGTATCCCACAATGTCTGTGTGTCCCACAATGTCCGTGTATCCCACGATGTCCGTGTGTCCCACAGTGTCCGTGTGTCCCACGATGTCCGTGTATCCCACAATGTCCGTGTGTCTCACAGTGTCCGTGTGTCCCACAATGTCCGTGTATCCCACAATGTCCGTGTGTCCCACAGTGTCCGTGTATCCCACAGTGTCCGTGTGTCCCACAGTGTCCGTGTATCCCACGATGTCCGTGTATCCCACAATGTCCGTGTGTCCCACAGTGTCCGTGTATCCCACAATGTCCGTGTGTCCCACAGTGTCCGTGTATCCCACGATGTCCGTGTATCCCACAATGTCCGTGTGTCCCACAGTGTCCGTGTATCCCACAATGTCTGTGTGTCCCACAGTGTCCGTGTATCCCACAATGTCCGTGTGTCCCACAATGTCTGTGTGTCCCACAATGTCCGTGTGTCCCACAATGTCCGTGTATCCCACAGTGTCCGTGTATCCCACAATGTCCGTGTATCCCACGATGTCCGTGTGTCCCACAGTGTCCGTGTATCCCACAATGTCCGTGTGTCCCACAGTGTCCGTGTGTCCCACAGTGTCCGTGTGTCCCACAATGTCCGTGTATCCCACAATGTCTGTGTGTCCCACAATGTCCGTGTATCCCACGATGTCCGTGTGTCCCACAGTGTCCGTGTGTCCCACGATGTCCGTGTATCCCACAATGTCCGTGTGTCTCACAGTGTCCGTGTGTCCCACAATGTCCGTGTATCCCACAATGTCCGTGTGTCCCACAGTGTCCGTGTATCCCACAGTGTCCGTGTGTCCCACAGTGTCCGTGTATCCCACGATGTCCGTGTATCCCACAATGTCCGTGTGTCCCACAGTGTCCGTGTATCCCACAATGTCCGTGTGTCCCACAGTGTCCGTGTATCCCACGATGTCCGTGTATCCCACAATGTCCGTGTGTCCCACAGTGTCCGTGTATCCCACAATGTCTGTGTGTCCCACAGTGTCCGTGTATCCCACAATGTCCGTGTGTCCCACAATGTCTGTGTGTCCCACAATGTCCGTGTGTCCCACAATGTCCGTGTATCCCACAGTGTCCGTGTATCCCACAATGTCCGTGTATCCCACGATGTCCGTGTGTCCCACAGTGTCCGTGTGTCCCACAATGTCCGTGTGTCCCACAGTGTCCGTGTATCCCACAATGTCTGTGTGTCCCACAGTGTCCGTGTATCCCACAATGTCCGTGTGTCCCACAATGTCTGTGTGTCCCACAATGTCCGTGTGTCCCACAATGTCCGTGTATCCCACAGTGTCCGTGTATCCCACAATGTCCGTGTATCCCACGATGTCCGTGTGTCCCACAGTGTCCGTGTATCCCACAATGTCTGTGTGTCCCACAGTGTCCGTGTATCCCACAATGTCCGTGTATCCCACGATGTCCGTGTATCCCACAGTGTCCGTGTATCCCACAATGTCCGTGTGTCCCACAGTGTCCGTGTATCCCACAGTGTCCGTGTGTCCCCCGATGTCTGTCCCCCCCAGGAGGTGCCATAGATCCAGACCCGGCACGGGGCCATCCCTCCGCTGTCCGCAATCCATCGGTCGCGCCTCGGGACCAGCCCCGCCCCTGGTGTGCGGTTTGGGGCCAAATCCCCATAAAACGGGCGAGGGGGGGCGGGGGGAACGTTGGTTCACGGAACGCGGGGACCGCGGGGCTGCGTTTTCGCCGGAGCGCGTTCGCGGTCGGACCGGTCCCCCGGTGCGCGGGGCCGCTGTCGCCAGGTGAGGCCCTGACGGGGCTGCGGGAGGCGGCAGCGGGGCGCGGTGCCCGGCACGGCCCGGGGGCCAGGGCGAGCCGCGGCCGCTGTCCTTGGGCCCGGGGCTCTCTCCCTGCGGGGCCTGCGGCGGGGGCGCGGCCGGAGGGGGTGGGTACTGGGGGGTGTGTGTGGGGTGTCGCCGCCCGGTGCCTTCATTAGGCTCTAATTAAAAGGTAATAAACGAATCCTCACGTTCGGGTGTGTAGCAGCTGGGTGTGCAGCGGGGCTCGGCCGCTCGCTGCCGGTGTGTGAGGAGCCTCGGCTCCGGCCCGGTGCCGCCGGTCTGTGCCTTCTGCGGGTTGGGAACCGCGGAAGAGGGGTTCCCAGCTGGAACTGTGAGGGGGGAGCTGTAGGGTGGCAGCGCGGTCGGGGGTGGAAGGAGGATGCAGCCTGTCCTCGGGGAGGGAGGAGGTGTGGAAGCCTCGCGGCTTCCATCTCCACTGTGCTTCCCGGTGGCTTTATGGTGCTGGGAGCTGGTGTGAGCTCCTCAGCCTCCGTGGCTTTAGCCATGGGAGCGTGGGGGATTGAGCCTTCTCTTTAAACACTCATCTGTGCTGCCACCGCCTTCTGCCCAAGGGTCCTCTATGACAAGCCTCATATTCAGGGGTGCTCTGGCAGAGTTTGTGTTGCCGGTTATCCCTGAGCAGCAGGCAGGGTAAAGCAAACAGCCCCTGGTGCTGCCCTTTTCTGGGTGTCTATAATCTGCACATATGCAGTCAACAGTAGTTCTCTGAAGTCCATAAATGCGCAGGCCTGGCTGAAGGTGCCGCTGTTTATTGTTCCATTAAATCTGGACTGGTGCTGTGGGGAAAAGGGGATGATGTGATTTTTGGAAGGCGCTGTTCTGAAGCAGCAGCTAACACCTGCTCTGGAGCCATATGGGGAGCAGGGAGTACGCCAAGTGCACTTAGCCATGCTGGCCGGGAGCACGGCCTGAACCTGGCAAGCGATTGCTTCCAATTAATGCCCCTCTTAATGCCTGGGCCATTAACATCTCGCCAGTGGGCTGGCCTTGGGCAAGGGTTGGAGGAGATGGTTTGGTTTAGGTTACGTATGGTGTCGGCTCTTCATGTTTTAGTCTCTACAGAGAAATGGAAAGATGTCACGTGACCTTTGTCATGACCTGCTTTGTTTTTTTCCATCCTGATGGTGTATGTCATGAGTTCACATGGTTACCACGCTCCGGGTTTAAAACCTCTCTGTCCCCACAGATGTTTCCGCACAAAATAACAAGTTTCTTTTGCAGAAGCAGATATTGAGGCCGATATGCAAAAGAAAATACATGCAAAGCCAGTGTCTGGCTGGAGAAATGCTCTGAATCATAGAATCAGCCAGGTTGGAAAAGACCTTTAAGATTGTCAAGTCCAACCATTACCCCAGGACAAGGTGGATGGGAGAGCCTGTGAGGCTTAAAGCTACCTCTCTGCAGGAAAAAACAGTTGCTGCTGTGTGTGCAGCCTGAGCTGGGTTAAGCTGTGTTCATCTCTTCCCTGCGTAGCTGCCGGTTGTCTATATCCTTTTTGGTTCAGCTCCTCCCCATGGTGGGAAGTTGAGCTGGGAGGCTGTTGGAGTTGAGCTGCTCCACTAATAGGCGCTTATAAAAAGTTCTGTAAAAAGAAATATCAAGTCATTATTGCCAGTGTCAAGGAAGCATCACGTACGCTCTTGCAGTGTGAAGTTGTCATCCTTTGGCTGTCTTCTCTTGTCATAGCATCTCTCTGGGGATGCTTCGGTGTTTAATGGCAGCCATTAGATAGGCCGTGCAGTAAATCTCTTCCTCTCCTGCCTCAGTCCTGTGCTTTCCTCACTGCTCGCCTGTTGGTGTTAATGGCAGCCTCTGCATGCAGAGGGTGCTTTTTCTTGTTGAGCTTCCAGCCAGAGCTCCAGGCTCTGCCCAGAGGGGTTAGGATTTTTCTGAGGCATCTCCTCAGTTCTCTTAATTTATCAGTTCTTCTTTTGTCTTTGGTATACCAGTGGTCTCCCCTGCAAAGTCTTCTTCTAGTCCCTGAGGCTCCTGTCTGCCTGTTACATTCTTGTGGGTTTTGTGCTCTGAGTTAGCTTTTTGCCTGATGTTGCTGTGAGATGATCCAGGTGGTATCCAATATGATGACATGAAACTTTCCCTTTGAAAGGAGAGGGATAACGAAAAGACGGGTAAAGCATGAACTGCTGGTACTTCTCACCAATTATCACAAAAGCTTTTTATCTAGCTTCTCCCAGGAGCAGATGGGTTGATGTCATTGTGCTGTCTAAGCACAAAGGTAGAATGGGTGACGTTTGTGCCAGCCCATGATCTTCCTGTAAAGCCTTTACTGGTGCTGGTATTCCCCAGCATTCCACTTTGGAGATTTAAATGCCCCTATGCATCATCTCACTGGTCTCGCTACATCAGGGTTCGGGTGGTGATTGGGCTGGGCTCAGACCAAGCTCTGGCTGCCTGAGTGGAGCCTGGTGCCATTGCTGAACTTGTCCTCAGCTCCAGGCTGAACTTCCCAGCTCCAGGCACTGTTGGTACTTCCACAAGTGCTGTACCAAGCCCTGAAGTCAGTGTGTGTGTGTGGCTGTGCTTTCCTGCTGCTGTTTGCTGGGAAAACCAGCTGCTACTTGTGGACAGGGCTCCTGCTGCCTGTGCCTGATCGGAAGCTGTTAACCACTTGGTCTGTCATGTAAGAAAGCTTCTGAGCTGAAGCAGTGTTTGTGATGGATGACCTGTCAGGTGGGAGGCTTTGCATGCTTTCCTGTACTGAGATGTGCTGTTGCTTGAAGGAAAGCTCGCGCAGGAAACAATCCTCCACTGGGCTAAACCTCAGAGGCTTGGATTTTTGCTGCTCAACTCGAACCACAGAGCAAGGCTGCAGTTAAACAGAGTGGTGGAAAATGCAAATTGAGAGCTAGGTACCGTTGTAGTTATTTAATTTCTTTAAATGCTGGTCCCACTGTGTTAGAATGGCACCTCAGGTAGCCCCTACTTAGTGTCCTAGTATTACTGATCGATGAAAACTATTTCATAATTGAAGTAAGACTGCTTTTTAGGGACACAGAGGCTTTGTAGGGAAAGGGACCCTGTCTCCTGTTCCATCTGGGTAGGGCCTAGTGCACTGGGAATGCAGCAGTCTGAAGCATAAACATTAATAATACAGTGGGTATTATTCAAATGAAGGCTGCCACTTTTCCTTTGTTGGAATAACACCCTGGGTAATTGCTGCACATACTTATCTGTTCCTATAATTGCTTTCTGCAGAATCACTTCAAAACAGGCAGTGCTGGCAGGATGCTGGTCTCCCTGCTCTTCCCCTTTCGCTGCCTCATCCGGGACTTGCCCCGTTGCAGATGGGCACTGCATGGGCAGAAGAGGTCTGGCTGTCCCCACAGGGGTCTGCGAACTGCACGGGCATCCTGCAGCAGTGACGTTACCCCTGTCTTCACTAGGGCTTTGGCTTTTGGTGATAAAACTGCCATCATTGACCAAAACGGTGAGCACACTTACAGGGACCTTCTCAGCCAGAGTCTACGCTTGTCCCAGGAGATCTGTAGAGCTCTGGGGTGCTCCAGCAGGGACTTGAAGGAGGAGAGGATCTCATTTTTGTGTCCCAATGATGCCTCGTATGTGGTGGCCCAGTGGGCTTCCTGGATAAGTGGGGGCATAGCAGTGCCCCTTTACAAGAAGCACCCTGCACGGGAACTGGAGTATGTGATTCAGGACTCACAGAGTGCTCTAGTCATCGCAGCAGAGGAGTATATGGGGAAAATAGCCCCTAGTGCTGAGAAGCTAGGAGTCCCTGTTCTGCCGCTTCTTAAGTCTCATAGTGATGGATCAGCAACTCATGCACCAGTGGAGGAGGGTCCCTTGACAGCGTGCTCCTCGTGGAAAGACAGAGGAGCCATGATCATCTACACTAGTGGGACAACAGGAAGACCAAAAGGCGTCCTCAGCACCCATGAGAATGTGCAAGCTGTGGTGAGTGCTGCTTTCCCTTTGCAGAACTCGTGGTACGTTACAGAGGTCTTGGCCTTCAGAGGTGTTTTGTTGGTTGGAAACCCCAGAGCACAACACATTTTAGCACAGCTGAATTTCTACACAGGGCTGTGGGGCTGTATCCTGAAAGTCCTCAGCATGTTTTAAGGTGAACACAGAAAAGTGAGGACCTAAATCTTGTCCTTTTGCTGTTGCTGTCCTGCAGCTGTAGCCAGGGGCAGATGGACTCTCTCACTGCTTTCCTGGAAAGCACAAGGAGTGAGACCTCTTTTAAAAAGACTGCTTTCTTTGCAGTTTGCTTTTCTTCACTGTGGCTAGGAAAGAATCTTTGCCCGTTTGGAATATATTAGCCCAGTACAGTACTGTGTGAAATCTGCATTATTCAGCTATATATCCCCAAGGCAAAAAGTCCATTAGCTCTCTGAGCCAAAAAGAATTAAAAGTTTGAATGAGCCTGCCGACTACCTCACCAGTTGGTTATCACTGCCTGCAACGGATAGAATCATGCCATTAGGGAAAAAGGGCAGGGAATACAGCATGACTTACAGATACCTCCCAAGAGCTTACGTTGTTCTGGGTGCTCAGATACTGCAGTGTCGGGAATGGAATGAAAGCTTTGATGGATAGAGCCAGGGCTTGGCTATATTGGGCAAAGAATCTCTTCCCTTACAAATATGCTGATCATCTGGGAGGTGGCCTGAGCAGTCACCATCTTTTGTGCTGTCTTGCAGAAAGCCTAAAACCTGCTCCCTGCATGTGAATGACATGACTAAATTCCACTGTTCAAATGCTTTATTATTTTTAGATGGCTGGAAATAAGCTTTCCAGTTGCTAATGCTGGGCTCTGAAAGGCATTGTTCACCCAGAATCCTGAATTTTAACACTTTAGATAATCATCCCTTCATAGCAGAGTTTTTTAGAATATATACTCTCTGTAATATTAGTATATTGATAGACCAATATTTTATATACTAATGTGAAGCCTACTTTGTTTATCAGACAGTGATTTTCTGCTCCTATTGACTATCCCTTACAGATGCTAAAAGCCCAGTGTCATTGGTGTCCAAATTACGTCAACATAGGTCTGAGAAAATTAGGGGGTTTATTGTTATTTCTGCCAACCCTGCATGTGCAGCAGCAGGCTAGTAATTCTGTAGGCTCTGCTTAAAATCACTGTTGACTATTTCTCAGCAATGAGGAAGGACTTTGATATACATGAAGACATGTACTGACAAGACACAGAAGGTGTTCCTCTTGTATTTTACTGTTATGGTGGGAATTTTGCTCGTGCTGACTCTAAAGGAAAGATTTTCGTGCCCAGGCATCATTCCAGGGGGTCTGGGATTTCTGCTGCCAGCTGTGCCCAGGGGATATGGGGCCTGGATACCTCAGGTTTCTCAAAGCAGAGAGGGTCTTTCCTCCTGTCCTAACACTGGTTTGTATGTTTTTTTCTGCAGACCACAGGGCTGGTTGAGAAATGGGAGTGGAGGAAAGAGGATGTTATTCTGCACGTGCTGCCTTTACATCATGTCCACGGGGTGATCAATAAGCTCCTCTGTCCTCTCTGGGTGGGAGCGACATGCATCATGTTACCCGAATTCAGCGCACAGATGGTAAGCCTGAAGGGATGGCATGTTGTCTTTGAAATTCAGCAGCAAGACCCCATGCATTGTAATTAGAGCAACTTTGGAAATAAGTTCTTAAAGAATTCCAGCTTCTTTAGCCACTGGCTGCATGTGGGCCACAAACTGCCTATTAAAAAGTGGTTTTAGTTGGACACAGTCTGGGGTAAACGTGCTCTTCTGGAGGCTGCAACTTGTTTAAGTGTGACATACATAATCATAATGCTGCATTGTCCTTTCTCATGATGCTGAGGGTCTCTGACTGAAGGTGGGCCCTTCTACGTACATACCAAGAGTATCTGCACCTAGAATAAGGGTTGTTAATTCTCTAGTACCAGGAAAGGTGTAAATACTGGATTTTTCTCTTTCTTGTTAGCGGTGTGCTGCTTGAAGATGTACTGCTTGTTGGCATCTTTAGTAGCTTGTGCTTTTCTCTTCCAATCATTTGTCCTTGGTGTTTTGTATTATGTTACATGACAGAACATAGGCTTTGCAGTTTATTGCAGCCCAGGTAAGAGAAGTGCTTTTACTCGTCACTTGCATGGAAACATTGCTCTTTCTCTGCAGAAAGCAAGTGTTAACAGATCTGTTGTTTTAGATTCAGTGGTGTGAGGGAGAGTTTGCAAATCAAGAGCTTCTTGCAGCCTTACAGGAAAGGTGGCAAGAGGGAAACCTTACTTGAATGCAATAGAGACACACTTATAATGGTGTTTTCTGGCTGAGCCGGTCCCAGTGCTCTGCTTCTCAGCTTGCTGGCTGTGGTGGCAGGGAGCTGACCTAAAGAGAAGAATAAAAGAGACTAGAATCAGGGCAACCAACAGTAAGGTAGAACAGTTTCAACAGTTACCAGTCCCTGTGTCCAGTCCTGCTCATCTGCATCTTCCAGTGTCATGTGTTGTGTGGGAGACATTGAAGTCTGCAGTGTCACTGTTAAGAGAGCAATTGGCGTTTTGAGTGCTGCTGCCACCTCATAGTGAAAAGGAAATGTGTGCTGTTGGCACAGAACTCCCTGGGAAGGTGAAAAGAGTCTGTCAGGCCTGTGCTTTGTAACTAAACAGGCTGCTTTACCTGTTTATGTTTATCCATGTGCTGAGTGGCCTTGTCACACTGAAAGGACAAAGTGCAAAGGTGTGGGTTACACCCAGAAGACTGACTGTGGTGCTGTCAGGCGAGGGTGAGTTTAGGCTCCTATGTGAGTGACTGCAGGACTGTGTGATTCTTCATTGCTTATTTCTGTTGCTTAGAGAAGCAACCACAGAAAATGCATGCTTCCTTTCTTGTTTCAGGGTGGCCCTGACACCTCAACACCCACTTGCTGGCTGAGCACTGATCCTGTTGGGGGGGAACAGCCTCATAATCCTGGAGGGGCAGCTCTGCAGTTGCATTTCCAGAGTAAATAGATAGGATGCTGCAGTAGAAGAAGGCAGGAATGTCCCCTGGCAGCTGTAGCCAGTGCTGTCTTCTTGATGGTCACTTCCAGATTGTCTTTCTCTGTCTTTAGGGTGTCACCCCAAAAGCTCCAGGTGCAGCAGGGGATGTGTGCCCCACCAAGTCTGGAGCTTGGTGATGCTGGTGATGGTGCTGGTAGCCTGGAAGCAAATCCAAGCCCTCTGGAGGGCGCGTTTCTCCACATCCTGTGCCACCGGTGATTGATTGTCCCTTATACCCTTGTGTTTTTCTCTGCTCTCTCCCTGACATCTGCAAATCAATGAGCTGACGTTGAAGGATGGGTTCAGGTGCCGGGGAGTGGGACACCCTGCCTGCCTCCTCTGATCAAAGCTCTCCCCCGGACTTGACAACCAAGGGCAGGCAGGGACAGTGCTGAAGGCGTCTGGTTGACCCTGGAGGTTGAACTTGGGCAGGGAGGTCAGCATGGCAAGTGTGCCTGCTGCGGCGAGTGCTGTGCTGAGGGCTCTCAGGTGCACATGGGCTCTGAGGATGTCATTTGCCTTTCTGTTTTTTTTTTCCTTATTCCCTTTATTTTTCCAAGGGCCTCCCCTGGGAGCTGAAAGTGGTTTGATCGACACTACAAAGAAAGCACATGAGGGTAAATAAGGCTTTCTTGTGGAGTTTAATGCAAGCTGCCTTTCAGTTCCAGTCTATTTTCACCAGCTGTTTACAAAATGCCCTTTGCTACTGAAATCAGCTTTCAGAAAAGCAGTGGAGTTTCGGTGGAGGATTTTTGCAGAAGGAGCCCGAGTCTTGCTGCATGCTGCTTTTCTTTTCCCTTCGCTGCACCTTGAGAAAGCAGCCAATTATAGTGTGATATAAAGAAACTCGAATGGCAGCTAAAACACTTGACAGGCTGATCAAAACAAGGCTAGGAACTTACTCTCAACCTGCTGCAGACATATTTAGCCTTGAGTGATACTGGCAAAGGTTCAAGAGAAACCGCAGCAGCATGCCCAATGTGTGTTTGGTTTCTAATCACTAACACTTCATTATACAAAATAAATACTTTATTATTACAGTGTTTATTAAATTACATAATTTGCGGCGTGCCTTATAGTCATGGATGCAGATGCTGGTCTGGTTTCAGCGGTAATAATGTTCATTTTTTCCTTAGTTAAAGACATTTTGAGCCCTGGACCAAGGTTTGCTTGTTGCTCCCTGCAGTGCAGTGTTAGGAGGTGGCATCTTTCAGGCCCTTCCATCTGCTTTTGGTAGCTGTCCAAGGAAAGGTTTAAAGTCAAGACTGTGGAGTAACCCTAGTGTCCTGACCAACATCCACTTTCTTACTAAAACAGCATCTGATGTCTGCAGCTGCATGCAAGCTACTGCTGAGGCCACAAGGGCTCATTAAAGTGTATTGGGATGCCTCAAGCATGAAAGTTGCTGCATAAAATCAGGCTCTTTTTATTAAATGAGGACATCCATTACTTTGCACTAGCTACTGTACATGTTATAATTCACTTTATAGCACCATCTGTTAAGACTGTCTTGGTTAAGCTTTTCATAGCATCATTTTATTGTAAGTTATTAAAAAATATGGCTGTATCTATTAATCATATATTAATAAAGGGTTTATAAATGGGCCCTTAATTTCCAGTGTTACAGTCTACTCGTATGTGACATGTTAATTCCTCTGGTGTGTGTACTCCTCGGGGTGCAGTGTGTCTTCCCAGGGAGCCCTTCCTGGGCTGCTGCCTGCAATCCTGCCTGGAGACAATGGGAGCAGCACCCAGCAGTCCTGCCTGTGCTTCTGGTGCTTCGGAATGCTTGGGAATGCCAATGCTGATGGGGGGGAGACATTTCAGCACTGTCGTGGGTATGTGGGCTTGGAACAGGCATGAGAACAGGAGTGAGCCTGAAAGTGTGTTCCTCCCGGCAGCTGTGTGGGGCAAGGGTGGCTCTGATGTTGGTTTTGGGTTTTTTTTTTTCAAGAGTGAGAACTAAGAGGGCAGAAACTTCCTTCAGAGCCAGAGCAGGCTCTGCAGCATAAGTATCCCTAATCCTCCCATCATTTCTTCCAAGCTGAGTTTTTACTTCTCCAGCTGCACTGTCCCTGTTTGCAGGCAGCCAGCATTTCCCAGCTGCTTCTGAACCTGTTTAAAATGCCTGCTTTTTTGCTTATGCAGGAACAGAAAATTTAAAAGATGCTGCATTTGTACATTTTTTGTGCAAATTGGTGGCCAGAGGAGAAGACGTTAATGCCTCTGCTTAAGGAAGGAGTGCAAGGTGAGCCTCCTCCTCCCGGCCTTTTGAAGGCTCCTGCGAGCATTGGGGTTTGCACCAAGCAGGCACTACAGCATCCATTCCCTAGTGACTCCCTCTCTCTGTCTCCCTTCCCTTCATCAGTTCAGTGGTGGCTGCTGAGCACACCCCGCGGTGTGACTATTAGTCGATGGGAATGTCAGTGAGGTTGGAGAGATAGACCCAGGGGAAGCCAGGCATCCTCTGTGCCTGTGCTCTTGCTGTGACAATCACACATGGATGGTCCCATTCCAGACAGATGCCCTGTGGACAGGAGCCTTTCAGAGCGAGTCATGAGATCAGTGTCTGCTTTGCAGGATCCTCTGCTGAAGGCTTTTGGCTGAAGTGGATCCACTCTGAGTAAGAACAGTGGGAATGGCTTCTCTTTGCCTTGGACCACCTCTAATCTTGCCTCAAGATGTTCTAATAGCAAAAGGCTCCTTGTCAGCATTTCATATTGATAAACATGAGATCAAGTCCCAGGAGGTCTTTTAGTCTTAAGTGTGGAGTAGGAAATAGAAGTGTTCAGAAACATGAAGGAAAAAAACTTGCTCTGATGAGTGTTGGGGGAAGCGTAGAGAAATCTCAGCTCTGTGTGACCTAGTTGTGGTGTGTTCTGCCTGCTTGGCTCTGCTGGGCAGGTTTTGAGCTGTGGTGAGCTGCCTGCAGAATAACAACACAGTCTGTGCCCTGCAATGGCTTCCATGATAAATATGCCAAGATGCAGATTTACTGCCCTGAAGTTCCAAAAGGAGCTGTTGTTTTGGTGCCAGCGTTACTGCATGTCTGACTTAAGGTGCCTCCGAGGATCAGGCCCTCTAAAAATCATACCCAGTTTTATAATGTCACACACAAAGCCATCAAAATTGTTAAGCTTATTTAGATCCTGCTTCTAGGGAGATGGGAATGATGGGTGCCCAAAGCTAGCATGTGATTTGGGACTATCTGTGAGTGTGCTGTCACCTGTGGCAGCTTTTCCCCATGGTGGGAGAGTGCCCCAGACCTGATGCTCGCCAAGGATGTGCATGAGCTCCAGGGTTGCTGCTGTGTTGTATACCCCTGACTTTCTTGTCAGCACCAGCAGCTTGTGCTACATCTGGGAGCAAACTGTTTGTCCTTGCTGCTGCTCTTGTCTGTGTGAACCAGGCTGGGTGCTGATGCTTTATGTCTTTGCTGGGCTGTGCAGGGAGATCTGTGGCTCAGCAGTCACTGTTGCCTCCGGGAAGGAGAAGCATGCACCGCAGTGAGCCTCTCCTCTGTATCTGTCACTTATGCAAACATCACTCTGGGCAGCTCTTTTGGTTTATTTTTAAAAGAAAAGCAAATCCAAGCAGAGGAGTCTGATCTCCAATAACCAAGCACTGCTAAGATGCTGCTGGTAGCATGCTGGGGATTGTGTCTCCCATCCAGTTTCAGCTGGAGAAAGGCAATTGTCCTTTCATCCGTTAATGGGAGGCTTCAGGGGAGTAATTTTATTTCAGACTCAAAGAGGAGTCGGTGGAGGGAGGAGTAGGTCACTAGTGAATGGATTATGTTTGATCACTTCTTGCAGACCTGGCTTTGAAAAGTTAGAGATTTTTCTTCCCGTCTCCCCAGATCTGCCGTCTGTCCTCAGCATCTGTTATGGAGTAATGTCTTTTGATGTGTGTGTGGAAATATAAAAAATGGAACCAGAGCCTGTCATATTTACTTATATTACCAGGTCCCAGGGAAAGCTCTTGCTCCTTTCAGTATGCCTACAGCATAGGAAGGGTTTAAAAGCTTCAGCCTGGAATGCAGAGGGGCCATCAAACTGCACTGATGAATAAATGATTAAAATCAGAGTCATGCAGAGCACAAACAGTTTGGGGTTATAACAGACATGAGACAAAGCCACCAAGGGCCCAATTTCCCTTTGAAGAGAAGAAGGATTCTCTGTGTATTGCTCACTGAGCATCCGTGACTCAGTCCTTAGGAGAGAGCAGAGCTCCTCTTGATGCTCTTCCATCTCATGCCCTGCTCATCTGCCTTTGTTGGGGATAAGCTGGCACCCCTTTGGTGCTCCTGTAGAGTTACAGGAGTTTTCTGACCTCAGTGTTAGGCACAGGGTGTCACCAAGCAAGGAGCTGGTTTGATTGCAGCTGTGTTACTGCCTGTTGCTCTCGCAGACACTGAAAATCGCAGGCAGCCCTTTTCCTCACTTGTGGTGCCACCCGCATGGCAGCGATCAATGTAAAACACAAACCCATCTCCCGATCAAAAGGGAAGTAAAGGGATGATTTAACCTTGCATTAGGGGTATTGTTAGTTTTGAAAAGGTTTTAAAAAATTCAATAACAACTGAAAATGATACAATAATTTTATAGAAGAGAGGAGCTGTTGGAGCTGTCAATAGAGGTAGCAGCACAGGCTGTCTATTATCGGCTTGTGGTCTGATGGGAAAATCTATGCTGGACTTTCACTTCCTTTTCAGCTTTTGTCTGCATCTCTTCTGGCTGCTTGTGGGAGTCCTGTATCAGGCAAAGTCTTGCAGGTTTTAGTGTACAAATGGTTGTTGCCATCTTCTCTTCTTTCTTTGCCTTAGAAGATGCCCAGGTGTTGGTAGATTTGGTGTTCTCTGTCTAGTTCATAGCGTTGTGCATCTCCCTTTTCTCCTCTGCACTTGCATCTCTTGCTTCAGGCCACCTCAGCAGATCTGGAGGCTGGTTGGGAAGGTTGCTGTATGGAGTGACCATTTTTGGAGCAGCTGCCATGTTCCTCCATCCTTGTTCACCATCATGCTCTTTGTGCACTGAAAGGAATACGTGGGAAAAATCCTAAGCCGTGTCTCACTGGGGTTGTTTTGTACCCACTGGTGTAATTTTCTCCTTCTTTTTTTTCGTTTACTGATGGCAAAACCCCACTCACCAGTCCTTGGAATTGCCCAGATACGCTTTTGTGCAGTGGGAGGGGAAGAAAATCAGGAATGCTGGAATGATGGGGAGGCTCTTGGGAACAGAAGTCTCCCACTTCTTTTGCTGGCTCAGGCAGCCCTGTGCTGTAAGCCTGCCCTGGCCTTTTGCTGCTGTTATTGCTGGTAGGAATAGTTCCTATTCTTGCTTTCTTGCAGTTAGAAACCTTTTGTTCCTAACCCTTAAAAGGAATCTTGGTCCATCTCCTGAACATTCCATTGGAATACTGGAGCTTCCTTTGGTCCGGTGAGTGCTTGGTGCAAAGTCTGGCAGCCCTGGCATGCTGTGCTGTGTTTGCTTCCAGAATCCATAGCTTTTTAAAAGCACTTGGAGCACTGAGGTATGAGGTGAGCAAAATAAAATGAAATGATGGGCAGCCAATACCACATGTAATTGATGTGGTGACGGTGACACATGGGATAACAGAAGGGGGAGATTGATTGTGCTGTTCTAAGCCTGACAGTGTCAGAGGATGCTGTGTGCTAGAAGGGCAAAGTTGGCCTCTTGCTATGAGCCTGTCCAAGCCCCAGCATTGATTGATTAGTCCCAGGTAACGAGACTTTCCCAGATCCTTCTCTCAAACCGTGAAGTTATAGTTATAAAACAGAAATAGCTGTCACAGCTGGCCAGCCAGTTACAAGCCCTCCGGACGGCTCAGGGGCTGCGGAGAGCCTGGGGCTGCCAGCTTTGTACCACAGCTCAGTGCTTAACACTGTTAAAACACATGGGTAAGATCCAGATTTGGCTGAGCAGGAGCGGAGCAGGTGGAGATGTTTGGCTGTCAGCACATCGCCCCGGCAGCTGGTGGCACAAATCCAAAGGCAGCTGCTTATCTTCAGGAAGGGGCTGTTGCTGGGGCTGACACAGAAAAAGCTGCTCCTGTGTTTGGAGTGGTGGTAGTGAGGGTTTTATCTAGAGCAGGAGTTGAGCAGGCGTGTGAGGACAGGGGCCTCTGGGGTGTGAGAGAGATCTGCTGTGTTTTGGAGTGATTGGTTTGGCATTTTTCAGATCCAAATCCATGTGAAAATAAATGCTGTATGGACAGACTGGAAGCCTGCCTGTGCTCCCAACAGCTGCTCTGGACTTGTGAAGGCCAAAACAAAAAGCACGCAGCCGGGGTCAAACAGCTCTGAGCATCTGTCTCCCTTCAATTCTTCCAGCGCAGTCCTTCACCCTGCTTGCTGTCATGCATCTCTGCATGCCCAAGGCAATGGCTCTCAGGAGCACCAGTCTGAGGAGAGTAGATCCATGTATACCGCCCCTGGCACTGGAAAAGGTCCTTGTTCGTTCCACTGCCTCAAATGGGAAAGATACTGGGGAACTGAAAAGGATCTTTGGGGAACTGTGCCTGTGTCTGAAGAGTGATGGTCCCTATGTAATCCCCTAGGAATAGCTTCGCCTGAGCCTTAATCATGAATCACACATGGTTTAGTGGTGGAGTTGGCAGTGTGGGGTTAATGGGTGGACCTTGATGATCTTAAGGTCTTTTCCAGCCTAAAAGATTCTATGATTCTATAAAGAGGCTGGGAAAAGTATGATAGGGTTGGATCCTTCTTAAATGTAGTTATGCCTATTCCAGCTTGATTTATCATGCTGATAGATGAGGTTTCTGCAAGGGAGTGTGATATTCCCTCTCTAGGCGTCTCACCCATTGGTCCAGGCAAGTCATGTTCCTCTTCTGCTTTCCCTGATGCTAAGGGGATCTTGTAGCACTTATGTCCTAGCTCCCAGCGTCTCTGGGTGGTTTCCACCTTGTGTATTTGTCTCACCCCGTTGAGGACCATCTCCGGGCTGTAGTGTCAACTCCCTTCTGTTTGGTGGGCTGGTGCCTTTGTTGGATGTGTCCTCCTCTATTAAGAATAACAACATGGTGGTGGTGGTGTTTTTTAGGAGTTGATTGTTCTGAAGCAGTGGAGTGAGAGATGCAGGAGGAGGTGGCACTGGCGCAACCAAGTAGAAAGTAATGAAATGGAGCCTGAGTGAGGAGGACGGAGGGAAAGGGGGCAGAGTGACAGCATGAAGGAGAATCACTTGTTCACCTTCAATCAATTCCTGCCTGTTCTCGTGGTCACACGTGCCTGTGTGCAGCTGAGCGTGCACGGGCAGGGAGGGGAGAGGCGGCACATTGTCAGGAGCTGTTAGGAAATACATTTGTCAACAACGGGGCATGGACCAGAGTGAAAGGAAGGAGGTGGCTGTCACTGTAGCCTTTTATTTATTGATGGTTTTGGTTTGTTCCTGTCTTGGGAAGAGCTCACCTAGGGGGCAGAGTGGGGAGGTGTGGAAGGAATGGGCCCAATTGCAATATTTATGGCTCTCACCCATTGCTAACTGCTCCCAGGTGGGGATGCTTGGCCAGGGCAGCAACCAGGGTCACTTTGTCTTCACTCTTCCGCCAGCAGAGCCGGCTCCTGGAATTTGCCTCCATTTGTAGTTCCCACAGGTTAGCAGGAGTTACAGCTGGAAAACATCTGTCCCACAGGGACCGTTCCTCTTGGGAAGAGTGCGGTTGGTGTGGTGGCCCTCCTGGATAACTGCTGTCTCCTGCCTGCAGCTGCTTTACCTGCAGTTTCTGAAAGATGATCTGAGCTTGCTGAGGGCATGTCTCTCTGCACCAGCTCACCAGAAGATGACCATTTCCATTGCAGTGGAGTCTCACTCCCAGTTCTAGTGTATGATCTCTCTCTTCCCAGCCCTGCCATTTGTCTTAAAAGCATTTCTCCCTTAAAGGTTTGAGTCTGTGGGATGCTAAATGTCTTGTGTTCTTCAGATGTGGCTTAGTGTCTTTCCAAAGAATAGCTACATGCTTGGATAAGCTGGTGGCTTTGTGTAGCTTTTTGAAGAGCTGTGCATATTAAGGGAATTAACTGATTCTGCCACAAGTTTACGTCTTTGTGAGCAAATTTTTGGTTGTACAGAAAAATGCCATTTCCATCATCTAGTGCTCATTGTGCATGAAAGCAGATGGGTGATCTGCTGGTGGGATGACAGAGTTGAATATTGTGCTTTGGGCAATAAGGGCATGATGAAGGTTGGGAGCCATTGTTCTGGGCATGGATCAGGTGCACACAACGGGCTTCCTGTTGTTTGTGCTTTCTAGAAGTCTCCAGCAGAGGTTTGACTGTTTGTGACCAGCCTAGGGTGGCTTTGTTTTGGACAAGCCTATTGTGTTCCTGTACCACAGCATCCCCTTGCACTGTATGAAGGAGCATTGGTGGAGCTCACTGCCCTGTGAAGCATTTGCAGAGTCCTCACTTACGAACCTCTTCAGAGGTGCTGAGGAGTCACTGACAGCGCTGACGGTCACTTCCCTCTAATCTTTACATTGAGGTGTATTTTTAGATGTGTATGTTCCCTTCCTTTCTAGGTTTGGAAGAAGCTTCTGAGCTCCCAAGCTCCCCGAATCAGTGTCTTCATGGCAGTGCCCTCTATCTATGTCAAGCTGATAGAGTACTATGAGAATCATTTCTTTCAGCCACAAGTCCAGGATTTCGTGCATGCCTTTTGCCAGGAGAACATCAGGTAGGTGAGCAATGCCCCTGTGGGCAGGGGCTGCTGGTGGCTGGCTGTCTCCATGGTGGATCTGACGAGTTTGCTTTTCAGCATCACCTCTCTGCAGTGCTTGCTGTTGTACTTTAGTGTCTCTTTGACAAGGACAAGGGTGACATTATTTAATTATAAGCCACTCTTGCATGGTAAAGCCAGAAGGGGTCTGCATGCTCATTATATGTGTCACCCTACATAACACAAGACTGAGGACTTTCTGCTGCAATGCAAGCTTGTACTTCAGTATCTCTTTTAGGAGGCTGTCGTGTCTTAACATAAACCCCATATCAGCTAGAGAATCTTTTGTATGTGAGGAACATCTTCGCTACTGGTTAAAAGGTTTTGAGGGCTTCTGTCTTAAGATTTTATGCAGGAGCAGACTATATATAACCCTGTGTTAGACTGCAGTTCCCTGGAGCACAGGTAATCTTGAATACTTTCTTACATGGGGTTTCCTTGCTCAGGTTAATGGTGTCAGGCTCAGCAGCCCTGCCTGTGCCTGTCCTGGAGAAGTGGAAGAGCATCACTGGGCACACATTGCTGGAGAGGTACGGGATGACTGAGATTGGGATGGCGCTTTCTAACCCTTTGCATGGAGTCCGTGTCCCAGGTAGGAGTCTCTAGAGAGTGCACATTGTTTGGAGGCATTTGGCTGTGAAGTGTTCTTGTCTTTTTTCATCACAGAGAATAAACACCTAATCACCATGTGTCATGTTTGAGGAGCAGGCTACGGTAGGAATGATGATGGTAGGGGAACTGGCCTTGGAAAGCCAGGTAGAGGATAGGGGTGCATGGGTAGTGGCTGATTGGTTTGCTTGGGATCACTGGTCATGGTGAATTGGCAAAGCTGTCTGTGCAGAGCTTGCAGTGGTGCATGCTGACCTGAGCAGCCAGCCTGGTTCTATCCAGGAGGCAGAGGCCATATTGATGCTTTATTATTCCCAAAGTCTTAGCAAGCTCAAGCACTGTGATGGGACTGCATCATCAGCTCCTGCTCTTTGGGGTTGTATTTATGTGCGGTGTTGATACAAGGTTCTCCACAAGGCAGTTCTTGTCCAACTGATCAGTACTGAATACTTAAAATAGGATGTCTGCTCACTCTTATTTTAGTGCATGTTTCTTGGCTCTTCAGGAATTAGAACTTGTCACACCTCGTTGTACACTGTGGGTCTGTTCTCTCCTTGTCTTCCCTCACTTCTCTTAGCTACACTTCATGCCTCCTCTCAATATCTGTACTTTATGTAACCTACCCAGAAATTGATCTGAAACATTCAAAATATGAAATGCCCCCACCCTCCCTTTGGTTAAAAACGTGGCCATCTGTCTGCCAAGCAACCCAGCCCACCACTATGCCACCTTCTCCCCACACACTGTCTGCATATGCATGGTACCATATGCATCGTCTTGGTTTCAGTGTCTTGGGGGATCAGTGCTACCCAGAGGGCTGTCCAGGGCATCGTGGCTTCCCACAGCACCCCATGGGATGCAAAGCCTGTGCTCCTGCAGAGATTGCGCAGGATGAGAAGCTATAGCTGCTCCACACTGGCTCCTCAGCTTAAGAACAGGTCAGGGGTAGTGTGAAATACAGTCTCTAGTTTACTTTTGCAGAGTAACTGTCATTCCCCTATCCCAGCTCAGCCAGTCTTCCCTTCCTTCAGAAGTCCCTGTCCTGCAGGCAGGAGAGAGAAGCAGGCAGGGAAACAAGATTCCCACCTGCATGAGCTCGAGCTCTCCATAAGCCCCGTGCACTGGCTGCTGGTGCAGAGATCATGTGAATGTCTGTATGCCATGGTTATATTTGCTTTTCATTCGACTTCAGGAGGAGAAATGAGTGGAGGCTCTAGAAATTTCCCAGGAGACAAGAGGAGAAAGGAAGTAAGACTGAAAGTAACATAGGCAAGACGGATGCTGACACTTGGAAAGGCAGCTTCTATTTCAGAGCTGGGTGGCAGAGGTGAGCAGAGCTGGGGCAGAATCCCTGAGGGCACCAGGGTCTGCAGAGGAGGTGGGAACAAATCCTCTCATGCAACTACAAGCAGAGGGCCTGTGGGTAATGGCTGTCTGACTGTCATTCCAGCCACTATCTAGGGGCTGCTGCAGCCCTGAGGGGGGAGAAGAGCATCTCACAAAGGTGTGAATCAGTGAGAGACCTTCCAGAAAGAAGACTATAATTGAATAGGCTTGATTAATTTATTTCAGGAAGTGTCAGCTGGGAAGCAGATGGGTGAAGCTGAGGCATAATTTACTGGAGCTGTGAAAAAGCTTTTGATATACTACCCCATTAGAGACTGGGATGTAAGGTCACCAGGTAGCACAGAGCATCCAGTGCAAGAGAGTCAACTGAGAGTCAAATGCAATGATGGGCTGGGAACAGAGAATGGGTAGGAGGAGGAGTTAAGTGTCTGGAGAAAAGACCTCACCTGAGACCTGCAGCCTGGCCAAAGCAATTACTAGCTGTATTTTGAAAAAGGAGCACCACAGGCGTGGCATTTTACCCTGTAGGTAACTCCAGGGATCCTCACACTTGCCAGGGGATTTCTCCTGCAATGAAAGCAGCACACATCCTTCTCTACTGCTTCATGAGCCTCTGAGGAGAGATCCTGAGGCTTCCCTTGCCTTCTTCCACCCACTTGATGTGGCTGGGGAAGGGTTGAGTCCTTGGAGCCTGCCCATGTCACCGCTGGTGTCTGGCAGTGTGGCATCATTCTCCACCCACAGCACAGGTCTGAAGGGTCGTGGGCTTTAATTTCCAGAAGGAGAAAAGATGAAAGATTTGAAAGATAAATGTTTGCTTGTATATGGTTAAAACCCTGTTTAAAATGCCTCTGTTTTCACCAGCTCTCATTCTAATCCCCCTGGTGCTGTTACTGTGAAGGGAGATGAATAATTCATGGATGGAGAATGCCTCACTGGGCCTAATCACCACTTTAATTGGAGGTTTAGATCAGAGGCAGCTAATAGCTCCTACAGCGGGGACTCCGTGTATTGTTGACAGTGAGATCGTTGAGTGCCTTATCGTTGGCCTGTTTCAATTCTCCCAGGACACCACTGCACATAACAGCATCGAGGTAACCAGATACCGAAGGACACAGACTGCAGGGGCAATTAAATTTATCTGGGAAGAGCTGACAACTTTTTTAAACAGAGGAGAACTGGTGAAAGAATAATAGTGTCACTCCTTCCTGACTGCAGCCTGGCTGGTGTCGGCTGAGCTGACACCACAGGCATGCTGCCAGCATTTCTTAACATTCAAATTGGAGATAGCTGGGAGGGAGAGAGAGGGAAAAGAGCAGGGATTTCTTCCCTGTTTCCCGTTGGGATCATGGCTGGGAACTAAAGGAGGTGAGTGCTGAGTGTAGACCCACTCTGATTACCCGTACATTGCAGTCTAGGTGAAGCTAGGACTTCTAGTGCTGTTCCTTAGGGAACAGGCTCAACCTTCTGGTGACTTGCTGAAGTCTGCATGGCATGTGTCTTGATATGGTGGATGGGCCTGAGAAGCTCTAGTCATTGTTTTTGCATGAATTTTATTAACACTCTCGGGTTCATGTAGCTCTAATCAATGTTGTGAGCATTTTCAGCCTTTGCAGATGTTGATTTCCAGGTTTGTCATTTTTCCTAAATACCAGAAAGCCTTTCCCAGACTGAATACAAGGAAACAGCTCTCTACGGGAGACTTACTGTATGTGTTAGTTTTGCATTAGCCAAGTAGAAAATAAGTTGATGAAGCTGTATTTGTAACTGTGATCTGAAACACTGTGAGGGGGACATGTTTCCTTCTCTGTGTCTTCAGCTTTGGCAGCACTGGGCTAACATTTGGTATTTCATTCTCAAAGACTGAGACTGGAAGTGGGCACTAATCGTTGAGTCCTATTGCCTGTGAATCAGGCACATTCCTTCACTGAGGTCAGTAGCTCCCATACAGGGAAGAAGCATCTTCCAGGAAAGCATCCATCTGATCTTGATTTGAAAGCTTGCAGAGATGGCAAGTCTGTGAGAACCCGTGGTGGTTCGTTGCACTGGTTACTGCTCCCTCCGTGAGCTTTATGAGACTGACTTTGCAGCATCTCCCTGCTATCCCTTGCCACATTTCACAGGCAGGTTGGAGGCTGTTCACACAAGGCATTTTTCGCACTGGAGAAAATATTCCCATAGAAATCTAGAAGGTGGCTTCATAAGCTTGGCATGCAAACATTTAAGGTGTTTTCTATGCATTGTTACATGCTTTGAGTCCTCCTGGAGCTTACCATGGCAGGTACTAGACTGTTTAAAATACGTAAAGACCTTGGCAGGGTACCTCTGGGCATTTCTTCTGGCTCGTGCTTCTTCCTCACTCTGCTGCAGTCCACTGTCTCTGACTCCTGGCAGTGTCTGCCCATGGAATGAGAGCAGCCCGAGTGATGCTTGTTGTAAGAGAAGGACCTGGATGCATGTTGGGTGACCTGAATGCCGAAGGCAATTTCAAGCTGAACAGACATGCATCGCAGAACTGCCACGTCGCTTTCTGTTTATTTCTTGCCAGATTTGCTAATTGTTCGGGTAGTTTCACTGCAATAAAATCTCACTCCCTCATAGCCCATCTGCTCTTAGCTGATCCTGCAGGGATGCCATAAATCTGGGCTATGATGACATATCTATTTCCATGGCAACTGACCAATGTAGCAAACAAAATCATGATGTCACAGATACCACATCTCCAGGGCTTGAGCAGGAGAATGAGACCAGGATAGGGAAAATGCCACTTGAACCCAAATGCCTCAGATACAGATGACAAGGGGAAGACAGTACTGAGCTCCAGGTCCTGCACACCCTGCTTTAAGCACTTTGCAATGTCAAGCCTAGCAGACCTAGAAAGCATCATCATCTTGAGGCTCTCCAGAGGGGAAATTGATCATCTTTTAAAATAGAGAGAACTCTTACTGATTTAAGCTCAGATTTATGCAGTCCTCTGAGCCCCAGGTAGCTCTGTGCCCATGTCTCTCTCCCCAGTCACAGGGGATGAATGTCATGGGTCTCATCTTGCACTGAGAGTGGTCTCATGCTGTTGAAATGCAGAGGGAAGCCTGCTGAGCCAGCAGATGCCCACAACTCCTGCTTGATGCTGGGCCTCGAGCCTCTCATCGGGCAAAAGTCACAAGAACAAAACTGTCCTGTCCTCTGTGCTTTCAGATGCTCACCAAGAAAAGCATGCACTAAACCAAAGGGTGGGAATGCTGCAGGCTGCAGGTTGGGGAGCTCTGGGTCAACAGAACCAGCTTGGAGCTTAAAAGCAGTTGTTCATGACACTGTGTCAGATTCCCTGGCTTTGAAAATTGAAACCTGTGGAAGAATGATTTGGTTTTGATCTCTGCTTTTCTCCTGTGATGTTTTATATACAGTGTATTGATGTCTCATAAAACTGAGATAATCCCTTGCAATTCTCACACTGTTAAGCCTTTGCCTTTTCTGTCAAATCCAGGCTTTAGAGAAGCAGTGAGCCACTGTAGTGATCATTGTGCTCTTTCTTTTCACATCTTTGTGTAGGTTTCATGGTGTCTTTTTTTTTTTTTTTTCTTTACAAAAAGACAGCTTCATTATTGGGCTACGAAGCTGTGCTGATGTCTTCAAAGACTGGCCAAGAGAGACTGCTCAGGGCTGGAGACACATTTGTTTTCCTAGGCATTTCCAACACTGCCTGCTCAGCGAACAACGGCGTATTGCACTGCAGTGACATTTGCATGCAGACATATGATGTGATCGAAGCCTTCCTGAAGGATAACCCCCTGCTAGGAAGTTCTTTAGTGCCAGCACAGTCTGCAGATGCCATTGATAGATGAGCAGCTGCTCTTTTGCATCCTTGATTTTGTTGTTTCCCAAAGGCTGTCCACTGTTTCACTGCTGTTTTCCTCCATAGGTTCTGTGGGCACCCCACTGCCAGGGGTAGAAGTGCGCATTGTCACTGAGACCTTGAAGAGTGGTGCTCGTTCCTATTCCATCCATGCTCAGGGAGATGAAGACAGCACACAGGTAGTGCTCAGCCATGTTCTCTCCTGCTTCACTTGTCTCATGAGAAATTCTCTCCTCCCCAGCTCTTTGAAGCCTCAAGGACTGAGGCTTGCACTTGCTGTTACTCCCAGGAACTTGGTGATGCTTTTAGAATGTCTCTTTTTTATATTCTTTTTTTGGTTACTATAGCCCTGGTACTTAACAGACTGCACAAGTGTGGTCCTTGCTGCATAGATGAACAACATCTGAGAGAGAATAACACCCCCTGCATGGGAGTGGGAGATGAAGGTTGTGGTATAAGGGCTATGGGATAAGATGATATTATATCTGCTGAGGCTATTGAAGCCCTAGAGGAAGGTGATGAGTTAAGCCTTTGAAAGGCAGGACAAAAAGTTGAAATCTACTGCAGAAGGTAAAAACGAGGCATAGAAGGGGATTCAGGTGAACCGTACTGTGCTCCAAAGAGCCACTAAATATCTGCACTCTGGAGGAGAGGATGAGTGATTTCTAACCCTGTGTTTATTTCACTGGGTTTGGTCAGGGGGTTAGCAGTGAGAATTGGAAGGGCAGGCCTGGTGGCCTTGGGGGTTGCATTCATTTCAAAACAGATCATGGGGGAACTTACCAGGTTTCTGTGAAAGTCCAGCTGCACACCGAGCTCCAACAGCCACGTGATATCTGCACCAGCAGTTCTGCTGTCCCAGAATTCAGATGTCCATGAAGGTGGACCAGTTGAGCCCTTTTCCTTATGAACTGCCCCTGTGTTGGGGTGTTGTGTGTTCCCTGCTGCAGAAGCAGCCCCCAGCCCAACGTCCAGAGTGTCCTGCTGCCTCAGCCCCTTTTTCTCCCCACAGAAATGGCTGAGCAAGGTTTGCATTCCTGCCACATCTCCTTTGCACCCTCATTGCAGTGCAGGTCATGTTGCCTCTGGCAGATCAATAGCCAGGTGATGTACGGGCTCAGCTGAGTAGATGGATGTTGTATGTGTGAGAGAAATTGCTCCAGCAGTTGTGTGCGCCGTGTGGGTGGGAGACAGACAGGCGTCAGATTCAACCTGAAATGTGTGGCTTCACTCATTCCTCTGGGGAAATAGCTTCATCATCTAGCAACGGACATGCCAAGGGTTCAAAAAGAGCTTCCTGGTCTGCAGCAGGGAATACCAGAAACTCTGCTGATGTAAGTACTGGTGAAAGGCTCAAGAAAGCCGTTTTTTCCTCTAGGTTATCTGTGCTGGCAGCTGGAGGAGCCAGCAGGACCATAAGCAGCCCCATGTGCATTGTGGTCAGGCTGCAGCAGGTTGCATTTTGTGTCCTGATGCCAAAACAGAGCACTGCATCCCACCCCAGACGTACAAAATGAGCCCAGGGGAGAGCTGAGAGGGACCGTTCTGGCCAGGGATTGTGGTGTAGCTGAACAGTGAGCAAAGCAGGAGACCTGGGGTGACTGCCCTGGTGCAGCACTCAACACATAGGAAGCTGCTTCCTGTTTATATCACTTCACTGGATGAGTGTTATGTCTCATGGTTTTGTCCCTTCATCCTGGAGTTAGCTTTTGGCCTTTTTTTTTTTCCACTTGTGTGGAACTGAGACATGAAATAGAATGTGTCCATTTTAATAATGATCCTGTAATGCTTCTTTTACCCTAAGGGTAAAAAACCTAATGTTTGGGTTTTTTTCTGCTCAATACTGCTTCCCCTTCCTTCTGTTTGTATTGAGTGACCAGAGAAGAAGGGGAGCCCAGATGACCTGTGTCTGGTGCTGGAAGCCCACCACCCCTGGGGTTCCTGACGACTGAGGCCTACATAACTATTTCCTCTGACTTCAGGCTGATTGAGTTCATATTTGAGGTAGAGGAATTCCACTTATACCCCATCCATTTGTCACATACACCCTTCAGCCCCCAGTGCTTGCCACTGAGGTCCATACCAATGTCTTACGGTGTTCCCGGGAGCTCCCATCAGCACTGGTGTTGGCCCCGTGCCCCTGCCTGATGGCTGACTTTCCGTCAGGCTATCCCTTGGGGGTTTTAAGAATGTTCTGGTGAATTCCAAAGATATCACCCAGGGAGGGTGTGGGAGGTAGTAGAGTTTGCCTCTGGTTGTTGGCTGACGGGTTGGTCCCTCTCTGAACCCACCTTGCCCCTTGTCCCAGCTTAACTGGGAGTTTCTGCAGGCTGAGGGAGAGAAACGGTCCCATCTGCTCTGAGTGACACTAGGCGACAGTGTGTCCTGTATTGCTCCAGGACATCCAGGAGCAGAGTGGATCTGCTGCCTCTGTCCCTGAGACTGTCAAAAGGGCTGTGACAAAGCGAGAAAAACAGTCCCTGCTCCTAGTGTGTCTTGGCACAGATGGATGCATGGGGATGCCAGGAGTTTGGCTTCTGTCTGGTCTGTGTATGGAGTGTGACTTTTCATTGCATGGGCAGGTGGTATCCGTGGTGGCACACCTCTTGTCCCAGTGACAGTGTCATTTCACTGCTTCACACCTGTGGTTGCAGGCAGAAAGCCTCACCTGCTGCCTGTTCCTGCCCTGAGATGCTGCTGCTGGCACACTCTGTGCATCATGCTTGGTTAATAATTTATGTCAGAAGAGAGTACGTCAGTGGAATTTATTTAAAACAAGGAGGATCTGACAGGTCGAATGCTCATCATGCTCCACCAGGCAAGGAAAGGTCTGGCTCTGTTTCAGATCAGCTTCTCCATGGTGAAGGGGCTGTCCCCAGGATGAGAATACTTTGTCGGTGTTCCCTGCCTTGGTTATGCCACTGAACATGGCCTTTTCCTTGCCTCTTATGAGGAGGGATAAATGTATTTGGCCTCACCTCCCTTGCAGGAGGGCTCTGAGGCTTACAGCATGTAAGTAGGTCTGTGGTGTGGTCCTGGCAAAGGCAGAGGGGTCTGGATGGAAGGACAACAGTGGTGAGGCCGGTGCAGAAAACACACAGCCCACTCAGCACCCGCTCTGCCTGTGTTTGATACGAGCATCTGCAGCCCCATTGCTGCTCTGGGCATTTCTCTCTGTTTTGGCATTGATACTGTGAAAAAGTCCCAAATGTCACGTAATGGATTGCTGGAAATAAACACCTCCCGGCAGCAGGGCCGGCACAGGCAGCGCCTGCCGTCTGCTTCAGTTACACAACTTTCAGGGCAGGGATCTCTCTCTGTATACAGAAAGCGCAGCGCACATCTGTGCCACTGAACAGATAATAATGAAACTGCCACACCAGAGCCGGTCCTGGCCACGGTGGGGAGATGGGGCTGGGCCTGGGAGCATGTAGGACATGGTTTGGCAGATCTGGTGGGATGCTGAGCACCCCAGTAGGAGCTGGGCTCCAAGCCATCTCTTCTCACCAGCCTCTCGGCTCCTGCTTGCAGGTGATCTCTGTGCCGGGGGGTTAGGCGCATTGTCAGGGCAATCTGTGAGGCGTTCACACCTCGGCTCCACTGTGCAGAAACCCTCGTGGCTGTGAGCAGAAAGAGCACCTGCCTTTGCCAGGGAAATCATTTGCTGTATGGAGCCTCGCAAGGTCACTGCCTTCCCCGCTCGCGTTGGGCTGAGGTTTCTGCCTTCTGCTCCATCCTGACAACAGCAGACAACAGACTTTCCCCGGGCTGTTTCTTCCCCACTAACACTGTCTCTCCCATTAGATGCTGGGGCATTGCTCCGTTTCCTTTCACGCCGTCACCCTTTAGACACATTTGCACGTCCTGCTGCAGTGAGATGCAAACAGGAGCTCGGCAGCATCGTGGTGGTGGCAGAGGAAGGCTGTGGGTGGTAGGAGCGGGGAGGTAGGAAGCGCTTCTGCTTTGCCATCCGGTAACTGCCTGAGATTGCAGCAGGGGACTGCTGTAATTTGCAAAGCTGGTTTTTGGCACACCCTGAAGATCAATAATCTACTTAGCTGAAAGTTTGCTGGATCTCTGTTCTCCCCTTCATTTTCTCCCACCCCTTGATTAGAGTGCTGGATTCCTTTCGTGCGTGTGCTCCAGCCCTTTGATCTTGCAGCTCTCATGAGCCTTGTGCTCCATTGCATCCAGTTTGCATAGAATTTCTAGCTGGCTCTTGTGCTGCTTCTGTAGTTATTGCTGCATCTGAGGCTGTGAGCTGGTTTCCTGAGCTGACACAGACCCATAAGCCATCAGGCTGTCAGCTGTGCCCTGCTTGAAGCTGCACCATCACTGCCAACACCAAAAGGTGCTCCAGCCTGATGAGATCCCCTCACTGCACGATCTGTTCCCAGCCAAGAATGCTCTGCAACACGATGTGGGACAGGGCCACCTGTGGTGGGGCAAGAGGTGTCAATCCCCATTGGAGCTGCAGGGCCTGCACCCTGACACAGCATCCCCCACTTCTCCCTCTGCAGGAGTGTGGTGACACAGATCGTGGTCCTCTGAAGAGATGCTGTCCTTTGAGTGCTTGGAGAAGTGCTTCTCCTCCCGTACATCCCTGGGGAGCAGGGGTGTGGAAGTGGATGTCAGGGGACAGCAGCAGCTTTGTCTGCTTTGAGTCTATTGCTCCTGTAGCTGCTCACATCCATCCAAAGCAGCCCCTAAACTTTTAACCTGCCTTAAGCAGCTGCCTGTTGAGTCCATCTGACCATACAGGCAGGCTCAGTAATCCTCACTCACAGCCCTGGATGCTTTTTCTCCTGGTCTTTTTATTCCTTATCTTTTTGGCAGCCCAGGATCTCAGTCTCCCATGCCTGACTCCAGCGCACAGGAAAGGGTTACAGCTCTCCAGCGCTGAACGTTTCAGTTCGCTTTGTTCAGTGCAATGCATATTTCATACGCTTAGCTTCCCAGCTGGCAGAGGCCTGGAAACCCTGCAAGCTGTTGGGTATTGTCTCTCTCCTTCTTTATTTGTTTGTTTGTTGGTTGGTAGGGGTTTTTTTTTGGGTTGTCATTTTTGTTGGATTTTATTTTTTTCTTCTGTTTTTTTCCAAATTGCTCACTCGCACGAAAGCCAAACCCCAGTCCTTGACAATAGGGGTCTATCAATAGATAAATGGTTTCACAGCTGTATCTAATGCAGTGCTCTAGCCAGGGCTTTTATGGTGAGTAATTTTCTCGTGCTGAGGCTGCAAAGGGAGCCGTGTGGGACGTATGGGTTGCAGGAGCTGGCAGCAGGAGGACGCTGCAGCCATGGGTTTTTCTCTCCCCCACCCTCCAAAGGTTGTAATTAGCTCGTTGTTTATCCATATGCAAGCTGTCGTCCTGGACGGGAACGGCTCGGCTGCAGCCATCCCTTCCCAAAGCCACCAGCATCTCCTGGCCCCTCCTTCCCATGTCCCCTGTGTCCCTGCCATCTGCTAGCAGCTCACTGCTGGTTGCCAGCACCTCCACAGGGCTGCAGGCACTGGAGGCAGCTGCCACCGTCACCCTTTGTTATGATCAGAGGCCTTGGCCATTGATGCCCCTGTGGAGGGGCCCAGAATGGCTCCACCTCACTCATGTTCATCCCAGATCCTCAGAGAACCACTGGGAAGCTCATCACTGAGCTGCCAGGGTTATCTTGGAGGCTTCCTGGGTGCTTCCTTGCTGCTGCCTGTGGGTGCTGTGGACTCAGGTCCACCTCTCTGGACAGATCCTGCATGGAGGTGCTGTTGCACATGTACCTCTTATGTGTGGTTGTCTCCTTCTCATCCATCCAGGTATTTTGAAACAGCTGGTGTGAATGTACCATGTTTCCATGTGTAGCTCCTGAGGCTAGAGAGAGCCACATGCCAGGCATTCCTGGAAATGGACAAGTATGGATGCTGGTGGGGATGTGAGCACCAGGGCCAGGGAGTGCTGTCTCTCTCTGTCTCAAGCAGCTGCCCCAGGTTCTTCCTTTTCTATCCTGATCAGACCTCAACTGAAAGCAGTTTGTCCTCAATACTCCTATACTTCTAGAACATCTCCTCCCAATGGTGCAATTTTTCATCTGTTTTCTTGTTTTTCACCTGTTTTTTTGTCCCTGCTGCGTCACAACCTCATGTACTGCTGCCTCCTGTGGGTTTCTGGATGGTGAACCTTACTCCAGTGTCTCAGTTCCATCTCCCATCAGCAGCTTGCTGCTGTAGCTGCAGGATGTGCTGTGTGGTGCTGGAGCCTCATAGGATGCCTTCATCAGGGCAGCAAGTCACTGATTCTGGGTCAGACTGTTACTTGGAACCTAGGGTGAAATTCAAGTTGAGTGATAGAGAGCTGCTGGCTGGCTACCACAGCTGTTCATTGGGATGCTTTGGGCTTCATCACCTCTACCTGGATCTTTGCCCACTTCAGGAATCTTGCCCCTCAGCTGCACAATCTCTCCCATCAGCAGCCACCTCCCAGGCAGGCAGTTTAGGGAATATATTGTTAAAGGGAGCCTGGATTATATCTGCTACTTTTCTTCTATCTGGGACATCAGTCCTCAGGTTTTCTGGCTCAATCCATCTTTGGTAAATTCATGCTGCATTTTTTCCTATTTTCCATTTGCCTCAGCTTCTTCCAGAAACTCTTCCAAAGCACTCACAGTGCTGGATGCTGCCGTCATATATATTCCAGTTATGATTTTTGTTTCACTGTGTTCCTCTCATTTCCTCAGTGACCTGCCCAAATAATTCAAGTTTCTCCACTTTGTTGCTCAGGCTGCTTTCATTATTGTATAAACATTTTAACTGCTTCCATTGATCACATGCAGTTCCTTAGTCAACTCAGTATATCTCATTCTCGTATGTATTTATATCTCCTTCCTTCTTTCTGTCTGTTCTCTGATTTAGGGATTTTTTTTGGCCATAGCTGTATTTTATTTCTTCCTGGTAGAGAAGAGGAGGAGGAGATCATGGTAGCATGATGTCCCCTTGTTTCTCAGCTGAAAACTTTTCTTGCCACAGGAGCAGCCTTGATCCCAGAAGACTATTTCTTTGCACATTGAATTTGAATTAAATCTGTCAAGAAGAACCTCCTATCCACAAGTGTTTTGTTTGTCATAGCACCCTCAAGATCTCTATTCATCTCTTTATTGTTTTATGCTTTAATTCCTCCTTGTAGCAGGGGGAAGATTTAGGATATGTGACCTCACTATATTCTTCACCATGCTGGCAGTTTTGGTTCTCTCAGTGTGAGGGACAAGGGGTGGATAGGTTCCTCCCTCTCTGGCCCTATCATGCTGCTCCTGGTCTTCAACTTTTTTCTGTGTCCTTGCTTGTGCCGAGAGAGCCTGGGAGACCGGGGTGTTTATGTTTGCTATTGTGAGACATGGGATGGAAGCAGCTTTCCTGACTGCCCAGTCGCTGGTCCTTGTTCCATAGAATCATAGAATAGTTAGGGTTGGAAAGGACCTTAAGATCATCCAGTTCCAACCCCCCTGCCATGGGCAGGGACACCTCACACTAAACCATGGCACCCAAGGCCTCATCCAACCTGGCCTTGAACACCACCAGGGATGGAGCATTCACAGCTTCCTTGGCCAACCCATTCCAGTGCCTCAGCACCCTCTCAGTAAAGAATTTCTTCCTTACATCCAATCTAAACTTCCCCTGTTTCAGTTTGAACCCGTTGCCCCTTGTCCTGTCACTACAGTCCCTGATGAAGAGTCCCTCCCCAGCATCCTTGTAGCCCCCCTTCAGATACTGGAAGCTGCTCTGAGGTCTCCACGCAGCCTTCTCTTCTCCAGGCTGAACAGCCCCAACTTTCTCAGCCTGTCTCCATACAGGAGGTGCTCCAGCCCCTGATCATCCTCGTGGCCTCCTCTGGACTTGTTCCAACAGTTCCATGTCCTTTTGATGTTGAGGACACCAGAACTGCACACAATGCTCCAAGTGAGGTCTCACGAGAGCAGAGTAGAGGGACAGGATCACCTCCTTCGACCTGCTGGTCACGCTCCTCTTGATGCAGCCCAGGATACGGTTGCTTTCTGGGCTGCGAGCGCACACTGCAGCCGGCTCATGTTCAGTTTCTCATTGATCAACACCCCCAAGTCCTTCTCTGCAGGGCTGCTCTGAATCTCTTCTCTGCCCAACCTGTAGCTGTGCCTGGGATTGCTCCGGCCCAGGTATAGGACCTGTTTCTACTTGATTTCTGCACACCTGAGTCTTTCTGAGCTGTCAGTTCAACCTTACATGCTTACAGCCTCCGTCCTTCCATGATACACTTGCTGGACCTCCGCTGAGTCGCAGAGGCTGTTGCTGCTGTAGCACATCTTAGGAATGTTTGCCAGAGAGGCCTGGACATGTTGGGGAGATGCTGAAGCACAGAGGCCAGAAGAAAAAGGTACAATCTCTGCCCTAGAGTGCTTGCAGCCGAAGGGAGGAGGCACTGGCCGCTGCAGGATGGCTTAGCACAAGGAAGTAATTAGAGCTTCTCGGGCAGTGTGATCATCTGTAGTCACAGCACATCACAGCCTTGCTGACCTGAACTTCTGAGTGAGGCTTATGAAAAACGAACTGAAGGTGGGCCACTAATTGAATCCTTGCCTGGTCCTCTGCCTGCCCCCGAGCACCAAATCAGAGCAGGCGTTGTGAGGGCACGTCAGGAGCCTTTCTCTAATGAAGAGAGCTGAGGGAGTGGGAAGATGTGCTGACATCTCTCCTCGTTTATTATCTTCTGAAGCCTGCAAACAAGAGGGATGAGAGCAGCAGCATAGAGAGTTGTTGGTGTTTCTGGAACAGTGTTACACATCTAATTTATGGTGTTAATATAGATCAAGAAGTTCTGGGTCCGTGGAACAATAGCAGAGAGGACTGACCTTTCCCAAACTTGGGATTTTGTTTCTGTGGTTCTTTTGAGATCATCTGGAGTTAATCAGTCTGTTAACTTTCAAAACTCAGTACTGCCTAAAAAGATATACACTCACTTTTGTTTTCAGTGGAGCAACATTTACTGTAAGTAGAGGGTTAGGTTTTTTGAAACTGAGTTTCAGCGTTCCAGCTCCACTGTGCACCAGCCTTGCTTTTAAATTTATAACCCTCGAAAATGAAAACTAAATTGATTGTGTTATTCCCAGCCCTTTTATAAAAGTTAACATTGCAAAAACAGATGTGAAATGTGGCCTCGTAGATTACAGCCTGGGCTTGTGGTTTGTTTGGTTGGGGTTTTTTTCACTCTCTGTGCTGTGTCCCTGAGGAACAGAAATCTGCCTTTTTCCAGCAGGAGGAAAATTGTTCTGTGTCTAAATTGCCTCCTGCTACCCTTCTGCAGGATGCTGCAGGACACGGAGCTCAGAGGAACGATAATGCTTTTACAAAACCATGCAACTTAGCAGGGAATTTTTAATTATGAATGTGCGTGAGAGTTCAGATTGCCTGGGAATTTGGTAATGCTCTAGCAAGCATCACACCTCTAGGACATCCACTCAAATATGGCCCAGGGAGACAGTGATTAAAAGGCACTGCCAAGTGGATTATTGGTCTCCAGCTTCCTTTTAGGAAGCAGGTGAGCATATCCTTACATCCCTCATCAACCCACCACACCAGTCCTGGGTGCAGCATGATTGCCTGGTCTGGAAGCAGAGTCTGGGCACAGCCCCAAGCTCCCATGCTTTCTCCAGGCCAGAGGGGCTGAGCTGTTGGACGCTGTGTTAGAGCAAAGCTTTGCTGTATTGCAGCGCTCTCCTGGCCACCAAAATCTTGAAGGGATGAATTTGTGGTCTTTTGAGAGAGAAGGAGCGCATCTGGAAATGGCAGGTGAGCTTCAGCTCAGTGCGGTCATGAGTGTGGCAGAGCATCCCAGCTCCATAGCTCGACCCTGGGGTGCAGGGTGGGATGTGGAGCCATTCTTCAGGCTTTGTTGTATAATTATATGTTTAAAGCAAACGGGAAAAAGTTATTACTCTGTGAGAACTGCTAAAATGGTTCCATCGCTTCCATAAACCTCACACATATAAATTATTGTCTTCTGTTATTCACTTAAAAGGCTAGGTTGCTTAATTATTTTGATCACAGTAATCACTTATTTACAAGGTGGGGAAAAATGCCAAGCACTTCCAAGCTGTGGTAGAGGAGGCAGGGCTGCAGAAGCATTTCCTTCCTCCACACAGATGCTTTTGAGTTTCTTGGTTGCATCAGTGGTGGTGCCCGCCCCATGCATACCCCAGACTGTTCTCTCCTGCTCTGGCAGCAGTGGTGTGATGGAAGCTGGGCTGCTTGGAGCCCAGGGTGGTGGGAGCTGCAGGAGCAGGTTTGGCTGCAGGGAACTGGTTCTTTATGGAGCACAGACTGTGGAGGAGTCAGGCTGTGGCTGGGTAGGAGGGTGGAATGGGGAGTAGGGACCCAGGGACAGAAGTGTAAGTAGGGAAGAGTAGAAGGAAAATGGTACAAGATCTGCAGGGCCAGAAGATGCCCCTCGCATTGTCCTGCTCCGCTTCACCCCATCCAGGCAAACTGCTCTTCTGTAGATGTGCTGCCTCACATTTCTAGGGTGCAGGAGTGGCAAGGTTCCTTTTATGGTCCCTCCTGATAGAAGGTGCTCTGATTCACAGCCTTTGCTCACCCAGGAGAGAGGTTCAGATGATAATTTTTTGGGGGGCAGGAGGAAGAAGAGGCCTGATAGAAGTTAGATGTGTCCCTCCAAAACCTGATTGCCACCTGAGGAAGGTGTTTGGGTTTTTTCTGAAGAGCTTGTCTGTCATCCTCCCAATCCTATCAGCCCAGTAACAAGGTATTACCTCCCTTCACAGCCTCACCTTCCAGCTTTCACCCTGTGTCTTCCACATGCTTAGGAATCCGCTGTGCCTCCCCTGCTTCCCAGCGAAAGACATGCCGCTGAGAGCCTACCTCCATAAAAGCCCCTAATTCCATTAAAGTCCATTACAAGCTCCTCTCCTGCTGTTCCCGGAGGCACGGGGCAGCATCCATCAGAGACCACAAGAAAACAAATGGCCACTTTGAACAGATCCCAGGGCCGCTTGCCAAGCGGGGATTCCCAGCGATTTACAAACCACCCTTGCTTCCCCCTAATAGAGGTAAAATGGAAGCAGGGAAAATACACATTTTAGAATCACCCAGCTTTAGTCCTTCAAAGGATTTATTACAACCTTTTATTTTCATGCGTGGAAAATGGAATCTTATCTGGTATGCTGGCTGGTCCAGCAGAAAGCTATCAGGCAGCAACCTTCAGGGGCACACTATGCCTGGGTGTTAAAAGTTGCTCAAATGCATTAAAGCAGTTGAAAAGTGCATTAAAATGTGGAGCTAGGAGAGGAGATACCTGGGCAATTAACAATCTGATGCTTTCAGCAGCTGCTTGCGACATCGATCAGTGCATCAACAGTGGGTGCCACTGAGATTTGCTGCAGAAAGGAAACACACACGTTAGCCATGCTGCTGCCGCCAAAATTGCGCTCTCAAAGCGGGTATCAGCCAGGTAGCTTGGTGTATTTGGGAGTTTACCAGGGATCAGATGCAAGGGGTTGTAGGAGATAAATGCCTTGAACCCTGAGTTTTAATTTATGTTGTTTGTAAGCAGCAGAAGCTGCTGGCGCCGGGGTGGGTTGTGTCCCCTCTGCTACACCAGGGAGCAGTGGCACTGACATTCGAAGTGCAGCAAGCAAAATCCTATTAAGATAACGTCACGGCCTTTCTGTTTTACTGTTTGCAAGCCAGCCATAACATCATTAAATTACACAACAGGGAGGTGCCTGCTGCCAAGGAGCTCTGCTCGAGATAAGATGTGGGTTGAGCTGCTGCCAAATTTTGAGTTGATATGACAAGAAATTTGGAGCTGATTCAAGGCTTGATTCACACAAAACGATGCAGCGTGCAGGTAAACACTGTGCAGGATTGGTCCCTGGGGCAGCTCAGCTGCTCTGAGCTGGGGCACAGTGTGGGTTGTGCAGGCTGGCACTGTGTGATGCCTATGCAAGGCTGGACTGGGGCTGGAGACATTCTAGTACCCAAATTTACACCCATTCTTGCTTTCAGTGCTGACACCCAGAAGACAAAATCTGGCAGGATCTGTAGGTGAAGGTCAGGCAACTGTTGGCAGGTCCTCGCCATCCTTACCTCCACCTCCTGCTTCCCAGCCCTTTTGGGGGAGTCAAAAGCAGTCTGACAACTAAAGGAACTGACTTTGGAGGCTTGCAGTAGTATAAAATGCCTGCAATTTGAGGGCAATTTTGATAGTCAGTTGTCTCTGGCTGAGATGGTTGGATGGGGTCAGGTGGGTTTGCAGGGAAGTGAGTGGGGTGGAGTTTCCCCTAAGAGGAGAGGTGTTGCTGGTTGGGTTACCCAATGGGCATAAGTGGAACTGAGAGTACCTGGAGCACTGGGTTACTCAGGGAGGTTGCTTGTTTTGTAATGTCATGGCTGGGCCAGCAGGAAAAGGAGTGAGGAGAAAGAGCTGCATTGTTAAAACTTACAGCCTCTGTAACAGCACTGCAACCTTGTTTTGCCAGTCCCTCTGCATCACCCACCACGTCCCTGCCACACAGGCTTTGTGCCTTCTGCCCTTTGGCTGCAGCAGGTACTGAGGCTCTGGCTCTCTTGGAGCTCCGGTTTCTCTGTGCTGTCCTGCTTGTGCATAGTCTGGTCTTCAGGCTCCCTCTTTCAGATCCCCTGGCGAGAATTCCCCACCTTGCCATGGCTCAGCATTAATGACCTTTTTCTCCTTCAACATCTTCCAGACAGTGGAGGTGATGTACAACCAGGGCTCTGGGCGCTCAGCCCAGCCTGTGGCACATGGAGTCATTCAGGCAATTCTGCAGAAGCACCTGGGCTCTAGGTGCAGGGATCCTTCTGTCACCCCATCCTCCAAGGCAGGACATCAGGAAGAAATTACCTCAAAACAAGGTTTCTAAGCATTTTCCATTAGAGGAGTTTTGTTTCCATCAAAGGCTGCACAGAGAAGTGAAGCCTGCTCTGCCCTGGGATTGTGCCTCATGCTCCAGATCTGCTGTTACCACCTCCCCCCGTGCTGTGTTTCTGGCACTGCTGACTTTCAGGGTCCCATATGTATCTCATCCACGTTGCAGCAGAACAAGTACAAAGAGGCTCGGAGTACTCGTTATTGGGATGTTCTCTGCAAAGGGATGGAGCTATGTGTAAAAGCACATATTGCAGTGACCTCCCATTCCAGCACTGGCTTCGCACATCTTCCTTGCAAAAGGACTTTAGGTTAGCATAAGCAGTTTGTGCCTCCCTGGTGCCTCATCTCCTAGCCTGCCTGCATCCTTATGATTATGAAGCTGTGTGTGCAGGGGAGATGAGATACCATGCCATGTCAGGCAAGTCTGTGACCTTCCTGCAATTCTCCAGTTTCCGTAACAGCAGGATGTTTGTTTTGTTGCCATAGGAAACCTGCCTGTGCAGGTTTGCAGGGTCCCGTGTTGTCACTACAGCCATTGCCTTCTAGTGGGCCTGAAAGGAGCCGAGTGTACCGAAGAACAAATCCAATGATGTTTCCTGCCACCTCAGGAGAAAAAAGAATGATAGATTGACGATTCTGGAAGGCAAACAGAGCAGGCAGCAGCATGGCAGAGTCACAGGAGCATGTCAGCCCTTGCCTCACAGTGGCTGCCCTCCTTGCTGCATCACCCGGCTGTGGAAGGTAGGAGGATGGTCCTTATCTCTGAAGACACTGCATATCTTGTACGTCCAGAGAGAGTGGTGGTGGTGCCTTCAGCACCAGACCAGGATCTGATCTCCCAGCTGAAGGACAGTGGGCTATATTTCCCTTACCAAGAATTATTTCCTGGGAGAGAACCCAGACAGAGGCTGGTAGGTGCTGCAGTAGAAACAGGGTGCAGAGAAATCTTGTGAAGCTGGTCTGCATCAGGCCATCCAGGGGTCAGAAAGGACCATCCCTTTCCCGAAAGCATTTCCTGACCCTTTTCCAAGAGTATTTTCTGCATATTTGCATACGAGACCTGTCCTCTGACAGCAGCTGGAAGGCATCAGCCTGCCTGGACCGTGGTTCCAGGATGGAAGTTGTTGTTTTCATATAACACAAATGTATGTTTTCAGTGCTTTTGGATGTCAAAGACACTTTGGTGAGTCCTTCCATCCGAGGAAAGACATCGTGCAGGTGGGCAGGCCGCATTGGAGGTTGGGACAGGCTGGAAAGGCACATGGTGTGGGTCCTGCTTGTCCCCTACCACAAGGTGGGGGAGCCGATGCAAGGTGGTGGAGCCGATGTGGCTGCAGGACAACTGCCCACTGCCACTCCCTGGGGTGCATTCACTGTGTGCTTGTCCTAGGTGACACCGGGTCTGGAGGGACAAGAAGGGGAGCTGCTCGTGAAGGGACCCTCCGTCTTCCGCGAGTACTGGAACAGACCCAAAGAAACAGCAGACGCCTTCACGCCCGATGGCTGGTTCAAAACAGGTACCGCGATGGCTCCCTGCAACGTATGGCAAAGGGCAGTGAGGGGAGGAGGAGGCAGCAGCTATGGATCATCCCCTGGGGTTCCCTGGCTGCTCGGGGGGGGTTTTGCAGAAAGGGGATCACAGCCCAGCTGGGGGTGCAGGTTGGATGTGCTTCTGAACGCCAGGCTCAAGGAGGGGCTTTGCTTGTGTTGGCTGTAATTAGCCAGTTGATGGGGTATGTTTGGGGTTGCTTGCTTGTGAGCATAATATATGATGTTTAATGTTTTCTGGGGACTTAAACTTTGCAAAATGTGATTGAGTTTAACTTACACAAGGACCACATCAGTGGAAAACCCCCACTAAGCTCCAAGGAGGGGAATCCGTCCTGCTTCCCCTCTTGCCTCCATCACGGTGTCTGCAGGGGAGTTTGTCCTCCTGGTCGTGGCTTAGTTAAAGGATTGAAGGCATGAGCATGGGCAGTGTGGGTGTGTGGGGTGGGCTGGGACCATGAGGGAGCCTTTCAAGGGACTGTCACTTGTCAGAAACTGCTAACTGAAGGAATGCTGAGCTTTCTGAGGAAAAATCCCAGCAGGTGTCCTCAGGTTTAGGATGAGGTTTTGAAATTGCCAGAACATTTTTTTTCAATAGTGAAAAGCCTGAGTTATCCAAATAAAGAGACCTTTTAATTTGAAACCGGGGCTCGTTTTATTTTTATGTGATACGTTGTGGAAATGCAGAGGAAATGGTGCTTTTTCTGGGTTTTCTCAGGGTTTTCCTTTCCCTTTCAAGAGAGGGAAGAGTTTCTGAAACATAGAATGTTTCCAGGGATGAGAAAACCTGTGGTATTTGCTTCTTTCGAATAAACTTGGCCGGAAGAGAATGCCTCAGTAATAATACCTATTGCAAGTGGGGGCTATGTGTACCATGGGAGGTTTTATCAAATGTTTGCAGACAGAATAAAGATCCCATTATCCCGCAATAGCAGCGGATGCCATTGGGACTGTCCCTACCTGGAGCTGCTGTGGCTGGGCAAGTTCTCAGAGGAGAACTCGTAATGGCTAATCGTGCCCATCATGCGGGGTAACAAATTCAGGAGCATACCGGGCTGAAGAGCTTTCCCAGTTGGCATAGACGTGACAGGCCATGAATAAGTTATGTGCTGCAAATTACACCTCCCACCCTGTGCATGGTGAGCGGTCAGAGGCCCCCTCGGTCAGAGGTTCTCTGCAATGTGGATTAAATACTGAACCAGCCATGGGATGGGTTGACAGGCTCTGTCCCCAGCTTGTGAGTGGTATCTCAGTGAGCAGCCTTCCTGCTGCCCCTGCCACTGGCTGGGAGCTGTTTGAGCAGTGGGGTAAAGCCAGGCTGTACCAAGCCCAGCCACCAATTAATCTTGCCAGTGCAGAAGGGGCTGATGGCTCATTTCTGCTGAACCTTAACACAGACACAGCTCAAACTTCCCCATTCCGCTCTCACTGTGTGTTAGCAGTGCCATCGTGTCAGGAGTCAGGCTGGATTTCTAATGCCTTCTGTGTAATCTTATTTATTTATGGTTCCTGAAGAAGCTGTGATTTATTATCATTGTTATCCTGAAGCAGACACGGAGCTGCCCTGCTGGCAGTGTCACCACGGGTCCCCATCCCGAGTGTGTACCATGGGTTGGTACTGGAGCATCATCAGGCGATGCACAGGGTGTGCAGGGCAATCAGCTTTAAGAATTTTTTTAGTCACCACTCCTGATGAATATTTCAGATGCAAAGGAATAGCATGCATTAATTATTGCAAAGAGATGTCTTTAGGAGAAAATGATTTTGAAATTCAGTTTAATTTCATTGTAATGCGCTGCAAACAGGAAGGGAGTATGTGTGTTTAATTGGCTCTCGGGGGTAAGGCCGGGAAGATGGCATGCCTTTGTCACAGGCCATTAGTGATACAGACTGCATAATGAGAGAGTACAATCAGCTCACAGCTGCTGGCTCCTACGGGGAGAGAATGATATTAAATAGAAATCAGTATAAATTAAACTTAACCCTTTCACTAGCTGAGCAAAACTCAGAGCTAGATATGACAGGGGAGAAGAGACAGGCAGGGGGGCCTTGGAGGGTGCCCCAGTGGCTAGGCTGCCTCCCCAGTGTCCCCCACAGCTGTCTAGGGGGGCTTTTAATTCTCTTCACCCTCCTCTTCCCCCACTCTTTGCCTTTCTCTCCTTTCCTTCCTCTCCTGACCACTCGTTCTGTCTCTCAAGGATGTCAGGTCAATGGGGCTATTTTTTCCCAAGCCTCATTTAGCTGGTGGTGCTGTGAGCAAGCCACATTGCCCCTCGCTTTTCACCACTGTGACAGCCTCCGGAGATGACTCTGAGTGGCAAGTGTCCCTGTGGTGGTAAAAAAACATGTGAAGGAAATGAGGAGGTTGTGTCCCACCATAGCAACTGGGATCTGTAAGATGAATTAGCCCTGATAAGCAGAGATGGGTGACTTCGGGACCATATGGTGACTTTGGGATCATACTGGCAGAACCCAAAAGAGGCAAAGCCCAGCTGCTGCCAGGCTGTAATCTGCTTCATCTGCCATTTGCATATCATATAGGTCAGTGTTTCAAAGGTGAGGCTGAATGCATGCACATGGTGCTCTCAAAACCCAGGCGATGGTGTTCCTGACTCCATGTTAGTGTTCCTCTCACTGCCAGACCCATATATGCATCCCCACTAAGCGACATACAGGTCACCTGAAGAGGATGACAGTGTGATTGCAGGCAACGACCAGGTCCTCTCTGTCTCTGAGGACACGGGGAATGTGCACTCAGCTGCAGCAGGGATGAGTTTTGGAGAGGGTAAACTTGGAATCAGTGTGGGAACTCCCCAGCTGTTATTGTTATTGTTAATGGTGATCCGAAAACCCAGCGGGCCACAAATGAAGAGTAATCACTGCAGAGGGAATCCCAGCATATTGCTTGTGCTGCACCTCATTAGGAGTCTGTCCCTGGAAGGGCACTGCTCTGGGGTGGCACATGGGAATGGGCGTCCTGCCATTGTACTTGCCGTATCTCCACACGCCAAACACTGAATGTGGGCTCTGTGCATACCCTTCAGCTACACACACAAAGCCAAGAGTCACCAGAGCTCATTCACTCCTTTGGTTTTATAATTGGAGTTAACCTGGAGCTGCTGCATGGGGCTCTGTGGTCTGAGTGCCAGTTCCCTTCCATACTTGTGCCCATGGTGAGGGGTGAGGCTCAAACCTTGCAAGCTGCCTGTTAAAGTGTTCCATCAGGTATTTTTCTGGGGTACTTCCTGCAATGCAAGGCTCACAAAGGAGTCTTAAGTCTTTTCTGGCTGCAGTTCATTTGTTTCTCCAGTACCTTCTTCAGGCCAGTTCTTTATTTCTGGTTGCTGTTCCCATAAATTGAGTTATCATGGGGTTTAGTATAGGAACACAAAAACCCCCAAACAATTCCATGGCAGCTGTCATTTTCCTTTCTGATTGACAGCTCCTTTATTAAAATTCCCCTTTCTCTCATGAAACTGTGTCCCCCAAGTGAACAACTTCACATTGAGGATGGTCATTCCCTCCATGATAGGAGGGAAAAAGAGTGATGCAGACCCTGCTCTCTTTCTAGGGAAGTCTTGGAAAGACCAAATGCTTAGTGCAACAACTGCAAATCTGTGCTTCCTCTCTCGAGGATGAGAGGCAACCACCATGTGTGTGCCATGCAGGAAGCTTCTGCAGACCTCCCTGTGCTTTGCCTTATCCCAAACATGTGTGTATGTATTGTAGGAAAAAAAAAGAAGCAGACAAAAAGGCATGATGCTGCTGTGACTTTTTGATGAATTCAAGATTGTGGTTCTTCTGAGGAGCATCTGAACTCGTGGTGTTCCGTAGGTGATTTACTGTTGCTCCCATCCTGTTTATTCCCTCTGATTTGCACTGTTGTCTGCCTATTCTCTCATTTCCATCTGAGTGAATCTGATTATTTTTATTGTATCAACGCTGTTGACAGAGCTGCTTAGATCAGAGTCCCCTCCAGCCATTTCCAGGGAGACTGCTGGGTATCCACCTGCTGTCATACATCCAAGCAGCTCCGAGCCCTCGGAGACAGAGACAGACCCGAAGGAAAAATGCCTACGGCCGTCTGTCTCCTGTCACTGCGATACCTTCCCAGCTGTCCTGTGCCCTGCAAGGTGAGAGGCAACCTCCCAGCACACTCATATGCTGCAGAGCAGGAAGGGTGGAAGAAAGAAAGAAGAAAGGAAGAAATGTCCTATGATGAGGTTACTAGAATGCTGGCACAGGTTGCCCAGAGAGATGCTCCATCCCTGGAAGCATTCAAGGCCAGGCTGGATGGGTTCTGGCAAGCTGATACGGTTGAAGATGCCCCTGCTTATGGCAGTGGGGTTGCCCCTGTGCTCTGCTATCATGAGACGTCACTTGCAGCACTGTGTGCATTTCTGATGTCTTCAGCAAAAGAAGGATATGGAGCTGTTGGAGCAAGTCCAGAAGAGGCCACGAGGATGATCAGGGGCTGCAGCACCTTCTGTACAAAGACAGGCTGAGAACATTGGGGCTGTTCAGCCTGGAGAAGAGAAGGCTGCGTGGAGACCTCAGAGCAGCTTCCAGTATCTGAAGGGGGTACAAGGATGCTGGGGAGAGACCCTTCGTCAGGGACTGGAGTGATAGGACAAGGGGTGATGGGTTCAAACTGAAACAGGGGAAGTTCAGGTTGGAGATAAGGCAGAAGCTCTTCCCTGTGAGGGTGCTGAGGCACTGGCACAGGGTGCCCGGAGAAGTGGTGAATGCTCCATCCCTGCCACTGTTCAAGACCAGGTTGGAGCAAGCTGCTCTAGTGGAAGGTGTCCCTGCTCGTGCCAGGGGGTTGGAACTGGATGAGCTTTAAGGTCCCTTCCAACACAAACCATTCTGTGATTCTGTGGTTAGGTGGCACGATTCTATGAGCAATCACTGAGCAAAGCAGGAGAGAAACACCAGCTTCTCTGGTCATCCCACTGCCTAATCATCCATCCCAGCGTTGAGATGCTTGTGTCCTTCAGGCTCTGGTGCTCTCAGGTTGTGTTCTCTCTGCCTAGGAGGCAGCTGCTGTTGGGCAGGCAGTGGTTTTAGAGGTATTAGGAAGGGGACAGAGGGTTTGGGATCATGATGGAGTTGCACAGAGCAGGGCTGGGCTGGGTGCTTTCTCCAGAGGAATCTGGCAATACAGTGATGTGCACAGGGGGAGAGATAGGATCAGAAAGCAGACTTCTCCCCAAGGAAAGGCCAGCTTCCATTCACATTTACTCATACATCCAGAAAATTAGAACCTGGTGTATTCAGGGAGATTTATTTTCAATTACAGGTTAAGGCTGAGACATGAAATAGCACCGGCTCTGAAAGTAGTGCATAAATCCTGCAACAAATCCATGTATCTCAGCTCCATATAATAAGATTTTATTGATTGCTATATTGTATCTGTCAGAATAAAACTCTCTTAATGCATGCATCAGGATGGGGAAGATAGAAAGCTTGTTGGTAGTAGAATCTGATTCAAGAATCAATGCACTTTGATTAATATGTCGTTAAGAAAGTAAGAGTTATTTAACTTGTTTGATGCACATTTCAGAATGATGACTCATATCTTCTAAGTTTCTTTCTTTAAGCTGCATTGGAAGAAACAGCCTTGTAGCTGTTTTTCACATGGCTAAGTCCTGGTTTATTACTGAATTTTTTCTAGATCATTTTTCACAGGTCACAAACCCCTCAGACTCCTATTAACAATAATTCCTATGTCCTAAAAAACTTCCCATGTACTGTTGTTGAAGACTTTACATGGAGAATGGGGTGGACTTGCTATCTCTTTTTTTCTGGATGTTCTGCTGTGAAAGGAGCTCCTGGCAATAAAACAAAAGGAAAAATAGGAGGAAAGAAAGGAGTTAATCTGGAGTAAGACATCATCAGGAGAAATGAGAAGCACCCATCACTTTTGGCAGGCTTTCAGATGCTGCCAAGCTTGGGCAGTCGGCAGCACGCTGAGCATCTGTCTGTGCTTGCTGAACGTGCTGTTCTCTCAGCTCAGGCCTCTCCGCTGCGATCCACAAACTTGAGCAGCAAGGAGAAGCCTTGGCTTGGTGGGGAGCGTCCTGCTCGCCACTGCACTTCACAGCTGGATCCAGAAACGCACCATGAAGCCCCAGTCGAGGGGAGAAACCCAGTGACTCAGTGTGGTTTCAGGTACCTCCTGGTGTCCATCTGTCCTTTTCCAGCCTGTATCCAGGTAGCTCTGTTGGCACCAGCACCTTGCCATTCCCAGCCCTGTTCTTTGGAGCTTTCCACCTCACTTGTGATGGAAAAGGCAAAATGCCTGCAGTTTTCCAGCACAGAGGAATCTGGGTTTGTAGGAAACATCCTGTACAGGCCATCCTTGCCCAGACACAACCCATTCCTCCTATTGGGCTGGTCTCCAAGGACAAGGGGCAGGAGAAGTGGCAATCAATGCACACCCCATCCCTCCAACACAGGCTTTTTCCCTGGCACTTGCTTGTCCCCAGAGACAAGCAGGTGTTTCCCTGCCAGGGGAATTGCTTACATTCGTGGGTGTAGCACTGACACCTGAAACACAAAATACTTGAGCCTGATCAAGGCAGATTATAAATAGAAATGCATCCAATTAGCATCCTAATCTGCAGGTTTTCTGTTTGTTTGCAGCGTCTTTCCTAGTCACAAACCTAGTTAATGCAAATTCTATTTTTAAATAAACGATTCCTTAATTATAACATGGTGCAGACGATGTGAGTTACCGGTTTGATAAGCCCAGGGGATGAAGCATTGGCTCCCTCCAAAGCTGGCCTGAAGTTGCTTCTTTTTGGGTCTGCCATAGCTGAAGCTTATTGAGTCAGGCAGGAGAGCAGCACTCACCTCCTTCCTTTGCTGGCAGCTTAGAACTTAGACTCACATTCCTACAAAGGAAAGGACACCCCAAAAAGTGCCATATATATCCCAACCATAGCTTCAGGTGCTGCTTTAGGATGGATGTCCCACTGGATCTTCAGCCCTCATTTAAGAGGTGTTTCTAGAAGTAAACAAGGAAGATGATGGCATGGTGTCCGGGGCATCAGCTGTGTGTAAAGGTTCCTTTCTAATTTCAAAATGTTCCTTCTAACACCATGGAGAGAAAATGCACTTTTTCTGCTTCCTGCCTTGGTATTTATTCTTTCTCCTTGAGAAGGCACTATTACCAGGTTTGCCCAGTGGCTGGAAATCTTAGGGTCATCAGGACACGGCAAAATGAAACTCTATGTTTCCCTGGCTGCTCATGAGACTGATGTTTTCAGCAGTTCAGAGAGTGACTTGAGATTTTTGTAGCCATAAACAAGAGCAGCTTTTGGCACTGAATTTGTTTAGTCTCTACAAAGCTCTGCTCTAGTTGTATCAAACATCTTAGATGCCAACCCTTCACTTGTCTGAGAACCTCTGCTACACACGGTCCACTGTTCAGAGGCATGGAGCAATTGCACCTGAATCTGTGGGATCAGCAGCCGCCCACATCCGCAAAATCCAGGCTGTTCACTCTCAGGTCTCTATTTGCTTTTACCTTTCAAGCTGTGCTATGGCAGTGCTGCTCTTGCAGCCTAAAGAGAGAGGGTCTCATTCAGGCTGTGGCTGCCGGGAGTGATGCTTCCCATCCCATCCCAGGGATTAACACAAGGCGTCCTGGCTGCAGCTCCAGCTGGGTTCTGTTGTAGAGATGTCAAGCTGAGCTCTGCAAGCCTGTCAGAACATCTAGTGGGAGAATTGCAAGCCAGTAAGTGGGTTAAGAGGGGAGGTGCAAGATTGAGCTCAGGATGTGGTAAAGAAATGGGCTGAACAATCGTCTTACGATACTTGGCAGAGCCCATTGGATCATTGGCAAGGCTTTCTTTCAGTGGCTACTCATGGCTATATAAATAACATGTCTCCTCCAGTCCAGAATTAAAATCCCACAGGGGAAAGGTCAGTATCAAGTCAGCTAAGTTCCTGCAGCAGTTGTGCAGGGCACAGGACCGTGGTCCCATCGCAGGCACTGTCAAAGCACGGCTGGAACAGGGCTTTGGGGATTTTCCCTCTTCCATGCCTGTGGTTTGGGCCCTGTGAGGACCATTTTTGTGGTGTCTTTGCTGTTATTGGTTGCCCCATGACAATAGGGCTTTGGAAAGCCTCTCCAGCAGGATGGATACACACTGCAGGGGTTGTCTGCAACAGTGACTGAGGGATGGATTCGTTGTACCCTGCAGAGAGCATCAGGGTATGAAAGGTAATGAGTAAGACTGAATGTTAAAGTGATCGCCCAAAATCCAAACAGCATTCAGCTTTGCAGATGTCAGGCTGGCAACTCACTGCTCCAAGGGAGAGTTGTGATCTATGGACAGACTGTTTGTGCTTTGCTCTTTAGTTCCTTGCCAAGCTAAACCTGCTGCTGCCTGGCCTCATCTCATTCAATCTATGATGCCCAGCTCTTGGGATGGAGGTTTCACTCTGGCAACAATCTGGCAGGAGTTAAACCTGCCAGTTTGCTCACTCAGAGCTTTTGTAAGAGCTTCACCTTGTAGAGGCTGCAGGGGCAGAGAGCAGCAGCCATCCGTGGGGATGCTCAAGCAATTGCACTTTGCGTGTTGTGTTTGATGGGTCTGTGTCCTAGCTTGTCGTGTGCTGGTGGGCTTCCTTGCACTGGGAGCTTCCTCTAAAGCAGCATGCGGGTGGGAAAGGCTTCTTCATGTCTGTTCCTCAAGCTCAAGTGGTGATGGCGGGTGTCTCCAGTCCTGCCACTTGCCTGTCACCAGAGATGCCCATCTCAAGAGGACATTTGTTGCAAACAGACCTTCCTTACACCCTTGGCAATCTATCATTTTTCTGCCTTATTTTGTGTCCTCCGCTTTCCCTTCCTCCTCGTTTGCCGGGTTTCCCTTTGCTCGAGGCACTCTGCTGGTGCCCAGACAATCTGTTTAGCTTGCTGAACAGTTTTCGGTGCTTGATTTACATAACCCAGCACAGCCGTAAATGGAGCAGGGTCAGGGAATCGCACAAATTGATTACAGCTCGTAGGATGAGCCGGGAAACCAGTGGCCTGGTTTCCTTCCTTCCTCAGCACAGGAAAGCGAGGGATCGCTTTTAGCAGGCGTGATCCAAGACCTTGGTGAGGGTTTTGCTGGGTGTTTTACTGGGCTGGTAATAGTGCTGAACATCTCTGGCTTTGAGAGGCTCTTTGCTTTCAACAAGAGTCATCCCTCTGGGTTTCGCTCAATTGAGATCATATTTACTTATGCCTAATGGTATTATGCTGTAAGCAAAAGTAGAGGCTGCTGTATATTTAAGCAAACAATTTAAGGCAGATGATAGCGTTCGTCACATCCCACCACTGCCTCTCTTAGTCAACAGCCTCCCATTGTTATCTCTGCTTTATTCAGTAATTCATCTCACTGGAGACTGGGACAGGTCACTGCATGGAAAAGAAGAGGTAGTGCACTCTTTAGCTGAGGTGTAATTGATCCCTCAGCTGTTCTGCAGAGGGCAGAAGCCAAAGCGAGGGGTTTAGCCTAATGCTTTTCTTATTACAGTTATTATTTTTAGTTACCATGCTCGTCAGAGTTTCACCAGGGGCTGCCACACCTTGGAGCATTTACTTATTTATTAGTCTTTAAGATGTCTTTTTCATCTTGTTGTCTGCAGGGATTTCTATGAATATGTAAAAGCTAATGTGAAAAAAAAAAACCAAAACCAAACCTCAGCATTTTTCACTTTTACTTACCCATTTTCTTTTCTGGCTTTTCCTCTGGGCAAACCCATCTGCAGTAATTCTGGCTGCCGGCAGTGGTGGGGCTCCTCTGCCCAGCCTACTTGTGCTTGTGTCACTCACCATGAGGTCCTGCTAATGTTGAGTGAACCTACGGCATCTTGGCCTCCTGACTTCACGAAGCTTGGCTGGTTTGTCTGTTCTTTTCCCTTAGAGGTGTATGGCACCGTGGAGCAGAGTGTGCAGCTTGGGATGGCTTCATCTGCTGCTTGTCCTTCAGGTCTGCAATGTGCTGAATGGTTGGAGAGGCTCCTGGTCGTGCTGAGCTACATGTGCAGAAGTGAGGTACAGCACCTCTGCCAAGGGCAGGCAGGACCCAGGATGCTGCCACACTTTGCCAAGGTCTGAGTTTTGTGTTAATCCGTTTGGTGTTCTCCTCTCCTGGCTAAAACCTGGTGCCCAGGACTTTGTCTGCTGGCATATGTCATATAAGGGGGGTCTGATACTAACCCAAGCCAAGGCTGGAGCAGGGACCATATGCAGCAATCTCCAGTGCCCTGAAACAGCCATACAGAGATAAGCCTTTGTATTTGCTAGCCAAATCCTGCTGGCCATTTGGGCATGCTGGGAAGCCTGTTTCACAGAGGGTGGAAGAAGTTTCGACATTTGGAGGGGATGCAGTGGATGGTGCTCTCCAAGCTCCCCTAATGTGTCTGCATAAGAAGCTAAAGCCTCTAGCTCTGTTTGTCTGGGGGTTTTAGAGAGCTGCCACCACCAGCCTTAAATCAGCCCTTTGCACTCTTGGGATGAATCCTGCATGAAGGCAGAGTGCAGCAGGACAGGTCCCCCAGGAGTAAACTGTTATAGTGAGCAGAGGCAGGTCTGTGTGAGGCCATGAGCCTACTCACAGTGGTCATTTGTATCAGGGTTGTAGAACAGAGCATGGCAGAGGGATTTGCACCAAACATGCTTCAGGATGGTGAAGGAAGGAGGATGTGCAAGCAAGTGGTGAGAGCAGCATGAGGTCAGAGGGAGGGATCCTGGCTTCTCACTGCTGCCCAAGAGGTGAAAGAAGCTCAAGGAACCTTCCAAATATGTGGACGTAAGGGCAAGGTGTCACTGGTTTATCGGCTGAGACAAGGGGTAGCTGCGCTCCCCATCTGCCCAGCAGCAGGTCCCTGACTCCCCCTGTCCCTTAGCTGGAAGTAGAGTGTGGGAGAACACTGCTCAGGATGGCTGGATTGAAATCAGACTTGTCTTATCTGCAGCTTCCACCTTCCAGGTAGCTGGAGATGCTGGCAGCATTCCCTGCACCGCTCCATCTCCTGCTCCACTGGCGCAGCCACCCAGCGAGGGGAGGAGTGCCTTATTAGCACAGCTCTTTGTGAGATGCCCTTGAGTGATTAGGGGTTTTTTTTCCAGGTGTAAATGCCAGGGGAGGCTGTACCAGTGCTTCACATTCTTTCATCTCGGCAGGGTTTTGCCCTTTCTCCCAGCGTGGTTCTGACAGCAGGCTCAGCGCTGCTGCCTGTGGAATACAAACAAAGTTCCCCGTTACAGAGCATGACAGGAATTCATTCCAGGCTTTTTATTTTCTTTTTTCTTTCTGCTTTTTTGCTCTTGCTGGATGCTCCAGGAGTCTCTGGAGAAGTTTTGAGAGTGGGGAATCAGTTGCTTAAACCCCTTTCTCTTAGGAGCAGGCAGCTCTCGCAGATGGGGAGGATGGCTTGAAGCTGCAATGCAATTCCCATCCGCTGACCAAGTCAGGGGAGAGGAACCAACACAGCAAGCTGTCTGCATCCCTACGTCTCGTAGCAACAGCCATTAGGGCAGTTGGAGAGTCTGTTCCCCGCTTGCTGAGCTCACAGCGCCTGCCATTAGTGCTAATGGGAGTTAGGCGCACGCACGGAGAGGCGAGGATGCCCCTGAGCTACAAATCTACTTGGCAATTTTATTATGTAAATAAATGGTGCTTGCACATACACCTGCTGCTGCTGCTGCTTGTGGTGATGTTCATGGCAAGATACGTAAACAAACAGCGATTCCGTTCTAATAGATTTATTTCCTTTCTCGTGAGCCATTAAATTACCTCCAGATTTCACGCGGGTAGAAATCTGTAGCAGCGGCGGAATCTCGCTCTGCTTCAGTGGGCAGTGGCCTGCAAAGCATGACAGACACATATTACTGTCAGATGTTGTTTTGGGGGCAAGGGTAGGAGCAACTGGTATTATCCTTGTTATATGGGTGTCTTTGAATGCCCTCACTTCCCCACAGGGCTTGCATCGTCTCTGAGCAGTTTGCAGTGAGGGAAGCAGCAAACATCCCCATGTCTGGAGGACATTTGGGCTGACCCAAATGCAGACCCTTGGGGCAGCTCCTCTGTCTGATCAGAGGCTGAAGGGCTCTTCCCTTCCAAGGGGTTGAAGCAGAGCTTGCTCTGGGCCTTGAGGACGCTCTGGGCTGGAGTTTCCTAGGAAACCGATAACCCCTCTTCAGAGCATCAGCATCAGGGCTCACCAGATTCCAGCACCATGCACCAACAGATAGGATCTGCAAGGAGAAGAGCCAGCTCTGCTCTGAGCTGACCTGCCTGGTCCCAGCCACAGGAACCTGTCTCTGGGATGCAACTGAGTCAGTGCCAGGATTGCTGCTGGTTTGAGGACCACGGTGCTGGCTCTTGTCCTGGGGCAGAGCTGGTCCAGTGGCTCTATGGGGCAGAGCTGGGTTATTGGGAAGGGGTTTGCATTGCACCCAGGAGCCCTGCAACTTGCAGGGGCGGGGAGATGGCTTCCTCATGAATAATTGGTGCATTATTAATATGCATGTGTGTTTTGAAGAAGTTTCAAACTCTCCCCCTCAGGAGCCTTTGATGCTTTATTAATGATTGCGGTGCACACCAAACCCTCGGCATGCTGCAGTGGGAGCAGCCCCGTGCCCCTGCAGAACCAGCCCATTTATCTTTGGTCATTGTCTTTCATGAGCCCAGGGAAGGCATTTTGCTGGTCCAAGTGACTTGTAGATGGATTTGAGATGCCCTGAAGAGCCACTGTATGTGACAGGCTCTGGAAGAAGCATCAAGCTGGTCTTCAGGAGCTCGGCAAGTCTCACTATTGTGGCTGCACAGGGTGGAGAAGGGGTGCAAAGGCAGAAGTTCAAGTTATCTTCAACTTTATGCCCTGGATCGGGATTAACAGGAACTTTCTCAGGTTCCCTTGTAGCTCAAAAGAGGATTCGAGAACCTGCAGGAAGGATGAGATCAGAGGTTGGCTTTGATTAACTTTGATGCAGAAAGGCTGCCAGAAAAGCCTGGGGGGTTCCTAATGCATTTCCCATCTGAAGGGGTCTGGAGGACAGAGGGGGAATGGAGCCTGGTTTCAGAGACTGTGCTGAAGTGCTGGACTGAATGGAGGTGAGTGGGGAGAGATGTGTGAGCAGGGACACGTGCTGTGACACAAGGGGCCTCTGTGAAGGAGCCCAGATCCGGAATTCCAGAGGTGCTAATTACTGTTAATTAGCTACAATTTGTGCTCATAACCTCTGCTCTTCACCAAGATGGCTGACAGCAGTGACGAACATTATTCATTTCCATGCAATAAATCAAACTAAAGTTGCTTCTCTTATTTAGCCTATCATTTAGCATTTCATTAAATAGATATGTGCACATACATCATCGTTGCCGAGGCTTTGTCAATCCCTTTCAGGAGCAAGGCTGCCTCTAATCAATCCCAGCAGTGCTGTGGAGAGGCTCTGGATTACCGTGTGCCAGGTTAACGTCGCACTGAGCATCCATCAGGCATTGGTAACTCAGCTGGTTGCACACCCAGCATTCAACCAGAGTTAGTAGCTCTATTGGTGGTGCTGTTGCTACTAAAGGGAGATGTGGCTTGGAGACAAGGTCTCTCCTAGGTGGATGAGGTTGGATTCAGTTGGGGGCTGACCTGAAGGTGCCTCCAAGGCCTGTGTTGGAGGAAGCTTCTGCTGGGCTGGTGCTGGGCTTTCCATCACCTTCTGCATGGAAAGAGCAGCAGCCAAGGGGCTGAGAGCGCTGAGCTTGGGCTCAGAGCTGCTCTGTATCATCCTCACTGAATCTCTTAATCCTTGCATTGCAGGCAGAGGGGAGATAGATAACAGTTTATGGTGGCATTGCTGCTGTGGACAATAGCAATAACGTAAAGGTGAAGCACGGGGGCAGTGCCCCACACAATAGGAGATGGTGGTGGTGGAGGACAGCAGCACTGTGGTTGCACTGTGCACTGGAAAGGTCCCCTCCATTCACTGCTGAGCTGGAGAATGTATTCACTTTCATGGTAGGCAGAAGTAAAGGAGAAAGTGTGGCATTAAAATGAGCCTGGAGCTACAATGAAAAGCAAAATCCTGGCACTGCAATAAGTATTTCAGCGCTTGTAGCACTGAGGAGGCTGAGCACCAATGCAGAACAGCAGCCACTGCTCTTGTGCAACCACAGCAGTGCTGGGCTCTGCTCCTCATGCCGAGGAGCATGGGGATGTTGAGCGGGGCTGAGCTTTCTGCCACAGCTTTGCCAACCCATCCTTGCAGTCCAGCTTGGAGTAGACTCTCCCTTTCCTTGCACAGAACCTTGGGGTCCTGCATCTGGACCTGGTCACCTCAGGGTTCAGCCTGAGCCTTGCTTTGCCACAACATCTTCTTACCATGGCAGCAGAACCATGGCACGCTCAGAGGACTCTGCCTCTTGCTGCTCCAGGGCTGCCGGCTCCAAGCAGCTAACGGGAGCAGCTCCGCGTGGCACCACGCGTTGGATGCCCTTCTCCCAGTCCTCCGTAAATAAATTCCCCTAGTCCATCCTAACACACTGTATCAATCTTGTTTAATAGACTGGAAAGCTTATTGCATGGCGGCAGGTCGCAAAGAGTGTCGAGGTGATGGATTGCACCTTCCCGGAGTCGAGCGTCATTGATATATAATGAAATATTTATGATTTATTCCAGCTAATAAACTGGAGTGAAGTGTGTGATGTATGTGAGCAGATGGGGGATCTATTGATGCAGTTTTCATTGTGTAGGGGGAGGGAAAGGTTTATGTCCGTGACGGAGACGTGTCGCACAGCCTCCCATCCCTCTGCCCATCAAGGTGGGCACTTGACTGCAGAGAGGAAAGATATCTAATTCCTATTGATGGCCTTTAGCACTCGCCTTCTAATCATTTGTTCACCCCACATGTCCTCCTTGGCTTTCCTCAGGCACAGGAGCCTTTGGCAGTGGGAAGAAACCATTTTGGGCACTGGGCTTAGGCTGAGATCTTGTGCCCAGAGGGATGGGAACATAGGCAGTGTCACTGCCATGTGACACTCTGCAGCTTCTTGCTTCCACTGTGTCAGTGTTACCTACAAAATCCCATTTCCGTGGATTTAGAAGACCATGAGACACTGGAAAGAGCAGGAAAACGTGAAACCCATGGAAAGAAGTGCTTGTCCATGTGAGGTGTGATGGGTACATGGAGCTCGTTGCTGCAGGAGGCTTCCAAAGCCGAAAGCTTGGTGTTCAGATTGGGAAGGAGTATTTCTGTGGTCTGCTGCTGGGCTGTGTGTAACAGCCTGGGATGGACCTAGTCTGCAGGCTCAATGGCAGGAGGACCTGCCTGCCAGCTGTGGCCCCACATCTGCCTGTGAGTGCCCATCACAAGCCTCAGCTGGGCCCCTGTGTGCCCTCATTCAGCTTTGTGTGCTGGGGAGATCTGGGACTCTCTCCTACAAAGCCCTGTGAAGGCAAAGGGGGTTTAAGGGAGTTTTGCTTTGCTCTCTGAGCCAATGAAAGGATCAGGATCAGGGATCAAGGCTCTGGCTCTTCACCACGTGCCCAAACCAATCCTACCTGGAAAATCAATCATCTTAATCACTCATGTGTGTCTTCTTTGCCAGAGGATAAGCTCTGCCTCAGCCTGGGATGGAGCAGGAGTATCAAGAACCACTGTAGGGGAGTGGGAGGCAGGTAAGAGTTAATCCCAGGGTAGAGCAGAGATGCACAACCTCCTGCCCACTGCTTTTGGTGTGAGCAGCCATCCAGGCATCCCACCCTATCCTACCAGCTGTTCCTGTTTCTGCCTAATTAGCCTCCGGATCGGCTTGCTTGGAGATCCTCTGCTGAAAGGCACTGGAGAAGGGCAAAGACTGATTATTCCGACTGCATCCCTGCGAGCTTCTCGGGGCTCTACCAGCTGGGACCCTGGTGGTCCTTTGGCAAGAGCAGTTCCCCAGGTACAGGCAGTGCAGAGGAATGCTCCAGCTCTTCCCCCTGGAAATGAGGGATCATTGTGCCAGGAGAGCAGCTGACAGCAGGGCATTCCGTCTGGATATTGAGCGGGGGAAGCTTAAAGGTTCCTGAAAGAGCAGGTATTGAGCCTGGAAGGAGTGGGGCATCGGCAGCATTACAGTGGGGCTGGGAACCATATGGGTCCCTTCTGCATCCCTGCAGGTCGTGTCTCCTGGAGAAGTGGCTGTGAGACATTCTCGCTGTCAGAGGAGCGCTGGGCTGTGCTCTGCATGAAGCATTTGAAAGCCAAGCCTCCAATATCTGGAGTGATTCATTAACAGCAAAAGGTGTAATTAATATTAGAAAGCGCTCAAACCGCATTCTGCTGCTGGCAGGGAAGAGCCCACAGCATCCCTCCTGCGCCGCGCCGGCCCCAGAGACCCGGCCTGCTTCCCGCAGCTCCTCACCTCCCCATCTTTCCACAGGCACTTCTGAAACCTGTAAAAGCTGCTCCCGCAGCCAGGAAACTGTTAAAGGAGCAGCTCCAGCCTGCTGGGTCAGCAAGCACTTTGCACCAACAGCAAATCACTTAGCTGGTACCATGGGGGAAGCCCAGCCTTGCCTGAGAGCACCATTTACCAGGGTGAGGGCTGTACCCCACGCAGGGGAGTGTTTTGCAGCATCTGATCAGGTCTCTTGAGCTCCCCATGAGAGCATTAGCTGCCGCCATAGCAGGAGGGTAAAATGATCCACTTTTTGCTTCTCAACAGAATAAATTGCCTGTCAAAGGGATGTTTTTCTCTGTATTTTCTGCTGTGCAGTGCTTGGTCTGCAAAAGCACTGTGTAATTGTGGACAGGAGTGGCAGGGACATTTGCAGACCCTTCTGGCATTGAACGCCCTGGGGACATGGAGTCATGGGTGTCCCAGGTCTCCTGTCCTTCTCAAGGTGGACCAGATTTGATGATATACAAAGCTGGGCTGAGTCTTTCTCCTCTGACACCACAGCTGCGCCTGATGCTGCTTCTGGTGCCTCCTGTGAGCTTCAAGCAAAGACCACGGTGTGCTTCTATCTTCATTGCCAAGCATTACCAGTGTGGGATCTGCCTACCTTCAATCCTGCCCACCAGCTGCAGCTGCAGACATCAAAATCCACCTGGTTGGATGCTCCCAGGTCAGGCTCTGTTTGTGGTGTTGGTTTGCAAACCTTGCAGCACATATCCATGGGTCCCCGTCCTGTCCTGCCTCCCATCTGCTGCGGTGGCACAGCTTGGGGAACGCCTGCCGCATCCCTTCTGGGGAGCTTCAAACACAAAGGCATAGGTGTATAAATAACGTGGGGCTGGTGACAAACCTCCCAGCAGCCAGGACAGGCCGTGTGACAGGCTGCAAGCCGGCGTGGTGCCGCGTTGCTCTCGTGTTGTAGCAGCTGAAGCTCGCACGTCGCAGCGCAGCCGACACTGTCATTGCCGCGAAGCTGGTGACACGTGTTACCAAACAAGCTCTCATCTCCCCGTCCTTCCAGGCACCCAAGTGACATCTGTCCCCCATGAGCAGCGATGCTGTGTCGAGGGTGGCAGCTCCCGTGTGTCAGCCTCCCCCCCCAGCACCCGTTTGCAGGGATCAGGTCTTTGTTTCACAAAGCCTGGTCAGCCAGAACCATTACAAGGGCAGCTATCGCTGTTCATTCCTTAGGCAGTCCCAGCTCTGCCTCGAGATTGGGCTGAAGTCGCTGTTCCTTGTGATTTACCTGAAAAGCCTCATTTTTCCCTGCGCACTTCAGAACTCTCCAAGCTGCTCAGCACTTGATTTCTCCAGCCAAAGGGCTCTCTTGGTCAATAGTTGGTTCAAGTGTTTGCTCATGATAACTTTGATGTAGAAGCGTTGCTGTGTTTGCCAGGAACAAACTGACCTGTGGGTGAGGAGCTGCAAGGAGGGTTTGCTCCTGTTGCCCTGCTCTTGGGAGCAAAGAGCCTCTTGTTCAGCACATCCCAAGAGAGCAGCTCGGGCACCGTGTTAGTCACTGGGAGCTCTCGCTGCTCAATGGAAGAGGTGCACAAAGTAAAGGCCATAGTGGCAAGATCACAAGGGCCCTTTCATCTTTGCAGCAAGTATTGCACAACTTGAAGAACCTCATTGCAGAAATCACTGTGGTTTCAGTTTAGAAACAAGGGCTCCATTGCAGCACATCTGCTTCTCAGAGTTCATTTGGGCAAGGCATGCGGCTACGGTATGGCCATTGCCAAGGAACTATCTATAGACAACCCTTCCCATAAGCAGATCTTACCCAAAAGCCGGCCTGCTGCCCGTTATATATATATACATATATATACACACATATGTAGGCTGCCGGAGAAGGACTCTTCATCAGGGACTCTAGTGATGGGATAAGGGGGAATGGGTTCAAACTGAAACAAGGGAAGTTCAGGTTGGATATAAGGAAGAAGTTCTTTACTGTGAGGATGGTGAGGCGCTGGCACAGGGTGCCCAGAGAAGCTGTGACTGCCCCATCCCTGGCGGTGTTCAAGGCCAGGTTGGACACAGGGGCTTGGGTGCCATGGTTTAGTGTGAGGTGTCCCTGCCCATCGCAGGGGTTTGGAACCAGATGATCTTAAGGTCCTTTCCAACTCAAACCATTCTGTGATTCTATGTATATATATGAGTGCATATATTTGCATGTATATATATATACACATATATAAAAGAGGCCATGTTGGCACTTTGGATGGTGTTTCGAGCAACCTGCTCTAGTGGAAGGTGTCCCTGCCCCTGGCAGGGGCTGGCACTGGATGAGCTTTAAGTCCCTTCCAACCAAGCCCATCTATAGTTCTATGGCTATATATATGTGTGTGCAGCCCACCGCCAGCTCAGCCTGTTCAGTATGCAGCTCAGCAGAGCCTTTAACATTTCACAGAACAGATGCCCACTGAGCATCTTGAAACAAATCCAAAGGTAGCGGTGACGGCTGCTGTCAGGGAAACAATAATCCCATGGCCTCGCCAGCATCAGCTGCGCCGCAGCACCGGAGCTGAGCCACGTGCGACGGAGGCTTCTGCTGCTGCCTGCTTTGTCTGATGAAAGGAGCCCGGTTGGAGGTGGCCCAGGCAAGCAGAGGCGGGGATGTGGTGTCAGAGACCGTAATCTTCTCATCAGCCAAAATCCCCTTCCCCACGCAGCTGGCTGCTCCTGCCTCCGTGCTGTGGGGAGCATCGGAGCACGGGCTCAGCTGTCCTCACCATGCTGTTGTGTGCTGCTCCTGTGCCAGAGGGCTCCTGAAACCAGAGCAGGACTGCAGCAGCTCCAGAGGCAGGACAGGCATGAGGGTGCTGTATCAGAAGGACGAGCTGCACCTTTGGGCTGGTGGGGCTCCTCTCTGCCCACAGCAGCTCCAAAGCCCTGCTCTGAGGTGTTCGAAGGCTTGAACAAGGGGGAGAAGTGGCAGTTGTCCCCATTTCACACAAGCAGAGGTGGTGGAGCAGGATCACACAGGTATTAAACCTTTCCACAGCATCCCTCCTGTCCCTGTGCTGATGCACTGGGTGCTTCCTGGAAGCACTTGTGAGCCACAGGCACGGCCAACTGGAAAAGAGGGTCAACAGAAATGTGGTTTAAAGTGGTGTCATCTCATGGGGAGAGACATCCATAGATCCATTCCCCACCCAGAAATCCCCCTCATTGCCTCTGTTGCCCCAGCCTGCCCAGGGCAAAGCACTAAGAGGCTGCTGGGTGAGGTGCACCATGGTCTGCAGCCCGCTGAAGGTGGCAGAAACAGCCGGGGCAGGCAGGATGGATGGAGCTCAATGCCTCTATGGGCTGCCTGCAGGGGCTGTGTGGACTCCTGCACCACCAGGCACAGGGACTCATGTCGGGAGCCCCGAGGTGACAAGCACAACCATTGCCATTGACCCTCGGTGCAGTGCTAGGGTTGGAAATGATGCTCGCAGCTCTGTTTGCAGCAGCATGTGGGGGTGAGTCGTTAAGCAAACAACAGCATCCTTTTAACTAGTCTCCCTGGCACGGGAAATCCCTGCTGGCCTGGGAGGCAGCGAGTGCTGGATGTGCCGGCACACATGCTGCCTTGATGTGCTCGGCTGGTAGCAGATGGCGCGGGGCAGAGGGTAATGTGGCTGTCCTCGGCGGACGGCGGTCCCCCGGAGCGAGCTCTGTCCTGTCAGCTTGGGAAGTGACAGCAAGACCCTGACAGGAGAGAGGAGGCAGAAAGAAAGAGATGGGGGGAAATTACAGAGCTCATCCCCGAAGCTCACAATAGTCACAATGATAACGCTAACTACCTGTCACACTGTGCTGCTGACGGGGCTTCAGGGATGTGTCTGAGGTGCTGTGATGGTGTTTGTGGGGAGCATGGGGGTGGAAGCTGAGTGGTGAGGAGGGGGTCTCCTCTCCATGCCGAGTCTGAAATGACTCTTTCTCCTGCCCCTTGCTGTGTGGGGGAACATAAAGAAGGGCAACAGCTTGGGAAATGCTGGTGATGGCCATGCAGGGATGCTGGTGGTGGCCATGCAGGGATGCTGGTGACGGCTGTGCAGGGATGTTGGTGGTGATCATACACTGATGCTGGTGGTGGCCATGTAAGGAGGCCCACAGAGGCACTGGATGCTCAGGCTGCTGCCAGCTCAGGTGTTTTGTTATGGTACAGACGTGCCCTGGAATCCCAATGCCACAAGCAAAGCACGGACTTCCCTGGCTGGAAACAGGCTCTGAGGCCAGGCAATGCTGGGGTTTGAGTGTCCCATTCTGCCTGGACCCCCTGTACAGGGGGTGGGAGTGGGACAGAGACAAGCCCTTGGTGACAGGGCTGTCAGTTCACTTTGCAAACAAGCTCAGACAAATCATCTTGGGCTGACACATCCACAACAGACTCAAGGGCACAAAGGGATGTGAATTCAGTCCTTGCTCATTGTAGGGAGAGATAAGGGGAGTGTCAACTCTGTGCAGGTAAAGAGCCCTTCAGCTTTCACATCACAAGACCTTGGTGCACAGAAATCTCCTGCCCCCACATCCCAATCATCCCTTGGACCTGTCCTTAGGACCATTCTCCACATCGCAGAGGAAAATGCAAATGTGGCAGCTTTCATGTGCTTAAATCCTGAAGAGCTACATGGGAACTGTGTGTCATTGAACCAGGTCTGAATTCCCTCTCTTCTCCCTGTCTTCTCTGTATGAATAAGCAGCTCCTGATCTCCCTGCCGAAAGCTCATGGCTCTTGTTCCCCTATTGCCATGTTTTAATTACCGTTCGCTCTCCAGTCCTGTGTCAGTCACACATGCCACAGTGATACCGGACATGGAAGGCAGTTTATCACAGCAGTAATGAATTCCTTTCAACCCAAGCAGCCAAACACCCAGAGAGCCCGAGTTTAAAACTCTCTCACAACTCTAAAATATTCCAGACAGCCTTCAGCATCCACAGGAGTGCCAAGAGGCAGGCAGGCAAATACAGCACCAATTAATCATTCCCTGGCTGAACTGAGCAGGATGAGCTGCTCGGGATTCTGGCATGTGCCAGCTGAGCAGGGATGCGGCTCTTCTGGGGAGCAGCCCAAATTTCACAACTGATTCTGGTATTTCACTGCTCTGACTCTGTAAATCTCTGAGCGCTCGCTGCCTGTGCAGGCACCACATCACGAGCGCTGCGGTGTGCCAGAGGTAAGCTGGAAACGGGGTTTTGTAAAGCCACGGGGCTGGTGGCGTGTGCTGCAGTACCTGGCATGGGAAGCGTGCTGGGAGCACGGTAAAGCAGCACTGATGGGGAAAAAAGGAGCAGAGGGAAAAGGGGAGCAAAGTGGGGTTCAGTGATGTGAACACTGAGGGATGCTTCTTCTCAGTGAGGGTGACGGAACACTGGAACAGGCTGCCCAGGGGGGTTGTGGAGTCTCCTTCTCTGGAGACATTCAAAACCCGCCTGGACACATTCCTGTGTGACCTTATTTAGGTGTTCCTGCTCCGGTGGGGGGATTGGACTGGATGATCTTTTGAGGTCCCTTCCAATCTCTAACATACTGTGATGCTCACCTCTGCTGGGGTGACACTGAGCCCCCCAGAGAGCAGGGTCCCCATCCCTGGAGGGGAGGACTGGGGTCTGCACAGTCCTTGGCCCCGGGGATGCTCTTCCCTTGGCCGCCCAATGAAGTCCCCATCCCAGTGCCCTCAGAGTGTTCCTTCCACAGCCTCCCCCCAAACCAGAGGTTCAGTGCATCCTCCCGGCTGAATGGGCTCTCAGCCACAGGGGTGCTGGTCTCCAGCACCCCATCCTGTCCTCATTCCCCATACTTTGAACATGTGCCTGGATGGACGCAAGGCAGACACATGGAACTCCTGCAGCCCCAGCAGTGCTGCTCCACCTTGCTTTGCTGGGAGCTGCTTTTTCCTCACTGCCAGTCTGTGTCACCTCCATGCTGGGGCTTTCCAGCAGGCAGTGAGATGAGTCTGTCAGTGAAGCTGCAGCGGGGAGCAGGCCGGGTGTGTGGACACAAAGGCAGCACATATCATTAAGGGGAAGATGGAGGCTGATGTGCAGGGGAGAGCTAAGGGCCCCCCTGGTGCTACCATCACGGCTCTGAAATGGAAATGCGAGGTCCCCAGACCCCCCCTCTTCACCCACCGGTTGGCAAAGGCTCTATTAGCAGGATGTGAGTAATCATCTTAAGTAGCTATCAAAGTGCACCAGCTTGTTAAGCATTTAGCCAGGTTGTGCTGACATGACCTCTCTCCTCAATCTTCCCAGCGTTGGCTCAAGCAGCTAATTACTGGATCACACCTGCCACACGCCACAGAAAGGACAGGTCGGAGCCAACGTGTTGCTTAGGCCAGTCTCATCTTCCCAACATCATCCCCAACCTTCTTCTATTAGGAGTCCTCTATTAGGTGCCTTCCATTAGGAGTCACGCAGGAGAGGAGGGAAGCCCCCTTGGCAAGCAGTGAGTGCTCCCAGCTGGCAGTGCCCAGGACAAGGGCTGCTCCAGGGGATGGCAGGGCTGGGGGCTGTGGTCAGAGCACATGCGTGGTGCTTTTGCTGCTGGGAAGGACCCGCTGTGGGTTTCATGGGCTGCTGGAGGAGGGTGTTTCATCACTGGGAGGAAGAGGAAGCTGGGGACTATGTGATGAGGGATGAGCAGCCCTGGTGATGCCAGGGATCCAGGAGGAATTATGTCCTGCTGGGACGGGACAACTGAGGTCTTTGTGACTGGTGGTTGCCAGAAAGATGAGGAAGGGGCTGAGCTACAGCCTGCTTGTCCTATGGTCCATGTTAAGAGTGAGCTGGGGAAACATCCACCTGCAGCAATGGCTCCCATTTCCATTTGCTTCCATATTAAATGACTTCTGGCTTCATAGCCTTATTCTTCCCTTTCCCTCCACAGAAAAGCAATGGCTGTCTGCTCTCTACATGACTCTGGGAGCAGGCTGTTGTGTGAGGAAGGCTAATACCCCGTCCATGGGGGTCTCTGCAGAGATACTCTCAACTGTAGGGTTAAGTGTGACTCACAGGGAGCTGGGCTCAGTGCCTGCTGAGGGCATCACAGGCTGAGAAAGCTGGGGCTGTTCAGCCTGGAGAAGAGAAGCTGCGTGGGGACCTCATAGCAGCTTCCAGTATCTGAAGGGGGCTACAGGGATGCAGGAGAAGGACTCTTCATCAGGGACTGGAGTGACAGGACAAGAGGTGATGGGTTCAAACTGAAACAGGGTTGGATACAAGACAGAAGCTTTTCCCTGTGAGGGTGCTGAGGCGCTGGCCCAGGGTGCCCAGAGAAGCTGTGGCTGCCCCATCCCTGGCAGTGCTCAAGGCCAGGTTGGACACAGGGGCTTGGAGCAAGCTGCTCCAGTGGAAGGGGTCCCTGCCCGTGGCAGGGGTTGGAACTGGATGATCTCAAGGTCCTTTCCAATGCAAACCATTCTGTTATCACCTGAGCATCCCATCCATGTGTCAGGAAAAGTAGAGAAGCAAGGGGATGGCCTCTGACAGATCCTGCTTTGCTTTTCAGGAGACACAGCAGCATACAAGGACGGTGTTTACTGGATCAAGGGCCGCACCTCAGTAGACATCATCAAAAACGGGGGGTTCAAAGTCAGCGCTCTGGAGGTGGAGCGTCATCTGCTCGCGCACCCTCACATCACAGGTACGCTCCCCGTGTGCCATGCTGAGGAGGAACCGTGTGTGTGAGCCCAGCTGTAGGGACAGCCCTGGCTCTGTGGGTGCAGACGTGAGGCTGCCTGAGGGCTCGTGCCTGGAGGCTCTTTCCCAGCCACCCCATTAGTGATGCTGGGCCCCGCTGTTAGTTGTCTCCTGGGGCTGAAGCCGCATAGCCTGCGGCTGGGTGCTGAGTCAGCAGCAGCTCCCATCTGATTTTGGAAATGAGACTATAATTAAATCTGTCCTGCCCCTGTGTGTGACCCTGCACAAGGGGATAGCAGCAGTGCCCCCGGCTCCACACCACTCTGTACATCATATTCCTCCCTGTTGGCTCTTAAATAGCTCAAACCATTGGGCTTCCTGCCTTTCCCTTGGTGAAAAGCCCTGTTCTTGTGTCAGCACAAAAGCATGCAGTGTTTTCCTGTGCTGACACCCCATGGAATTCTCCTCCAAGCACTGCAGGGCTGAACCCCTCTTCTACCCTACCCTGACCCCCAAATTCTCTCTGATCTCTCTGCAGACGTGGCTGTGATCGGGCCTCCGGACATGGTGTGGGGCCAGCGGGTCAGTGCTGTTGTGCAGCTGCGCAAGGGTGAGATGCTCTCTGTGAAGGACCTGAAGGACTGGGCCAGGTAAGATGCCACAGGGCAGTGCATGGTGAGCAGCATGGCACGGGAAGAGCAGGCCCAAAGCTCGCAGCATCCTCAGCAGGGACAGGTCAGCGGAGGGATGCAGGGATGGCCAGCAGTGACACAGTGCCTCAGGCTCTGGGGATGGAGAAGAGACCACAGTTCCAACCAGGTCAGCAAGCACGCGAGATAAGGGAAGCAAATGAGCCTCTTTCTTCTTACCCCAAAAGTGCCTTGATAAACAGCATGCACGGTGCAGCCAAGTGGCTCCTACCCTGCAGCCCTGAGCCCAGACACTGGCAGATGGCACGGAGCAACCACCGGAGCAGAGGAAGCTTCGTGTTTTCTCAGCAGCAAGAACATTTGCTCAGCTTTTCCCCAGTGCTGCTGTGACTGCTCCCTCCTGCTTCCTACCTGCTGGAAGCCAGCCCAGTCCCAGCAAACCCCAGAGACCTCTCCCATAGAGTTTAGAGAGTGTGGGAGACACCAAAGCTCCTTGATCTCGCTTGAAGCCATCACAGTACCCATGAGCATGGCACAAAGCACCCACCTGCAAGGCTTCAGCGTGAAAACCTTCACTTCCTCATTTAAATCAGTCAGGGAGCAGCCAGTGCCAAAGTTCTGGGCATCACTCATGGGAGCGTAAGCAGGCGGGAGCCAGGAAGCAGAATCAGTGGGTTTATCACTAATATTCCATTAGCAAAATATTTAATAGCAGATCCTTTTCCTGGCGACTCCCTCCTTCAGGCTGCAGATATTTTTGGTGCTATTTTGCAAGCGGCAGGAGCACTTGTTTCATTAGGGGCTGCGCAGCAGCCAATTAAAGATTTCCCCTGGATTTGCAAAAATCACAGTTGGGGGACTGTGATTTAGCAAATGCAAGGAAGATGCTGGCTGGCCGCTGCTGCTCTGATTAAACAGTTACGTACTGGGGGAAGAGAAGCAAACAAAGAAACCAAAGCCATAGGGATGGCTGCTGGGGCAGGTGGGGGCAAGCCCCTGCCAGGGTGTCTCTGCACTGTGCACACACCTTATCCCTCCGGCTGCTGGTTACCTGGGACTCCTGCTCCGTCAGGGGCAGCCCATGGCTTATGCTGGATTTGAGTCATCCCAGACTGGTTTGGGTTGGAAGGGACCTTAAAGCTCCTCCAGCTCCAACCCCTGCCGCGGGCAGGGACCCCTTCCACTGGAGCAGCTTGCTCCAAGCCCCTGTGTCCAACCTGGCCTTGAACACTGCCAGGGATGGGGCAGCCACAGCTTCTCTGGGCACCCTGGGCCAGCGCCTCAGCACCCTCACAGTGATGAAGCTGATGAATTTCCTAAATGTCCTGCCCCTTCTTAGCCAGACTCAGCCTGTCCTGGTCCATACAGGGTCTGGTGCTCTGGGGTTCTCCATCCAGGACCCTGCTCAGCCTCAGCACAGGGCAGGAGTGATGGAGAGCAGGGAAGGGATGCTTCACCATGCTGCATGGTGGTTACTCATCCCTAAGCCTCCTGGCAGGAACACTGGTGACCCCAGCAGATCCCTCCATCCATCACCCATGGCTGTGCTTAGTGGGTCACCCGGGTGTCCCTGGCACAGACCAAGTGGCTGCACTCAGCCCCTGATGTGCTCCCCTTCCAGGGTGTTCCCCTTGTCCCTGCATGTCTTTTCCCATCACTGTGCCCAGCTCTATGGATAGACGTGACCCTGTTTTCCCCATGCAGAGCAAGGGCAGGTGCCCTTGAAATAACAGCCGCCGGAGGGCTGAGGGGTGTCTGCCTATCCGGCTGCTGCTCCCTGCCCAGCGCTGGCTGCAGGCACCGTTCCGGCTCCCCCCTCCTGCCTCTCCCTCTCGCCCTGTCTCTCCCCTTTATTTTTTATGTCACTTAACATTCGCTTGGCCCCTTTTCTCGCACTCCCTGGCAGGAGACACATGTCCCTCTTCAGAGTGATTCATTTTGCAGCTTTTGCCTCCAATCGTGCTTCCCGGCGACAGGCGCCATCCTGAGTTAGAGGCATCCATATGGCAGGGGGTGCTGGTGGCAGGGGGAGGAGGGCTGGGCGATGGTTGAAGGGCTCAGCAGACTTGGCATCTCTCATTAGAACCAGTGCCAGGATGCTGCCGGAGCTGGGCACAGCCCCAGGTTGGTGACACACAGGCAGCAGAAGGCAGGAGAGCCCCCCTCCGTGTTCTGCAAAGGGCACGGGGATGATGCTCAGTGCTCAGACTCCCTCCCAGTGCAGGAAGACCCCCCCATGGGCTGGAGCACACAACTGTGAGTCACTGGCAGGTCACCAGCACGTGTACCTGGGGATGTGACCCACCTGCAGTCTTGGTCCTCAGGGACTGGCACCAGGAGCACGTGGGGTCCAGCATCCATCCAGATGGAAAATATGCTGCACACAGTTTTCCCATGCCATCCCTTACCAGTGAGGCTGAGTGCAGCAGATAGAGCTGGGTACCAGTAACAGGGCACATTGCCAGCCCGAAACACAGCAATCAGAATCATAGAATCAACCAGGTTGGAAAAAGCCTTTAAGATTACCAAGTCCAACCTTTACCCCAGAACCACTAAGTCCATCTCTAGATGAGCCAGGTCCAGCTGGGGCTGGGGCAGCTCAGCTGCACACCATGACAGGCTGCAGGACGCAGGGTCCCAGATCAAATCGTCCGCACGTCCAGTGGCGTTTGTGAGGTCTCGGGATGGGCTGGAAGTGCTTCTCCTTGGTTACACCCTGAACTTGTGCATTGCAGGGAGATCATGGCACCATACGCCATCCCGACCGAGCTGATCGTGGTGGAGGAGATCCCGCGCAACCAGATGGGAAAAGTCAACAAGAAGGAGCTTCTGCAGCGCTTTTACCCAGCCTAGTGCACGGCCTGGGGCCAGGACTGGGAGCCTGGGGAGGTTTGATCCTGGGCCACATCCGTTCTCCCTCCACAAAGGCACTTACGAGGTGCCAGCAGTGATCAGCAGATGCAGGTCTGGGCTCACTGCAGTCTGGTCCATGAATAAAGTCCAATGAAAGTAGGATTCATCCCATACAGTCTCCTTGGCTGAACTGAGCCAGAGCTGCAGGGCCACCTTTCTCATGGGTGCTGGTCCCCATTGCCATTACAGCTCTTCCTCAGGCCATGTGCGACTCATCCCCGAATAAAAATGACTCTTTAAATTAAACTCCTGCCTTCAGACAGCTGCGGGGATGCCTGGTAATTTTGCATTGTCTCTGCCCTTTTCCGTGGACTCAACTACATAGTTTATAGAGAGGAAGAACCCCAGAGAGCGAGCGGGTTATAGAATCACAGCATCATAGAATAGTTAGGGTTAGAAAGGACCTTAAGATCATCTAGTTCCAACCCACCTGCCACTGGTGGGATCCTGCTGTCCACAGGATGCCCCAACCTCTGCTGCAAATGGGTACCATCCACCTCTGTGCTCCATCAAGCACTGCCTGCATTTCCCAGCACAAGTGAAGAATGAATGCAAACCCACAAGTAGCTACCAGCTGTGCGTAATATCCCAGTGCGTCCCCACACCCAGGGGGTCCCACATGGAGTGAAAGCAGATGTGCCAGCACCACGGGGACGGTGGTCGTTCCTCCACCTGCGACATACATCCCATAACAGAGGGGGAAAGACTGGGGCAGGAATAGCTGCAAGGGGCTTGCAGTGACCCCTGTGTCATAAGAGAGCCTCAAAGCATCAAATCATACGCAGAGCGCTCAGGAAGATGGGGAGGAAGACTGGGTCCAGGCAGGCGCTGGAGATGGACTCAGTTTGGGGCACATGGTCCAGCACAGGGTGAGGGCAGAGCTGAGCAGGGTGTGGGAAGCACTGGGGAGCTGTTGCAGCGTGAATGACACTGCATGTGTCACACCCCTGTGTCTGTGTGTGTGCTGGCACCAGTGCCCAGGTCTGAAGGTCACTGATGTCCTAGAGGACAGGCAGTACGGATAAACCCTACCTTTATACAGGGGATTTTGTCCTGTTTGACTTCATGTATGAGCTGCTGGCCACATGGCAGTGGGCAGTGAGGATCAATAACATCAGCAGGGAATGGTGGCCATGAGGACAGTGCACTGGGGAGGCAGCGTGTCAGCAGGATGCTGCTCTGGTCCTGTCGGTGCCAAGAGGCTGACAGGGAGACCCAGATTTCCTCGTCAGCTGATATGGCCCTGGAAGCACCAGGGAAGACAAGAGGAACAGGGAGCACAGGTGATTGCATCAAATCCCTTTGTGAAGGTCAGTGGAGCCCTGAATATCAGGGAGGACACTTAGTGAATGTGGAGAGGACGTGGAGAGAACGGCTGAGCAGTGGGAGCAGGGATGGGACAGGGATGGTGAAAAGGAGAAGAGGATGTGGATGAAGACTTCTCCACTGCCATCCCTCCACCCCAGCCAACCTGCACAGACAGGTCCAGCCAGGCACCCCCTCTGTGCATCCCGGTACCCTGCCCACAGCAGCATCCACCAGCACAGTGCCAGCACCTGGATTTTGGTACCTCGGGTTCAGAAGGGGTCAGGACAGGACCTTCAGGGACACCAGGGACACACAGAGCTCACACAGCCGTACCTCACTGTCCCACAGCACCCAGCGTGTCCCTTCACCACAGTGCATGGAGCCGAGCACCAGCAGCCCTCACTGATCTGTGGGAGGGACCGAGCGGATCCTTTGTTAAAACATCAACAACGCAGTAAATTTTTTAACTTACCGAATAGATCAATATCAAATTATCATGTCTCACATTCATAACTCTTAAGCAAGCAACAATGGAGAGAGACAAGGTCACTGGAGAATAAATAGCAGCAAAAGCTCTTAATGATCTATCATTCTCGACAACCCCAGGCACCCAGCACCAGCCCGGTGACAAGATCATTAATAAAACTCTGCAGGAACGCTATCGATTGCTTTGATGGATGATCACAGGTAGCAAATACTGTAAAACACCTGGCTGTCACACACTGAAAGCAGTAGCTTGACTCACACCTCCACGCTGGGACCCGGCTGTGCCATGTTTTCTCCTTGGTGGCCAGGAGGGTGGTCCCCCCACTTTGGAGCTGCCATCCCTGCTGGACCCCATGATCCCCACCTCCACTTCCCCAGCACTGTTCGTCCCTATAGATAGGGCTGTTAATTGGAAGCCTCATTAAAGCACCTGGATATGGTGCCCCAGAGCCCACGCTGGGAGCTGAGATGGCCAGAGATGGGTTTTGGTGACCGGTGGCATTGGCTGAACCTGGAGACCTGCTCTTATCCCTTCACCACTGGATGCAGCCCTAGGACACCAACAAAGCCAGGACCTCAGGGACGGATGGGGTCCTCAAGGCCATGGGCTCTGCTCTGCATCCATCAGGGACACAGGGGGTGCTGCGTGCATCCCCCCACAGCTCCAGGTGCTTCGCTTTCGAGCCACGTCCGCATTGACGGTCTGATCATATGTACACAACCATTCAATTACCCAGTAATGGCTACAGGCTATTAAGCCATCAATCTCCTTCATTAAGGCCTGCCAGGCCTGTCCCCACACCGTGCAATAAAACCATTAAAACAACAACAACAACCCAAAGTAGCATCTTTAATGGTTGGTTCTAACACCCTCCCCAGTGCTGATGCTGGCCATCTCCTGCTGCCTGCAGCCCACCCTGGGGCACCCAGGGACCTGCTCTCCTCTAGTGAGGCATTGCCTTGCTGGGGGGTCCCCCGGGACCCCCACACACCTCCATGCTCCCCTCAGCTGCTCCCAGCAGCTTCCCCTGCCCCAGGCTCAGCATGCTGGAACCTGCTCTTGCGCTTTATAGCTGACATTATCTTTTATTGCCGTATAAAAAACAAAGCTCCAGTGGCTTTATGGCTGCTGTGCCTGCGTTTGGCACCTCGCTGCTCAGCTCTGTGCTCCTGCCTGCTCAGCTTTCCCCATCACTGGGCCTAGTGGGGATAAGGCAGTGCCCAGATGCCCCAGGCCCTGCACTGGGATCACAACTGGTCCCACTGCATCCACAATAGGACCATGACTGGTCCCGGCACCCACGGTGGAGGTCTCAACACCCGCAGCTCTTGCACGGACCCAGGCAGATCAGAGGGTGTCAGGTGGGAAGGGGGGACCTGGCCCCTCCAAAATAGGGTGACCCCTTCTCTGACCCAGCATGGCAAGGGAGTCATAGGCCATGGCTGCCACTGTTTGCACCCAGCATCTGTGGGACCTCCAATCCCTGCACCCCAGTGGGAGCTCCATTTGAAGGGAGAGAGGGGCAGGGGATGTTGGTGCAGTGCCAAAGGTTGGGGGGTTGGTGCTGCAGCCACAGCCGTGCCATGGGCACCAGGCAGCTCCTATGGCTGGCAGCACCGGCACCACGAGCTGGGGCTGGCACCTTGTCAGAGCCTGTCACGTCTGCCACCGCCGTGCCCCCACGCTGCGGTGCCGGTGGCAGGGAACATCTGCTCGGCCGCCCCGCTGCCACGGCGCGTTAGGGTCAGGGGCAGACACCAAGACCCCCGGCCAGCGCTGCCGGTGCAGCTCCTCACCGTGACACTGATGCAAGGTGGCAGGGAGAGCAGGGCAGACAGATGGGATCAGACAGACAGACAGACAGGCAAGCGAGTGCCACTGCCTGCGACAGGGCCCAGCCGTGCCGCGGGTCACTGGTGCCCCACGCTCACCCGCTCATGGTGCGGGTCCATGCCCCTGGGGACACCGACAGCCCCACTGCTGCTGTTCAGCTTCTGGGGATGGATAGGAGACATCCTGCGTCCCTCGTCCCTTTTCACACGCTTTGTACCCTACCCCTGTGTCGGGGACCCACGCTGCCCACCGAGCTCCAAACGATGCGGCACAGGGGGGACACCGGGGACACCTATTTCCGATGAGAGGCGCGGTGCCGGGCAGGCGGGTGCCCACAGCAGCCAAGCGGGGACTTGGCGATGCCACCCGTGTCCCCGTAACGCCGCACGTTCCCTTGCCAGGCCCGGGGCTTGGTTCCGTCCCGACCCCTCCACCGCGCCCGGGGGGTGCTGGCTCTCAGCCCTGCTGCAGCCCCAGGGGCCCGGCACCGGCGGAAGGGGAGCGCTCCCCGCTGCGGCACCCCGGGAAGCGGGGACCGCCGGTGTCGGTGCCGGTGGCCGGGACGATGCTGCCACCTGGTGCCGTGGCCTCGCGGTGCCGCCGGGACAGGCCCCGGCGCTGGGGGTCGAGGGGGCAGCATCGGGACTGGCAACGGGGGTCAGGGAGAGAATCGGGACCGGCCCCAGGGACCGGGGAGGCAGCGCCGGGAGCGGCAGCGAGAGTCGGGACAGGACCGGAACCAGCACCGGGACTATCAGCGGGGTTCAGGGGCAGCACCGGGACCGGCCCTGGCGGTCGAGGACAGCGCTGGGAATAGCCCCGGGGCTCGGGGCCAGCACCGGATGTGCCCCGAGAGTCAAGGGCAGCACCGGGACCGGCCCCGGGGGGATCAGGGAGCAGCGGGGCCCGGGGCCTCGCTGTGGCTCTGGGAGCATCCCAGGCCCAGCTCAGTCCGGTGTGAACCCGCAGGGATCGGGAGATCTCGGGACGCTTCCGTTCCTCTCCCGAGCCCACATCGGCCCCGACCCCGCCGTCAGCGCGGGCGATCCCGGCCCAGTGGGGGGCGAACGCGTGTGGCCGGAGCGAGCTCTCCTCGATGTGGGGCCCTGCGGAGCGGGGCGGGCAGACCCCCCCCCCTCCGTCCCGATCCCGGTGCCGGTCCAGCCGCGGCGGCGACAGCGGGGCCGGGTCTCTCCCGCTCGCCCGCCCCGTCGCGGCATCCCCGGGGTGCGCCCTGCGACAGCTGCCGCTTTCCCTCCCTCCCTGCCCCGGGGGCCGCTTCCCCCCCCGGCCCCCCGGCCCCAGCCCAGGGCTGCGGGTCCCCCCCCGGCTCCCTCCCCGAGCCCCCCGCGCCCGCCCCGTCGGGCCCCTCGGCGGGTGCAGGCTGGCGGCCGGGGGCGGCGGGGCAGGTGCCGGTGCGGGGGGGCCCGGCCCGCCACAGCACATGTGCTGTCACTCAGCCAGCCCCGCCGTTATTTTAGCTCGGGGCTGGCGGCCGGACTGCGCCCCGCTCTGCCATGGGCCCCCCTCTCCTGCTCGCCTGCCTGCTCGCCCCGCTCTGCGCTCGGGTAAGGAGTGCGGGGATACGGGGGGGAGATGGGGATGGGGACCCCCTGCTCCATGGCCCGGGAGGGCCGGATGGGATGGGGAAACTGGACGCGGTGCTGGGGGTGGCTGGACTGCAGACCCAGTGGAGGCACATCCTCTGGGGCAGTGGGGATGGGGATGGGGGTTAAGGGGGCTTGGTGCCCCTCTTGAGGCATTTTCTACCCCACAGATGGCAGGGGCAGAGGGGGGCCTGCGGCTCCGGCACACTGCCCGCCTTTGTGAGCCGGGAGATGGGATTTGAGGCAGGGTTAGGCACTCAGAAACACCCCGCTCCTCTTTTTCCCACCCCACCTATCGTCCCAGACCCTTCTGCACCCCCTCGTCCGTACACGTCCCCCCAGAGCCCGTCACCGTGGTCTCAGGCCTGAGCCACATGGAGCTGTTGGGGTTCTGGCCTGGACCCCATGGCCGGGTGCTCAGGGCAGGGGAAGGAAAAGGCACGTGCATGGCAGTGGTTCGCCCCCCCCAGCAGCAGCCCCCCCATCGCCCCCCACAACCCTCCCCATCGCCCTGGGCTCTCGTGGCCTCCTGGGGAAGGGGGGGTCTCTCCTGGGGAGGAGCTGGAAGCCGCGGGGCAGCTCCCGCAGCAGCCTCGGAGCAAGCCCTTTGTCCTGCCCAGCCCTGGCAGGCAGCCCCCTGCCCTGCACTGCCCCCCTCTGCACCAGGGACCCCCAGCTCAGCCCCCCCTGCCCTGCTCCCCCTGCCCCGGCACAGTGCACACGGGGGGACCCGGGGCACGCAGTGCACCCCAGCACCCAGCAGTGTAACCCAGTGCAGATGCAGGCGGGTGCAGATGTGGGGGCAAGGCGTGATGCTGCCCAGATGTGCTTCCTCCCCACGGAGGGGACGGCGTGGGTCCAGGAGGCCAGGATGAGGATGCACCCTGACAATGATGCATGGAGCTTGGGGGGGGTGGTGGATAGGCTGCATGCCCAGCTTCCTTCTCCTCTTCCAGCCTCCATCTCTGTGCCCCCACGCCTGCTCCCCACAGCTCCGGACCCCCATGTCACTCCACAATTCCCTGACCCCTCCAGCTCAGTCCCTCATGGCCCCTAAAACCCACGCGAGCCCTCACAATTTGCCGACCCCGATTCTGGCCTCCCCACTCCCATAGCTCCTGTTTCCCACTCTCCATTCCTAATCTCCCCCCCTCACAGCCCCACAGCTCCCTGTGCCCCACAGCACCCCTGATCTGTGCCCCAGCCAGGCCACCCCTGCAGCCAAAACTGATCCCTGACCCTTCCACCACGTCCATGCAGTGACCATGATCTGGGCTGGGGTGCCACTGCCAGTCCCTATTGCAAGTGTCTCATGGGGCACAGCGCAGCCATGGCATGGGGCCATGCCCAGGGCACAACCAGGATCACTTGTGGAGCACTCTTTCCCTGTGGGACACCCCTCACCGTCACATCAGGATGTCGGGGACCACTGACACAAAGTCCCCAGGAGACCTGGGTGACCTCTCTGCTCCTCAAGAACCAATCTTGTCAGGGGGTCCATCACTATGCACTCCATCACTGTGCACCCCAGCACTGCGCACCCCATCACCGTTAACCACATCACCATGCACCCCATCACCGTGCATTCCATCCCGATTCACCCCAGTACTGTGCACCACAGACCCATGCAAGTCCCTGCTCACTGCCCCAGCACCGCACTCCACATGGGAGGTTTCAGGGTCACCGTCAGCACCGTGTCCCCCCGCAGGGAGCCAGCCCAGCCCAGCCGGGGGTCACGGTCCCGGGCAGCCCCCAGGCCTGGCAGCAGCACGAGGCTCCAAGGCGGGTGAAGAGGGCCTGGGTGATCCCCCCCATCAGCGTCTCGGAGAACCACAAGCGCATCCCACACCTCCTGGTGCAGGTAGGAGCCCCCTGCCCTCTTTTCCAGGCAGTGGGGGACACCCTGGGCAGGAGGATTGCATTGGGGCACCCCTGGAAGGAGGATGTTGCATGGGGGGGACTCAGGGCAGAGGGGGACCCCAGGCAGGGGACAGAGTCCCCAGCCCCACGACCGTCAGCCCTGCTTTCCCCAGATCAAGTCGGACAAGCAACAGCCTGGGGGGGTGATCTACAGCATCAAGGGGCCTGGGGTGGATGAGGAGCCCCTGGGCATCTTCTCCATTGACAAGTTCAGCGGGAAGGTGTTCCTCAATGCCATGCTGGATCGAGAGGAGAACGACCGCTTCAGGGTAAGGATGCTGCCTGCCTGCCCACAGCTCCCTCCCCAGCCCCACAACCACCTCCAGCCCCACAGCCAGCCCCAATCGACCTGTTCTATGCCCACAGCTGAAAGCCTTTGCGCTGGACCTGGGTGGTGTGACACTGGAGGACCCCACCGACCTGGAGATCATCGTGGTGGACCAGAACGACAACCGGCCGCTCTTCCGGCAGGATGTGTTCACAGGGCACGTGGTGGAGGGTGCTGAGCCAGGTCAGACCAGCCAGGGGCTGCTGGGGAAAGGGAGGATGAACCAGCCTCAATGCTGGCACCCACCATGGTGCTCCTGTGGCCGCAGGGACCTGCGTGATGACGGTGGATGCCACCGATGCTGATGACCCCGACACGGACAACGCAGTGGTGCGGTACTCCATCCTGGAGCAGGGTGCTGGGGGCATGTTCAGCATCAATGCAACCACTGGCGAGATTTGCACTGCACGGCCTGGCCTTGACCGCGAGGTAGTGGGCATGGGTGTCACCAGGGGGGCACCAGGGTGGCACTGGGACTGTGGACTGGGAGATGGTAGAACCACAGCTCCAGCCCTGAGCAGACCCAGGCATGGGGATGCAATAGGTGGCCTCTGGGGCACCTCTGGGCTCCTTGAGAGGCTGAAGGGGCTCAGCACTGGCCCCCTCCTTCCCTGCAGACCATGGGGGTGTACAACCTGACGGTGCAGGCAGCTGACATGTCCGGGGACGGGCTCACCACCACCGCCATGGCCGTCATCTACCTGGAGGACATCAACGACAACCCTCCCGAGTTCACCAAGGAGGAGGTAGTGCCTGGGGCAGGGTGGGTTAACGTGCAGGGTCAGCAGCATCCCGAGGGAGCAGGCACCATTTCCACACCGCTCCCCCCCAGTTCTCCATGGAGGTGGAGGAGCAGGCGGTCGGCGTGGACGTGGGCAGGGTGTTCGTGCACGACAAGGACCTGGCCGGCTCACCCAACTGGCTGGCCAAATTCACCATCCTGGAGGGCGACCCCGAGGGCGCCTTCGCCATCCACACTGACCCCCACACCAACGACGGCGTGCTCTCCGTGGCCAAGGTGGGCGCAGGGCAGCCGGGTGGGCTGGGATGGGGAGTCTCAAGGCTCGGGCTGACCCTTGGCCCCTCTCTGCAGCCGCTGGACCACGAGGTGCGGGACCGCTTCGAGCTGACGGTGTCGGTGCAGAACGAGCGGCCGCTGGAGCCCACGGCTCCCGCCAGCCCCCGGGCTCTGGCCACCATGCGGGTGCGGGTGCGGGATGTCAATGAGGCGCCCACGTTCCGCGAGAACCCGCGGCGGATCAGCGTGCTGGAGGGGACCCCCCCGGGCACCCCCATCACCACCTACACCGCCAGCGACCCCGACACGCGCCAGCTCCAGACCCTCACGTGAGCCCCAGCCCATGGGTTCCGGCACCCCTTTGGCCACTTGTGGGTGTTCTGGGGGGTGTCCTCATTCCCCCCGTCTGCACCCACAGCTACACGATGCTCTATGACCCGGCGGACTGGCTGCGGTTGGACCCCCACACCGGCACCATCCGCACCAAGCGGGAGCTGCTGCACCCCTCCGCCTTCCTGCAGGGCGGCTGGTACATCGCGCTGGTCCTGGCCCGCGATGACGGTGAGCGGACCCCCCCCCCCCCCCCCCCCCACGCCACGTCCGCCCCGCTCCATCCATCCCGCCCTGACCTCCGCGCTCTGTGCCCCCAGCCGAGCCCCCGCTCTCGGCCACCGGCACCCTCTCCATCGAGATCCTGGAGGTGAACGACCACGCTCCGGTGCTGCAGCCGCCGGCGGCGCTGCTCTGCGGGCGGCCGGGACGCGGCGGGACCCTGCTCCTGGGGGCCACGGACGATGACCGCCCCCCCCACGGCGCCCCCTTCCACTTCCAGCTCAGCCCCCAGCACCCGCAGCTCGCCCGCAACTGGAGCATCTCCCGCTTCAATGGTAAAGGGGCCGGACCGGGCTGCGGGTGCTGCTGCATCGGGGGCGCTGCGGGAGCCCCGCTCAGCCCCGCTCCCTGCCCGCAGTGACCCACGCCGTGCTGGCAGTGCTGGCGGAGCTGCCGGAGGGGCTCTACTCGCTCCCGCTGCTGCTGCGGGACTCGGGGACCCCCCCGCGGGAGCAGCAGCAGCTCCTGAACGTCTCCGTGTGCCACTGTGGTCGGGAGGGCACCTGCGAGGACAGTGTCCTGGCTGCTGCCACTGCCGGGGCCGGCATCACCCTCGGGGCTCTCGTGATCATCCTCGGCAGCAGCATCCTGCTCCTTGGTGAGTGAGACCCCCCCCACCTCTCCATCCTGCCCCCACCCGGCACCCCAGCGCTGTGCTCTTCCATGCAGTGCTGGTCCTGGCCACCCATCCCAAACCCCACCAGCACAATTCGTCATCTTGTCACCCCATCATGGTCCTGGCCTCCCCACCGAGTCCCTGCCCATGTCCCCCATCACCCCGTCCTGGTCCAGAGCACCCCAACCTCTCCCTCCCACATTCCCCATCACTGCATCCTGGTCTAGAAGAATGCAACCTCTCCCTATCCACATCCCTCATCACCCCCTCCTATTCCAGAACACCCCATCCTACTCATGCCCCTCAACACTGCCCCCCCAGCAACCCCTTCTGACCTCTTCTAAGACACCCCCCAACCCTTTCCCTCTTCACCCACCTCACCCCATTGCCCCCAGATCCCTTCCTGCATCCCCATCCCACTCCCCCAGCCGCACCAGCACCCTCCTCACCCCGCGTCCCACCGGCTCTGGCTGCCCCGGCCTGGCACCCATGGGCGCTGTGCCCGCAGTGCTGGTGGCGCTGGGGGCCGCGCGGGTGCGCGGGCGCCGGCGGGCTCTGCGCAAGGGGCTGCTGCAGCGCTCGCGGGACGACCTCCGCGACAACATCCTCAACTACGACGAGCAGGGCGGGGGCGAGGAGGACCAGGTCAGCAGGACCCGGGGACACCCCCGGGGTGGGGGGATCCATCCCGGCCCCGCGCCGCTGCTGACCCCCGCTCCATGTCCGCAGGACGCCTACGACATCAACCAGCTCCGGCACCCCGAGCTCTTCTCGCCCCGGGTGAAGCCGCCGCTGCGCAGGGACGCCCCGCTCAGCTCCGCCACCCCCCTGGCCCCCCGCAAGCTGCCCAGCGGCGCCTCTGATATCGAGGACTTCATCAATGAGGTGGGGACAGGGCTCAGTGCCCCATCTTGCCCCCAGCCCCCCCCATCCCCAGTGGGGTGACGGTGCCCCTCTGTCCCCACAGGGGCTGGAGGCAGCTGACAGCGACCCCAGTGTGCCCCCCTATGACACGGCCCTCATCTACGACTACGAGGGCTCGGGCTCCGTCGCCAGCCCCCTCAGCTCCATCGTGTCCAGCCTGACGGATGAGGACCAGGACTACGACTACCTGACCGAGTGGGGGCCACGCTTCCGGCGCCTGGCCGACCTCTATGGGCAGTAGCAGGGATCGGGGGGGCTGGGGAGGGGGTCACCCCTCTGTCCACTGAGGGGCTGGGATGGGGAACCAGCAGTGGGGATCTTGCACACGTGTGTGCACGGGATGCCCGGCTGCAGCAGCTTTGCATATGGACACGCACAAGATGCAGGGGCTTTGCACATATGCGTGCACCAAGAGAGGCCTCAGTGCAGGGGTTGGCACACCTGCACACACCACGGACCCCATGCCCAGCAAACCCCAGGAAGGCAGAAGCTGGGGACACAGGCAGCCCTGTGGAGGGGAATGCCCCGGGGATAAGCCCCATAGAGCTGGGGACCCCCACTGCCCCCATAATAAAGATCCCAAAGAAGGGGCTGGTACGGGGGCACTGTGCGGGGCCCCGATCTCACCAGCCGCCCATAGAAACAAGGCACTTTTATTGGCAGCCCGCGAGCCCCTGGTGCAAGAACCCTGGGGGGCATCACCCCCGCCCCAGGACTCCCAGCAAAGCTCCTCTTGGGGCAGGATCCGCCCCCACCGTGGGGCTGATGCGCTGCTCCCTCCATCAGATGTGTCCCGGTGTGCTCCATCATCCCCGTGAACACCCAAAGATGGGGGGATCCCAGCACCGTGTTCAGCAGTGGGGAGACACCAGTATGGGGTGAGGGGCACTGCTATATTTCACTGGGGGTGACCATGGAGCCCGTCATCGATGTGGTGGAGGTGGTGACGTTGGAGTACTTGTGTTGGCTGCTCGGGGTGGTGAGCAGGGGCACGTGGTCCTCGTGGGGTGGCTGGTGGAAGAGGGGGGACCGGCGCTGCCTCTCACCATCCTCCAGGGACTGGGGCAGGCTGTGGCCCTGGCTCTCTGGCAGCAGCATGATACTGAGGATGCTGAGGATGGTGAAGGAGGCGAAGACAATGTGGTGCAGAAAGAAGCCACGGCTGTTGGGGATGGCGGTGATGGGGGCTGCTGCCTTGCCCACGAAGCTGGCGCCCACAATGAGGCCCAGCCCAGCACCTCTGTGGGGCAAAGGCAGTTAGAGGGGACCCGGAGGACCCGCTCGGGTCACCCTGGGGTAGTATGAGGGACATGGCAGCTCCCCCCTTACCTGATCACGGTGGGGAGGACCTCGCTGGCAAAGAAGATGCTGAGCATGGTGACAGCGTGCGATGTGGTGATGCCAACCACAGACAGGGTCATGACAATGAACTCCAGCAAGTCTGGGCGGGGGGGGGGGGGCGGGCATCATCAGTGGTCAAATCCTGCACACACCGCACCCGAAGCATCCTGTTCCCAACCCCGGCCAGGAGAGCAGGGGAGCCCTGTGCCCATCCTTACACTGGGTGAGGGCCAGCAGCAGGAGGGAGCAGATGCCGGTGAGGACGGTGCAGAGCAGGAGGATGGCGCGGCGCCCGAAGCGCTCGGCGGTCAGGAAGACGAAGAGGCAGGCGGTCGCCTCGGTGCCTACCAGTGTGAAGTAGGAGGAGAAGAAGTGGGGCAGGTGCGGGGCCAGGTTGCGGGTGAAGCAGTGGCGGATGCCGGAGCCGATGAACCTGCGGGACAGCGGGATCAGGGGGGCTGAGGCAGGAACCCCCTCGCCCCCCAGCACCCTTCCGCTGCTCACGCTGTGAAGCCGAGGATGACGCTGTTCTTCCAGATGACCCGGGTGCCGAAGATCTCGCAGACAAGGTGGTACCGGGGCTGCGGGGACCCCTCGGACAGGGACTGCAGCTCTGCAGGGACACAAGGACCCGGGTTAGGGCCGGCTCCATCCCACCATCACCACCCGGGCTCTGGGGAGGGCACGCACCGGCGCAGAGGCTCTGGTGGTGGCAGGAGCTGAGATCGGAGCCGCTGCCCTTGGCCAGCGCCTGCAGGGTCTTCCTGGCCCTGTCCAGCTGCCGCGTGGCCAGCAGCCAGCGCGGGGACTCCAGCAGCAGCACCGGGCACCTGCGACGCGAGGGCTGGCGCCAAGGGGCCTCCCAAGGGCCCGCTCCCCCCCCGCCAGCCCCGACCCCTTCCCGGCTGCGAAGCGGCGCAGCCCAGAAACCCTCGAGCTGGAGCCTGAGCAAACATTTACCCGGGGCGGGGGGGTCCCCGCGCTCCGCCTGGAGAGCCCCGGGCAGGCTTTGATCACCCGGGCAGGGTGCGCTGCGCTGGGCACTGCTCCGGGCACGGCTCAGCGCCAGCCCCGGGCTCAGCTCAGCCCCAGGGCAGGGGCAGCCCCCCCCCTCCTTACCACCAGCAGGCAGCCAGCAGAGCCAGGATCATGGTGACAGCGCCCTGCAGCACCCGCCAGTCCCGGCACAGCACGGCCAGCCCCGGCAGCAGCAGCTCCCCGGCGATCCAGAAGAAGCTGGCCACTACGGTCACCCCGAGGCGGTGTGGGGGGTCACACAGCTCCAGCCCTGGCGGGGGGCGAGGGGAGCACCGTGGGTGCCATGGCCACGGGGTAACCTGCACCCCGGAGCATCCTCGGTGCTCGGGCACCATGGACCCCGCCGCCACACTCACGTGCTACATAGAGGGAGAGGAAGGCGCCTGCCAGAGCGGCCCCGAAGAGCAGCCGGGCCACGAGCACCATGGTGAAGTCCGCGGCCAGCGCCACGCAGACTCCAAGCGGCACTGCCAGCACCAGGGACACCACGAAGGCTGCCCTGCGGCCGAACCTGCGGCGGACGGGGCTGTGAGCGGGGCTGGGGCCGGCACCCCTGCGCTGGGTGGGGAGGGGACAGCCCGGGGCCCCCCGGGTACCTGTCGCAGGCCTGGCCGGCGGTGACACTGCCCAGCGCCCAGCCCAGCAAGTGCGTGGCCTGCTCCAGGGGCACCTTCCAGCGCGAGTGGCACACGAGATCCCACTGCGGCGAGGGGGGCACAGGGGGGACATCAGCACGGCGGTACCGGCAGAAACACCCCCCTCCACCCCCCCGCTGCCCGCAGGGCTGGGGCAGGTGAAGCCCCGGGAGTTACAGGGGGGTTGCTTTTGCCCCCGTCCCCGCAAGCACAAACGTGGGGCGAGAGGTGATGGGACGGTGCTGACGGTCCGCAGTTCCCTGTCCCCTCTAGCCCTCAAAGCCCCTCCACGGGAGTCCCTTCGAGCACCCTCATGGTCCGTCCCCCCCCGAAGCAAACACCCCGCACACTCCAGGACACCCCCAGAGCTCCCCGTGCACACCCAGGGCTTTGCTGGGGTCCCCACCTCGTCCCCCCTCCCGCAAACCCCTTCACCCTCCCGTACCCCCCACCCCTCCATAACCACCGCCCCCAACCCCAGCCTTAGGGGTGTCCCCCCTCTCCCGCACCCCCCGGACCTGCGTGACGAGGTTGGAGCGGAGGCCGGCGGCGGGCAGGGCATAGTGCCAGCCGCGGGTGCAGGGCCCGGTGCCGTTGGGCTGCGCGGTGCCGGCGGCGGTGCCGCGGTACCGGTAGAGCTGACACTGGCTCCAGCCGCCGGGCAGGCGAGGGACGGCGGCGCGCAGCAGGGCGGCCCCCGCCAGGCGGCGCAGCGGCGGCGGCAGCAGCGCGGTGTCCGGGCGGCAGCGGTGGGGGGGGGCGGCTCCCAGAGCCCACCCCAGCGCCCACCCCAGCGCCAGGGCCAAGCACGGAGCCCACCCCCCGGCCGCCAGGCGGCCCCGCGGCCGCAAGCCCTCAGACGGCATCGCCCGTCGCAGCAGAGGCACGGGCAGAGGTGCGGGCCCGCGCCGGGCACCGCTGACGGGTGCTGCTGGGACTGGGGCAGACCAAGCACCGCGGGCACGGCCTGGCCCACCCGGACATGGTCCCGCCCTCCTGGCGCTAACCCTCCCGCTCCTCGGGGCTCTGCCCCGGGACGGGCAGCCCCGGAAGCTCCGGTTCCACCCTCCAGGACAGGACCGGTCCGGCCCACCCACACCTGGGTCTCACACTCGGCACCCCCCCCCCAGGACCTGTTTGTTCTCCCGGCCCGGTTCACACTCACGCCCCCTCCTTGCTCGATTCGATTCCCCGGACCCGGTTCACCGCCCTCCCACCTCGGTCCGGTATCCCCTGACCTCAGTTCGCCACCCCGCAACCTGATCTATGTCCTCCCAAGCCAGCCCGGTTCACCCCCAAGGCCGGGCAGCGCGTCCCCAAGCCCAGGTCACAACTGCAGACCGATTCGCCGCCCTCCAGCCCGATTACCCCCCTCCCCTTCAAGCTGGGTTCCCTCCTCACTCTCTATGATGCTCCAGGCCAAGGAACCCCGTTGGCATTGGGGATGCCAGGACCCAGCCGTGCGCACCCACGGATGTGCCTGGGTGCACCTGTGTGTTAAAGGAGGCCGGTGGGGTCTGGCCCCTCCTCTGGGAAGGGTGGTGTCAGAGCTCCCCTCGCATCCAGTGCCGGCAAAGCAGACAAGTCAACAAACGTTTTGTTTTTCCCTCCTCGAGATTTTATTTAACAATCACTGTCTCTGAAGGCCAGCCGTGCTGCCCTGCGGCTCCACTTCCGCAAAATCATATCTGTGTTTGCTTTTGGCCTCGCTCCGTGGGAAGGCGACAGCCAAAGGCGTGATAGGGCTGCGGTGGCACAGGGTAAACCTGAACAGGGGAGATTTAACTTGGGTATAAGGAAGCTCTTCCCTGTGAGGGTGCTGAGGCGCTGGCCCAGGGTGCCCAGAGAAGCTGTGGCTGCCCCATCCCTGGCAGTGTTCAAGGCCAGGTTGGACACAGGGGCTTGGAGCAAGCTGCTCCAGTGGAAGGGGTCCCTGCCTGCGCAGAGGGGTGGAACTGGATGAGCTTTAAGGTCCCTTCAACCCAACCAACCCAAACCAGTTTGTGCTTCTATGCCAGAGGTGCAGGGCAGGTGGGGACAGCAGCACCACATGGTGCTCCTGGTTGTGCTGCCCAACACCATCCTCACACAGATGAATTGAGACAACGGGGCAGCAGTGGTCCCTCAACCCATTTCTGAAGGGTCAGTATTAGAACAGGAGGTGGCAGGAGTGTGATGGCTGCAGCAGCACCCTGGGAGTCCGGCAGGCCTCATCCCTGGGCACAGAGGCAGCATCCCAGAGGAAGCACTGCTGGCTGCAAGCCCTGCTGCAGGTTCCAGGGCTCTACCTTGCTCCGGGTGCTTGGAAGCCACCTTCTTGCCTGGGGAGGGAGGACAATGCTGATGTGGTGTTAAAAGTGAGCACGCAGAGACCCCTGCAGCATGGCCCCACAGGTACCTGAGCACATCAGACAGGCTTCCAGGGAGCACTGCACACTGTCCTGGACCATGTTTTCTCCTTGCAAGTGCTGCCTAGGGTGAACTATACATACAAAGGTAATTTTAATTAATTTATTTATTTCTTTACACATAACTGAAAGTGATGTTACAGTACATAAGTTATTTACAACTGTGCAGTAATGTGTTGCAAAATAAATTATCTAGAAGGCAGCAAAAGTACATTGTTAATGTATATAAAAACTGTACAGCATTTATGGGATACAATTTTTCTTTATATGAGTATTGGCTCTGTAGTGTTTTCAAGTTATGTTCTCAGAAAGAGAAACGAAATGCCCAAGATTAAAGGAAAAAAAATATATAAACCACATGGATTTTACTCCATTAAAAACACAGTTGGCAAAGTCCTTTCTCTGCATCACCACTCGCCTGCCCGGCCGCGCCGCTCCGGCGGCTCCTGCGCTCTTCACAAAGGCTGTCGAGCGGCTGCTGCGGGTGCCGGAGCTGTCCTCACCTCCAGAGCCGCGGCTGCCCAACCCGGACGCTGTCTGTTTGCTTCTACTTGTTTTTGTTTGCTTTTTTTTCTTTTTTTTTTTTTTTTTTTTTTGGTGTTTGTTTTTTTTTAATAAGTTTTTGTCTTTTTTTTTATTTTTTTTTTTTATTTTTTTTTTTTTTATTTTATTTTTTTTAGACATACCCAGGATGGAACGAGAAACTCAAACCACCCCCCACCCACCCCCCATGGTTTCCTACTGCAGCTTCTCCGAGCGGAGATCCACCACCGGTGGAAAAACAGAGAGCTGGAAAATCACGGTGTTCACAAGTACATGAATCACGCTGGGTCGCTGGCCCCGCTCAGCAGCTTCTGCAACACACAGACGGTGTCCTTGGCCTCCCCCTCCGCGCCTCTGCCAGTCTCTTGGCCGGTGCGTGCCCGTTGCTCGTGCAGCCCGGCTGCCTCCCTGCAAAGGAGATGCGCCCTGGCCCACTGCCCGGCAGAGCTGCCTTCAGTCTGGAAGCGAGGGACACGTTGTGAAGAAAGTGCAATTATTTTTCTCATTGTTTTGTTTTCTGCCGATAGCTGCTTCCTCCTCCTCTGACCAGGGATTCATCAGCAAGCGGTAAGGGTGAATGTGAGCTCGACCGCCCGACCTCGGAGGGCTCCCGTCCGTGCCAGTGTTCAGTGATGTCTCCTGGTTTTGAACTGTCATGCCGGCAAGAGGACAAAGTCATCGTTCACGTCGACCATTGGCACGTAGAACGAGGGCACCTCATTCACGCAGAGGGATTTGTGCCCTGCAGGGTCCAGCTCCTGCACCTTCAGCTGCCACTCCATCCTTTGCACTGCATTCAAAGCAGCAGCTTCGTGTTGCTGGCGCATGAGCAGGCACGTCTGTATTGGGGGGGAAGACAGAACAAGCAGAGAACCATCATTTTAGTGCCTATAATGTGTATCCTTGTTGGAAAAAATGAAGGAATTCAGTCTTTAGCTAGGAATCATCAACAGTCTCAAAACCAAAATGAATGTGCACCCTGGTCTAGTGGATGGCGTCCCTGCCCATGGCAGGGGGGACTGGAAATTGATGAGCTTCAAGGTCCTTTCCAACCCAACCCATTCTATGATTCTATGAGGGGTAAGCAGGAGAGGGCAGGAAAGGCTCCTGCTGCACGCTCCACTTGGCAAAGCCAGGAGACATGCAGCCATCGTGGTGGGCAGAACAGCAAAGGATGTCACAGGCATCTTTTTAGGAAGATGACCTGGACTTCGGACGTCTGCTGAGCCTAATTCCAGCAGGAGCAGGGGTGAACCCAAAAGGGCCTTGTGGGGTGGCTTTTAAAGGGTCGTAAGCACTCAAGAGCACTGACCCTGCTGGCAGGAGACAGTCCCATGGACCCCAACGGTGGCCCTTAGCTGGCCAAGAGCAGGGTCCTGCTCCCTTCATGGGAGCTGTCACCTCCCTCCATGTCACCACCTGGAAGGACAATCGTCCCTGCTCCCCCCCGTGCCACCAGAGCTTTGCAGAGCACCCTGCAAATCACTGCACAGACTCCTTTCACCCTGAAGTTCGCTACAGGCTTTGAGCTTGCTGCAGTACGCATTGCTGGTGCAGAGCAGGGCCTGACTAACCCTAACTGACCGAGAAGCTCCAGATCATACGGCATGAAGCAGAATCCCAGACAGACAGACAACCCTTAGCAGAACATGTCTCTCACCCCCTTTTTGGAACCAGCAGAGGCAACTGTGCTCCTCAAGTGCCCACAGAGGCTCCCACCTCTCCACCACACCGTACATCCCACCACAGAAGCACTCCACTTGCTCTAGTGGAAGGTGTCCCTGCCCGTGGCAGGGGGGTTGGAACTGGATGAGCTTTAGGGCCCCTTCCAACCCAAACCAGTCTGAGATTCTATGACCCTGCATCATCCAATGAGGCTCACACCACCTCAGGACTCCTGCTCCCACCAGGGTTTTGGAAACCACAGAGGCAGTTCCCAAGCTATAGCAACAGCCAGGACCCTCCTGGAGAATCCCTCCTCCCAGGAGGAAGAGGAGCAGGACCTGGTACCAGCCATGCACTGGCGCTCCCAAGCCTCTCACCTTCATTCTATCGTACTTGTCATCCACGTCTTGCAACCAGGAAATGAACTGTCGTGCATTGAAACGGTCTCTGACGGATTTGTTTTCATCTCCCTAAGCAAAAGATAGCACAAGGGAATTACACAGGAGAATGTTCTTGGTGTTACTTTATGCAGCTACAGGTCTAACAGGCCATATTCCAACTCCTCCTAGAGCACACACTCATCAGAAACAAGAAAGATACCTGTAGGGAGGGAGAACAGAGCATGCTGCTCCCAGCTGCTCAGGCAGCCCTCTGCCAAGGCTTCAGCCTCAGGCAGTGATGCACACATGCATGCATGCATGCACTCCCCATGTCAGCTTGCTTTGCAGAGAATCTGTCTGTGCCAGCCCATCAGAGCACTCACATCCCTCTTGTCTGCTTCAACTCATGCCCACAACTGTAATGTCTTCACTGTAAAAGCACAGACACTTGGCTGGGAAATGCTGAGGGATAAATCAAGGCTCTGGGATCAATACTCCAGGTCACTAATGAATTCCAGGATTCTGTTCCTGCACAGGATCCCTCCTGCAATGCAGCAGTGTGCTTCCCTGAGCAGCCAGGCTGGCAGCAGCTGCAGGGTGCAGACGGTGCTGACAGGATGGTGTGGGACCAACTGCAGCCACATGGCCACCAGCTGCAGAAACCGGACACAATTCCCCCTTCCCTGGCACAGAAAGAAGAAATGACCAGTTCTTGTGGCCTGTCAGATAGAGCCTGGCTCTTTCAAAGCCACTATTCAGACAGAAATCAATTTAATGGTTCTCTCCCCTTCCTTCAATAGGAAAGGATATCTCAGAGGGTAGTAAAAGAAACCTTTTAAGGGTGTAGATGATACTGATCAAGAAAAAGGGCAGACAGTCCTGAGACTCACTGATAAACGCAGAGTCATTTCTGCTTCTATCAGGACAACAGGCTCCCTGTATCCCCACATTCTGGATATATTTCCTTTCCTGGCACACACATGGGGTATCCCAGTACATGTGATACCAGAAACTGAGTCAGAGTAGGCAACCTGCAGGGTCAGACAGGAGCTGCAGGGCTCTTGCAGCATGTTCTGCATCTGTGTGCCATGGTGGGAGAAAGGCACCTGAGCAGGGAGAGCATTAGGAACTCCTCCCTCCCTCCATCCAGAAAAGCACATCTCCCTCGGGGTCTTGGCACAGCACCTTCACCATCAAGACAGACACTGACCTGATTTTCTAGAGGCATGTTATAGACCTCGGAGTCCAGCAGCATGGTGCAGGCACTGAAGGGCACAGCCTGGTTGGCAATAGTCCTTGCTGCCCGACAATGAACTCTCAGGATCTCCTGCTCACAGGAAACGATGAGCTTCTCCTGAGGAAGAGCAAAGGAAGTAGTGAGCGTTGCAGCCTCTGTCTCCCCAGCAGAGCAAATCCAGGACCTCCTCCCCAGCAGGAGTTACCCAGGAGCATTCCCTTACCCGTTCTATGCTGTGCTGGAGCCGCAGCTTCCCTCGCACTGCTTCCTGCTGCTTGAAGAGCTCCTTCAGAGGCTCGGCGAGCGACGGTGGCGGTGCGATCTGTGGGCACACAGCAGCAGGGGGTTAGAGCCAACACTGCTGCTGGGTGCCCTGCCTGCACCCAGCACCCCCTGCCATGCAGCACATTGGCCAAGGCTGCTGGTGCCACCCCTCAGGGTGATGTACTGAGCTCGCCACAGGAGAAACTCTGCCTCTGTCCTCAGCAGGCAGGTGGCAAAGGACAATGTCCTGCCCATGCCTAGACCATAGCAAGGGGGGAGACAACAGGGCAAGAGGTGTCCAGTGCTGAGACATGAACTCTGAGACACAGAACCAGAGCTTACACCACCCCATGTGATGAAAAGGCAGGTTGTAAATGGGCCTGAGCGTGTCTGATGAAGTGGATGACACTGCTGGAGAAACACTGCCAGGAGCAGCCCAGTCTGCGCACTAGTGGGAAGGGTGCCTGGGTCCTGATGTGTCCTGCAATCCTCCTGGGGAGCAAGGTGCTTCACAAGCACAGCCCAACTGCAGAACAGGGGAGCAGGGGACTCTGGGGTAGACTAGGAAGGAACAAGCAGTTTTGAACACAGGCTGCAACCACTGTGGTTCTGGGAAATAACCACAGACCGGGACATTCCAGCTGCCTGCAGCAGGCAATGAAGCCTGACTTGGTTGGTCATGCTGACCTCCTCCTCCAGGCTGGATCCTGGACTTACTGACTGCAACACTGTTTATTGATGCACCTGTATTAGCAAGTCCATTCATGCAGCACAGCAGTGGAATTGAGATCCCATTGCCAAGGAGTGAGTACTACTGGCAAGCCAAGTATCAGAGCTTGGGAAAACAAAGGAAGGAGTTAAGAGCCACCTCTTTCCCACTAGTTCATGACCTAGGTTCATCTAATTATTATACTGCTTGGAAAAGCAGTTTTGCCTTCCAGCCTCAAATCCAGTGGATTCGTACAAACCTGCTCTAAAGTCCAAACAAATCTCAAGTTCCTAAGCACAGCCCAAGGTCTCCTCTGCAAAAATACTGCATCTCAGAGGATGTATTCATCACACAGCTATCTACTTACCGAGGCTTTGATTTGTCATCATAGCCATGTTCTAAAAGTAGGCTAACAGCATGGCTGGACACTACTGGCACTGCAAGGGTGCTCACAATGTGCAGGGGACAATCTGGCTTGTACCAGCAAGGGGACAGTCCCTGGTGCTGCAGTTTAAAGAGAGAAGGTGACTCACCACTGGAATATGGAGCTTGCTTAGAGGCTTGCCATCCAACAGGTAGGAGCCCGTGTAGGTTACATACTCAGCGTAGCATTGTGGGGCTTGGGGAGTAATATAGCAGAGGATTTTCCGCTTCTCTTCAATCTTTTTCCTGATCTGGAGGTACTCAAAGTAGGGGTTGGACCTGTCACTGTGGTAAGGTTCGATGTCATCCAGTTTTATAGCATCTACGATAGCTGCCAGTGTTTGCTGTATCATCTCCCTCGTCTGCTGGGTGGACGTGTTGATCTGCTGCTGCAGCTGCTGGTTGGAGCGCTGGAAGCGGCGCTTGCGCGGGTGCTGAGCCTGGGAATCATCGTCCTCTGTAACGCGGCTCTTGGCACGTGTGACAGGCGCAGAAACAGGAGGAAATTCCTTCTCAGCAGCAGCGGCGTTCTGCTTGTTTTGGTTGGCGAGCATCTGAGCCCGGTTCCTGGTAATCCGCTGAGGAATCTCTTCTATTTTGGGTGGTTTGGGAGCTTCTGCTACTGGTTTTTGCACTGGTTCGACAGTTTCTGTTTTAGCGCTGCTCGGCGGTGCTTCTGCCTGAGAGGAGGGGGCTTGGCTTGCACTGCGTGCCACAGCACCCTCCTGTGGGACACTGCTCTCAGTGGTGGCTGTGGGCTGGGGACAGCTCTGGGAGCTGCTCTCTGCCACCCCACCAGAAGATGACTTGTCTTCACGTGCAGCCTCTGCCTCTTTGCTCTCTGCCTTAGCAGATTCAGATGGGGTCTGCTTTGAAACCTGTGCTTCCGAGTTCTCCGCTCCCTTTTCCTGGGCTACATTCTGCGCTTCTGAGGTGGCTTCTTTTGCAGCTACTTCTGGTCTCTGCTCCCCTGCTTTTGGCTCTGTCTCCGCGGGCAGGACAGCAGTTGCCTGCCTGGCTGGTGCCTCCTCCGACTCACCGGATGCTACTGTGGATGCGCTCGCTTTGAGGACCCCAGCGCTTGCTTCTGAACCTGCTGCTGTACTTTCCTCTGCCGCTTCTGCCTTGGTCACCTCTGTTTCCGCATCCTTAGGTTGGAGCGGCAGTTCTGGAAGCGAAAAGGGGCCAAGGTCCAAGTCATCTGTATTGGTGAAGGGATCAGGCCACGTTACTGCCCCCTCTGTATTTGCAGGCACAGCTTTATTGTTATCCAAATATTTGTTTTCTTGTGCGCTACCAACTTCTGCCTGAGGTTCTGCTGGCACACGAGAGGGCTCTGGAGGTATCTCAGGTGCTGCTTCTGGAATAGGCTTGCAGTTATTGAAGAACGTGTCTAACCTGGTAGGGGACATGTATGGAGCTTGCCCTTCAGCTTTCACTGTTTCTCCTGGAACTGCTTCCTCAGCATTCTGCTTGACTTCATCAAGCCTCGGTTCAGACACTGACAGAGGGTAAGATATGGGAGAAACGGGGTAGGAAGTATCTGTGGGAATGAAGGCTACTGGTGCAGGATGAATTGGCTCTAGGGAACAGAGTGGTGCTTTAGGGGACTCAGAGAACCTCTGGGGAGATTTCATCAGAAGCTCTGAGCCCATGGACCAGCTGACTGAGTGCTCTGCTGGGTTACCCATCAGGCTGGGAGGAATGCCAGTGTCAGTGTTCCTGGACTGAGGGTTATCCCAGTCTATGTTGTTCTGTTCTGGCATACCTGAACTAAAATGGTTTTCTTCAATTGATGGTAAGTAAGTAGATTCTGGTGGCATAATGGAAGCTGTAGCTTGCTGCTCTTCGGTGGTATCCAAGGGCATGCCGAGGTCAGGGGGAAGAGCACTTTCTACTGAAGGAGCCAGCAATTCGTCTCTGTGGGAAGGGGAGGATTTTGCTTGTAAACCAGAAAAGACACTTTCAGGTGACTGGGAAACTCCACTGACAGCTCCTGGCGCACAGTGCAGAGCTTCCACTTTGGGTGATGAAACCCCATAATCCGGTGAGTAATACCCAGGAGATAAACACTGGAACTTCTCAGCAGGGACAGAAGGAAGGGGAACTTTCTCCTCCATTAAGTGTGGCACTGGAGAGTCATAATTGGACGTTGCTGGAACACTCTGCTGTCTGAAAAATTTATCTCCGACACTGAATTCTTCTTCAGGTGCCCTTCTGATATCAACTGAGATGGAACGATAAAGGTTTGTGGAGGGTATGGTCCGAGACGGGGTCTGACCAGGGTTCTCAGGGAGCACACTGGAAACGTTGGCATATCTGTCAAAGAAGGATGGAGAACAGGCGTTCATGGACATGGTGGATATGGGCAGTGAGTGCTGCGAGTCCGCACATTCAAACATCAGGTCTGTGTAGTCTTCGTTGCTGCACGAAGGAGTCCTAGGTGTCTGCATCACCTCCTCGTAGCTTGGACAAGAGACGACGGACGCTGGGGTTGGGACTCCCGTTGGCCGGTTCTGATCAGGCCTGGGAGATGCTGGGAGGATCTCCTTCAGCTGAGGACCCGTTATCCAGTCCTTGGAGTCTGTCCCAACAGCAGGCTGGGCCTTGTTTTCTGGTGACAGCATAGGAGTCAGTGGACCCAGCTCTTTCAGCTTCTTGTCCTTGAGCTGAGTATCCAGCGCTAACGGCTTTTTCGTTGCCAGATCCAGACTCCTCTTGCGTGCATCTTCCGAGGTTTTAAGTTTGTCCTTTAATTTTGGGTCTCCAGACCTGTGCCTCATTTTCTCCATCTGTTTCATTCTCTCTTTGTGCCTTTTGTGGCGCTCCTCGATTTCCAGGTCTTTCTGGCTCAGCATCCTTTCAAAGCTGGTCATCATCAAATCACCGTCTCCCAGAAGTTTCTCCCTTGGCCTGGCTTCTTTCTTGCTGGTGTCTTTGGAAAGCGTTATTTTTTCATTCCCGTTGCTTATTTTTATTGACTCTGATTTGTCTTTCTCTTGGTTCTCCTTGAGCTTTTCCTTCAGTTTGGTTTCGCTGAATTTGAGGTTGTCCTCCTTTGATTTATCTTTAAAGGCGGTAACTTGAGGACTGTCCTTAAGCGTTGACTTTGGATCATCTTTGTGATGTTTGAAGAAACCATCTGCATGTTTATCTCTATGTTTTTCCTTTTCCTCCTTCCATTTTTCCTTGTGTTTATCTCGCTTCTTCTTCTCTTTAGCTGTGCTGATGGTGCTGGAGCTGTAACTCTTGTCTTTTTCCGCCTTCTTTGACAGCTCTCTTTCAGAATCATTTTTATCTTTCTTTTCAGAAAATAAGTAATCAATGCTTTTCTCTGGTTCCTCATCAGCCTCTATCTTCACACTGTAGGAAGTGCTAAAAGCCTCCCCATCCACAGAGAAATCTTTTTCATAATGAGTGGAATCCTTTCTGCTGCTGGAGTCTTTGAATTCTTCTGTTTTTTCCTTTTTCTCTGTCTTCTCCTTCTTTGCTTTTTCTTTCTCATGACTTTTCTTTGATGAAGATGAGGAATGTCTGTGTCTCTCCTTCTCCTTGAGTTTGTCCTGCAAGCAGGTTAAAGGGAGAGAGTCCTTAAACTTTTCTTCAGTGGCATCAGTAAGAGAGAGGTTAGAAGACTCAAAGAGGCTGGTCAGTCCCGGATCTTGTCCTCTATCTGTGAAGCTGTCAGAAGAGATCTCGCTGATTTTGTCATTGGAGTCATCTCTATAGTCGTTCAGGGCCTCCTCCTCCAATTTCTCCAACAGGCTCTTCTCTGAATCCCCTCCTTTTGAAGACTTCTTCTCTTTGGAGTGCTCTTTATCTGGCTTCTCCTTATGCTTGCTTTTCACCTTGTCATCATTGGCATGTTTCTTTTCAACCTTTTCTGGGAGCTTTTGCTTGGTTTTCTTCTCTTGAGTGGAATCTATGGACATTCTGTCTTTCCTGTCCTTGTACTTTTCGGTAGAGTCCTTATCTTTCTTCTCTTTGTGTTTTTCAGAGGAACTCTTCTTCTCTTTTCCCCCTTCTGATGCTCCTTTGTCCTTTTTCTTCTCCTTGGAGTCCTTATCTTTCTGCTTCTCTCCTGAGTGCTGCCTGTCGGAGGAGTACTTGCGGTGCTTCTCAGGGTACAGCTCCTTCTCAGCAGCTGTGCCGTCGTCCTTCTCCTGCAGACTATCCAGACGATGCATGTCACTCCCAGCAGAGTCGCCAACTTTGAACCCACTCAAGCTGTATTCATCCCTCTCATCTTCACTTTCATCTGTGAAGATGTCTGCAATGCTGTACCAGCTTTTCTCCTTGCCTTTCTTCTCATCCTTTTTCTCGGAGAAGTCCTCTCGATCTGCGGAGAAGTTTTTATCTTTCTTGTCTTTAACCTGGTCAAAAGAACTCTTCCTTTCTTTGTCTTTGCTGTGTGGGTCTTTGTACTTCTCTTTAGTTTCTTTTTTCTCTTTGAAACTCTTGTCGAGTTCTTTGTCTTTCAGGACTTTCTCAGGAGCAACTTTTTCATTTTTCTCCTTGTCGCCTTCTTTGGATTTTTCCTTGTATTTTTCTGGCTTTGCCTTTTCTTTTTTTTCTTTATCAGGACCATCTTTCTTCTCCTTTTCCTTCCCAGAATGGTGTCTCTCCCAGCTCTCCAGCGTTTTACCACTGAATTCAGGGTCAGGCTTATCCTTGAAGAACGTTTCGCAGCCATATTCTTTAAAGTCATCTCGATAGGGCTCCTCCTGCTTCATTTTGGCGTCTTTTCTATCTTTAGAGCCATCAGAGGAATCTTTTCTCTCTTTGGCAGTTTCACCTGCATCTTTTTCTTTCCTCTCCTTGACACTCTCTGCAGAATCCTTCCTCTTCTTATCCTTTTCAGGCAAATAACTAGGAGGAACTTTGTGTCTGTCCATTTGGTCCTTTTTCTTCTCGGAGCTTTTGTCCATGTACTCCCTTTCTTTCTTCTTTAAGAAAGTGTCCTTTTCATTACGTTTCTCGTTGTATTCTTTCTTCTCTTTCATTTTATTTTCCTTTTTCTTGTCTTTAGTTTCCTCTTTTACAGGTTCTATGATCAGTTTTGCCACGGTGTCATTTTTAATCTCCCTGAAATCTGTTACTGGAGAATCCCAGCTATCTTCACCTTTGAAGTCGAAGGATGAGTCAGAAGACAAGTCTGAAAACCACCTCTCCTGCTGATCATCTGAAAGGCTGAACTTTGTGTCCTCGCTTTCGGGAAACTGGGTTTTGTTATTAAACTCATCAAACCCAGACTCATCCCTGTAAAGTTTGTCTTTTTTGCATTTTTCTTTCTCTTCCTTGAAAGCTTTTTCTTTCTCTAGTTTAGAAACCTTCTCTTCCTTCAGCTCATTCTTCTTTTCAGATTTCGACTGCTTGTCCTTTGATTTTTTCTTTCTCTCCTCCTTGTGTAGTCTCGGCTTCTCCTCCTTGGGAGACTTCTCCTTTACTGTTTTCTCTTTTTCTGATTTACTTAATCCTTCTCTGAAGGATTTGCTCATGTCTTTACTACCATCTTTGACTTTTCTTAATGATTTCTCCTCTTTCAAGGATTTTCCAGTCTCATCTTTAAACAACCATTCCTTCTCTTCGGCTTTACCTTTGGGGAGCTTTTCCTCCTTCTTACTGTGCTCTCGCTCGTGCTTTAACACCTTTAGTTTGTTTTCGACTGGATTTTCTGTCTCTACTATCAAGCCTTTCTCAGGCTTTTGTTTAGAGTCCTCAAACTCAAAAGAAAACGTTTTGATTATTTTAATGTCTTGGCTGATGGGACACTGCCCCTTCTCCTTGTTTTTATGTTTGTGTTTTGTTTTATGCTTTTTAACAACCTTCCCCTCTTTGTCCAGCTTTGGAATTGCTCCATCCACATTGCTATGGAATGAATTCTTTTTCTCAGAAACAGTGTTGTGTGTGGTGTTTTTCTTTCTGTGCTCTGTTTTCTTTCTGACTGGCTTTAGTGACTCTAAGCTCGAGTCCTCGGACGAGTAGTCTGACTCACTCGTCAGTCTCGTCCTGGTGGAGTCCGATAAGGAACTGACATCTGACCAAGCTGGAGAAGATATTGTTTTCCAATTGTCCGTCCTCCAGTGCTTGGAGTGCTGTTCTGTAAGATTAGCATTATGTTTCTGGGATGCTAAACTCCCATGAGAAGAGGTCGATGAGGCAGACAGAGAGTTAAACAAGGAGGATTCCTTTAGCACTAGCCTGGAGTCCTTTACACAGCTAGAGCTCTGAAGAGAGTCTCTATCATCCTCCTCACTCTCCACGTTTTCACTCTCTGATTCAGAGGAACAAAACTTGTCATTTTTTTTGCCAAACCGAACCTCTTTGTTTTTTGTCTCCTTCTTCCGCTTCTTTTTTACTTTGCTTTTCTCCTTCTGCGGCTTTGTGCTGGCGGGCTCTCGAATCTTGCTGCTGGGCAGTATCGAGTGGCTCGAAAGTCGCAGCTTCTCCCCTGTCCCCACAGCAACACTGGTCTCCTCCTCGTCCGAGCTGTCCGACAGGATGCGGTGGGCAGCTTTCTTTGGTGTAATTGTGTTATTTTTAGTATAAGTTTTCACTTCCATTTTGGGTATGGAAATGAAACTGTTTGCTTTAGTCTCTTTTCTGTAGTCCTTTTTCAGCAGATGTTTGTCATCAACAGGTGGGACCCGGTCCTGCTCATCATCCTCATCAAATTCATACTCATCTTTCACCGGGGTGATGGTTTTGGGGGGCTCCTGGGCCTTGGGCTTGTGCTTCAAACCCTTCTCAAACTCTGAGTCTGTGTTATTGCCATCAACAGAGCTGGAGGGAGCGAAGGAAGGGGCATCCTCCTCTTCTGAGGTCTCTGCAGACAGAGAAGAACAATGTGTTAAGGGCTGAGAGGGGCTTTGGGAAGGTAACATCATCAGTCTGCTGTAGATGTGACCCCTGCGAACACCCCTGCCGCCCTTCTGCCTTACCCAGCCTTTGCTAAGTTTGCAGGTGATAGTCGGGTTGGGAGATCTTTTAGAAAGGAACAGCTATTCACTCTCAAACCTGCACAGGGTGTTCCTCAAAACAACATCCTGGCTGTATCAAGAGAAGAACCTGTTAACAGGGCTATGACTGCACAAACCATAGGTCAAGACTTCGCATGAGACTGGAAACTTAAATTAGCATGGATTAAAACCTGCAGTGTTCTCCACCTGGCACAGCCATAATGGTGGCACTCATGGGACAGGCTGTAGCAGGGAGCTCTGCTGAGGGATAGCCCAGGAGCACTGGTACAGAGTGCTGTGCCCTCCAAACGGGGAGGGATGGCAACACACGATGAGCACGCAAACCTCCTCCTCTCTACACACAGGCTGGACTGTGGTCAATTGCTGAGGTGAGTAGCTCGAGAGAGGACGCCTTCAACACTTGAGCGGGGCGAAGCTCAGCGTCCAGGAGCCTCAACTCAGAGCGGCAAGAGCCACTGAGGGAGCCTCAAGTCCCGACAGGACTTGCCCAGGAGCCGGCAGCTCCGCTGACACGAGCAGGGACTCACAGGGGGTGGCGACAGGAGGGATGGCACCAGCCCTGATGGGGTAAGAACCAGCCCCAGGGAGCAGGAATGATCAGGAGTGTGGCACGGCAGTTCACAAGGGCAGCGAGTGGGATGGTTCGTGGGATGGTTCGCACTCGCCTCAGGACCAGGGCCCGCTCTGGGAGCTCTGCTCTGGCTGCCCCGGCGGTGGCCACCGGAGGCACCCAGACAGAGCCGATGAGAGGGGAGGCTCCGTGCAGAGCTCGGAGTGCAGAGAGTGCCTGCACCGGTCCGGTGAGGGAACGGGGCCCAATGGGCAGGGCTGCACCCGGTGCTCCCTGGTGCCGGTCCTCCTGCAGCAGGGGCTGAGCTGCGGGACGCTGTCAATAGGCTGCAAGATGTCAGGGAAGCTGAGAGGAAGCAGCACTGCTTGCTCCAGGCCCAAACTGTGCAGGGGCCTCAAGCGTCCATCATAGCTCATGCAGGAAAGGAGGAGGCCGTTAACCCAGGAAGCTGGGAAATAGTAATATAAAAAAACAACAAAACAAGGAGGAAGAGGACAATTAAAAGCAAGGGGCTTCCTCCTAAATTTGATGTCCCCACTCCGAACCGCTTCGAAGTTCTGCAGTGGGCTGATGAGGAAACGCACTCACACCATGAACAGCCAGCTGATGCACTGGTAAAGAAGATCTCTACTGGTGCTGCCAGGAAAAAGTGACGGGTCGTAGTGGTAGGAGACTCTACTTTGAAAGGCACAGAGGCACTTATCTGTTGGGCTGACCCAGGCTCAAGGTGTGCTGCCTATCCAGGAGCTCAGATCAGGGATGTTGCAAAGAGGCTGCCTGCTGTAGTAAGTCCCACTGACTATTACCCACTTCTAGTCGCCCATGTAGGTGCTAGCGATATAGATAGCAGTAGGCTGGAGAACATTAAGAAGGACGACAGAGCCCTGGGAGAGGTGGTTAGGGGCTCTGGAGCTCAGATAGTCTTTTCATCAATTCTCCAGGATAAAGGGGAGGGCCTTAAAAAGGCTAGGTGGATTTGGCAGGTTAATAAATGGTTACAACAGTGGTGCCATAGCAAGGGGTTTGGGTATCTAGAACATGGGACTCAGTCTGGGAGGCCAGGTGTACTGGAGGCTGGTGGAGCTGGTCTGACAACGAAGGGGAAGAGTGGTTTTGGTAGGAGGCTTGCCAGGCTGGTCAAGGATGCTTTAAACTAGATGGTTTGGGGGAGGGGGGCATCGTTCCATCCCAACACTCCCAGTCAGTGGCCAGCACCTATAATTAATGCTTGGAGCAATGTAGAGATATTCCAGCCACTCCAGCCAATGAGCCGGTTTCATTTGGAGCTCGGCTCAGATGCCTCTGTACAAACGCCCGTAGCATGGGGAACAAGCAAGAGGAATTGGAGATGTGTGCATGTCTACAGGGATATGATATCACTGGTATCACAGAAACATGGTGGGATGGCTCCTGTGACTGGAGTGTTGGAATGGAAGGTTACAGGCTCTTTAGAAAAGACAGGCCTGGCAGGCGGGGAGGAGGAGTTGCTATTTATGTTAGGGATAGGCTGGAGAGTATGGAACTCTGTCTGGGGACGGGTGAGCAGTCAATAGAGAGCTTGTGGATCAGGGTTAAAGGGAGAGCAGCAATGGGGGACATTACTGTGGGATCTGTTACAGACCACCTGATCAAGAGGAATCTGTGGATGAAGTGCTCTACAAACAGATAGGAACAGCCTCACGCTCACAGGCCCTTGTTCTCATGGGGGACTTCAACCACCCTGGTATCTGTTGGAGCGATGGTACGGCCTGGCACAAGCAATCCAGGAGGTTCCTTGATTGTGTGGAAGACAACCTCCTTCTGCAGGTAACAGAGGGGCCGACAAGGAGAGGTGCCGTGCTTGACCTCGTGCTCACCAACAGGGAAGGGCTGGTTGGAAATGTGACCACGGCAGCCTTGGATGCAGCGACCACGAGATGGTCGAATTCGAGATCCTCAGGACAGTGAGAAGAGCGTGCAGCAAGCTCAGTGCCCTGGACTTCAAGAGAGCAGACTTTGGCCTCTTCAGGAACCTGCTTAGTAAGGTTCCATGGGATACAGCCCTAGAGGGCAGGGGGGCCCAAGACTGTTGGTTGATATTCAAGGATCACCTGCTACAAGCTCAGGAGTGTTGTGTCCCAGCTAGAAGGAAGTGCAGCAGGAGGGCCAGGAGACCTCCATGGATGGATAAGGAGCTGCTGAGGAAACTTTGAAGGGAAAAAGAGGCTTACGAAAGGTGGAAGCAGGGACAGGCAACCTGGGGAGAATACAGGGATGTTGTCCGGGAAGCTACGGACCAGGTTAGGAAAGCTAAGGCCCAGTTAGAATTAAACCTGGCTAGGGATGTGAAAGAATACATAAAGGGATTCTATAGGTACATTGCAAATAGAAGACAGACTAGGGACAATGTGGGCCCCCTCCGGAAGCTGTCAGGAGAACTGGCTACCCTGGATTTGGAGAAGGCTGAGGTTCTCAATGACTTTGCCTCAGTCTTCACTGGCAAATGCTCTGACCACAACACCCAAGTCTTGGAAGGCGAACGCAGGGACTGTGAGAATGAAGACCCCAGGCCCACTGTAGGAGAGGATCTGGTTCGAGACCATCTTAAAAACCTAAACGTGCACAAGTCCATGGGACCTGATGAAATCCATCCACGGGTCCTGAAGGAGCTGGCGAATGAAGTTGCTAAGCCACTGGCCATCATATTTGAAAACTCATGGCAGTCAGGTGAAGTTCCCAACCACTGGAAGAAGGGAAATATAACCCCCACGTTCAAGCAGGGGAAAATGGATGACCCGGGGAATTACAGACCAGTCAGTCTCACCTCTGTGCCTGGCAAAATCTTGGAGCAGATTCTCCTGGAAGGCGTGCTAAGGCACATGAAAAACAACAAGGTGCTTGGTGACAGCCAGCAGGGCTTCACTAAGGGGAAATCCTGCCTGACCAATTTGGTGGCCTTCTGTGATGGGGCTACAGAACTGATGGACGGGGCAGAGCAGTTGACATCATCTACCTGGACTTGTGCAAAGCGTTCGATTCTGTCCCACATGACATCCTTGTCTGTAAATTGGAGAGACATCAATTTGATGGGTGGACCACTCGGTGGATAAAGAACTGGCTGGATGGCCACACGCAAAGAGTTGTGGTCAATGGCTCGATGTCCGGCTGGAGACCGGTAACGAGTGGTGTCCCTCAGGGATCGGTGTTGGGACCGGTCTTGTTCAACATCTTTGTCGCTGACATGGACAGTGGGATTGAGTGCGCCCTCAGCAAGTTTGCCGATGACACCAAGCTGTGTGGTTCGGTTGATACGCCGGAGGGAAGGGATGCCATCCAGAGGGACCTCGACACGCTTGTGAGGTGGGCTGATGCCAACCTGATGAAGTTTAACCATGCCAAGTGCAAGGTCCTACACCTGGGTCGGAGCAATCCCAGGCACAGCTACAGGTTGGGCAGAGAAGAGATTCAGAGCAGCCCTGCAGAGAAGGACTTGGGGGTGTTGGTCCATGAGAAAATGAACATGAGCCGGCTGCAGGGTGCGCTCGCAGCCCAGAAAGCAACCGTACCCTGGGCTGCATCAAGAGGAGCGTGACCAGCAGGTCGAAGGAGGTGATCCTGACCCTCTACTCTGCTCTCGTGAGACCTCACTTGGAGCATTGTGTGCAGTTCTGGTGTCCTCAACATAAAAAGGACATGGAACTGTTGGAACAAGTCCAGAGGAGGCCACGAGGATGATCAGGGGCTGGAGCACCTCCCGTATGGAGACAGGCTGAGAAAGTTGGGGCTGTTCAGCCTGGAGAAGAGAAGGCTGCGTGGAGACCTCATAGCAGCCTTCCAGTATCTGAAGGGGGCCTATAAGGATGCTGGGGAGGGACTCTTCATCAGGAGCTGTAGTGACAGGACAAGGGGTAACGGGTTCAAACTGAAACAGGGGAAGTTTAGATTGGATATAAGGAAGAAATTCTTTACTGTGAGGGCGGTGAGGCACTGGAATGGGTTGCCCAGGGAAGCTGTGAATGCTCCATCCCTGGCAGTGTTCAAGGCCAGGTTGGACAGAGCCTTGGGTGCCATGGTTTAGTGTGAGGTGTCCCTGCCCATGGCAGGGGGGTTGGAACTGGATGATCTTAAGGTCCTTTCCAACCCTAACTATTCTATGGTTTTATGAGTAGTTCCCATATTGTAAAGGTAAGACATCCATTTACCTGCAATTGGCTTCCAATCCTACATCTCGATTGCACCAGGCAAGTCATCTCAACGTAGGCTTCCAGGGCAAACAGCTAGAGCTCCCGGAGCTAAAGCGGGTGGTTATGTTGTCTGAATTTGGGTTACAGCTACAGATGGACTCCTGACCGTGGCAGCAGCTTGCAGGTATTCTGACATGAGTCTAACTTCACTGTCCTCTTAACGTCTCTGTATTAACAGACAGCTGCAGGCCAAAACCATCACTCCCACGTTCACATAAAAGTCAATCTCACCTGTCGAGCTCTCTTCGCTAGAGGGGTATGTGGTCTTTCCCAAGAGCAGATTCACCATGGTGGGAGAATTGGCTACTTTTAAAGGTGTCTCGCCCTTCCTGTTGCTTTGATGAGGATTCCCTCCATAATGTAATAACAATTTCACCACCTGAAAACAGAAATTGAGATTGAAGTCACTCATGACATTTAGATTCCAGGCTTTTTGTACAGCTTTCACACAGAACTAAAAGGGGGATGTCCTCAAGCAGTCTGTCCTCAGGACATGACTTAAGGTACAAATAGTCTTCAATAACAAAGGAGACAAAACACAGCAACATGAACCAACTTGAGCAGGAAAGAAGGGAAAAGAACAAGACATTTTATCCCCTGAAATAGAGGAACAGCAAAAGTAAAACACAGAAGTAGAAGTAAATAAAACACAAACCCAGCACCAGGGCAGGGGAATTCCTGCCCACTACTATCAGCAGCAAATGATAATAAAATCACAGAATCCTAGAATGGTTTAGGTTGGAAGGGACCTTAGAGATCACCTAGTTCCAACTCCCCTGCCACAGACAAGGACATCTCCCACTAGACCAGGTTGTTCAAAACATCGTCCAACTGGCCTTGAACACTTAAAATAAACAGAATCTCTGGTTTTGCTCAGCTGGCTGCTTAAAGCATGAGCTAGGAAAAAAGTTATTAAAACCAGAGCTATGGAGTCCAGCAAAAACCAACCTTGAAGTGCCCGTTGTTGGCTGCATCGTGCAGTGGGGTGTCATCATCCAACCCCTTTGTGTTGACTTCAGCGCCCGCAGCAAGCAACTGCTTTGCAACATCATAGTAACCCCGGTTGCAAGCCTCGTGCAATGCTGTCCAGCCTGCAAGCAAAGGGACACTTAGAACATGGGCATCACCTTCATGGAGAAAGTTAGGGATGGTGAAAATCTCACGCTACGGGTGTGAATGTGTCAAGGAGTCTGTTCCTCTGATGGCCAATGTGATGGGCTTGTTTGCCTGGCTCCCCATGGCACAGCAGGAAGAAACCTGCAGCTCTGCCTTTGTTACTCAAACCAGGTGGTAGCTGAATCAATTCTGCTTTTCCCTCTGGTCATGCAATGTGCTACACACATCTAGATAGCTAGATCATCTATCAGAACGGACACAGCTCTGGGAAACGAAAAGGCAAAGTTTTATGTAGGAAATAAGGAGAATTGCTGATGCTGAGTAAAAGCCATCACCGAGGTCTCAAATCCTTTCCCCTTTCAGCTCCTCCATAAGGGCAAAACACTGCTGCCCATATCAGGATGAGCCCTGAGCTACAGACATGGCTCCCCCACACAGATCTCACCCATATTTTCTGTGTACTCTCCAAAGCAAGCAGCCATTGCAGCTGCAAACAGGCCCTCAGCTCAGGGAGAAACCAAACAGCATGCCTCCACAGTAACAGTGGCTCAGGCTCTCAAACAAACCTCTGAGAAACACGGAATGAAATATTTTATCATGTTCAAACAGACTATTTTTAAGCAGAAACTGTTTTGAAGTTTCCCAGCAAATGTGCTTGGCTCCTTCGGTATTTTGCTGATAGCATCGTGGTAGCTCGTTCCGTTACCTTCACTTGAAGCATTCACAAGGAGCACCTGTGACCAGAATTAATCACAGCTGATACTTCAGCCTAGCACTGGTATTAATCATACAGGCAGAGGAACATGCAGATCTACTTATAGCTCCAAAATCGTGCAAAGAGAACAGCAAAGAGCAAAGTGAAGCTCTGGGATGTGCTGGAAGAAGGGCTAATTCAGCCCCATCACTGGCACTGGTGTGCATCAACAGCACTGCTCGCCACCTCACGGCTGCCTTCTCACCACAGGACTCAGGGTTGTCCCCATTCCAGACTCCCTTTCCCATTCCCACCACCAGAAGCAGGAGCTTGGTGGCCCCACTGAGGAGGAGAAGGAGGTGGTGAGGCTCCTGAGCTGAGCATCAGGATGGTCAATGTCTCCTCTAACACAGACACTGGGCCGGCGCAGCTGGGAGCCTGACCTTAATGTTTGGTACTTAAAAACGAACCCCAAAAAGCTGTAGGATCAGCCAGTCAACCCTGGAGCAACGACTTTACAAACCCACTCTTGTCAGTATTTTTGTGCACATGATTTCTTATATTTTAAGTAAAAAGAGAGCTAAGCCAGCCCACTTCCTTTGTGAATTCCCCTCCAGACTTCCAAGAAGACACCCTCTTGGAAGGACACAAGAAGATGGAGAAGAAGGTCCTTGTCACAGTATAAAGAGTGTGTAGCTGCAGCAACCCCAGGGATGGCTATGGATCTAGCCCAGCCCAGCATCACTGCCCTGCGCAGGACCACGTTCAGAGCAATAGCATAGCCTGGAAATTCAGCTCCCAAACTCCAACAAGGGAACTGATGCTTTTCAGGGATTTATTATTTTGACAAACTTGAAGTAGGGTTTGTTGTTTTGTTTCTAGAGGATAGCAAGATTTTTTCCTCCCCAAAGGACAAAACAATTTCTGGTTAAGCCATTATTTACAAGTCACAAACCCATGTTATAAAGAAACTGCTTTCTCTAGTGGGAGCCATTCTTAGAGGTAGAACATTCAACCAGGTTGGGAAAAGGTTCAGCTGCCCCCCAGTGCTGCCAGCAGGCTGGTTACCTGCGAAGTCTTTCACATTGACATCTGCACCCTCGATTATGAGCTCCTTGATGCGCCGGGCATCTCCTCGGATGGCAGCTCGATGCAGCCGAGTCTCTCCTCGCTCGTTTCTCTTATTTACTTTATCTTTGGTTTTGGAGGCAGAGTTAGGAGTTCCCTTCTGACAAACTGTAGACTGAGAGGGATGCTTTGGTGTTGTGTCAACTGCATGGAGAAAAGAAACAAGAGTAAAGAACCGCAATTCAAAGGAAGCCTAAAAATCCCTTAGAGGGAGCTCTTGCAACGCGTTTCATCTTGCCTCTCCCTAAAACGCTCACCGTAAGGCACGAGAGGCAACTGCACCTCTGAAGTCGCTGTGAAGACAGAGGAAAGCCTGTATATGCATAATGCAGATATTAATTGCAGGCTGCCAAAGCCCACTTGAGAGAACTGCAGCCCTTGCAAAGACTGTAGGCAATCCCAGCATTTGGAAGCAGATAATGCAGCTCCTTACCCTAAAACCTCATTTCCTAAGGGAAGCTGCCTTTAATACGTGAGGTCTGACAGCTTTGGGAGGAGACTGCACATTTCCTGAGAGAACATCTGAATGCTCTGAACACTATGCAGCTTTTCTGCCTCCCCTTTTCCTCACCCCATATAACAGCAACATAAGCAGCTAGATCTGTGTTAAGAAGGAAAAAAATACGTGGCTAGAGCTGCAACATCTGTGTGTAGGGTGCAGATGTGCTCATACAGACAGCACAGTGCCTCTAAAAACCCTGGGGGGTCATGTATGCAGCAGATAAAAATGACTAAAATACAAAATGCATGGTAAACACGTTCCAGCTGCTCCACATCTCACGTTACAGTTGCAGTGGTTACACATCCTATCCCCCTCTGCAGGAAGAAACCTTAAAAAAACCCACAGAGGAAGATATTCTAACATTATTCACAATGTTCCTTTACTGAGTTAGCCCCAGAGCCAGTAGAAAATGTGAAGCTCTAACATGAAGGAGCTCCCGTGGAACCAAAACTGCCGTTAAGCAGCCAGGGCAGGCTCAGTGATGGCCTGGATTTGGCCCACGGGACGTCTGCTACTGCCTTATCCTGGAAGAAGGAAGGGCAGCAGCAGCCACATGTGAGCCTACGGCAGTGCCTGCAGTGGGAGCAGGTGTCCTGCTGCCCTGTTCCTGCATCTCACCTCCAGCACTGTGAGCAGGGAGACCTCATGGAGCATCCTCAGGGATGAGCTGCCAGGGGGTGCAGCTCATCCCTGCTGCCTTCAAGGAGCTCCCTTAACCACACTGAGCAAACCCACCCTCTGGACCTTACCTGGGCTGTTTGCAGACTCTTCTGCTGTCATCTGCATAAGGAGAGCAACTTGTTGGCGCTCGGACAGTGGATATCCTGCCCGGATCCCCGAAAGGCCCATTCCGAAGAGCAAGCCAGGCTTTCTGGTGGCGGGTTCCTTTTTAATCCTCTTCCGCTCAGGACCCTGCTTTTCTGTGGAGACACAGGAACACAAGCTGTGAATGCTGCTGGAACTCAAAGCCATGTTTGCTTCTGAGCAGTGCTAACAGCTCTTCAATCCATTTCTGTATCTCACAAACAGAAAAGCTTGTGGTGAAGGATGCATCCCTGCAGTGGGAGCACCTGCACCCAGGGCAGCTGGGACACACACTGCTCCGGCTGCCCACCAGCTCTTCTGACAGCGTTTCCCAGTATAGGCCTCTACCAGCTCTCCCACCACCATCAAAGAACAGCGCAAGAGGGAGGAAGCAGGTCCTTTGTGGTCTCTACCTTCCATCTTGCTTCTAGGAGCCTCCATTTCATGCCATGGTGCTTTGAGAAGCATACGCAGCCTTACACCACCACAGCATGGACTGAACTGGAGGCACCTAAAAGCATCAACAAAAAGTGCTAACAAGACACAGGCTGACAGCTTGGAAACGTTACCATCTCATCCCTTCATTATCATCAAACGGGCGCACTGCCCCTGGGAGCACCAGGCTGGTCCTCTCCTCCCTAGTGCAAAGCACACACCTGCAGGTCAGGCACATGACTTCTTAGCCATATATATTCTTGCATCCCTCTTAAGAAAATCCCGAACAGGAGGGCAGGAAGAAACTCCTGCCTGGCTTGTCATCCCCCAAATCCCAGCCTGACCCTCAGTCTCCTAAATCAGTCAGCTACAAAGGCAGCTCCCACAAATGGGCTGCGCGTGGCCTCCTCTGAAGTTGGAATTTGTTGCTGGAATGCCATATGCACAGGGATGAGACAAACCCCAGCTTCACCCTGCACCTCCAGCCTTGCTCTCAGGGAGCCACACAGCAGCAGCCTGCTGCAAGCTGGTGAGAAGTAGACCCTGCACTGTGCAACTGGCTGCGTCCTTCCCCGTGCGCAGCTCAGGCATCCAATCTCTGTGAGAAGCCTGATACTAATACAGCCTTGTCTTGAATATTTTCCAGTCTTTGTGCAAGTATTGATCCTTTTCCCATTCAAGGAGAGTCAGCAGCCCTTCCTCTGTGCTTCTGGTTTGTTTGCTTGCTTTGTTGATGCTGTTTGGTGAAAGCACAAATCCTGCTGCATCCTCCTCACCAGCGGGTCCACAGAGCCAGAGCCATGCCAGAGCCATAGAGTCACCACCCTCCCAGGGAAGAGCTTCTGCCTAAGAGCTCATCTCAGCCTCCCCTCTGGCAGGTTCAAGCCATTCCCCTTGGCTGTCCCTGCAGGCCCTTGTCCAAAGCCCCTCTCCAGGTTTCTTGGGAGTCCTGCTGAAGGGATGCATTCAGCAAACAAAGTTTCAAGGTGCCACTTCAAGAAAGAAAAATAAAGTTTTCTTTCAAGAAGCCATCCGAGCAAGAGGCAGAATATCTGCAGAGCAGCATGGCAATTCCTTGCCAGCAGCCAAGCTGCATCCCTCCTACTAGGCAACTGTCCTAAACCCACAAAGAAGCATAAGGAAGATAACGGTGCACGCCAAGTGGAAAATCCAACTTTGATCACGTCTATTTCTGAGCACTGATACAGTTTGTTTAGAGCCAGCTGACTGCAGGGCTGGTACCAACATTCTGAGCAGCCACAGCTACAGAAGTTATCAAAGCCAGGTGAGTGGCTGCTTGTCCTCACATCACACGCTCAAACACCAGTTTGAGTCAAGGCTGGCTTGATGCTGCTTAAGAAACCTGAGCAGTAAACCACCTCACTGCATCCTTGATGTACTGAAGACTGCAGAGACAAGCTGTTCAACCCTACTAAACAGGGATATAAACAGGGACTCTGTTCTCCAACTGACCACCCGTGCTTTTCAACGGAACAAATCCTGCCTGTGACTCTGAAGCACGACATAAACATCTTTTTAATGAAAAGGGAGTTTTGCACAGGCACCAGCCACTGGCTCACAGAGTCACAGCCTGGTTTGGGTTGGAAGGGACCTTAAAGCTCCTCCAGCTCCAACCCCTGCCACGGGCAGGGACCCCTTCCACTGGAGCAGCTTGCTCCAAGCCCCTGTGTCCAACCTGGCCTTGAGCACTGCCAGGGATGGGGCAGCCACAGCTTCTCTGGGCACCCTGGGCCAGCGCCTCAGCACCCTCACAGGGAAGGAATCTTTATTGTCAGCCCCAGCAGAGACAGGCACTCACCAGGATGCTGCCAGGAGACAAAGGCATTGAGAGGTTATTATCACAGTAAGCCTGCAAATACCTGCTCTCCTCAAAGAGGAACACTGTGATCTGGAGCACTTTCACATGGGCTGATTACACTGCTGATATGGTACATCAAGTCTTCCAGTGAGGCAGGATAGGCATGGAATCTCTTCTACTCAAACGTTAGACTCTAAACATGCTGATCATTTTGTTTAAGATATTCTGAAAACCCCAGAAAGCATTAGAGGGATAATACACTTAGGTCTGTGAACAAGTAAATGTCTGATAATGCTCCTCAAGAAACTGGGCTTCATCTCCCAGCAGCCAGGAAGAGGAAACCCCACCATGTAACCACCCGGCATCCTGAAACTGGTAGTCAAATGTGTGTGAGGAGATGCAGACCTCCAAGAGGATATGCAGTGGATCACACAGACGCAAGCTTTATGGACAAGCTGCATGCAGTCTTTTCCCTACCACAAGCCCTGTGCCAAGGCAGGGTCTGGCAGCCTGGGAAAGGCAAATCCTGCGCCCTCCAGCCCAGCTCTGCTTACCCGGTTGTATTTGTTGTTTTGAGAAATCCATTGCGGTCTCTGGCACATGGCCACTGGCAGGACAGAGCCTGCTTTGCCTCCATACAAAGTCCAGCAGGTCAGGAGAAACTGTGACGGATGGGTTTGAACTCACTCACTGGACTTTGCACAGAAGCACAGGTTTCCTCATTCAAACTGCCAGTGGTGTAAAAGTCTCTGGTATTCGAGGGCAGCAATGAGTGGGGCCATCTCCACTGCTCCAGCTCGACTCACGCCACTTGCATCTCCTGCACTCCCTTGGCCACCACTCAGCAGGCAGACCCAAAACCCTTCACCCTGCCCCAAAGTGCCACCCTCTGCTGCCCTCCCACTGCAAAGATCTGGCCCAGAGCAGACGATTTCCATTGCCCCTGGGATCCTGTACATTTAAGAAATGACAACTCCATACCAGGTAATTTCTCTAACCAGACAGCACAGGTCACTCTTCTTCAAGTAGAAGCCCTGGAAATACATCTGTGCACTGAAGGAGAATCCTGGTCAGCTTCTCTAAAGCTACATTTCGGTCACCCTGGCAGCTATAACTGAGCTATAAGATGAAATCAGATCACAGGAAAGTGGACAGTTTTTTAATGGTTTAAAATAAAATCAAACTCGATGTGCTTATGGGAAGAAAACAACTGGGCCCAGGCACTTCCATGAGCTGAGCAGCCAGTTGAGCCAGGCATACCCATCTGAGCACAGGCTGCTCCTCGCCAAGCTCCAGAGCTCCTGCTTGTTAAATGCTGCTCAGCCAGGCTCAGCTTATCCACACACCTCAGCTCAACAGGCAGCTCCTGGTCACATCCAGCCTTGTCACGGAGCACAAGGATGCTCAAGGGGGGGTCACACCTTGGCTGGTGCCACTAGGAAGGGGCTTTGAATTAGAGGCAGTGCAGAGGGGTTGTATGTGGCAGAGGGCTGCTCTGTGTGTGTGGAGGGAGCCACAGTTAGAATGGGAATGTTTTCATTTTACTATTATGGGCTGCTGCACGCTGTCAGCATGAGCCTGTGATTTGCAAGAACTGATTACCGAGTTCACTCGAAACCCCCTTAAACTTCTATTAATCCTGCAGTTGCAGAACGTCCTCCTCCACAGAACATTTAACATTAAAAACCAGGTGATCAACAAGATATAAATAAATGGGAAGCGACCAGCTCCCCCTGGCTATGGTGAGGCAGCCAAGGACTCGGGATTGTGTGTGTCTCCCTGTGGGAAGGCAGCATCACCCGGTGCTGCACAGGATCACCGGATCACACCTAGTCCTGCGTGACCATGGTGCTTCACTCCTCAGTGTCTCCTCCTGCCCGGCAGGACTGGGATTCCTCCCTCTGGTTCTGGGGCCATGGGGCTGCAAACGTGGTTTATTTCAATTCAGAAGACTTTACTCAGACTCTGATTTTCAGCAGATTTTAAAGGGCACCTGCACAAAGGTCTCTGCTCAATGCTTCAGGTGCCACTGGCTCCTGTGAGCTGCTTCTTCTCCTCTGTTAAATGCTTCTCTTATAACACCTTGCAGCAATGTGGAGCAAATTAACAGGAACGCTCACAATGGGTAAAAAAATACCTCAGCAATCAGGAATAAAGGTTATTTTACACTAAAACCGCTTCAGCAAGCTGTATGCATGCCAGTCCTTGTGTGTAAGCACAAAAACCAGAGGCACAAGGGGGTGTGCAGACAAGGAATTATCTCACTGCCCATCTCCAGAGATGGTGGCTGGACCGGGCACACTGATCCTAATGGGAAGGAAGATGACAGTAGCCCAGTGATGCGCTGCGCACCTCCACTCAGCTGTTTTTAAAGCAGCTCTTTTGCTGCTTGCTTCAGCCCTCTGCAAACCTCCAGAGCGAAGCCTCAGCCTGGCGCTGCGGTGGTTTAATTTGGGGATCCTGCTTGGCTCTTCCCTCACACTGACGCTGGCAGGAACCGCACGCACAGGCTTAAAGGGGAAAAAGCAGGATCCAAGCAGAGCTGCGGCTGCCCAGCACAGCCGGGAGCTGCTGCTCCCTCCTTTCATCACACTAAACCCAGGAGGCTTGTGAAAGGCAGGACAGCAGCAGGTTCACAGGACAAAGAGGCCCAAGCATTAGCCCCGCAGGTGGTTCTTGTGCCCAAATTAGAGTGCAGGTCATGCAACGCTCGTGCTGCTGCAATGGGGACTAAATCCAGAGCTGCTGGAAGCCCATCAGCAGCTCTGTGGAGGTCCCAGGGCACAAAGGCGTTCAGGGCTGTTGGGCTGGCTCTAGCAGGCCCGAGCCAAAATGGGAGAGAGGCAGAGGACAGAGAAAAGGGTGGTGATGGAAAATCTGCCTCGAACAGGCACTGTGAGATGCTGGCAGGTTGTGGGGACAGGAGCTCCAACCCTGAGCTGTGGCTGAGCTGCTCAGCTCCTCGCTCCCCACGAGCACATCGTTCCCTGTAATGCAAAAAGCATCTGTTTAAGCTGTTCCAACATGACAACGCACACATGTAAGGTGGTACCCTGAGGAAAAATACCATTTCCAAACCATCCAGCTTACGCTGAACATCTCAGCGTTGCACAGAGAAACTGGCTGTTGGCTTGCCGGTGAGTAGGGATTTAAAACAGTTTATTTGCCGAGCAAGCAGACAAACAAAAGATCAATGAGAATAAATTAGACCAGCACAGACAGCAACAGAGACTGCATTGCACCCCCGAGAGATTGCACAAGCCTCTGTTTTCCCCATCCTCAGCCTAGCACGCGTAAGAGTGACTCATTTTTACTGCAGAAGTTGTAGGGCATAAAACATTTTGGAGCATGTCAGCTCAAACCAGGAGAAAAGCAGGTTTAACCTGAGCACAGGCAGCCTGGAGCTCGCAGGGCATCTGCAGACATGGACCAACGTGTGCTGAACAAGGCTGATCATGAGCCAAAAGGTTTACAGCACACGATACAACGACGTCAAGAGGCTCCGCGGGCATCCCCAGAATTTAAGGACAAGCGTACAGGATGGTGCTGAGGGGAAGGCAGTGGAAACAGCACAACGGCATGGGCAGATAAACAACAGGAGGGCAGTGGGGAGCAGGACAAAAGCAAGGCAGTGAGTGAGAAGGGGGAACAGGGCTGCATGGAGACCACCAAAAAGCAGAGGAAGGCAGCACTGGGGCTGGAAAGCTGCACCCGAGGACCAGGGGAGGCTCTGCACCAGGAGGGCACGGACATGCTGCAGAGCCTGCAATACACACAGGCTGGGGGGCACAGATGGGAGATGATGTCTGGCTCATCAGCCAAGTGAAAGCAGGTGCCAAAAACGAAACCGAAGAGGAAAATGAGAGGAAAAGCTATAGCAGGGTCTGCTTCCACAGAACGGCAAGGAAGGCACCTGAGCCTCTTCTATACAGCAGCGAGCTGCTTTCTAATTTGAAGGATGGGGAGGGACCAGAGCCAGAGCCTGATCCTGCACAGCTAAGCTGAAAGGATGGTGAAGACATCAGCTCCAACACTCAGAAGCGGAGGAGAGGTGTCAGCAGGGGGAACAAGCCCATTTATAACCACATCAGGTCACTGTGTGTGGGACTGAGCCCCATTAGCCTGGGGACAGACAACTCACAGGCTGCACCCCAGTGCTTGCAGTACCTTTAAAAGCATCATTCTGCTAGAGAGGTTCAATGCTGTGTGATCCAAATACAGGCATTCTCCCTCCACTTGCAGGACAGACAATACCATCTATGCATGTAAACGCATCTTCTCACCAGAGCAGCCACTGGCTAACAAACTGCTGCAACAGGAACCAAGGGGCTTATACCAGAAACAAATCTCCATGTTAAACATGAATAATTCTGAGACCCTAGTTTTCAGGTCCAAACCTTTAATTTCCCACAAAACAGAAGGAGATGAAGGAGGGCGGATGGGGATGAAGGCTCCTGACATTCCTCCCCTCCTGGGAGCATCGGGCAAGGCACTCTGCAGACAGAGCTGATAAAAGCTCTTGTATGAAGCAAAAAAGCCATCATTGATAGATTTTTGGTTCACAGAGACACAGCACACTGCAACCTCTCACTCTGCATGTTAAGGAGGTGACGAAGGGGGGAGGAGGGAGATTTATGGCAGCTCCCATCATAAAACGACCTGCTTTTTCCACACAGCACTTCCCAGATGGCTGATGCACACGGGGAGTTTCTAAGGGTGATCTGAAGGCTGGTGTTTGCCAGTCTATCCACACTGTACTGGCATTATGGAGCCCAGCTAGAAACGGAGAAGCTCTGACATTCACTCTCTCCCTGGTTGCTAGGTGAGAACAGTTTCTTGACTATTTTAGTAAAAGGACTGAAATTATACAACCAAAGAAAGACCCAGTGCAGCAGAGCCCATTAGAGCCCTCCAGCTGCACACAGCCGAGCGCAGCCAGAGACGGGAAACGCGCACAAATAGGAGTTTCGGAGGCAGATGCATTTTTTAATAAGCCAGCAATTTGCTTCTCACGGATTCCCTCGCCAGCCTCCCAACTTGTGACTAACGAGCCCATTCCCATGCAGGGGCACTCAAGCCCCTCTCAGGCATTAGGCAACCCAAGAGCCAGCTCTGGGAGAGGACCAGGGTTTGGGTCATCTGATTCATCAGGCATTTTCTAACCTCGCAATTAGTGTCACGTAACATACTCAGGGGATTAGCATGAAGGAGGCTGTGAAGCAGCACAAGTTTCAAGCTCGGAGGCCGGCTTCTGTTGACCGTCCTCACGCTAACCCTGGTCCCCCGGAAGTATACAAGCCCTTGGGATCAGCCCTGGACAGTGCTCTACAGACAGGGAAAGCCGTGTGTGCACTTACAGCTCGCAGGGCTGGTTGGGGTTTTGTCTCTCCCTTCTTCCCCCCAAAAACAAAACCATTCTGTGCCAAAGTGGGGCCTCAAGGCAAGTGCTCAGGTGCTCTGCAAAGGGGCAAGGGCATCTCTGGGGTTTATGGCAGGTTGCTAAAGAAATGTATCATTATATAAGGGAGGACTACAACACAAACCTCACAAACCTGCTGTCTGGCTGGGAATGGACCTCAGGGTGCAAGCAAGGAAGCTGCCAGGACATCTCAGGTCGGAGGGGAGCTGGATGATGGACACGGCTGGGGTGTCACCAACACCCTCCAGAACACCAGCAGAGTGTTATGGGTAGCTGAGAGGAGTAGCAAGAGAGAGCAAGGGGTTGGGGGAGGCAGGAGGGCAGGGGACATGAAGTAGTTCTACCAGCTTCTTAATCTCGGCTTACACCTACTTTATTATTCAAGAACTTAGAAGCACAGTATTCCTTTTATTTCTTTCATCAAAGCAAGAGGCAGAAACAGCTTAAGGACTTCTACATTTCAGCTGCAGGCCTCTCAGGCCATGTTTTCCATTCCCCCCCATCCAGTCTAGCCACCTCTCCCCGCCTCCCCAGGCTGAGATGACCATCAAATACCACGAGACCACAACAGATGCAGATGACGCTGTTGTTATTTCGGTCGGCACGGGAAGCTGCCGCTCTCCATCTCCAGAGCAGGAGTCTCCTCCTGCTCTGTGCCCTGCACCACGGCCAGTCCCCCACCTCCGCCAGCCCCAGCACGGCATCAGCATCGCTGCCAGCACAGCCTGCGTGACATTTGGTTCAACTCAAACAATTAGGGCAACAACAACATCAAGTGATGCTGAGAAATCCCATGACCTGAAGCCACAGTGCTGCTAAACCACACACTGATCCCCTTTGCTTCCCAGCCAGAGACTGAAGCAGCAGTGCTCGGGTGGCACAGGGAGAACCAGGCTCCTGCTTGGCCATGAGCCGCTGCTGATGGAGGAAGGGGCAGCCCAACACTACTGCAGGACCTGAGGGCTTCAGCTTTCAGGTTATCACCCATGGGATTTAAAGGGCATCTAACCCACCACAGATCCCCATCTGCAGCACTTTCAGAGGCACTCAAACCCCTCCTGCCTCCCCCCTGTTCCCTCCTCAGGGGACTTCAGGTCAGCAAAACACTCAAGAGCTGCCACAGACATTGAAGTCTCCACGACAAAACACTTCAAAATAAGGATTTCTCTTGTGTTTGAGGAACTTCATACAAGTGAAGTGGTTTTGGTTGTGGACCAGGCGAGGGCTGGGTACCCCATCTGCTGCCCTCACTGACCAATAGCAGCAGACACTTCACTAGCTCTGCATGGCCACAGCTGTGAGAATGAGCACAGGATGGCTCCAGGGCCCCCACTTTAAAGAGTACATTAATTTAAGCCTGCATGCTATTTGGCAATGGCAGGATTTGTACATGACCTGGACTAAACCAAGCTTCTCTTTTACATGCACTGATTTGTCACCAAGCCCACACAAAACCAGTCCTCTAGATTTCACTCAAGCCTGAGGAGGAACAGGAGTAGAACCTGAAGAGTTGGAGGCACAAAAAATACAGCAGCAACCCTGCAAAGGGAAAATAAGCTCCAGTGTATTCCTCACTTCTCCCAAGCAAATCCTCAGAGGAGACAGACCTTCTGCACCCAAGGGGGTAACAGGCAACAAGCTGGTCCACTGCTGTGGACCTGCAGTTGTGACCCAGCCTTGCTCAGGGAGAGCTCTCAGAGGCCAAAATTAACTCACAGTGTTCAGAGGTTTGTATTAAGTCCTAACTCTCCCTGGTGATGATGATGATGATGATGACTAAAGGTCTGGAAACTAGATCTCAGCCTCGAGCCAAGGGACTCAGGTGACAGCCAGCCTGACATCCAGCTAAAGAAACTGCAGGATGAGTGGGTATCACGAGTTTTACACTCCGGACTCTGCATTTCACAGCTGACCTTCGAGCAGCATTACCTGACCGGGTGTACATGACACGGAGCAGTCAGAAACCTGCTCATGTGAAGCCGCGGGGCTGCAGGGAGGTGGGGAGCGCCCAGCCCCATGCCGCAGTCTGGTGCCGTTGAGTCAGCCTTGTGAGTCAGCCGTGGCTCAGCACTGCTGGCACCAGTGCCCCAGGAGCATACAGGAGGAGCATCTCTGTGCCAGCCACCCCAGCACACCTCTCCTGCATCTCCCTGCACGTGGATTGCCAGCAGCATGGTCCCCCCTTCTCCCTGCCGTGGCCTGCAGGATGCTTCTTAACATCACCATGAAATGCCTAAACTGCTTTCAGTGCAGCACACAAGCAAGGAGCTGCACCAAGCCTCAGAAGCTGCTGAAATTGCTGGGAAAGAAGCTGGATGTACTCGTTTGGAAGCTGCCAGGCAGCACGTAGGCTCTCAGCAACGTCTGGAGATGTGGGGAGATGCCACACGAGTGAGAGGAGAAGGAAGGAGAAGTCTCAGGCAGAAAGATGCTGCTCCCACAGTACTGGATCTGTAACACGCACGGTCTGCAGGCTCACAGCTTTGTGCCTATTTTTTCTCCTAAAGACAGTTTATTCTGTTAACTTTAAGGAACCCAAAAGCCAGAATTGTTGCTCTAGAAACCATTTTGAAGGAGATAACTTTAAAAGCTTTAGCACTGCACCTACTGCACCCAAACTACCCCCTTTAAACCAGTGCTGGGCTCCTGGAGCCCATCTCCCATAAGAGAACAAACCCTGAGTGGCGTTGGGAGCTGGCTCAGCATCAGGGCACAGCGAAGGCACGCTGGCTGGAGGCAGGCTGCTGCAAGCAACACCAGATCAAGAATGAAACCGCTTACTTGCTCGCTTTCTGAACACCTCAGCACTCTGTCAGCAGCGCATGCACCTCAGCCAGCTCTATGAGTGGGCTGCGAGAGCAGCGCTGAAGGAAGGAGGGCAGGTTGAGCTGCCCCACTGCAGCATGAGCAAAGGGTGAAGGGCCGGGACAAACCTCTGCCCTCAAACACTCACCTCTGCCTGGGTGCAGCTGGAAAAGCCATCCCAGTGATGGGAAGCACCGGTGCTCAGGGTAAGTACCATGAGCACACAAGAGATGGAGGTTAACATTTGCAACCTGACGGCAAGGGGACAGTGCCATCTGTGCACCAAGGTGGCAAACACAGGCCATGAGGCATGTGGGCTCATCCCAGCTATCCCAGCACAGGCTGTTACACCACACCCAGCCAGAGTGGGCTTTGCTGTCCTTCCACAGCAAGGCAAACCCAGGACAGATGCTTTCTTGCACCACACAGAGTGCACGCACGTCAAAGCTGAGCCAGAGCTATTCAGGGACAGAAAAACAGGCAACAGATAGGCTGTGCTAAGGAAAATGAGTCACCGCAACAAACCAGGATGAGGATTCACTATTGTTTAAACATTTGAAGAGGGGAAAAAATAGCCCACTACAGGCAAGAAGAGCGCTCTCCTAGCTCTCAGCTCCCACATCCTCACAGCTGAGTTCCACTTGGCTGCGGAATACCCCAGCAAAACTACCCTTACATACACAACAGCCTGTGTACAGCAGCTTAACTGCATTACATAAATCATCTAAGGTCAACCCCACAACTGGAACACTGATGTTGCAATCCTGCTTCTCCCAAGAGCTGAAATCAAAGCTGAGGAAGAGACCAGGAAAAAGCAGCCTCTCCATCCTCATGTTCTGCCCAGGGAAGGAGCAAGGGCTGCAGGGTGGGTTTGCTGCAGCCCCTTTGTCTGAGACAAAAGCCCATCCTCTGACAGCCACGCACGCTTGAGCAGGAGTGTGCAGTGTCAGACCCATGTTGTTAGATGAGCACATGATCCCATGGGCACAGGGCAGCCCTCTGCACTGCAAACATGCCTCTACCTGCTCAATGAAAGCCGTCCTTGAGCCAGGCCAAGGGAACACAAGGACCTGAAACACCCCACGGTTGCAGTGGGGTGGTGCAAGAGGAGAGCAAGGTGCCAGTAAGTCATTTCTCATCTCAAGCATCTGATTCCTGGAGTAAAGGATCTCACAGAAGAGGAACAGGCTCCTACTAAGTCTCGGTCTGACTGCGTGTTTATCTGTAGCTCCCTGCTGCTATCTCCTCCCCAGTGGCTGAGTCACTTCCTCCCCTCAGTCTCCACCAAACAGGTTGCTAGAACCTCGCCTACACCTTCCCAGCGTCTGTGGAGCCCAGTTTGTCTTTAAATGAGCACCATGACCACCTCCGACTGTCCTGTCTGCAGGGGGGAGCTGCGCTGCTGCCCCTCGGCTCGGCTCTGATGCTCGCGTACCTGCTTCCCCAGGAAGGACCAGCTCTGAAGAGGAAGGGGAAGACAAGACTGAAGAGATAGAGTCCCACTCCTGCTGAAAGCAGGGTCTGACGCGAAGGGGTGTATCACAGCCTGCGGTGATGCTCCTCTGCACCCTGCCGCAGCCGCAGCCTGTCCCCAGTTTTCTCCTCTGCTCCCCTACCCTGCTGCTCTCCTTTTAATTTCGTTTCCTTCTCACTGCTGCCAGCAGACGGATTTCCAACATCTCTGCAGCCAGAGACCAAAGCCCTCTTAACTGCTGGGACTCATGGAAAGCACACTGGTGGAGCCCTACCATGACATTTTAGCTGTCACGAGGGTCAGACAGCCCTGAAGCAAGTTTGGGCAACGAAGTATTGAACATGGCAGAAACAGCCTTGACAAAGCAGAAGCTATGGTTCCAGCTAATCAGTTTTGCCTCCCTCCACAGGTGAAACCCCTTGACATATTCAAGTGAGACACTAGAGCATGATGAATGTGCTTGGGAACACAGGGCTCCGACAGGCACCACTCTGCTTGGAGAGCAAGTGAGGATCACCCGTGTCAGGCTGTAACCCTCTCTGCTGCCCAAGGGCAGGGGCCACCCTTCTTCCCACCACTGCAAACCCAAATTGATTCATTCTCCAACTCCCTCCTATGCACACATCCCAAATGCAAACCCAACACTTCACCCCTGCCAAGGCCCATCGGTACGAGCTGTCCTCTAACGAAACAGATTCACGTTTTGTGACTTTCTGTCCCACAGGGAGCTCAGCAACTGTGAAAATTACCATTTGGCACATGGTAACCCACAGAAATGCTGGGCCAGCCTCAAGACACTGGGCTCTAACGGCTGTGGTGGCTCTGACCTGTTAAGATCTGCCCTCCTGATTTCTGAACCAGAGGAAACTGGTCAACAGCTCCAGTAGGCTGACATACCACAGACCACCTCACATGCTCATAGCCCGTTTTATCTCATTGCACAGGTACTGAGCCTTACCTGACCAGAAGTATTTCCAAATGCAGATTTCCTAGAAACTTCCAGAGAGAACCTATGCCAACCTCTGCCCATAAAGCCACAGCTAAGCCCCTTACAACCAAGCAGCATTATCTGCTTCATGTCTAAGCTTTGCTGCAGCTCTTCCCAACTGCTTACCAATCACACAGCCCGGTCAACATCTCTGTAAACACACGGGGCCATGGTGGGGAAGAGCCATGTGTACCAGCCAGTTTTCTGCCACGACATGCAACCTGCCTGACCACAACACAGCCAGGCTGAAACACCCATAGCAGCACCAGTGCCTCCTAGAAACCAGGCATGTGTTGAGGATGCAGTTATGCTGCATCCACCAAAGCAACCTTGGCAGTGGGTTGAACAGGGGCAGACAGGTGACCTTAATGACCTCAGGGTCCCGAGGACCACTTGTAGCAACCCCAAAGAGCCGATCTAACCACTCCAACAGGCCCAAACGGCCACATCACTGAAGTCACACCTACAGTACACCATTACGACCTCCAGACAGCTTTACACACGTTTGATGATGCCTGTGCACACACCAACTGTAAGTAATTGTTCAGTTTAAAACCCCAAAACAACAAAACATGTCTGGAAAGGATACAGATGTATTTACACAGACATACACACATACCTCAGGTTTATTTGAGGCAGATGCATGCAAGTTCATGTTTTTACTACTTGTTTTTCTCTTAGAGAGTACTCATGTTTATCCTCTGATTTATCCTCTAAATTCTTACTAGCAGGCCCAGCACTGTTCCTTAGCTTGTCTAAGCTACAGTTCATGAATTGGACTAGTTAGAAACAGAATGGACCACCAGCCAAAAGAAATGCCTCCCCACAAAGCAATCTCTTGTTCCAGTTAAACACTGGATACTGTGTGTTCACCCCAGCCCAAACATCCGCATTTTGAGGGTGGAATATGTAATTTCTGTACCTGTATCTGAGTCTTTTTGATCTCCATTTGTTCCAACAGTGAAAGGCAACTTCCGTTTAGTCGTTCGCTCCTTCACCTCTTTGCTGCCATCGCTCCGGTCCAACTTTGGAGTCTTGGTTAGAGAAACTTTATCTTTATCCTACAAAGAGAAGGGACTGGATTAGCAAGAGCCTTCCCCAGACTGTGTTCACCTAAACCCTCCAATGTCCTACACCAACCTCATGCAGCACTTGTCCTTCCCTTTTCACCTTGGGTTTCCAGCATCTGGGTTTAGCATCCTGCTAAAAGCAGCATCCACCAAGCTAAGAAGCCCATCAGAGAAGAGCAAAGCCAACCAAGGTTGTTGCATGGTGCCAAAACTCCAACCAATTTATGTGAAAACAGAGCAGATGCTGTGTGTGAAGCTGCGAGCACAGGGGGTAGGCAAGCTGGGGTGCTGGAACCCAAGGATTCCCAACACAACCACCCCCATCACTTGGGAAGGGTTTCCTGATCCCCAGCACACAGAGCACGTCTGAGGGATGCACAAAAACCAGCACTAAAGCTTTTGGTTCCAAGTGGAGACCTGATGGCTTCTCCTTGGGACCTGAGGTATTTCTAGCACAAGAATATGGCATTACTACTTGAGCTTACATGGTAACATGTTATTCCAGAGCATATGCTGGCAGATGGTAACTCTGCGAACATCACTGACTGTCACAGGACCAGCACCGCAGCCAAACGCACTGCACAGACAGGGTAATGATTTCATATCAGTATAGAATCCCAGACTGGTTTGGGTGGGAGGGACCTTAAAGCTCCTCCAGCTCCAACCCCTGCCACGGGCAGGGACCCCTTCCACTGGAGCAGCTTGCTCCAAGCCCCTGTGTCCAACCTGGCCTTGAGCACTGCCAGGGATGGGGCAGCCACAGCTTCTCTGGGCACCCTGTGCCAGCGCCTCAGCACCCTCACAGAGAAGAGCTTCTGCCTAAGAGCTCATCTCAGTCTCCCCTCTGGCAGGTTAAAGCCATTCCCCTTGGCCTGTCCCTACAGGCCCTTGTCCAAAGCCCCTCTCCAGGTTTCCTGTAGCCCCTTTAAGCACTGGAGCTGCTCTAAGGTCTCACTGGATCCTTTATATGAGAAGCAGTATTATTTTAAGCAAGTGCTTCAGGACCGAACACTGTGCCACTGCTCTAACAACAAGGCCAGAACAAGCAGCTTTGTGACAGATCTGATTTCAATAACCCAGCAAAACCTGGACCCTGCGCTCCAGCTATGAAGTTAAATTAAAGACTCTCGAGTCACTAAATCACGCGAGACCATCGCTGGAAACTCAGACAAGCAAATCTCACAGAAATTCCCTTGTCGAGAGCAGCCCGGTCATGCTGTCTGCATCAGGCTCGGCACCCTGGCAGGTGCCTCCTGAGCCAGCAGTCACAAGACTGCAGCGTCACGGTGTACGTTGCTCCTTCCTCTTCCCAAGTTTCTGTCTGGCAACCAGACTTCACCCCCAGATTAGAGAGAAACCCTCTACTGGGATAGAGAGGTTCTGTCTGCACCCTCCTCACGATGGGCAGTGTGGCAGCCTCATGTCTGCACACCCAGCACTCGGCCCCTCACACCAGTCAGGGCTAAGAAAATGGGCTGGGGAATCCCTTTTTTGGTAAAGCAAGCGAAGCAAACCTGTCTGACAGGGGCTGGCGGGAGCCAAGGCACGTTTAGAGCCCAAGAAGGGCAGCCCTGCTCCAGAGCAGCCCTTCCTCGGCACAGGAGGCAGCAGAGCAATGGGAGAGTCAGCATAGCCAAAATAAACACTCCAGCATTTCACTTAAACACTCTGGATTTAAATGCTTTTGTCTTATTTCTTTTTCCTGATGTGAACAGAAATAGTTTGCCATAACAAATAACGCTGTTTCTATTGCCATCTGCAGTCTGGAGCAGCTGAGAGGTGGGAGGCAGGCCAGGGACCATGGATCACCTCCCAGGACCATCTGGTTGCAAGCAGGGATGTGGGTCTGTCCTTTCCCTTCCCAATTTAATGCAAGCTCCAAAAGCAACACTACACTTGAACCCTACTAACAGTGCATCAGTGCTGAGGACATGCTGGTGCAGGGTAAAGCATCATCGACTGCTGAGATGTGGCCCCATCACAAAACTCAACAGCACTTCAAGACAACAATCAGCCCTACAATTTTTACCCTTAAAAATGAGAGCCTCAGACAAGAGCATGAAACCAGAGACTACCATGTGCGTACCTCTTCCTCTGCTGCCTGTGGCTAAGGGTACACCTGCATCCGAGCTGCTCCACTATCACAGAGCCATGGGATCAAGAGGGACTTCATCCTGCTCTGGAAGTGCATTTGCACCTTTCAAAGCCATGTCCTGCAGCTCTGGTTCACCAGCACTGAGTGGTGGCAATCCTTGGTAAGAGACAACTCCAGAAGACTCCAAGGTGGATCAGTCATAGCTGATGCTTCAAAAGTGACACATCCCCGCGCTCATGGGGCGTGCTGCAGTTTCCTTACCCACACCCCTGGAGCAGGCTGCTCCACACCATATTTCAGCAGCAGGATACTCCTTGCCTGCTCTCGCAGCAGTAGGGCAGGACACGGCTGAGCCCCTGCACCCTGCAGTGGGACTTCCTACACTCCACCACTTGTTCCAGACACCAGTTTCATGTTGAGAGCTTCAACAAGAGGTTCATTGTGCTCTATGCAAAAAACCCATGATTTTTTCAGCGTTTTGTTACCTTAAAATACATTTCAAGTGGAGCAAACCCATCATATCATGTCCTGAGGCTTTTTTGCTGCCCAAAAAGCCCCACAAGCATCTCAGCTCCGGGTGTCAGTTGGCAATGCTCCTGCTCCTGCACCCCACTTCAAAGCCAAGATGATGGGTGACAGCTTGTTTCAAACACATCTTCTCTGAAATTGCCTTAATCTCAGGATTTGGCTGTGTGGTGTGAAAGCCTGAACCTGCAGGCACAAAGGGCTGTATCTGCAAGCCAGGTTAGTCTCCTGCTGCATTAATGCCAGGTGGGATCTCAGCGCTTGGGAATGAAGAAAAAAAGCAGGACATGTAAAAATGCAACTTATTGTAGAAAATTACTGCAGTGTTGTCAAAAGCTCTGAGTTGGGGGACAGAAAAAGTAGAGGAATTAGGCAAAAACCCTTCCGAGACCAGACACTGAGCCCAGCATGGAAGTGGGAATGGCTGCGCAGATCCCAGCGCTGGGCACGCTCGGGCAATGCTCCGTTTGCATTCACCCTAACGCTTGGAGCTGCTAATCCAGTAAGTTCAGCACAATTAAATACCAAGGAACGAAGGAAGCGGCAGCAGTCCCGGCTCCGCTTTGAAGATTAATTTGTACAGTAGCAGGATAACCTTTTATACTAATTGGAGCAAGGAAGATCCAAACTTTGCTCCCCCATGGAAAGCAGCGACCTGCTGAAGACGCCTGAAGCTGCTGGTGAAACCACCACAGAGAAATTAAGGCAGCTTGGAAAGTCATATTCTTGACAGTAACATGTGTTTGCGTTGTCTTCCTTTAAGTTTTACTTCCCTAATTATTTCCAACTTTGTAATGAAGACTGTCATCCTTTTCTCAAGTAAAAGCTGGTTTCAGTTTTAGGTCTTCTCATGTTTGAAGTAAGCTCAAACTCATCTGAATCAGATTTCACAAAAGGAACAAATCCCAATTAAACGATACTGCAGAGGAACGTGGATCAGCATCTGTGTGTGAGACAGGCTTGGGTCTTTCAAAGGCTGGGACAGCTCTTGCCAAGGGTAAGAGGGACTTTGGTGAATGAGAGTGCTGTTGAGAGCTCAGCAATAGAACCAAGTTCCCCTTTGTGGGTGTTAATAAGAGCTGCTTTGGCAAAGGAGATGGCAAACCATGACTTCAGGAAAAATCCCCTGCTGTCACGTTATGGTCTTAGTAAGGTTTACTATGGGAAGAACTCAAACAGATAACAAACTGGACCCCACCAGCTGCCTGATGCAATGTGCTGTGGTGACACTGACTTCTCTTTACAACAAAGATCTCTAATCAGCAAGAGACAGACCCTGATATCAACCTTCTTGGGTCATTTATGACATACATGAATAAAACCCACTTTCCAGCCTCACAAAGAACTCCATCTAGACCAGCTTACTGCCCCAATGCCGGTCTGCAGGGCAAACCCAAACATGTTGTTCTTTTTGATGCAAAATTGTACACTTAAACCCATGCAAAGAAATCTGTACTTCCAGTGTGAAGCTGTGTGACTCCCTAGCTTGCTTTACAGGACAGACCATGCATCTGCAGCCTGCTCCTCCCCTCCATCCATCCATGCCCACACACAAGCCATGAACCCCCTGCTTATGACCGAGGGCTGTGCCAGAGCAGTGCCTACACTTCAACACTGAAAAAACCTGACTCACATCCCAGCTGCTTATGCAAAGACTTGTATCACCAGTGCTGGAAATCCCCAAAGCCCTTTGATCTCCTAAATGAACTGAAAGTATCTCAGTTTGCAATGCCAGTAAAAAGCAAGCAGCAGTGAACAAAACCAGCACCGGGAGCCTGGGAGGAGAAGCCCAAAAGGACCATGGGCTCCAATGCCTGTACCCCTGGGTGATGCTCCATGCCAAGCTGGCACACCAAACTCTTGCTGTGGGCAAAACAACCCACAACCCTGCTGCAAAACAGCAAATGCAAGAGCGAGAGTTTCCCTGCACTAATACAGGCAGTAGTGTGTCATTCCATGACTACGTTCTGCCATGGGGGCAGAAAAGGGGCAGGAGAAGGGTTCTCACCCTGTGGTACGAAAGGAGTTAGCCACTGTTTTATCCAGAGAGCATGGTGGACATGATAGGAACCAAATCCCAGCATTACCTAAATCTGGGTCCTTTCTAGCCTTTCCAAAACCAGAGTACAACACATAGACATGCACACAAAGTTTCAAGAAGGCTGAATTTATGTCATTATCAATGCTGCAATAAAACATTTGAAGCTGAGAGACAACTGGAGCTGAAGCCCCATTCCTGCATGCCTCAGGAGCTAAGGTTGGTAAGAAATACAACTCAAAAGGACTATGGGCTGCTTATCTTCATGGCTCTGAAGTCACCGAGGGCTTTGCATGTTCTGTGCCCTCGGGGGTGGCTCTGTGCTGGACACACAGCCCAGCACTCATTTGTACAGTACAGGAAGGCCCTAACAGTCAGACAAGTTTCAAGAAGAACAGAGAAATAAGGACTGTGTTCCCTCTTCTGAAAATGGGAGAAGAGGGAGGAGAAAGAGCAAAAGCTGTGTTTTAACCTCTGCAAGCTCCTACAAGGAAAACCCAGGGTCAAGCACCATTCTGCTCAGCATTCAGTTCAACCACTGCAGCAAAAATGCAATTCAGATGATGCAATCGGGAGCATTTCCCCATAAAGAGACAAATCCTCCACCACAGCCCCTGCGCACGCCATGTAACCACGCAGTGAGCGGTCCCAGGCACATCAGGAAATGGTTTTGACAACTGATATAATTCTTGCTGCGGTGCTCTGCTCTGCCTAACTCATGAGTAATCTGCTCCTGGTATGGGGATCTGTGGATCTACACCAGAAAGGAGAATTATTCATATATGGCATGCATATTTCTACAAAACCCTTCAGTCTGAACTCAACCCGAGCGGAGCGCCCGCCCCGGGCAGGCTCTGTGCAGCCATATAAGGCTGGCCAGGGCCCGGCCGGCCGCCCCGCTGCCGCTGCTAACCCCAGGAGAAACAGCTCCTCACTTAACAGCAGCGAAGCAGACACAGCATCTAACACTGTCACCATGGAGGGCAACAGAGACATGGTCTTCAAACCACTCTGCTCTCATGGCTGCGTTGGCACAAGCGACATCACACTAGTTAATGCATCCCTTCCACAGAAGGGCAGGAGTAGAGAGGAAGGAGGAGTTCTCTTGTGATTAGCTCTACAACCGAAAGGCAACAGCTCACGTCCTCGCCCACAATGCACAAACCCTCCCGGAGAGCCTGGTTTAGTGTGTTCAAGAGCAGAACTCTCATGTTTCCTGCAGCACTCAGTGCACCGCAGCACCTGGACTGCCAAGCATCCTGCACTGCTGCTCGCCTTCAGTGCTGAGCCTCAGAGCCCAAACATGTAAAGCCTGTGTGATGATAAAACAACTGTTGGTATTAAGGTCACATTGACAGGAAACCACACAAGTGGCACTGCAGCTACTGCTGTGCCATGCTCTACCTGTGCACCACAGGTCCCTCCGTGCAGCACGGCTCCAGCTCTGCCGCAGCCACTCTGCCTTCCCTAGCAAGCCTCCACCAGCAAGCGTATGCCAAGTCCCAGGCTCAGGCCTTTGGAAGTGTTGACAGAGCCAAGATAGATTAAAAGCAGCGGCTGGCTTGACAGGCAGGTACAACAGCTCTGGAAGGAGGAGATCTAATCACTGCATGCTTTTACCCTGAGTCACTGCTCCAGCTCACAATTCAGAGTCAACCAGAAACAGGGCGATCTGATGCACCATGTCCTTCGACCACTCAGGCTGGATCTCAGCTCAGTCTCCAAGGGACAAGGGTGTGTGAGTTTCTCCTCCATTGAGAAGACCAGAATGAAGAGAGCAGAAAGGCTCTTCCCTGTCCTTACTCAATACCACTGGGTGCAGGTCTGCACTGATGCCTCTGAGTGGGAAGCATAAAATTATTTGTGTCCTACTTATTTAGCCAGCGGGAGACAACTCCAGCTCCTGGCATCTCCAGCGCCGCTCAACAAACCTGCTCTGTAAATAACATGCAGCCTTTAAGCTGCTGCGAGTGGATGAAATAAAATGGGAGCTGATTCATATTATAACTGAACCTCTCCCTGCCGAAGCACCTGCACCAACATAAAGCTTCTTATCCAGCGCAGTCAAAACCCTGTATTTACATATCCTGTGCTGCAGGGCTGGCCTCATTTGCCAGGGTAAATGCTGGTATCTCCCCAACACAACAGGGCAGCTGCTTCATCTCCAACATCCCTGCTCCCAGTTTTTTGCCCAGCTCCTGGAAGCCCCACGCTGTGCCACAGCAAAGTGCACATGCCAAGAGGAGGAGCGCTGCCTCCCAAACCGGATCTGTGCATGCACCATGATGCAGAAAGGAGAACAGATGCTACCAGCGTGCTCAATAACCAAATTTCTGCCTGGGATTTTCCCTCTGGTTATCTGCCATCTTCTTCATGTTGTCAGTAAGATGACCTCAATCAATAGGAGTTACTATCATCAACACATGTGGGATTGCAGGGAACATCACAGAGCAAGAGACACAGCATCACTGGTGCTCACAACCCTCAGATTCAGCTCCCAGGGCTGGGAAGAAAACTCCTGAGGGAATGCTAAGAAACTGGAGCAAGATGAAGGGAAGTGGATGATGATTGCTTCCTGAGCAGAATACAGTGGATGTAGGGTTTAATTTTTATTTAAAGGTAGCATTTGTACACAGCAACTATTTATTGGAAACTACCCATACTGAGAAGGATGAAAAAAAGCTGAATGAGAGGAGGCAGAGTTAAAGCCTGGAGCAAAGCAAGAATCTGGGAATGAAGAGAAGTATGAACTTATCTGTCCTTAAACTCAGACTTCACCTCAGTCACCTCACCTCAAGCCCTGTCAAAACCCAAACACCTCAAAGAAAACTCCAGAAGCAGTAATTTCATCAGAGCAGCTCACACTGAGTCTCTGGTCAGGCCATGCGCAGAGCCCAGACTCTGGGTGAAGCAAGATCAAGAGTCTGACACAGACGTGGCACTTACAGCCAGAGGAGAAATCCTCCCTTGCACACACACACCTGAGCCATCACTGCACTACTTGGTCCTTCAGTGTGGAGAGCCTTAAAAATGCACAGTGCTTGCAGAAAAGGCTCTTCCAAAGCATTTCCCCACAGCCAGTCCAAGTCAGGTCTATGTGGCCACAGCACTTCCCAGGAAGTGTGGCAGTCACCAAGAAACAAAGCGGATCCCATCAGCTGGCCCAATACCAGACACAGATTTGATTCATGATAACAGCCCGCAGCAGCCTCCTGACACATGAAATACTGTGATGGCTTGAAGGCATCAGAGACAGCATCCATAAAGGAAGGTGAGTGAACCAAACATAGTACCTTTTTCCCCGTTTGTTTCTCCACCATGTCGTTGCTGAGAGAGAAGTCTTCTGGCTGTGGTGTTTTAGAACACCCACCCTTGGGCATCGTTCTGCCTTCCTTACTTGATCTTCATTTATGCTGCCATTGCTTCATCATCAACCGTCTGTTTGGAGAGAGGAAAAGAGAAGTTAGGCAATCAAAAGGATCTTTACACTGGGGGAAAAAAAGGCAAGACACTTCCCACAGGGATACCCAGCACCCCCCAACTCTTCAATGGCAAACCGGGAGGGCTGAGTACTTCCAAATGCCAGGCACCACAGATCAGCCGGCTTCTGCACCTTCTGAATTAGGAGCAAGCTGGGACCTGCAGCAGCAAACACGACTTGTTTCATGAGCAAGGGACAGCCTAAAATGGATCGTGCCCAAACAGAGAGCAACATCCCTCCTGTTCTTCACCTCCAGCATCACTCCAAGCCCACATAAAGCTCCTTGCAGCTACAGCTCCATCCAGAGTGCAGCAATGCAGGGATGGATCCCTAGGGATGCGCCTGTGGCAGGAACAACTCTGCTGCCCCAGCCAGTCACACTGAATTCCCAGACACTCACAGGACCAGCACACAAATCCCTAAATTACAAAACCCACGTATAAAACACACTTTTTGAACATGTCACAATCATGAGATGAGACCAGAAAGTGCCCAGGGGTCCCAGTGTTCCCGGAGCGGTTTCTCCTGGGCTCCTCACACCAATACCTTGGGCTAGGTAGAGATAATTTGGAGAATAACAAAGCGCTCCCTGCTCCTGCCATGTGTTGCCTGGTTACAGAGCTGAAAAGACAACTGATATCTGAAATACAGCAAGGCACAAGCTGCAACAGGGATCAGAAATACTGGCTAAAACCAAGGTAGGTCTCTTTAGATGAACAAAAATATCTCCTCTCCTGAGACCAGAGGCTAAAAAGCATCTGTGCAACAGAACATCTCTGAGAAGTGACCCACATCAATCCCTACAGCAAAGGTCTCCTTGTACTTACGCTGGAACAGCATAAACAGGCACCATTTGAAAACTCTGTCCCCAGCTAATTGCCACCTGACAACACTACACATTGCACCCATTAACTTCTTATAATAGTGGCTGGGTTTCTGCAGAGCCACAATAGCAGGAAATCATCCAGGAACAAAGTCATGCAGCGCTCCATCACAAGATGGGAATTCTGTGGGCGGGGAGAGAGAAAGAAAACAGAGGCGAGGAGAGGAGCCAAAGCCTCCTGCCTGCTCAGGGCCGAGGGATGAGGCAGTGTGGAGCTGGGTCCCTGTCCTGAGCAGCACCAGAGAGCCCAGCACCACCTCACCTGCAGCAGCCAGGGCAGGACAGGGGTTTAAGGCTGGAGAAACACCAGCATGGTGCTTCCATCAGCCTTCTGTTTTAGAAGTTCCCTGGAAATCCCTTCATAACTTGCCTCGTTCACTCTTCAGAGGCTTTAGGGCCCTTTGGGTTGGTTTGTGTTGGTTTTGTCTTTAAAACACTGTGCTGCAGCAGCACTAACGCCCATATTAAACCACAGTGCTAAGACATCCCAGAGGTGACATTTTCAGCAGGAGACTGCGCTTTCCAAGGTGGCTAATCTTTTGTTCTAACTCCCTTGCCTCAGCAACGGGATGGTTACCAATGTTTAGGAATGAGGGCTTTGGGGCTTGAAGCCTCTTCCTGTCACCCTGGTCGACAGAGGGATGGTGGTGCTGGCTTTTGGGACCCCCAACCCTTTGCTTTTAGCTGAAAGAGCGGGAAAGGACATGAGCTGGCAAAGACACAAGCGGACTGATCAGCCCTCCTCGTTACTGCAGCTGGGAAGCAAAAACAGGGGGAAAGTACAGAAAATTCAGGATACCAACCCAGCACGTCCATACACAACAATGGGGAAAGAAAAGCTGTTAGAGTGAGGGATGAGCACAGAAATCTGCTCTTCATCATGTGAAGGACCTGCAGCAAGTGCCCAAGTTAAGCCCCACAAGGGCTGACTGAAAACAGCACCTTAGAAAGGCAGCATGTCCGTCCTCAGCATGCTGGGGGCTGGAGCTGCACATCCAGGCAGGGGTTCACTGCCTATGAGATGTCACATTCTACAGCAGCATGGCTCTCCTGGCGCTGGAGATGCTCCACCACCCATGGATCTGGAGCCCGGGGTGTCCCCTCCATGCTGCGCATCATCAGGGTCCCAGGCGCTGCAATTACTTCCCTTTAGAAGCAGCTTCAACCATTTACAGCCTCAAGAACTTCACTCTGTCAGCTGCCCAGAACCAATTTGTGAAGCTTAAGGATTTTTCCCCCTTGGTTTCATCTACTGGTGCTCATTAAGGTGCAGATGAAGGAGAGATGAGCAAGTGCCTGTGCCGGGGAGGAGGCAGGAGCACCGAGTCAGCAGGGAGGACATGGAGCCGGCCACCTGAACACATTCACTTCAACATTCGTTGCAAATCTAAGGAGTGGAAATTCAGACATGCCAGGACACAGAGATTTATTTGCACTTGGCAAAGGATATTAGAAACAAGCAGCTTCACTTATGGTCATGAGCAGAGGGACCAGCACGGCTGGTACCAGGACAAGCTCTGCTCCCGTCCACGAACAGCCCCAAACGAAAACCACAGCTTCCAGTGCCTCTTGGCCTGCATGCTGCCAATTTATTCCCAATCAAACTGCCCATTCCCGATGCCTTTGTGGCTGTTTGTAACCGGGATAGGCACCTATTCACGTGGAGCTTTGAAAACCTGTTTAACTGAGAAAAGGCCAGACGGATGCCAGATTAATTCTGCAGCCCTTCTGTTCCTCTAGCTGACTCATTACACTTGGAAAGCTGGCTGCCTCGCCGTGTAAACAGAGCACTGGCCTGGTTAACAGCTTGGAGGGAGTAGTGCATTTGCACAACAATTACCAACAACTCGCAGCCTTCAGTTCATTTTTAAGCACGTTTAATAAGACTCAGAGGGGAGGCACAAATTCCCGGTTTGGAGGAGCTATTCCCCAGCTCAAAGCATTTAGAAGGGCTGCAGGATTACAATTTGCCTTCTATCCTTCGCAATGTGGGAGCCGGACAAGACACCCCCTTTCCAGGACACTCTTCTCAACCCCAGCTCCCTACCAGGAGACGATCATCACCCTTCCTATTTTGTAAACAATTAACTAAGCTCCTTGAACGAGATGATTACACGTCTACCGCACAATGAGAAGTGGGAGACCAAGTGAGCTCAACGGAATATAATCCCTCGTACTTCTCCGGGAAAACAAAGGAGCCATTTACCTCTGGCCAGTGGCCAGCCCTGGCTGCGTGCACTGCCTTCCTGGTCCATGCCAGCCCCTCGGCCGGGCCGGCAGCAGCCCCCTGCACCGGCACGACACAGGTCCCACGCCTTTCCCCTGGGAAAGCAGCCATGGGCAGCGGGAAGTCTGCCCTGGGACTCGGCCAGCCTGGATGTGGCAGCTCCGGCCGGTTCAGGATGGCCGGCTCCAGCCATGGCCAGTGGGAAGGCCACAGTGGGTCCAGGCTCTGCAGTTCCGCACACATGGCTTTGCCTGGAGAAGTGGACACGACACCCAGCCCTGCGGGTGTCAGGGCACCCATGCTCCCCCCCCCGAGCACCCACAGCAGCTCCCAGGAGGGCGGAGAAACAGGACCACCGGGAGCACAAGCTGGATTGGGGCTGGAGCCGTGCCTAGCGAAGCCGGATGGGAACAGCAACGGCTCTGCAGAGCCAGCCCCAGCCACGCACACCCACAGGATCTGATCCTGTCCCCTCGCTGGGGTGAGGAACGGGTTGGAAATGGGCTTTATTTTGCCCAGGGCATGCCAAGCCAGAGCCACACACTGAGACCAAACACTTCTGGGAAGAGCCTCAAAAGGCAGTGGTCCCAGAAGGGATGGGAAGGGAAAGGGGAGTCTCATTTGTTCCTCTGAGATGCAGGATGAGGAGGAGAGCACTGCTGGCTCCATGCTCAGCCTGTCCGGCCATCCAGACAGCTACGAGGCTGCAAGGGACCAGTCGCACTGTTAGCCTGGATCAGGCTCCCTGTGAAGCCGATGGGCAAATTGGGCACAGATGTAGATGATGAAGCCCACCCTCAACCCAGCCAGCACCAAGGAGAGGAGACTTCATCACTGAAGCAAACAGACCTGGCGTACATTTAACCCCCCATCCCTTCCCCTCCTGCCTTCACCAGCACAAGCAGCAGCATCCCCATCTGTGACAAGAGAAAATGCAAACACAGAGGTCCTCAAATGCTTTCAGCTGCACATCCAAGGCACAGTGACAGCCTTCCCTGTGCTGCCTGTCCCATCCCATCTCTCCAACCCTGCTCTCCCGCAGGTCCCCGCACCGGCTCTGCTCAGCCTCTCGCATCCCGCTGTGAGCAGAGCAGCCAGGCTGCTGCCATCGCTATCTGAAGCCACAACAAATTAGCTCATGCCCAAGATCTGTGCATTGGAGCCTGCCCATACCCTGCCAGCTTGGAGTAAAAAAGATTGTGCAGACTTCTTTAAATGCCAGACAATAAGAAGAAAGCTGGCTGGAGGCTGTAACCGTTACACACAACTCCAGCGCAGGGATGGCAATTAGAGGCGCAGACGTTATTTGCACAAATCCAACACATTTGTTTGGTCTGAAAAGGTTGGAATATGAACAAGCCCCATCGAAACATGAAGATTTTAAAACCTGAGGCTCCTTTTGAGGACTCTGTCCCAGAAAAAACAGGTGTCTTCAAATCTCTGAAAACTGCCTTAAAATAACAACTCACACAGACCACGTCCAAAATTGGACTCCACCTCCCCCCACCCCCCCCACAAACACACACTGCAAAGCATGGGGAAAAGGACAAAAGTTAAGGTCTATCAACGTGCTGAGCTGTGTCCTTCTGCATCCCTGTCTGACACCTTCACTGAGATGGTTGTCACCCAGTGAAGACTGTGCCATACAGCGGCACCAGCTGAGCCTGCTCTAAATTCACAGTGTGTGTCTCTAACCGGTATATGTCCAACAAAGCCACCATCACACCTTCAACCTGCACTGTCCATGTGCACCCTCTGGCTGGTCCTGGTTCACTGACACGCTCCCAGCATCAAGGACCTGCTTCTCACCAGACTTCTTCTACCTGATAAAGCCCGCACAACCTAAACTTGCTCACAAGCACTGGTGGGACGTGCACTTTGAGAAACCAGGAACAATTGTTCTTCGTGCTCCAGCTTGGCTCTGGAGGACTAAAGTCCATCTTTTTCCATCATGGGTACATAAGCCCAAGAGCAGCAGGAGGCCTGCAAGCCAGCAGTGCAAACACAGGTGTTTCATTCAGCAGCCTTACAATGGCTAATCACAAAGATTAGCTATTAATGAGATAGTGCAGAATTAGCACAAGGTGCTAATTCCTACAGCCATCACCCAAAACAAGGGGCACTGAGATCTCTGCATTTCCCCACTCTGAACACAGCTGGCTGGAAAGCACATTTGCCTGGTGGCACATCTGGGTTTCATGGTGGCACATCTAGCACAGCTCTGTCATACCCTCACCTTCAACTCAACATCTTTTCTCCATTTTCATTATGGGGAACTTGGTATATTTCCGTTCCTGGCTTTTGATGGGGGATGTTGCTCCTTATCAGTTCTTATAGATAAAGTATCTTTCTTCACCTCTTTGCATGGCTTCTCCTCTACCTGTTCTGAGTCAGTATCCGGTACCCACAACAACTATCCTTTCTTCTGCCTTTCTCAAACATTTATTTTGCCTTAACCCACAGTGTTTCCTGACCTCCTGATGAGTCTGTAACTACTCATGTCTAGATGCACTTACATGTGGCTCGGGCAAGGCTTGCTTGCCTTCTCAGATACACACCATCCAAGCAGACTGAGTATGTTACTAAAATTAAACTGAATTAAACAATATTACTGAATTAAAGCAGTTCTTACTATTTCAATCATCTGTGAAACAGATGCCCTTTCCCAGTATTTCTTAGTGCACCCATGTCTTCAAGGCCCTCAGTCAAGATGATGCTAAACACCTCGCCAGGCACCGTAAATGTCCAACTCCCCAACAGTTCTCCAGCAATGACTCACTACATTAAACCAGCCCCAGCATCAGAAGACCAGGCAATGGTCTCAAACAGTGACAACTCCATGTTTTAGTATTACACTTTAACAAGATTATATTCTGGCCAACTACCCTCTGACTCAGAATACTCCAGCTGGGACCATTCTTGGGATGGTCCAAACTAAAGGCGAGCCCTGACAGCATCCTGCAGCCACGAACAACCCCTCTGCCTGTGTGGTTTCTCCGGGAGCCGTTTTTCCCTCAAACCCTTCCCTCAATTACCTATACGCAGCTGCCTCTTGACATTGCCACATTCTGGATGCTGCTGATCACCTGGGCTCTGGCCAAGGTTGCAAAACTGTTGTTTCAGTCATTTCTGCGAGCTGCGGTCTGGGAGTGGGATCAGCTGTGATGAAACCTTTGGAGCGGCCGGCGCGTTACAGGAAGGCTGGAGCAGTGTACAGCCCTGCCCCACCACCATTAGTCAGAGTGGAAGAGCTGATTACGACACCGTTTTCCTCTCGGCAGGAGAGCGGGATGGCTCCAGATCACCGGCTCAGACCAAAACCTGCCAGGGAGGGAGGACTCCGCACAGAAACCCATCAGGCGTCAACCAGAGAAGAGCTGTATCCACATCTGCCAGCACAATCATCTACCAGACTTCTTGTACATCAACCTCTTTACAACAGTGATGAACTCCACTCGGATATTGCCACAGCTGCTGCATATGGGAGGAAAATTACTTCCCTAATGAAGTACATCCTAAGGACTTAAAGCAGTACCGAGTGCACCTACAGAGTGATTTGCAACGCTAACTCTAAGCACCATGTATTGCACGTCGCACGCATTGAAGAGGAAAACATGCAGCCCTAAAACAGGAACAAAGTGCAACCCTGATGAGCTGAGAGGTGCCAGGAGTGCAAAGCCTTTACCTGCAGCTCATCATGGATTAAGCCTCCCCATTTGACATGCCAAGAGCCTGTACCGAAGCTCCTGCCAGCAGGGGAAGACGGGGATTCCCTGGGGCTGCTTGATTCTGGGAACATTTAAACAACACAGCGCTGCACAATCCACTCCATTCCCAGGACAGTTTGCTGCTGCTCGCTGTGGTTTGCTCTGCAGCTCAAGGGGTTCATGAGCATCAGCCAAGCCCCAGAAATGAGCTGAGCCTGATTTTCAAGACAGAAAAACACGTTAGCAAAGACAATTCCTGACCATCGCTGTTCTTGATTTGATGCCAGCTGAATCACAGTGACCCAAAGGGCAGCAGATGAAGCAGCAGCGACTGACAGTGCGCCAGCAGCGAGCTGCGTCATCTGCCCCACCGTGCCAATGGCAGCACGGGGACCTGGGCACGAGAGGCTGGCAGGGTCTGCTGGCACGTTCTGCTCTGTCCGAGGCTCCTCCGTGCTCCCCATCTGCGCATCTTCCATCTTCCCATCCCTGGCACGAGCAGTCTGTCCCAAGGGGAGGCTGTGGGGTGAACACCATTCCTACAGAAAGCTTGTGCCGGCCCCTGCAAGCCTCATCTGCTGCTTAGCTAAAGAAAGGGAAGGCTTGGGGAGCTAAAGGAGAGAAGAATGCACTCATGCTTATTTTCAGCCATCCACATTAGCACAGGAGTCTCCATTCAGTCGCTAAATCACCAATAACTTTGTGCCATGCTTGCCTCTGAGAATCAAAGAATCAGACTGGTCTGGGTGGGAAGGGACCTTAAAGCTCATCCAGCTCCAACCCCTGCCACGGGCAGGGACCTCTTCCACTGGAGCAGCTTGCTCCAAGCCCCTGTGTCCATCCTGGCCTTGAACACTGCCAGGGATGGGGCAGCCACAGCTTCTCTGGGCACCCTGGGCCAGCGCCTCAGCACCCTCACAGGGAAGAGCTTCTGCCTAAGAGCTCATCTCAGTCTCCCCTCTGGCAGGTTCAAGCCATTCCCCTTGGCCTGTCCCTACAGGCCCTTGTCCCAAGCCCCTCTCCAGGTTTCCTGCAGCCCCTTTAGGTACTGGAGCTGCTCTAAGGGTCTCCCTGGGCAGCACCTGCAGCCAGGCAAGGGCACAACAGGCAGATTTTACCAGCAAACTAAGACCTGTTCCTGTGAGTTTGGGCTGCTTTAATTACACAAATACTAGGAATGCTATGTATTCTTAAGTGTCTGTCTCTGCATATACATATGTACATGCACACACATGCACGGACAAGCACACACACATATACAATATACATACACACTGCGGTAAAACCCCAAACAAGACTTTTGCTCCAGTCCCATCTGATTTTCTGTGTTACATGCTTCATTAGATCAAAGTCTAAAGCAAAGCCCAGCTTTTACCACAAAGAAACATACATGACTTGAATAAGGCCTCAAACCCAAGAGGAGACAATGACCAAGCACATTAATTACAGGAGAAAGAAAGAAACTAAAAATGTTTTGTAAGAGGTGCCACGGCCACTGCAACAGGATCATTCAAGTTGAGGAGACCCTCAGCTTGGAGGTCTGCTGCAACCAGCCTCAACACAGCACAGGCTCAAGCCGTGGCAGATTTGAACACATCCTTTGGGATGTCTGTGTTTAAACTAGTGCTCACGATGTCGCAAGAGCCAAGTAACATCTCCCAGCTGCGAGCATGAGAGGCCATGGTAATCCCAGCAAAACATTTCCCTTCCTCCCTGTTCTTGCACAATTCCTCCCAGGTTCCCTCTCCCCATCTCAGCATCCTCGTGCCCACCGCAAACACACGAAGCTGCCTCCAAGCGTGGGAACCGCGGGAATAGTTTGGTGAATTGAGGAGCAGGGATTAGGCAACAGAACAGATCTCACACATCACCACTTTCCAGGCAGGGGCCCTGAAGGCATCAGGCTTTGGGGAAAAAGCAAACACAGAACTTCACTGCTTTACTCTTACTTGGGGTCTGCAAACCCAGGAGTCTTGTTTTGGCCGCCTGCCTCTTTCGCCTTTTCAGCTGAGGCCAGCGGGTTTGAGCCTAATGTTTCATCCATATCCAAACATACACTCTGCAGCAAAACTGGTATTTGTTTGCCATACTAGTCACAGCTTTTAAGTGACAGCAAGAACTGAAAAGACATGGACATTAAAAAAATACATGCACAGAACCAGAAAAACCCAGAACCTCTGAGTATCATTCCAGTAGGGAAGGGAAGACAGCAAGAACTTGGCTACTCTGATTTTCCAGACTAACAAAATGACTTTAGTTATATATTTACACAGCAGAAGCGCCATACTGGCTTCCCAAACCTTCTATTAACATATCGCTCTAAGTTTATTCACCCACCAATACTGGAAACATGCAGCAAGGATACCTGACATCGTATTGGCAAGAACCTGCCTTGAGCACAGAGGTCCTCTCCATCTGACACTGTCCACACAGGCTTCCATCAAGAAACTTCAGACACAGGCTTTCTTCCCTGGGAGGGTGCTGAGGCGCTGGCACAGGGTGCCCAGAGAAGCTGTGGCTGCCCCATCCCTGGCAGTGTTCAAGGCCAGGTTGGACACAGGGGCTTGGAGCAAGCTGCTCCAGTGGAAGGGGTCCCTGCCTGTGGCAGGGGTTGGAACTGGATGAGCTTTAAGGTACCTTCCAACACAAACCAGTCTGGGATGCAGTGATTTGGAAAACCAGCCTCCTGAACCCTCAAACACCCCAGGAGGAGATGTGCATCCTGAGAACATCCACAGCACCTCAGCCTCTGCTCCGGAGGAGTTCTCTTCTCCAGTAACAAAGCCAGGGCCATGGCAGACAGACCTCCCACCGCTGGCATTTGTAGGCGTCACTGTCCACCACGAGATGTGGCAGCCAAACCCACCACTACCACCAAACCCCAGTGCAGGGCAACGCATCAAAGCTGCAAACTCATTGTACTCCCAGCAACACACCAAACTCATGTGCCATTTTCCCTCAAGTTATGGAAAACACTGATTCATTGCTCACATTAAACTGGGAAGTCTGCAAGCATGAAAGGAACCTGAGAAGAGGAGGAAGTCCAGGCCATGTGAAGCTCCAGTTTTGCCAGGGCAGCGCTCCGGCAGGGAAGCCTTTCTCACAAACACAGCATGGAGCAAGCACAGCACAAAGGCAGCGTGGGGCAAGCACTGAGCTAGGAGTGGGACCTGCGTCTGCGGCACAGGCAGGGAGGGAAGGGGAGCACTGCGGAAGGGCTGCGGCGCACATTGCTGGGCTGCACGGCAGCCACACACACGGTGCCGCTCCCGGAGCTGGCTCCACGCGGTCGGAATGGCTGATGCTTCCTGCCAGCCACCACCATTCCCCCTCCCAGCAACACTGTCACCACGCTCCTCCGTGCTGCGGCTCCCCAAGCCCCACACGCTGATAGGAACAGTGGATTTCCCAGATTCTTTCAGCCTGAGCTGGAAGCAGAGCTCCATCTGTAGCTGTGCATCTGCTGACGACAGGCCACCGCCGCGCTCCTCTTTAACAAGCTGTATGACAGGGAAATAGAAGCTTGCTGTGGCTTCTGTGGGGCTGCGTGCACTGCAGCCAGCGTGGCAAAACAGCAAGCGGGAGTTTCTCTAAGCCAACCTCATGCCCCTGCTGCCGCTGCCAGGCACATGGGGAGAAGCACCTTGTCCATCACCTTCATCGCTTCTGCTCATCTTGGTTCAGACGTCAAATTCCCCATGCGGTTTTCCCATTCCTGGTCCAGCAAGTGGTGCTGTGTCCTGGCAGGAGCTCACGCCTGGCCCAGCACACTGCCAAGGACCCGGGGTGTAAGCTCGTAAGGACAAAGTGGCCATGCCGTTCCAGGGGATGGCAGGAAAGGTTTGAACACAACAGCTGGTTTGTTAGGAATCAAATTAAGGTTAATTTGTCGCAAATTTGCAGCTTTCCTCTCTCCTTTCTCCACCTCCATCTCTCAAATTGCAGTGCTTCTGAAGGTGATCTACTGTAGATAAAATACATAGGAAGACATTTACCAAAGAGTATGTTCTTGTATAACGGAAAGCTATTGCTGAATGTGTCATCAGAGGAGGAATGATGGAAAGCTGCAGAAATGTGCCTGCTCTAACGGATTGTTTCCTTAAGGACATGGGTCCCCAACCTTCAGAAACAACTGAGAGCCTCTCCTGACTTCGAGCCTGATGAAGTTACACGTACATGAGGCCTCTTGTAAGACAATCTGGTACAAAGGTGCTACTTACACACTTGCCTAAACAGAGCCAAGTTAAGCATACCTGGAGCAGACCTGACACGTGCCGCGTTGGGAAGCATGAGGCTTTGCAGATGTCCCTGGCACCGTGGCTCACTGGGGAGCACAAGCATCTTTGGCAAGGCCCTGATCAGACAAAACAGACGTGTGGCAAGTCGGGGTATAAAAACCCATACAGATTCCCTGCCACCTCCTTGTCTTCCTTAAAAAAGAAAGGTCTGTTTCCCAGCTGCGTGCTGGATTCACCTCCCCCAGCCTGAGGAACCCAGTGTGACAACACGGAGCTGAGGAGCAACACTTGGAGAAGGGAGGGATCAAAGTCAGTCTTACTGACCCCAAGGAAGAAGAACAGAAGCTGCAAGCGAAAGGTGGTGTCTGCCCCGAGATCAGCCCAAAGCCAGTTTGCAGACAGATCAAAATAACGTATGAAGTGCCCTGCAGAGCCAACCCCTGGAGCGTAAATCATGAGGATATAGTGGGGAATGGTACAACCGGAGCGGTGCTATTTATACGTGGTCCCCTAGGCCTGCATCAGGCACACACGTGCTCTCATCAGGATCACAGCAGGCAGAGAAGATGTTCTTGGTCCTCCCGGTAACACTGCACCAAGCACCACATCAGCAAATGGCTCATCCAGACCTGAAAACTGCTCTTACCCCAAAGCAAAGAAAACCCCAGCAGCTCCAGGTCCCTCTGCATGGTGAACCCCTGCCACCTTCCCAGCGCTTCCTGCAGCCACGCAGCCCTACCATGACACTCCTAACAAAACCAGTCCTCAGCACAGGAAGGACATGGAGCTCTGGGAGCAAGTCCAGAGGAGGCCATGAAGATGATCAGGGGCTGGAGCACCTCCTGTATGGAGCCAGGCTGAGAAAGTCGGGGCTGTTCAGCCTGGAGAAGAGAAGGCTGCGTGGAGACCTCAGAGCAGCCTTCCAGTATCTGAAGGGGGCTACAAGGATGCTGGAGAGGGACTCTTCATGAGGGACTGTAGTGACAGGACAAGGGGTAATGGGTTCAAACTGAAATAGGGCAAGTTCAGGTTGGACACAAGGCAGAAGCTGTTCCCTGTGAGGGTGCTGAGGCGCTGGCCCAGGGTGCCCAGAGAAGCTGTGGCTGCCCCATCCCTGGCAGTGTTCAAGGCCAGGTTGGACACAGGGGCTTGGAGCAAGCTGCTCCAGTGGAAGGGGTCCCTGCTCATGGCAGGGGTTGGAACTGGATAATCTTAAGGTCCTTTGCAACCCAAACCATTCCATGATTCTGTGATCTGAATTCACCAGCTCCTCAGCTGCCCGAGTGGCAGCACCGTGAGCTCCACACCCTGCAGGAGCAACACTAGAATTTCAGGGCTTCTTTTGCCTGTTTACCTTATGCTCTGCATGGGAAAGGGATGTTAGATCCTGCACAGCTCCATGCTGGCTTTGGAGAGAGCGTTTCTGATGCCTGGGTCCATCCCAGCTCTCCTCGGAGCTCTGTTTACTCAGGAGAGAAGCGCACTGCCCCGGCTGTGCAAACAGGAGCTGCCTGCACCGCACAGTATCGTGGCAACGTGGCCGAAGCCAGCCCTGCAAACTCACAACGTGTGCAAATTAATTTCATTACCCGCTCCTGCACATCGTGAGGAGAGAGAACAAATAACCTGCCTCAAAGTACATTCTGGTAATCATTAACACGGGTTAAGTTAACCTCAGGGGAGAGGGAGGGAAGGCTGGCCAGAGCCTGGCACTTCCCTGTTCACCAGAGCACAGCAGCACTTTTCTAACCTAAACCCCAGCCTTACGATGCGCTCTGCTCCCTGTTCAGCCCAAGGATTCTGCATTTGCTTGGCTGAACCTACCCATTCTCCCAAATGTTTACCAAGTAAAACTGACCATTCATAAGCAATGCTCTTCGCCTCCATTCATTCATGCTTTGATGTCTCTGTTCCCCTCCAGAGCCACTCTGGAGGCACCCACCCCTTCAGTGGAGCTGCCAGGATTGTACACGAAACCTTCTTTGGGGATGACTAAAGCCCAGGTATGCATAGAGCATTGTGGTTGCTATTTTACTTGAGATTAAAAACATCCTTCAGCCCAGCAGTGATGCTGGTCTGCACCAGTAATCCCTTTCCCTCGCACGCACACAGTGGAGCAGAAACTGAGATTTAAAACCCTGCAGCACACAGTAATTTAATCCAGTGCTGTATGCCTGGATTACATATCCCCTTCCCCAGAGCGAGTGGCACAAAATCTGCATTGTAGCAAAATACGTGTTTATGGAGCTGGAATTTTCGCTTATGGAATTCATTCAGTTACCTGAATTCTTGGAAATCCTGGTAGCTCCCATGTCACTCATGGCTACAGATGAGAATGAACCCATGGTTCTCCAACAGAAAGCGCTGGACAATGTGCAGATCCTCTGCCAGGAGTTGAGATCCCTCCCTTCCTGCTCCAGCTGCCTCCTCATTCGGAGGCATTTGGAAAACACCTCCCAAGATGCCCAGTTTGTGAGGATTTAGCTTCATTATGGAAAACTGAGGGGATCTCAGCTTGGGAGGAGAGCACAGCAGACCACCACAAACTACAGCAGGGCTGTGGCAGAGCTCCATCAAACCTTAAAGCATTATTAGTAAGCCATTAACAGGCACTGCCAAGAGAGACAGGCTTTAAGATTGCTTTACAAGGCAGTTGTCAGGGATTTCTGGATGCAGCAGCTTAATTTTCACTTTAAAAAGACCGTTGTACGAGCATTGTTTTATACGGAACCCCACAGTAATAAGCAGAGATGTTTCTAAACACGTTTCTAACGCAGCCCCGTTTTAAGACACAGACTAGCATCAGCACAAACAGCCTGCACATATCCACCGGGGTTTGGAGCTAGTCAGATCCCAGTTTGGACATGGCTACTGTACAAACCTGCTCCTATGGGAACACTCAGCTCCCCATGACACGGCCTTGGGATGGAGCAGCCTGACCCCAAATGTGCAGATACACAGAGTCCAAAGCACAAGACAGGCTCTTCAGTCCTGATCCCAAAGTCCATGTCAGTCCGTGCGCTCCGGTCCTCCCTTCCCCGGCTTTATTTTTGGAAGGCCAAGAGTGGTCTGCATATCTGCAATACTTGAAATGAACTCCCCAGCGGTTCCAAGGCTTTCTACTTGCTCTGTTTTCCAGAATATCAATATAAATAGATCTGCACAGCAATTCTTTCATGTTCTTCTAATGGCTAACAGGCTTGGTGCGCTGCTCTGCAAGTCAGATTACCCCAAAGAGCTCAGGAGCACAGTGACCTTCAGTCACTGAGATGAAGTCTTCCTTCTCCCCAGTATTCCTTCTCCCCCACCCCACCAGAGACCCTAAAAGGAGCAGGGTGAAGCAGTGGCTCAACATGAGACCTGGATGCTCCATTCCAATCACATCACCATTTCTCACTGCCCGCCTGCGTAAGCAGAGGTCTCCACTGACCAAATCTAAAGGTATTTTCATGTTCCTTTCTATTTCCAAACTGTTTCTGTAGTATGACCTATACACTGTCACAACCTATTTTCACTAAGTTACGGAAAAGTGTAAGGATTTGAATGCAAATCACCCATTCCTTTGGCACCAGCTTTCTGGGTCTGCGGTTTAATTTCACCAGCACTACAGTTTTCCATAGCATAAGTCAATGTGGAATCAAGGACTATCCACAACACCATTCCACTTCCATTTTAAAGCTGTACTAAACATCTCAAAGAACGCAGAGCCTTCATGCCATGAAGAGGGCAATTTTCAGACTTTCTCATGTCAGAAAACACCTGTTTCTAGTTCTGATGTACCATAATATATTGTCCCTAAGTGTTTGTGCAGGGAATGCTGCCAGTCTGGAGAGGGAAGCAGGCTCTCTGACCTCCCAGACGAGTTTGCCACAGCCATGCTGGATGGATGGGAGCCCTTCACCCAGCCAGTTTTCTCTCCCATCCTTCTTCTCTTGCATCTTTAACATGTGGCCAAGTCTTAAGCTGGGTTTTGTCCTCGATTTAGTGCAAGCTAAAGCTGATGCCATGCCATCAGCCTGAGGGTGTGAGTTACAACCAAGCCTGCATATGAAGCAATGTACTGAAAACTCAAGGGAAAAAGTTAACACCTCGGTACCACATGGGTACAATCTATCCCTGCCCCATCCCACAGAACCCCTGCTCTGCAGCGGCTGATCCCTGGGGTAGGTGTATGTAGACCACGAGCAGCCCAAGGAGAAGGACCTGGGGTGCTGGTTGATGAAGAAGCTCACCATGACCTGGCAATGTGTGCCTAAAGCCAGAAACCACCCATGTCCTGGGCTGCATCAAATCTCCTTACATTCCACCAGCCTCCTCTGGCCTCCTACCCCGTATTCCCAGAGTCCCTGCCCAGGGATTAAATTCCTACAGGAATGCTGCAAGTTTTTGACATGCTTTTCAGCCTTTCTAATCACTTGTAGTGGGCTGCAATGAGGAGCTAACGTTCAGGAAGCCACGGCTAAGATCCAGCAGTGCATCTCTAACCCACATCCAGTATTAACACTGGATCAGCAGGCACCTGGGTGACCGAAATCACCACTGTTTGTCTCTGCAGTTATGGCTTGGCTTGCTGAGAGCTGCCTCTGTCAGGATCACTGCCTGAATGAAGGTCAGTGTGGTGGGACTCGAGGGCCAGGTCTCCAACACACTGCCCAGCTAATGTGTCACTTGACAGAGGTCAGACCAGCCTTCACAGAGAACAGCACGAGTGACAGGGCTCCTTAAGACCAGACAGCAGCTACAACTGGCTTAAATGCCACTCGCTAACGAACCCATCCAGTGGTATTCCTGTACCCGGCACATGGGATCACACGATCTGGCTATTCCAGGACTGCATCACTTGGTGGCCGCCTCCACCTCCCGGGCCTGATTCATTTCAGTCTCTATAAACCCTTTCACCTTAGAGCCTCATGACTGAGACTGAGAGAGATTAAAGACAGCTTTTGTCACGCAAATCATGCTTGTTAGCTTAGGTACCAACCAGAGAGTGCGAGGACCAACCGTGTTTCCAGACACAAGCCGTGGTACATCTCAGCCACCCTGGTACATCCTGCATCCCTGGCCTTCTCCAGCTGATGCATGGGCATCACCAGGCTATTCCCACAACTCCATGCTCTTCTGGGACCAGAGATTCGCTAATGCCGGCACACCTGATACGAACACTGGCAGGTCCCACAGCACCAGGGCATCGTGCCTATGCCATGTCCCCAGTGCATCCCATGGTATTAGGATACATGGGATATTCTGGCACTGGAGTTACAGCAAAACATGGCTAGAATGAACATCAATGAATTACTCTGGAATACTCCCCAGGATCGCAGACTTAGCCTTTGGATGAACAAACCCATCTGCCTGGCTAGAGCCACGTGGAAGATGCTCCCCATTAGCCTTTTTATCGCCTATTTCTGCCAGGATTTATCCAAGTCTCTGTTCTCCATTTTGCAATGGATTAATTCACTCCAGCATTAAATCAAAAGGTGTTATGAGAGGAACAAATGGAGAACCATTGTTCTGCTTTCATAAAAGTACATCCCAGCACATCAGAGCTTTGTTCCAGGCCTTCAATGATAACTCTTCGCAAAGGTTGCTATACATTCTGGAATTCTATGTTTACTTCATCCACAGCCTCTACCCAAGGCCTCTCTGGTACAAGCTGCTCAAACTCCTCTTAACATGCCATGTTGTCCTGCTACAGGAATGCAGAAACACCAGCCCAGACACTCTCTCAAGACCCACTCACTGAATGCTGAAGGCTCCTGACCTTCCTGCTTATCCCTGAGCTGCCTCAGTTTGGACCTTAGGATGATTCCCTGTCCTCAAACATTGCTGCCAAACAGCTACAGATCCTCTTCCAGACTCACTCTGTTGGTTATAAAGTTTATGTTGCAGCATGCTTGGGTTTGTGCAGGACAGTAGATACGCTGTCCCTGGAGACATTCAAGGCCGGGCTCGATGTGGTTCTGAGCAATGTGATCTAGTTTAAGATGTCCTTGCTCACTGCAGATGACCCTTGAAGGTCTCTTCCAACCCAAACTATTCCGTGATTCCATTATTCTTACATTTTACATGACAAAACTCTATTATCAGAAGTGCATTTAGAAGCTATTTTAATCCACAGGCTGGGACAAAATAGCGCCTTTACAACTCCTTTAAACAAAACATCTGTCTGGTAGCCGCTAAGGTGGTTGCGATGGTCAGTAACAAGTGCCTACATGCATGGACTAAAAGAATATATGAAAGGTTTGCAAAATCACTCGCTGCAGGTTAATGCTTACCTGCAGCTCTTTGGAAGATGAGCAATACTGTACATAAAGCCACCAGCACCATGCACTGCTGGCACTGAGCCGGGCTTTTTGCTCAATGCTCCAGCAGTTCCACAAAGATAACAGAATCATAGAATGGTCTGGGTTGGAAAGGACCTTAAGAACATCTAGTTCCAACCCCCTGCCATGGGCAGGATGGAGGAAGCAAGGACCAAGCATTATCTGTAGTGAGTTTTACGTTGAAAAAAAGAGGCAGAAATACCCATGGACATCACATAGAGCGGGTCTCCATCTACCACGATTTCTCCAGATGCTCCACTCTTGCTAAGATGTGAACTCAGAGGTTTTTTCTTGCTTTCTAAAAACTGATTCAGGACAGTGCTTATTTTAGCACTGAAACCTGCAGGCCGGTCCAGAAGGAACAACTCAGCCCTCCATAGGAGCAGACACCCAAACCGCATTGATTAGGACAGGGCTTTGCATACTAATTTCCATTAGAACTGTTCCACCCCCATTGTATCAGACCCGTGAATGGTGGCATTGTCTCAGGGCAGAGCATTCTTCATACCGAGCCCCTGCACATGGGAGCCCTGGTGCTATGTAATAACAAAAACAAAATCTCAGCAGAAGTCCATTAGCATCCAAAGGGCAGGAGCCTGAATGCATCAGAAGGATTCTTTGAAAAGTAAGAGTGAAATGAATGTAATAAAATGCTACTATTAAGTGATATTCATTGTCCAAATTAAACCATCAGAAGCAGAGACCTTGACTCCCCAGATGTATTTAGCACAGCACATGCTGCAGAGCCAGGGAGCAAGGCTATTAAGAATTCTAAGCCCTGGACTTGCCCCAGGTATGGATTGCTTGATTTCTTCGTGAGCACTTGATCACATGGAACTATATCTGGATTCCCAGAATAAAACCTCTGATCTTCAGGAGGGTGTACATAGCTGCACACCCCACATACATGCAAATCTCCACTCACACCCACCCCATGGAAGATGCACACCAGGATCCACGGGAGCTGATCGATGCCCCAACACAGGGGCAGGTTTAAGACAGAAGAGAGCACAGCATTATTCAAAGCAGCTGGAGCTGAAAGCAAGAGACAGAAGGTTTTTCTAGACATGGGGCCAAACATCCTTCTTTCTGCAGATGCAGGAACACAGCAGCACTGGGAAGGGTGGACCCCTCTGGTAAGGAATGCCTCTGTTCCTCCAGAGCAGGGCAGAAGCCAGACTGCTTCAGGACAGCAGAACACACAGTGCCATTCCTGAGCTACGAGTTGGTTTGCTGGTTCATTATTTACAATTCCTAAACCTCTTGCACACTAAGATAAACCCTCAGCTATTTGCTGCTGCTTTAGCTTTCCATGGCCACTGCAGACCAACAGCCTCCAGATGTGTCCATGCAGCAGCCAAAACGAGTGAGGAGTGACCCTGGGAGCTGCGCTCATAGCTCTGCCGCAGCCAGCCGCCCTCTCCAGGGTCCCAAAACAGAGGGACGGGATGGAACTTCCTATGCCCAGGTTCCTCGCTCCCAAAACTCACCCCGAGGTTCCTTAACCTGCTCTGCTCCGTATCTACAACCTACCGCCCAGCTGCCAGCTCCTTTTCCCAGGAGTCGGTGGTTAATTCCCACACCACATGTACTCCGGGGCTCTTCCCCATCCACCTTGCTGCTTGAACCCTCTTTTTACCCCTTAGCTCATCCCTGAGCCCAGGAGTGCTGTGGGGACGAAGCACAACACACTCCCATGTACCTGCACAAACACCACCACGAGGAGCAGCAGGCAGGTCAGCAACTCACACTGTAGTAACAAGTCTCAGAAGATAAAACAAGCTCTTTTCTAATTTTACTAAGCCTTTAAGCTTTGGCCTTCAGAGTCAGCCATGGCTGGCAGCCAGCCCCGGCAGCACCCGTCCACAGGCATGCAGCTCAAAGAGCAGCTTGGGTGCAAGGCATGTATGCTGTGCTGCTCGTCCTGCAAGCTGAAAGGCTCCTCAAGCACTTTGGTAGCAGGGGCTCGCTGTCCAAGGAAACAAGAACAGGAAAGTAACAGACTCCAAGCAAGTAACTCACTGAGAGCAAACACCACAGCCCAACCAAGCCCACAAACTTGACTTCTAGCTTAGAGCATTTTGCCCTCTGCAGAGTACAAGACGGGCTCCAGGTCCTGCAGCCCAAGCTAAGTTTCAGTCTCGAAGGTGTTTTCCTGCGCTGTTCTATCCACACACTGCCATTCCTACATCACAACAAAGTAAAGGGCTCACCTCTACATTTTCCAGTGGTGGGTCACAAGCTCATGCAGGCTGCTCAACACCAGCAGCTCCTCAGGAAGCTACTTGCTCTGCCAGAAGCTGAGGTGTGCAGAAGGAGCCAGACGCACTCAAACAGAGCTGTGCTTCGAGAGAGAGGGCAAAGCACAAGCATCGCGTTTAAAAGGCATCAGATAATGGCCAATCATAGGACAGTTTGGGTTAGAAGGGACCTTCAGAGCTTATCTATCTAGTCCAACCCCCTGCAATCACAGCAGGGACATCTTCAACTAGATCAAGTTGCCCAGAACACATCCAGCCTGGCCTTCCTCCTGCGGCTTCTGTGCACATTAAGCCTGGCCCTGAGACAGCACAACAGTCACTCAAACACCACTTTCAGATTTTGAATGTCCTTCCTGCAAGAGAAGAGGCTGGCCAAAAAAATAAACAACATCCACTTGAAACGAACCCGAGGAAATTAGAAGGTTGGGAAGGAGTGAACATGCGATATGAACAGCGTGATTTACTAGCCAAGGCCTCCTGGAAATACGTCTGCATTAGAAAATTGCTTCATCACCGCAGTGCTTCCCACACCACGCTCCAGCACCGAGCATTTCACTTAGTTTCTTTTCTGTGTTGCTTCAGGGACCCTACATGTGGACATCTCAACACAAAGCCGCTGCCGTGTGCGACACACAGCATCTGCATATCAATGTCCCCCCGGCCCCTTCAACTCCACAGAGAAAGGGCCTAATCTGGGTTTTGTTCCCGGCCCCATGGCGCGGGAGCCGGGTTACACAACCCCTATTCACCCTCCCCAGCCCTGGGAACATCTTTGTAGCCCCAGACAGGAAAGCTGGGGGAGGAGGAGGAACACGAATGGGGCTGGAGACACTCTGGGAGGAGGGCTCGGTGGAAGGATGATGTGCTACATCAACCTCTGAGCTCTCCTCCAAGGGGATCACTATGGACCCTGCTTGTGGAAATCCAGCCAGGGAGACCTGCAAACATCCATCTCCAGCCAATTCATATGAACTTCTCGAGGGAAAAGAACCAAACATCACAGGAAGAGGTGCACTGAAGCCACAGCAATGCTGGGCTGTGCATGGACCAACTCGGGCAGGCAATGGGGGACATCCTCTGGGGAAGGTCCCAGCACTGCCCTGGACACGCACAGCGAGCATCACAGAGCGGGTGAGTGGCCACCAGCCTGAGCCAGCGTAGGGGGGTGCAGCAGGCCCAGTTCACCCTGCAAATGGACAAAGGCATCCCGGATGATGCAAGTGCCTTTGTACACCCCTGAACCAAGAGTTTCTCCCACAGTCAACACAGCTTTTATGTTAAAATCAGCTACCCAGGGATGTGCTTTCCACAGCAGTGCTGACAGACCCGTCCCATCAGCCAAACATCCTCATTTCAGTGGTGAACAGGAGCTGTGAACGAGGTTTTACTCCTGCACACTAACACCTCCCTTCCCACTGACCGAGTCCAACCTTTGCCTGCATCCAGAGAGAGCCCCTGGTACAGAGACTGCGGAAGAGAATGAGCAAATCCATCCTTTCAGGCCTGGTCCTTGCAGAACCACACAGTGCACCGCTATTCACACAGCTGATATCTCTGAGAAGCCACTTTTTGCACAACATATAGAACAGAAATACCAGGTAGCTACGTTAGGTGAAGGTTTGCTCTGTTTTAGGGTGTGATGCCAGCCAAACTGAGCCAAGAACTAGCCAGTATCCTTTAAAAAAGGAGAAATGAGGAAAACAGTTATCAGTGGGAGAGCAGTGAGCTCCCAGGAAGAAGATGTGTGTTACCATCTAAGGGACTTACTGTGCACTAGATGGGAAGAAAAACACATCCTCATCTTTCCACAGTTTAAATGGTAGGGTTTTTGTTTAATTATTGCTTTTAAAGGATGACAAAGTCCTGGAAAGAAGATATTTCATACACATTTCATGCACTGACTAAAACCGGAAAGGAGTTTTCACTTATAATGCTCTTAAAATGTAATCTGTAGCCTGTTCATAGTGCAGGCTGTGGGCAACTTGATTGTATTTCATGGCCTCTTCACCATGAATAAAAGCTATTCTGGAGCTGCACCGAACACAGGAGCCCGGCAGGTAAGAGGATCCCAGCCCTGCCCGTGAGGGCAACCTGATGCCGTTCTATAAAAGGGGAGAGGAAGGGAAATTACTTTCATTTCTATTAAAGAGCACAGATTCCCACTGGAGATTGGGTCACCTCCCGAGGCAACAGGCAGAGGAAATCCTGACACTGCACAAGCTCATGCAAGTGAAGAACCAGGATACTTTAAGTGCTTTCGTGGTGAAAAAGCCCAGCCTGGTTTGGGTTGGAAGAGGCCTTAAAGCTCCTCCAGCTCCAATTCCCAGCACAGGCAGGGACCCCTTCCACTGGAGCAGCTTGCTCCAAGCCCCTGTGTCCAACCTGGCCTTGAACACTGCCAGGGATGGGGCAGCCACAGCTTCTCTGGGCACCCTGGGCCAGCGACTCAGCACCCTCACAGGGAAGAGCTTCTGCCTAAGAGCTCATCTCAGTCTCCCCTCGGGCAGGTTCAAGCCATTCCCCTTGGCCTGTCCCTACAGGCCCTTGTTGAAAGCCGCCCTCCAGGCTTCTTGCAGCCCCTTTAGGCACTGGAAGGCTGAAGAACATTCTCAGGCTTAAACACACCAAATAAAGCCTCTGTTCCTGTAAAACCTGATGCCTGATTATCAGTCAAGGCCAGCGTATTTAGCCTAAAATTGGGTAATATTGTTTTGTGGTTGTTAATAGCCAAAGCCGACAATGCCCCGCTCTGAACAGACGCTGCCGAGCAGTTCTCAGCCTTTCATCAGGACAGCGTAGGCGTTGAATTCTGGAGCTAATCACCTTAGCAACGGCTCTAAACATATGTGCAGTGACATCAGCTGATTCCTGAAAGCTGTAAATAGAGGATAATAGCACGAAAAAATTCTGGGTGGGAGCCAAGACCTAAAAACCATACTATTAAAACACTGCCTGTAATTCAATGTATGCAAACTTGTTTGCGTCCCCGCTCCCCAAAACCTGTGTAATTACACACCTACCAGCACCACTGGTGATTGTTCCACTGCAGGCTTCTCCCAGATTCAGTGATTTCCCAGAAACCAGGGTTTAACAGAAATCCTGCTTCAAATCTAACTTTAAAAGCCTGGAGAGAAAGAAAACCCTGGCAGAGAACCCCCACACAGCGCGAGGGAAGGCTCAAGGGCACCTGCTCCAACCCAACGGGTAACATCGACTTAGGAGAGTTATCTGTAAATAAGAAAATAAACAGTGTGCTGATGGGCTTTATCACTGACTCACGCAGAAACTGGGAACAGGAACAGGGGCAAACGCTGCTCCAAGGACGCGCTGCCCAGCCTGTGCCCTTGCTGAAGAGGAGTTCCCGCAGGAAGAGCCCATGCTGGTGAGCAGACAGAGCGAAAGGGGCATATTCTGAGTTGCCTCATGTTGGTACCTCATTAAGATCTTGAACTGCCTGTTTAGGGAGTCCCTCAATCAGCCATCAGTGTAAGACACGAGAACAATATACTTTTTGTTTTTCTCCACTGGTTGTGACCCATATTCCTGAGGTCTGTTGTGCAGGATGTGACCTGGCCGGCTAAAGAAACCTTTGCAGTGCCCTCCATGTCAAGCTGGCACGCTGGGAGGGAGAGAAGGAAAGTGGAGAAATGGGCTTAATAGGATTTTCAAATGTCCAAAAATATCTTTAGCAGGCCCATTTACGCAGAGCCTCAGCACTCACTGAACTTGAAAGCAGAATTTGCTGTGCAAAGAACACAGCTTGCATGCTAAGCGGGCCCAAGGAACGCTGCTCCTGCAGCACAAAGCCACCGGCTCCTTTGCCCTCTCCTCTGGATAAACGAATGGAAGAGAAAGGCTGAGTGCCATCTTCATCAGGGCAAGGAAGGTGCCGGGGGGCTCAGTGTTGGTGAGGTCCCTTGGGTGCAGCAGTGGCACGCTCGCCTGCAAAGGGACCAGCAACTCGAGTTCATTCTATTAGTGAAGTGCTCTACGTTATAAATAAAATAATACTAAGGCTAGGGAAAGAAAATGCAGACTTGAGAGCAGCCTCTGAAGCAGGATGCAGCATGGAGCCAGAAGCAAGAAATTCCCCCTCCTCTCTTCTGTGTAGGTTGGGTTTTTTTTCCTCTGTCAATTAAGAGTTGCAAGGAAATCCAGTGAATTGAGATCAGCAGTGTTAATCGTTATTGCATGTGGATTTAATTAGCATTATTTTTTAACTACAGGTAATTTACAGTGCCTCACCTCAACGTGCAAGCCAGGTAGTGCCTCTGCGCACGAGAAAACCACCACGCCAAGGATAATCCTGCCATTTGCTTGCTGCCTTTAATTTCTGTAATCCCTGGTTACCAGTTCCAGCAGGACTGCCATGGTTACTCCCTGCTCCTCTGATCAAAGCTCCTGCGCACCGGAGTGGCAGCGCTTCTGCTGAGATGCTAAGAATAGAGAAGCCCCTTTCCTGAGTGCTCACTCAGGTGGGATGCAGGGAAGGAAGGATGGATTCCTGAGAACCATGGGGGAGAAGGGGATGGTGCAGGAGGACGCTGCCCAGCGCTGGACCTGCTGATGGACATCCCATGCAAGGAGGTGCAGCAGCATCTCCTGCTTGCTGCCTTTCTTCCCCTTGTACAAGCTTAGGCTATCAGCCTGCCCTCCGCAGATCTCTACAAGGTCTGTTTGGCATCTTTACCATCTATCTTGCTTTTCTGGAAGTCTCCCTCTGTAGCCTGTATCACCGTTTGTGAATCTCGGAGCTCTGGGAGGCAAATCTTCACAGAGACCCCATAGTTCTGGATCGCTGTTTCACCATGGGAACTGCTGTCACCCTGGTACAGCCAACTCATCCGCAGACCTGGCTTCTGTCTGCCTACGGAGTGACCTGTCACTGTCACCCAAGAAACTGACCAATTCAGAGAGTCACACTGCAATGAAGAGACACTTTGAACAGTATCCTGTGTGAGCTGAGCTGGCTTCCCTTAAGGGCATCACATCTCCAATCAGTCAGCTCTCCAAACCGGAGCTGGCTAAAATCTTCCAGCATTGTGAATGCATTTGCAGAGCACCAGGCCTGGCAGCAGCGAGGCACAGGATGGACGGACCAGCCAACCACAGAGGTGCAGGTGAGACTGCCTGGCAGGACCCATGAACAGTTTGAAGTATTTTACATGCTACTGCCTTATAAAAGCTTTCCTGTGTTTAAATCAGTAACACCCCAAGCTCTACAGGGATGTACGCACCCTACAGCTGGAGAGAACAAGCATCACCTCGTCATCTGAAGACCTCTGCAACGTCCTCTCAGCAGCACGTGCAATGCTGAGATGTCGATGCACCCCTGGAAAACACCTTCCTTTGCTACGGCCCTTCCTACCTCCATTAGGTCCCACTACAGGGTGGCTTGCGGTGCTGCGCTCACTCCCATGGTAACAAGAAGACGAAAGAATGGTGGCCTCCCCTCCCCAAGAAGGGCACAAACAGGCTGGTGCGAGTGTCATCACAGCTAAGAAACACAAGGAAACTGCAGGAAAAGCTCTTGCATTCACCCTCTTTTCTTTAGAGGAAAGGGACCTATGCCTTTAAAAGCAAATGCTCCAACAACCTATGGAAGCTGGTGCACATGTGCCCGGAGATAAACAACATCATGGCACAGGTAAGCTGTTTACTCATGATTTATCACACCATCTCCCACCTAATTGCATAGCTAAACAGTCAGTCATTTTAATCCACATAAGCAGCTTAAGCTTCCTTATGTAGCTCTGCAGCACTGCTCACTTCCTGATTTGGAAAGAGTAATTCTCTAAGTCTTGCTCTAGAAGGTACAAACCCCACCATTTTCACAGAAACCCTGCACAGATGAGGTGGACACATAGGACAGGTATCTCCTGGAAAGGGGCCCCAAACATCTCCTTCATACTCAGTGCCAGGCAATGCAGAGGATTTTCTGTGAGAGACCATAGCAATTTCACATCCAGATGCAAGCCTTTGGTGTCAGGGATTGCATCCGGATGTGAATGACCAAGTCTGTTTCTAATCTTACCTTGAATCATACCCTTAGCCAAAATCTGGCCATTACCTTCTTTCAATAAAGGGAAGGGACCTTAAAGCTCATCCAGTTCCAACCCCTGCCATGGGCAGGGACCCCTTCCACTGGAGCAGCTTGCTCCAAGCCTCTGTGTCCAACCTGGCCTTGAGCACTGCCAGGGATGGGGCACATTTGATTTTTTAGATCACATTTTCAAAATCCTTGGAGACCCACACAAATGAGCATAAAAATCTGCAAGGGTCCACCAAAAACTGCGTCCCCATGCGCACAGAGACCCCCCCGTCTCCAAAGCCCTTAGTTCTCAAAGCGCATTTCAGCTTTTCCACACAAACATATAGATAAGCAGAGGTAACAGAACTTATTTAAACGTGAAGGAAACCAGGGTTTGGGTTACATCAAGCTCTTCTCAATGCTAGATAACCACCGTGTTGAAAGTGAAAGCTGCCACATGAGAGACTGGAGCTCTGCACGCTGCTCGCACGCCTTCCGCTCACAGCCACAGCCAAGGGGGATTCCTGGCTTGCAACACCGGAGAACTTTACCCCCCAAAACCACCATGAACTTAGGCCGGTGACCCCAAGCCAAGCTTCGAAATCATTCCCGATACAACCAGATCAAAAGTCCCGAGCTGGAACCGCCTGCCTTTGATACTCTAAACCCTGTTACCGACACCGGGTGAGACCATGGGGCTGAACTCCTCCTGCAAGAATTCTTTACAAAATTTATTCCACCATATGTAAAATTCATCTGTGTAGTCGCACACCCTTGTAGGCTTGAATGGGGAGAAGGAGTCTTTCGACTCCCAGTGCAATTTATTATTTAAGAGCAGTAAAATGACAGCGCTGATAGGGGAGCTGCAGTGATGTAATGGGTAATGCAGTTCCGCTCGCTGCAGAAACCGCGCTGTACATTAGCGGGCTGGCGAGGGTGGTTGCTCCTATCAATTATTTATAGTGTTCTGGCGCGCAGCCTGGAGAGGGTCACATCGCTGAAAGCTAACTTTATCTGCATTGTTCCCAGCCTCCTGCCCAGCTGTCACTCTGTCCCTAATTTAATACACCCAGCGCAATGAGGAAGGATGCAGGAGTGCTGGGTTGGGCCCAACCAAGCTGGAGGAGAAGGCAGGCTCTGACCATGGGCTGCTGAGGTCTCAGTCATCTTTGTTATGGTGCTGGTTGGGCTGTTTAAAATCTGCGTTCGAGACTAACCTCATTGCTGAAATGGAACCTAAACGGTTTCAGGGCAAGTGTGCTCAAGAGGGGTGACAGGTGGGACATCCATGGTGCGATAGGATTCTCCATCTCAGTAACTGTGCCACCCAAAGAGCAGGCTGCACTATGTGTTTTCACAGAATCACATAATGGTTTGTGTTGGAAGGGACCTTAAATCTCATCCAGTTCCAATTCCCAGCACAGGCAGGGACCCCTTCCACTGGAGCAGCTTGCTCCAAGCCCCTGTGTCCAACCTGGCCTTGAACACTGCCAGGGATGGGGCAGCCACAGCTTCTCTGGGCACCCTGGGCCAGCGCCTCAGCACCCTCACAGGGAAGAGCTTCTGCCTAAGAGCTCAGCTCAGTCTCCCCTCGGGCAGGTTAAAGCCGTTCCCCTTGGCCTGTCCCTACAGGCCCTTGTCCCAAGCTCCTCTCCAGGTTTCCTGCAGCCCCTTTAGGCACTGGAGCTGCTCTAAGGTCTCCCCTTAGGGAGCCTTCTCTGTGTAACACAGCAAGAGCTATTCAACAATGTATGTAAATATTGGGGGGGGGGGGGGGGGGAGAAGAGACAAGAGAAAGCACTTGTCAGCTCTCCAGAAAATATATTAAAAATTAAAATATATAAATATATATAAAAGGAAAAATACCATCATTTTCTGTTCCAGCTACGAACTGGAAAAGCACAGCCAAGGGCTGATTCTCCTCTATTTTTCCACCAAGGGACTCCTCAAGCCTTTGTCCCTACAACTCACCACCAAACCTCTTCCATTGTTCACCCCAAAATCAAATCAACCATGGCCACTTTTCAGACCTCTGAAACATGCTCTTAAACACACTGTTCATTTGGCCCCGTATCTATATAAAAGCTATTACATTTTTATCTTTAGCTGCTTCAGGGGTTTTGTTACTGCAAGAGATGCTTCCACAGGGAATCACTCTAGCAAATATCAGGTACAGGAAGATGAGCTGCTGCTTGTGCAGCTCCCACACCCAGTCTTTTCCCACTGACCAACGGGATTCACGTATCCCATATGCTGCATCAAATACCTCTCCCATGCCTCAAACTGATGTCAAATCCTGCTTCAATGAGAAGGCATTTTTCAAGCCTTGTGAAGCCAGGAAAACAGCCTGGGTTTTCCTGCGATTGGGACTGGATGTCTTGTTTCAAGCAACAAGCACCACCCAGGTTTGGTTCAGAGGCACAAAACAATTCCAACGATCAGGACTGAAAATAGCACACGGCACCATCATGAAAAACACAACATTTGCACCAAAGGGAAGCTGCTGGAAAGGAACACAGAGGCCCAGAGGAAGCAGGTTTGTTCTGCGGCACAAACCAGGGCCCAGGAGAGGCTCCTGCGGCAGCACCATTGGGACCGGCACCTCCAGCAGCACCCAGCACACCAGTAGCAGAGAGGAGGCAGCACAGACTCCACCCAGAGGCTCTGGTAAGGAGAAGGCGACAGCTAAATCCATGTGTGTTCCCATGGTTCAGCCCAGCGCAAGACAGAAAACCATAACTAATCTCACTGTGAAAACCAGCACTTTCGGTACCATAGAAATCTGCCCAAAATGCCAAAAGGGGGGAACCAGGACAGCCATGGAAGGAACAAGCCAGTGCCAAAGTCGGCACCACCACGGAAAACCAGATTTTGACCAGGAGCCGAGCATGGAACGTGCAGACCACGCTCTGCTGTCACTGAACCAGAGTCTTCAGGGCCTTTACATCCTATCCGAATCCAGGATTATTTCCATGGCAACTATCTGGAGAACTTATTAAGTAAAAAAACCCAAGAACAGTTTGAACACACAGAACCTACATTCATAACGTACTGACTAAATTAGCAGCACTGAGGTTTTCAGTAATCAAAATAAATCAAGTTCTAGCAACTCAAATCTTCTCTTTGTCCCAGCTAAGAAGAAAAACTTGATAGTAACATCAGTGTAGTGGGAGGAGGAGGAATTACAGGTTTTCTAAAACCCATACAAGCCCTATATAAGCTAAGTCTTATCCCATTCGAGTGGTTCAAGAGATTATTTTAGTATCTGACAGTTCAAGGACTGTTAAATAAGGCTGAGTTTGCAAAAGACGATAAACTTCATTGCAAGGCAGCTACTGGAGAACCAAAAAGATAACAATCATGTGGCACAGAACAGTTATCTAGTAGAAAACTTCACTGAATCACCTCAAATTTGTATATAAAAAAGCATAATTTCCAACTCTGTCCTGCCAGGCTTTGTGTAGTGCTGGGTATCGCTGGTCTGCCCAAAGCAGGCTTGGACCAACACCGTCCCATATGCACTGGATGATACAACACACGCAGCAATTGCCTGCTCCTGCCTGATCCCAATCCAGCTCCTAGTGCCTAATCATACTCCTCACTTCACTCACACATTGGCTGGAACAGGACAGGAAAATTCATTGGTTCTTTACCATATCTGCGCTGAGGCGCTGGCACAGGGTACCCAGAGAAGCTGTGGCTGCCCCATCCCTGGCAGTGTTCAAGGCCAGGTTGGACACAGGGGCTTGGAGCAAGCTGCTCCAGTGGAAGGGGTCCCTGCCCGTGGCAGGGGTTTGGAAATGGGTGAGCTTTAAGGTCCCTTCCAACCCAAACCAGCCTGCGATTCTTTGATTCTATATTGAGCTTGGAAGATTCACGAGTTTGGAATATTTGCTTGGAGAAAGGACAATTTGCTTATTAGAGCTAATTTCAAATAGATTAAAAAATAGCAGAACCTGATATTAAAACACTGAAAACAATCAGTCTTTCTTGATTCAATTATTCTGCAGCCAAATTCCCGTTTCCTTCCAGGATCTCTCTGCAAAACAGCAGAGGAGGCGCGACAGAGCACTGGGGAACGGCCGTGACCAAAGGAATACGCTTGTGTCTCCAGCAAGGAGCACATCCCCCATGCCACAGCGACTGGAAGGTGGCAAGGAGAGGGGACAGGGACACGCCGCACATCGCACTGGCACAGCGCCACACAAGGGTGCAGGACCTGGTCACAGGCTTTGTGCATTCCCCCTTCCCAAACTCAGAGCCCTGCTGTAACTGAGCCTCAGCTGGGCACTGCAACAGCAACCACGGTTCCTCCTAAGCACGGGGGTGATGGGGACATCACAAAGTTTTGGCAGAACGCGAAAAAAATGCTGCCCAAAAAATTTCGTAACGGTGAATTCAGAGTGAGAAAATAAGTCTTAACAGGGATGATTTTGCAGGTGCTGTTAAAGAAGTGGTTAAATGAACCGTTGGCTCCGTCGTTAAGTTCAGCTCGGGATATTATAGGCATTATCGATTTACCTTAGATCAACCTGGAAACTCATTTCCAATGGTTTCTAATGGAACCTGGATTTTCTCAGGCCCAATATGCCTCATGAGGTTGAGCCTCCTGCAAGGAAATACAATACCATAGGATTAAAATGGCAGCTGTCAGACAGACAACAGCCCCATTCATTTAATGAAGATAGCCCAACAGTGATAGGGATTTCTAAAGGCTACTCCAAAAGGCTGCTCTGCAATTAAATAGAGTGGTAAGACCATCGTGGTGAGCATGGCCTTATGAGTACCTATAGATAATGGTGTGCACCTGCGACTCGGGATTTACAGAAACCAAAGGGAGGTTATTTAAAGTTTATTTCTGCAATATCAGCTTGCACGCACTATCAATAGGCCTTTGAGAGGCAATGCTGATTAGTGATTGGAGCGGAGAGGGGCAGTTTTGGACCCCAGCTCCATTGCCTGCTCAGCCACGAACATACAAAGCATTTTGGCAAATGAGTTTTTCAGCAGCCGCAGCTGTACGGCACGCAGAGCAACACTCCGGGTTCTATTCTTAGCCAAGCAGGGATGGAGACAGCAGAGCAGATGCACAACCAGTAAACAACTCTTCCCTACAAGCAAAGCCATTTTAAAGGAGTAAATTCCCTCTCGAACAGATGAAGATCTCTGTGAGGGTGCACGAGCATCAATCCCACTTGCAGGCACTCAAGAGCACCCGAGAAAAGGAAGTTCTGTGGCCAGCTGAGCACAGGAACAGGCAACCTCGTAAACAACCAGACTCCACAGCCTTCCTCTCCATCACTTACCAAGCCGGAATGGCCTGTGTCCTAAGCACCATCCCGCCTGCCTCCAGAGCAGGACAGGCCCCCACTCCCAAATATCACACACTGAGGAATGCGGGATGAAAGCAGGGAGCAGAGAATGCAGTTTTGACCAGGACAACAAACCATCAACCCTCCATCTCTGCTTCGGCAGCAAGAGCTTCACCAGTCACGGAAACACTGTCTCCTCAATAAAATGCCCTGTAGCAGGCTAAGCCTACCGGAATACTGGTCTGGTATTTTAGCCAGAAAAAAGAGTATTATTCCTTTATGGACCTGAAAGGAAAAGATTTTTCTCAAGCCTCAGGGGAAAAGATTCCTTGAATACAAAACCAAGCAGGGAATTGGGTAGCCTGAAAGGAGGCTTCCAGAAAGGTGTGAGCATAGAAAACACGAGCTCAGAGCAGGAAGGAAATCGTAACATTAGCTACAGACTTTGAACGCAGATCTGCATCACCAAACACCAACAGTGGGCAAAACACTCTGTGCCAAACAACATACCACACTTGATCCTCAGCTATTTCCAAACTTCATCTGCAAATGCACCCTGTCTCGAGACAAACGAAAATCCAGGCATGATAGATACATGGCAATTAACCACAACCCTTATGGTTTGTAGTGCCTCGCGAGCAAACGAGCACTGCCCTCAGCCCCAAGACATCCTGCGGAAGCAACCGGCCGCTTGCAGAAATCACCCAGCACTATGTTCTGCCCATTCTCCAGTTCTGCCCGTCTTACCCCGCAGCTCCAGGAGCTCCTGCCTCTGCCGTTGCCCCTTCCCTTCTCTTCCCATTCTCCTCCTGCTCCTTCCCTTGAAGTCACCAGTCCCACTGCCCTCCCTCCTGGCAGCGGTGCCAGATGTCAGCCTGACCCGCAGCCTCCAGTTTGGGTCAGTTATCAGGGTTATGGTGCAAGGGGAGCGATGGGCTCCAGAACTGCTGGCAAATAGAGCCCCAGGCTATTTCTCCCAGTAGCAAACTGCCCACAGCAGAGCTGTGAGTCTGAAAGACGGTTCATGCACACCACAATGAAAGCCTAAGGCACCGAGAGCTGAGTAAGGTGACCCTTGACTATGTTAAGCATCAGTCATTCGTAGAAGTGTCACTTACTGCACAAGGGGGATGGATGACTTGAATGCCTCCTGCAAGAATAACTGCACACTGAAGGCAAGGGCTAAAGTTTCTGGAGAAGGGATGCTGCTGTTTGCTGAGAAGGCGATGCTGCAGCACTCCAAGGAGAACTACTCAAAGACCCTGGGCTGCTGCAAGGAGATATTAGAGGCACTCATCGGGGAACATCATATGTATTTAAACCAAAACCAGACCTGTATTCTTGACCAAAGTCCACTCCTTGAAGGATGTGCCCTGATGAAGGAACAGCTCCAAAGCAATGGTATGCAGTTTGCTGGAAGGAGAGAGGAAAGCTTCAAGCCTGACATAAACCAGGGCTCAGATTCCTCTATCATCCCGAGACTGCACCACAGATAAGGCCGCGTCAACTTTTCCATTTGAGCACTCTCCCCTCGAAGGTTTATAGTCAGGGTGAAAATGTTTTGGCCAGGTGGAAGCTTAACATACAGGCTCCCAAAGCAGGGAGCTGCCCAAGTATATAAAACATCAGCGTCACCCACCCAGACCTGGTTTCTCCCCACTGGAAAAGAGAAAAGCTCATTTTCCTCCCCACTGAATTCTCCAGATTCCTCTGCAGCACATAAGCAATGCCCCTCATAGGGGCTGGGGCTGCTCATCTACAGTCCAGTGCCCTCACATGAGCTGGGGATCCTCATCTACAGTCCAGATCTGTACAAAGTGCCCTGCAACATCAAACAACCCAAGGGACTGAAACACAAACAGATTAAACATTAACCCAGGAGCTAAGCGCAGGGCATTGCGACCTCAGCACTGCAATCCTGCCCCAGCCCAGTGCTGCTGGCCATGCCTCAACCTCTCCCACTGCGCTGTGCTTTTTGGAGAGGCGAAACTATGAAGATGGTCCATGGAAAGCAGCCCCCAGGCCAGGGGCTGCAGGCACCAGTCCCTGCTCCTGCTGGCGTGCAGCACCCAGCACTCAAACCCACATGCTGGGGACATGCAGGGTGATGGGGAGGTATTTGGGTACCAACGAGCAGCACAGTGTGTCCCCCTTTGCTTCACTGCAGTTATCCCCCAAGACAGAAATATTTGTGCTTGTTTTTCTGCTGCTGCTGAGCAGCTATGAAATGTCTCCCACTACAGAGGGCCGGAATAAATCCCAGCTCCTCAAGCAGCATCTGAAATCAGCTTCTCTCCGATTTCCATCACAATTTCAAACCTTTAATTTACTCCAGTGAAGGCAATGTTTGTGTTTGTTTACCGGCCACAGAGGAGCTTCTGAGCACTGGTGGTTTATCACATTCACCCAACAGATACATTCTGGGGAGCCTCTCGGACTGGCCATGACTTGTCACAAATTACTGGTCACAAACTTCTCCTCCCTGTCCCCATGATGGCGGGCACACACTGTGCCTCCAGAAGCCTTTTGGGATCGCCTGAAAGGAGCCTGGCTTTCTCCTTTTCAAAGTTCAAATAAAAAAGGAAACAGAAAGGAGGAAAACAGCCTGATTTTCTTCTCCTTCCTCTGTTAAACCTTGGAGTGCTGGCCTGAACCGCAGCATTCCTCACCCGGGGAAGCACCCCGGCAGGCTCTATGGAAGGATGAAGGCCATGCGGAACCCAAAACACTTTCCCCCAGTACCCTCCATGAATTTAGGATTCACTGCTGTACGTCAGTGAAGCAACTTTGCTCTTTCTGGAGGGAAGGGACAGATTGCAGGAGAAAACTCTATCCTAATTGCTGCCAAATTCCACAGATTTAGTTATTAGCAGGCAATTAGGAACCTTTATTAACACTTCCTACTATGTTAAGCTCCATTTGCACCACATCCCTGCGCCAGCCTGGACGTTTCCGACGGAGCGGTACCCTGGCTCCAACGCACACGTGGCATCATGTACCAAAAACTCTGTCTTCCTGCGCGCTGCCTCCCAGGCCCCTTCCCTGCAGATGTATTTAATGTGGTTGTCTTACAAAATAAATCTCAACGAAAAAACAGAGATAAAAAACAAGGGAGTAGGGGGAGGTAAATAAAAAGCGTGGCTGCACAAAGGGAAAAACAGTTTTGCTCTTGCTTTTTAACTCACAATCAACATCTGAGCTATTCAGGAAACTGGTGCACTGCCCTCCAACCAACTTCAATTAGGGAATTCAAAAGCAGTCAGACAAAAGAATGCCTGGGAGTTACTGCACCGCACAGAGATATTTTTAGCAAGAGCTGGGAGGCTGTTTGTGGGACACTGCTTTGCTTCCACTGCATTTCAGCTTTTGTATTTACATTCACAGGACAGTAAGATTTACTAGGTCAAAGGCAGAAAGACAGGAGAAACAACATAAATGATGCAAATAATTTTGCTTTCTGATACTCTAGGAAGGTATCTGAGCAGAAGCTGATGGAGACCAGAGTGAAACACAACATTTGCCTCCGTCTGCTTCGGAAAACCATCTTTCAGCTGAAATCTCAAGTCAGTCCCTCTGAAGAGGTGATGTAAAAGAGGACACACAGAGCCGGGAAGGTCTGGGTGTCCTCTGCTCAGCATGGAGCAAGCTGCCTTAATCCACAGCAGAGCTGCAGCCGGATCCTGCCACTGACCTCTCCCCACCCCCTGGTCACCAGATGGCTTCACAAGTGGCACGGCAGTGACGCTGCCACATGAAGACACCCATCCCAAGCCCACGGCCACAGATGCTGTTTGGCCCTCAGTTCAGTGCAGCCGTGCTACGACCCAGCCCCAGCGCTTCTGCTTCCGAGAAGCCATTTCCTTACAACGAGAGGCTGTAGCCGCGCTCCCGCCGTGGCTCGGGAAGCGCAGGGCCTGTGGGGAGAGGGGAGGCAATGCCCAAAGGCAGGGCTGGTGCTGGGGAGGCAGCGGGCACCCACCGCCTGCGCCATCGCTGCGCTCCTCCAGCGCAGCACCCTCTTCCGCTCCCTCCCACCACTGCGGCAGCGCAGATGGCAGCAGTGTGACCTCGCTGTTCCTGCCTCCTTGTTTTGATCCTGCAGTCTTGATTGTTCAGGCTAATCCCACACTCCCAGCCTTGGCTGCCAGCCAGGACTGTTATTAATGGCACAAAAGCTTCTCATTCCAGCTACTTCTACATCCGCTAATGCTGTTGTTCCCTTCTCTCGCTCCCCCTCTCACCACATTACAAACTGGAGCTGGAATATATTTTACAAGGGGGGGGGGAAAACCTTTCTCTGATCATCCTTGCACGCCGAAGGCTCCACCAGAACCATACAGGAAAGGCTCGTCTGCTCCAGCAATAATTAGCAATGCCAAAGCAGTAAGACCACCCCACTCATCCAGCGATCGGCTCCAAGGCAATAAACAGCACACGGATGTGGGGAGTTTCCAGCAATCCCTGAAGGAAACACAGGATCCCAAGCAGAAGTATGCACAGCTGGCCTCAGAGCCCCAGGGATGGGCTCTGCTACCCAGGGCAGGAGGAACACCAGTGCTGACCAGGGGGACAGGGACAGGCAGCACTGCGGCCACAGCGGCACGGCACCCATCTGCTTTCCTGCCCCTGCTCTACACAACTGCATCGAAACAACTGTGAAGCCCTCATTAAAAGCACACACTGAAAGGCTTCAAAGTGTCGGCAATTTAGCCCCTCAAACACCAGTCTTTCATGGCAGGTCTTCTCTCCCTCTGCAAGGAACCCAAAGTCCCCTGTGCAGGGCCAAAGAGCTGTACTCAGGTACATGCCCTGTGTCTGGTGAAGCCCATCACACTGAGTGCCTGCCCTTCCCCATCCTCCCTTGGCTTTAAACTCCCTCTCAGTGAGAGGTCTGCAGGGCAGAAGCCCTGTGGAGCAATGCTCCATTGGCCTCACCGACCGGGGGGTTGCTGGCACAGTACTGGGGTGCAAGACTCACATCAGCTTGACCCACTCGGACCCAGCACTGGTTTGGAACAGGATGGGATGAGGATATTCCTATCAGGGCTTTCTGATCTACCAGGGACCAGCCAGCCGTGCCCACCACGCACAAAACAGCCCCTGGGGCACCGTTCACAGCGGCTGCAGCTGCGACTGATCGCCCATAAGGTCTGGTCCTGAGTCAGCCGAGCAGAGCAGGGCCTCAGCACACACTGGAGGCCCCCTGGCTGAAGGTTAATGAGATTTAGAGCTGCTCTGAACTGCAAACCCAGCAAGAGACAGTGTCCTGGGACCCTCCTGGGGGAGCAACCCCCCGATCCCGTGCTGGGGATGTGCTGCATGGGGAGCATCACGTTGGAGCTGTGTCTGAAGAAACCTGCCTGGTTTTCAGCCCCAGCCGTCGCCCTGGTGAGATGATTCACCATCCTGCCCTCACTACTTGTCAAAACGCGGAGAAGGAGAAAAGCAGCTACGGGCAAGTTTCTTCTGATGAGGAAGGTCAGTACATTTTTAATAAAGGGCTCTTTAAAGATAATCTCATTCCAGTATTTACGCATGTTAAAGAGGTTACAGAGATCCAGGTGTAATGAAGTCAAAGAAGGAGAGGACAATAAAAGCATGGCTGGGACACTGCAGTGTATCTCTACTGCTGTTGGAGGGCTGGAGCAAGAGAGGAGGGGAAACCCCACAGAGGAGGGGGTTCAGGCACCAGGAACCACTGCCTATTGCTCACTCACAAAACATCAGTAGCAGGATCTCTTTCCTTAGATCCAGCAGCTTGGTCTCTTTTCCCTTAAACCCAATGGTGTGTGTTTCCATCTCCTACCACCCAGCCCCTGCCCGCTGCTCCACTGGCACGCTCAGCCCAACAGGCTGGTGCAAGCCCCTTGCTCTCCCCACTCGACACAAACACTGCAGCAGTAGCTCCTGGTTTAGGTGTAGCCCATGTTTACCAGCACACAGGCCTGATTTAACTCCTGAAGACATCTCCAGCCTTTCGCTATAGCAACCCCAGCAGATCTTCCCACTTTGGGAGCAGCTTCACAGCGGAGCTCTGTATCAGCAGAGGTTAAACCTGACACAAGAACTTAAATATGAGCCAGCAGCTACCGGTGTCAGCAGGGGTGCTTCATAAAAGCCCTGCTCCAAAGGCAGAGCTCCAGTGTGGCTCCTCATGTGCCACGATTAACCCTCAGGATGGAAAGTTCTCCCAACATGCTCAGCTCTCAGGAGCTGCTCTCATTCTCCTCGGCTCTGCAAGCACTGGGTTTCTGTGACATGCACCACACACCATTTACTCCAGGACAATTGAGGGTGATGGTTTGGGGATGGAGGGTACACACCAACTAAGCGTACAGTACATGAGGGCACCAGGAACAGAACGTTTATGTCAAGCTTGGAATTACTCCTCTGCTGTGCTCGGGAAAGATCTGGCGCCTGTTCCAAGTCACTGCGCTTTGGTGCAGACGGTGCAAAAGGCAAAAAAAAGGAATCTTTATTTAAAACTACTTAATAGTCACAAGATCAAGCAGAACAAATGGAAAAGCATGTTCTGAGCGAAATGTTACTTCTAGAGCTCAAATGGCACTTTAAGTCCACATCAAAGAACATTCAGCTGAGGTTGCAGACAGCCAGGAGAAGGAAGCAGGGAAACCAGCCTGGATTACTGGATCCTGGGCAGGTACAGCAAAGCCATGTGGAACGGCAGGTATTTAGCACAGCTGCACCACTAACACATACATTGGAGTGGCCTCGTGAAGCAGCTGGGTGTTAAGAAGTAATTAGAGCAGCAGGCAAGAGAGTCAGAGACATAAGGGAAAGAAGTGAAGAAAGACCAACAAAAATAGTTCAAATTAACAAAATCACTTCCAAAGCCAAAAGGCCTCAGTGCAGTCATCTCAGCAAACAGCCCCATAGGCACAGACAGAACTTCCCAGAGTTCATCCCTGCACTTTCTGCAGATAGGGACCAGCAGCTACAGCAGATATTTAAAAACCAACACAGTATTTAAAGCAGAGCCTAATATCCTAATATTTAAAGGATGTGAGGTCTGCTGCAGCCCCGCGATAGGCTGTTCTCATGCTGCAACCTGCCTAAGAAACCCAGTGCTTTCAGCCCCATTTCTTCATCTTCCAGCCAGCAGGGACCTTCCTCTATTTCAACACACAGCCCGGAACAAAGCAAGCGGGATGGGTGTCAGACAAGGTCGGCCCGAATCCGGAGGGCAGCAGATGTTTAGAAGGCGACTGTGCTCCCAGCACCCTGCCCAGGCTCTGGCAGTCATTAACGGACGGGCTTCCAACCCACCAGATGCTCTCAACTTTCTCCTTGCTAAGCTAAATAGCTTGTGTTTCCAAGTCCTAGCGCATGAAATGAGTCTTCTGAGCCCCATTCAGCCAACCAGCCTCTTCTTTTCTCTTTTCTTAAGTGAACACTATGTTAATCTCATTAGCTATGCTATAGCAAAGCCAGTCTGTGAGTTGGTCCCACCTACTACCCAAATAATCTGCAGCAGCTCCTATAACACGGGGAGTGCTCTAACCCCAGGGGTACTGGGGAATAAGAAACAGTACTGGGTTTAGAATGAACCCAACCTTATGGTGCCAGGCCAATGGAAACAGCAGCAACCCAGAGAATCCCTTCTACCCTATCTCAATGGTGAGCAGTGCCTGTTACTGGCCTTACCCAGCCTTTGGCTCCAGCACACCCACACCTCAAGAATGTCCCTGCACCACACCTACACCTACTCACAAACATAGAGCCCAGCCTCAGCACCTCCAGCCCCACACAAGCTGCACATGAGCAGCAGCAGGTAACGGTTGATAGATACTTCTGCTGAGCTCTCCCATTTCTGTACAATTATAGGGCTCAAACAGCAAAATACTGAGGGTTTCAAGTGTGGCTGGACATCATTTGGAGAGCACAGCCTTGACCCTTGCTCATGGCATCACCAGTGCTTAGGACATCCCTTGGGGAGAACCCGAACTAGAAATCCCAACCACTGTAGTCTTTAGTTCAGACCCACCTCATGTGCATGATCGGGAAAAACAGAAACACATTCTGTGACCCCAAACAAGTTCACGTGTGAAAGCACTGTGTTTAAGAGACAAAGCATCACCTGACAGCAACACGCCTACATGGAACTCTCAGGCCTGCACCCGGGGAAACAATTTAATCACCAGTTTCTGCTTCCCCACAGGAGCCAAAGCACCGGGTCACCTCTTCTCCAAGAAGAAGTCACTTCTGACCTCGCACATGAGGAGATGAAGAGATGCCTTGGCACCAGTGTTGCAGCAGGAACATGGGGATAAGGTGGGTGAGGATGGTGAAGGTGGCAAAGCCCTCTCCAAGGGCAGGAACACTGATACCTGCACACACACAGCCTGTTCTGAAGAGATCGGGGAAGGCACAACAGCCAGGAGGGATGTCCCGATGGGTGGGTGTGAGGAGCCTCACAGTGAAGGTCTCCCCCCACAAGGCAGGGTCCCACAGGACCTTCATTGATGTCCATACCACTGGCATTAATTCCTGTGAGCCTGTCTGGTAGACTGGAGCTGACAAAACAGACTGGGCAAGAACAAGAGAGATTCCTGCTTCCTGGTATGTATGATCGAAGGGCACAAACACAGCAGAGGGAAAAGCCACATGCTGCCCTTCACAAGGAGCACTGACCAGATGGGTCTGTAAATGGGATTAAGAGGAAGACAGCTCTACTGCATCCAGCCCTCTCCTCCAGGGCTGGAAACTCACCCTTCTGACAGCCAGGTCTCCACAACAGGGAACCAGCCTTTTGCTTTTACCCTCTGTTCTTTCAAGTCACTTCGTCCCTGGTGTTTACCTCACAGACCTGCCATCTCCCCCAGCTCACAATTCCTCCTTCTCTGGAAAGGCTTTGAGATGCACATTATACAAGATACACAGAAATAAATTGTTTTTAATCCTCCAGATTCTAGTGCTCCCAAACAAGGATCTTAAAGAGCTTTGCAAACAATGGCTTAAGCTTTAAGACTCACTGAGAGGTCGGAAAGTGCCTCTCTCTCAGAAGCAGAGGAAGGTGAGCAAGGCTGAAGGCTCTGTAATGCAACTTTATCATCACTGCAGAAGTGACTTGTTTCTATAGGCGCGAACACAAGTGAGTCTACCACCAATCCATCACTGGTCTAGTGACACCTTTGCCATTTCGCTCCAGACTCTGAAGCAGTTTCAAACCCACCATAAGCTTTCAAATGCCAAACTCTTGTTTTATTTCCCACCTTAAAGCATCAGGGTTAGGGCTATCCTAACCACCCGGGGGACAGCAGCACCACCAAGTCCTGAAGCTGTGGACGGACACGAGGCTTCTCTTGGAGCACTAGTAAGGTTTGGTGACAACGTGGCTTTCCTCCACAGGCACACAGGAAGCTTTCTCAGCGTGTATTTCCAGCAGCTCACCGGATGCAGTCCTACAGAGAAAGGCACCTTCTTGGTTAGCTCCTCAGTGTTACGACAACTTTGGGTCACTGACTACAACCTATATTAACGTGACGTCACGTATTCTTAGCGCAGCCCGGTCTGTAAAGCCCTTATTTTTGTTCCCAACTATATTTTGCATACATCTTGTAAACAAGCTTTACATCCTTTTGATCAGCGCTCTGCACGGAGCCCGGGGAGGGGGAGGAGACTTCCTGTTCCACTATTGCAATCGCTCTCAGCAACGTGCTGTGCTCAGCTCTTGCCGCCCCGTGAGCAGTGATGAAATGTTCTATTTTGGTGGCTTTTTCTTCATCTCTGTAGCAAGCGGGCTGTGCTCTAGTCCAGCACCGCTGCTGAGCTGAATGTGGGTTTTGACATTCGTTTTAAAGCGGCAGAGCGATTTGTTGCAGCATCTCCTTTTGAGGCCAAGACGGCCAACTGAGAACCCGGTTCTCTAGCCAAAATGCCTTCACACTACCTGGCTTCTCTGTTTCCTTGCCAGCTGTCTGAAAGCAGACATTTTTGCTGAAGAACTTGTTTACAGAGAACCCAGGCTCCTGTACACCGTGGAGCACAACCACCGTGTTTTCTTGCTGTTGCTTATCTGCTGCAGATAAGTCCAGTTTCTGCTTGCCCACAGGCAAGCAGCCAAACACTGATACCTCCCCATACTTCGTGGTGACTTCACACGCCCCAACCCTCGCTTCTCCTATGCCTGTGGCCTTCGGGAGGTACAACCCGACCGGACCAAGCATAGACACGGTGCTGACAGGAAATACCCTGTCCTTGTTCCAGAGACACAACATCAGCTGGAGCCGCAGGAGGCTGTTATCGTCCTCCCTTTGGAAAGACCAAACCTCCCCAGACTCTGGTGGGTGCTGGAGGCCTCCAGAAGTGTAAATAGTTAAAGGCAATCTCTGGTGCTCTCTTGTGACTCCAGCTCACCACTTCCACGTCCTCCCTTTGCCAGCTCATGTGAGGAGCTTATAAAATCAGCACACTGTAGGCAGCAACGCAGGAATGTTATGGAGTCAGTTAACTAATACAGTGTTTTGCATATTGCGTTTCAAACACGACATGCTCCTACACGTTCAGTGTCAACAAGGGGAAAAAATTGTCAGACCAAAATGAAATCTTCCTAAAGTGAGTTATTCGGTATCCAGCAGGCTACCAGGTGCACTGCAAGGACCCCGCAGGGATATTCCAGCATTCGCTCCAACCCTTTCCTTTAGAGAACAGTCTCAGTTCATTTCCTAGTGATTTTCCTACTCTGCCTGCAATCAGTGTGCCTCTCAGCTCTGTCCATTGTGGTCCAGCACAGGCTTCCACACAGTCTGCAACCAGAACAGGGATGACTCAGACAGAAACACCTTATGCTCACAATGAGATGAGCAGTGAGGACCTGGGAGGTTTAGGATACAAAACAGGGAGGGAAAATACACACAGCACAGACTCTTCTGGGTGAAATCACTTCCAAATTCAAAGGAAAGCATTTTGTTTCCAACAAACAGAACATATTAGATGAAGCTGTGGGTGTGCTACTCTTACAGATGCTCTATGTGAACCAAAATTTGATGAAATTATTACAGAAACATTCCACCATCTCCCAAAATAAGCATCTCTGTGTGTCTCTGCCTGGCTAGACCATGAAAAAAGCCCTGCATAGTGGAGCTCAGTTTCCATTTCCTCACACACTCCTACCAGGGCTGCGATTACAGGCAAACGCACCGACCTTTCCTCAAAGAAATCAGTGTTTGCTGTTCCTTATAAATTTGCAGGATTTTGGCTGCCTTCCACTTCACCCACTTTTGAATACGACGCTCCCCACCCCCACACAACTGTTCCTTTCCGAGGGATGACAGGCTACCCGAAAAAACAGAGGAGCGCTCCAGCATCCTGCCTGGATGGCACCGCTCCGGCAGCAAAGGAGCACCGGGAATGTCGGACCAACCTGTTGCAGGAGCACCTCGCTGTGGTTCGGTGCACCCATTCTTCCTGACCTCCCTTTGAAATGACATTTTTCCAGCACTCCCTGTGCTCCCGATTTTCAAGCAATCATTTGAGGCACATTTTAACTCTTTACTGTTTTCCCATGAAAAACATCAGACCCGGGATCCCTTGTAAAAGGCCCCCATGGTTACCAGCAGGATCACCCCGCAACCCTGCTCTGCTTTTCCGCCACTGCTGATGTGGTACACAAAGAATGAGATTTTTCAATTTGTTTTGTCCACGAGCCAAAAAATTCCTGTTAATGGGCTGAATGTGGTGCCTGTGCTAGGCTCCCACTGCTCCCGCTCAACTCCCGCTCACAACAGGCACTACCTACAACGCAGAGCTGGCCTCCTTTTGCAGGAAAATAAGGCCAAACCAGCTAGAAAGCATGTTTGGAATCTGGAGATTAATTCCATGTAAACTAATGCATTCAAACCTCTTTGTACAGCTTCAGAAAGGGCTGTCTGATCCCGGCGAGAAGTAGGGCAGCGCATACCCACGCCGTGCGATGGGGAGAGCTGCCTCCATTTTGGAACTCTTTCCTAAAGCTCACCACCGTGAATGCAGAAGCCGCGTCCTGCTGCGGCCACCCGCCCATGCCACGGACCATCACCGCAGCCCATCGCAGGCACTGCCCGCTGCTCACAGGCAGGGAGCACAGGGCCAGGGACAGCCTGCAGGGAGACAAAGAGGGGCCAAGAGGGCAGGGCAGCGGGTCAGGAGGCGGGAGGGCTCCCACGGGAGCCTCTGCCCTGGACCCGCAGCTTTTGTTCGTCGGAAAATGCCGGGAGCAACAAAGCGCTGCGAGGCCACGGGGGGACCCACGCTGCTGCCTGCTCCTGCCCGTGTCACAGCACTCCCCTCGCCAGTGGCTCCCGCTCCTCTCCAGCGCCTCGCTTTCTCTCTCTGGGAGATGAATTATTCAGAATGAAACCATTTTGAACTCTGTTGGGATGCTGAGCAAAGCTAAGATGGGTGGTGCTGCAGGGGAAGCTGCCAGGGACAGGACCAGGTCTTCCTCACACAGAAGGTTGCAAGCGCAGTTAAGCCAACCCCACCTCGAACCCAACGCCACACAGCACAGAAGTAACTGAAACAAAGCTCTAGGAGTTCCCATCACACCCAGAGACACAACCTGAGTGCAAGACCCAGGAACTGCTGTGCTAATCCCATTCATGGAGGCTCCCACAAAGCCACCCCACCAGCGATGCCTGAGCACTCTCCCTGTATTTTCTTCCTGCTGTCATGCTATAAGGCAGCAGGAGTAAGGACAGCTGAGCAGGGCTTGGTTTGCATGGGATCTTCATGTGCCAGAGCAGCTCCGCACACTGCTTGCTATTGCCATGCCTAGGTGGGAGGTGACAGCTCCCATCAGAGGCATGCAGGGCCGAAACATGGAGGTGCCCCACAGTCAGGACCCTGCCATGCTGCTGGGAGGACTGGGACACCCTGCAAAAAGCAATGGGCATCACAGGAGTGCTGTGGAGGACAGGAGCTCTCTTGACACAGGATGGATCCAGCACTGAGCTGCTTTCCACCAAGACTGCACCAGTGGGACCCTCTGTACTGGGCTGTCTGATGTACAGCACGCAGCCACAGTGGTTTGCACCATGTACACTCCTTAGACACGAGCACCAGTAAGGTATTTGGCACGGGGCCCCACCACACAGCTGTATTCAGGTCCATCAACAAAAAGGTAGCTCAGAAGAAGCAGGCTTTTGTGTTATTTTGCTTTTAAACAAGGAGACAAAATAATGAAATGGCCTGGAAACTATTCTACATTAAAAGTCACTATAGCACTAAAACCCTAGCTCTGACAGTTCTGGGTGAAGCCCTTTGGAAGTTACCATGGCAGTCAACGCAGCTATTCGCCCACTCCTTCAATAATGCTGGATTATTGTTTTTAATGCGATTCAACCACAAACAGGCAAATGTTGCTGAAGGAAAAAAGTACTTTCTCACACCATAATCCCCCCCCTTCCAAGCCTTCATCTGTGCCACAAGCGCAGAGCTAAGGAGGAGGCAAGCAGGTAACAGGGAGCCAAGCCAAACACACAACGCTGAACTTTGCTCCCTCCCTCTCCAGGGAGAGAGGAAATTTAAGAAGCAGATTCAGGATTTCAGCATCCATTTCACTTTCCCTGCCCCCTCCTGAACTATCGCTCCCTGGGCCCCAAACGGCTATTCAGATGCTATGTCAGCTGAATGCTCCGCTTGCTTCCTCTCTCAAACACCAGCTCAGCAAGCCTCGCAACACGCTCCGTGTCAGACGAGAAAGCCAAGTATTTTTGGAATACATCTCTCCTCCTTTTAATTAAGGGCCCAGGTAGAGAGCAGCTCACACAGAAGCGCTCACTCGGCAAAGCCACATCCAGCGAGGCTGACAGAGGCAAGTTGGAGCAAGACGAGACCCAGACAAAGGAAAGCAAACACGGGCTGTAAGGGAGGAGCAGGATACAACTGCATTGACCTGCCCGGCTGTTATTTTCGCAATCCAACCGAGGTCTAGAAACTGCTGTGGCCAAAGGGAAGGCTTCTCCTGGCTGAGAACGCCTGGCAGCAGCTTCCCCAGCAGCACAGCCCTCATCCCCCAAGTGAAAACCTCTCAAAGCCCAGTCACTGCAGGTAACCGGTGGAGGCTGAGGAGTCACCTCCCCATGTGCCAGATAAACCCCATTCCTTCCCCAGGGACCCCCCCCAACCCAGGGGCAACCCAGGAACAAGGGCTGCTGTAGCTCTTACACCCTAAAATGTGCAGCTCTGAGCGGGGTGAGGCAGATGTAAGAGAGAATAAGCAGCTTCCACCACTAAGCCAGGGAGGGCAAGACTGAGCCTGCACGCCGCGCGTGCCAAGGGCACCGGGTGCCATGCCATGGACCTGGTGCTGGCCTAAGCAACCCATCCTGCTGGCTCTACAGAAATAATATTCCTCATTCTTAATCCGGTATAAATTATTTGTTACAATAAAGACTCGCGCTGAAAGCCTTGAGGCTTTGCTAACAAAGCTGGGCTTGCACGCAAGCTGCTAGCATTTGAGAACTGGTTTAATCAGCTGGAGAAGCTGTGAGCGCGCTGGGGGAGCACGTTCAGGCTTCGTAAGACACAGTCTGAGTGACTCTTTAAGCAGCAATTCCTTCCCACACTCCCCTCGACTCCAACTCACATCGACGGGGAACAACTCAAGCTGGGAAACACTTTTCCACCGTATGAATTGGGAGCACACCATCACCACCATGGCCTTCGAAAGAGTCCATCCACGGAGGGATTCATATACTTGGCAAGGGGCAGCTTCTGTGCCCAAGTGTGTTTCCAGCCAGCGCCCCAGCGAGCAGCAAGCCAACCACTTTCAAGATGAATTAAGGCCACAGCTTCCGTGGAGTTACGCTGGTGGAAGGCAGCTTTGTCAAACCGAAATGAAAGCTAAACCCATGCTACGCTCACCCCATTGTTCTTTGCCTTTTCTAATAGCTGTTTTCTCTCCTCCATCACTCCCCAGCTTCGCACGCTCAGCTGTGACTCTTTGCGCCTCCCTTTTGCTGCCTTCTGCTTCTGTTTGTCCTTTTGATCTCCACTTCTCAGCTTGTTTTCTGCTGCGGCCCCATCCCCCAAGCCCCATTTCCACTTTTATTAGGGTGCGAGGCAGAACGGCTCAAAGGATGAACAATGCGTTTCAGCTGAAAAGGCTTTGAAGCTGAATTGGGTTGTTTACTGATAGATTCCCCACTCTCCTGAAATCAGTATTTTACCTCTACCCAAGAAATTGCTGTTTATTTTCAGATGGAAGCAATTATAAAAAGCTGATGCCACTTAAATGCATAAAACCAGGATCAGGCGTACCAGATTATGAGCGCTTTAACAAGAAAAAGCAAACAAACAACAACACACCACAACTGCACCTCCCCAAAGCCCACAGTTTCTAGAAGTTATTTTGGAGTGCAATTGTAAAGCTTGTGCTGCTGTAAGGATGGGTTAAAGCTTCAACCAGCTCCTAAATGTGAGCCAGCACACTGGTTTGTGTTTGAGACAAGCGTGCTGTCCTTACACCCAGACTAGGAGTGTGTACCACAAAGCTGCTTTCCCATCCAAGAGCAACTCCAAAGCATTACTTCAATTAATGTGTGTTCTTTCAAGTTTAAATACTGACACTCTTTAAGCAACTCAGAGCAAGTGACAAAGCACAACCATGCGGCTTCTGACCCCATTGTCACTTCCCAGCCAAAAGCTGGATCCTTCTTACAGAACCAACAGCTCCGGAAGACGATCCCTGTGCTGGGTAACACTGTCCATAAATTAAGAGGCAGGAGAGGAGATGAAAAAGCAGAATACCATGAGCTGTGAAGAGAAGATTTTAGCACTTTGGTCTGTCTGGTGCAGCCGCCTCCATTAGCCAGCATGCCCAACACTAACCAGCAGGCAGAACACATTAAACCAGCAGGAAGGAAAAGGCCAGGACAAGCCTGTAAGGTCTGCATCTCAGAACAGCCATAACCACGGGCTCCAGCAGAAATACATACACTAACAAGAGCAGCACCTTACAGCCCACAAGCTCCCCAGGAACCCAGCAACCACAAGACCTGGGCAACCCCTGCCAGCTCCCCAGTGCAAGAACCAACCTCTGCATGCTCAACAGTGAATTGAAGTAAATTAAACCTCAGCTCATGCAAGGTGCACAATTGTTTTTTTCATCACAGACAGGTAAATTTTCAAGCTGACTGACCAAACAAAGAAAAACATAAAGCACTTGAGGCTAAATTACACCCCTCTGACTATAAGCTATAAATTCTGTTATTCAAAATTCAAGATTTGCAGGCTGTAGAGGAGGCTTGGGAGCTGCTAATCAATGACTGAAATGAAAGATAATGCTTTACATGATGCACAGAGCTTCCTCCAAGGGAAGAGAGATTAACTCTCTAGATCACAGCCCTCAACCATACACCTTTATTTCCTTACCATGACTATACCTTAAATAATTTAAGACAATATTAAACCAGTAGTAGAAAACAATTTTAAGCAAAGAGATTTTATTTCTATGGAATAAAATTTCATTTCTTAAAATAAAGCCAACTACCTGCAAACACTGCAGCTGGAGTAGCCTTCTTTAAAGAACATGGGCACTGGGAAATGATAGCGCCTAGAAGATCCCTAGGCAGAAGCCTGACCAGGCTTGGCTACTTAGGCCTCAGTTAGTTAAGAGGAAGGGAGAAATGCAAGCAAAAAGTATACAGAGTGCTTCAAAAAGACTCGCAGAAGCTATCATGAGGTAGCTCTGTAGATCAAGTATTTGCCAAGGTGTCTCAGTTCTGAAAAAGCAGTCCTAAAAGCCTGAAAAGCACCCACCAACACGCCACCAGCAGACTGGCTGCTGGCTTTCCTACCCTTGTTCTTGTCCCCAGGAGTTCAGACCCAGGATGAGATGACATCAGACTAACAACCAGTTTGGACTTTGCTCACATAACAGCTATATTTGATCTAAATTCTACAAGATAAGGTGGAAGGTTGTCCTGTCCCTCCTCCAACACCATGCATTTTCGCGCACAAACGCACCAGAACAATGTGTGGAGGGGCAGAGAAACCTTCCCTTACCCTCAACTCCTGGTGTGACCAGTGCTTAGAAACAATAACTCCATATTATGGGATCATGGCAGCACTCAATTACTGGGAGCATTGAAGTGAAAAGCACCAAAGGATGAAATCCAAAATCTACAGTGTCCTAAACAGTGTGTCCTGAGGAGAAATAACCTCCTTAACTCCTCCTTGAGCCCACCCGCACCCCTGAAGACTCCCAAGCTACACATTCACTGGACAGTCTCATTTAACCTCTACTGAGTAAATGCTTTAAACAGGTTTTATGATAAAAATATAACTGTGGCACTTGAAGAAGATTGCAGAAACAACAGACTAGCATTTCCAAATTAAAACACACGAGCACACACTGTGCATAGATAACTTAGAATAGGTTTGTGTTGGAAGGGACCTTAAAGCTCATCCAGTTCCAAACCCCTGCCACGGGCAGGGACCCCTTCCACTGGAGCAGCTTGCTCCAAGCCCCTGTGTCCAACCTGGCCTTGAACACTGCCAGGGATGGGGCAGCCACAGCTTCTCTGGGCACCCTGGGCCAGCGCCCCAGCACCCTCACAGGGAAGAGCTTCTGCCTAAGAGCTCATCTCAGTCTCCCCTGGGGCAGGTTAAAGCCATTCCCACCCTTGTATATGCTAAATCCACAAAATCTCCAGCAGAGCAGTAATTACAGAAGGGATGTTGCTAATTGTTTTGAATTCCCTAGAAAAAGTTACACACTTCAAGTAATTTGAAAACAAAACTGTCAATAATTTGAAAATACTTTTCTTGTTAATGCAACAAAAAAGCTTCAATGTACCTTCTGCTTTAATTGGAAGTGAGGAAAATTCCCAGATTACAGCAGCAAGGTTTGCTGCCAGGTTTCGAGGTCTGTTGGTGGCTCCTCTGAAAGCATGCGCTGGCCCAAAACAGCAGAGCTGCACCCGGGTGCCCAGGATGGTTCTGCTCCCTCCTCCTTATGCACACACAAACCTCCTCAGGGTTAGTTTTGGAGGCAGAGTAGCTTTGTATCACTCTCTGCCCAGTTTCAATGTTGAAGCAACATCAGCATTACTGCAAAACCTCACACGTCTCCTAAGCTAGTTCTTAGTTCTCAAAACTACTCAACTCAGACTTGACACAGTAAGATGAAAAGAGAGCCAAGGCCATTGAATGAATGATTCAGAATCTGAAGGGGGCTACAAGGATGCCAGAGAGAGACTTCATCAGGGACTGTAATGACAGGATAAAATGTGATGGGTTCACACTGAAACAGGGTTGGATGTAAGGAAGGAGTTCCTCCCTGTGAGGGTGCTGAGGCGCTGGCCCAGGGTGCCCAGAGAAGCTGTGGCTGCCCCATCCCTGGCAGTGTTCAAGGCCAGGTTGGACACAGGGGCTTGGAGCAAGCTGCTCCAGTGGAAGGGGTCCCTGCCCGTGGCAGGGGTTGGAACTGGATGAGATTTAAGGTCCTTTCCAACACGAACCAGTCTGGGATTCCATGATTCTCAGTCTCCCTACAGCACCAACACATCGCACGGCACCAGATCAGCTCTCCTGCTCAGCTTCCACTGAGAAGGAAGACGGGATCCTCTGGAGCTTGGGTACAGCATGATTCATAGAATCACAGAATCTACGAAGATCTGTGAAGAGGAGCTCGCCTGGGCTCACCGGATCCTGAAGCTCTATTCGAGATGTTTCTCATGAGAAGGATTAGGAATTATGGGCTGCAAATGGAAGAAACATCTGCTGGGTAGCAGGCAGCCATCAGGCTCATCAGTGGCACAGGAAGAGAAATCCTCCGCAGGTTTTCAATGGAGCGCAGAGCAAGCTCCTACCAGTGAGCCAGCACTGAACACAGACCAACATCAAAGCAGAAAACATCCACAGTGGTTTTTTGTGTGAATTATTACTCCTGGCATGTGTGAGACCGGCTGAATCCCTGATCTGATGGGGAAGGCAGTTAGTCTGGGTTTGGGGCAGGGAGCAGTGATGGCCACTGGGAATGGACCCAGGGATGGAGTTCAGGCCATGCTACACCACGAGCCCGCCTGATTGAGCAGGTTTGCAACACCCCGTGGAGCCCTGGTAATTTAATCTCTTATAAAGGGATGTAAAACATACAGTGTCCACTCTCAGTCACGCAGGTGAGCAGACACAAGCACACCATGCAATCTGCAAAGCAGCTTTGTCAGGCTGCGTCGTTTTCCTTCTGTCTACCAAGAGAGCATCCCTGCCGTCGTTAGGTACCTCTCTGTTTTCAGTAGCTTCAGCACTGAAAAAGGCAAGGCTAAAAAAAGAAATCACGATGCTGGAAACAGCCGTCTTCATGAAAACTGTTTTTAAACACCTACTCAGTCAAAACTGCGCCACAGGAGAGCAGGACACACTCCACACGCTCATTCAGGTGCCCAAACCTTCTTCCTAACTGCCCAAAATGCTCCAAACCAAACCTCCCACTGTGGGGCACAAAGACACCTTTGGCTCAGCTCAAAGATCCCTTCCCAGTTCATCAAATGGGGTTACCAAGCGGGAGCAGCGATTCCTCCATTAGATGGTGAGGAATCGCAGAGAGCCCCCAGCACAAAGGTGTTTCCTGGAGCTGGGCGGGCTGTGAGGGTGCTGGGGGAAGGAAGGCACCATGTGTCCTCCAGCAGACCCTGTCTGGGCTGCGCGGGGAAGCCAGATGCAAGGCCTGGCACTGACGCCAGCAGCTGAGCTATTTTTACTCACCAATGGGTTGCGGTGCTGGAGCAGAGGCTGCTTCTCCTCTCCCATCCCTACTCACTGTGCTGTAGTGGGAGACAGGGATTTGTGCGGCTCTCAGGGCCAAGGTGGGAGCAGGAGGGAATTCAGGCACCTCTGGGGCCGTTCTGCCCACATGGAGAGGCACCAGCTCCAAAAATGACGTTTTTCTTGTGGCAGGGGGGCTTCCCCATCAGAATCCACAGAAAAATACATTAAATTCAGCCCAGAGAAACCAAAATAGGTGAATTCTCCCAGCCTCATTGACACCCTAAGCTCTCCCTGAGGTCAGCTACCTTCTCCCTCTAACAGCACACACCAAAACCCGTTTGGAAAAAAACCCAAAACAAACATTAAGATAATTAGAGTTTAACTCAAAAAAATCCATATTCTAATCATTGAGTGCATGTCACCAGCTTCCAAACTGGGTTTCACAGATTCTGGGAGCTGAATGCCAGGAATACCTGCTGGAATTATCAGAGCAACCCCAGCCTTCTTAGTGCTCTCTCCATTTTCTCAGGCTTCCTTCCTGGCTTCCTTCCAGTATTCCCATCTCTTACAGAAGATCCTGTTTTCCTTCATCGTCTCGGTTGTCTCCTCCTCTTCCTTCTCATGGCCACCCACTCCTTTTCTCATCTTTCCCAATATTGTATTTGCCACATCCTCTCCCTGCAGCCCTCTCCCTGCACTCGGCCCCGCACTGCTCGCTCCAGAGCTGGCACCAGGATAACACCTGGGTCAGAAGGGTTTTCCGAACCCACTCCCTGCCGTCACTGAGCATAAGGACATGTGGCTTCTCCCTTGTGCATTTTAATACCTGAGAACCCCCCCAGTACAGTCTCAGCAATGCCCCTGCAGACCCACCTCTGCCTGGATACCCAGGAATTGGAGTTTGCTGGGAAGACCAAAGCAAGCAGCAAGATGTGCATTTTCTTTCCCTCCCTCTTTTCCTCTACCCCAGATCAAGAAAGCCACATAGAGCTGAGAGCTCCTGCCAGCCTCCTCCACAGTGGTACTGCTGCAGAGCAGACCCATATCCCTCCCCAGCCTAACCCCATCTTTTCTAAACATGTACCCTCCGTGCCAGGCACTGCATTAAGCACAATAACCCCAACTCTATGAAGTACCAAATACATTACTAACAGAACAGCAATGTAGCCAGCCCAGAACTCCCCTTGATGAGAAGAGATGGCCTGAATTCCACACCAGGAGTGGCCTGGCAGGTTCTTGGCTACAGCTCGAAGCAGCCGGTCCCTCAAAGCTAGGCTCTGTGGAGCCCTGAGCACGGGGCTTTTTGATCACCAGACCATGTAGGCAGGCACCTGACAAAACACATTCAGCGTAATCCACCACGGCCACCACCAGGAGCGGCTCCACACCCTCCATTGCTCCTGTGCAGCAAACTGAGACACAGCCTGGCATGCAGAATACAACCATCCTCACCCCCCTCGGGCAGAAGGGGAGCTTTCCCCTTTTGCTTGGCCTCTTGACGCAACACTGATCTCGGCCTGTCCTACAGTCCACGCTAGTGCTGTTGCACGCTCAGACAAGCTGTAGAGCCATTTTAACCCTGTGTGAAGAGATGATGCCCAAGACATCAGCGCAACAGAACCAGCTCAGCACCGTCTCATCACTACCCACCCCCATGTTCACTCAGTATCACCAAGGCTGAAGAGTCCCCAAGCTCTTCAGAGGGACACCAAGCATTTGGGTTGTTCTCCACACATCCACATCTTTGTAGCACCCCAGCACTCGGCTCAGAGGGCACCACTCCCCTCCCTACAGACACACAGCTTCTGTCAAAGCTTTGTTCACAACTTAACACCACTCATGCAGAGGAAATCCCAAAGTGACCTGAGCAGTGTGCACATTTCAGCCTTCCCACATGAAATCCGGCATTGTCTGTGGTCAGCACTCTGTGCAGAACCTCACCACGGGAGCGGAAATCAGGGCCTCACACAGGGGTTCCTGTAAGTCACCTACAGCCACCTGCCTTCACCCAAGACGGGCACAGAGTTGATTCATCTTGGGTGGAATCTGCTGAGTGATGTTTTCACTACAGCCTTGGGCACACACTGAAGACAGGCAAGAAGGCTTTTAGGCAGAGAAGCCTTTTTGGTAGAAGCTGGAAAGCTGTAAAGCACTTGGGCAGTCTGGGCAGCAGGCGTGGGGTGAGGATGAGGGGAGGAGGGAAGTGTGAGGGCAGCAGGCACGAAGGAGAATCACAGAATTGATCAGGCTGGAAAAGCCCTTTAAGCTCATCCAGTCCAACCCTTACCCCAGCACTGCCAAGGCCACCACTAACCCATGGCACTGAGGCCTCGTCTCCACGGGGTGTGAGCACTTGCAGGGACGGTGCCTGCAGCCCTGCCCTGGGCAGCCTGTTCCAATGCCTGAGCACCCTTTGGGGCAGGAATTGTTCCTCAGCTCCATCTAAACCTGTCCTGGTGCAGCTTGAGGCCGGTTCCTCTTGTCCCATCCCTTGTTCCTTGGAAGCAGAGCCCAGCCCCTCCTGGCTCCATCCTCTCAGGCACTTGTAGGGAGCCATCAGGTCCCCCCTGAGCCTTCTCTTCTCCAGACTGAACCCCCCAGGTCCCTCAGTCGTTCCCCATCACACTTGGGCTCCAGGCCCTGCACCAGCTCCAGTGCCCTTCTCTGGCCCTGCTCCAGCCCCTCAATGTCCCTCTTGCAGTGAGGAGCCCAGAACTGAACACAGTGCTTTATGAGGCGCTCTTGGAGACCCCAGCCCCGCGACCATGGCAGGGAGAGCACAGTGATCTCTGTACCGAGCAGACACCGGACCAAAGCAGATTTTTCATCTGAGGCTTCCTGAGAAGCAGCACGGAGGCAGTGACAGGACCCCACAGCCCTGTGCAGCCAGCCCGGTGCACAGCAGGACTCAGCCAGGTATTGGGTTGTCAGACGCTGGCTGGCAGCACAGCAAAGCACCAGGTTGGCCACCACAGACCCCTGTTCTCAGCAACAACCTACAACAGGGACTTGATGACACAGCTATTGTCACAGAGCCCTGTCAGAAACCCCTCTGTGTCGTAATGGGGCAAAGCTGATTCAGACTCATCCCTTCCAACTCACCATCAGGAGCCCAGCACTGAGCTCACCACAAAGCCCATCACGGGCAACCCCTGACCAAAACACCAGCTCACGCTGCAGGAACCAGGCAGGGGACTCTCCCCTCTCCCAGTTAACAACACAAGAAGACTTAAACTAAACACGTGATAAGAAAGTAACATTCTGCTAACGACATTACCCTCACCACTTTGGGCTTCCAGCACCAGTGTCATCCAGTGGGCTGCAGGAGGACCAAGGTATTAGCTCACTGCATGAAAATTCACTGCAGAACCTCTACAACCTTGCACCCCTTCACCACCTCCTGTAGTCCCTCCCTCTGCTGCTCATGCTTTGCTCCGCTGGCAACTCAACCTCTGCTTGTCCTGGACTCATGTCCCCTCACTCACCTCCTGTCGCCATCCAGGCAGGGATGAGGACATGAACGGACATTCCGAGCCCGCTGCTCCCACACTGTGCTTCCAGGGGCTGCCAGCCACAAACTGGATCATAGAGTCATAGAATCAACCAAGTTGGAAAAGACCTTTAAGCTCATCAAGTCCAACCGTTCCCCAGCACTGCCAAGGCCACCACTAACCCATGTCACTGAGGGCCTTGCCTACATGGTTTATGAACACTATCATCTGCTGTGCCGATGCTGCAGTTGCCACTGATGAAATACTGTAATATTAGAGCAACACAGTATTGAACACGCTGTAAGCCTGGGAATTAGAGCACAACCAATGAAATGGAAATACTTCTCTCCCCGCTCCTTCCCAACAGGGCAGCCAAGCTGAGTTCTGTTCCTTCTTTTACCTAGGACAAGTTAGAGATGGCTAACAGACTCCTGAGCTGTTCTAAAATTCCACTCACATTTTAACTACTGGGTCTGCAACATTTGCAGACACATGACAAGAACTCAGGATCAGGTCCCTCTCTCTGAGCACAGTAAAGTGAAACCAAAGAGCAAGTGTCACAAACCACTAGAATATAGTAGCAAAATCACCATTTTCACTAAATATAACATTATGCATCATCATGTTGAAACGACCCAAAACCTGCAAGTTTGTGCGGTGTAACATTAAGCTTTTTATCTTACCAGCTTTGAAACAGCTTATGGGAGTACCAGTGCTTTACAAAGGTAAAGACAATTCCGGTGAGCCTGTACTTTACCCTTTTATATTACCACCAGTGAACTTTAATTCCCACATTCATTTAAAATCTTGGACTGTATTTCTGTTTGATTATCATTAGAAGAAAGCTGTTGTGTGTTGCTGTGTCTTCTTCAAGATATACCCACCCAACATGGGAAAAAGACTGGATTCTTCTACAGTCAGATGTTTCCCAGGCACACTCAACACAAAGCTATTCTTACAAGACCAGTCACATGCAAGGTTTCATGGCATTCACAGGCATAAGAGGTCCTTGCAAGAAGGACACTATACAGGAAGTTTTGCCAGACAAGAAATCCTGAACAAGAACCAAGTTATTTTTCTGCTAACGTGACCAGAAAGCTCCTGTGTGCTTGCAGGGATCTTTATGGACCCTCTGTGTTGGATCTGCTCAACGCCTGTTCGTGAGCACCACCAAAACCAGCAGCTGATCTCCAGGAGGCAGCATGCCAACAGAGCCTTAGGAGGTCTCCAAAAGCTCTTTTCCTCACCCGTGTTTTCTTCACCTACATTTATATCCTTTTTATATTTAACCTAGATAAGGAAAACGTGAATGACAACCAGGCTGCTAACACAGCTCCAGCAGGATCGCGGCTCCTGCCTGTGTGAAACGAGGGTCTGGAAGCAATTTGTTTTCCCATCTCATTTCACATGGGAAGCCCATCCGCCAGCGGGGCCGTGCCCCCTCCCTGCTGGGAGCCCGGCACACAAGGGGGCATTGTCCCCCCTGAATGACAAACAGTTTAGTGAGGCCGAGGCTGTAAAGTGCATCAGGCAGGTGCAAGGAAGCTTACCAAATCAGTGCCTGCACGGCGCCGCGGCCCGAGGACGAGTTAATGCCCACGGAGAATACACACGAAGAGCCTGCCACAGTCAGAGAGGAAGCGAGCAGGGCTGGGAGAGGAGGGGGTGCACTGTGCTTGGCCCCTTCTCCCACAGCTCCTCTTTCCCAGGCTTCCCATTACACACACACACAGGGGCTCCATCTCTATCGGGACACATTGCTTCTCCCCTGAGCTGCAACACTACTCCGGCTTGTCTGAGGAGCAGTAAAACACACACATGCCTTCAAAACCCAGGGCTCATCTCAAGAAATAATCCCCACTGCCCAAATAGGATTAAATCTGAGAAGTATTTGTAGAGAGGGGAGGGGGAAAAAACATCCCTTTAAACTGAAGGCAGAGCTGTCTCGCGCTTGGCAGCAAGCTCACAATAAAAACGTTTGCTATTTCTGTCACTGCATCTCCAGAAGCTCAGACTCAATTTGATTCATTTTCCCTATAAGGTATTTTTAAGTATAGAAGAAAAAGCCCAGCTAATTGCCAGAGCGTGTCCCTGCAGATCGCAGGCAGCAGCCATGCATGCAGAAAGCATCACGCAGCCGCAAGCAGACACACAGGTCACCACACCAGAGGCAAGGCGTAAACCGGGACCCACCGCTGACTGCCAGGGCCTTCACATTCAGGCACCAATCTTAAGGTGTGGAGCTTTGGTCTCAAATGAGCACTAAGTGGGTTATTCAACAGCACACAGCCAAGGCCTTGGCAAACCACAGCCGGTGTTTAATGACTGCACCAGCTTTCAAGACCCCTTTTAATCAACTCTTAGCTTTTAACTCCTCCTCGCACAGTGCCAGCACGCCCCAGCACACCCAAGGTTTTGCTCAAAAGCATTACCACATCAGGTTATTCCACCCTCTTCACCAACTGGCCAAGCTTGCAAATCAGATGCAGGAACTCCTTCAGCTGGACACAAACACAGCCAGACACAAAAAGTTCCTGTTTTTCTTAGAATAAAAATAAAATTTCCTATCTCTAATCCAACTCTGACGAGCCCACAAGCGGCTGTGCCAGCACAACTCATGAGATGCGTTTAAGCCAGCACTGTAGCAGAAGGAGCCCACGTGGAATATGATATTTAATATATTTAGAGAAAACTAAGACCAGTAACAGAAATTACAATATGCAGAGATCTTCATTACCTCCACCCCAATAAACCTATTTCCATACTCAATGTTTAAGCAGATCAAAACCTGAATTAAAACAGCATTCTTCAAAGCCCAAAGGCATCGCCACCATTCACTCCCAGCAGCAGCCCCAGGGAAGAGCTGCTGCCCAGGACCAGAAACTTGTTGGAACAGATGAAATGAGTCAGGAAGCAGAGATACGCATGGAGGAGGGGAGGGGAGAGCCGCGTGGTGAGGGCAGGGCTGCATCCACCCCGCGCGGTTAGTCAGGCCCTCCGCACATCACGCGACGCTCGGGTAGGTAGGACTGAGTCTGTTCCTCTCGGGTTAAGATCACTGAAGAGCTGTTCTGCCTTGAAAGAGAAATAAATAAAATCAAACAAAAAAAATGCATCGCTGCTGCCAGATGTGAAAAATCCCTCCCGTCTGGTTTCCTGCAGGGAGCAGGAAGGGAAGGCTGTGACCACCTCGCCCCACGCGCGCCTGGTCGGTCCTGCTCTGCGAGAGAAGGCGAGACAGGCTTCAGCTCAAACATCAGCTCCCCACAAACACACCTCTCCCGCAGCCCGGCTGAGGAGCAGCAAAGCCCGAAGGTAAAGGGCACTGCAGCCGCACCAAGGACAGACCCCATCTCTCCGCGCCCCCAGGCCCGGCTGACGTGCTCCAGCGCAGAGGCACGAGCTGGCCGGCTGCCCCGCTCATGTGCCTTTCCTGGAGCCTCTTCCAGCTCCTCCTCAAGGGAGCCTGCCGGGATCGCGCCTTCCAGTGAGGAGAGGCTCGGCGAGCACCAGCAGCCACGGCCCCAGCAGCCGGCTGAGATGAGCCCCAGAGCTGGGGGTTAAGCCAGTAAGTGCCTTGCTGCAGCCAGAGGGTAGTAGAGCGAGAAAGGTGCTTCAGGACATGACCAATCACATGTACCAGTTCCCATGGGCCTGAAAAGCTGACTCAAATCACGTCCGCGCTAAGTTGCAGGGAAGTTCATCAAACACAGAACTGCTCCACTGTGTTTTAGCACTCTAAAGCTATAGATAGATGACTGTCATTCTTCTACAGTACGTGACTGTATTCCCCAGGCAGTTTTTCTAAACCCCATAACTATACTTCCCTGCCAAGAAGTTTTTCTACAATATCTCTCTCAGATCTGGCCATTTTGCCTTTTTTTTTTTTGGTGACCATTTTGGATTTTTACACAATTTTCCCAACTATAATAACCCAGCATTTATAAACAACTCTTTAGGAAGTTATCTTAAAAGCTAGTCCCTTTGTAGCTGACAGCTCCAGCAGTTTCACACTTTCAATGCAATCTGAGGAACCAAGTGGTTTGGGGAAGTTTCTTTAATTGCTCATATGTTTGGACCCAGCTACTGAACGCTAAAGTAATACAGAGCCAAAGCAGAGCAAACACGATGCTCAACAGGTCCAGCCTCTGTAAACAAGGGAATGGCATACAGTGTTCCAAGATGCACCACATCAAGGCTATAAAACAGCACAGCTTTGACAAATAAATAGAAGGAAAAAGCCATACACTAATTTGGTGCCTTTTCAACTGCAACTTTGAAACTAAGCTTTACATGAAAGGTTTGGGTTTTTTAACAACATCTGTTCCTGCAAACGGGGCAGCATGTGGGAGCACAGGACAGAGAGCCCTGCTCTCCATTCCCTTGTAGCTGTGATCCAGGTGCCTTCCTTCAGCTGACACAGACACAACTCCATGACCCTCCAGCTGCTCCCAGGATTAAGATGCTCTGGAAGCAAACAGAAGGGTCACCACTAAGGACAAGCCAACCCTGACCAGACACTGCCCATTCTCACCATGTTTTCCAATCACTCCTCCCAGGAGCCTCAGTTCACCACCCACACCTGACTATGGACCGCAGGAAGTGGAAACCATCGCCCTGCTTTTAGGTTTCAGAGTCCTTCAACTCTCCCCTTTAAGACAGAGAAGCTGCCTCTCAGAATAAAAGCACTTGCTGCTGAAGAGCAAGCATGTAACACTCCCCATCCATAAGAGAATGTACAGCGGGTTTTTTTCCTGGCATCACTCCCAAAGACCAAACACTTCAGAAAGAAGCCATCAGAAAAATTAACTCTTTGTGCAAAGAAATAGCTTGTTTGTGAACAATTCTCTGACAGGTCTTGAAGCTGCCCTCCTCGATGGGTGTGTTGAGTATCTTTTGGCTGAAAAACAAGCTTTCATGTGTAAAAAGTTAACCACATTTATACCTTAAATACCATACTTAAAAGCATCTAGATCAACAAGCTCCTTAGCAATTCCTCCCAGGGAGGTGGGACAACTGAACTGGTTGGTCTGGTTACTATACAAAGCCTCCAGCATGCTGTTTTCTGCATTTTCAATAAAGATTAAGTCAGTGAAGTTCTGCTGCGGCTTAGGAAAAACACTGAAAGTCATCAGCCCTAATGATTACTCAACCTGTCCATAGGAAACAAGCATTTTTTCTATTACGAGGCTAGTATACACAGAAATTCCCAGTGCAACAGACATTCCTGTGGGACACGGGGCATTCTGCACAGGGAGCACACCTCCTGCTGCCTTTGCAATGGTGCTCCAATAGCCACATCAGGACCTCTGAGAAGTGCTGAGCAGCACCTTCAAAGGCAGCTCCTTCTCCTGCCCCCAACCCTGGCAGAACCCGACATCAAGGGTAGATGTGAGCTTTGTCTGTTGTGGGACACCAGCCTGATGAGCTCCCCAAAATCACACATCCTGTATTGACAGACGTCAGCCCTGGGTCTGGAGAGAGCACAGTTAGGGGGTACAGACCAAGGCTCGTAGTATGCTGGCCTTGCTGGCAGCACCACATCCCCTAACGTGGTGGTAGCACACATTCCACCAAGGACTTTTCCTAGAAATTGTATTTTTAAAGAAATAAAGCTGAACTTCTGGGAAGTTTTCTGTGCTTCTCATGTTATGACCCTGTGTAGCACCAGCTGGTCTAACCACAGAGACACCGCATCAAGGAAGACAGCAAATAATCCTCGTAATTACAAGACATTTATTATGTGTATAAGAAAGCTTTTTAAAACCTAAGGACATAAGTTTGGCCATTCTTTAGCAGCTGGGAACTGGAAACAGGGAAGGAAGGGAAGACAGAAGGGAGCATAGTCTCCCAAACAGCGTCAGGAATGGGGATTGCTCCGCTGCAAGGGTGCCAAGATGAGCCCAGTGTTCCCATACCTGCTGTGCAAACACGATGGGTTCTACATCAGCCCCTCCATTCATCCATTATTTCTGGGTCATCTTGAAGTCTCACTTGCCATGCGCCAGTACTTCCACAGAGGCTTTGAAGTTGTTCATGTCTATGAAACAGAAGCAGCAACGCACTACTTCCATGGCTATGGACACACTGAGGAGACCAATGAATTCTGGCTTTGCCCTCTTCAAATAGCAAACAAACCAAAGGAGGGTTCAGGTAAGTCCAACACACCAACGATGTTTCTGTTCAATAAAACCTCAGAGGGAAACATGGTCAGGTTTGCAGACAGAGCTCCAAAACAGATTAAATTAATATTCAACTCCCTCCCTACCATATGGCCCACGGAACAGCTTTGAAGACAAATGCTGGTCTAACAAGAGTGGCCTCTTCTTCAGAGAAGCTTGATGATGATGGCAAAAATACTTTGTTTGCTTGCTGAATCAACTGAACATTGCATTTGTTTCCCGTAAGAACATTTACTGCACCACCCAATAACAGAACTGGCATCCAAATGATTTCACACTGCATTGGGCCCATCTCAAGACCAGGGATATACACCATCCACAATTCAGTACTGACACAGCTGGACACTTACACAGACCACACCATGCATTAGAAAGCTGGGGGTAGCATTTACACAAGTGCTTGCTTCCTATTTTCAAATGGAAACTGGACATTGTTGAAAACGTTAATGTTTTCATAAGCCATCCTGAATTGTCAGTATTGAACACGGTGCCATGTGGGATGGCTGCAAGTGCTCCGAGATACCTCCTGCCAGCCCGCACTGGGGTCTGTGCTGGTGTCTCATACAGGAGGATGACTCTTGCACACACACATCCACCTTCGAGAGCTTGTTTTCATGCTCCCTGGCTACATCCTCTCCTACTACTTCTGTTCTGAGGTGGGCAGAAGGAAGAACTCTTCTTGTCAACTCCCACAAGGTCTCCCACCTTTGAACGCATGAGGGTACCCAGTGGAACAGCAACATGCACCTACTGCCTGGGATGAAACTAGGAGTGCTCAAGGCAAGACTATTTTGTGCAGAAACAGTTGACATTTGGGAAAGTTTAAATATCAATATTTACTCCTCTGTAAAACCGAAAATAATACACGCTTAACACATGACATATCACTGGCATTTATGCAGCTTGAATCAATCTCCAGTTAGGAGGAATTCTCTTCAAAACCCTCTGCAACTTAAAAAGATGCATCTAGACTCAGAAAAATCTGAGAATGCTCATGGCTTCAACATTTGAGGTGCATTAATACAGCCTACACTGAGACCCAAAGCCTGTCCTCCTTTTCAAGCCACGCTAAGCTTAAATCCATTTAAAAAATAATTTAAATTTTTAAATTGCTATTTAATATGTATCAGTAATCCCAGTTTTACTTCCTGTACAAAAAACACAAGGGTGCTTAATTCACAAACTAATTTCAGAATGAAACATTAAGGTTCTCTGATCAGACTAGGAGTTAAAGATCATAAAGCAACATAGCCTGCATTTTTTCCCAGTTTTCCAAAAATTTTAAATCTCACATTCATTTATTTTTCTGATTTAGAATATATACCATAGCAAATATTAAATAAAAGCATCCAAGCATCCAAAACAGCAGAGCTGATTATGCCAGTGAAGTCAAATATTTGCTTTTGAAAGGAACATCCGTAAATACAATCACTGATTTAGAGTTAGAATTTATTTTACTATGTCGTTGTACCACTTCAACACGCATCTGCTAAGGAAGAAACATTCTGCTTCTAATTACAAAAGTCTTTAAAAATAATATATTATTATTCAAGTTGAATATTTGATTTATTTGAAAAGAAGTATTTCTAGAGGTGCCTCAAGTAAAAAATTATTTAACATGTGTTTTACAGCCTTTCCAAGCTCTTTTTATGGTCCTGGAGCCCATCCACATTTGTGGAAAAAATGTAATGTTTCAGCTTCAACTTGTCTATTATTTCAGTGTGATATTTTACAGCTCTTTAGAAGGAAATACATCCATATTTCAAGTAAATTTTTTCAATTAATATCTTGAAGAAATAAATATTTTTTTAAACAGAAGCTTTTCTAACAGCCATGGAAGTCAACTTTCTTCATGCAGATCTGGCTGAGACCAGTTTCCACTGACCCGTTTCTTTTTGCACCTTTACATGATCCTAGTTTAGGTTTCTAGTCATGGTAGTGCAGCCCCATGGCACAGGAGCACTCCTTCCCCAGCACTGACATCCCAAAATGACAATGGACAAGGCAGGGACGAGCAGACGATGACACCCAAGGCTGTGTCCTATTTAAGACCCCAACTTCTTGACAGCATACAACCACTTCAGGTTATTATTTTATTGTTTAATAAAATACACCTAGAGCCTTGGACTCTTTCCCTGGTTATGCTAAGCCACTGGAAGAGACAAAACAAAGCACTGGAATGTAGATTCTGCCAGATGGGCTACTGTTTCCCCCCACATGAAGGGCCCCAAGCATCTCACCCACAAGCAGCCACTGCAGAGCTGTCACGAAGCCTCTGTCCAGCCCTGGAACACTACGGCAGCATACCAGCAACCCAAGCGCTATTTAACCCAATTTGATTTAAATTGACTATTTTAAGAATTTAAGTGCCTGTAAATGTGATTGCCAGACACTAGACAGACTTGAAATCCTTCATTTCATTCCATGCATCTGCAGGCACCAGAGCGAAGCACCAGGGACAAGGAAGGAGGAGGAGATGCTCCCACAAGGATGCTCGGCATCATTCTCCTCCTGACATTCAGCTCCATGAGCAAGGCTGGACTTTCTCACATTATCGAACACCACAGAGGTGAAATGCTCTAAGCACAACTAATAACACACCTACAGCCCTGTGCAGCTCTATGTCTACAAAACAGACTGGTGAATATTAAGCACTGTACCCTCTCATGCAGGCAATGTGTGGCAGAGCCCAGCTGCACCCCACAGTCATTTCCTCCCTGTGAGGCTCAAATCGAAGAAAAAAATCCCTTCCAACCTGGTATTCTATGAATATTCTACTGCCTGCAAGCCATGAGAAAAAGTGCATCACTCTCATTAAAAGATAAGCTCTTAATGGCCTCTATATTCACTCTTCTGACTCCAATTGCAGCTTTATTTTCTCCATAGAAAGCTCCTGTTGATTTGGATGTTCTCTTATCACCAAAAAGGAAACTAAAATTTGGTGTAAAGGTTTGGAGGGCGGGTGTTTCTTAAGAGACAGACTTCTAAATGGTACATTTACAGTGAAAGGAACATAGAGAATGAGAAACAGCCAGCAAGTGCCTGCACTGAATACAAGCCTCACAGGATGTATGTAACTCAGGGAGAAGCTGAACAGAGGCTGCTTAGGACCAACGATGTGCAACGTTTCCCATCGCAATTCTCGTGTATTTTTAGCCTGGTTTCCTGAGGAAACAAGGCCCAGAGCTGCTGCGTGCACACCTGAGGAAGAGAGGGGCTCCAGCAGCAGCGTGGGAGGTAAGACCCTGGCACTACCTGCATCCCCCAGCACATCCTGGTGCTGCCTCATGGCTGCCAAATGGGGGAGAGGGAAGGAGAAGTACTGCATGGGGGACTTAGCTTTGTACAATGAGGAATGCTCTGAGACCAAACTGCCCAACTCATTGTGGGCTACGCTGTCGTAAGTGCTCGACCAAAGGCATGCTCCCTACGGTGAGATCATTCCTCCATCTTCTTGCTCTCCCCTGTCCAAAAGCCTCCATGTACTCACAACCTCCAGACATCTGTATGGGCTCTGGGTGACAACACACCCATCCTGGGACAGCACTTACCCAGGCATGGCATTACCAAGGTGTGTAGAAGAGGGTGGCTGTGGGCAGCTGGGCCATGGCTCACCAAGCTGTTTGTTCTGCATAACTCCCATCAACAGCATCACAACCATCATACCACCTCCAGCTGTGGTGTCCCAGGGTAACAAGTAATTTACTGTTGCTTTAAAGCTTACTGCAATCACAAGCCAGGTCTAAAATGTGGTAAGTCAGTGTTTTCTTTTTAGTAACGGCACATCACTTCCTTGGGGAACTGTAAAAACTGAAGTGCTCTCAACACAAAACCCTAAAAGCAAGAAATCACAACACGCAGCAAGATCTTGACTAACTTGTCACTCCCTGCCCTATAAAAGAACAAATGGAATGAAAATGGGAGAAAGTTAGACAAATTCCAGGAACAAAAATGGACAAAGAACAGATGAGGAGAGTCCCTGAGCCAGAAACCTTCCTGCTGCGTGCACCCAAGGGGTTACCTTCACTGGAGCTCAGACTGTGTGGTTATGCTCAAAAGAAGTGTAATACTATTTAAAAACAATAAAACACAGACTAGGTCTTTCCAGATAAACTTCCATCTCAAAGTGACCGTTAAAGTGAAATTCTCCATCCTTCTCCTCCATCTCCCTCTTCTGCCATCCCCTTCCATGCCCAACCAATCCTCACATGTGCCACATCCCAGGCTTCTGAGCACTACGAGAGCTGTTTATAATCCCAAAAATGAAATACAAATGGGACTTTCCCGACTTTTGAGGTTTTGCTGCTATTGCAGCCCTGCTCACAGGAAAACTTCAATGTAAAAATAAATATACCCATACATGTAATTTTTAAAATGCCAAATCAGATGCAGAATTACATGGACAAAGACACAAGGAACAGAAACCAACCATCTAAAAATACAGAAACCCCTGGAAAACAGTCAGTATCACTGCTGTACTTCAAAAAAATTCCGAAGCTTTCTGTGGGAAGGAGGAATTGCCATTATCAGCCCAAGGAAGAGATGAGAAACTCATTCCCAGCCTGGGACAAGAAGGAGGGCAGTATCTGAACACGACCTCAGCGAGCACTCCTGGTTAGGAACCGCCAGACTTGGCCTTTGCAAGGAGAAAATCCGTTAAGCAGGAAAAGGGGAGGGCTGGGGAGCCTGCCTTGGTCAAACAAAACCCCAGAGTCGTTAACCCAACCTATCAGTCACCCAAGTGCCATCACCCATCCTGCCAGCTCCAACACTCAGCCCAGCAGGAGGCTGGGCTTTCTATTCTAGCAACCCCAAAGAATACTTGGAAAGTGAATCCAAAATATAAGGCAGGGCACACATCCTGTTTTTCTGAAGCTATACAGTTTCTCAAGTGTTATAAAAATGGTTTGCCGGAGAGTGAGCCAAACGTATTGGAAAGATACAGGCAGTGCCTGGGGTGGAAAGAAGGTGTTTTTAGCACGCTCAGGCCAATTAAGACTTCGAAGGTTTCCAAGCACACCACTCCTCTTAACCCAACAGAAGGAAACTGAGTTTAGCAACTTATTTAGGGTTTCATTTGCTAATTTGCAAAAACAAGGAGAAATCTCCCTCTGCTCTCCAGCATCGCACTGGGAAGGCTCCTGCCAACACGCGGGTGCCGCTGCCAACAGCTCAACCCAGCGTGACCCAAAGTTCTCCCTCCCTGTGCCAGCATGCTACTGCGGCAGCGCACGGAGGGAGCAAGACAGCAGAGAAGGGCTCGATTATAACCCTGACAGCACATCTGCTGTTCCAATGAACCCAGTCAAAACCTGCGATACACTAAACCAAGGTTAAACCAGTCCTAAGGGGTGAGCCAAGTTTAAACCAGTCTAAGTCCAGGTAACAGAGCAGCTACCCCTTGATTCCAGTCCAAAAGAAGGAAGCTGCACATGTGCTACAGAACTACAGCAGATGAAACGTTTATGGAGGAAGGTAGCCTATTTTCTTCCTTCCCCTCAACACAACTGAAAATGCTACTTTAAGACGACCGTTCTCAGTTTTAGCACTGATGATAGCTAGGTCAGAAGCCAGCCTTGGAAAGTTTTGCTCAGCAGCAGCTTTAGAAACCATAAATTATCTTTAGACTAAGTTTACACACTCCCCCCGCTACAGCATGTGACTGCCAGCTCCCTGTCTCAATACTTCTCCTCAGACACCACAGACATTCCCTAAACCCCAGGCAGATCCTCACCTAGGCATGGCAGGGCCAAGGCAGACAAGTTTGGGGATTACTTATAAGACAAGAAGCAGACTAGATCTGAGTTAAAGGCTGAGGTCTAGTACTGTGGACACAAGGCAGAGCTCACAGGTAGGGCAGAACAAGCATCTGGAGCTGTATCGCCGGCAGTGACACCTCCACTGTGATGGAACAAAATCAAGCAGAGATCAAGCAAAGCTGGGTCTCTCTGTAGATTAAGCCTGGAAAGTTTAAAACAAAGACAACTGCTTTTGAAAAGTTTGTTTTGAAATGCTTTTTACAAACCTAAACCCCCCAAAAGGTAATAAAAACTTGTTTTATTAGCTAAAGCGTTTCTTCCCCCTCCCTCCCCTTAGCTCTATAGCAGACATTTGGCTGCAACTTTAGCTCCTGAGAATTTAAATTACAAAACCTGAGACTAAAACCAGCAGATTCATTCAGACTGACTGAGCCCACACCGGGATGCATTTGCAATCTGCAGTACACAGAGCTCTAGTCTCGGCCTACAGCTTCACATCCTTGTAGTCAGGGAATGGACTCATGTTGGTCAAAAGGGTAAACAAGCAGGGGAAACACTACAATTTAAAAGGTTAACGTCTGGAATTCTTTATTTTTCCCTAGCATTTTCATGCATTTACACAGAGGGAAGAGGAACACTACTTTGAGACAATCCTCACCAACACATCACGACAGTGATTTTTCATGTACAGGAGGGCAAACCTACCAAACCCCAGCACATGTCCAGAGGCAGCAGCCACCACACTGCTGGTTTAGGTCTAACATTGAGGTATCCGTGCGGGTCGGCTGCGATGCCATAAACAAGCCACTTCACATGGGAAGCAGAGATGCCCTCATCCAATGCCATTCAGGTGCTCAGCAGAGGATGGAGTCGTGCTGGTGCGTCCCTGGGCACCTTCACTGAAGAGCCATGCTGACGGCAGCTGCCCCCGATCCCAGCACCACACCAAACGCAGGCTTATCTGGCTCCAAGTTTCCGACAGGCTTTCAAGCACGGTGGTGTTTGGGGACAATTCCAGTGGAAAGGCAGATGTTTGATTCCGTGGCTGTCATTTACAGGCTAAAGGAGAACATCTGCTGCTTTCCCCTCAAAGTGAGCTACTCGCAGGAAGAAAATCCTGCATGTGAAACCAGGTATCTCAAATGATTTCTGTAGGGGCATGAGGGAATAACACTGACACAGCTCACTGCATGAAGCTTCTGGGGACAGCTGGAAGAGGTGAACAGCACACACGAGTGCTCCAGGAACACTTACAGGAACTTCATCATCACTTCCCTGATGATTTAACTCAAGGCCTGTGACACGCTTTAAGCTGAACACAAACCCTACAACGCTGTCAGGCCATGGGGAATATCAGAAATTAATGTAAGATAAGGCAGAATCTTCCAGACGGGGATTAGGTGAGAAAGCTTGCTGGGAACTAGAGAGTGCCAAATTGTGACAACAGAGATTAACACTTTCAGAGATCTTACCACTGCAAAATATGTAAAGAAAGAATGTTTGTCTAGAATTCTTCCTCCTGCAAGTTCATTGTAGTTTCCTGTCACATGCACATGGAGGAAGATGCAACAGCACCCAACAGCAGTGAGACTTCTGCCCAAGTACTCCTAATACAGACCCCAGCAAAGGGCAACAAAATCCTCCTGTGCCATATATCATTGCTACGCAAAAATTCAGATATCCTAGAGATCATTTTACTGGTGTTTCTTACAAGCACCCATTAAATGCAAGAATAAATTTCCAGAATATTCCAGAAACCTCTAACTGGTTTTCTCTGTACACTGATAACGCCATTAGTGCACCAGAGGTACTGCTCATTTTACAAGCTCCAACAAATCCCCTTCAGGCAAGGGTTCCAACAAACACTAAGCAGGATCCGTACACATTAGTATCAAAGGAAAAGGCCTGGGAAAAAAAAAAAAAAAAAAAAAAAAAACAAAACACAAAAAAAACCCCAACAAAACACAACCAAAACTTAAAACATTCTTTTTTGCCCATTGTCAGAAAATTCAAGCCCTTGGCCACATACCGCGCCTTCATTTCTTGCACACTCTTTCAAATCTGGTTTTGGCACTGCCCCTAAGAGGGCTTTGACTCGGGATCTGTCCACGCATTCCAGCAATAAATGACACTAACTGGAGTCATTCTTTAAAATATCTGTCAAACATAATTCTTCCAGTGTCTCGATTCTCACTGACTTGCCCCCACAGTGCTGGGATGAAGTCATAAATTATATGTTCCGCCACTCAATTTTCTCTGATTGTTTGGTAGAACCTCTCCACTAATAACCAGTGATCAGCAACCACCTCGTGGCTTAAGTGGTTTCCAATCATGAAAGATTTATCCACTGTGACTTCCAGTCAATCACAGAGACACTGAAATGGCTATCAGGCACTCTCATCTCGAGACCACAAGATGAGCAGACAGACTCCAGGGACAAGGGAAAGCGGATCAGAGTGCTGACTCCAGGCACCCGAAAATTAGGGAGAAGCTGCACAATTGCATATAAAACCCCCACATTTCTCTTTGTAAGGAAGTCAGAAGCCCAGGACCAGAACACAGAGTCAGCTGCACAAACCTCACCTTGGTCACAGCACATGCAGGAACCCCTCCAAAAGATAAAGATCTGTGGGGACAACGTGCAGAGAAGCACATTCCCTACCTAAGGCAAGACAGCACATCCATGAGCCGAGACAGTGCCCCACAGCAGCCTTCAAGTTCCCTGCTGGAGATCTATACTGCATGTTAAATGTCAGCTCCCACTGCAAGTCACCAGGACTCCCAGCCATCAAAGGGAGAGAAGTGGAGCTGTCTAGTGGACCATCTTTGAGAGAAGATATTCCTTCCAAAGATCAGGCCACTCTCAAGGGACCAGCTCTCAAGGGACGGTTATTTATTCTCCAAAGAAAGGGAAGGATCTGACCTGGCACCACATGAAAAACAGAGCTGAGAAGAGAGAAGAGGGAGGTAGTAAGTGCTATCTGCAAGTATACTCAGATCCAAGCTGCAGATACACCCAGGAGCATGACTTAAAACTAACTGCACTTTTGTTGGTCTCTTTTCTTCCCACATTCGGATGATAGTTCCAAGAGTGCAACATACACGCCTCAGATCTTACACTGCAGCCTCCAGAGGTAAACTTGGAGCATCTCTGTGGTGCCCTCTATGTACCTGGCACACTGGAAGGGACCCGTTATCCTGGAGAATTCGGGTGCAGAAAAGGCCATTTTAAAGAGAGGAATAACATTTCCGCTGTGCTTTGTCTCTTGCTCAGGTATAGTTTAAGACGTTCCTGCTCACTGCAAGGGGGCTGGATCAGATATCTTTGAAGATGCCTTCCGACCCAAACTATTCTATGATTCCATGATATTAAAAAGATTAAAATTCACTAAAACTAAGCGGCTACTATTACAAGAATAAAAGATGATGGAATAGGTTATTGACACCGGATAGCAACTGCAGTCCAAGTGCACAGTCCAAGTGCACTCCAGTGCCAACTGGGCAAGCCGGGGCAGTGCCCTTGCACTTACACAACACTCTCTCCTTCACACAGCTAGTGAAAAGCAGCGTGACAGAGCAGCTTCCCAGAGACACGAGTGTTCCTGAATCACGGGAGAGCACAATGGGGAATTAATTGCTCCAGAACGAAAACTAGAAGAGTAAGCACAATTTATTTTGCCACATTCTTAAAATGAAACAAGAAAACATTTAAACACTACAGCTTATTTAGATAATACACACTGGAAGACATCTTTTACTGCTGGCAGCTTGAAAGAAAAGAACATAATTACAATTCCAAGCATGAAATGAGCTCTCTTCCACACATGCCTGAACCAAGTCTAACTGTTTCACCAGCTGTAGTGAATCAAAGCAGGCAGAATTCTACAGAAAGGACCTAGAAGCAGCAGCTCTCAATGCCTTTAACCTAGTAATTGCATGGCACCTGGATCCGGAAGCACTGCTAACGATTTAGCAGTTGCAGATGTGCAGCTGATGTGGTGCATAGAGCATTTGATCCCCATGGAATGCAGGACCCCAAACAATGCATCTGTGTGCTGGCCCACCACACACAGGGGTATGGGCCTGGGGAATATATGAAAGCTAACATTATACTGCAATTGAAAAGAAAAAAGCCACAGCATGAGCTTGACTGCTTAACTAAGAGAAAAACAATAGCAGCTTTGGTTTTAAGTATCTGCCAGAATGACCACTGGCCACTTCCAGATACATTCTTTGTTCAAGTACTTCAATACTGCTTCATCCGCTGCCTGAAATCAAAGGTACAAAGGGAGCTGCTGACTGTAAATCCATGGCAACATCTGCACCTCCAACTTGAGAGAGAAACTGTTACAACAGCTCTAAATGGACCTATGATCATTATGCCCCATAGTGAAACCAAGTGCCAAGTCTTCCCACTTTTGGATTTCCAGTGTGACGCACAAGTTCACTCATCTCACGCTTCACAGCAGTTTCACATCTGCTTTCTTCAAAGCAAGTCACAATGCACCACTAAAAAATGTAATCCCAGCTAAGATCCTTCTCCTGAAAACCCAAGCCGAGCTTCACACATGGACCATGGGAAAGCCCTGGACTCATCCTTCTCGGGAGCAGAGAGCAGCCAGGAACTCTGGCTTAGCCCCAGGCACCACGGTACACAGCGACACAGACACGGCACCAACTTCCGCATCACCCGCATGATGAAACAAAGCTGAATAAAGAATAAACCACACAGGAGTTAACATTATTAGACTAAGAGTAACTCTAAGCTGGATCCTGCATTTGAATAGAGATTTCCGTAAGAACTTCATTCTTTGGAGATGAGTAGCCAGGAAAACTGCTGTCCATGTCTCTGACAGGGAAGGAGGGCAAGAAGCCCAGCCTGAAAGGTTTATGAGTTTATTCTGACCTCCAGAATCACCAAGGCAATTATCCCACCAGCAGAGTTCTGCTGTTGGAGAAGTATTCTTAATGTGCCCAGGAAAAAGAGAAGATGAGAACTCTCCCAGCTGAGAGAAGTGGGTAATCTCCCCTTTCAGTCCGTATACATACACATATTCCCCTAAGCTTACTTGTTTTTGAAAGAAAAGCAGAAGTCCCAGCCCAGCCACCTACAGCAGTGCCACAGAACATCTTCTGCTCCTTCATAGCCCTGCTTGCACCTTGACAGATTTTCCTGGCTGGTGCTAATAGACCAGCCTGAGAGGGATGGGTGTCATCTTCTGCTATGCACTCAGAAGGCAAACGAAATGCAGTTCATATTAAAAGGATAGCTTAAGGTCACTTTTGTACCATCTTAGCTGAATTAAAATCTAATACTTTAATTTCAGTGATTTCAATTACTGCAGTATTAGCTAGAACATTAAACTTCATCTAAAAAGTTTTGTAAATAGGTTTGGCTACAATAAACTCCAAATAAGCAAACCTGACACAACAGAAATAATGAGCATTCTATATAAATCACGCAAACCTTAGTGTACATGTATATATATGTGTATATATATATATTTGCATGCTTATTGACTTATTCTGCTTTAAATCATCTACTACAGCAATCTTTCCATCCCCAGTTTTCAACCCCAAAAGAATTACCATTTCTTTCCAGACAAGAACTTCTGCCAACATTCTGGAGGGCTGAAGTCCAAACCACATATAGTTCAACAACAGCAGAGTTGAACAAAAAGGAAAACTATAGCTTCTTTTTAATTATAGCTTGGGAAAGCGTGGCTAAGCAGGGGAAAAAAAGAAGTCAAAGTCATTGATTAATTCCATGGGTTATATTTCAAGGCTTATAGCACACTGGAATAGATACTCTACTAAGTTTATCAGATTTATCACCATCCTTCAGTGTCTAAATTCAAGGTGGATCTACAGAAAAGAATATGCTACTTCACAACTCTAATACTAAAATGGCTTAGAATCAACAAAAATTAATACTTTCAGAGGCAAGTGTTTCATAACTAGGTCAAAGCAGAAGGGGAAGTTTAAATTCCTACTCACCCAGCAGAAAAAGCCAGGATCAACCTCCTTTCCTGGAGATCCCCAAGGTTTTAATAGGGAAAAAAATTCCAGCTTTGCAAAACTGCAAAATACAGCCCTCTTCCAGCACCTCTCCAGGAGCGCATCTTGAATTACGACCAAACCTTCTAATAAGCTACAGAGCACAGCTCTTCACTGTTACCATCAGAAATTCACGGTTTTCAGTAATGAAAAACACACCTAAAATCTGTATCAAGAGGTAAAGCTACAAAGAATCACAGCAGAAAGGAACTGGAAGAGTGGAAGTAACTAGAATTACTCTAAGGTATCTCTCTCTGCCAGTTTTACCTTCAAATGTTAAAGCCATGAACACTTATGGTTTGAACAAAAAATGTCTCACTGCTTTGCCCAGTACACTCTGTCCTCCTTGTTTGTATCCGAGAGTTGTTCCAAAGAAATGTAATAATGACTCAAAAAAAACAACCAAAAAACACCAAAAAACACCAAAAAGCCCAGTACTTTCTTCATTCCTCTGAGCTACCGTAAATTAAATATGAATATAGGAACTACTTCTGTGAGGAAAGGAAAGCTCTGCATGGGGAAGATTTTTTTTTAACTGAAGTTTCACTAACAAAAGCAGCACTTTAAAGTAACACCTAACCTTAAAGCAATGCCTAACCTCAGAGCCAGCACCTTCTCTGGGGGCAGGAGCGTTAGTGGCAGCCCAGTAACCTGGAAGAAGCTAGACCTGCCTGCAGCCCTGGTTGAGTATACAATTTGTATAGGGACTGGCTGGACTGTTACCATACTTACAATCTAATTTGAATTCCCCCCCTTCCTTTTTCATCTTCATTTAGCATTACAAACGCATAAATCCAAGTCTACAACAGCATCTTGGAGGTGTCCACACTGCAGGCTGTCAACCCAAAGTAGCAGGAAGCCACCACCGACTGGTGATCAAACCAGCATCGTTTCACTGACAACTGTTTTGGTGTGTGCAAAGCCATCAAAGTTGAGCTTTTTTTGTTCATATAATTTGCTTACTAAATTTTGCTACAATGCCCCAAGGCGTTTGAGTATGCAACGCTGAGAAATAACGATGCTCCAGCCAAGGCATGCACGCTGCACAGCACTCTCTGAACACGTCACTGGAATTCCAGGCCACTATTATGCCCAACTCATTGCTCTAGTTATCTGTCTTGAAGATCTAATTAATCCCCTTGCTCATCATCGCCTAAGCTTACACAGGAGTGTCTCAAAGCTTGGTGCCATTTCGCAAGCAAGGAAAGAAATAGGTGAAGCAGCTCTGAGAACTCCTGTGGGAAGAGAGACTGTCAATCCGTCGGCTTCTCATCCAGGCAGGTACAAAGCTCCATGCGGAACTCGGATGAAACCCTCTCCTTTGGTCCCCATCCCACACTCCTTTCAGACCACGGGAATTAGCCCCAGTAACAGGCATGTTGCCACAGGAAATCCAACCTGCCCTTCAACTTTAATTGTGGATGACCTTGACATAGGGGACGTTTAAAAATACACATGCATGTACACATGCAGCCGCATACGTACACCCAGAGCTGTGGGTATTTCAAATGCTCTCCTACCATCTACAAGATTGAGGTCAAGGAAATGAGGAGGCTTTCTACATCTTTAACCAAACATTTCATGTAATCCATATATTCAGGTAGTCCTTTTATTAAAGCACTAAATAACCAATAAACAGAAGGGAGAAAGTAAGGAGAATTCAGCTGTGTGACACCTCACTGGACAGAGAGCTCAGAGGAACTGCTGCACTCCTGACACCACTACATCCAGATAGAGATCTCCTTTCAGATGGCTGCAAAAGCATCATTAAAACTGGAGGAAAAAAAGAGAATTCAGAACTGGCCAGCTGCTACATCCAGATGCAGCCCTAACTATTGACAGCAAAAGAATACTTTTTCCTCCCCTAATTTGTTTTCATGTTTTTGTCGAATTATTTACTACCTGTTCTTGTTTGATTTTGACTCCACATAACTTTTGCATGGCATTAAATCTGTATCATTACATTAATTAGCATCATTTACAATACAATAAATATAGACTATCAGTCTCTGAGGTTAGTTGCTCAAGATAATACAGGAGCAGTAGAGTGGGTTTATTCCTTTATTACCCAAGAGCAAAGAAAGCATTCATTAAACTTCCCCAAAGTCATAGTTTTCAAAGCTCTGTTTTTCCACTAACTTAAAATAGTTTTCTGAGAATATTTATTTCCTACATTATCTTCAACAAAAATGTGCATTTCTAGTACAACAGTTAATTCCAATTAAGAAAACATTGAAAGGCTTCCTGCAAAAAAACAAACACAGGATACTGGCAAGACTACAAGAATGAGGTAAAAACTACTGAAGACAACAACATAATTTTCTTCTGACTGTGTAACATAAAAAGGAAATATATTTCTTACACGACACCCGCAGTAAGTCCAGGTCCAGCAGATAATAACCAGAACTATTCAATGTTGACCTTTGAATCCCTGTACCATTAACAGATAAAACAACGCATAAAAGAACAAAAATTATCAAAATCAAGGCTCTCCTCCTGCCATTCACTCCCACAGCACCACGCCAACCAGCTCCTCTCCTTTTTGTAGCTCTCCAAGTGTTTCTCCCTCTGTTAGTTTCCTGTCAAGCTCAGTTCCACCAGCCTTCAGGAGAAGCTCAAGGTGCCCAAGCACATGCAGACGCATCCAGCCCTCATGCTGCCATCCTGCCTTTCACCAAACTTGGAAACCAATCCAGTCTCAAGACTTCCAGGAAATTCCAAATTAAGGTTAAATGTTACCATCTGAAGCCAAGGAAAGTCAGGGATAACGTACGTTTAACAATACCTGAGCCTGCTTGACCCGTGAGTCCAAGCACCACTGCAAGATGCATGGCAACTTTTAGACAAACAACCGCCGCAGAAAACCTCTAATATCTGGAAGCATTAAGATTTTTGAATGGTAGAGGGGGAATCGATAGTGGTATGCCAGGTCCTTCTTTGTGGCAGCCACAGCCACCAAGAACAAGAGATGCCTGTTCTGGGCTTCCTTGTCAATCCTCAGAATCCCAGACTGGTTTGGGTTGGAAGGGACCTTAAAGCTCCTCCAGCTCCAACCCCTGCCACGGGCAGGGACCCCTTCCACTGGAGCAGCTTGCTCCAAGCCCCTGTGTCCAACCTGGCCTTGAACACTGCCAGGGATGGGGCAGCCACAGCTTCTCTGGGCACCCTGTGCCAGCTCCTCAGCACCCTCATAGGGAAGAACTTCTTTCCAATGTCTAATATAAATCTACCCTCTTTTAGAGACCACTCCTATCCTGCAAATGCTCCAAGCCAATAATTACGGCCAGGACTAGGTCATCCAAGAGCTTCCCTGTTTCTTCATCACACCAGGGCTGTTCCCTGCTGTGCCAGCAAGACATGGGACCTGCTGTCACCACAGCACTGCTCCCAGCCTTTCCCAACCACACACAGTGCCTGGGTGCTGCCAAAGCAAAAGGCAGGAGCTGGTCAGTCACTGCTGCCTGATTATTATTGCAAGATAGTGAGGTATTTTTACATCAGTGACTCATAGGATGAGTCCAGACACGCATCACACAAACCCCACCGAAATCCAGCAGTTGCTCTTTTGGATCAAGACCAAACCCAACTTTTGACATCAGTGGCAAGCATGAAGATGGTACAAAGCAGGGAGATCTGGACATCACAAGGACAGAACCCCCAAGCATTCACTCTGTAGTTTAGATAACCACCAAAATAAACATTTGCAAAGCTGAATCCAGCGATGTGGTAAAGAATAACAGCTCTGAAGAACACCTGGCCTCAGGCTCGAAAGTCCTTCTGCATTAAGCGCAAGTGTCATCACTACCCCCGCATGACAGCACTGAAGATCACCCCAGGAACTGGGGATCTCACATCCTAAACCACTAGCATCAGTGCTGGATGTCAATCCATTTGGATTCAGTGATTTAAATGCAGGAAAAAAATCCCAGCCCTGGATAACTCAGGGTACAATACACAGTAGTCTCTCTGTATGTCCTTCAATTGATGGTTTTCAACACTCCTGTGATGCCCAGATGACAACCGCTTCTCCCTCTGTGACCCCAACTACCCCCACCAGCAACTGAACATGACAACTACCAAAGCTGGACCACTTGGGATTAGTAATTCACATGGACAAAAATAAGTAAGTCAAGAAGAAGAACCCACGACAAGTTTTACTTGCAAAAGCAAACACAGCATCCACTCACAGTGGCGATTTCCTAAAATAAACCATACACATGCCTACCACCTCCTGTCCTCTTAGGTGTAATTAACCCAGAAGGTGAAGTTACACAAGCACAATCCTGTGTGATAAGGGAGACCCATGCACCCACATCACCAGAAATAGCTATTGTGCTCCAAAGTAACCCCTAATATTGGTAACTACTTGAATTTAAATTTCAAATAAATTTAGATCGAAGATTAAAGAATGTCGTTCTGCCTTCCCAGCGCAATGGAGATGCTTGTCTTTCATAACGAGGGAGCCCATAAAAATAACAAGGGAGAAGATCTACACCCAAGCTTCTCAAAAAAAATAAAGAATTACTGATTTTTGCAGCTACTTAGTGGTAGGAACAGATGGTTACAGGCAATAGTATTGACAACTTAACAAGCTACCACCCCCAAAGGTGAGCTTCTAAGTCTGTTCCAAATTCAGGAGTTGAACACACTACAGCAGAGACCACCGGGGAAGCAGTGAGCTTTCACCAGTCCCATGGTGCTTCAGAATCTGCTTCACTCGCTCTTCTGTGGAACACCAAAGGGCTGTGACTTCCTAAACACCCAGACATGGATCCCTCCAGTCCTCTGCCCATGCCCAGGATGAGCGTGGGGAGCAGTGAAGGCAGGCAACACACATGGAACAGCTCCCAGTAAAACCTGAGCTTTCAGAATTTGCCTACCAAACCAAAGCCAGTGCTGAGGACAGAAAGCCCAGCTTCCCTAATTGCCCATCACAGAGAGAGGATCTGGGAATCCAGGCCCCTGAGATGCTCTGCCATGGTGAGCATAGACAGAATGAGTGACCTCAACTTACTTGGATGTCCACAGCAAGATGCAAGCTTCCACACAACTCCCAAGAAATCTCTTTCCTCAGCTCCCATCCTCTCCAGCAACTGGAAACAATCAGCCCATCCAGTCTCAACCCAAGACTGAAACACTAATTAAAACATGAACTTGTTAAATACAATTCACCAAAGTTATCTCTGAATTTCTGGACAAGGCCAGCAAACCACTATAAACCAGGGACAACATGTGGCATTGTAAAAGCTGTCAGAATACCGGAGTTCTCAAGCATCTCATTAAGCCAGTAATGAATTAGACTGAGCCTGCAAATCTCAGCCCTTGTTGTCATGTTCTTCTAAAATTAAAGCTCTGCCTTTACCAAGGGAACAGAAATAATGATAGCGCCTGGTCTCCATCTTCACACTCAATATTTATGACTTACTTTTCAGAAGATTTTCCTGTTTTTACCAGAAGCCCCCTTCCTAGGGACATCAGGAAAACATATCCATCAATTTTGCATTTGCTTCCAATAATAACAATTTCCTCCTTTTTACACATACATATTGTATATTACACATTAGGCAGAAGCTCTTCCCTGTGAGGGTGCTGAGGCGCTGGCACAGGGTGCCCAGAGAAGCTGTGGCTGCCCCATCCCTGGCAGTGTTCAAGGCCAGGTTGGACACAGGGGCTTGGAGCAACCTGCTGTAGTGGAAGCTGTCCCTTCCTGTGTCAGGGGTTGGAACTGGGTGAGCTTTAAGGTCCCTTCCAACACAAACCATACTATGATACTGCAGCAACAGGCTGGATGAATTTCTGACAGCATCGGACACTCCAGTGATTCAACCAAACCACCTTTCTTGCAAGGTTTCCATAAAGCACCACACACCTATTCCCAACAGGAGGGGTGTCAGGCAGCTGACTTGTACCTGTTGGACTATAACTGTCTTAGCTCCAGTAAAGATGCCCAAGTCACTGATGCATCTCCCTCAGCATTCATGTGACAGGAATTCATACACCAAAACACAAAGAAACTACTTCCCGCCTTCAAGTCCTTAAATCCTCATGGATTTGAATGTCAAAATCAGCAGGTTCACTATTATCTACACTATTATTTAAAAGAGCAATAGAGATAATGAACAAGAACATCCTAAATTTCAATTATTCACTGAAGAAGTACAACAGAGTCTGGTCTTATCAGCAGGCCTTTGGTCTGCAGGCTCCTTAGGGTAGCAACAGATTGCACACCTCTTGCTGCCAAATGCATCATCTGCACTTAATCATAGCATGATGAATATCTTCTGAAAACAAGCGATTCCAGCCATATTCTGTGTAATCCTGCCATTCCACTCCAAAGCCTGTCATCTCACATCCAGTGTGTCACCACTTCAGGGTGGAGACCATAACTTCAGTCCCTTTCAAGAATACTCTATGGAGCTACACACTGCATTGAGAAATAAATAAAGCCATCACTTCAAACACTGCACCTCACTCATCACACCAGAACCTGCCTGAAAGCATTCCTACTTCTGAAGAAAATCATCGAATCCCAGGCTGGAATATACCTCAAGGATCATCTGGTTCAATGTTCCTAGGCAAAGCATGACCCAGACTAGACATCCCAGCACCGCATCCAGCTGAATCTCAAGTGTGTCCAACATTAGGGAAATCCACAGCTTCCCAGAGAGAGCGGTGATTATCCCGAGGTCACACCTAGGAATGCTGTTATACAATGATGGAAGCGGTAACTGGCTGCTTACGCACCACATAACCTACAGATTCCCTTGTCTCCATGTGTCACCCAGGGCATGTGTCTCACAGGAATCTTCTTCCCTGTGAAACAACAGACTCTGCCAGTCACTGGAGATGGTGATCCCAAGTACCATCCACATTCCAACCTTCTTTAAATTAATCTGTTTCTAGATGCAGCTGTGATTTTTAAGTGTAGAGTATGTCAGCTGACATCAGCCTACAAAATCCTAACTCAAAAGTATACTTGGTCTAAAAATGAGGATTTCTGAAGTCATAATGTAGCCCCTTTGGAGAATAAGATTATTCAGGAACTACAGGTGGGGGGGACACAACCAACTATTTTTCTCCTTTATAAGCAATTACTGCCATGTCTTTGTCTAGTTCCAAACAGAACAAAGAGGAAGGACAAGTGTTCTATTTGCTTATGGATTGCTCTTACCAAGAACTCCCTTCTGTGTCATGGTGAACACACATATTAGAATCACACCCAAAGAACGAGGCAAGCAAGAGATTCTTCAAAGAAGTTTCTGCTTAGCTCAGATCTGTTCATTAAAGGTGCTGCATTGTGCGCATGGGCCAGGTTAGCTTATTAGCATTGGAAAGGTTACTGAAAGTGAATTAATGGAAGTGCTCCACTCTCTTAACATCTGACAAGCAGAAAAGGAGCCTCCCTACCTACACTTCTCCTGAAAGGTATGTTCAAATTGAGGGCATGTAGGTGGCACCTGCCAAAAGTGGCATGTGAATAACATTGGCAATTTAACACATTCTTACAAAAATACAGAGAACTGTAAAAGCAGCAATTCAAACACTCAAATCAAATGCTTATGCTGAGATTAGATCTAAGAACCAAGCCTTTTCATTGGGACAGGGGGAGGATTTTAAAGCTCTTTTTTTGTAGGTCTCAGCAGGGTTTTATGTCCAAAAACTCAAGCCCTGTTTGACCCACAAAGAAATCTAGGCTCACAATAGAGCCACCTCTTCGCTTAACAGTGAAGATAGGGCTTTAAAAAATTCAGCTTATAGAACTCTGGTGCTGTCCATTAGAGAGCACAAAACAGATAAATGGAAAAGCTGATCCCTCCCTAAGTGCCATGGAAACCCACGTCACACACATGCAGGTACAACACCAACCCATCTCCCATTCACCCTGACTGATGCCTTCTCCAGGCTGAGCAATGCACGAGCACAAACCCAAACTGCCTGGTCTGAAACGCTTCAGATGAACCTGCACTTAAGAGCCACCCAGATGCTTTATGGCACTTCCAAAACGTAATTCTTTTCCCAGAGAAAGGGCTCCACCATTTCACGGTGGTGTGAGGACCACAGCAGAAGTCAGCCAAACCCACAAAGGACACAGCTCCACTTTAATGTTACATGAGACTATTAACTCCAGTTGCACATGGCTTCCCTTCTACAGGCCCTGCTTCCAAACACATCCGTTTCTCCCCCTAAAAGCCAATACTTCCGTATCCCAGCACCACAGGGAAACCTCTGCTCGGCTGTGACTGACATGTAAAGAAAAAACATACACTGCTCTTCTTGTGTTACCTTCCAACACCCCTAATTTGGAAGGGATAAGAGCTGAAATGCATGGAAAAAAGCCAGAAAGCTCAGATGAACACCTCTGCGCAAAGAAATATCTCCCCTGTGGAATACTAAGCTCGATTTCCCCCAAAGCAGTAAAAATTGCAACCCATATATGAACACATTTAAGAACACGAATAGAAAAACACCGAGCAGTTAAGTGAAGTCACGTTCCACCTAAACAACACCACCATTATTGCAGCATCTGACTTTCAGATGACAATTCAATCCTGGAAGCATGTATTGTAATTGCTTTTCCACAACGGGCTTCAGCTTTACAATTGCATCCTTCTTGGGAGGTCAGAACAAGGCACGGCTGCAGCTCTGAAAAGCAATTCTGTTTAGCAGTACTACCTTATTCATTCTTTTAATCTTACACCTGCATATTCATTATGAACTCTGTAAAATGCAAATGCCAAAATCACGATCAAAAGCCGCTGCAATCTCTCTGTTGCTCAGAGAAAGCCTTGACCGCTCTGCTTCCCTAATGAAGAAGTGGGGAAAGCACACATCACACCAGATGTCAGCTCAGGTGCTGCAAAGCAGTCACCAAACCCCTGAACAAGCTCAGTGCAATGCAGCCATTTCTTGCTGACAACACACAAAAAGGAGCTACCATGATCAACACAGCTTGTTTCGAGCAAACCATCAGAGCAGTTAAGTGAGGAAATACCTGTTCTAAGCATTGCAGTGTGAGAGAGCTGCCATGATGCAGCCACTGGGTTACGTGAAGCTGGCATCTCAACTGAACTCCCTTTTTTCCATTCATTTAGATATGACCTCTGCTGCTATTACTACAGAAAGCTGGGGGGCAGGAACCCAAAATAACACAAGTCTCTTTTAGAGAACTGAGAGTAGCAATGTTTGTAACAACTCCCATAATTCACAATAAAGGAGCCACCTACCAAAATGCAGAAGTTTCAGACTTTTGTAACCCCTTCCTACAGTGGAACGGCCCCTCTGCTCCCTCCCCACGACCTACCTACAGCATTTCTGATCTTCTGGCTGCACCAGTGCAGCTACTTCTGAGTCAGCAGATCACGCCACAGGCAATCCACACAAATATCTAAATATTTGTATTTACCACAGAATAGCTTGGTGATCAGGTTATCAGCACACCATCACAAACAACAGCATGGCACACATGATGGGAACAAACCACCTGCCAGGGACAGAAACACTCTGCATCAGGTTTGCAACCAAAGGGAATGGCAGAGCAGATGCCTTCTGAGTCCATTTCCATCACCAAAGCTTTATTTCCTGTAGCCAACCTATGAAGTGGGGAACAGCCCATCAAAATAGAGCATACGCTGCAGGATCTTACTACAAAGGTAAGCCTCATCCTGAAGATCAGGCTCCCCAGCCTCTTTTAATGGGGAATCCCTGCAGCATCCTTTACAGCAAGTTACATACTGGTATGCATAAGTTGCTTGGATAAGGAAGAAAAAACACAAAACAACCAGGCTTGTGCCCCAGTGCATTTTCACTCACAGGTTTACAGCAAAGGCAGCCTCATTATCATGGTCACAAACAGATGAGTGACAGAAGCCAGCATTTTCATGATATACCACCTCTTGCTCAGACAAGACAGAGGTGGCACATCAATCCTCTGCTAGTTTGGCACACGGGTACCAAGGACCCCAGGGCTTTAACCAGGCGCAGGATAAGGAATTAACATAGATGACAATGACCCGCTTTCACAGTGTCTGTGGTTTAGGATGAGAGGTTTTTACTCAAGCTTGATCAGACAGTAATTCTGTTCCAGCCTTGGGCTACTCATAGGAGGGCACAATCTGCACATGCACCTGTGGGAAACTGCAGGGACCATGGATGCTGGAGCCTCCAGAGCCTCCACACCAACACAAAGCCTTGGAATTCACCTCTACAGCTTCAGAACAAGCCAGATTTAGGTATTGTTTTCAGCCAACGCTGGAGGATTCTGATAGTCTCCCCTTGTTCACGTCTCTCCAACATCTCCACACTGCAGTAGCCCAAGAATGGAGCTGAGCTGGGTGGGAGTGTTGATCTGGTTGAGGGTAGGAAGGCTCCACAGAGGGATGAGGACTTGATGAGCCCAAAGGTCTTTTCCAACCTAACCAGCTCTTTGAGACTCCTAGACCAAGATGCATTTTAAGTAATACAGTAGTCTGTCTCTGCACAGAAGCAGATAAAAGCTTATTTTACTGGAAAAGGTTACTCAACTTATCGTCTCCCAGGGCTCACAAAACCCACCGAGCAAAATCACTTTTTGTTTCAGAAGTCACAGAAACATCTGACTTCATAGCAATTATTTCTTTCTACAGTGTGAATGTTTTGTCACATCATACATCCTCATCCTTCATCTGTCAAAGTTTTTCCATCCACTGTTTCAGCCAGACCCATCATCATTGTAGTGTGGCTTCATGCAAAGTACAAAATGTCTAGAGGGAAAAGGGCTAAAGATGGACAAAAGCATGTGGAAACTCTTCTAAAGGCAGCTACCACAGCAATGTAGGCATAATTTAAATTCTCAGTAATAATCCTAAAAGATCTTAGCAGCCAAAAGGCAGGCGATGTAGACAAAAGCCCTGGGAGATGCAGTCTGCCATCATGCTCTGTCCAGAAGCACATCTTTTTACCCAGCAGGTACCAACATTTAGCAAATACACTGTTGTGTTTTATTAAGTTTTCGTTTAGGTGAAAGGTCCTGCAATTAACACTGTCTTGTTTTTAAAACCATAAGTCTGCATTAAAAAAACCATCATTTACTTCAAAACTCAAGAGTGAAAAGCCTTCATACCAGACTATGAAATGTAATAGGTAGTGACCAACCTAGGTTACAACTTCTGCTCAGATTCATCTGGGTTTTCCAGGGGACTGCAGAGCAGCCATTAAGCAAAGAGTTACTGCACACTACAGCAAAAGGTCTCACACTTGATACGCTTTAATTACTTAGCTGCAGCAGGGGAGAGTTACTGATGCCTGGTTTGTCTCACAGCAAAAGGCTTCTACTGCTATTAATATTCACTGAGGGAAACTGAAATAACATCTTGTCTCCATGTGAATACCTTGGAATTATTATGGACAAATTAAAAACAATGATTTCTATTTTTTCCCCCTCAAAATCCAGGACAAAAGAAACCTACCAGCTTGCAAAGCCACCTGATAGAACAGACCTCTATTTCTACATAGAGTAGCTCTCCTGCAATGATGGCCTTTATCATAATGACAACTTCAACACAAATAAACCCGCTACAGCATAAACCAAGTGGTCAGCCAAGGACCTTAAGCCCCACAGCAGAAACAACACACTGTAGGTTATCCACCAAGAGTCTTCACCCTAGAATTCCTTGGCATGCTGACGATGACCTTGAACTCTGCAGCACACAGCTTCCCATCCATACCACTGCCATAACACACACTGCAAAGCTGAGCTCATGGAGAGCAGCAAACAACAGCTTTCATCCAGCCTGTACACACCAAACCACCAGTACTGCAGAGAAAACCAGCAAGGACAAATGCGTTCCTACCAGCTACACCAGCATCACTGCTCTTCTCAGAGGACAGCACTGACTTCTCTCAAAATACTGAGTCAAAAATCTCTTCTTTCCCCCCTAAATTCCACTCTAAGATAGGCTATTATTATTTTTACATCTGCTAATGTTACCAAAAAGTTGAATCCTAATGCTGAATCAAACTGTAGTCTCAGCATATTGGGAAGTTTCTCTGCCCAAAATGAAACGTGGGTGCCATCTGTTTCAATTACACTAATCACAAGGAGACATAACATTATGAAACTGGCACTTTTTAATAGACTTTTTTTTTTTTAAGACATTTCAAAAGCGAAGAGAAAGAGGACTGTGACATACTAGAGGTAGGATGTATTTAATACTCAGCAGTCAACAGCACCAACAAGCTGCACAGTCCACTGGACAAACCAGTGCTGGAACTGCAGGAAGAGCAACTTTGGCTTTCACTGAAGTCAGGGAAAAGCTTGCTACAATTGAAATGATATAAAAGTGAAAAGGCATCTTAGAACTAAAGGCGTTTCCCAACATATTCTGGGTTAGTACCTTCACATTGCTCCACAGAAGTTTGCAATTTTTGCCTTCAGATTTCAGAAAATAAATTCAAACCACCACACTCAAAACACCAACACAGACACAAGCACTTGTTAGGCAATAAAACTGAAAACTGGAACAGAAGCCAGGTAAATATTTACCGATTCCATAGTTGAAAGCTGTTGTTAGCAGGACATATATTAAAATCCAACAGAGAGGTGTCCCAAAAACGCTGTGCAATCTGAAAAACACAGGAAGTAGTTCATTAGAAATTAAAACACAGTGTTTCACTTGCAATAAGCATGCTACATTTGAGTACACAGAGGCTACTAAATCCAAATCCTTGCCTAATCCAGAAACAAATTTCCTCATAACGAGTCTGCACAAATAGAACAACAGCTCTTGCTGCACCTTTCAAGATGTTTTTCCAACTACAAATTCCCAAAGTGAAACTTCCAGCGCCGGGCAGGAACCAGCAGGAGCTCTCGGCACCTAAGGCAAAGGGGAATTACATCCATTAACTGGTACATGAAACGGTCAGGAATTCCAAGCCAAAAACCTGGGTTTTCCCTGAACTTTTCACCATGGGTGTGCACGGCTGAGCGGTCATAGGTGACTGTCAGAGAGGCGCAAGTTTTGGACAGCACAGCTCAGTCGGAGCCTGTGCAAGCCATATGAGCAAAGGCAAGGCAGAACTTTGCAGTTCAAACCTTTTTTTGAGGGTTTGCAAGGTGGGAGACTGGATCTTGGGCAGAGCCACTTGTAAAACAGTCTTATTCCAGGCTTTTTATGCCCACGACCATAGAACCATAAAGTCATAGAATGGCTGGGGGTGGAAGGGACCTTAAAGATCATCTACTTCCCAATGAGAGCTACCTCACAGCTTTTTCCAACACAAGTGAATGTGTCCTGGGGCACTGACGGATCCCCTGATGGGGACCTGCAGCCCTGCAGAGTATGACAACGATACCTGCACAGCACCTTTTCCAGCATGATTCGCCCATTCTTTTTACCCTCTTCCCCATTATAAGACTCACAACTCTAACTTGACCTACCCACTTCAACTGCACCAAAAGACAGACTGGGGGGAAAAAAGCTGAACTTCCAACTCCATTATCTGGAAAATCATTAGTGCTGCCTGCTGACAGTAGTGACTAGACCAACTGTGCACAAAATTATCAAAGAGTCCACAGAAATCCTGTCCCATGACATACTGACACACAAGTTCTGAAGATTCCTATCTGCTTCCGGGCCTATGCATAGCAATTGAATTCACTACTTAGCTCACGTGTAAGACAAACATTAAGTATTGTAGCAATGAAATAGCAATCACATATGAGTTAAGGACCCTCTACAACCAACAGTGCACCATTTTTTTTAATGGAACTTATGAAATTACGTATGAAGTACAGCAAATACTGCAGTGGAAGGTGCCCAGTGCAGAGATCACTGGCAAAACCTGCCCTGTTGTATGCATTCCATCACTCACACAATGTTCCTGTCATGCAGAATCTAACATTTCAATTTAAAACTACCTCTGCTTCCAAAAGCCTAAGTTATAATTAGAAATGCTAGACACATTTATGCACCTAATTTTCTTAGCTTTAAGTCTGTTGAGAATATATCACTTCACAAACCAACGTTTCTATCCTCGTTTTCCCTTCTGTGAGCTTACAAGACCAACTGCTGGTCAAGGCTTGGCGTATTGGACAAGGCTCCCATATGCGCCAAGCTAACTGCAGCTACACAGAAAGCCATTTGCAATGCAAACCACCAGACGTTCAGTCTTCCTTTGTGTTGAAACAGCAGTATAAATACTAAATAATTAAGTGTTCCAGGTGACCAGATTCTGGTTTAAAACAGGGTCGGTCTTTCAAGACCTGTGACACTTTATTTTACTTTTAATATGAAGTCATTTGGAAACTCTGGGTAAGCAGACACTTCCATTAAAATAAGTCTTTCAACTTCTAAGCTCTCCCACCAGCTTCTTTCTGTTCTTTCACACTGACCACGTCATCCTCAGCAGTTCCCCACTGCTGAGTTACTGGTTCCTCTTGCTGCACTCCCACACATCAGTAAACTGCAGATTTAGAGCACACAGAGCAACTTTTCCAGCATCCATTGAAAAAAAAAAAAAAAACAAAAACCTGGGAATTAAGTAATTCAAACTTCTTTAATAAAACGGTATCTTGTGACTTCACAGAAATCCATATTTGGAGATGGAAATTGCTTTACAATCACAAATGTGACCTGAAAGAAACCAGTACCCTTGCATTAAGATTAACTACAGACTATTTCCATCAAAGCAGCTGGGGCAGGCAGCTGCGCTCTGGCAGGGGAATGCTGACTGGTTCCAGTAGCAAAGCAGGAACAGGCTTCAGAGGCTGATGTCAGCCATGGAAGAACAAAACCAGAGCAGTTCTGATGCAGAGTCACTCAGAAGGGTCTCTGTGAAAAATGTGTACAAGATTCAACAATTTTACACATCTAGGTATTTCCGCATTTGTTAAGTGAATGCAGAAAGGGTTCTACTTCAATCCCCATTTTACTGGGAGCAGGATAGAAGCTCTCTGCTGAAGTTTCATTTCAAGCCATGGGAAAGCCAGTTCTCCCACAAGTAGGTATGGTTTTCTTAGCAGTGCTTTTTTGACTCAAAAAGTTGTGTTTTGATTGAATGACAGGCTTGCATTAATTGAGATTCTATGGTGCCCCAGAACCAAGCAGTGTAATGGGATGTCAGTATGAGATTTAGATTCTGGTTTACATCAATTTCTGAATGGAAAAAAAAGAAACCTCTCGGGAGTAGGACAGCCTTTTCCAAGGCAGTCATCTGCTTCCCTCTAAATAACTTCGGGAAGAGACAGAATTTCAATGAGGCATCTCTCTGAGGGCTTCTGTGAAAACGTACACTGGGGAAAACAGACACCAATGAGCATACGCTTTCAGATGAGCTCCATTAGCTCAGATACAGAACTCAGGGAGGTACGAGTACAATATATGTGGAGGGAGGGGAAACCTAGGAATGTTTTCCAATGCACTCCATCGGCATGTTCAGGACAACGTGGTGAGACTGCCTTTACAGCCTTACACAGCACCCAGAATACAAACACTAATCATTCACCCTGCTGAAACGGTGAGAAACACTTATTCTCAGAAACCGTAAAATCACATTACAATTCTGGAATCTGAGAAAACTGAGGTTGTAGGGAGAATCCATAAGCAGACAGCACTACAACGCCACGTACTTACTATCAACTATGTGTTTTCCAGGAATACCTGTAGGTAGCTTCTGCAACAACAGGGATTCTATTCCTGCCTGGTTACAGCACCCAAGCTGAATTCAAGCAACAAGTGTTGGAGTTCAGGGAATCACAGAAACAGACTGGTTTGTGTTGGAAGGGACCTTAAAGCCCATCCAGCTCCAACCCCTGCCACAGGCAGGGACACTTTCTTCCACTGGAGCAGCTTGCTCCAAGCCCCTGTGTCCAACCTGGCCTTGAACACTGCCAGGGATGGGGCAGCCACAGCTTCTCTGGGCACCCTGGGCCAGCGCCTCAGCACCCTCACAGGGAAGAGCTTCTGCCTAAGAGCTCATCTCAGTCTCCCCTCTGGCAGGTTAAAGCCATTCCCCTTGGCCTGTCCCTACAGGCCCTTGTCCCAAGCCCCTCTCCAGGTTTCCTGCAGCCCCTTTAGGCACTGGAGCTGCTCTCAGGTCTCCCCTTCAGGAGCCTTCTCTTCTCCAGGCTGCCCCAGCCCAGCTCTCTCAGCCTGGCTACAGAGCAGAGCTGCTCCAGCCCTCACAGCACCTCTGTGGCCTCCTCTGGACTCGCTCCAGGAGCTCCACATCCCTCTTGTGCTGTTGCCCCAGAGCTGGACACAGGGCTGCAAGGGGGTCTTGAAGAAGAAACCAAAGTGCCACAGAAAACAGCTGAACTGACCACCTCTGCTCGTTCCCACACGTTTTGCTCACAGTCCCTCGAAAGCCAAGGGCTATGCAGCAGCAGAAGTTTTCCCTTGGCCTCTCAAAGGAAATAAGGATCATCAGATTTGTGACAGTGTTACTTAAGAGCACACCCCGACTACCCTACGTAGCTCAGGACTACTTGGAAAGAGGAGGAAGAAGGAGAGGTGTTGCACTGGAGATCTGAAAGGTGGGGTGGAGAAAGTTGTTTCCAAGAAATACACAGAAATGAGAGATAAATAACATGCCTTTAACTGAAATGCCCTGCATCGTATCAGTAGCTTACAGACCAACCATCTCCCAACACACACATGCTGAGCAAACTGTTCTGTTCAGTAGGACTGGAGTCACACTCACTCACGCGTGCAGCTGCTCCTACACTCCAGAAACAAATTTCCAGTAGCGGTGTGAGCCACAGAAATTGCCTTTCACTGGGATTCACAAAGCAGCAAATACTTCTGCAGCAACACGGCAGACAGCTATGCTCATCCAGTACTGATTACTGCAGTGAAACACCAAAGTCCAGAGACAATTCTGCTAGTGTTAAAAAAACGGAGGAAAAAAACCTTTCAATGTGTTTCATCGTGCCAAAATTGCAGCTTCAGGTAAAATTTAATTTGATAGCATTCAGAAACTAAGTAGATAACATATTTGTGGTCGCAAGGTTCCTTTATTTTGCCCTGCAGATACATATGCAGAGAACTACATTTTTTTCAAGCTCCTGCCATCTTTGCCACTTGATAAAAATACAAAATAGCCTGATACTGTCCTCAAAAACACAGATCAAGATACCTATATGTGGGCTGAAGAGCCTAAGGCTCATTTTATCCCCCTGAAACAAGCATGAAGGAAGGGAAAGACACGATTCCTGTGGAACTGAATCATCCTTGAAGTGTTTTAACTGAAAGTCTGACACGGAGAACACAGTCCACAAGAAACTGGGGGTTGCAGTTGTTTAAATTCAGGACTAAGCTGCTCAAAGACCTCTATGGAATGAAAACAATACAGAATCTGTAATGTCAAATAAGTAGTTTCAATGTGTTAGGTATTTCTCAGGATCTGTGCTTGTTTCAATCCATATGACACCAGTTACAGCATTTTTTACACTGATAACAACAGTCGGACTCAGCTTCCATCACCCATTCACCTGGGCTGACCCTGAAAGATCACTACACACTGTTGTTGTCTACTTTACCAATACTCCACATATCCCTTTGAGAGGGAATGGCACTTCTGTACAGTGGGTTTCTATGTCTTTTTTTGTAGAAATGAGGCTTGAGAGCTCAAATGGAATTTCGGTAGCTCTAAACAAGTAAACACTTCTACATTGTCTTCAATTGCATTGAACTAAAAAATCTAATTATCAGAAGCCTAATATTTCACCAGGTTTAACCCCTGCAAACAAACAGCAAGCAGCTAAGCAATACACCCTGAAATTACCGGACACGCCAACTTTATTACTGATTATCTGGTTCCTTTCATACCAGACATTTAATGTTCTCTACTCGCAAGAATATCTCAAAATTGCTATCCTCTAAAATCACCCAGCATTTCTCCTGAAAAGAGCCATGAGAGCAGCCTGAAAAGGTACTTGATGAGGTAAGAAACTAGGGCTGCCAGAAGAGTCCATGCTTCGGTACAACCTGAGAGCTTAAATCACTGCAGTAACTCGCTATTTCTTGGAGTGAAGTGGCAGAAAAGCAAAGCAAGCCTGAACAGTTTCCACTGAACCACGTTTTTTTTATTCTGTGCAGACAATTAAGAGTTCTGGAAATATTCAAGTATATTCCCTCATCTCTCCTCCTTCACCCTCTACCACCCTTCTGTGGCTTCTCTGATGAGTGGAAAGTATCAACTCAAAATACAGCTCCTTAACCAATCCTGGGCTAAAGCTCAAGGCTGCAGCTTGCCCTTCTGTACTAGCACGCAAAGACAAGCCTTGCTCTGCCACTGTTTTCCAGGCTTTAATTTAATATGTATAAGCTATTACCTCCCCTAGTTTTAGAAAAATGTTAAATACCTTAAAGATAACGCACTCTTATCAGCAAATGGAAAAAGAAGTCTTAACTACACGAGCAACACTTGCCTTATAACAGCATTAACTTCCATCAAGTGGCCATCTTTATGATGGGCAGCAATAAGAAAACTGTTCGGCATCGAAAAATGGTTATGCACGCTCAACTTCAGCAGCCTAGAAAGCTGCAGGCATCCTTGTTTGTCAGACCCAATGCCTGCAAATAATCTCCAGACCCTTACCATTTTTCTGTTTTAGGGCTCAATATGAAATTTAATTACTCAAGACTGCTGGGTCCTTCCAGCCTGGTTGAATCTCTTCCAAAAAGATGCATAATCAGGCTCATTTCTTTATTAAACAATCTGCACCCGCAAAGCAAAGATCCACTGCCTGGCTTTGGAAGAACACATCATTATTACTGGTACACAGCAAAAATTAATATACACATTAAGCCCATGAGAACGTGTTTCCAAGAAAACCATCAGCTCAGAACAGCAGCATCATATTTGCTTTCATATCACCTGAACTGGTTAGCTAGCCAGCTATAAAATTCTATAGCAAGATGTACAGAACCCTCAAGCTGTTTATTTTAGCGTATGGTAAGCTGTTAATTCCTAAACCATTTGGAAGAGACACGGGATGCACAATGGCATGGATATTCAAAGCAGAACTGTTCCAGGAATATTTTTAGTTCACATGAAAATGAGAAGAAATTGCAACCTCCGTATCCTAACCATTTTCTGAACCCCATCTGAAAAGGAGTCCATTTCCAACCCAATTATTCCACAGGCAAACAATACGAAGGCAGTAGGAACAGCACGGATTTTAAAGCTCAAGTATAGCAGCACACACACAGACATATAAAAGGAAGTGCGTAACACGGCTGAAAATCAAACAGTTTAGAAAACAGTATCCAGGAAAAGACTTCCAGGTCAACACAGGAACGAACACACTGAAAGTTCAAGGAAAAGGTAGGAGGCAAAGACAACAAATGCTTTTCCTGGGTGCACAAACAAGAAGTACTAAAGGAAAACAAGCCCCACTGCAGTCAACTGCATGATCAGTAATACTCTCAGATGTTGGCAATTAGAAAGGTTTATGGGAAAACAAAAAGAAATAATCAAGTATTAGAAAACTTAGTGTATATTCAAAAGGTACAGAATTTATGATTTTTCACAAATAAAAAAAATATATATATAATGTAAATAAATAGATAAATAAATAAAACCCCCACAGCTAGAAGATTCCTCAATTCCTGTCCACAGGAACCTGTAAAAGAATCACAACAGATTCATCTGGCAAAGAAACTGAGCTGCCGGACTTCCAGCTTACATTTGGCAGAGCCATCCTAGACACCTAAAACCAAAAATCACCTCCAGTGACTCTGGAGGATTTCTACCATGCAAGACCTAAAATATGCATCATAACAGAAGGGACACTGAAAGGTGAATTTCGGATACAGTCAACAGCGCTGCTGACCTCTGAGAGCTCAAAAACCCACCATGCTGAGCAGAACAAAGACAAGCTAAAAAATCTTGAAGCTTCAACTTGTCCTAATTAAGCTCCAACACGCTGGCCTTCAACAACCCAGTGAAGACAAGAAGAATGTTCTCTGGAATTAAACCAGTAATTTAAAGTTAGATCATAGCTGCTGTCATATTTCAAGTATCTTCTCCTTTTCATTCCTCCTAAATACAAGTCTGAAGTGGGACAAAGACATACTTCCCGTCATCAGACTTAATATCTTTCCTGTAACTTTACTAAGAGCTCTTTACTAATCCATTCCACTCAAATTCCCTTTGTAGGTTCTTCTGAGGGAAGGAAGGCAGGCTAACAATGCTACTAGACCAGAAGAGCACCACTCAAAAATAAAGTCCACAATTTCTTACTCCATGCTCAATTTTAACACATTTAGAAAATATATACCATTCTTGGAATTAAAAAAAAGTGACAGACACATTTGTCACCTTTACAGTCTGAGACATTTGCAACCATGCAATTCAGTGGTAAATTGGATCCAGGTTACTATTAATAACTGAACTGTTTCCTTTCCTTTCTGAAAGCTGATTTGTGAGAAGGATGCAAGCATCCCATTTTAAAACACGCTAATTAGCCAAGAAGGAGTCAAGGAAGTCAACGTTCAGCCTCCAAGAACATATACAGTCTCTCTCCTAGAGGAAAAAACCATAGCAAACTTACCCAAAGAGTGCACCATCACCCACTCCAAGCAGTGGTGTACAACCTCCTCCACCAAGAAGATTCCATGTCATCACACAAACATTACAACCAGACACTTCAACAACTCACACACGGGTTTCTATTCTTAAGAATATGCAGATCTCACTCAAAGGCTCACAACCGGATACGTGCAGAATTACAAGGAGGAGATGACACCATTACCTGCCACAGCAGCAGACCTGGCTTGATGACCCTGGAGGTCCCCAGAAAGCGACATGAGAAAGGCAATTGTGAAAAGGTGCTCAAGACTTCAGTTTCCAGAGTTATGATGAGTGCTTTACAATAACGTCAAATTACATAGGACAGACCCTAAAGAAAGCACCTTCTCGATTTACACAGGGCATCTCTTCCCTGTTGTCTAGGTCCTGGCAAGTGAAGGTCAGACTAAAAAGGTTCTTTAAAAATACCACATAAATTGAAAGCACCTATAGCTCCCACTGATTTTTTTTTCTTTTCTATTATAAACCCTGAGCAGGTTTAAGTAGCAGTTGTCATCATTAAAGAAGTTGCTCCCCTCCCATTTTCCATTCCTCTGAAGAACGAACATCCCATCAGCACTGGATACCAGTGCTGAAGCAGGAGGCTGCTGCTGTCTCACGGCTACAGAAAGCAGGGCTGGAGAGTGGTACGAGGAGAGCACGAGTCCATCTCAACCACACAGATATGCTGAAGAGCATTGCTAAATAACAGGAAAAAGAAGTCAAATGTCTGCCTGTCTCCATCAGTGGTGCCCCAGCTCCTTCGGAGGGGCTCAGTAACCGCAGAGTGGAGGAGGGAGACCCCTGTGCCTGCTCAGCTGCTAGATCCCCAGCTTCTCCCTTGGGCAGGTTCTGGAGCTCATCCACGGATCGGCTTCCCCTGCCAGCCCAGCAGAAAGCCCACTCACCTCCCTCTGCCTACTGGCCTCCTGCTACAGAAGGGGCTGAACGGCTCCTGCGCCGCAGGAAGGGTCGGGAAGCCTCAGCCCCTTGCCGCAGCAATGAACTGGCACTGGTCACACTGTGAAACCGCACCCCAGGAAAGCCTACAAACACCTAGGGAAAGGGCACATCCCTCCCTTCAAACACACTGCCATGCAAACAAACAGCACAGAGGGTGGCAAGGAAAACGGTCACAGGACAAAAGGACAGAGGGTCAGGATTAAACCGCTTGATCCCCAGCCAAACAGCCTACCTGTAAGTCCCCACAACCTCCAGAGCCAATTTAAAACCCTGAGTGTGCTATACTTTAGGTTATAAAATCATATTTAGGCACCTATTTGAAGCGCTCTTTGCTCTGCTGGTGGCTAAAAACAATTCCTTTGTCATCAAATCTTGCTTCAGTAAGCTGACATAACATTTTTAACTCAGGAAATAAGATAATTATGGTTCAAGGTAAACAACTACAACTGTGCATCATAAACAGTTTCTAATTTTAAGCCTGAGTCCCTCTAATGCCATCAATATCTCAAAGAAGGTTTCCTTACAAATGGTTTAGGTTGCCTAAGTAGCTTGTGACCGAGCCCTGCTGCCGATGAGCATCAGCAGCAGGCCTTGGGGGAGCCACGGGCAGGCGCAGCAGTTAAAAGTCCAGCAGATGCAGCAGGTGAGCTCCCGTATTAAAATGAGTCAAGGTAAGCCAAACATGAAAGAAGGAAAACACACTTGGAATCTTAAATAGCTTGAGAGGTAAGAACTGCGTCTCTTAGGAACACACAGAAAACAGCAAGAGCTGAGACCAAAGCTCCTCGTACTTACGCAATGTTTGCTGCCAGTCGTTTTCTGTGCCAGTCCTCAGATGCCCCACTCGGCTTCCCCAGTGGCACAAACAGCAAGAATTCAAGTCGCAACTTGCTGCGAGGGTATCAGCTACCAGAGCGTTCAGCACAAGGCAGTAAACTCACCTGCAGCCAGCTGCAGTGTGTCTAAACTAGCCCTTGTGCTACTGCTGCCATAAAACAGTCTCCACAGTTACTCACAAACAAAGCCTTGCAACAAACAGAGGAATCTCAAGCCAGCAATGCTTAAGCACATCATCTGAACTTGTCTGGAACTACAATGAGGTATTGAGGGCAGCAAGCTGTCTGCCTCCAGGATGAATCATTACACACAGAGGTAGCAATAACTGCAAGTACTGCTTATAGGTGTGAGCCTGATAGCCTTTCATTCCTCCTCACCCAAAGAAAAAGAAGTGCTAAATTACAACCAAAAGGAGGACAGCTGAATGAGAGAATAGAGCAGAGACCGAACACAGTAGAGAAAATGAGACCTGACACAGACAAAGCATTCCAGAATAGCTGAGCTCAGAAGGGACAGAAGTGGTCAAAGCCATCCAGCCAGCCAGTTGTGAGAATGCTGTTTAGTCCCCTGCAGAAAAAGCAGCGAAGAGGAATCATGTGGTGAAGCCTGGACAGCTTGGGAGAGCTTGCTCCTCCAAAACTTCTCACCATTAAGCTTTTCCAAACCACCCCACCCCACTGCTGCTATTGTTGTCACAGAGGGAATTTCAACTAGAACAATTATTCCCACCACATTTTTTCTGCTGGGAGAAGAAAAACGGCAATTCTGCACAGAAAATAGTATGATTTGCACAGTAGTTCATACAGCAACACAAGTCTCCTTCTGAAAGGAAAAACATGAACGTGCCTTGAATCCGGTGTGCAGCAGCAGGGATGTATTTTTAGATACGACCATTTGAAGGCAGCAATATGGTGAAAGTCTCCCAGGTTGAATTTCGCCGTGGGAGGTTAATCTCTGTGCACCCTGGAGAGGGCAGTTCATTAAGAGGCTGTTCAGAGCAGAATGAAACAATTCACCCACTCCCTGAAGAAATTCCTCTCCCTGTGACTGCACACAGGCAGCTTCTCTGAACTCTTCACCAACCCACATCCCATCCCAATTTGTACCATTTTCCGGGTACCAGCAGCGTGTTCAGGCTGTGCTAGAAATCACTCCTCCCCTCCACATCTCTAGCACAATTAAGGCAGCTGAATTCAAGGCCATCTTCAAAGCACAACGCAGGGTGCAAAGCGGCTCAAAGTCAACCCAAGCACCCAAGAGAAGGAGGGAGCAGAACAACAGTTTGGCTTTATAATGTTTTATCTGCAATTAACACTTCTTCATGACTTCTGATAACGTAACGTATTAGCTGTCAGACCAAACCTAAGTGCAAATAAGTGAACCTTCAAACATTCTCAAAGCAAAGCTTCAGAAAGAGTCAACTCTTTCTGCCACCAAAGCCACTCCAGCTCTCTCTCATGCTAAGGAATGTTTAACCTAATTATCAGGTAAAGGACTCTATTCAAAAGGTAACTTAGTCACCACTGCACTAGTTTGTACCCGCACTGAGCAATCACGGAGCAGCCCTTCAGAACCACACCTTTGGGAAAACACCACCGCAAAGGCTCTGTGAGAGACCTGCCCCAGACCTGGGAGCGACTCATAACACGGATGAGCCATCCTGTGCACCCATTTACAGACAGTCTACAGGGTCCTTGGGGGTCAGGGATGTTTGCTTGTTTTCAACAAGTCAGAGTGCCCAGCTACGCTCTATCCATACAGGGACATTCCCTTGACTTGAACCATGGGCTAAAGAGCCATTGTACACCTCTGCCTTCAACCCATATGAGGCTGTTCCTATGACATGGGAAATGCCAAGTCAATGCCAGCTCAAAAGATTGCTTCCTCATACTCTCTTACACCATTACATATTTTAATACTTAACTCTCACATAAAATACTTTCAAATTTTAAAGCATTTGGTGTGGAACAATTTTGGGGTACCTGGAGTTAAGCACAAACGGAATAAAATCCAGATAAACCTATGAATTAGAGAGTGTTCATTATTTCATAGGTTGCCAGCAAGTCTGAATGTACCATCTGACACCTTAGAGGCACTGACAATGTCCGGATGCAGAGCACATTACCCACTCCCTTTGAAAGGGGTATCTCTGAGTATCACAAAGGTGTCAGTGAAGGACACGAACTAACGGTCAATTGTGAGCATTTATGTGACAACAGGGAGGAAAAAAGAGCAAGAAAATGCAAAAAGTCTACATGAGAACCAAAAGTCCTGACTACAGCCAAGCCATTTTTCAGACTTCTATTAAAATTAGATTGGCCTTTGACTATGAATCATATCTGCCTCTTGTACAGCAGAAGAGCACCAACATCATACAGTGGAAGGCTAGACCATCCCCACAACACACACACTGCACTGCTTATACACCGCAACACTGAACATTTCTCACAGCTCATTTATTTAATATTGCTCACAGCTCTCATGGAAGGAAGCAAAACTGTGCTAAAATACGGTGTGTAGGTATAAGAAAAATAAAGGCTAATTCAGCCCTGCCTCCCCTCCTGAGCCTGACCTCCTCCAAGCACTTTAAATAGGATGTTATCACTACTTGTTTATACGCCATTACAGGAAAAAAAATGCTCGGTTTCCTAATACTGCATTACAGAACAAGATGTTACTCAATTCTTTTTGTAAAGTACTGAGAAATAACTGAGAGACCATATGCAGCTGAAAGCATCCACGTGCTGGAGTAATCCGGACTTACGTAACTGACAATTGGCATCTCACCACACAGAGCAGGAAAGGAAAGGCCAACACACACAAATCATCTTTGAGACATAAAACCCAACTGTAAATTCAGTTTGAGGAGCCTGGTTCAGGAGTTGACTGAAATTCACTTCTCTAAGTTACAGTTTAAGGTTTCTGCCATGACAGTACACAGAAGAGAATCCCAAGGGGTTGGTTTTCCCTCCTACACCTCATCCTGTCAAGCAAATATGAACCATTTGCTAATTGAAGAGTTCAGTTTAAACCAATGTCACCATGACCCTGATCTCAGTAGATGGAAGGCAAGTCCTTCTGGGTTTCAAGAAGCCTGGAGAAAGGCAGAGATCAGCATCCTTCTATTTTCTCAACGCATCATAAAACATCAGTTATCTGAGCACAGATGCTCCTGGAGATCACACTGTACCTTACCCTTGAAGACACAGCAAAGACAGAGCACCCACTTCTTCATGCCCATGGTAATCACCACAGCCCCCTGCCCCTCCGGATGAGGGCAAAGCCAATCACCACACTAGGGCTTATACGCAGGGGTAACATCTAAAGCCCTAAACCACCCCTGCCTTGGGATGGCCCCACTACCTTCAGCTGTAAAAACTGCTTCCTAACACCAGCTGCAGTGGACATCTCTAATACTCACAGGCACAGTTCAGAAGAATAACAGCCATGGCGTTGGGCAGACAGACATGGACAGGGCAGCCAAAAACAAGAGGTGCAAAATAAACCCCAAATCCACAGACTATGGGACATCAATGCAACTAAGGACCTTCTCCACCCCCTTCCTACCTGCTCTTAGCCAGAAGGAAAATTGTTTTTTCAGAAGCATTGAAGAAGAGCTTTGGTATCACTCTGTTAGAGCTCACTGCTGTTAGGTGCCAGGCTTGGGGTGGAAGGGAAGGTGTTTGCCCAGCTGCAAGCACCACCATGAAGACACAGGCAAGTTATGAAAAGCAGGTCAACTTTTTACACACAGATATAGGATAACAAACGTTTCATGGCTGCATTTCGGATGCTTAAGATCTTAAACTGAACCATAGGAAAGCATGTTACTAGTTAGGCTATTACAGAAAATGAAATGAAAATTGAAAATGAAGTCTAACGGACATTAAATTTAACTAAATATACATCAATTCCACAATCATCATAATACATGGTTCTTATGACAAAACTTCTGTGGAACATAAAAGCACCCCTGATAACTCTGAATATTAAGCTGAGGTACCACAGGCATCTTACAGTTTATATAAATAAAGTGCCTCCTGCAAATAATCATGGTTCCTTGGGCGAGAACTGCCGCATGATTAACAGAGGTCCATTATAAAGGCAATACATAACCCAGCTCCTGCTAGTAGTCACTGCCACATCAGACTGAGTTTCTATGGCAACCAGGGAGGGAAAATATAAAGCAAATTACAGTTAAATGAAAATTATTCTCCATGACAATATATGTTAATGCAGGAACATTTGCAAGGCCATTCTGGATAAAATGTTTACATTCACACATGTGTTTACTAAAATAAATAAAAGGCAGGCTGGAACTGCTAATGGATCATCCATCTATAAAGATCAGAGTCTCCCTTCCCTTCCCTTTCCCCCCCCCCCCCAAGTTTTAATGTATGCAGAATAAAATTATTCAAGCTGATAGAATGTAAAACAAACCACCTCAACAAAGGTATCTGCACATTTAGATAATAGAGCATATAGTCTTTAAAAAACAGGGTTTACGAAGATCTAACATGTACGAGTTTGGATGTTGTGATCCTTCAATTTTCCTGGCTGTAAACAAAGAGCACATTCATACCTCCCCATCCCAGCAGAAAACGCTTTCAACGAGAGGCGAAGTCACTCGGAGTATTTATAGAGATTTGACTGGAACAGGAATAGTAACTTATCTTAAATCAGCTGTAAGTTACTTATTGAAAACTGAGCAGTGTTTTATATCTCAGAATTGGCGGCACCGACTATAGCACTGTCCTGCACCTTACTGGGGTTTAAAAGCAGCACAGGTCAATGAGAACCTGTTGTCAGATACTTTTATAAAAGCCCACATTTAAGGCTTGAAAAGGTTTGCCTACTCTCCCACCATGATCACTCAGCCTAAGCAGTCCTTTTTATAGGGAATACATCTCTGGTTTTAAATATCTCCTGAAGCACAGGTGAAGTTAATTGGAATGAGGCTCATTCAAGAGGCAGCCACTTGGTTTATTTTAACTCACTTTGCTCATGCCCCAAAAGAAAAGCCCACAGAAAGAAAGTAGGTTATAAACTGACTTACAGTCTCTTTTCCACTGTGAAGCGCCACGTTTTAAGAACAGTTTAAAATGCTGCACTGGAAAAAAGCACCCTTCTCAGCTGCTTTTCACAGTTCCCCCTGCCAAGTTCCTTTCCCATGGAAATGGTCTGCCTGTTCCACGAGTAACACAGGTGCAGGTTTCTTAGGAAGACCCAGAAAGAGCACAAGGCACTTTTTGAACCCGTTTCAGTGAGCTGGGAACACAGAGGACAGCATTCACTCTGCTGGCACATCTGAACTCACTCTGAACACGCTCCCACTGACCTCTGCATCTGTCTCTTGCCTCCACCTACAGAACAATACTTGAATCATGAGGATCATAACTTTTTATGACAGTGGGAAAACTGCAATATTCTCCACAAGTTCACTCCACCCTGCACATAAAACTGCTCACAGGTTCAACCATAAAGCAAACTAACTTCTTTGAAGTTCAAGTTAAAGCCGACCTGAAAAAAAACTGCATTAACATTTTACATAACCACCCTCACGGACAGCATCACTCCTTAGTCATTTGGTGTGAGTGTTGACAAAAGCAAGTTAGGTCAGAAAGGATCTGGGTAACAAAGCTCTTTACAGGTGAGCTCAGGTTACCCACAAACACCAAGTGCACACACCACCAAATACATTCCAGTCATGCTCCACTTTCCCCGAGGATCGCTTGCTGCAGAGCCCACAGAAGCATTACCATTACCATTTCAACTAATGCTGTCACTGATCCACAACTCCCTCTACCTTCCTCTCTACAGCCATATGCAGACTATCTCTGTGCAATGCAAACAGCTACAACCCTTAGACTAAAAAGAAAATAAATAATAAATCTGCAGATCGAACCACAGCAGCAGTCGCTGGGTTCCTTTCAAAACCTTCTCAAATTGGTAGGATCGGGTTTCTACTGAATCTCCTTGCTGCATGTTGAGCTGGAGAGGCTGAATGTTGTTTTCACAAAAGAACTTTTAAAACCACAGACTGCATGTGTGCACCAGCAAGTATTTATATTCTGTGCACACATCAGATTATGTGTACACACACAACCCTCACTGGGCTTCATAAGCAGATGAAGCCTACCAGGCCCAGCTACCTTCCCTGTGCCAGAGCTATCGGGTCATGTACCCCGCTTCCTGCTGATGTGCTCCCACATCCTTTTGTGAAGAACTGGCTTGCTGTGCCAAAACGCATCCGCATCAGAACAGCCATCTCTGTAAACACAAGCAAATGCATGCTTACATGAAGTCGAATTCTAGAGCAAGCCAGGCAGCCCACAGCTCTCATGCCCCAGCAAGCTGCAGGAGGTTCAGAGGGAAGCCAGGCTGCTAGGCAATACTAAGCATGCAACACTGCCAGCAGACCTCCCATGCACCCTTCTCTGCTGCAAGCTGCATCGAGTGAATTAGCACCAGATGGACAAGATAACAGCCCTGAAGAGACTCTCTGAAGGATTCTTGCAGATTTCCATTACCTGCACTGCTCAGTAAGAGTAAATTCTGCCTACAACTATTACTGGTAATGTCATAGAAAAGAGCCCCATCATTCATATCCAGGATGAATCCATAAAACAGAAAGATTCAAAGAGCTGATCTAACCAGAGACAGCAGCTGGTCACAGGGATGCAGCAAAAGTAATAAGCCATTACTGGTACACACAACAGCAGTCCCAACTCTTACCCCTGGCAGAAGTCTCCATGCCCCCAAATCCTTCATCTCTTGATGCTACCACAGCTTCACTCAATTTTCAAGCACTTTCCTCCCCCCGTGCGGAAACAAAGCCCAGATCTCAGGAAGGGTATGAAGATTCAGGATGATCTCAGAGAGAGGGAGAAAGGCAGGAACAAACAGGAAGGAACATCAAAAGGTAGATGGGCTAAAATTAGAGACAACTATCCTGGATGAGAAAGAACAAGGCAAGAGCAGAGCACCAAGCATGACCTCCATCAGATGAGGCTTCTGGGAAGGCGGGGGGGGGAACGGGGGGCACAGACAGAAGAGAGAAGAAATATTATGGTGGCTAAAGTAGGGGAAGCTAGCAGTCAGAACAGACTGCAGGAGTAAATTCAGGCATTTCAAGACTATAACCTGTAGCCTTCTAACCAAGAAGCACTACTCAACACACCAGGAAAAGGCCACAAAGTTGACTTCCTGTCTCATCTTTTCTCCCCTGGATGAGAGCTAACTCAAAGGCAACTCCGCTCTCACCACAGAACGAGTTTAACACCCTGGTACCAGCACTGATCAGACGAAGCAATTTAATTTGCCACCATCACACACAGCAAAGAGCGGCTGAGTAAAGCAGGCCACTTCAAATCCCAGTCAGAAAGCCAGAAGCCTTCTGGGCTGCTGGCAAAATGGAGGGTGTCAAACAGATCAGAGACCAGGACAGTGACAATGCAGGGCCCCAACATGTACCCAGAGACAGGCCACAGCAAGGAAGGAAGCTAGAGAAGATACAGCAGTTATCAGCTATGCTCAATTCCAAAACTAGCATATTCTCCCATGTCCTTTCTTGAGTGGGAGGACAAGAAACCACATGAGTTGGAATAAAAAGGTAAACATTCAAGGAGAACAGGCTTTCATCTTCAAACCTGGCTAATGTATTCAACGCTTGGACTGCGGAAGGTAAAGTTTTACACACAAAAAAAAACAGGCTTGCTTCTTATATACCCAGGATCCAGCTTGGATAAATGTATTTGCCTGTGCCTCACTGCAAGATGAAACCAAGGAGACAGCTAGCTATGAGAAGCAGCCAAACACTGTAACTAGAGCACCAGCTCACCCAGTGGTATTTAAACAACAGTAGCCCAGCTATGAGCAGGATGTTTGTTTCCCTCACACAGCCCCCCCCTTTCCTGCATCCACCTATAGTTCTTCCCAGCATCAGCATGGCTAATCTCATCCATCTATCTAAAGATATAATGATAGCAGTACGTTATAAATAGGCTGACATCTCCAGTCCGTGCAAGGCCTGACGCGACGGTCGGTGCAGCAAGCAATGTGTGTTGTTACGACAATGGTGACATTTCACAATCCCCAACAGCCCGCAGAACATGGAAAACACCAGACCGAAAGTGTAAAGTCTACCCAAAAGATTACTGCTTTTCACAGGATACGGTCACTGCCACAGTCAGCAAGATACCAGATCCGTTGCCTCCTCCCGGCTGAAGGCAGCTATCAGGAGACCATTCCCAATGGAAAACTTCTTGGAACTTTATCTTGGCTCCTCCTGGACCTAACTGGCCTGCAGAACACCCAGCTACTTACTAGTAATTTGGAGCTCCTGGTACAACTTGTTTACACAGAGCGGGTCATAGGATAGGCTGGAAGGTGTAAGCAGGATATAGTTTTATGGCTCTGAACTCCTGCCCAGATAAGCTGATAAGGCTCCATATTTAGGGGGAGGGGAAGCTTTCATGTGACTGTATTTAAAATGAAGATGCATCCTAAACTGCAGTTAAACATTTTATACTTAATAATGAAATTTCCATTCACATTATTTTCCTTTAAAGCTATTCAATGGGGTTTTTTTTAGGAGTTCCTAATTACACATCCTTTCATTTCCTATCAAGATACTCAGAGTAGCACAGCATTACAAACCCTAGCTCTCCAGCCTCCTGCTGCACAGGCTGTAGAGCCTTCTGGGACAGGCTGCCTCTGGATTGTGGTGAATTTCTCAGAGGGTAATGTCTCCCTTCCTTACCATGCCCATGACACAGTTATGGCAGCTTTATGCTGCTCTGAAGGTAAATCTTTTTGACCTTTTCTATACCAAAAAGCTGCCAGTCTTAAAAAAAATGAATTACAGCTTGTTCAGTGTTTGCTCCCCCAATTATCCACAGCCATTTAGCCACCCCTCTGTGACACTCAGCTGCATCCCAGCTGAGGACCTGAAGCCGACTGCTCAAATGAGCATCACCTTCATTTTCTCAGAGCACATCCAACAAAACACAAGAGGAAAGCAGATGCTTTCTCACTGTTCATAGGTGAAGAAAAACACCAGTTCCTTCAGTACATAGTTGAGACAAAGCTGCTTTTACACATACTGAAAAAGTTTCCTACCCTTTCCAATTTCAAAGCCTGTAAATTTTGTTGCTAAAGAAACAGGCACACATTTTAGACACATATGAACCCAGCACAAACACCTTGTACCTACCAGCAGAATTAATATTTCAATGTTTCCACAAAATATTGAAAGATGTAACCTTTGGTTTACTAATACAAACACAATATATACAATCAATAGCTTGCTCCTGCCAATGCAGGAAATACTCATTGGATAAGTTTGGTTTTCTTAGAGACAGGGGAAGGAAGGCTGCCTACAGATTTTGAGAATATAAATAATTCAATGCATGAGTGCCAAGGGCAGTGCTGCACACATCCATATGGCAGGGACAATGCAGACAGTAATATATGCTTCACATCACCACCCTGACAGTGCCTTCAACCCTGACCTAGAAAAAAACATCACTTTCTCTTGGCTACAACAGCTAATTCACTCTCCATCACCGCTACCCCGCAACGCTAAGGACTACCACACGCTTCTCATTTACGTTGGGGCAGCATCTCTCAGCTCTTAGGCTTTTGCAGACTAATTGCTCGCAACAGCTACACTGCAGCGAGTAGAACAACTTACATGATGAACTTAAAGATGAAAATGAACCAGAAAAGACGCAGGTTTCAGAAACCCTCAGTAGGAGCTCCGGCCTTTTTCATTACCAAACCTGAAAGGGGCAGGGAAACCCAGGATGGTTTCTCTTGCGTGAGGCCTGGCAAGAAAGCAGGTGCAGGGGGAGAGGGGAGGCTGCTCCTGCTGACAGCCATTTCCCATGGACACAGGACCACATACATCATGTCAAAGGCTGGAACAGTGGAGAGGGAAGAGGCTGCTCACTGGGGAAGCCTCCCCACCACAATCCTCATGGCCAGAAACCCTGCAGCTGCACTCGCTTCACACCCCCAAAATTAACCGTGCAGACACTTCCTGCCCCACTGTCCTGTTTTGGTGGCAATTTGGTCATTTCTCTACATCCTTCAGCATGGGGAAAACATTAAAGAATCAAGAGGAAGAATTCTGGAACCCAAAATACCTGATATAATTAACTGCACCTTCTAACAGGATTATTTCCTTTCCTGACCCCAATTACTCCTTCAGTTTATTAAAAAGAACTTGTATACTCAGAAATGTTAACACCCTGAAGAATCACGTAAACAGAAAAAAGTCTGAGGGCACCATTATAAACAGAGTTAATGCAACTCAGTGATTGGAAATGGATCTTGAAAGCTGTCAGATCAAAGCAAGATCTTTCTCGTATAAGGACTGCATTACCCTTGGAGCCACAGAGCTAATACCATCTATAAAAATATTTTGCTCAAGTAAGTTAAGAACAGCAGTGTTTCATCTGTCAAAAGGTGCGAGGCTTTTATGGGATTAGCCATTCCACATACAGCATAAAAATTAGAACAGCTTTTTAAAAGCCCTCAGCTCAGCTGACAGGGACTACACAGGCCAACGTGTGTGCCTGCTTTCTTCACACACGCTACAAGCTGAACAGATTTTTCACTGCTATTAGCATTTAAGCTGCTTTTTATATATATTTTTATACGCACTTGTAAAAGATTACAAATTGGCATCACCTATAACCAGCCACAGATGAAGCCTGCACCACCACCCAGGCTCAGCCAAATTAAATACCAAGCAATAGCACGACAAAATACATCAGAAAGCACCAGTTCTCACACAGGAAGGCTTGGAAATTCCAGGTACAGCTGAATACCCTCCAGAGCAGGCTCCAGACTGCCTCGCTGACAGCTTCCCCCCCTCCTCACAGCAGGATACTGAAGACAGCATTTTGCCCAAGCATATTAAGGCTCTGGCTGCACAAGCCCATACAGTTTAGGATGCCTGTGATTTCAGATAATTGGCTACACCAGCTTTTCCTTCAACATTCCTGAGAGTATTTTTATGACCATGCATCAGTGACATACAAATTACATAAGACTTGGCGGAGAATCCCATTGCTCTGCACCCTCAGAAAAAGCAGCTCCTTCCATGCCACTGATCGCTCTCGCAGGAAAAAGAAAATATTTCAAAGCCACAAACAAATCACTCCTGCAAAGTGTCATGCAGACTGGTTTAAATCAGATCGGGTAAAAATACATGAGGCGGGCTTATCACAAAACACTGAAATCTTTGCTATGGAGACATCAGTTTCTCTCCACAGCCTTTTACAACTGGAATACCTACAGTTCTGACTTGCCACGGTGGGAGCAGACAAGCCACCTTTACTAGAGGCCCATGAAGGAAATAAGATTAGAATAACAACCACCATGTAAATATTTCCATGTATTATTTGCTTTGCTGTACTGGAAAGCAGCAGTACCTGTCACTACTTGCTATGTATCTACCAACATTAAATCTTAATACCGAGGAAGAATTCCAATCCACGAGGCAGACGGTCAAGCCTGAAATTCAGGTGCTGCTCAGGAGGCAGGAAGAGGGGCTAATCCTCGGGAGGGAGCCTCACTCAGTCATTTCACAAAATGTAATTAACCAGCTCCTGTGCATTTCCCTCCCTCGGAGAAGAATTTCTTCACCAAGTAATTAGACTGTCCCAGTTAAGACTCAAGTCACCACACAATATATTTTCCCCCCAAACAAAGCCTGGAGAAGATTCAAGCGCTACTTAAAAAATACTGCAATTTCCTCACAGTGACTTAAAGCTCTTCCTAGTTTTTGCCTTAGTCACTGCATGGATCTAGAACTAACTGAAACCCACAACTAACTGAACTAACTGAAACTGAGACCCCCCCACAATCCTGGTTTTACTCCTGTATTCAAGACACTCCATTATTACAGAGCATTGCCTCCTTTTAACATATAGAAAAACAGGAGGTAAAAAAAAAAAAACAAAAAAAAAAAAAAAAAAAAAAAAAAAACAAAAACAATCCTCCTACTTCAAACACACATCCAAAGGCCACAACATAAAGACACAGAGTACAGATTAAATGCTGTAAAGATATACTTGTCAGGAACCTTCCTTTGAAGTATCTGCAGGAAACACTGTCATCAAGCAGCCATGTTACAATTACACAGTTAAAATAATCACCACCAGTCGTGAGCAGTCCATCTGGTTTACTGAAAGGGAGCACTGCTGGTACAGTATTGATTAACACGACTAGTCTTCACTGACCCTAGAGAAATACATTTGTCTGCTCTACTGAACAGCAGAAGAACACTGCATGACACTGCGAGATGCTTCAGTTTGTTTAGAAGTGGTTTTGGGGACTCAGTTGATGAAAACGTACGTAGAAAATAAAATCATTTTAACAGGTTGTCTGCCACACACGAAGGAAGAAATGAAGCCCAGAGCTCTGCTGAAGGGCTTTTTGTTTTCAGGGTATTTTTTGAGTTTTCTTCCCCCACACAAAACAGACATTCATAATGGACAATCTGCATGTTTAAGTCTGAGAAAATGCTATTACAATGTCCTAAAAACAAAAAGCAGCACATTTAAAAAATCATTTCACCCTGAGCCTTTTTTTTTTTTTTTTTTTAATTAAATGGGGATAGGGACAAGAGTTCATTTTCTAAAAGCAGAAACAGAACCAAACGGTAAAACCAATTGTGAAACACTAAATGTAACATCTCACGCTCTCAGCCTGCCAAAGCAGCAAACGCTTCCATGACCAGGGTTCCTGTTGTGAACAGGAACAAGGCAAAACCAGTTGGGAGATGGTCACGAGGGCAGAAATCAAAAGGCTTACACACACTCCAACTCCAGCACATTGTTGGCTATACGGGCAACTCAATCTGCTGTGATTTTCGCAAACCAAACCCTCAGCACTTACTCAGACAAGTCTGGATGATGCAAGTCCCTGCTAGCCCAACAATACAGGTTCACAGCAAACCCCACAGAGGCCCAGACCGCCCTTTTACAGGGAGGACACAGACAAGATGTGCCCTGGCAAGTTCTATCCCTTCCTGCGCTACGTCCTTAGGACTGACAAGTTCTTCCAGAAGCAGAGACCTGGAGCATCTCTGCATAAAAAGCACTGAGCTCCACAAACCCCGACACACCTTGGCAAGAGCAGACACAGGGACGCACACGGCAGCACAGAACAGCAGCACAGCACAGCTCTGCCTTGGGGACAAGCATGGGCAGGCCGTGAAGGCAACTGTGCTTTCAGAAGCAGCTCGAGCAGAGCACTGAGTGCATACCCTTGGCCACAGACCACCCCTCGGAGCGAGATCCTCCACAAAGGGAGCCTCCCACAGCACAAAACAGGTCACACAGCTTCAGGGTGATGCTCTGCAGGCATAAGGGAAGGAGGTGCCTGAGAGTTTCCCTGCTGAGACACAGAAGCCAGCACAGGTCTGGCTCCATGCAGCATTTTAAGCCCTTTCACTGCACACCACCACAACCACTTAAAAGTGCTCCAACACACACCTTCAGCTGCCAGTAAATCAGTAAATCCACTTGGTGAAACGCCAACTTTTTTAAGTTAATCAAGGCAAATATTTAGTTCCTGGTAAAGCACACACAAAAGAATGTATCGATGCCATTTGAAAACAGGCGGGAGTTAATCTGCTTTTGCGTCTCCATGACTCCATGGAGTGTTTCCCCCCACCCATAAAAAAGCAAAATAAGTGGAGTGATTATACACATATGCTTCATTTTATGAACCAGGAAAAAAATATATAAATACATTTAATTCCAAGTTCCTTAAATTTATATAATCTCAGGGAAGCACACAGCCACTACAAAGCATTACACTAAGAAGATGTTTTCAGCTAAATATCTTTGCCTGCACAGGAAAGGGGAAAAAACCGTACAAAATGAATTGGTCTATACCCAATTTCAAAAGCCATCTCAAGGGGAATTTTGCTTCAAGAGCAGCGTGGAATTTGTTCTCTGCCTATAGGGCCATGTCCCCAGTGGTAAGAGAGTACTTTGTGTACAAAGCCAGGAGGGGGGAGGAACCCTTTTCCTGCAACTGGATATCAAAACACATCGCTCAGCCTGGAGTAGAGGCCAAGCCGTAAACACACCGACTCCTGTGCCTCAATGAAGAGGCCGGTTCTGAACCCGCACGCACACCCCCTCGCAGGACAGCTGCTCTCCCTGGGAAAGGGCAGAGGGCACCGAGGGCTCAGCTCCTCCAGGCTGCTGTTCAAGGAGAGGGCTGGGGGGAGAGCACCGATTTGCCTTTCTAAACATGCAATCCATGTACCGGGCGGGGGGAGGTTAATTCTGGGTTGCAAAAGTGCAGCTGTTTTGGGTTCAGATTCTTTCTTTTTTTTTTTTCCCTCATTTCTGTCGTTTTTTTCCTTCTCTTTGCTAAAGGGCAAAGGTGTCGAGCAGCCCCTCCCCGGCATACAAAGGCTTCTCCGAGGAGAAAAATACCAAGCAATTTAAAGATTAAATCAGGAAATAAATAAATAAACGCGGATCAGCCGGGCTTGGCTGGCTGCAGCTCGGTTCAGCTCCATCCTCTGCGCATACACACGCAGGGCTAACGCCTACCCAGGGATGATGAAATGGGAAACGGAAATTACCATTTCAGACAACTTTTGGTATTGTTCCCCCCTGCACAGCGCTCACCCCGAAAGGCACGCTCCCCTCCTGCCTCCCCCCACAAAACAGGGTGGATATAGGCAGGGACACAGGGCCCACGCTGCGGCCTCGACCCGGAGCCTCACGTTCCTCCCGCCCCGTCATGTGCCCCGCGGCTCTCCACAAGCCTCCACACCCCTCAAGGCTCACCAGCCCCCCGAGCTCTCCCTGTAGTCCCCTCAACCCCACACACACCACCCCCCTCACACCCGTGACACACACACACCAACCCCCCAAACCCTCCTCACTCCAGCGAGGCCTCCTCAGCGCTCCCCCCCCAAGCTCTCTTCCCTTCTAGCTCACCCCCTCCGCTCTCTCCTCTCCCCCCACAGCCCTTCCTGACCCCAATCTCCCTCTCCACTTCCCCCGCTAACCCCACATCCTCTTCTCACCCTCCTACATCGTTCTCCCCTCGCCCCGACCTCACACTGCCCTCTCGCCCCGCCCCACAACCCCCTTCTCCCCATCGCTCCCCCCCAAGCCCTCGCATTGCTCGCAGTGCCCCCTCTCTGGGCCCCCTTGCCCTCACGCCCTCAGCTCCCCCTGCCCCCCAGCTCCCATCTAGGCCCCTCTCCTCCCACACCAGGCCGCGGCAGCCCCTTCCCGCACCCCAACGCGGGCCCCGGGCACGGTCCCCGCCGCCCCTTACCAGCGCTCCAGGCTCAGCAGGCCGAGGGCAGCCTCGCGGGGGAGCGCGGCCTGCGGCTCCGCCGGCCCCGCCGCATAGAGGTAGGCGGCGGGGTGGGGGGGGAAGGCGAAGGGGCTGCGGCGGCGCGGGGTGGCGGCGGCGCGCGGGGACTAGCGGCGGGCGCGCGGGCAGTGGCGGCGGCGCGTCCCGGCCGCGCGCTCCATGGCCCCGCCGCGCTCGGCCTCGGCTCGCAGCGCTGCCGCCCCACCGACCGACCGACCGGCTACCGATCAGACGCCGCCGCTCATTGGCCCGCCGCGTCGGAGCGCCCCATTGGTGGAGCGCGATGGGTTGGGAGAAGGGGGGGAGAGGGAGGCAGTGTTGGGGGGGTGAAACGCGGCGCCGCAGCGCCCCGCCTCCCGCCACGCGCGGGGGACGCCGGGAGCGGGGACGCCGACGTGTCCCGGGAGCCTATTGGCTGGCGCCGCGGAGGTCATGAGCGCGGCGGCGCTTCCGGGAGGGGAGGCCCTGTCGGAGGCTCCGCGCAGGACGGTGGCGGGGCCGGCCCCGGCCCCTGATCCCTCCCCCGGCAGAGCCCTCGGAGCCCCGCGCACCCCGAGAGTCTGCGCACCGGGCGCCCACACCCGTCTGCGCCTTCTGGCGCAGCCGAACCGCTCCCTGCGCCTCAAGTGTAGCCCCGGTGTGTGGGGACGCCGCTAACGGGGCTCCCCGGTGTTAAGAGCGCAATGACCCGTGGCGTTTGCGCACTGACATGCTCGAAAATCTACAGCTGCCTGAGAGGGGATTGTTGTGAGGTGGGGCTGGGTTCTGCTCCCAAGGAACAAGGGATGGGACAAGAGGAAGCGGCCTCAAGCTGCACCAGGGCAGGTTTAGATGGAGCTGAGGAACAATTCCTGCCCCAGAGGGTGCTCAGGCATTGGCACAGGCTGCCCAGGGCAGGGCTGCAGTCACTGTCCCTGCAAGTGTTCATACATTGTGGAGACGAGGCCTCAGTGCCATGGGTTAGTGGTGGCCTCAGCAGTGCTGGGGAACAGTTGCACTGGATGAGCTTAAAAAGGCATTTCCAACCTGGTTGGTTCTATGAATTGGGGTAACACACTGGGCTGTGAAACAGCAGTGGTGGGTACCGGGTGCAGGTCTGCTCCCGCTCCGTGGTCACCACAGTCTTAGGCTGGGGTGGGCACAGGGAGATGGTGAGTGCCTTGTTACCACACCACTCACCATGAGTCACCAGGCACAGGCTCAGTGGACTGATCCCATCTTTCCCTGCTAAGGCCCCCGTGCTGGCAACAGACACCAGTGCTGCAGATCACTTGGTGGTTTGGGGCCGAATTCCTTAATTACATTCTTATTAAAAGGTCTTAATGCCAAATGTTTGCTTTTGCCTTCAGAAGAAGCCATGTTAACTCTTTAAAATCACTGTCATGAAATATTCCTGCACCACTGCTGCAAGAGAGAAGTGACAGGGTCATACAGGTTGGGGTCTGGGCTGGTTGGACCAGCAGGGGTTGGCACAGTGCACACATCATCCCTTATCCCCCGGGAAGGCTGTGAGTGTAGCTCCTCCACTGGGCCCAGGCAGTCCCCACCGGACAGGGAAGCACAGCAACACAGGCAGTGCTCTCTTGCAGCCCTGGGATGGGTCTCCTGCTCCTGCCCAGCTGCAGTGGTTGTGCCTGGGGTTTATTTTCCTCATTAAACTGCTAATTTCATAATACCAAGAGGGTTTTGTGCTGGTTTTATTTCCAGGGTCTCTCCTAAACAACCAGACCCATGGTTCTCCAGATGAGGACAGTGGACCAGCCTCCTGCCTTTGTCCCACTGGAACTGGGGCAGTGACACATTGGCTCAGCTCCTGCACTGGAGAAAACCCCACCAGTGCCTGTCCTCCCTAGCTGTGGCCATGTGGTGAGGTTGCTATACCTCCTCCCAACCGTTGCTCTGTTCCCATCCATTGTGTTTGAGCTCTCCAGTGCTAAGATAACACCAAAATTCCTGGTGGATCCTGTTACTTGCATAGAGCTGCTCATGCCTGAGCTCTGCACAATCCTTCTGCAGAGTAGGAACACTGGCTGTACGTAGGCATTTCGTACAGCGCATCTCATGCCAGAACCCCTTGTATCACTGAGGTAATAAACCACTTGCTGTGGTATTCCTTGTGAGAGAGTTCACAGAGTAGATCTTCACAGCAAGTACAAAATGGGAGCACATGTGTGGCCTTTGTTTTGGTGGCTGAGGATGAGGAAGCAGGGTGACCTCATCCGGGTCATTGTGGGGTTTTGACCCACTCTTTCCAGGAGGGTGGCTCATAACTGCAATTGCTTTTTTGGCGTTGACAGTTCTGCTTTGAGTCACACATTTGGCAGCCTAAAGGATTGCTCTCATGTACTGGGGATGCCAGTAGTCCCCCAGGAAGGAAGATCTCTTTGCTGGGCTCAGTGGTGATGAAGGAGTGGGTTGGGAACACGTGTCCAACTTTGCTGTTAAATAACAGAGAGAGATTTATCCTGAGCCTGTTAAGCTGGTCCTGTGTTCTACTTAGGCTTAGTCTTTTTATCTCTGCCCATCTTCCTCCTCCTCTGTCAGATCTTCTAAACCAGTCAAAAGAAAGGTTGTTGGGGCTTTTTTGTTCTCCCTTCCATTAATTTTCTTGTCACACTCCTCTGAAAACATTGCAAGTAAGCGTCTGCCTCTCTGGGGCCTCTGAGCGACTAGATGAAAGGAGAAATGTGTTTTTTCATTTTCTAAATATAGTTGGCTGTAACTGCCTCCTGGACAGCCTTGAATGTCATCCAGGTCAAAGATCCAGTGCTGGAGAGGAAGTTAAATCCTTTCTGCATCACCCTGACCTTTTTCTACTTGAAGGCAACAGTGTGGACAATCAACTGATTTAAGGGAAGGACAGTAAAAGCACTCGGTAAAGAAAGCTAACAGCGGGAGCAGGGTGGGATGATTCCAGTTGGGGGTGTTCTCTAGGTGCGAATGCTATGAGGGTGTTCAGCCTGCTTGTGTTCATTACCCTGGGGTGGCTTTTGCTCCTTGCAATGTAATTATCATACTTATGATGAAAAAAGCTCCACAACCTATAATCGTTGAGCACCTTTATCCTGCACTAGAGGTTGTGAGCTCTTAAATACTAAAACAAAACAAATATGCTGTGCTGAGGAAAGAGAATGTTCCATGACGGCAGAGGAATTAGGCCACTTGGGGAATGTGCTCAGGCCTATTCCCATTTGTCACAGTAAACTGAAGGGACACTGATTTGGGGAAGGAGCTCAGTGACCCTTTGATCCTTGCTCTGTTTCTCTTGCCCTGTCCCATTCTGGAGATGGCATCATTCTGCTGCTCACCTCCTTTTTCAACCTCGGGGTGAACCTGTCCATCTCTGATTTAGCCAAGTTCCCGTGAAGCTCTACAGCAACTCTCTTGTGGTGGAAGGAACCATTATGATAACCATAAGGTCAAAACTATCCATCTGTGCTCACGTGGGTACAGTTCTCTGCTGATTCAGCTCCTCTTAAGATGTAAAGATGGATATCTATTTTTAATAGATGAGACAATGTGTGATTTATGACTGCTACAGTCACACATCAGGGTAAATCCTGTGTGACCAGTCAGGTGCCAACATCAGAGGCCAAGAGAATAAAACTTTAGAAGAACTTTGATTAGAAGAACCTTTACTTTAAGCTTGGATCATGTTTTAATTAGTGTCATCTATTAACATTTTGAACAGAGATGGTTTTGGCAAACAAAGCAGCCATTTGGAAAGCCAGCAAGGAGTACAGCTGATGCTCTTGGTACTGCAGCAGAAGCCTCTCCAACTTTGCACACAATCTCATTTTTCTTAAATAAAACTACTTTCAAGTCATCCTTGTTGGGGTTTTTTTTGTAGTTGTTAAAGGACAACTCCAACTTAGAACAAGCCCTTCTGCCTGTGATGCCTTTAAGAAATAAAAGGCTGGGCTTCCACCTGCTTTATAATGAGGCGATTGCTTACAGCTCCATGAGATGTGATTCAATAATAAGGCTAAACTAAAGCAACAGCTCACTCCTACCAAATCAGCTGCCTTTTGAAAGTTTAACTCCTCACTGCAGCCCACAGTGTGATCAGTGGTGGCCCAGCAGACCCCACACAGAGCCCTGAATTAGGACCTGGATTAGCTCTGGTGCTCCCCCACACCCTCAGCCTGATCAGGCAGCAGTGGTTTTGGACCCCTCGAAGCTCAAGTGCTGCTCTTGTAATATGTATTTACATGGTTCTTTGCAGGACCCTATGCCCTTGTGAATAGTTAAGTCTAGGGAGCTTTGGGCCTCCTGCATCCCTAGAGGAGGATGTTTTCAAGGGTAGTGGTCCCCTGCTGCTGGATAAATGCCTCATGTTGATGTTCTAGGTGTGACCTCATGACAGTCCTGTTCTAATTACTGCTTTTGTGATTCCTAATGACAGGCTTTAGGTTTCTTAGCCTGCTTAAGGATTTCAGGGGTGTGGAGTGACAGTTGCTCACTTGAAGCTTACTGACCTCCTCCAGCCTGCAGGGTTTGGAGATGACTTCAGCACACAGATATACTCGTGGGCTTCTCCTGTGCTCTGCATGCTCCAGGAGCTCTCCAGGGAGCACACTCCTGTGGAGCAATCTGCTCATTCATGGCCTTTGAATCACAAACAAGCCATTTCCCTCCTCCTCTCTACCACTGCAAGCCGAGAGGTACCAGTATCACTTCTCTCAGTGTTGCTCCTTCTTGTGTTGACTTTGCTTTTCTAGCGATTCGTAAGCCATGGCTGGCAGACAGTTCGGTCACTGCTGCTGAACGGCTGATTCCCTCTGATCCCCTGCCTATGGCCATCTGTCACCTTCCTATCTTAAACTCCCCCGTCTTTAGAGGTGACTCGAAGACAAGTTTGTATCCCAGCACTGTTTCACAGTTATGCCTTATGCCTGCCAGCTGCCTCACCTTGGGGTTGGGGTGTCCTCCTTGCCCCCAGGGAGGAGCAGGGTTAAGTGCCATGCTGTCCTCTGCATGCAAGAGCAGCATGTTGGGATGTGAGTGTGCCAGTGGCAGTGATCCCAAGCTGTTCCTGGAGGAATAGATGTGATGGTTTTGGACTGGCTCATACGAAAAGCGTACTTGCTGAACAGATCTTTACAGGGTGAGGGGTTTCACTGTGCTTGAGGGACAAGAAATGTGGTCTTTTAAGCATGGCTTTTATTTCTGAGCCTGAGGCTTTCCTGGATGCTTGGCCTTGCTATGCAGAAGGGGAGCATCTATCCCATGACCTTGATGTGTCATCTGCAAAGAAGTCATCTAAAGAAAATATATCTGGTACATGAGAGGTGCAAGCTGCTGAAGGGTGCTGAACACTGGAGCTGTGCATTTTTGTCCTGCCATAGAGGCAGCCTGGCTTCTGCTGCTGAGGGATAACAGCATTTTTTCATCCTGAATGTCTGAATTTACCTTCTAGCACCTTCAGCTCTACAGTTAACCCATTGACTCATTATGGAGAGTGAAGACTGGGGATGGCGCAGTGGCCGCCTGATGCCAGGTATCCGTTCTTTCAGTTTGCAGAGTGCTGTGTAGAAATGAGCTGGAGCCAAGCTGGAGGGATTGATGGCATCCTGCAAGCAGCTTCCTGAGACTCTGGGACAGGAAAAAGGGCAGCAGGACTGTCTTACAGGGACATGGAAATAAGAGATGTGGGTTCTCCAATGTAGCAGAGCCGAGAGCTGTGTTGGCTCTGGAAACGGATCTCTCTTGGCCTGAAAAACACAGGATGGGGTTGCTAATGCTGCTTCCTGTCCCTAACCTGCTCAGGAGATAAACCAGGGATTTCAGACTCCAATCCAGCACCTTTCCCCAGTAGTAAATACACGTGGCATTACTGAGTGATGTCACGGCTGGAGTACATCCCAGCGAGGCCAAGCCTGGATCAGGTTATATCTGTCTTCTCAGAGCATTGGCTTACTCCCAAAGGAGCATATTGCCAGTCCAAGGGCAGTGACTGAAGCCACCTTTCCCAAGGTCATCTCTCGCACACACAGAGAGGACAGTGCTCACTTCCGCATACACAGCCTGAGCTGCTCATGCAGAAGTCACAGTGTGGCCACAGCAGGTGCTGTCTGCACACAGGGCAAAACCTCTTGACTCTTCTTTTTGGTGACCCTTTGTTTTGGCACCAGCAAGGTGAAGAATGCCAGGTTCCCTTCCCTTTGAGGCACAGCATGAAAGCAGGAATAGGAATCACGTCAACTCCAGCTACATGGTGGGTCTGTAAATAGCCATATTTCATTTGTTCCTATGGTTATATGAACATACATAAGCTCATAGTTCAGTATGGTTTTGTCACATCAAGGCAGCAGCTTCTGCTAGGAGCATCACAGCAAGAGCCCAGCTGCCCTGTAGCCCTGAAATGCAGCGTGTTCCAGTCAGTGAGCCCACCCAGATGCAGCTGGGGGTTGTCTGTGCTAGGCGCTGGATCCTTTCAGCTTTGATTGCCCTCCACCATTAAATGGGTCCAATTTTGTGTTTACTGAGGGAAAGCTGTAAGGCAAGCATCATGAAGCCCATTTGGCTCGCTTTTGGGTCAGAACGGTAGAAGTCAGGGAAGTCCTGTCTAAGCAAACTGTACTTTCACCTTCTAATCAGGCTGTAATTCCCTTTAAACGATGCAACTCTTTAAAAATAGATTAGGCCTCATTAGCAATAGATCTGCTCAGAAAATGGATGGAAGCAAGGTGTGACATGCCTTGAGTGAAGCAGAGGTAGGGGTGTGCCTACTACTAGGCCTCACAGCCCCTTGGTCCTTTATGCGCTTCTCCAAGGTTGCTATATCCCCAGTGGAGATCCTGCACCTCTGTGCCTGTGCTAGAGAGCGCAGCATTTCCAAATGAGCCCTTTCCTCCTCCAGACATAGCTGGGGCACAATTACCCCCACACAGATCCTTCCGCAAGGTGGGTACAGACATGACACTCGTCTCTGTAGCAGCCACCTGGCCAAGCAGGGTGTTGTGTATGGGTGGTATAGAACAAAGGCCTTGTGCTCTGCCCATGTTTGCGCTCAGCCAGAGCTGCTTCTCCTGTCCTTCCCTGGCCTACTCACTTATGGCCACTGCAGCACCAGCTCAGTCTGTCCAGCCATTATCATCTGTCCCCATTATCACCTCCCCACTGATGACACTGCAAAACTATGACCAGCCAATATGGATTAATTGCAACCAGTTTAATTCTGTGTCTGTAAATTAAGCTGTTTGACGATTAAGGCAATGATACAAAGAGACTTCCAGGAGTGAGGAGGACATTAACATGCTATTAGATCTTGCTGGTAGAAGGTTTACTTAGACACATCCCAGGGGGCAGATGACAATTAGCATCCTAAGAGACTCTTCTAGAAAGAGGATGCTAATTCAGACCAGCTGGGAAAGGAGATAATTATTTATTATTATTATTATATGTAGCCCTGCAACTCCCATTCAAGATTATGCCTGAGATACTTGAGGACAGGTAAGTCAGGAGAAGTAACAACAGCGAGCAACCTAAAAGTTGTCCCTGAGACACCTGAGGGGAGAAACATGGAGAGGAATGAGGGATAAAAAGCTGCAGGAACCATCTTGGTCAGCAAGGCAGGAGAGAAGGAAACATGACTTCTTGAAGCACATCAAAGGACTTGGCCAGGAGAGATCAGACCTGCTGGCGTCAGAAACAGAATATTCATTTCAGTAGAGCAAGAAGGGTGTAACTGTGGTAGTGATATAAGGAAAACAAGTGCCTGGAAAACATAGGGTTAAAATACTTTTAACTTAGGTCTAAGATGGAGAACAATGTTTGTGTTGTAAGTCTGTGGTGTGATAACAGAATTTAGTAGTCTTACCAACAAGAGTGAATTGTTTTTCATCCTTCTAATGAGTGAAGTATTTCTTACCATCCTTCTAATTATCAGTTTGGAGACAGTGACTCCTGAACATCTGCTGGCTTGGGAGGCAATAAATTTTGTAGACGAAGGTCACACTCTTTTAAATCTTTGCCAGCTATCAGAAACTTGCAGATATGGCTGGTTTCAGCTAATTTGTGGTTACTGGGGCATCCAGCTGTGCCAAAGGTGAAAAGTGCACCCTGAGAAAGACTGCTTACTTCATCTTGAAGACCCCTGCCCACGACCATCAGAGGGCAGTGAGCAAGCACCAAAAGGGAGGAGACTTATGATAATGAGTACCTAAACTAATTGTAATATCCCTGCCAAACTCTCAGGAACCTAATGAATATACGTATTTGTGTGTAATAAATATCTGCTTGCTTAACCCCTCAGCGTGCAAGTTAGGAGGAGCGGTCCCCCTTGCACCTGGCTCCATAATAAACATACCTGCTTTATAACTCTCTTTGAGTTGTAGAGTCTGATTCCGTGCTTCAGCAGGAGGGAGGTGATGGCTCCGAAATGCCTTCCTGCCCCAAAGAAACACTCAGCTGAGCACACTGAGGCCACCCACTCAGTGGTGCACAACTAGTGCAAAACAGGAAGAGATTACACAAGATTTAGGATCAGGGACTTAAAATGCAATGACCTTTGTGGTATTTGTACACAGGGAACTTAACTCATAACCTTGACACACTCTGGTATAACGCTTGAGGGGAGGTGAGGGGTCCACGCCTGTTAGAACCACACACCTGCACCAAAAGAACAATTTCAAACACAGGGTAATGGGTGCATTGTAGCTTGGCCACGGTGAGTTGTCAAACACATTGTAATGGCTTTTCCATGGAAGAGAGATCACAGCACCCAGCTAACCTGCCTGGCAAAGAGCAAACACATTGTTGTATATTTGTTCTCTCATTTCACTTCTGAGAGTACTTGATAATCCATCATGCTCAGCTGCAGATATTAAATGCTGTTTTCTATCAGAGCTAATTTATACCTTGAGTTCAGAAAGGGAGTTTTCCTCAGCAGCAGCTGCACAGGGAGGCAGCGAGCCTCTTTCCTCTCTGATGAATATACGATTGCAGAGGTCATTTCTTTGTTCTCTTTCCAGCCGTTACAATTATGTAGGACATGATGTTAAAGAGTGATAAAAAAACCGGAACAGGGCTAGTTGTGCACTCCCTGCTGCTTTAATGCAGTGCCAGGTCTCCCTGCCTGCCACAGCCCCGCTCTCCTGTGCCTGCAGGAGCCTGCTTACTCCTCCTAGCTGTTGGTTCTCCTCCTTGCCTAAATGGGATGGGGCAGCCTGGCCAGGGCTGAGGACCTGCCTGCACTGCCGGGCCTGCTCGAGGCCTGGCTGCGGGAACCGTTTGCTCTAGGGGGCTCGGCCAGGCAGACCCTGGCCTGGGGCTCACCTGCAGAAGGCAGCCCGCCTCGGGACGCGCTTGGCCGCAGCCGGGACCGGGACTGCAGCCGCTGACGCGAAGCCCCCGACCAGGGCCGAGGCCGGGCCTCTTGCAACGCCGGGATTCCCCGTTGCTGTGGTAACGGCGCGGGCCGTCCCGGCAGGCCCCGCGCGGCCGCGGCCGGGGGCGGGGCCGGCGCTGAGGCCGCCATCTTAAGGCATGGCAGTGAGCTCCCTATCGGCCCCTTTCCAAGATGGCTGCCCGCTCTTCAGCGGTCACTTCCGTCCCCAGTGAGGCCTCCGGCTCCCGGTGCAGCAGCCCGCGGCTCCTCGGTACCCACTAGCTGCTGCCGCTCCTCGGAGGTCTGCAGGCAGAGTGGGACAGCTGGCGAGTCATGGTGTTGCTGCTGCGGCTGCTGCTGCTCCGGGGGCGCTGCTGGCGGCGACCTGCCCTGCCGCCAGCCCCCGCCTGGGCCTGGGCTCGCCCGCGGCCCAGTGGCTCTGCCCTCGGCGCAGGTCGCGGCCTGCAGGTAACGGGGCGGCGGAGGGGCCCACGGAGCGGGGTGGGCTGGCCGCGGGGCGGGGCTTGCGGGCTCGGCGGAGGGTGCAGTGCCGGTTACCGGGTAGGGTCCTGCTGGAGCAGCCCGGGGCCGGCGCCCCGCCTCCTTGGGCAGTGTCCCTCTGAGGTGGGACCGGGAGCACGAGAGGAGGAGGCGAGCGGGCGGGTGGGAGTTGGGTTAGCTCCTCCGGCTCCATGTGCGAACGGACCCTTGCTCCAAGCAGGGCTTTCCCTAATGGGTGTCTCGGGCTGGACCGTCCCAAAGGTCCGTTGTGGCTGTGCATTATAGCAGTAACACGGGGACATACGGTATGGAGATAGCACCTAGGCTGTTGTACGCAAGAAAGCATTGATTAAAGGGTTTTTTTTCCAACTTTAATCGTGCCGGCTCTTTGCATCACTCATGCACACCGCATTGGTGTGCACCACAGATGTGTTTTCCCTATCTTGCTGTGCTCTTGGTACCACAGGTACCCCTAGCTTAGCTCTTAAAGCACAAGGCAAGGCTCTCGTTTAAACAAGGCCTCCAACATAAAATCATAGAATAGTTAGGGTTGGAAAAGGTCTTAATCTAGTTCCAACCTGCCTGTCATGGGCAGGGATACCTCACATGGAACCATGTCACCCAAGGCTCTGTCCAGCCTGGCCCTGAACACATGAGTGAAGACTTATTTGTGATTTTTTCTGCAGTGCAGTGAAAAAGTACTGACCATCTAAGCAGGCAGTGGAGGAAGAACTATTGTAGGACTGCTTTTGAATCATGCCAGGTTTTTTCTGTTGTCAATTTAAATTAGTCTAAGCGGTTCTATTCTAGAAGGTATCCATCCCAAGAGGCTGCCATCTTGAGCCAGCCAAAGCTGTGTTATTGCTCTCCAGCAAGCCAGCAAAAAAGAGTGAGGGATTTCGGCCTAGTTAGTGCTCCTGTCTAGTTTGCTGCATGGAAGCTTGTGCCTGTGCAATAGAGGGGTGGTGGGACAGGGAATTGCACATCGGATGAAGTGCTAGGCTTGTGTTCAGTGAGAGCATAGTAAATGTTGGTTCAGACGTTGTGAAGTTGCCCTTAAGCGTGAATATCGACTGCAAGATTACTGCTGAATTACCGTGGGGAAATGGCTGTGTTTCCCTTCCTGCTGTGCAGCAGTGTACAAAATACTGGTGCTTAAGATTTCCGCTTTGTGGGAGGGTATCTCTGCATTTTAAGAGCTGACATCCAACATATCTTTACAATGAAGAACAGAGCCACAGGAAGGAGAAGATAAAATTTTAAAGCGTTTTGAGTGTCTGTTTCTAGTTACACATGTGCTTTTTTTTTAAACTGGGTTATAAACAACATTGTCAGAGTCACACGGCAAGTGTACAGCGCAGCCAGATATGATATTAAGGTCTCCTAGCTGCTGGTGCTGCAACTTACCCACAGTATTTTCATGTTTAGGAATGTTAGTCTTGAAGAGTATATAAAGGTTAAGCGGTCACACTGCTTTTCCAATAGTTGGCTTTTTGTTTTTCTTCTTCCTCAGAGCCTTCTGTCACCAACACGATTCCCCATGTGTCAGGGTCTCGGTGGAGTCCTGGTGAAACAACACATAATTCGTGATCCAGTCCGGCTTTGGAATTTCTTAGGTGAGTCCTGAAAAGCAACTGTACAGGTACAGGAGGGGGAAAGGTCATATTTAGTAAGAGTATTGACTTTTCCTTACCTTCACTGCCTGTGTAACTGAAATAAAGCTGTTCTATTCTTGGCTTTGAGAGCTGTGTGAATTTTACAGAGGTTCTAAGTTTTTGTTTGCTGACAGGGACGAACAATGGCACCTTTCCACAAGGAGCTCTGTGATTAAGGAAGCACTTGAGTCATTAGACCTAAAAGCTAATTTAAAAACTGCAGATTTTAAAGTAGAGAATCTTTCTTTGCCTCATTAGCAAAGCCTAAGACGAAAATGTCGTTCACCTTTTTCAGAAGTCACATAGTACGACCTTGCTGAGGGAGCAAGTTGAAATTGTATGTTAGAAAAAGTTACCTGAATTCTTAGAGCAAAAGCACAGAAAGGTAAAACAAAGGCAATTGCTCTTCTTGCTGCCCTCTTCAGATTGTAAAGATGAGTTTGCTGCTGCCTTTGAGATCTGAACAAAACTGGTCACAGCTGTTCTGGCCAGTGTGGGACTGTTGAGCTTGAACTGCTCCACCTTTGAGAGGGTTAGGGGTTTTAAGTTAAAATATATGCATAATCTTTCAAATGGCAGTGAATCCCTCTAGTAGAAGTAGCAGTGGACAAGCAGTTCCAGTTTCTGGGCTTACTGCTTTTTCTGGAGCCTTCATGAAGGACCATGGGAAGTGAAAACTACTGTCATTAAGTCAGTTGCCTGGCTTCTCAACTTTTTGTATTTCTGATGAAAAAGCCTTAGCTGGGCTTAAACCACAGTGTCAGCAACTGTGAGTGTTACTGTTTGAAGCCTTACTCTCCTTGCTTTTGTTAGAGTATCCTATCAGCATTTACTGAGAAACCTGCATTCAACTCCAGTTTATATATTTCCTTTAATAGCTATCTACAGTTCCTAGCATGAGGCTGTTCTTGACACATACCAGTGTTAACTATGGTTATGCCTTGGGAAATGTGTACATGTTTTAGCACAGAAGAAATTTTTCCAAATTAGTATGTTTGCTCCATTACAATCATCTCTGAACAAAGCCATTTTTTATTAGATTGTCAAGAAAAATGTGTGAGGAAAGTGACAGAGTCTGTCCGTCTTGTGACTGTTTCTGATGAGGATGTCTTGTTTCCTCGGCACAGGAGCAAAACTGTGTGCTTGGGTGGATGTGGAGCTCGGCTTTCTCTGCACTTGGAGCTCATGTGTTTCTGCTGTCCTCAGTCCCCCTCACTGTCTCCTGACGTCCGCTGGTAGTAACAACTTAACTCTGCTTTCATGTAGGTAGCACTTACTGGTTTACTACTTCAAGCTGTCGGGGGAGTAACCAGAAGAATGGAGGATTCAAAAAGAAATCTCCACAGGAGGATGATGGTATGTATGTGCCAAAAAGATATTTAATGAAACAAGTCATATGTGTCAAGGGTAAGGGTAGACAGCACGGAAGGCCTAAATTCCTCAGTCTCTGGGTACTGGAAGCCTGTAACTTACCACTTCTAAACAAGTTTGAAGGGGTATTTTGGCTTAAGGGTTGGAATACTTAGATTTAAATATAGAGCATGAAACTGTTTCTGTGCTGCTTTGCGTCCTGTGCAAATAACTTCATTGATGTGTGCCTTACTTTTGCTGCTTTGCAGAGGGGAACAGGAGTGTTAACTGAGTTTTGGTTTGGAGGTTTTGTTGTGCAGCATTTTGACTTAAACTTATTTTAACCAAATAAAGTTCTTTAAGTTGGATCCTGGTTTGGCATTGTTTATTTGGTTTTTTAATTTCATTTACCTTCACTGAGGATGTGTCTCTAGTGGTTTACAGAGCTTAAAGTTAAAATTAGATTCCTTAAAGATTTCTTAGCTGTGATAATGGCACTTGCTCAGAATTTTCTTTCTTGTTTTTTAAATCAGCCTTTCTAGATACTGGTTTTTGCACATCTCATACTGCCTAAGCCCCAGGCATTCCGCTGTATAGGACTTCTTGAAAATGAAGTTTACCTCACTAAATGTGTTTTGGAGCCTGGACATCTATGTGGTGTGCCAGATTCTGTTGAGAAGTAGAGAGGTGCTCTTTCTGTACCTTAATCTTAAGGAAGTAAAGAATTTAACAATGCTAATGGACAAGGAGTAATGGGTACAAACTGGAACACAAGAGGTTCCACTTAAACTTGAGAAGAAACTTCTTCTCAGTGAGGGTGACAGAACACTGGAACAGGCTGCCCAGGGAGGTTGTGGAGTCTCCTTCTCTGGAGACATTCAAAACCCGCCTGGACACATTCCTGTGTGACCTTATTTAGGTGTTCCTGCTCTGGCAGGGGGATTGGACTGGATGATCTTTTGAGGTCCCTTCCAATCTCTAGCATACTGTGATACTGTAATGGTGAGGGTGCAGGGAAATAACTTCACTGTACCAGGCAAAAACCTTGTGTAACTTCTGACAGGCAGTGTTTTGATCCTTTTAGTAGGCACCATTACCTTTTGCCAGAAGGTTTTCACCAAACATCTTTTTCAAATACAAGTGAGTTTGTGGGTGTCCCTTCAGGTCTTGGTGGTGTTTTCAGCTTTCTGCTATTTGTATATTTACAACAGCTGCATTCTGTTTAAAAAGTGTAATTTGACTCTTCACTGCTGTAAAGAAAATTCTTTGCTTTTTTGTGAGTACATGTCTCCCAAGAGCTGAAGTGCAAAGACTCTCTAGCCTCTGGATTAGGCGTGTTTTCAGACTCCAGGGTGTAGATCTTTAGCAGTGAAGGTCTCATTCTTCTTTCTTACCAGTAATGCTTGCAGAAGCACAAAGGATCTGAGCATTTTCCATTTCATGATGTTAGTTGATGCTTGCAGGGGCTGGGGATGTTTTGAATGAATTTATGGGTGTTTGCTGTGCTGCTTGTTTCCTGGACCTTTGAGCGAGCGGTAAACCTGTAGATGGAGGGCTCTAGACCTTAGTACTGCAAGTCAGAAGGTGTTAACGTCATGCTTAAGTCACACAGATTGTAGTATTATTTTATAAATTTTATTATAAACTTTCGTCTGAGTATCAGTAAATAATAGAATAGCTTGGCTTTACCTTTGTTGTGCTTAAACATAATGATTAAATCCTGTTGGACTGACTAACTTTTGAAATAAAAGCAGCCAGGTGCTGATGACTTTTAGCCTGACACATGCCACTGCAGTCTCTTTAAGCCAAGAGCAGTGGCTTTACCCTGTGTGATCCATTTCACTGGACTGAAGCCCTGGATGGGGTGCGAGTGCAGGTGTAACAGAGTCCTTGTTGAGGAAGTCGGAGCTTAGAGGTTGAGGCCCTTAGTGCTTGCAAGACCACACAGGATGACTGCGAGCACAGTGCCCTGAAGAACTGTAGCTGTTAAAATTAGCAAACAGTAACATGCCATGTTCAGTGGCCTCTCTTCTCCTGTGATTAATGGATAGCTTGGCTTTGGGAGGTGGAATGCTACCCCATGTCTCTAGGGGAATGCTTGTCTCTGCAGTAATTATTAAAAAGAACTCTTCAAACTGTCACTGCAGGCCTTGCAAGATTTTAATCAGAGAGTTCAGATTTGGGTTTAATGGCAAATCATTGCTTCATGGAGGCTTTTTGAGGCTAAAAGGCTGGAAGTATTCCCACAGCTGTTGCTTGCAAGTGTCACATCCAGTCACTGGTTCTCATTTACTGAACATTGTGGGGTAGTTATGGTACAATATGAATGTTGTAGTATAAAGATAGTCAGACTTCACATAAGCTTAAAAATAGGTTGATTTTGTTCTTAATTAAGTGCAGAGCAGAGGAAAGCTTTACATTGCCTTCTAGTTTTCTAGAAATGGTGTCTTTTCCTGAAATAATTCAGCTGTAGGTTAAAAGTCCTGGACAAGTCCAGTTCCTAGAAACTGGAGAAGTTGTTTGCGTCAAGATATCTAATGGCCAGCTTTTACCTTGTGGTGATCCTTTTGTGATTGTATCCTTAGTCATGTGTGCTTTAGGACATATTCTATGCCTCCTCACTTTGTCTGAAATTGTAATGCAGAAAATGCTTTAGCAATAGTTGACTCTGGCATCTCCGAGGAGCTCAAATATTCAGTACTCACTTTCTAAAGTAGTTTCTTTCTTTTGTAGAATCTTTCTATTTAGAACTTGCTCAGCTTTTCAGGATATTGTCCAGACTAAGGCTTCTCACATACTATGTTTTAATTTTCTTTAATAAGGCTGTAGTGGATGTCATCCTGCAGCTTTGATGAATTGCTTTGTTCTAATAAAGCTGGATCTAGCAGATAAGAGACAAGTGAGGAGATAACATCAAAGAACATCTGAAAAGCTGCATTGTTTCCATTTAGGAGCAAGCCTTTCCTGTTAAATGTGGAGCAGGGTTAGGAAGCGAGTGAAAAATGATGCTGCATGTCTGAAGGACAGAGTACTTTTTTTAGCATCTGACTGGGTCATATGTTTGTCCCTTGGTTTTGTTGCAGTGTGTGTAGGGACTAATTGGTGGCTAGTGATAAATGCTAGTGTCAGAGCATTTGTTATGAATTTGCAAATAAATTGAATCTGGGCTGCAGCAGTCAGATGCATTAGCAGTCCAGTGACACAGAATTAATTCATTGCTGGGTGTAGAGCAGTATTTATGTATGCCACGTTGCTGGTGATGTTAAATTGTGTATCAAGAGCAAGTGCTAAATTATATATCAAGAACATCCACATCAGGCTGCAAAGAGGAGGAGATATTTGTTGTCATCACAACTCAAATACTAGCTGGCAGTTGACATTGAACTATGCTGTGGCAGCCCTTTGCAGACCACAGGATTTGAAATTTGCCGATGCAGCACAAAAAATGTTGGGAGTCTGAATAGGAAAGGTTTGGTGGCAAACACTTGGAGTAAACCATCTGTTTTTCTCTTGTCAGCACTTCAGTATATCACTGGTACAGTAAAGGCTGGGGAATGCACACCTAGCATGTGAATCCTTCTGATACAGATCCTTAATGTGGAAAAGTTACCAAAACTTTTTAAACATGGGGTTAGCTGTAAAGCATGGGAGAAAATCTGTGCAATTTTAAGGCGGTGAGCTCGATTTGTTGTGTATTTATTTCCACAGGTAAGCTGCATATCATGTCTCCTGTGCTATTCCAGATTTACTGTAAATGCAGATATATTTTTAGGTAGTAGAGACGTCGCTGGTCTTATGATACAGGGTGACAGCAGATCAGGAGCTTACCAGGAAACAATTATCACTTACAATACTGTGCTATATGATTTACCAGTGACGCTATGAACAAGTTTTACTCCTAATATTTCCCAGTGGATATGTTAGTAACAGCCTGAGGACTGGGCAGAGTAGGAGCATGTTATATAAAAGTAGGCTGTAGTAGTTCTTGAGTTTGATTTTTAGCAGTAAGGGTCCAACGGCTTTATTTGGCTTATATCTATGTTAGGCCAAGCAAATGAGATAGTATCTCATTTTAAAATAGAATGATGTTTGGTGGAATGGTGATGAGACTAGCAGACTGTGACATCTGAAGTCTGCTGACCAGGATTAGACTGCTTTAAAACAGGACACACTGATCAGAACTCTGAAAACATGTCTGAGATTGCTGTCTTTGTATACAATAACTTATGGGGTTGAGGTTCTTTCTTTGGCTCCCTGAAGCTTCAAATCCTCCTCTTACTGAAGCAACAGTTAAAGCACAAGAGGTGAGGTGATCCTTCATCATCTTCTCTGTAATCACACAGTGCCTCACTGCCATGAGGGGCATTGGGGAATGGCTGAATATAGCCACAGCAATGTGACTCAAGCAGATTTTTTGCTGGTTAGCAGGATGCAGAATTTGCCTCCTTCCAGGCAACTGTTGGAGTTCACATCAGAGTGCTTCTGCTTTCATAACTTTTGACTTGGTGCTGTTTCATTTGTACAGCTGAGGCCCTGTGGTCTGATGGTCTAGATGCCCGAAGGGCCTGGGAATGCCACATAATCCAAAAAACTGACTCACTTGCATAACCTTGGGCAAGTCACACAACCTTTATTGTGAGCCAAGCCAGAAAATTGCCTGTGCAATGCAAGTTGGGTACTGCTTCGAGTCTAGCCCTTCAGGAGAAACCAAACTTGCAACAAAAAAAAAAAAACCAAAACAAAATATTGTGTCAGTCTTTGTTATTTAATTGTCCCTTCTTTGGACCAGAAAGCTCTACAAGTACATGCTTATATCCTTTTTCCTTTTTTCCCTTCTGATATCTTTTATTTCTAGAGGATGAGAAACGCAGGAAGAAGGAAAATCAAATGCATATTGAACGTTTACGGGCACTCCTCATCATAACTGTCATAGTGCTGTTGTTTCGATTCATGCTCGGCGAGAACAGAGAAGGGACCAACATTTCCTGGAACTACTTTGTGAATGAGATGCTGGCAAAGGGAGAAGTCCAGAGAATCGAAGTGGTGCCAGAGAGCGATATTGTGGAGGTTTATCTGCACCCAGGAGGCACCCCACATGGACAAGTTGTAAGTGGCTTTCTGCAATTGGAATGAGTGATCATAGCTTATACTGTTGAAAGGAACTGAATTCATGAATATATATGTTCTGTAGAACTCTAGCTGGTAAATTTGCACTTCATTAATTTTTCTCTTTCATTTATTTGAAGTTCAGGGGACTTCTGTTATATCAACCTGGAAATAAGACTTTTAGTTTAAATTGTAAAATTAATTAATAATGATCTGGAAGAAAATCATAAGTATGCCTAAAAAGCTGGAAAAAAACACTAGTTTTTTTCTACTGGCTCAGTCTGGTACATGAGAAAGGGTCTAGAACACTGTAAGATCTAGTTTCAAAAATGTTCTCCTGCTTGGATTTTAGTTTCAAGTGTTCTGTCAAACTCCATCAGACTTCCTTCCTAAATCTTCCAAAATGGAGAGAAAGCAGAGTTTGATCTGCTTACTTTCAGAAGTTACCACTAAGAATAATTACAAACTGGCTTGAGAGTTTAAAATACTGTCCTGGGATACATCTGATTTTGTTGGGTGATTTATGATCTATTTCCAAACTGCTAGATGAAATTCATTTCTGACAGACATAGAAACAAGATCCAAGAAGTCCAAGTGGAGCACAAGGCTCCTCCAGTATGTAGTTTTCTGTTTATTTCTGCATATAGTATAACATTTGTCTGAGCCCATGTCAGTATAACTGAGTTTATAATACTAACTCCATCCAGCTTTCTATAAAGTTGTTGCATCTCCTTGTTTCTGGAGAGCTGACTTAGTTCTTGCCTTTTATGCTTTCATGAAGTGCTGACAGTACTAGGGGTTCCCAAGGTCATTTGAAGGCCTAGAGTCAATTAGCTGCTCATGAGTTCATTGATTCAGTATCGAAAGGTGTAACATAAAGCTAAATTTCATCTGACTTGTCCATGTTGTGCTTTTCTTCTGCTCACTGCTGTATCCTTATGCTACAATACTGACATGCTGCTTTTATTGCACGTCCCCAGAATGTTACCCTGTTGTACACAATGCGGGTGGCAAACATTGACAAATTTGAAGAGAAGCTGAGAGCTGTGGAGGATGAGCTGAATATTGATGAGAGAGAGAGAATCCCTGTTTCCTACAAACATCCTGGCTTTTATGGAAAGTATGGTACAAATTTGTGCTTACTGTCAATCATAGATTAGTGACAGCATCCCTCACTTAGAGAGGAAACTTGCTTTCAACTATATGTTTTTATATAACATAGAACTAAAAAGTGGTCTCCATTTCGAAGCACTTACCCAGCCTTTCAGAAATAGGCATGTTCTTAGATGTACCTTTTAATATTTCAAAAGTGAAGGTCCCAAGAAAGTGTCTGGAACTGCAGCATGCAGCAAACCAAAATGTTTCAGATCAGTACCAGCAAGTCTGAGTAAAGTCTGTGTTCTTGCACAGCTGAGCACTTCTTGTCCTCACAATCAATTATTCAAGTGCAGAGTGTGATAGACACCGTGACTCAACAAGTGATGTTACACCATGGTCGATGGAGAACGCTGGTGGTGTGGCAAGCCTTCCCCCTATTCAAATTCTTCAAGGGAGGCCTGTGGTAGCTCTTCAGTCTGTAAAAATAAACACCTAGTTTTGGCCTGCTTCTGCAGCAGCTGTAGATCAGAGAACAGCCTGCACTGTGCTCACTCCAGCTGTGAGCCACATACTGAGCGGAGCAGCTTTGATGCATATAAGATCTCAATGAGAGGAGTTCTTCTGTTAAACTTACAGCCCTTTTCTGTTACCTGAAATTTGGCTTAAAATAAAAAAGAGCTCAAAGCTTCTAATTCTGAAAAAGCTATAATGAGAAGAGGAGGGAATATAGAATAGAAAAGGAAGAAAGAATAGGGAAGGAAGAAAGAAGAACAGAGACTGGAGCACCTCTTCTGCAAGGCTGAGAGAGCCAGAGTTCTTCAGCCTGGAGAAGAGAAGGCTCATGGGAGACCTTAGAGCAGCTCCAGTGCCTAAAGGGCCTGCAGGAAACCTGGAGAGGGGCTTTGGACAAGGACCTGTAGGGACAGGACAAGGGGAATGGCTTTAACCTGCCAGAGGGGAGACTGAGATGAGCTCTTAGGCAGAAGCTGTTCCCTGTGAGGGTGCTGAGGCGCTGGCACAGGGTGCCCAGAGAAGCTGTGGCTGCCCCATCCCTGGCAGTGTTCAAGGCCAGGTTGGACACAGGGGCTTGGAGCAAGCTGCTGTAGTGGAAGCTGTCCCTTCCTGTGTCAGGGGTTGGAACTGGATGAGCTTTAAGATCCCTTCCAACCCAAACCAGCCTGTGATTCTATAAACATCTGTCAAAATATTATACATAACTGGCTAGCCTTTATTCTGTGCTTTTGTATGATGTACTGATGTTTTTTTATACAGAAGTTTGAAAACATTGGCAAATTCCGAATTTCAACTGAAGGTCTCATACTGCGCAATCAGTTTAAAGTTTATCTTCGTATAAACCTTGTATTATAGATGTGCAAATGCTGTTCAGAGGGCAAGTAACTAGACAAAATCCAGTCCAGGTATCCATTCATACACAAACAAGAAGTTTCAGATTTTGGGAAGGTGTCTGGGAGGAATAATTACACACACCAGCCATCCCATCTACAGTGGGAAAGCCACTGTGTTCCAAACCCTATAAGATGACACACTCTGCATGGTGCACAAGGAGGTGACCAGGCCATCTCTCAGGTATAGCAACACAGCTGTAAGCAGTAGTTGCCAGTGTCCTCTGCTTAACTTTTTAGGCTAAGTAATTGTTTGGGTTTTGGGTTTATATACACACATATATATAAAAAAACCTGTAAAGGTTCCATTTTCTTAGTTAAGTCTGTTCATTGCTGCACTGCCTAAATGTCAGGACCTTTAAAATACTGCAAATAGCTATGTTGGCTAATATTAAGCAAGTTGTGGGCAAACACTTCAATTTGTACCTGTCTTGCTTTTGTACTTTTAGTGATGTCATCTCCCTGATAGTGACACTTGTAGCTGTGTCCATGCTGTGGAGCATCTTCCGCCTCATTAGGGTTGCTGGACGGGTTGGAGGGTTCAATGCCTTTGTGAGTATCCTGGATCTTGATGTTGTTTTGCAGCCTGTGGATACTCTTCTCTTCCCCTTCCCCAGTAAAGTCAATGCAGAATGAGGATTAACTGGTGCCAAGGACTCTCCATTCTTGACACATCTTGCTCTCCCGATCATCTGACTAGCTTGTACGGTAACTGGCCGTAGCTGAGGCCCTTTCTTTCCCCAGTGGCAGGAAGGGCTGAGCTCAGTGAATTTGCAGTCCAGTTTCCTCTGCTGTTTTCAAAGCTTGCTAATGAGTTGCAGCTGCAGATGGTGTTTTTCACTGGGTCCTGCCAATATGCCTCCCATACAGCCAGAAGTAGGAATTGCTGCTTTCTGCAGAATGAGTTCTCAATTTATAAAATATGTTCAGATTCTGGATTTCATTATGTGTTGGCCTGTTCTGCTCATGCCACATGCCTCACTTGCAACATCAGTCAGATCTTCCTCCTCCCCTCTTCCACCTTGGCTGGATCAGCTGATAAAACTGTAGAAGTCAGCCTGGGGTGCGCAGTCTTTGACCACAGGGATTTGGGGATGAAAATACAGTGAATTCAGTCCCTTGTTAGATTTCCCATTCAGCCTGCTTGGCAGTTCTGTTCTGGCTTTGGGATTCTCTTTACACAAAGGGATACAGCTGCTCAGAGGAATATTTTAAAGAAGTGTTGAGTAATTACTCAAGGGCCTTGAGGGTTAGATTCTATCATTGCATATGTGGGGACGGCTAGGCCCCTGCATGTTTAACTCTTCTTTTGAATAAGCTGATATTTCTGAGGCCTGAGAAACTATGAACTTTCTTCACAAAGAAAAAAAAATACAAAGTAGCATTTTTCAGTGAAACATAATGACCAGTTACTAGTAGAGCCTTGAACTAAATTCTTGTTTTGACTCTGTGGTGTGACACGCACCAGGATGCTGAAATGTGGTGTCTGTTAAATTTGAGAACCTACAGTTCTGTCCTGGGTTGTGTTTCAGGAGCAACTAGTGGCAGCATTGGACAAGGGTACAAAGTGTCTGTTTTATATGCATTTACAAGACAGTATTGGTAATTATTTACCACTGACAATTATTTACCATCAATACCTACTCTTCAAAACTATACCACTCCCATGTGTATTAAGGATCAGAGTGTTTAGAAACTAGGGAGAAGATACCAAATAAGATTTTGGACATTATGCATGTTTGTAAGGACTATACGTGTGTGATCTACGTAGAGTTTGAGCTGGATTGTGTTGGGACTATTACTGCAGATTTATTCTGTCTCGTAACAATGACGTGTGGATAAATAAAGTTTGAGTCAGCAGTCTGGCTGTGAAGTGTTTCCAAAGCAAAAGTGAGTAAACTAGCAACGTGTTGGTGGGCATTTTAGTGTTTTGTTGTAGGGGCAGCTTATACCTGTGCTGTCTCTCAAAGCAGAGCAGACAGCCTTTCCAGACTGTTGCCTTATCCAAAGTCAGAGTAAGTCCTCAGTACTTGTTTTGCCTTCCACAGAACCAGTTGAAAATGGCTCGTTTCACCATTGTGGATGGGAAGTCAGGCAAAGGGATTGGCTTCAAGGATGTGGCAGGAATGCACGAGGCGAAAATGGAAGTCAAGGAATTTGTGGACTACTTAAAGGTAGGTACAAGTAGAACAATGTAAGTGCTTACTACCCATCTTCTTGGGTAGGTGGCTCTATATTCTTCTCTTCATCCTTCATGATACAGTTTAAATAAGCCTCTGTTTAAATAATCTGACAGCTTTTTGTGTTGTGATCAGCATGACTCAAATCTCTGTATTTCCAGTTCCATAACAGGAATGCAGATGTAGCTGTTCCCATTAGCAGCTCAGAGTTGCTCAGGCCAAAAACAGTATCAAGAAGCTCTGAGAGGCTGTATTCTTGTGCAAATGCTCCATATGAGCTGTGAATCTGACAGAGCTGTGTTGTTCTTGCAGAACCCTGAGCGCTACCTGCAGCTTGGGGCTAAAGTGCCCAAGGGGGCCTTGTTACTTGGACCGCCAGGCTGTGGAAAGACATTGCTGGCAAAGGCAGTGGCTACAGAAGCACAAGTGCCATTTTTGGCTATGGCAGGCTCCGAGTTTGTGGAGGTGATAGGAGGTAAGCTTCTTGGGAGGAAGGGTGTGGAGGTTACTTGGCGTGTTAAGCAGTTGGAGGGTACTGGAAGGGCCTCATGCACAGGACAGAGTTTTAGCCTATCTTTGCATGCGGAGGATAGGTTTGATACCTTTACTGAAAATACAAAAGGTGTTCAGTGACAGAGCGTACTTAATTCTGCAGTATCTAAAATGCATGCCCTCTGAATTGCTAAAGCCTTCTTTCTGACAGTGTGCAGCCATGGTTCTTCACCTGAAAGCATTATCTCTGACTTCCCTGTAGCTATTATTAAAGCCATTGACTGAGGCTTCCTTCCTTGTATGAGAACGCTAATGGATTTTCTGCTGCTCCCTCCTGATGGGGAAAGTATGGCCTTTTTGTGCCATGGGATTTCTATCTTTCTCCTTTTCTTCCTTCCTGCTAGGTCTCTTGAGACCTGACAAGGGTCAGTGTGCAGGAAAATGCTGAATATTTCTGGTTCTGACCTGTGGAAGGAACAGGAGTTCACCTTAGGAGCTGGGAGCGGTGCTCTTCTTACAGCAGCTATAGGAGTCCTTGCAGCTCTAGGAGTTCCAGGAGGAGGTGTGCTGAAGGACTAAGCAAATGAGTTCTGTGGCTATTTCTTTGTGCCAGGAGTGTTGAGAGAGGGACTGTCATATACCGAGGGCTTGCCCAGTGCTAAGTGTCTCACTGGGGGCCAGGAACGCTGCTCTCCAGCTTTGCTAACAATTTTAGCTACAAGGCTTATTTCTTCTTCTCTTTCCCTATAGGTCTTGGAGCTGCCAGAGTCAGGAGCCTCTTCAGAGAAGCCCAGGCTCGAGCACCCTGCATTGTGTACATTGATGAAATTGATGCTGTGGGCAAGAAGCGCTCAACCAATATATCTGGTTTTGCCAATGCTGAGGAGGAGCAGACCTTAAACCAGCTGCTGGTGGAAATGGATGGTCAGTATTTCTGTCTGCCTCTCAGCAGCTGGGCCTTTATCACCTTAGAAATCCAAGCTGTTGGCCCATACTTGTTGGCCCAAGCTGTTGGTCCTGCTTCTACTTGCCATGCCTCTTTAGCTTTCTTCTGCTGAAGTAATGACCACTGCATTAAAACAAACTCATTCCCCTTTTCCCTGGGACAAGGCTAGCTTGTACTTGGCAGCCAGTTCAGGGCTAAGCCCAAAACTGCAGCTTGATCATATCCTTGCTAAAAAACCATCTGTATAATAAGTGATAACTCGTTTGGACTGCTGCTAGAGAAGAGGTTGTGGCCCTGAAAGTCAGGAGGTTTTTTCCAGTTTGGACGCCAGGGATGCCTTGGCTGGCCTTGCTCTTGTGTCAGAGGTTATCATATCACTCACTTGAAGTGGGTCTTTTATCTGTTCTTTCTCCCAGCTGCTTTGCTGAGTACAGATGGAAAGCAGCAGCAACTGCTGTTCAGCACAGGGTTGGTGGATGCTGTGTACCCAGTACTTGGTGCATGCGGATCCAGGCTTTCCTGCAGAACCCTTGGGAATCTTCTTAAGCACCAGCCTGAACCATGTACCCCACCTTGGGTCCCTTTTCTGAAGACGCTGTAGCATATCTCTCTTCATCTGTCCCTTAGGCAGGACTACTCCAGAGCTGATGGTTACTAAGAAAGTAATTTGGCTCAGGACAGACCTCTTGAGTATGTGCTGCGGCTAAGTTATGGAGATAACCCTCTTGAAATCTAGGCATTTATGCAAGCTTTTAAGGGTATGGGGTTAAATACACTAAATTTTAAAACCCAGGAGCCAACTGGTTTTGTGACTGTACTGAAGACTCTGAGTCAGAACAGAGTATAGTGTCACGGGCAGAGTGAATTTGCACCAGCAGTCACATGTAAAATCAACAGCAAATGTGCATTCGAGGTACGGCTGGCAGAGGGCAGCAACCCCAAAGACTCTTACTGCAGTAAATGGCTTCACCTTGAGAGTATGCTTTCCCACTGGCAACTGGAGAAGAATTAGAGTACTTGGGAACCAAAAGAAAATTAATTGGCAGCAAGGGCACTGCTGTCTGTAGAATAACATTTAGGTCCAGCTGCCCATTAAATGTTGTTAGATACTTGATGTATTCCATCTAAGACAGGTAGTGGTTTAAAGCCTGTTATGGTTTAAAGTTTAGTTATCCCAGAGGGCCATAAGCAATGTAATACACCAATTCTCATGTCCTTTGACTTACTCGCATGTGGTCTGCCTGCCTACAGGATCCCTAATCTAAACTAGGAGAGAGAAGCTTTGCAAACAAATCCTGGTTTGATGCCACACTTCTGTATGGTTTCTGGCTGCACTGGAATCAGCCCTTTTCTCAGATATTTTCACATGAGTGCCAAAAGGAATTATCCTTTTGCTGTTCTTAGTCATAACTCTGTCAGACCCTGCAGCACTGAACCAACTTGCAATGTTTCTGTTGCTAAATCTTATTATTGCAGAGCAGGGCCAGAAACAACTACCTACCTGCCCATAAGGGAGTGTTTTTGTCAGTCTGCTGTTTGGTGGAACAGATCCACCTTTTTCCTTGGCTGTAACTGTGACACTTGTGTCATCACACTCTTTATATGAAAAATCAAAGGCTCTTCTGCACTAAAAACATCCACATTCTCCAGACTTTGTTAAAGACGTTAAAACTGCTTGCTTTTTCACTGAGCATTTGCGGTATAATGGGGATGAGCCCTACTGAAGAGGAGTATGTCCTGCAGTTCAGCAGCAAAGCTGCCTTCTGGAGAGTGCTCAGGAGTCAACCCTCCCTTTTCAAGGAGAGAAGATGGGACTTGTAAAATGCTTTCAGGAAATGGTAGATGTTCCTCCATACTGTGCACAAGATGATTGGTAATTCTGGATCTCTGCCCTTGCTGCAGAAGGAGGAGAAATTGTAAGCAGGAGCACAGCATGGTACAGACAGGGTAGACCGGTCCTGCTGTAGAGAGACCATTCAGGCCTCTCTCTGCTTCAGCGCAGGTGCCAAGAAGTTTTTGAAGGAGGAATGAGCTTTAAGAAGATCCTAAACAACCAGACAGAAGTCTGGTTATCAGAGGAATGTGCTTGAAACACACAATGCTGCATAGGTACCAGGAATCACCTTAAATACATATGTGCACTTCCCTGGAACTTTGCACTTGCATGATCTTAGGCAACTTGGCCAAGCACGTAAATATGCTTGGAGTGAATATAACTGTTTACAGCTGTATCTGTACAGTAGATGTTCTCAACAGAAAAGTCTAGTTAGTAACACTGAACAGCAATCCTGGCATGGTGGGTTTTTCTTTTCTCCTGACAGTTGTAGGGTGAGCTGGCAGCAGCTTAACGCTGAATTAAATGGAAGCCCGTGTGTCTGTTCAGGAATCTGTAGTCAGTACAATCCACATCTCTGTACTAAAAATAAAGTGTCTGATTTCCTCTAGTCTGTAGCAATTGAGCATGGTTTCTAGCGTGTGTTCTTGGCGAGTCTCAATTCAGAAATTAGGATACAGCACTATGGGAAAGTGACTTTAGAAGGTAAATGTTGTCCTTGATACCTGCTTTAATAGTCCCTTGTTTGCTCTGTGATGCCTACTTTATTTTAAAATTTATGTTGTCTCATTATTTGTTCGTGTCTCATACAGATAGTAAGTCCCTCATTTTGCTAAGTGCTTTATCAAACACACTAAAAAAACAGCCCAAGGAGTTTACAGTGTCAAATGGGAGACAGCTGGCAAGGACTGTCAGGCTGGTAAAAGAAACACAGATTTACTGTTGGCTTGTACTCACCAGCAGTGATCTTGGCACATGTCGCTGCGATGTTATCTAACAGAGTGTGCTACCTGAACGAAGGGTGAAGTGCTATATGCATCATGACAAAACAGTTTTCAAGGTAATACTGAACAAGGTTTTTTAGGGGCACTACCAAAGAGCAAGCAGATGAATGGCATGTGCTTGTAAAGAGGAAGCCTTGAAATGGAATGTTGAGAGCTCTGTTTTGGCTGTGTTTAGCTGAAATTGATGGTTGAAGTTCTGCAAAGCAGCACTATAGAACCGAGGGAGCTATTAATTTGAAAAAAAAAAAAAAATTGTGCACAAAAGTAGATCTGAGTCATCAGCAGTGATTGTTGAATTAATGTGTTCTTCTGAGATTACTCATAGGTAAGGCAGAGGAAGAAAAGGAGGGTCAGAGCTCTGTGGAACCTGCTCTGCAGGCTGGAGGAAGGATGAGGATGCCCAGAAAAAAGCCATTCTGCTCAGCTGCAGGGAATGAATGTGCAATTTGATACTTGGTAATTCTGGTACACAAATTTTTGAGTAATTGTGCTCTTCCTACAAGCGACCTTGGTTTCCTCCACTCTGACAGCTTTTGTTGTGTTCTGGAAGCACCAAGAATCTGCTGGGAGAAGGGGAGGGACTGGAGGGAGCCTGTATGTACAAAAGCTGTTTCTAAAAACCAAAGTGACGCATGTATTCCCGTCTTTGTCAAAACAGGTGCCTGGTTGAATAGTGAATCTTCCCTCACAAACCGCAAACAAGCGGAAGAGGAATGTGACCCAAATATCTCCTCTGTTCTGAATGCATTTGAGAGAAGCCTGACAGTCTGGGCTGATGTGTGTTTCATAAGTGAAAGTGCAGGAGGTTTTTTTGGTAGCAGCTCTTCACCTCAAGTCCTGAGACAAAACCTCTCCGCTGTTGTTGCTGTATGCAAGCTTCTCCTCTGAGGCCTCCCTCACAAAGGTGGCTCTCTTTTAATGATACTGTTCACAGATGATGTCCAGAAGGCTTTTGAAAAAATAGTTAGAGAATTACACAGTGTGAAAATGAAGGTGGGATGCCCATCAAAGTAGTGTTCTGTGTCAGTGGTGAGCAGAACACTTGCCAGCTCAAGTAGACAAGTAGACCCTTTTATTTTTTCTCTTCAAGTGGCTTTATTTGTAGGCACTGTAGATACAAAGGCTCTCTTTAGGCTGAATTTACAGAGCTGTTTTTCATTTGTTGATGTGACCCATGTGGTGGATTTTAGCCAAAGGAACAGTCTGCATCTTTGCGTGTGAAAGCCAAGTCCTGTGATGTGCCAGGTGATGTTGCATTGGGAACTGTAATATGAATTGGAGGCCGCAATACTAGAATTCTTGGAACACTGTTTCGCACCACAGGGATACATGCTTGAGAGCAGGTGGGGCAGAAGATGATGTGAGGAGGATGCTCTCAGTGTTTCTGGGTTTTTCTTTCATTTGTTCTAATAGTCAGACCTATTTTAAGAGAGTCTTCCCAGCTGCAAAGCAGATAATGTACTGTACCATCTAATCCTGCCGTGTGAATGAAGCTTGCTATCCCCCAAGTGCCTGCCAGTCTCCCTGCTTATTTATCACACTCCAAAGTGCAGTGTAATACACGCTTGAAGGATGGCTGGCTTTATCCTCTCCAGGAGCTTATTTAGACAGCATCCTGCAGGGAGGAAGAACTGAGGCTTGCTGTAGCACAAGCTGACAGAGCCAGTCCTCTGACTTACCTGTAACCTTAATCTCTCTGCTGAGCTCTTGAACGCTGACACATTTGGCAGCACTTGTGGTGGAGCTGGAGAGAGCTGAAACCCGCCCAGCTTATGTGCATAAAGCTGCCTCTCTGCAGCGTGTGACTTGGCAGCTCGGGAAGCGCATGGGACTAAGGCGTCCTTTCCCTAGGAAGGCTGCTGTGTGCCAGGGCTGTTGAAGCTGCTGTAAGCAGGTGACTCATACCCAGGGGCCTGTGAGCACCTGGTGGAATGTCATAAATAAGCAGTGTGGTTCAGTGATTCAGTGTGATCTCTGGGTCCCCACCCAAGCAGCACAACCGCTTGCCCCTTCCTGCCCTCCTCCAGATGCAAGTGCTCTGGCTTCCCCGGGAAGCTCTGTCTGCCTTTGATGCCTCTGTACTCCAGGCTGCTGTCATGCAGCTGCTGAATCCTGGTGTTTCCTTCATCTTTAAGACCTGGAGACAAAACCTTCTCTGACTGTGGTTTGAGCTGGTGTATGGTAATCATCACTGCAGAGCTATTTGGTTGTATTTTGTGTCTGTCTACATGTCTGTGGTTTAAGTTCTGCAGGGTTGGTCTTTACAGTGGTCTGCAGCATACCCAGGTGTCTTTTAAGTGATAAGAGATGAGTGAGAAGGCAAAGATTAAATTGTGCTATAACATGCTCCTTGCAGGGTGGCAAGGCTGTGTCCTCTTTCTGCATTAACCTGAGTGGATGATCCTGGTGAGCTGCCTGTGACTGAAGGCTAAAAGTAAATGAAATCTGAAAGGGCTTTGCACAGAAATACTTGCGAGGGAAAGGCTGTTTCATCAGTGTTCGTACAACCTGGAGCTAAAAGAGCAGGAATTGACATAATCCAGGGGATGAGAAGGCATCTCCTAACTTTCCAGAATAGAAAGGTTCTGTTCTGGTTTCTAGTTTGAGCAATTTTCAGATGTGGCAAAAGGAAATGGGGGGAAAGTTTTAAGCCATGATTTATTAAGTAAATGGAAAGGGAATTTCAGAATATCTGTGATGACCAGAGTCTGGCCTGTGTGACTTGTGAGGTTCCTTCCTGTCTTGTGCTCCCAGCTGGAGAGAAGGACACTTTGTCAGCCTCAGCTGCCCCAAAGGGTGCTGTAAACACCCTCTGGCTTTTTATGATAAAGATTCATAAAATATTCCCTGCATCCTGCTGTGCCTCATCCCTTTGTAAGCCTGCAAAGCAGCATCTGCCATGGTGAAAACCGTCACTTTTGATTTTTGGTGGTTTTTTCTACAGGAATGGGGACCACAGATCATGTCATAGTGCTGGCTTCCACCAACCGTGCTGATGTCTTGGATAATGCTTTGATGAGACCTGGGAGGCTGGACAGGCATATCTTCATTGATCTTCCAACACTCCAGGTACATTCTATGTGCTGCCCTGTCCTTACCATAATGCTGATGACTAAGGTTTCCCAGTCCTCAGTGGTGGTCCATTCATTGGTGGGTCAAAAGCTGAGTTTGAAGAAAGCGGAGCTAGTAAGCTTCTATTTGCCTTTATTTATGTGCTGTGGATGAAGGACTTGACACTCATAACACAGTTGCTTGTTTCCCTGAAGTACCACTTTCTGGTTTTAAGTGTCTCTGCTCTGGTACCAGCTTTGATGGTGAATTCTTCCATGAGACTTGCTTTGCCATGCAGATGCAGAACTATGTTTGTGTCTTCTCTCCAGGAAATTGGGAGCCACATAATTGGCAAGTTGGCTTATGTGAGAATGAGAGCTTAAATTGTCATGTGCCTTGAGCACCATTTGTTCTGTAGGTTTATTGTCCTCACTATCCTTGTAAGGCTCCTCATTTTCCTTTAAGCAGCCTGTTAAGTGACTTGTTCCTTCTGAATGCTTTAAATCCATTTGCTAGGAGTCTTCCATGTCTGCTGTGTTGACATTTGTAATAGAGTTTTGGGAGTAGACTCAGCTGCAGTAAAGATCTGTCTGCTTTGCCAGCACAGGCTCTTCTTATCCCATCTGTGCTTTACTGCCGTCCTCAAGAGTTTTCAGTTAAAATACCTTAAATGCCTGATAGAATCTGGCACCGGAAGCATGAACTGTGCAGCTGCCCTGAAGGAGGAAGGGGAAAAACTCTGGCAACTGAGACCATTGTTTCAATCAGGATCTCTTGGACCAGCTGCATGAGTCACTCTTTGACTACTTGCCAGCCGTCATCTCACCCCCACCTTTGTCTAGGAAGTGGTCTCTGGTGAAGGAGCTAGTATAGTAGATGAGGTTTGCAGTTTGAGTGTGTGAGGAAACAGGTAGAGGCAGTCAGAGCTCCTTCCTGCAAGTGCTTTCATGGTAAGAGAAAAGTTAAGACAGATTAGAGTGAAAGTTAGGAGAGGCCTAGAAAGAGAAAGCAGTGACTCAGGGTAAGCCTCTGTACATCTGTTCTGTATTTGGGCCGGGTGTTTACCAGGGCTCCTGGAGCACCACCACACTGTAAGGACAGCCCTGCCATCTGGTGGCAATGTCATCATGTCCCAGCTGCCAGAGGTCTGTTCCTCCCTTACTCCCTCCCAGGGACAGCACTGACGCTGCCACATTGCAAAGGCTTGGTTGGGCTCAGGTATTCTGTGCTCTTTACAGGAGAGGAAAGAGATCTTTGAGCAGCACCTGAAGGGCCTCAAACTGATCCAAGATGCCAGCTTCTACTCACAGCACCTTGCGGAACTGACTCCAGGCTTCAGTGGTATGACATGCTGTGTCCCAGTGGGGCTGCTCTGTCTGCTTCTGCACTAGTTCTGCAGTTCAAGCTGAAGCTTCATGGTTGCTTAGTTTTAACTATTTGGGTCTAAAGGGCTTTTTCTTCAAGCCTTCTCTGTCGCTATGGAAATAGTGGGAACCTAACCAGCTCCCTGATGAGCTCTGATGAGCAATTGTTCATGGCTATTTCCAATCTGCTGAAACTTCTGGGACTAGCAGGGTGTGAGGATAGGAAAATACTCTTTTATAATGCCTGAGTTCCCAGTTCCTAAGGGGAGGAACTGCTCATGCTCCAAATCCAAGCTGCTGTCGAGGCTGAGATGTTGCACTTCAGGGGGAAAACTCTTGAAGCTGATATGTATTACCAGGAAAGCGATAGGAGGAATGAATAGAATTACTTTGTCAGTCAGAGTAGAAATTGGACAACTCTGCCTGGCTCCTGCACTAGGCCTGTTTCCAGGGTAGGTCTCTGGGAGTTTGAAACAGCGCTGTGCAAGGGGCTCCGAAGTTGCTGTTGATTTGAAGTTCCTGGAATATTCTTTCTGGGTTTCCCCTCTAACAGGCCCCAGCACACTGCCTCTTCGTGACTTCTTTCAGCAGCCCCCCGCCACCATCACCCACACACACAAACTCAGAACAGATGTTCTTTCTCTTCCACACAGAGGTTGTGCTGGTCGCTGCATGAACAGCAGCCCATGCCAGCCCAAACTGCCCATTCCCCTGTTGCTGAGAGCCAGCCTTGGCTTTAGCCTCCTTATTGATCACTGAACTCCGTCCTCTGCGTGGCAATGCAGCCTTCATTGCCAAGCAGTTGCATTGTTCAAATCCCACATAAACACCATGGGCTAGGTTTGCTCCCAGGGAGCAAAAAAGTGCAGGCTAGCTCACTTGCTTAGGTCCTTGTCCCGATTTGTTCTTGCTTCTTTTGTCCTCTGCAGTCTCTGTCATGTAACAAATCCAGTGTAATTCTCGTAAACTCTTGTCTATAGGAGCTGATATAGCGAATATATGTAATGAAGCTGCTCTTCATGCTGCAAGAGAAGGTCACAAATCCATCGATACTTTCAACTTTGAATATGCTGTGGAAAGAGTCATTGCAGGTAAGTGATCCAGGCATTTAATTTCCCTCCAGTCTTATTGGTCTGTGCCATGCTTCTTGAGAAGGCTCAGGTGAGTCCATTACAGTCAAGGAAGACACATGGGTCCTAACTGTGCTCCATCCTGTAGTGCTGACCTGAAGGTTTTAGGATTTTACACTCACAGACAATTCTCCAAACAAGACCCCTTATGGATCTGTCTTCTGAATTTGTAGGCAACCTGAACCCATAGCTCAGAGGAGATGGCCAGTAGTAAAAGAGTAAAGAGAGGAATTACAATCTGTATGGCTTTTTTAGTTTTAAAAGAGTTTGGGTTTGGTTTGTTTTTTGGAGAAAAGGAGTGGAAGTGTCTCAGGGTTTTTCTTGCTGCTCTGGACACCTGCTACATAAACATGAATAGCAAATAGGCTACGCATCCTCAACAGCAAGAAATCAGAGATTTTTCTGTTCAGTCTCAAAGCCCAGGCTTTGATGAATTGGTAGAATAAACTGAAAGACAGTAGACTACTGTTCTCCCTCTGAAAACATCCTGTCGGCCTTTCCCTGTTGCGTGTGCTATTGCCAGCAGAGGAACCTCTGGAGATTACCCTGTAGCAGTATATTATAGGGAAGGGAAAAAGATTTCCCAGAACACTTGACTTCACCTGAGGGATTTGAATCTGGTGGGTTTCAGTGTGAGCTGCCCTGTAGTCAAGCTGTGGTTTTCATAATCAGACACTTAAGTGCTTCCAGGCTGCAGTGTCATTACGGGGGGGGGAGCCTGGGCAAACAGACTGGCATTCTGTGCTTTGTTTAGAGTGTGTGGAACAGGATGTTTGCACTGGGTCAGTTATTTCCTGATCCTGGAATTCAGTCCTGAGTGTTTGCTTTATCAGAAAATGCCCAAATAATTCCTCACTTAAAGAGATCTGTGAGAAAATACTGACAGTTTCACCTGCCTCTTCAAAGCACTCCAGGGGATTTGGTTTGGTAACTGTGGTCACATTTACACAAAGCCCAGACTGTATCCAGCAGCTCCCAGGAGTCAACAGTGAGATGAATCTAGTTGTAACACAGAAGTCCTCATAAGCTGGAGAAAGAGGTGCTTTATTTCTTGTCTGCAGGAGAGAAAGCACCAAACTTCTAGGGTTCACTTGGATTTTCTTTCTGAGCTCCATCCTTGCCTTTGTTCCCCAGACTTAGAAGGAGAGACAAAAAGCAAGTGAGGCCACAGAGGGTTAATGTGGTGGGGCATTGCAGGGCATGGGCTTCAGCAGTTTCACTGCTGACAAGCTGACATGCTTCCACAAGGCTCTGTGGTGCGTAGGAGGCCTTACAGTCTTTTTTGTTGCAGAATTGGATTCGTTCATGTTATTGGGACCTGGCTATTTTCCGTACACTACGTTTAAAAGACCTCAAACAACCCTTCAGGCTTGTAAATTGAATGTACCCTTGCCATGTAATAGAAATGCTTCTGGGTTTCACAATCCAGAGGGCATTTCAGTTGCTATAAAAGCTTTTCTTGAAAGAACGAGGATATTACTGTGCTTTTCATTATAAGCTTCTGGTTTTAATAAATGGTGTGGAATCAAAAGAGAGCTTTGCAAGTCCAGAGGCTCTCTCAGCCTTAAAGCTTTGTATTGCTCTAAGGGAGGAGTAAGAACTTCTCTCTGTGGTAGTCCCCATTGTGTTTTTAGTCTGGAAACAGAAAGCAGTCAGTAAGTCGGCAGGTCTCCTGGGAGTGAGGGTGGAAACCTGCTGAGTGCACAGAGGCTTTTAGGGGTTGTCTTTAGAAGACGTATAAGAGCCTGGTTTCTTGATGGAGTTTGTGTCCTCTGTGTAAGGGCAGCAAAGGTGCGCCAGAGTTGTTTCCTGGGTTGTCTCCTAAATGCAGTAAGTACAGGCCTTTAGAGAACTTTCGTGCCTGGAGATGAACTTTATGTAGGAAAAGACATAATCTTTGTAAGCACACTGTCTGTGCTGTTGAGAAGAGTACAGTCCCTCCCTCATTGGTGGGCTGAAAGAGGCATGATTCCAGAATATAAGTGTCTGTATGTATATGTATATGTTTGTATATATATGCAGTACATATATGTACATCTTTCTACAGAAGATGACATACAGGCACATGCTTACACACTGCTGAAGGCAGGGCGAGGGACTGACTGATAAAAATCAAGGTTGTTGCAATTATAGAATCATAGAATAGTTAGGGTTGGAAAGGACCTTAAGATCATCTAATTCCAAGCCCCCTGCCATGGGCAGGAACACCTCAAACTAAACCATATCATCCAAGGCTCTGTCCAACCTGGCCTTGAACACTGCCAGGGATGGAGCATTCACAACTTCCCTGGGAAAATTCATCTGCTATTCCATCACCATCTTGCCTTGTGGAGCACAGTGGTTTCCAGGGTCCCTGAGCAGTAATTTTACAAGATCTGCCTCACTAATTTTGCTGTTTCCTTGTTTAATAAAGCTCTTAACTTCGTTTAAAAATTAATGTTAATAGAATGTTGTTTTCCAAGACATGAAGCAAGCTTGGTGTAATGCTGCTCTTGACTCTGCCTGCTCTACCCCCTGCTGCTCCTGGCACTGTTGGAGACATTGGCTTTAAAGTACTGGTACCTTTGTGCATTCAACATGCAGAGGTGTAATAAGTGCTTGATATGCAGGGTATTCTGTAGTTAACATATTTTCTATGTGCTAGAAATTTTACTTCCATTCAGCATTTATGTTTTAATCCTTATTGGACTTATTCTGCATTGCAGACTACTGGGTTGGAAAATAAATGCTTTCGAAAATCACCTTTTTGGAGGAAGTATTGAGAGTTATGGCTTAATTTGCTCGTCCTCAGGAGCTTGGAAATAAGCTCATGCGGAGCATGCCGTGTGTGATCAGAGATGTTTCCAGGGTCTGGAGAGAGATTATTTTTTTTTTATATATATATATATATATATACTCTTGGTCTTTTGCTGATTTGAACACTCATCATGCACAAGAATCTCAACTGGAACCTTATATATAATGCAACATCCTGTTTCTCTCATGTTCTGCCTAAGGGACAGAAAGACCATACGGCGAAATCAGTATGATACTATAGCTAGTCTCTGTTTTGGGTTTTGTTGGTTTGGTTTTTTTTTTTGTTTTTCCAAATGGTAGGAGAACTTGTTGCAGATCTGTCCCTGGGCAGAGATACACTGTGACATGCTTTTGGCACAGCTGGGAACAGAACAGAGCTTTGTGTTCTAGAGCTGTGAGCTAATCAAATGTTAAATTATTTGTCAAATTATTAAGTCTGTTGTAAGGAGGAAAGGGGGGAAAAGTTTCTTCCAGTATTTTCAAGCAATCCAGGCATGGGTTGCTTTCTGCTGCAGGGGAAGAGAGCACCTCTTCCACAGCATGTAACTGAAGGGCTTTTTACTGCTTCTCCTTATGCAAGAGCGCAGTGTGATTTTTTTTTTTTACTGGTAGTTAGCCCCAGACTGCGCTAGCTTGAGCACAAGATTATGCCCTGCTGGTTGCACCTATTGCTGGCAATCTCATCAAATCGTTGCCTGTGTTCCTATAGGCACTGCCAAAAGAAGTCAGATCCTGTCACCAGAAGAGAGGAAGGTTGTGGCATTCCACGAATCAGGCCATGCACTGGTTGGCTGGCTGCTGGAGCACACTGAAGCTGTGACGAAGGTAGCTACACTACCAGTTCTTGTGTAAAGAAGCCTGTCACTGGGTGTGAAGATAAGTCCTTTGGGCTTCTCCTCTCTTGAGATTTGCCGATTGCTTTCTCTGCTGCTGGCCTCCTTGAGCTTGGAGCTGTGAATACTGCAGCAAAATAAAGGGTTAATATAGAGTAATTTAGGTTGAAAAAGATCTCTGCAGGGAAAGGCCTGTCTTTGGCACCCCAGGGTGTGTTCTTTCCCATGCACATCTCCTCCTCAAAAAGCCTTGACACTTCCAGGACTGGGGAGTGGAAACTACAAGGGAGACAGCTCCTTGGCTCCTCACCAGCAGCAAATTAATTCTGAATGACCTATTGTATGAGCTGAACTGTTGTTAATTACCCTCTTTTAATCCATATGGGAAATGGCCCTTACTTTTCTGAAGACATCCTGTCTTTCTCCAGGTAATCTCAGTGATTCTGGAACAGTGAAGTGAACTGTTTGGTTTATACTCTCCAAAGCAACTCCTAAATCTCAGGATTTCACTGGCTTGCTATTGAGGACAATTTCCTTTCCATTTCTTGAGCAGAAAGTGGTAGAAAGCTTATGTCTGAAGCTGTGAGGCAGAGCTTTCAGTAAAGGAATGGTAACATACTGCAGTCCTTGGTGATATCTCTGTAGGCCAGCCTGCCTCATAGCTTTGCACAGATTTCACTGGGAATGCAGACCTCTTCCTGTTCACTTTCTGCTGCTGTAGTTGGGAACTCTTTTGCTCTCTGAACAGAGTTGCTCTGTGTTGCAGGTTTCCATAGCCCCTCGAACAAACGCCGCTCTGGGATTCGCTCAGATCCTTCCAAGAGAGCAGTACCTCTTCACAAAGGAACAGCTGATGGAGAGAATGTGTATGGCACTGGGAGGGAGAGTGTCCGAGGCCATCACCTTTAACAAAGTCACTACAGGTGAGGAGCCAGACCTGGCACAGACCCCGGAGATTGTGCTAAGACATCCTGAACTTGTGCTTGCTCTGTCCAAGGGTGAGTTGAGCAAGAGATGAAGGTTTCCCACACCAAGAAGAAATGTCAGATTGCATGATTTGATCTTGGGCTTGCATTTGTGAGCATGGAGGTCTTTTGTTGTTGGTTGCCACTGTGTTGTCTTATACTTGTCCCAAAGCCTAAGGCCACAGATGGAATTACCCAGTGAGACCCTTAACTCATGGGAGGGCCTAGAGCTTTCTGTGCCATGTTTCCAGCTAGTTATATCCAAATGGGGTGGCAGCGACAGGTAAGCACTCACAGAATCACAGAACATTAGGAATTGGAAGGGACCTCAAAAGATCATCTAGTCCAATCCCCCTGCCGTAGCAGGAACACTCCACATAAGCTAGTTTCCAGTAGATCAGTCAGTCATGCATGGGTCCTGCAGTACATGTAGAAAGGTCCATCAGCAGGTGAGGCGTTCACGTCCACGGGCTCCTCTGGGTCCTCTGGTCTCTTAACTAGCAGAATTTGTGTTTGTGGGGGATGTGATTCTCTTGCACTCAGTTCAAAGCTGGCGGGCACTGTCTGTCTCTCTTGCCTAGGAGCACAGGATGATCTGAAGAAAGTGACCAAGATAGCCTACTCCATGGTGAAGCAGTACGGAATGGTGCCCAGCATTGGGCAGGTCTCCTTCCCAGACCTGGATAGTGCAGCTGGAATTGGTCGGCGCCCCTTCAGCCAGGGACTTCAGCAGATGATGGACCATGTAAGGCCACCCTTGGTTACACATTCCTGGTTTTGTTCTTCACTTTTGCATCTCCGTGGAAAAAAACAAGTAACTTGCACCCAAACAGTTCATGTTTTTCTGTTAGCCATTGGGGAGTGAATTTCTAGTGAGTTTGTTTCCCTGGGATTTGTGCTGAGCTGCATCTTTTGCTACCAGACAGCCTCCTTAATTACACTGCATTTCCCACCATCTGTGACTCTACTGGGGAGTTGTGCTAGTGCAGGAGTTCACTGTTCCATATCCTGAATATTCCTCTGTCTGCTTTTCACATGGTTTGTCTGTATTTTCTGTTGATGGGAACCACTTTCTGCCTGTCCCAGTCTGTATCCCTCAATTATCTATGTTGTGTTTGTTGCACTCCAAATGTCTCCTTCCTTTTTACTGTCTTTTAGGAAGCAAAAGTCCTGGTGGCTCAGGCTTACAGGCGCACAGAAAAGCTCTTACTGGAGAACAGGGACAAGCTACAAATAGTAAGTTGGAGGGGAGGGAGGGGAAGGGTGGTTTTGGGTTTTTCACCTGTTATGTCTTTGCCTTGCTACTTTCTGTGCTCTCAAGCTCAGCTGTTGCACTGTCTCTGTGGTCCTACAAAGTCTTGTAGAGGGAATGCTGGGGGTCATGGTGTGAACAAGCAAGTATTGCAGATGCCCCAGATCAGGAGCAGGTGCAGGGAGGAATGTGAGCTCTTCCAACAGTAAGTAATCTGCCTCTAGATACCAGCTGGTATTTGCAGGGTAGAGGAGTAGGAGTGCTCTGTGGAAGTGATCAGTGCTGGAATCTGTCCCCCTCACCTGCACTTCTCTGCTAGCCTCTTTGCAGTGTTATTTCCTGTAGGGCAGACTGACTGTTCTTGTGAAGCTCACAAATGCAGGAGCAGCTCATCCTTCCAAGTCCTGTAGGGGCACAGAAATAGGGTGGGCAGTTTCTGGCTTTGATGAAAAGAATATAGGACCTATCACCTTGGCTGACTGGTGTTGGTTCATGCTTTCTGGGGACTCCAGGCAGTTTTCACCTGCCAGCTCCTGGATACGTGGTATAACAAGGAATTCTTGTTGCAGAGGTAGAGCTTTGCCTCCTCCCCTCTCTGTCCTGATAGTCCACTCTCCAGTCACCTTGGCATGTGTCCACCAGCTCAACAGGAGCTCTGTACCCATCGCTCTGGGCTGAGCCACACTTGGGTTGCAGCACCCTGTGTATCTACTTGATCTTTCCTTCAGAAGTCTGACCCATAACATCCAAAATAACCAGCAGTCAACTTGGTGTTGCATGTTTTGCAAACAAAGCAATTATTTTGTTAAAATCTTCTTTTTAAACAAACAAGAACAATGACAACAGCAAGAACCCCTTCAGCTACACAACTGCAGACCTTCTGTGCGTAGTAAGGTAGCCAGAGCAGGCTTGCTTAGGCACCCTGCTGTTGGCTGTATCTCAGCCCTGTCCGCAGGACAGTGCCCAGGGAGCACTCTGAAGGCAAGCCCTGTTAGGGGGGTTTCTTCTCTGCAGGCCTCCTCTGTTCTGTTGCTTTCATTTAACAGCAGTCAGATGTTTGCTAGAGGCTCATCACAGAAAAACTTTCAAGTTAAGCCAAAGTATCTACAGGGTGAACATTTTGGTTGCCAGGCCAGCGTATCGCATCTTGTCAGCAGAGCTGAGCAGTTCCACATTTGACAGCCACCTCCTGCTCAAGTGCAGCCCTTCTGCTGGCAGAGAGGCCAGAGCATTCAGCTTTGCTGGAGAGGAACTTCTGATGACCTTCAGCCCACGCCTGCAGGAACAGACAGCTCTTTGTTGTCACTGTGTGAACATTGGAGGGGAGTGGGTCTGACCGTGGTCTCCTGCGCTGCTACTTTGCATCTTAGGCAGATCCATAGGTGCAGTGACAGTGGCAGGAAGCGCTTGTCTTCAGTTATTCCTGGAGTTCTGACTTGAGAAATCATTCGCTAGAGCTTGCTTGATTTCCTCCAGTCATGCTGTGTATTCCTGGACAAATACGCTTTCATGAAAGGTGGAGAACTAAAGTGAGTTCTGCAGGCTCTGGGGTCCCACCATCTGTGCTGTGGTAGTCAGGGTCCAGATACTGACATCTTCGTTGAGCTGGCAGGGGGAGTTCAGATCAGCTCAGAGGCTGTTTTCAAACCCCTGTGCCTCTTTATATCTTGTTTACTCTTTCTAGCTCTCTAATGCCCTCCTGGAGAAAGAAGTGATAAATTACGATGACATTGAAGCTTTAATTGGGCCTCCACCCTATGGGCCAAAGAAAATGATAGCTCCTCAGAGCTGGCTTCAAGCAGAGAGAGACAAGCAAGAGACAAGAGATGAAGAAATGCCCCAGCAGCCACCCAACCATGAGGAGGAGGAGGAACCACGTCTGAGACCAGTATGAAGCCCACTCCTGATGTGGAATGGATAGACTTGAGAGGCTAATTTTGGACACAGACCCTTTCCCTTTTCCAGAATTAAAGATACTGAATAGGGAATTTCTGTGCTGCTGTTAACCAAAAAATTGGCTATGTTGGCTCTTTTAATGAGCTTTTTACTGCAGGAAGGAGAGCTCCTTAGAACTTTGAAATTGATTCTCAGCAGTGTAGTAGCGATTAGGAGTCAGGTAAGTCTAATCCACTGGAAAGATTTCTTGTACACAGCAGTGATGTACATGGTTGAGGTACATGGTCTTAAGGGTGGAAAAAGATCCTGTGGAGTCTTTATAAGCCACCTCTAGCTGTGCTGTGATGCACGGCAGGAGTGCAGGGCTGTCCTTTCAGTGCCAGGATAGTCATATAGTGAAACCCCCGCACAGCTGAGGGGTGTAGTTGTTGTGTGACTCTGCTGTCACCTTTGATCATCGCTGCTGCTGAACATAAAATAGAAGCTGAAAAACAGACTTTGCTAGAATAAACTGTCTATAATGTGCTGCTGTGCTTGTAGAATATGTCAAGATGATGATATGTGTTTTGGCACATACAAAGCTTATTACAGCTACAGAGTTGTACAGGACAAGAGGTTTCTTCTCCCTGGCCGATAACTCATTCAATTTTCATAGCATGTGTCTTGCAAGCAGAGATTGAGGAAAACTTACGTGCAGAGCCCAGTGTAACCCTACAGTGTAATGTTAGAAGCTAGCGTGGCAGAGAGTGGCTCTGAGTTACACATGCTGGCTCAGAGCAGGAGAGGTGCTCTCAGGAACACGAACAAAACCATGGCTGTTTGTTGGAAAGCTGCAGTAAAAGGCTGGCAGTTCCCCTGGCTCTATTCTCATGGCTCTTGCAAGGCAGGCTCTGGTGACAGAGTTGTTTGCCTTTCATCAGCAGAAGCATTAAAACTGTTCTTGCTGCCTAGTGGGTTCTGGATGGGTTAATTTTTTAGGAAGGATTGTTGTTTTGGGGATTTTCTGTGACCTGAAAGACTGCAGCCCAGTCTAATGGCTTTCAGACCGCAGCTCACTGAAGGGCTGGAGCAGAGCCTCTTGTTTTCCTGGATGACAGGAGAGTGTTCTTCAAGGTATCATCTTGCCTGCCCCATCATGGAGCCACCTGCCACCACGAGCCCTTGAGCCCTCCCTCTGGACCCACTGCTGCTGAGGGTCATTTCGTTTGGCTTCCTACGCTTGGGATGTTACTGCCTGTATGTTTTAATTTCAAACCTATTTGTTTCTTCGCAAGTTCATCCTCTGAATTTGCTTTTTCATCAGCAGATGAAACTTCAGTTGGTCTTTGATATTTTTATGAGGCTTTTTGAAGTCATGGCTGTGTTTTGGGCTCTTCAATAAACCCTTTGCCAAGTGGATTCACTTGCGTGGAGCTGAGGGGTGATGGCTGTAGTGGTGCAACATTGGGATGCTTTGGGGGACAGTGCAGGATGCTTGGTGGCTGCCACTGTGCAGCCGCTGTGGCCATGCTCTATGGTGGCTGCCACCGCTCCCAGGCTGCTGCAGGACACGGGGCGTGGTGGCCCCCGACCCTTCCTCTTCCCCCCCAGCCTGGCTACGGTGTCAGAGCCCTGCTGGGGCGCGGGCCCTTTAAGCCGACGCCATGTTTACTACGGGCGCGGTGAAGCCTCCGCCAGGCGCTTCCGCTTCCGCCCTCTTCGGGCCGCAGCCTCACTTCCGACGTGCGCGGCTTCCTCCCTTCCTTTTCCGGTCGGCCATTTACAGCAGCGGGAGGTGAGTCAGGGAGCTGCGGAGGTCGGGGACTGCATCCGCCGCCATCCGCCCGCCGCGGCTGAGGCCCGGGCCGCGATGTGCCCCGGAGCCTCCCGGAGCCCTGCGCGGACCTGCGGGATGCACCCAGGGCTGTGCTTGGGCCCGGAGGGAGCGCTGGCAGGGGCCGGGCCTGAGCATGGGGCTGGACATGGGCCTGCCCAGGCGCCGGGGTGATGGGGGCTTGGGGCGCTCTGGGGCTGTCCCGGATGGGGGTCCCTCAGCCGCGGTGTCCCGCGGCCGCCTTTAGACGTGCCCGTGTCCGCAGGCCGCAGCAGCCATGGCTCCCAGCCGCAATGGTATGATCCTGAAGCCCCACTTCCACAAGGACTGGCAGCGGCGAGTGGCCACATGGTTCAACCAGCCCGCCCGCAAGATCCGCAGGTGAGTGACGGCGGGGCCTGTCCGGCGCCGGTAGCTGGGGGGGGATGTGCCTCATGTGGGGCTGCTTGGGAGGCTGGAGCGCTGCGTGGCTGTGTCCAGGTGTTGCCCCGACGTTACTTGTTGAGGGTTGGGGTTGCTTCTTTGCCGCGGGGTGTCTTTGGTCAGGGTCAGGCCGTTCCAGCTGCAGTCAAGTGATGAGACATCTCCGGAATCGCTGTACGACATTGATGATTCCCTTGAACCCTTTTATGTCTGATGACTGCGGCTGTTCTACAGAAGCATCCATCAGCCTGTCCACGGGCCAGAATAGCAATGTGTTTGTGTCTGCGAGATTCCTGTAGGGCAGGAGCTTCCCTGTAAGGCTTATCAGCTGGCAGTGCAGGAGTGGTGTCAGAGGAGGCCATGAAAATGAACCAAGGGATGGAGCAGCTCTTATGAAGGCACGTTAAAGGAGCTGGGGTGGTTCAGCCTGAAGAAGATTCTGGGGAGACTTTAGAGCAGCTTTTAGTGCCTGAACGGGCTGGGAAGGGGCTTTCGACAAGCACAGGTAGACATAGGGTAAGGGGGAATGGCTTTAACCTGCCAGAGGGGAGATTGAGATGAGCTCTTAGGCAGATGTTTTTCCATGTGAGGGTGCCCAGAGAAGCTGTGGCTGCCGCATCCCTGGCAGTGTTCAAGACCAGGTTGGACACAGGGGCTTGGAGCAACCTGCTCTAGTAGAAGGTGTCCCTGCCTGTGGCAGGGATTGGAACTGGCAAAGCTTTAAGGTCCCTTCCAACACAAACCATTCTATGATACTTTGATTTGTGTTTCTCATCCTTGTTCTGTTTCACATTCCAGGAGGAAGGCCCGCCAGGCGAGGGCTCGGCGCATCGCTCCCCGTCCTGTGGCTGGGCCCATTCGGCCTATAGTGAGGTGCCCTACTATCAGGTACCACAAAAAAGTCCGTGCTGGCAGAGGCTTTAGCCTAGAAGAGCTTAAGGTAAGTACAGCACACTGATCCCAACCCAGTCAAATACATTCCATGTTGAAGCTTTTTGTCTTGGCCTGTTCTTCCATGTATAGAACATGTGCCAAGCTGTCAGTATTTGGTGGCACTGGCTCAGCCATGGGAGACACAGAGAGTTGCTGCTCTGCAGGGGGCACAGAAAACACTGATCTTGCCTTTCCTTTAATCAAGGGGGTGGGGATGCAGTGTATGTCAGGGTGAAGGGTGGGTTTGGATAGTAAATGTCCTTTTGTCTGGTCGGATTGTTAAAGAAAAGTCCTTTTTTGAAGGCTCTGGAGAAGCCTTCATTGACTCTCCTCAGCCTCTTTTGGGGAGTGAAAGGCTAAAAGCCTCTTCATTAAATTCTTTTGTTACTTCAAAACACGTTTCTGCTAATCCCAAAAATGTTACCCAACGTGAACCTGTTCTGGTTTTGGACAGAATAAACCATGTTCAACTTACTTCAAGAATGTGATGTTGGCAGGACAGGGATCTGTGCGCCAGAGTTTCACATGCATGAGACCATTTTTCATGCAGTAGCTATGAGTTGGTTTAGGAACACTGTAAATCCTGTGGGATTCAGGAACTTTTCTGTGACCTTCCCAGATGCGCTGAGCCGATGAGCAGTTAAAGCTGGATTGTGGAGCTCCCACCCATGTATCTGCTCACAGTGGGCAGCAATAATCATCAGAACTTGCTGGCATCCCGCAGCTGCCTCTTGTGTGTTATTTAGCATCTAATTAAAACATTTTTAACAGTGAAATTAGCGCATTGAAGCAGTAAAGTTGTTTTTCTGGATGTCAGATGCTTCATTACTTTTTCTTTAATTTTTGGACAGTGGTAGAATACAAAATGATATGCAGATGTTTGTGTTTAAACAGAAGATTAAGTTATTTCTTGCTTAAGAAGGTTATAAAAAATACTCCTTTACTGGAGCTTCCTGTATGAGGTGAACCAGAGCTATCTGGGCAGTGACTTGATAAATTTCTGTATCAGAGTTTAAATGTCCCCCTTGCGATTACTCGGGGATTGTGCTTTGCTCTCCTGAGGAAACCCCACTGCAAAAACCACTGTAAATTCAGTAGAACGTTCTCAGCACTAAAACACAGATACCCAAGTGCCCGTTGCCTGTGGCATGTGGGTCCCTCTTCCCCACCCTCACACTGCCAATAGGATGCTTGGTCAGATGTGGTTCTCCACACTCTGCAGCCCTGATGACTGCACCTGAATGATTCCCTGGGTGATGACCAGAGCAGCTCCCGGCAGTGGCACTGGGGCTTGTCGGATGCTGACACCACACACTCTACTCTCTCTTCAGCTCGCTGGCATCAACAAAAAGTTTGCCCGGACTATTGGAATCTCTGTGGATCCCCGGCGACGTAACAAGTCCACAGAGTCCCTGCAAGCCAACGTGCAGAGGCTGAAGGAGTACCACTCCAAGCTTATCCTCTTCCCAAGGAAGCCAGCTATGCCGAAGAAGGGAGACAGCTCTGTAAGTAGTTGGCTGCTACAGATGTTTAGAATCACAGAATAGTTTGGGTTGGAAGGAACCTTCAAAGGTCATCTGGTCCACAGTTTCCCAGGGTCTGTTTCTGATTGTCGGTCTGCCCATCCCAGTGCTGTGTGGTCAGGCAGGGTTTGTTGAACTAGGGACTGCCAAGGTGCTGAAAGAGCCCCTCAGATGTGGGGCCTGACCCCTTGAGTGAACTGTTGGAAGCTTTGGTCATCACCCAACCAGCTGACTTTCAGACTATGATGATTATAGATAGTCAGAATAGCTGAGAAGTCCACGTGGAGTTGTGGTCTGCCTTGGAAAGGGAGAGGAAAGCAAGGGCAAACTCTTCAGTAGAGTAGTTCAGCGAAAGCCGTGTGCAGAGAAGTGTTTAGGAGGTTGTTGCTGTTGACTCACAAAAATGCATCTCATTAAAATCCCACCGAGATGCAGAGTATGGTTGGTCCCTTGACTCTGCCCATGGTATGTGCTTCCCATGGAAATGGTAGTATGCTCAGCCTGTCCTCAATCTTCTGGAGAGTCAGTTTTGAGCCAGTCACCCACAGCGGAGCCCACCACGCTCAGGAGGCTTTTTGAAGCGGGAGGAAGGGCATGAAGCTCCTTTGCCAATAGATAGATGCTGAAATACTGTTCCAAATGTCTTTACTTGAAATCAGCTATTTAAAACAAAACTTGAATCATTTTTGTTTCACGGCACACTCTTACAAGAAGCTGGAGTTAGCCTTTGAAGGAGTTGCTGCAGAACACACTGGGTATCAAACTAAAACCGGCACAGTAGATATCAATGCTTTTCCAGCTGGCAGGACTCCTAGAAGGCCGCTGCTCCTCCAGGCAGATCCGGGCTGATGGATAGCCAGGCAGAGCATGGTTTGTCGATGCGGCACGGCTGTGCCAAATGCCCCTGAAATGCTGAAGTTGTTATGAGTCAGTGTTAAATCTCCGGTCAGAGTTGTTAACAGTGCACTGAGCTGGGTACCGGTGCTCAGGGCATGCTTCTAACCCAGCTGCCAGCCCAAGAAGTTTTAAATGCTGCTTTTTACGTGATGGGTTTTGTCCTCTTGTTCCACAGGCTGAGGAACTCAAGATGGCAACTCAGCTGACTGGACCTGTTATGCCGATCAAGAATGTAAGTGTGACTAAATCATGTTTTCTGTGTGATAATTGAGACTTGAGCTCCATGGAGAGGATTCTCCTGCTGTCCTGCAGCTCAGGGTTGCTGTCTCCAGACACTTCCCATCTTGGGGCAGAGACAAGAAGCAACAGGTCAACCTCATCCTTTTGCCACAAGTACCTTGGTCTGTTTATTTCCTCGCTGTTGCAAAGCAGACTGCAAAGAACTAATTAGTTGGAGCTCTGCTAATCATAGAATCATAGAATAGTTAGGGTTGGAAAGGACCTTGAGATCATCTAATTCCAACCCCCCTGCCATGGGCAGGGACACCCCACACTAAACCATGTCACCCAAGGCCTCATCCAACCTGGCCTTGAACACTGCCAGGGATGGAGCATTCACAGCCTCCCTGGGCAACCCATTCCAGTGCCTCACCGCCCTCACAGTAAAGAATTTCTTCCTTATATCCAATCTAAACTTCCCCTGTTTCAGTTTGAACCCATTACCCCTTGTCCTGTCACTACAGTCCCTGATGAATAGTCCCTCCCCATCATCCATGTAGGCCCCCTTCAGATACTGGAAGGCTGCTATGAGGTCTCCACGCAGCTTCTCTTCTCAGCTGAGAAGGTCCTTAAATCGTGTTCTGGAGAAGAGCATCAGTGTCAGGGGTTCAGATGTGTTGGTTGGGAGTAATCACGTGTAGTCAGCACTTCCTTTTCTCAAACCCCTGCTGCTTCCAGAAGGCGCTGTTGATGTGTGTTAGCACCACACACCTGACTCAGATCCCATGTTGGGCTTGTTTGGTGGGGTTTTTTCTCTGATATGTTCTGGCAAATCAGGAATGGGTTGAAATGGGGTGCCTGACTGAGTGATACTGAGGGCAGGGCCTGTAGATGGCACAAGTGCTCTGTTCACAGCACCACAGAGCGAGTGATGGAAACGGAGTGAGATTAATTGTGTTGAGCTTTGAACGTGATCCCTGGGAGGCTCTGATGTGCAGCCTGTCTCTGCTCTCTCCACCAGGTTTTCAAGCGGGAGAAGGCTCGTGTTATCTCGGAAGACGAAAAGAACTTCAAGGCTTTTGCCAGCCTGCGCATGGCTCGAGCCAATGCCCGGCTCTTCGGCATCCGCGCGAAACGCGCCAAGGAGGCGGCAGAGCAGGATGTGGAGAAGAAGAAATGAGCTGTTCTCCCCAGAACTGTCAATAAAAAATGTGGAAACACGAGTGTGCTGTCTTTTCAGGGCAAACGTATGGAACCGAGCCACCCTGCTCTGCAGCGGGTGTGTGTGCTGGTGCGGATCATGGTGCTGAGACTCACAACTTCCCTGGAAGCGAGTGGAACCAGCACCCTGCAGGGAGGGCTCTGCTCTGTCTGCAAGGTTGCAGCCTACTCTCCCTGCCTCCACTCACTGGGTCTGCCCCCATGGAGCACTGTGAAGGGGGGATTTTCAGGGGAGCCCACCTCCCTGGTGAGATGTCTGCTTCCCATTAAATCACTTCAGATTTGATGGCTTCCACAGCTCTGTGGGCACTTGTGTGTGAGGCTGAGCAGTTGGTGGTTGTCACCCCTGGGGGCTTGTCAGTCACTTGCCCACGACCCTCAACCTGGTCCTACAGTCCTTGGGGAGGGTAGAGATGTGCCCTGTCCATGGCCAGGCTAACCCTAGCCCTGCCCTGGGTTCTGTTTATTTGAATCTTAAAGCCATTTTTTTAGGAAAATACCTAGGTGGTGGTAAAGAGGAGCCCGGCCCTGCCTTGGAGAAGGGTCTGGGGCATCTGGCCTGTCCCCGTGGGTGTTGTGGGGCTCCTGGGCACTGCGTGCTGCAGGGCAGGGGGTGGTTGGGTTGTGGGGTCTGTCCCGCTCCAGGGAGCTCCCCTTTGCTGGCTGACCAGCTCTGGGGCTGTTCTGCAGCCTGGCTGCACCGTGAGTGCTGGGATAATGGAATCATTCATTCTCATCAGCAGGTCGATGACAGAAACTCAGGGCTCTCAAGCGATGAAGTGCTCCGGTGCAGGGACCCCAGCACAGCAACCCGAGGGTGCTCCCAATGCCCCTGCAAGGTCTGCCGAGAATGGGCCTCTCTCTGCCCAAACCCTCCCTGGCTGTGCCACGGGGCTGCAGGGGGAGAGGGAAGCAGGGTGGCCTATTTCTGCCATGCAGGCTGGGGATTAGCTCCCAAAGCCCAGGGCCCTCGTGCTCATTAGCCCTATCTGCATTTTAATCCCTCTGAATATGGGCTAATTACATCATATTTCATAAAGCCGAGCTGGCAGCACCACAGCTCTGGGGCGATGTTGGGGGGTGCCAGGGCACGGGGTGTGGGTCTGGGTGCTCCAGCATGTGGGAAGTGTACCCAGTGGTTTGGGGCTCCCCATTCTTGCACTGGGCTGTTCATGTGTGGGGCTGCACCCAGGATGGGCCCTGGGCACCCCATGGGGAGCAGCTGTGGAGGGCAAGGGGCTGTGGGGTGCTGGAAGTGTGGGCTGTGTGTTGGGGGCTCGCCTGGAGCGGGAGCATCTGTCCTGGCACGGCTTCTGGTGCCAGGGCCCCTGCTGAGCCACGGTGCCTGCTGGTGGGCTCCACGCCGCAGCCGGCAGCGAGGCAGTTAACGGAGCTTGTCATCTCCCTCTTAGGGCTTCGCTCCCGAACTGCAGCTTGAGTCAGTTGTGTGGAGGTGGCAGCGGCGGCAGCTCCGGCTGGCACACCGGCTCCGGCTGGCACACCGACCCCAGAGCCCTGCGCAGCCCAAGGCACCGGCACCCAGGTGAGGGGGTTCGGCCGGGCAGGGTGGGATCCGGTGCCCTCTCCACTGGGGTTGCCAAGGGATGCCTGTGGTCCTGGGGAAGAGAACGGTACTCTCCGGAGCTGAGGCACCAGAGCCATGTGCTGGGTTGCGTGTGCCGTGCATGGCTTCGCTGGGAAGCTTTGGCTGAGCTGGGCATGCTGGGGCATGGCAAGAGGGCAGCTCTGCCCCAGATCCTGCCCCAGACCCTGCCCAAGGCAGGCAGCCCCAGTGGGCTGGGGCTGGCAGAGCCCCTTGATGACCCCTCACTGCAGCGTCACTTGGCTGAGCATCACCAGCATCGAGGTGCAGGGTGGCCCCTGTCCCCAGCACAGGGGAAGTCCCCCCATAACCCGAGTGCCACGAGCTCTGTCTGGTGCAGCAGGACGTGGCCAGCACTGCCAGCATTGCCCAGCAGCACGGACAAGGATCTGGTGTCCCCACTGCCTGCAGGGACCGGAGGGGAGTTTGTGCTCCCCAGCACCAGGATGGTCGCCCCCACTCCTTCACAGCCTCACAGCCCCACTTGGGTGCTCATCCTGTTCCTCACTGAGGCTGGGGCAGAGCTAGGCATGGCTCTACAGGACCCCTGCTCAGCCCAGGGTGCTGTTGGGTGACCGGGGGCAGAGCAGCACCCATGGAGCAGGCTGGTGCTTGGGGGTACAGGGCAGCATCATGAAGGGTGACCCAGCTCCAGTTCACCTCATTGTGCTTTCATGTCTTACAGGGTTCTGTGGAGCCACTGGGGCTGGAACCAGCCCCCCACTTCAAACAGGGTCCCCTCCACACACCAGAGCATCCCACCAACGCACCAGGGACCTGCCAGACCCCACACGCCTGGCACCGTGGGGCAGCGTGCCCCGGGCATGACGGGTGCCTGCACAGCTCCCTGACAGCAGCGAAGGCAGCAGCCACCCCATTGCCCCCCACATGCCCTTCTCCCACGGAGCCGCCTGCCCCCCGTCTTGCCCAGCCCCCCAGCGCCCCATGGGCACCATGGGTGAGGTGCACGAGCCGTCCCCGCAGGCCTCGCTGGCCGTGCTCTCCAAGGTGGAGCTGCGGGTGAGCTGCAAGCACCTCCTGGACCGCGACACCCTCAACAAGTCCGACCCCTGCGTCCTGCTGCTGATGCAGTCCCAGGGACAGTGGACGGAGGTAGGAGGGTGGGGGGCTCCGCCAGCATCCACTGCAGTGGGGCAGGGGCTGGTTGTCATCGGGGACTTGCAGTGCTGGACACAGGGTTTGTGTCACTGTGGTGGGAGCAGGTGTGATGGTGCTGTCCCTGGAGCAGCTCCAGGGTGGCTGCGATGCCCATGGGGCTGGAGATGGGGCAGGAGCCAGCGTGGTGGGTGCAGGAGATGGTGGAGAGCAGGGTTCAGGGTGCACAGCAGGATGCAAGGGGCAGGAGATGGTGGAGAATGGTGCAGGGTGCAGGGCAGGGTGCAAGAAATGGTGGAGAACAGGATGCAGGGCAAGGTGCAGGAGATTGTGCAGAACGGGGCAGGGTGCAGGGTTTGGAGCAGGGTGCAGGGTTTGGAGCAGTGTGTAAGGTGGAGGAGGTGGTGCAGAGCAGGGTGCACACAGAGGATGCTGGATGCAAGGTGCAAAGCTCACAGTGCCGGGTGCAGGGAGGCTCACGGGGCAGGGCAGGGCGCTGTGGGACCATCACAGTGCATGGGAACAGTGCAGGCATCTCGGTCAGAGTAAAGCTCCGGGGCTGTGGCAGGGTCAGACAATGTGGTGTGCTCAGTGCATGCCTCCAGCACAGCACCATGCCCTGGGGCAGAGCTAAGGGACACCTTGGCCACCCCTGGGCTGGTCTTACCGTGCTTGGGACCAGGACAAGGAGCTCAGAGCAGGATCAGGGCTGGCCCTGCAGCTCTGTGCCCTTCACTGCACTGCACGGTGGGGTCCTGCTGCTGGCGCTGGGGCCGGGATGGCTGCTTCCCATCACTCCCCACGGATTAGCTCCCTGCTGGCGCCGGTAGCTCCACGCTTGCTAATCGCCGCTGCTCAGCCGGCAGATTGAGCGCTAAATCCCTCTGCGTGTAATTGACTCTGCTCGATGGAGCCAGAGCTGGAGCCAGGGTGGGCTGTGAGGGGCCCCGTGCCAGGCTGTGCTGAGCCGAGCCAGCTGCGCCCTATGTGCCGCACTATGTGTGCCATAGTCCACACATGCTGACACAGCCCTAGACACACTAGAGGGGCTGGCACCAGAGGGGCTGAGGTGACCCAAAGCCCCATGATGGGGCTGTAGGCACAGTGCTGCACGGATTGGACCTGCTGTACCTTGGCCACCCCACCTTGGAGTGTGCCCATGGGGTCCGGATGGTGTGGGTTCAGCGGATGCTGCTGTTCCAGGCGGGTGGTGGGCAGGGGACGGAGGCTGGCGAGGTGCCCTGGCCAGGATGTGTCCCGTTGAGTCAGCGCCGCAGGGATGGGATGTGCGGGAGGCTCCTGCAAGGCGCTCAGTGCTTGGTGCCAGCACAGCCAGAGATGCTGAGCACCCACTGCCTGCCATGGCCATGGTGACCAGTGGCTGGTACCCCTGCCCTTGGCCGGCCCAGGGTAGGAGCACAGGGGCTCGTCCTGGGCACCATCTCATTGCTTCCACTTGGTTGGAGCTCTGGCAAACTGTGGTCCAGAGGCAAAGCATCTCCTTGAACTGACCATGGGGCTTGCCCTGATTCCGGAAGGGAGCAGTGCTTCAGAGCCTGAGGTCTGGCAGGGGGCACACATCCCTGCCCAAGCCAAAACCAGGGCTGCCTCCAAATGCTGTTTGTATGGAAGCTGGTGGATGTGCAAGGCTGGTCCTTCCCGGCAGCTGGCCGGCTTTCCCCATGTCTGCATCCCTGAGCTAACCCTGGCCCTGGATGAGCTCTGGCACCCCAAGGCCTTGGGCAGCTCCTCTGGCCCCAGATCCATCCCTGAGCTGGGCTGTGTCCCCACTGCCCCCCATTCGAGCTCCCTCCGTGCAGGTGGACCGCAGTGAGGTCATCAAAAGCAACCTCAACCCCGTGTTCGCCAAGATCTTCACGGTGGATTACTACTTCGAGGAGGTGCAGAAGCTGCGGTTTGAGGTGTACGACAGCCACGGGCACGCTGGTGTGGGCACGCACGACGATGACTTCCTGGGGGGCATGGAGTGCACCGTGGGGCAGGTGAGCTGGCAGCCCCCACCCCAGGGACACGCACTGGTGGTGTCCCCAACCCGATCCCTCGGCTTTTGCAGATCGTGGCGCAGAAGAGGGTGACGAAGCCGCTGTTCCTCAAGTATGGCAAGTTCGCGGGCAAGTCCACCATCACGGTGAGCACCACCACGGGATGCATGGGTGGCACCAGAATGGGGCACATGGGTGGCACTGGACTGGGGTGCTGGGATGTCACTGAGCTGGGTCAATGGGGTGACACTGAGTTAGGGAGGGTGACACTGAGCTGGGGCATATGGGGATCCCCAGTGTCCCTCCTCCTTTTCCAGCTGTCATCCTGCCCCACAGCCCACCAGGCTCTCAGGGATGGGGAGGGCTCAGAGTCCCACTGATGTTTGTTTGTCACCCTGGGGGTGCCCCCCGTGCCAGGGCAGGGACATGGCACTGTGTCCCCTGCTGGGTAACACCCTGCCCCTGCAGGCAGGGAGGGCAGGGGCACAAAGGCGCTGAGCACCCTGCGGGTGCCTCTCCTCGCAGGTGATCTCAGAGGAGATCTCGGGGAACAACGGCTACGTGGAGCTCGCCTTCCGGGCCAAGAAGCTGGATGACAAGGTGAGCCGGGTCCCGCGGCAGGGAGCAGGGTGGGCAGGGCAGAGTGCGGGCTCTACCCCGTGCTCCCTCCTGCAGGATCTCTTCAGCAAGTCGGATCCCTTCCTGGAGATCTACCGCATCGACGACGACCGCAGTGAGCAGCTCGTGTATCGCACGGAGGTGAGGCTGGGCAGCACCCGACCCACGGCTGGCCCGTGGCCACTGCCCAGCCCCACTGAGCCCCTTGCCCCGCAGGTGGTGAAGAACAACCTCAGCCCCATATGGGAGCCCTTCAAGGTCTCTCTTAACTCGCTCTGCAGCTGCGAGGAGAAGAGGAAGCTGAGGGTGAGGAAGGGCAATGGAGACCCCCATTCCTGGGGCATGTGTACCCAGTGGCTGGACACCCCAAACCACTGGGAATGGTGGGGGGGTCAGCACCAGGGCTGGGTGCAGTGTGGGGTGCATGGTCCACCCCAGCCCGGCACTGCCCAGCCATGGCTGAGCCGTGTCCTGGTGCAGTGCGTGGTGTGGGACTACGACTCACGCGGCAAACACGACTTCATTGGCGAGTTCTTCACCACCTTCGAGGAGATGCAGAAGGCGATGGGGGAGAACAAGGTAGGCACAGAGATGAGGGGATGCGGGGACAGCTTGTGGGGTCCCATTCCAGGAGGCATCTCCCAGCTCCCCCCTGGTTTGGGGTTGTTCCCTTGCTGCCCCTCTCTTTAGGGAAGGGATGGTGGGTTTGTTCTCCTCAGGGAAAATTGGATCCCCCCCAGGGCTGGATGAGAGTGAAGGAAGGCAGCTGCGCCCTGGGGCTCTGGGGTTGTGCGGCCCTGGGGTTGTGGGGCTGCAGGGTTATGGGGCTGTGGGTGCATGTCCGTGGGGCTGTGGGGCCACAGGCAGCATGGGTGCAACGTGCTGCAGGTGCAGTGGGACTGCATGAACCCCAAGTACAAGATCAAGAAGCGCAACTACAAGAACTCGGGAGTCGTGGTGCTGCTGGACCTGAAGGTGAGTGCCGGGTGCGCAGGCTGTGCCGTGCTGAGTTGTGCCATACCCCTCTGCTGTGGGGCAGCACGGGGCAGGCCTGGCTGAGGCAGGTCCCTATGGAAGATCCACAGGGTCTACTCCTTCCTGGACTACATCATGGGCGGCTGCCAGATCCACTTCACGGTGAGCAGCATCCCCGGTCCTGCAGCACCGGGGACAGGCTGCGGCCGGTGCCCGAGCCGTGGCTGTGCTGCAGTGCTGGAGGGCCGGGCTGGCAGAGCCACCCGACCTTGTGGGGACCCTCACCTCCATCCCCTCTGCCAGGTGGCCATCGACTTCACCGCCTCCAATGGGGATCCCCGCAACAGCTGCTCCCTGCACTACATCAACCCCTACCAGCCCAACGAGTACCTCAAGGCGCTGGTCGCGGTCGGAGAGATCTGCCAGGACTATGACAGGTCGGTTGCTTCAGCAGGTCCCCGGTGCTGGTGACCCCGGTGCTAACGTTGCCAGGGCTCCTTACACCCCTTCTCTTGCAGCGATAAGAAATTCTCAGCTCTGGGCTTTGGTGCAAGGATCCCCCCCAAGTACGAGGTAAGGTGATAGTTGTGTGGTGGGACCCCAGGGATGTGCTTATCCCTCCTTGCACCCTTGGCCATGGCTCCTGTGGGGCCAGGCAGGAGCAGGGGTGGGCACTGGCTGCACCCTCCCATCGCCCCCTCCAGGTCTCCCATGACTTCGCCATCAACTTCAACCCCGATAATGACGAGTGTGAGGGTGAGTCCAGCTCTGGACAAACCGGTCCCATGGCCCTGCTGTGCTGGAGCCCCGTGCTGCCGGGACATCCCCTTCTCATCCCTCGCTTCCCCCACAGGCATCCAGGGCGTTGTGGAGTCCTACCAGAGCTGCCTGCCCAAAATCCAGCTCTATGGCCCCACCAACGTGGCCCCCATTATCTCCAAGGTGGCTCGTGTGGCTGCCAATGAGGAGCGGACCAAGGAGGCTTCGGTATGTACCCACTGTCCCCAGCCACTGGCTCTGTGCTGGGCTGAGACCTTGCACACTCACACCACTTGTGGCTGCTCTAACATCAGAGCCAAGCCCTTGTCCTGCTCCCCTCCATGAGGCTGGCAGTGGGGCTGAGCACCCCCTCAGAGCTTCCCTTTCCCTGCAGCAATACTTCATCCTGCTGATCCTGACGGATGGAGTGGTGACGGACATGGCGGACACGCGGGAGGCCATCGTCCGCGCCTCCTACCTGCCCATGTCCATCATCATCGTGGGGGTGGGCAACGCCGACTTCACTGACATGCAGATCCTGGACGGGGATGACGGCATCCTGCGCTCCCCCAAGGGCGAGCCCGTCCTGCGGGACATCGTCCAGTTCGTCCCCTTCCGGGAGTTCAAGAACGTGAGTGGGGCCCTGGGGATCCTCCTCTCCCTCCCATCCCCTCCCATCTCCATGGCAGCACCAAGCATCATGGCACAGCAAGCCATGGATGCTGCTCTGCACACCGGGGCGAGTGGGTGCTGTGGTACCCCCGGCTCACCCACGTCCCTGGTGTCCCTTATCCCACAGGCATCTCCAACAGCCTTGGCCAAGTGTGTGCTGGCGGAGGTGCCCAAGCAGGTTGTGGAATACTACAGCTACAAGGCCTTCCCCCCCCGTTGCCCCCGCTCAGAGACCCCTGACTCCAACCTCAGCTCTCCCCAGTGAGCCCCCCCGACTGGCATGGGGGCTGACGGGGCCCCCACCGTGCCCCAGCCCTGCTGTAGTCCCCTCCTCGCCGAGCCAGGGGGCACTGGGAGCCAGCAGCGTGTCCCCACTAGCTATGGGGATATGGGGACAGCCCCGGTGCCCTGGTGCAGGACTCCCTGGCCGGCATTGCCCACTCCCGGTGCTCAGCACCTCCCTGCTTGTTTCCGCTTGGTCCCTGTTGTCCCTGTGGTCCTCTCAGTCCCTGCTTGTCTGTTGCTGTGACATTGTTTGGAGACTGCATGAAACCCCCCCCCCCGGTGTGTGGGGCCCCCCAATAAAGCAACCAGCCTTGTGCTCGTGCTATGTGCTCTCTGGGTGCTGACACCAGACCTCTCTCCAGGCGATCTGTGTGGTGCAGGCAAAGGGACAGGCAGCAGCTGTGGTGCTGTCCGTGCCTTCTCATGCCCCTCACTGCTGCTGCCCAGCGTCAGGCAAGAGCTGAACATGGCCCCGTCCCCGTCTGCCCCTATATTGAGGGGGATTCGTGACTGGCAGCTTGCAGGGCAGCGCCGGCGCTTTCAAGCCGAGGCGCCTTTGAGCAGCCGCCGCTTTCAAGTTGTATGGAGCCACCGTCCATCCCGCTGTGCCGCAGCCCCGAAATCCAGGCCACGGCAGCGGAGGCAGCGCTGGCGCTTTGCTCCTGCCCCTGCCCAGCACATTGCCTCTGCCGAGAGCCACGTGCCGTGTGCTGTGTGATGTGCACCACGTGCCACGTGCTGTGTGCCACACACCATGGGCCACATGCCAGGGGCTCCGTGCCATGTGCTGTGCCGTGTGCCATGTGTCCCGTCCCATGCGCTGCATGCCACGTTACGTCATGTGCTGCATGCTGCCTGTCATACATGCATGTTGTGTGTTCTGTGCTGTGACCCACGTGCTATGTACTCTGCCATGTGCTGCCTACCCATGTCATGCGCCACATGCCATGTGCTGCATGCTGTGTGCTGTGTGCTGTGCTGAATAACGTGTGCTAGGGTGCTGTACCATGACCTGTGTGCTGTGAGCCACATGCCATGTGCCGTGTGCCATGTGCCACGTCGCTCATGCCTTGTGCCGCCTGCAGTGCACTTCATTGTATGTGCTCCATGCTGCACCATGTGCTGCCCCATGTGCCGTGTACCCTGTGCTGCATGTCATGTGCCACATACCATGTGCCATGTGCTACATATTCTACCATGTGCTGCATACCACATGCCACAAACCACATGCCATGTGCTGCATGCCATGCACTGTGCTGCATGCCATGTGCTGTACCATGTGCTGTGCTCCATGTGCTCCATGGGCCGTGTGCCACATGCTCTCTTCCATGTGCCATGTACCACATGCCATGTGTCACCTGCTGCATGATTCATCGTATGTGCTCCATGTTACACTATGTGCCACCCCATGTACCATGTGCCCTGTGCTGTGTGTCGTGCTGTGTTGCATATGCTACATGCCATGTACCACACTGTGCCATGTGCAGCGCTCCAAGCGGTGTGCCCCGCCTGCTGCACCAAAAGCCGGGTGCATTCACTGTGTGCCATTCACCTCCTGGCACATGTTGTGTGCACCGTGCCACGTGCCGTGTGCCCTTCACCCTGTGCCACGCGCTGCGTGTCGCTGTCCCGGTGGCAGCAGATGCTCCTGGGCAGGTGGCATCATCTGGGGTACGGTGTGACCCAAGGCCACCACAGCAACTGAAGCTGGGGCCTGGGGCAGTGGCCACCCAAGAGCCACACGAGTGGCACCGAGCTCGGCCCGGGCCGGGGATGCTGCTGTCACCAGAGGTACCAGCCTGCCCCCATCCAGGCAGCCACTCACCCATCCACCAGCACAGCCATGCTGACCCACCATGCCGGCCGCTGGCACTCCGGCACAGAGCACCCTGCCCGCACCTCCCCGTCCACCCATGTATTTATAGATCCTGATTCATCTCTTATAAAGCAGGATAATAGACGTCGCCATAGAAACCCAGCGCCTGATGAGCTGCGCTGGCTGCGGCTCAGTGTGGGCAGGGGGCTGACCTGGTACCTCAATCCATGGGTGCCCCACCGGCGAGTGCAGGAGGGCCCCATGGGGATGAAGGTGCCCCGTGTCACCGCAGCTGCACCCACCAGCGCGGGGAGCAGTGCCCAGGTTAGCAGTGACAGAGCCCCACTGAGGGTCTCATTGCCTGCACGCAGCTCGGTGCAGCCCTGTTGAGGAGTCTGCCCATGTTGCAGCCAAGCCCTCAGCCCCCGCTCCCCAACACAGTGCCACATGGACCCGGCGGATGATGGTTAATTAAGCCAGGGGTTAATCATTGACAGTGCCAGCGCTTCCGAAGTGCTTTGATAATGGCAATTCCTTGGGGCATGGCAGGACACGGGCTGGGGGTGCTCAAGGTGCTGCGGCGGTGTGGTCACAATCTTTGGGTGCAAACACACCAGGAGGGAGGTGAGGTCCCAAAGGCATCATGAAGGGTGCACCAGGGCAGGGATGGGGGCAGAGGGTGCACCCTGGCAGCCCTGGGTGCTGCTGAAGGAGCCAGCTCCGTGCCACAGGCTCCACCAGCGCTATAGATCCATGATGTGCTGCCCCTGCACTGCCCGCCCGGCCGCTGCCTCCTGCACAGCGCAGATCCCTTGGGATGGGTCCCAAACCTGCTGGTGCCGGTGGCTCCTGCTGCTCACCGCTTCCCGCTCCAGGCCCCGGGAATGCCGGGCTGGGAACAGCAATAAATATTTATTACTATGGGGTTGAAGCAGGTCATGGCCACGCACCCCCCCCAGGGCAGCAACCCGGGGGGCAGCCAGCAGTGCCCCCATCCCCGGGGAGGTCCCCCCGAACACCAGACCCCCAGCTCCAGTCCCTGGGGTGGTGCATCGGGCTTGGGGGGTCCCCATGCAGGCTGCATCCCCTTCAGCAGGGCTCAGGGGGCCGGTCTCATTGTGCAGTGGCCTCCCTGGCTCCTCAAAGCCCATCAGGCCATGGGCCAGTGCACGGGCAGCTCCAGGTCACCCATCTCCTCCTGGTAGAGGCGGTTGAAGAGCGCGTTTTGCCACGGGGAGAAGTGGTCCCGCCAGTCCCCCACAACGCCTGCGGGATGGAGGGGACATGGCAACAGGGATGCTGCAGCCAGGATCAACCATGTCCCTGCCGTGTCCCCTCCACCCCGTCCCCCTCACCTTTCCTCATGAAGCATCCCTGGCTGTGGTCCATGATCTCAATGGGGATGAGGGAGTAGTTGGCCATGGCATTGTCGCGCATGGTGGCGAAGCTGCAGTGCTGCTCCAGGGCTGCCAGTGTCTCCGGTTCCAGTGGGCAGCCCAGAAAGGTGCTGAGCCGCTGTGCGGTGCCACGCAGGTCCTGCAGCGAGGGGGACAGTCAGACCATGGCAGCCATGGGGACAGGGATGGGGACAGGGACACGCCGGGGCTCACCTGGTGCAGCTCCTCGTAGGTGACATAGAAGATGTCCAGCAGCTGCCGCTGACCCAGCCAGCCCTTGACGTGGTCGAACCAGGAGCCGTAGTGCACTGGGGGAGGCGGGAGGTGAAGGGGAGCACTCGTGGCTGAGCCGCAGCACCACGGGGGCTCCCCAGCCCTTACCTGTGCCCTCGAGGAACTGCGTGAGGAAGGTGTCGAAGGATCCAGGGTCGGGCAGGAACTTGGCCAGGTGATGGAAGTGGTAGAAGGAGACAGCGACATCCTTGGGGTTCCTGGCCACGTAGATCACCTATGGGGGGGGACGGTGTCAGCCCCATGGCGGGGGGATTCCACTCAGAAAGCCCCTGGCAATCACCCAGCTGTGGGGAGCCCCATGGGTGCGGGATGCCCCTGTGGGGACTCCCCAGCCCATCGCAGCCCTCACCTTGGCCTTGCTCTGCTGCAGGGCAGGGGCCAGCATGCGGGCGGGCAGATGGGTGGTGATGAGCCGGCACGCGGCCGTGTCCTGCATGTCCTGCAGGGCTTCCCTGAAGTAAACCTGCTCCAGCCACGGCGCCCGCTCCCAGTTGGGGATGGTCTTGGCCGGGAGGACGTCCCCGTGGCTGAACAGCAGCGTCAGGATCTCCTGCATCCACGTGGTGCCTGCCGACACGGGAGTCAGAGCCCTCTGAGGGGCACCATGCGGCACGGCACAGTGTGACACAGCGCATCCCACCGTGGCACCCCATGGCATAGCACAGCACAGCGTGGCACAGCATCATACAGCACAGCCTGACATGGCACAGGGCCCGGCTCAATGGCTCAGCACAACGTGGCACAGAGCAGCGCTCTACGGGACCCTCCACCAACCGGGCAGTGGGGACAGGACGCGGCTGACGCAGGGCAGGGGGTGGCGGCCACCCCCACAGGGCAGTGGTTTTGGGGTAACGGAGCCCATGGCTGGAGCCGGGGGCCCTGCGCTGTGCCCAGAGGCGCCAGTGACCACAGGGCTGCGGGAACCGCGGGGTCCTGCCTGGAGAGGGGCTGGCCCCGGGCCCGGCGCCCTCCCATCCGCACAGGCAGCTCCCGGGGAGCCGGGGCTGTGCAGCAGAGCCTGCCCCTGGCCCCCAGCCTGGCCTGCGGGTCCCAGCCCTGCCCCACTGCCCCGCACACCCAGCAGGGTCCCCTCCCCGTGCCCCACCGCTGCTGGCCCCCTCCGAGCCCCCCGCTCCTCCATCCCTCACCTGATTTGGGGTAGGTGGCGATGACCACGTCGGTGGGGCGGAATGGGAAGGTGACGGCGAAGCTGAGAGACTCCTGCGTGTGGAGGTGCCCCGGCAGGGAGATGCCGGAGAAGGTCTCGGTCACATCCATGCGCTCCATGTCCCGGCTGCTGCCAGGTTCGCGGCAGGAACCAGCCTTAAATAGCTGCAAAAGAGGAAGCTGTCCCGGCGGGCGGGAGGCACATTCCTGCAGGGGGGCCGCGGATCCGGCCACGCTGGGGCCATCGCCGGGAGAGCGCTGCCTGCGGGATGGCCCCGGGACTGGTTCACCCCCGGGATGGGATGGGGTCCTGCATGGGCAGACCCAGCACTGCAGCCAGAAGGGCCGGGGGGACCGCACACCTCACTCACATGGAGGATGGAAGAGTGACGGGAGCCTCACTGGTCAGAGCATCTCACGGTGCCAGCTCCGCACCGTGCCCCACATCGCGCTCCCTATGGCTGGCACTGTGCTGGAGGAAGAGATTCCCATCCCAGCACACTCTGGGACAAGGAGCGGGGCTGTTTCCATGTGGCTCCACGCCATTCCCAGCAGCCTCTTGCCACACATGACACAGCAGCATCGGTGTCCCCACACTGGAGCCCCCACCATGGGCGCTGTGCTGTGGGTTCCAGGGATGCCTCAGTATTCTCCCCACGATGCTGCAGCAGGCCCATGGGGAAGGGGGAGCCCGGCATGCATCCGGCACCATTGGCACCCCCAGGGCAGGGCCCTGCCGCTGCCCCCCAGCCCCTCCATGGCGGGGAGGTCTCAGCACGTTGCCACGGGGTACGTAGACACTTGGCCGCTCCCCGGCACCACGTCGGGGGGTGGCTCTGGGGTGGCCGGAGCCCATCCCAGCCTCGCCGCCAGCACGCAAGCGGAAAACATATTTCACAGCCCTAACAGGCAGCATCCGCTGGAGCGTCCCGAGGACAGGGTGAGTGGGGGGACAGGGGTGCTGGGGCTTGCCCATCAGTACTTGGGGTGCTGGTGATGCCCGCACTGGGCTGGGATGCTGTCGGGTACCAGCACTGGGCTGGGGGTGCCAGCACTGGCGAAGCCAAGGCGGGGATGAGAGTGGCACTTTCACAGCAAGAAGAATCTGGGCTGCATTAGAGGGGTCAGGAGCATTCCCACAGCTATGCGAGAGGCCCTGCCACTCAGGAGGGCTGCGGCAGCCGCCGTCACAGCGCCCCGGTGCCCACTGGCAGGGCTGGGAGCAGGGTACAGCTGCGGCTCCTGGTTACTCATTGACGGCGGGAGGGGACGGCCGGTGCATGCAGCAGTGGTGGCAGGTCACCACGGCTCGTCCCCAGCCGCACCGAGCAGGCGAGGATGCCGGGCAGGAGTGCGGTGGTGCTGGCGCTGGCGCTGCGCCTGCTCCTGCCCAGCGCAGGGCAGCAGTACCGGGAGGAGGCCGAGCGCATCATGACGACCACGCCGGTCATCGACGGGTGAGCAAAGGTTGCCCGGCCCCGCGGTGTCTCCAGCCCCCATGAGAAAACCCCAGCCAGAAAACCCACCGGGGACGGCCCTGGGGGGATCCCCATGCCGGGCACCTTGGGGTGAGGGACAGCTCTCCTGGGGGATCCCCGTGCCTGGACCCCGGGACCATGATGCTGAGGGGATCCCCAGGAGGTGTAGCCCAGCAGGAGCAGGCAGAGAGCTGGGAAGCCAGGGGCTGTCCCAGGGGAGTCCCCGCTCAGATCCCACAGGGTTGTGTCCTCGGGGATGTCGCTGGTGTCCTGCCAGGGCCATCAAGAGGCTCCCATCCTCCACAGGGTTCCCCCGTGGTACCAGCCCCGGGTGTAGGGTGCGGGAAAGAGGGAGCCGGAGGATGTGGGGACGGTGATGAGTGAGGGGAGAAGTGGCCCCAGCACTTCCCCAGAGACACTGCTGGGAGCGGGACACTGCGCGGTGGTGACGTCCTGTGGTGGTGACATTCCCACAGTGGTGACAGTGATTTCCTGCCGGCAGGATCCCGGCTGGCTCTCCGGGTGCGAGTGGGGTTGGAGGGATGTGTGAAGGGTCCCCGGCCTCCCTCTGGCTCCCTGCCGGCCAAAGTGGGGGACCTGGCTCTGGTTTTGACAGAGGGCAGAGATGGGTGAGGAGGTTGATGAGGGATGGATGGATGGATGGATGGATGGATGGATGGATGGATGGAATGACTAAATGAAGGAATGATGGAATGGTGAATAAGGAATGGATGGATGGATGCATGCATGGATGGACAGCCCCTCACTCGTCTCTCCTCTTTCCAGGCACAACGACCTGCCCTGGCAGCTCCTCAAGAGGTTCAACAACCAGCTTGAGCTGCCAGAGGCCAACCTCCTGCTGCTGAACGGCACCCACACCAACATCCCCAAGCTGCGCAGCGGGCACGTCGGGGGGCAGGTGGGATGGTGACGGTACCGGGGACAGCAGGGTGGGCTCGGGGACACCATGGGGTGACAGGGTCCTGGGTCCAGGCTCCCGGTGCTCACCACGTGCTGTTGGGGGCAGTTCTGGTCGGCGTACGTGCCCTGTGACACGCAGAACAAGGACGCGGTGAAGCGCACGCTGGAGCAGATCGATGTGGTGCACCGCATGTGCGAGCACTACCCCGACACCTTCGCCTGCGTCAGCGACAGCGACGGTGAGCGGGCACAGGGCTGGAATGGGGGTGCCCTGAGGGACCCCCCAGCTGATGTCTCCCCCCCGTCCCACAGGCATCCGCCAGGCCTTCGAGAGCAACAAGGTGGCCAGCCTCATCGGGGTGGAGGGCGGCCACTCCATCGACAGCAGCCTGGGCGTCCTGCGCACCTTCTACCGCCTGGGAGTCCGCTACATGACCCTCACCCACAGCTGCAACACCCCCTGGTAGCAGCCCCAGGGGGGACGGGGATGGGGGGACAGGGCCAATGTGGGGGCGCAGCGTGTGGCCGAGCAGGGGCACGTGCCCCGAGATCTGCCCTGATGCTGTCCCCGCTCTGCAGGGCTGACAACTGGCTGGTGGACACTGGGGATGATCCAGTCCTGCACCACGGCCTGTCGTCCTTCGGGAAGGTGAGTGGAGACAGCATTGGAAGCAGTACCCGTGAGCATGGTGCCATGGTAGTGGTACCCACCAGTCCCATGCTGCCCGTTAAGTGCCCCAGGTGCACAGTGACCCTCACACATCCCTCACCTGCCCCATCCCTGCAGACGGTGCTGGAGGAGATGAACCGCCTGGGCATGATCGTGGACCTGGCCCACGTCTCAGTGGAGACAATGAAGGTTGTGCTGAACCTCTCCAAAGCCCCCGTCATCTTCAGCCACTCATCTGCGTACAGCCTTTGCCAGCACCACCGCAACGTGCCTGATGAGGTGCTGAGGATGGTGGTGAGTGCTGGGGCATGGCCATGGGCAGGGATGGGGACAGCATGGGGGAAGCTGGGCTCAGGGCCACCTCTCCCCCAGGCCTCCACAGGCAGCCTGGTGATGGTCAACTTCTACAGCGCGTATGTGACATGCAGCGACACGGCCATGCTGAAAGATGTCGCAGGTGAGGCGGGTGCCCGGGTTGGGGGTGTCAGTGTCCCCCCTCTCCCTGCTCACCCTGTGCCCTCGGCACTCGCAGACCACATGGACCACGTGAAGAAGGTGGCTGGTGCTCAGTCCGTCGGCTTCGGTGGCGACTACGATGGGGTCTCAGGGTAAGGCGGGCGATGGGTGCGGGATGGGCTGCACCGGTGGGACAGGGCAGCGCGTCCCCAGCGTGGGGATGTGCCATGGGGAGGTCTCCCTGTGCCCTGCTTTGGGGAGCGGGAGGCGGCTGCCCCGGCACAGCTGCGGTGGCGCAGGCTCCCCATCGGCTTGGAGGACGTGTCCACGTACCCTGCGCTGGTGGCGGAGCTGCTGGCGAGGAACTGGACAGAGGAGGAACTGAAGGCAGCCCTGGCAGAGAACCTGCTCCGTGTATTCAAGAAGGTGGAGGAGGTGAGCAGGGCACGGGGATGTACAGGACATGGGGACACACAGAGCACGGGGACACAGGGGGCAGCAGAGACAAGTAGGACACGAGGATGTACAGCACCCTGGGCTGTATGGTGACACAGGGTGGCACAGGGACACGGGGCAGTGGGTGAATAGGAGCATGGGGACATGCAGGGCTTACGATGTGCAAGGTGACGGGGGCTGTGTGGGGCACAGGGACTGCCCCTCGCTGCAGGAGCCCACCCTGTCCCCATCGCAGGTGAAAGCAACCCTGCAGAGCATGGCAGCCCACGAGACACCCATCGCCTTCGAGGAGCTGGAGGGGACATGCAGGACCCGCTATGGCTACACCAACAGTGCAGGAACAGCCCGGCTCCCGCCAGCAGCCCTGGTGCTGGTACTGGTGCTGGCACTGCTGCACTCCCTGCTCTCCTAGCACTGGCTCCCACCGCAGCTCCAGCACGGTGCCCGGCAGGATGCCGGTACCTGCCTGGTGGCTGCCGGCCTGGGCGCATCCCTGTGCCCCTTCCCTCCTGTGCCAGCGCCACAAGTGAAATAAAGACGTGTTTCAAGCACCACTGGCAGCGTGTGCCTGTGCCAGGACCCTACAGGAACCGCCAGCCCCATAGCCCTGCTGTGTTGGCTCCAGGCTGGAGGTGATGAGCCGCCCAGCACATCACTGACCACCCCAGCACATCACCGGCCACCCTGGTGCAGGGCCTGGCCCCATGGGCACACACCGAGAAGCTGTAACCACACCGGGAGTGACACATCGCTGCAGCACACGGTCAGAGTGGCTGTAGGGCTGCCTCCGCAGGACGCTTACATTCATCATTAGCTAATTAATTGGCTACTCAATTATCTCCTTAGCAATTTCCTGTCACATTTGGGAACAGCCTGTCTGTGGTGCGGAGGCGGCTTTGGGCACCAGGAAAACAGGCAGGGGAAGGAGAGCCATCTTCCTGTGGCATTCACAGATTGGCTGCGGCACAGAGCCCCGTCTGCCAGCCCGGCACCGGGATGGGATGTGCCCGGGACAGCCACCGCAGCGGGCACGGACACCAGCACGGGGGTGAAGCTGCTGTCGGTGGGTGCCAGGGGCAGCGCCGGGATGTAAGGCACTGGGCTCCCACAGTGGGGATACAAGATGAGGATCTGCCCCTCACGGAGCCTGGCCTTCAACCAAAGACTGGGAAAGGCGTGGAGAATGGCACAGGGCATCACTGGGGGTAAGGAGCTCAGCTCCAGCAGCTGCCCCAGCCTCCCAAGATGGTGATGGTGGCACTGGGGCTGCGATAACTCCTGCTCACCCCGATCCCCTCCCAGTCCAGGGAACTGGTCCTGGTCAGCAGGGGACCCCAGCAGTGGGGAGCTGTGGCTCTGTGGTGACTGATTCCCTTTCCCTGGGGAAGAGGAGGCAGGAAGCTGCAAGGATCCTTCCTTCTCCCTCTCACCCCAGCTCCACAGCAGCCCCTTGGCCTCTATCCCAGGCAGGGGACAGGTCAGAGCCATCACACTGTGCCATAGGCAGAGGGGACCACGGACGCACTGTTCGCATCTGAACACCCAGACACAGCATGATGGATGGTCAGGGGTGGTTTATTTGAAATAGCAGAAAGGAATCAATGGGGGCTTGGAGAAGAAGGCAGCAAATGAAACAAGCTTAAAAAACCAAAACCAACAAGACACACAAACGAAAGCAAAAAGAAACATCACCCTGACAGAGTGAGCTCCTCAGGGCAGCAGCTCCCTGGGCCCATGGGTGTCCCCTGTGCCGGCGGACAACTCTGCTTGCTGCCCAGCTCATTGGAGGTCGCACAAGATCCAATGCTTCACTATGCACAAGTGACTTGGAGACCAAAGCTATCCCCAGGGTCACGTCCCCTCGCCCCACCACAGCACGGGGTGGGCAGGAAGGCTCTGTCGGTAACGAGACCCACGTTGCTAAGGCCATTAACTCAGAGGAAATAAGGAAAACAGTGAGAAGTGTTTGTGTTGAAGTGCTGCGACACAGCCCCTGTCCGCAGCGAGTCCTGCCCCACGTCTGCACACACAACCCAGGTGCCTGGGAACATCAGCGGCACTGGGAGCTGCTCCCCTCACTTCCCTCTCAGCACCCCTTAAAATTCCCTTTGGAAGTGATGCATCAGAGCTGCCTCACTGCAGTGGGACCAGCTGCCTGCCCCACATCACACAGCACCTAGCCACTGCACAGCCTCCATTTACAGGCCACAGCAAGCTAAAGTTCCTCCTCCCAAGAGCGAAAGGAAACTGCATTTCCTTCCCAGCATCAACCCTGCACCTCATGGTGCCTGGGAGCCGCAGAGAAGGGACACAGAACACCTCAGTGTAGGAAGAAGGTTCTGAGGGAGGAGCAGCCACGTTTGCCATGAGATGGAGGAGAGGGGCCAGGGGAGGCAGCCCCCTCTCACCCAGCTCAGTGCTGTGTTCTACAGGCAGCAGCAGCAAGGAAGGGACAGCAGAGGAATGGCAGCAGAGACCCAGGGGACAAGCCGCAGGCAGACACACTCTGGGGATGGTTTAGCATTTACCGTCACACCCATCCGGCTGGGGGACATGTGGGAACCAGAGCTGTGAGCATGGGGCTGGGAGCTGCTGCAATTCACTCCCAACTGCTGAGCATGGAGCAGGGATTGCTCCACACGGGACGCCAGGGCCTGGATAACCATTTCCAGACTAGAGCGGGTGGAGATGGGGGAGCTGTGGATGCACACACACGCACGCATACTTGTGCAGGGCAGGACGAGCGTTTCAAAGGTCACTTTGTTGTACAGAGCTCCATGGAGAATTGGCCTGGGAGGACAAGGAGTTAGCAATTGGCAAGGCGAAGCCTGCAACACAGGGCACGCAGCTATGGCTCAGGAAGGTTACTGTAAGGGAAGAGATGCCACGGCTAAACCTCCCTTTCCTGCAAGGCACTGACCTTCCCAGAAACCCCACAGCTGGGAGAAACAAAACCCTTCCCAAACCACTGCAAGGGGAAGGCAGCGCTGTGGGGTCTCCCTGCTCCTTGTAAACAGCTCCTTGCTGCAGGCCCCAAGGAGAACAACATAAGTGTGCTGCACACACACAGAGGCGAGCTAGGCAAGCAGCATCCCAAAACACAACGTGACCTGCCTCCAGAAGGATTCTTTTAGTGTTAAATCAGGAGCATGACACTGCACCGTGAGACACCGCCAGAAACTGGCAGCAGCTCTCCAATGGAAAACACTCTGAAATCAGACCCAGTGAAGCATTCCTCCATCCCAGAGAGGCTGCCTCTGCTCAAGAACCCCTGCCAAGATCGCTGCTGGTTCTGGGAAAAGCCATTACCACCACAGCCCCAAAGCAGAGTGTCCAGGCGCAGGCAGGGCTGGGGATGTGCTGCTGGAGCAGGGGATGGCAGTGGCTGTGGGGAAGGAGTCCCGGGCCCATCGACCCCACACCATCCCACCAGGAGCAGCAGTCCAGAGGAGCGACAGGAGACTTTAATTCCGCAAGGCAGCCAACCTGGAAGGAGAGCACGAGAGGGAAGGAACATGAGAGCAGTTGTGACTCAGGAAAACCCTTCATCCATGACTGCAGGGGACATCTTTGCCCAGAAACCTTGCGCTCTGCAGGAGAGGTGTGAGGAATTCTGCCCTGGATTAACTTGGAGTGTTTGGATCACACCGTCATGGCTGCCTGGGGTTAACCTGGAGTGTGTCACCAACACAGGCAAGGCCCTGAGGAGAAGGGGCTCCTGGTATCTGTTCTGAGCATCTTGCTGCTGGCCCAGTGCCTCTCCCAGAGCTGTTCCCAGCTCCCAGGGGAGCACAGCCTCGGGGCTGTCCCCAGATGGATCCAGTGGGGGCTGCGTGGGGAGAGGAAGCTCATCAGCATCTCCTGGGGCAGTTCCAGGGAGACAGCCTGTTCCTGGAACTGTTTGAAGGTCAGAGCCAAGTGTTTCAGAGCAGCGGCAGCTGCGTGAGGGTGAGCACAGAGCAGGGGGAGACTGTTCTGCACCCCATGAGGAGGGCTTGCTGCTGCATGCCAAAAGACACCCTGTCCAGGCACACAAAGTGGCTCCATGGACCCAAAGAGCCACCTCGCCTCCCTGCATAGGGTATCATGGGGACTGCCCAACCACCAGAGTGGGCAGCTCAGCATCCCCCCAGCATGCCACAATGGGCTAACTCATCCCCTTCCCACTGCTGAGTGGTCTCTGGGAGGACTCAATCTGCCTCGAACAAGGCAGAGACCCAGAAAGCACAAACCTCCGTGACAGTTGGTCTTCCTGGGAGCGCACCGAGCTCTCCCCCACCGCAGAAGCACCCTCGGGGAGCTGGTTGAGCTGGTCCATGATCTCCAGTCCGTTCTCCTCTGCAATCTGGACGATGAGGCTGTCTACCTGCTCCTGTGGCGTGGTCAGCGTGGTGGCTGAGCTCATGGAGTCCTCCATGACCTGTGACAGACACAGCTTGTCACCCTGACCCACAGGAAGAGTTGCCTGGCCCAACCTGGCTGCTTCTGCCAAAGATCCTGCTGCGGATCCTGCATTGCAACCAGCCCCCTCAGCCAGAATGGCCTCATACTGACAACAGGGCTATGACAGAGGGGTGCAAGGTCTGTGTGAGAGAACCAGTGTTGTTTTCGCGTAACTGGGGATGGGGCTTTGCAATATTAAGGCTTTAAAATATTAGAGCTTTAAAATCAATATTAAGACTTTGCAATATTAATATTTTCAATACTGGGGCTGGGGCTAAGTTACTAAGGGAACAAAACAAAGGGTCTGAGATACCATAACTCAGAAAGACACACTCGGTGGTTAAAGACAATATCATCTCTAGACAAAAGATACACTCTATGGTTAAAAAGAATACTGTCTTTGTACAACCTATGAAACTAAGCCGGTGCAGGCTGGTTCTGTAGTTAAACAGTAAGTTGGGGTACCGCATGTCTGCCAGAGAGTTATGAAATCAAACCATAAAAGAAGATAAATAAACAAGAGGAAGTGGCATATGAAATCAAGTAAGGGGAGGTGTAACCAGAAGCAGGACATTTGGCATGTAGATTATACGTGTCAGAGAGGCTGTAAACCTTGGAGTACCCAGCCAATGGGGAAACAAGGGAGGAAACTTGCAGACGGGATAGGAAACATAAATCATAGTTCTGATTGTGCTGTGTGTGCCTACTTGCCAGGACATCCATTTTCGCACGAACGTTAATAAATAGCTGCTTCACTGCTGTGTCTACCCTGGGCTCAAGTTTTTATCTAGAGACCATTTCTCACAGTCTGGTTCTACCACAGAACCCCCCTGAGCAATTGACACTGGGACAGCCACCTTCCTTGTTGTGCCACATTTGCCTCTCTGCACAGCAGCTCCTTCCCTGTCAGGCAGCAGAGATGGGTCTTTCCCCTTGTCTCTCAGCTCAGGGGGGTTCCCACACCAAAGGCTGGAGTCCCCAAGGGGAACAGGGAGCTGCTGTGGAAGCCCCAGTTACAACAGGGACCCACAGTTCAGAGATGAGCCCACTCTTCCAAACCCCGCAGCCCCCAGCCCTTCCGGACCCTCCGGAGGCCACCAGCACTTACTGATGTGTGAACATCCAGATTCTGAACCTGCTGCTCGAATTTATCCATCACTGCAGACACCTTCTGCAGGTCCATGGAGCTCAGAGCCTTGTCCAAGGCCTTGGTCACCTGCGCCATATTTTTTGTCACCTGCAAAAGGAGATTGCTTCATGGGTGCTCCCCAAAAGCAAGGTATGTTTCTGCTGAGAGCAAAACCCACATCATTGAGGGAGAAGGCAGCATTCGGATGCTCACAGCAGCTCTGCAAGGCAGGACAGGCTTTGTGGGCTCACCAAACACACCAAGGTCCAGCCTGGCTGCAGGTTTCTCTAGCCATGCACCATCACTGAAGACCCCAGGCAGTGCTCCTGGCAGGACGAGTCCCACGCCACCACCCCTGTATGCACCACGAGGCAAGAGATCCCCAGAATGGGCAGCCACGGGTTAGGGATTTAATCCAAAGCAGAACTGCTGTGAGGCCACCTCAAATGGCCTCTTCAGAGGCTGAATTTAACTGAGAGACTCTGAGCCAAGTACAAGGCCTGGTGTGATTGGGACAGAGAGCTCTGAAGTGGTTTGAGGCAGCAAGAGGGGAAGAGCCAACACATGTTCACGTCTCAAGCCCCACACACACCCAGAGGCTCTTACCCCCTTCATGGTGACTGCTGTCTGGACCTTGGAGGCCACCGCATCCACCCGGGAGGACATGCGGAGCCAGTTGAGCCCCTCATTCTTCTTGCGAATGGCATTCTCTGCATAGACACGGGCACACTCCACATTCTTCTGTTGAAGGGCCTGGGAGGGCAAAAGGGCAATCACTTACACAGAGAATGCACCACAGGTTTACAAACAAGCACACCCTGTTTGTGCCGGGCAGCTTCCCAGCAGGAAGCAGCTCTACTGTGTCCTCAAACAGTGAGCACGCCCTGGAATGGAAATGAAATCCCTCTTGGTGTCACTGGGACACGCAGTGTCCACCCAGCACATTTGAAAGCTGAGAGTGGGACTTGGAACACTTGGATGCCAAGATGGGACACACAGGTCCGGGGGGACCTGCCCTTTCCCCAGCCCCTTGGTGGAATACGCCAGGAGGCCAGTGCCAGCCCGCAGCTCTAACCCACCTTTTTGACTTTGGCTTGCTCGGCCTTGGAATCCTTCTCAGCTTTTTTGGCAAGTTTCTCCAGCTGTTTCGCTGTGAACTGCAGAGAAAGCACCTGCTTAGGGCCAGGAGTCCTGCACAGAGCCGGGGCCGCGGGGTGAGGGCAGGGAGCCGGGTACACACCCCCCTCCCCAGGGACAGCAGCCACCCAGAGCACCCGGTAAAACGGGAAGGCCGATTCCCCTCTTCCGGAAGGAAGAGCCGGCCCCGGCGGTCCCGGAGGACAAAGCCGGCTAAAGGGCTCCCTCTTCCCGCGGCCGCCGGCATCGGCGGGGCGGCCCCGGCACCCCCGCGCCTCCCGAGGGCGGGTCTCCAGAGCCCAGAACCTCCCTCTGCACCGGCGCCGCAGCAGAAGCAAGGCGCGAGTCCCCGGGAGGGGCGGAGCCCGGGGGCCATCGCGGGGAGGCGGACGGCGACCGGGCCCTCCGGGAGCAGCCGTACGTGACGGGGAGCAGGCGGAGCCCGCCTCCGGCCTCACCTTCAGCTGGAACAGCGTGTCTGCAAGGGAAAGAGAGCACGGCCTCAGGCGCCGCACCGGGGCAGCGCCGGTACTGGAAGCCTGGCGCCGGTCCCCACGCCCGATACAGCCCCAGCCCCATCCCCAGCCCCATCCCCACCGCTACCCCGGCAAAGTGCCGGTACCCCCCGGCGCGGCCGAGGCCCCGGTTCCGCCCGTACCGTCCATCCTTCCCCGCCGCCGCTTCCGGGTTCCGTGCCACCGGTGCCGCCGCTTCCGGGGTGCGCGCGCCGGCTCTCGCGAGAGCGCCGCCTGGCTGCGGAGTCACGGTGGGGGGTGTGGGGTGGGGGGTGCGGGTTGAGAGCGACGTCCGTGGGGGCGTGGCCACGCGAGTGGGCGGAGCCTCATGGGGGCGTGGTCACGGTGGGGCGTAGCCTTGCGGCGGCGAGGCCCCGCGCAGCAGCCGGTGCCCCTGGTGCGCTGTGCTGCGCATGTGTGGCGCCATGGCGCCCGTGTGAGCTGTCATGGCGGACGGCTACGGGCCCGAGCCGGAGCCAGACCCCGAACCAGAGCCGCTGCGGCTGCGGCGCCTGCGGGGTGAGGGGTACTTCGAGGTGCCTGCGGCGGAGCGGGTGAGCGCGGCCCGGGAGTCCCGGCCTGCGGGGCGGCTGTGCGGGGAGGGGGGTTCTCGGAGCCCCTGCGGCCTGCGGGCGCTGGGAGCGGGACGGGTGCCCGCAGGCCCGGGACAGGGAGGCTCTGCAGTGCGGTGCGGGCACGGGGCAGAGGGGTCGGGGCGGCCTGAGCCGGGTGCCCGCGGTCGGGTTTGCTCCACAGCAGCACCGCGGGCTGTCCCGGGGGAGCGTGACTGAAGGCGCTGTGCGTGCCGGTGGGCGGTGAGGAGCGGCCGAGGGGCACCGCTCGCTGTGATGCGGCTCTTTGGTTCTAGCTGGGAAGATGCCGAAGCGTGAAGGAGTTTGAGAAGCTGAATCGGATCGGAGAGGGCACCTACGGCATCGTGTGTAAGTGCAGCGCCGGCTGCTCCCTGCGGGCCTGGGCAGAGACAGCGGTTGGGCGGGCTGCACCCGTGTGCTCCACCGCGGCATCAGGAGCGTGTGTACTTGGGGGCGCTGTCATAGCCAGTAAAGCTGAGAAGAGGCTCATAGCGCAGCCAGCGTTTGCCGGTGCTGACCGAGTGTCCTGTTCTTCCAGACCGGGCCCGGGACACCCTGACAAACGAGATCGTGGCACTGAAGAAGGTGCGGATGGACAGTGAGAAAGATGGTAATGGAGGAGCGGGAGAGCTGTCGCAGGGGCGGCCCCGGCCCCTGCTCGAGGCAGTCATGCAGCATGGCTGTTGCTCTTTGCAGGAATGCCTGTCAGCAGCCTACGGGAGATCACACTGCTCCTGCAGTTTCGGCACACCAACATCGTGGAGCTCAAAGAGGTGGTTGTAGGGAACCATCTGGAGAGGTGGGATTCCCTCCTCTGGCCTCCCATTGTCTCCTGTCTTCTCTGCCTTTCAGAACCTGCACAGCCCCCTCTGCTGCCTCTCTCAGTGCAGACAAGTGCTGGAACACTGGAGAAGTGACATGGGGAAGGGTCCTGATTGTGTCTTGTCTATGACAGTATATTCCTCGTGATGGGGTACTGTGAGCAGGACCTAGCCAGTCTTCTTGAGAACATGCAGGCACCTTTCTCAGAGGCTCAGGTAAAGATCAGGCCAGGCTTTGGGCACATTACCCCTGAGAGAGTGCTGCCAAATCACACTGGGCACCAGGGTGGACTCCCTGGACTTTGTGGTGGGCTTCAGCAGGGCTTGGGAGTACCAGGGGGGCTGGGATTCTTGGGCTATATGTGGAGCCTGGGCTTAGCTGGCCACTCAAGAACTCTCCAGGGCCTTTCCAGGCTGGGTTTTGGGTTGGAGCAAACTATCAGGGGAACAGAGCTGGGAGAAAATGTGCCCCCAGGCAGCCCATGGGGTGCTCTGGGAGGACATGGGGACATACGCTCTGCAGAGCACTGACATACATGGCAGGCTGGAGGGCACTCAAATGGGTTTAACCACTGGGGGTTTGCTGGTGCTGCCCTCATAGAGGTGGATGCTCCTGTCCTCTGTCTGCAGGTGAAGTGCATCATCCTGCAAGTCTTCAAGGGCCTGGAGTACCTTCACAAGAACTACATCGTCCACAGGTGGGAATGGAGGGATGAATGTGGGAAGTGAGGAAGGGGGCACAGGGAGGAGCTGATGGGAGGAAGCCCTCCTACTACAGCATTCTTCACCTCCCACACCCATGCCAGGGGACAAGCAGCTCCGTGTGGGGGTTTGAAGCGAATTGGTGGTTCCATGTGGGAGCAGGAGTGGGGCAAGGAGAGTTGGATGAATGATGGGATTTGCTGCTTCTCGTGATCACTTGGCTCTGGGCTCTGTAGCTGCTTATGAGCCCTGGATATGTGTCCCTGAGGAGCTAGGCCTGAAGGGTGCTGCTGACCAACCACTGACCTGCTCTTCCCTGGCAGGGATCTGAAGGTGTCCAACCTGCTCATGACTGACAAAGGCTGTGTGAAGATAGGTGAGCCCCCAGCTGCTGCCAGCCCAGCTCCTGCCACAGATTGTACCCACAGCTCTCCCTCTGCTCCGTGACCCAGCTGGAGCCAAGAGCTTCCTCCTGATCCCAAGTCTCTGTTGCAGCTGATTTTGGACTGGCACGCACCTATGGGATGCCTCCAAAGCCCATGACCCCCAAAGTCGTCACGCTTTGGTGAGTGGCTGGTGCTGGGGACAGAGCTGTGCTGGCTCAGTGTGACACAGCATTGTAGCAGGGCCTTCATTTGTCCGCTTGAGTCAGCGCCGTCCCTTACGCAGGTACCGAGCACCTGAGCTGCTGCTGGGGATGGTAAACCAGACCACCAGCGTTGACATGTGGTAAGGGCAGGGCAGGAGGGTGCTGAGGAGGGGGGCTGCAAACCTGCAGGGCGGATCAATGGATGGCCTTTTCCTCTCTCCACTGATTTGCATGTTGTCTGCCCTGCAGGGCTGCAGGCTGCATCCTTGCTGAGCTCCTGGCACACAAGCCACTGCTGCCGGGTACCTCAGAGATCCACCAGATCGATCTCATTGTGCAGCTCCTGGGAACACCCAATGAAAACATCTGGCCGGTGAGAGCTGTCCCCTGCTCCCTGCTGTCTTCTGCCTGCCCTGCCTGCCTCCACCTCACACCTGTCCCATGCAGGGCTTCTCCACGCTGCCCCTGGTGAGCCAGTACACGCTGCGGAAGCAGCCCTACAACAACCTCAAGCACAAGTTCCCCTGGCTGTCGGAGGCCGGGCAGCGGCTGCTCAACTTCCTCTTTATGTATGATCCCAAGAAACGGTAAGACACATCAGCAGCTCAGCCTGGGCAGGGGAGGAAGCCTGCTTCCCAGACAAGGCTGCCTGTGTCACACTGTCCCTAAGGCCAGGGGGAGCCAGGTCAGCACCTTCAAGTCTCCTCATCCCTGCAGGGGCACAGCAAAGGACTGCCTAGATAGCTCCTACTTCAAGGAGAAGCCCCTGCGTAAGTAGCCTCCCATGGGGCAGGGTTGGGGTGCTCTGTGCTGTGCTGACCCCTGCTCTCTCCCCCACAGCCTGTGAGCCAGAGCTCATGCCCACCTTCCCTCACCACCGCAACAAGCGGGTGGCTGTCACCAGTGTGGGGATAGAGAGCCAGGCCAAACGCAGTAAGCCCTGAGCTCTGTCCCATGGGAGAAGCATGGCACATGCCAACTGGGATGGCTTTCCTCGGCTGAACAGCACCAAGGGCTTGAGCCCTTCCTGGGATGGCTCCCAGTGCAGAGATGGCCCGGCTGCAGTAGGGAAGCGCTGTACCAGCTCCAGCGCGGAGAACCACAAGAAGAGAAGTGATGTGCAGGGATGCACAGGGCTCCACAGGAAGAGGCTGGTGTAGGGCCGTCAGCCAGTGCTGGCTGCATGGAGTAACCCAAACTTTGTCATCAATAAAGACACCTGCCAGCAGCTCAGTGTGATTTGCCTTATTCCTCTGTTCTTCCTGGGCTGGAAGAAGCCACAGCCCTGCTCTGTTCCTTTGTGCCACAGGGATAATAAGAACACCCCTAGGCTCTGTCTCCCAACACAGCCTTAAATCTGCCTGGTCCCACTCCTTGGAGGAAAGAGCTGCTCCTGCAGGCCCCAACCCGCCCGTGTTCCCTGCTGCTCCCCCTGTACACCCCAGCACAGCATGAGGACACCACCACACTGCGAGGCAGCTGCACTTTACTGAGATGCATCCAGGCATGTACAGTGGGAAGGCCAGGGCTGGAGCAGGCTCCCACCACCCTGGGGATGAAGCAGAGCATGGCTCAAGCACTGCTCCCTCCCTGTGGAGTGAACAAAGTGTCCCTCAGGCCCAGCAGCGGCTGTCCCCATCCCTTAGCGGGCACAAGGGGATGTGCGCAGCAGCCGCACGCTGCAGTGCTATGACTGGGGTCCGCAGCTCTCGGACAGCAGCATGTCCACCTCCGAGCGCTGCAGCCAGAGCCGCTGCTGCCGCTCGCTGCGCAGCTCCTGCCCGCGGTGGCGGCTGCGACAGGCCAGCCCGGCCGCGCAGGCACCAGCATGGAGCTGCTGGCATGTGGTGCAGCAGTAGGAGGGCAGCACGCCCCGGCGCAGGCACGAGTGCAGCTGGTAACAGGGCAGCTCTGGGGCCTCTTCAGGAGCTGAAGGGCAGGGAGAGTCCTGGGGCTCCCCCAGCACCGGAGGGGGTCTGCTCCCCACAGCTAGGGCAGGGAATAGGCTGCTGGCCCCACTGAGGTCCTGCTGCAGGAAGAGGTGAGAGGAGGAGGTGTCCAGGTCGGGGTTGCCGACAGACAGCACCAGCTCCTGCCCAGCCTTGGGGTCTCCGCAGCAGTCCCAGCTCCTCATGGGCATGTCCAGAGCACCCAGTGGGCTGCCAGGGTCACTCTGCAGTGCCGGGGGCGGTGTGTTCTCGCCCTCCACATCCTCAGGGCTGCCTGGCATAGCTTGGTAAAGGTCCACGTGGTCACTGCAGCCAACAGCCACTTTGGGCTGCATCCCCATCTGCTGCAGCATCTCCACACAAGCCTCCATGTCCCCAGCCAGCCACCGGGCCCGCAGCAGGTCCTCGGCACTGGGCTGGTGTGGGCGCAGCCTCAGCACCACCTCCACCAGGATCTCACACTCCAGACGGCAGGCCAAGAAGCCGCAGGCAGCAGCAAGCAGCTCAGGCTCCGGGGGCAGCTGGGAGACCGTCAAGCGGTGCTGGTCCTGCCGTTCATAGCCCAGCCGGGCAAAGCTCCGCTCTAGGTCGTCTTCAGGGAGTGCTGAGCGCAGCGAGTGCACGTAGGCACCGGAAAAGGTCTGCAACGAGAGCGGGGACACGGTTGGAACCCCGGGGTGTCCCCCCAAGCCCCGGGGGCGCGGGCAGGCCCGCGGGCCCTCACCTGCACGGTGCCGAACTCCTTGCGCCAGGGGAAGAGGTAGAGGTTGATGGCCGCCAGCTCCAGCAGCCGGAAGGCGCGGGCCAGGCCCGGCAGTGCCTGCCCCGGGTCGGGCCAGCCCCGCAGCCCCCGGGCCAGCAGCTCGGGCGCGTCCTCCTGCAGGACCCTCAGCATCGACGGCTCCCGCCGCAGCCGCCGCCGCAGCCGCTCGACGAAGGACGGGTCGGAGCAGGGCACGGCGCGGCCGCGGCGGAACTCGCGCTCCAGGCAGTGCCGGTACTGCTGCCCGTACTGCTGCCGCAGCGCCGAGCCCGCGCACATCCTGCCGGTGCAGGCAGCGTCAGCACCGGGCTCCGCTCGCACCGCACCCCGCGCCCGTCCCCCGCTGGTTCCCCTGCCCGCTCCACCCGCCCTTCCCTTCCGCTTCCCGCGCCACGCCCACCGCCCTGCTTACGTCACCGAGGAGGCGCAACCGCGGGAACGAATCCCGCGCCCACAGCGCCCCCCGCAGGAAGGGAGGAGCAACCCCCAAGCCAGGCCCAGCTCTCCCCGTCCCCACCGCGGGGATGCGGCGGGGGGGGCTCGGCTCGGTTCATCCCCACCACGGGGACCCCCGCGGCCCCACACCGGGTCCGCAGGGATGGGGAGCAGCAGCACCTGGCGGTGGATGGCGGGGAAGGGTCCCCGCGGCTGCCTCCTCACTGCAGCGACTCCACGTAGGACAGGGCACTCTGCAGGGACGTCAGGCAGTATCCCTCCTCCCCAATCAGGCACCTGCACCACGGCCGCCGCAGCGTCACGGCCAGGACACTGCCACGGCCAGGACACTGCCGTGGCCACCACACAATCCCAGCCAGGACACCACCACAGATAGGACATCACCATGGCCATCACACCATCATGATCACCACACCACTATGGCCAGAACACTGCCACAATCACCATGCCATGACTGCTACATGACCACAGCCAGGATCACCACAGGCAAGACACCAGGATACTGCCGCGGCCACTGAACCATCATGGCCAGGACACCGCCATGGCCACCACTCTGCCATGGCCAGCCAGCACCGCAGCAGCCAAGACACCAGGACACTGCCACGGACACCGCATCATCATGGCCAGGCCAGGCCAGCACCATGGCCACCACACTGTCAGAGCTGGGACACTGCCATGGCCACCACAGCATCATGGCTACCACATCATGGCCATCGCACTGCCACAGCCAGGACACCACCATGGCCATTACCCCACTGCCCTGCACCCATAGGAGCCACATCTGGCCCCCTCCCCATTCTTCCATCAATGCCCCCAGACAAGGGGTACCCACACACACCCATGTTCCCCAGGCACTTACCCCTCATGGATGAACTCCTCCAGGGCAGCACACTCAGACAGCAGCTGGGGCAGCCCTGTCTGCAGCACCACGTAGGACAGGATAGGCAGCAGGTCATCTGCCCCACTGCTGCCAACATGAACCATCAGCCCCATAGTCAGTGGGACCCCCCAGCCCCCCACATCCACACCTCCCATCTCCCCACCACAGCCCTGGCTCTGCTGTGTCTGGCCATGGGGCTGGCTGCTCCCCATGGCACTCACATGGCAGCGGTGGCAGGGGTCCGGCGGTCCCGAGCACCACAGTACTCCTCAGCACACTCACAGATGCCACGCAGGGCTCGCACTGTGGCACAGAGTGGGGGATGCTAAGGCTCACCCCGGAACCCCCCCAGATCCCTCCCAGCCAATGCACTGACCAATGCACTCCAGCTTCCTGCGGGGACAGGTCTCCAGTGGGATGAGGCGCAGGTCCTCGATGGCGGAGCCGTACGCAGGGCAGCCGGGCGCCGGGGGTAAGAGCCGGGACGCCAGCCCCATGTCGGTGGGGCCAGCATGCCGGTGCCGCTCCATGCTGCGGGCCAGGGCCGCCTCGTGGGTCTGGTGCACGCTCCTGTGGGCAGAAAGGCGAGGGGCTGCCGGGGAGGGGGCTGTGGGAGCCCGGCCCAGCCCTGGGGTCTCAGTACCTGTAGAGAGCCAGCAGCGGGGCCCACAGCGGTGGGAAGAAGGCTTCCTCCAGGCAGGCCAGGCACTGGTCCTTGCCGGCAGCTGTGTTCAGCCCCTCGAAGGCCAGCAGCGTCAGGGACAGCAGCCTGTCTGAGAAGGGACGAGTTACGCAGTATGCTTGGTGAGTGACCCCAGGACACGCTGCTCTCCCCACCCAGCACCCTGAGATGCTCCAGCTAAAACAACGCAGTGCAGGGCTCCTCTCACTCCCCCAGAGAGCCTACAGTGGGGGAAGACTCCCGTGATCCCGGTGCCTATCCCTCACCGATGGCATTGTGGATGTCCCGCACAATGCCCTTCAGCTGCTCCGGTAGCGTCGCCTCCATCCCGGGGCCATCCAGGGGCTCCATGGGGGCCCAGCCCTCCGGTGATGCCAGGAACCGCTCCAGGTCCTCGAAGGAGCTCTCCCGGGGGGTCTGGGGGGCTGCCGCTGGCCCTGTCCAGCCACCCTCTGCTTTTGGGGGACCAGCAGCAGCGAGGGGCGTGCTGGAGACGCTGTGCCGCAGCCCGGCCGTGCCGTGCTCGGGCACCGAGAACATGCAGTGGAGGCTGCGGGAGGCACGGAGCCGGCGGCCCCCAGGCTCGGCAGGCAGCGAGCCCCCTGTGTCCAGCGGGAGAGAGCTGAGGCCGGCGGGGGACCCCGCGGTGGAGTCGGCAGAGCCACGGCTGACGGCTGGGTACAGGCGGGTGTACACCGCGCACTGCAGCTGCCGCAGGAGCTGCGCGATGGGGTGCTCGGGGAAGCTGGAAGCATAGGGAGCGGTGGGCAGGGGGCATCAGCATATGGCTGCAGCCCCCTTGCTCCAAGAAGGGTCCTTCCCCATCCTAGCACTACCTGAGAAGACAGGAGAAGAGCCCTGACACCAGGGAGAGATCCGCTGGGCTCCGCTTCAGCTTGGCTTTCCACTGCCTTGGCCAGTCCTGGGGAGCATCAGAGGGGATGGCAGAGCACCCTGCCCCACGGCACAGCACCCTGGGATGTCAACGCTTTCTGCCCCACAGCACCTGAGGGCAGCACGCATCCTGCACCCATGGCACAGTCCTCTGTCCCCACAGCAGCCTCCGGCGCGTACTCACATGGTCTTGCTCATACTCGAGGATGGCAGCGTAGAGGGCTCTCTGCTCCTGCTCCTCAGGGGTGAGGGCCACGCTGCTGGAGAACCTCCTGTGGGTGGAATGGTCCTGGTGAAGGCACTGCCAGGGTGACCCCGCACCCTAGGTCCTCTGCTGGGACACCCCTTTACCTGTTGGCAGCTTCCTGCAGCCGCAGCCGCCGCTCCTCCATCTTCCGCTGCAGCTGGGCCAGGGCAGAGTTAAGGCTCTGGAGCTCCCGCACCCCTGCAGCACCCAGTGCAACTGGCTGATGAGCACAGCCCCCAGGATCAGCCCTTCCCCACCTCCACCATCCCATCAGCAGCATGGGAGCAGGACCCCAAAAGCCTGTCTGGGATCAGCCCAGGGATGGGGCACAAGCACTAGGGTGGGAGATGTGGGGCTCTGGGGAGCCCGGCACACCCTCACCACCAGGAAGGATACAGTCTCCTCCCGGGCCTTGGCAATCACCAGGTTCTCCATCATCTGCCGCTGCAGGGACAGCGTCTGTGAAGCAAGCAGCCTGTTGGGGACATCTGTCCAGAGCCCATGGCCACCAGCACGGCCAGCATGGAGCACAGGTCCCCTGGGCACAGCAGGGACCCTCTCCCCTCCCAGCCCACCCCGGGGGGCTCCCCACTTGCCAGCGACGTCTTCTGCAGGGCCTGGCTGGGGTTCAGCCGCGCCACCCGTGCCTCGTAGGCAGCCTTCAGCTTCTGGTTCTGCAGAGACGCCTCCTCCAGCGGCGTCAGCTCCCTGTTGGGAGCCTGCCCTCAGCACCCACCACAGGGCACGGTGATAGGTGCCGGGGCCCCCTTACCCTGCTGTGCCCCACTCCTGGCACCGCCAGAGCCTGGGTACGGTCCATCCCAGCCCCGCAGCCCCCAGGCAGGCCTGGGGCAGCCGCCAACCCCGCGTCCCCACTCACGTACTTGCGTGCGCTCTGCGCCTCGGTGATCTGCAGCTTCTGGAAGATCTCCGGGGGCAGGAAGGGGGAAAGCTTCCCCCCCTCATCCGAGAGGACGCGGCGGTGCCTGGGGAGGGCAGCGGGGGCCGCACTCCGCTCCGGCGTGGCCGGTTTGGCCTGGGCTTTCCCTATGGAGGGAAGGAGAGGTCACTGTGCCCCTCCAGCCCGGCACAGCCCCCCCGGCGGCAGGGTCCTGCAGCCCCACACTCACCCAGCGCCGCCGCGATGGATTTCACCCTCTCCAGGCACTGCTCTGCCAGCTTCAGCATCTTCGGGGTGTCGGGGGTGACCCCGTCGCTGCCGTCTATGGGGAGGGCAGGGTGCTGCTCACCCACCCGTGACACCGGACACGGACCGCTCCGGCACCGCGGCGGGGAAGGGGGAACGTGGGGAGCACCGAGGGCACGGCCGGGCACTGCCTTACCTGCCCCGGCCGCCTCCTCCTGCAGGGCCTGCGCGATGAGGGTGATGCTCTTCAGGTACTCCACGTAGGCCTCCTGCCGGGGAGATGGGGCTGAGCCGCGGCCCCCGGGGTGCACGGAACCCTGAGGTGCCTCCTCCTGCTCGGGAGCCCCGGCCGCAGCCCCGGCGAGCGGCCAGGATGGGCCGGGGAGAACGGGCAGGATCGGGCCCATCCCCGCGGTAACCGGTAACCCGGGCTGGGCCGGGCGGGACAAACGCCCGGGCCACCCATGGCCTCGGAGGGACGCCGGGCGGGGAGAGCCGAGGGGAGGCCCGCCGGGGAGGCCGGGCCCGCGGGGAGGCCCTGAGGGTCCCGCTCCGCTCTCACCCGCGTCCGCCCGGCACTGTCCATCTCCAGGGCGCCGCTCGCCGCCCGCATGGCGGTCTGCAGGGCCCGGCCCGCCCCGGGCCCCCAGGGCCCCGCAGGGCCACCGCCGCCCGCCGCGGCCATGGCGGCCGCCGCCCGGAACGGCGCGATCGGGCCGCGGCGCCCTGGGGGGGAGCGCGGCGGGGACGGACCGGGGGCGGGGTCCTCCGGGCGCCAGGGGGCGCTGCGGCGGGCGGGGCGGGCCGGGCCCGCGGCGGCGGCGGCGGCGGCGGCGGCGGCGGCGGCGGGGATGAAGCGCGATCGGCGCGGCCGGTTCCTGGCGGCCGCGGGCGGCCCCGGCGCGGATCCCCCCGAGCCACGGCGGCGTCCGGGCACGGCGGCCCGAGGGAGCGAGGCGGCGGCGCGGCCCGAGCCCCCCGCGGGGTTGGCCCCGGCGGCCGCCGCCGCTTGGACACGGCCCGCAGCGCTCTGCGGGGCCCCGGAGGCAGGTGAGGCCCGGCCGGGGCGGGGGCATCAGGAACCCGCAGACGGGAGCGACGGGGCAGCCACGCACCGGAACGGGCCGCGGGACGTCCCGGGCCGGGCTCGGTGCAGCGGCAGACGGGCCTGGGGATGCCGGTAACCGGCGCGGTACGAGGGGCTGGGGCAGCACGGCGTGGCGGGCTCTCCCCTCCGTCCTCCGGAGCCGCCGGTGGTTTGGCGGGAGCCGAGAGCCGAGCCGGGGCGGCTGCGGCGGGAGATAAGCCCGAGCACGGAAGGGTTCGAAGTTGAGCGCCTGAAGACCGGGGGGGGCTGCGGGCGGGACCCGTCCCCCGCGTGCTGTACCGGAGGGGTTTCCTCACTCCGGTCCAGGAGGTTTCCTGGGATGGAGCCGTGCTCCGCAGAGCAGGAGTGCCAAGGACCGGGCAGGGGCTGCTATGTGGGAGGGCAGCATGGTCAGTGAACCGGGAGCGGGAAAGCTGCGCTGCATCCTGCCCCGGGATCACAGGATTCCAGCCTGGTTTGTGTTGGAAGGGATCTTAAAGCTCCTCCAGCTCCAACCCCTGCCACGGGCAGGGACCCCTTCCACTAGAGCAGCTTGCTCCAAGCCCCTGTGTCCAACCTGGCCTTGAACACTGCCAGGGATGGGGCAGCCACAGCTTCTCTGGGCACCCTGGGCCAGCGCCTCAGCACCCTCACAGGGAACAGCTTCTGCCTTGTATCCAACCTGAACTTCCCCTGTTTAAGTTTAAACATCCCAGCTCCTTTCCCGTAGCAGGGCACCACCAGCACCTCTCAGGCTGAAAGCTGCCACCAGTGGCTATAAATACGTTAGAGATAAATACCCTGCAGGAGAAGATCTGCTTAAGCCGAGGGATGATGCTGGCAAAGCACAAACATGCGGGAGTGAGCCTCAGGAATGCTGCAGCTGGGAGCAGGTTCCTCCATAGGGGCAACGAGGAAAAGCAGAGGCTGGTTTGGGGGTCAGCAATGCCCTGGTCTGCAAAGAAGGGTCACAGGAAAGGTGTCTTGCTTCCTGCCTGGCTTTTCCATGCTCATGTTGGGCTCCAGAGGCAGCCTGGATTAAGGGAAGGGGAATGTCTTCCTGCATGCCAGTGCCGTGGGGCTGTAGTTGGCTGGGGTACTCCTGCAGCAGGCACTCAGTGGCTGTGTTCAACCCTTCTCTGGCAGGAATTGGCCGAGCCCTGAGCACTGGGTATTGTCGCCTGTGCCACGGCAAGTTCTCGTCCAGGAGCCTGCGCAATGCCTTCGGGAAGGTGCCGGTGATGGGGGAGAACTCGGAGAAGCAGCGCCGTGTGGACCAGGTCTTCTTCACCGACTTCCAGCGGCTGGTCGGCGTGGCGGTGCGGCAGGACCCCGCGCTGCCGCAGTTCGTCTGCAAGAAGTGCCATGCCCAGTTCTACAAATGCCGCAGCGTCCTCAGGACCTTCATCCAGCGCGTGAACGCGTCCCCCACGGGCCACGCGAAGTCCAAAGGAAAGTACGTTGTGTTTCTCGCTTCCGGGAGCGGTAAATGGCTGTGTGTTGGTGCCAGGTCCTTCTGTAACCCCTGAGACCTCACTGGGCTGTTCTGGGTTTTACAGGAGCGGTGTGGCTCAGGCCCAGCCGGGCGCAGAAGGAGGTGCCTCCTGCCTGGGTGAGTGCCTGCCCCCTTTCCCTTTTTTCCCCTTCCTTTTGCCCTTTTTTCCCCTTCCTTCCTCTGTTTTTCTTTCCCTTCCTTTCTCACTTTCCCCCCCAGCTTCATTTCTCCCTTCCCCACCCCCCCCACCTTCTTTTCTCCCTTTTCCTCCCCTTCTTTTTCCCCTTTTTTTCCTTTCCCCTTTTGTGATGCCATCAGCACAGGGCTGGGTTTTTGGGTATCAAGGAACTCCTCAAGCTGAGCTGCACAGTCACGGTCTCACACCACGAAGTGTCAGACAGTGGTACGAAGTGCGGGTAGAGAGGGTTTGGGCAGCAGTGCCAGGCCTGTCCCCACCACTGTCAGACACGGGGGACAAACAGAAATACACTTTCTGCTGTATGATTAACGATATCAGCAGCCACTGGGGCAGCCCAAGACCATCTTTAGGGGGTCTCCCAACTGCCCTGTCCCCTCCTTTGGGAACACCAGGTCCCTCCCCATGGGTGGCTGTCCCTGGCTGTCCTGACTGATCGTTCGTGTGCTGCCTCTCCCCTGGCAGTCGACCTGATCACGTCAAGCCCACAGTGCCTGCACAGCCTGGTGTCGTGGGCGCACCGGCACGCCGGGAGCTGCACATCGGCACCCAGCCTGCAGAGCGTGCTCTCCTCCGAGTACTGCGGCATCATCCGCGCCGTCTGGGGCTGTGGCAATGGCCACGACTACGTCATGGACACCGATTCGGACTGTAGCACGGTGCTGGTCGACAGTGCCTTGTCTGTCAAACAGGAGTGGAACAAGAGCACGGCACAGCATTTAACTGACAACGGGGCAGAGGCAGACAATGCCGAGGCTGTTTCTGCTCCCGAGCCTCAGCATGCTCCAGTAAGGACAGCTCCTTGCCAGGAGCCTGCAAACAAGGGGACCACATCGGTGCCACTGAACGTAAAGAATGAGCCGCTGCAGAACAGGGATTCATCTCTCTCACAACCGGACAGCACGGTGCCCTTGCAGGAGACAGCCCTGCCACAGCCTGTGTCACCAGTGAGCAGTGCCACAGGTAAGGGATTTTCCTTCTGATCTCCCCCCAGGCCTCTGGGGAAGGATGAGGAACCACAGATCTCCCCCCTCCTTGGACACTGCTGTGGTGCAGAACAGTCACTGATTCTCCAGCACGTTTGCCAGATGTTCCTTTCTGCTCAATCCAAACCGCATCCTTTTGAGGGCAAGGAGAGGCTCCCTGGCCCACTGCAGGTGATGCTGAACAGTAGGAGCCCCTTCTCTCCATAAAGGAAAGTTGCTGGGCTCATGGTCTGAGTTACTGCTGAACTCCCTGCAGCACCACTTGCAGAAGAGAGGAATTAAATTAACACTGGTTCTGAGTTACAGAAGTCAGGCTGCGTTTAGCTCTGACAGCCACTGCTGGAAAGGGGAATGGAAGCTGGGACACGTTGTGGGATAAGTCATGAAGGAAACTGAAAGATGCTCAGGGGAGCTGCAGGGTAAAGGCTCTCCCGTCCCTGAGCACACGAGACACAGAGTTGGGTTTAAATAATCATTAACTTTTATTTGATGTGGGCCACGTTAAGTGAACCCGGAGCGGCTGGTTCCTTCCTGGCAGCCGTCTCCTCTGGCTTGGTTTTGCTGCTTTTCCTTGTAACACACCGTGTTCTCCTTCATTCCCTAGGACAGTTGAGTGGGAAGCAGGTTCTGTCTGCAACGTCGGATGAGCGGGTAAAAGACGAGTTCAGTGACCTTTCTGAGGGGTGAGAGAAGAGTGGGTTTAACATAGCCTAAATGTCTTCTTTGCGAGTATGACAAACCCGCCTCAGAGAGCTCTTTCTCCACCAGTGACCCAGCCCTCGAGGCCCCTCGGAACCAGTGTTGGAGGCACAGAGCGGTGGGGATGGAGCTCGTGCTGCTGGGTTTTGCACAGTGGTGTGCGTGGTTTTGCATGCACATGTGCTCTCTGTGCTGGCCGCTTCCAGCAAACCTGGTCCCGTCTCATTCCCTGCCCTGGGGAAGGAACCATGTGAGGGCTTGCTCAGGCCTGGGTTGTGCTGCTCCAGCCCCTCAGAGCAATTCCCCTTCATGGCTGCTCCATGCTGGGGCTCCAGAAAAGCAGTCGGTGCGAGGGGTTGGCAGTTGAAGAGTGACTAAATGGGAGGTGGGAGGGACACTGACAGCTTAGCAGTCTTTATGATCAAAGAGTTGGCTAAATCCTTCAAATGCTGGCATTTAAAGTGAGGGTTGTAAATAACAGAACTGAGTCTGAAGTATGGCCTAGTGCACATTTATTTCAGCGTGTCATCTGACCCCATCAGCTGTCACATTAAAAGTGCCACAATAACTTATTGCCTGTTCCCTGGCTTCAGAATTAATTGCTTCTTGTATGGCTTAGGACTTAAAAGGAGAAAAAAGTAAAACTAAAACCTATGTGGTTGCTGTGCATGAGGTAGTACAGAATGACCTGCAGCTTAACCTGCACCAGACAATTATATTACATTTTGCTCTAGAAAATTACTTTCCCAGTATAGAAAATGGTGGCAACATCCCTCAACAATAAACTGATCTTTCAATAACAGCTGATTTTGTTCTCCTGACAGAGGTTCAATTATTCTTACAGAGATCTAGTCCTAAAAGAACCCGAATTTGCTATTTGCTGTGTGCACGGGTGCTGTATTTGCTTGGGGAGCTTATGGGGGAGGAGGACACGTGGAGGCTCGGCTGCCGTGCCGTGGGGGAGATGGATGTGCTGGGAACAGAGAACTCATGCTGCTGGTGCTGAAGTGCCAGGGTGGTGCTGTGTGGGTAAAGGGCATCTTCTTTCTCTCAGGGATTTCTTGAGTGACGATGAAAACGAGAAGAGAAACGTGCAGTCTTCAGATGACTCCTTTGAGCCCTACCCTGAGAAGAAGTAAGGGGCTTGTGGTGCGGTGAGCAGAGTGCTCTCTGGGTGAACGGGAGGGCTGGTGCCTGCTCTGTAATGGACTTGGCTCCGCCAATGCCACTGCGTTCCTTTGTGGCCTCTGTTCCCTGCAAGTTCATGCCTGGAGGCCACAGTCATGCCCAGTCCCTGTGTTCCATGAGCTCCCCACTGGGTCCAAGCTCATCCCTCAACTCCAGGCCTGGCACTGATTACCACAGCTCAGCTTGTGCGCATGTTCCTGCTTTGCCAGGGCAAGCATCGTTCATAGCTGACAGACCAGGGCTGACACCCAGGGACCATTAGGTGGGAGAATTAAAACCAAAATTAAGTATTAAACCATTGTCCTTGTTCCTTCTTGGAGGATTTCTAGCAAGAAAAGTGACAGTAAAGAAGTAAAGAAGGCAGAAGAGCCCAAAATAAGGAAGAAGCCAGGACCTAAGCCAGGCTGGAAAAAAAAGATCAAGTGTGAGAGGTAATAAGGAGTTGGGTGGCTGGGCAGTGCCCCCACTCAGCACGCTGGCTGATGGCAGGGCTCTGCTTTACAGGGAGGAGCTGCCGACCATCTACAAGTGTCCTTACCAGGGATGCACTGCTGTGTACAGGGGGGCCGACGGCATGAAGGTGAGTCAGGGTTTGCTCCTGTCCCAAACCTGATGCTTTCAGTACTGCAAAGCCACCTCCACATGAGGAGGGAGTCCCCAGTAGATTTAATTCACTGCCTCTCTATAAGCACTATAAGCAGTCTGCTGAAAGAAGCTTTTTTCTGTGCTCCCAAACATAATAGGGGTACTCTTCCTGGGCTGGAATTCTGCCACTGGCTCAGCAGCAGCCCTCAGCCCAAGCTCTACTGTGTTCCATTACAGCCCCTGCTGCCAGGGGTGGATTTGGGTCCAAGTGTCTGGTTTCTCAGTGAAGTAGTGCCAATGCACGAGCCTGCCAAGATGGTTTTTGAGGGATTCAAGCTTTTGGCTGCGGAAAGTGCTTAGAAGCCTTGTCCTTCCTTCACAGAAACACATCAAAGAGCACCACGAGGAGGTGCGGGAGAGGCCCTGTCCTCATCCAGGTTGCAACAAGGTGTTCATGATCGACCGGTACCTACAGCGTCATGTGAAGCTCATTCATACAGGTGCGTCACAGCCAGCAACAGCATCGCAAACACCCAACGCTTGATTGCACAAGGCTTGTAGGTGCTGTGGGAGGGTGCTGTGTGGGGTGTAGAACTGCCCGTAAACCTGGAACAAGGCATCGTGTGGGGGATGTGAGGCAGGGGGAGGAATTCAGGCTCCAGCAGTGAGTGTGGGCAGCTGCACGTGTGCTTTTCCCATAGTAGGAACTAAGCAGAATTGATTACTCTTTCCTGTTCTCCATTGCAGAGGTACGTAATTATATCTGTGATGAATGTGGGCAGACCTTTAAGCAACGCAAACACCTCTCGGTCCATCAGATGCGGCACTCGGGCGCAAAGCCCCTTCAGTAAGTGCACACCAACCCTGTGTTCATAGCTGAGAGAAGGGTAGTGAAGTTCTGCTGAGCCCTCACAGGCACTGAGCTTAGCCCGCAGTGATTCTGTGACACAAACCCTTCCTGTAGCTGGCAGTGTCCTGGCTGAATCACTTTAAATGTTCATCCTGTTTAAATGTTCCTGTTGCTGAGCAAGTATTGCATCTCCTTCTGATGCTGTTGCTGTTGTTCAGCAGGGGAGGGCTAAGCTACCACCAGCGAGCTGCAGGCCTGAGGAGAGGATTGTGTTGAGTGGTTGGGGTGGTTGTAGGAGACACTGTGAGGTTGTGGTTGTCTTGTGGGCTTGTTCAGCGTGACAGAGAGCTTCAGGCTCGGTGCTGAGCCCCTGCTTTGCCTTGCAGATGTGAGATCTGTGGCTTCCAGTGCAGGCAGCGAGCATCGCTCAAGTACCACATGACCAAACACAAAGCTGAGACAGAGCTGGAGTTTGCCTGTGACCAGTGCGGGAAGCGCTTCGAGAAGGCCCATAACCTTAATGTCCACATGTCCATGGTGCACCCTCTCATCCAGATTCAGGACAAAGCCAAGCCACTGGAGCCAGAGCCCATTCTCCTAAATACTTCAGGGACTTCGGAAAGCCAAGTGGTAAAGCCAGAAGTGACTGCACAGCAGGAGCCCACCTGAGGGGAACAAGGGAGCTTTCCCAGTCCAGTCCTATAGAAACCATATGGCAGAGCAGAGATTTTTAATCTACAGTTTAGTCTCCCAAAGAACTCGGTGGAATTAGCTTCAGCTTGCTCAGAAAAAGCTTGTTTTCATGCTGTGATCCTCCATGCTCACGTCTGATTCAGCAGTGTTGTACTAAGAGTCTGTCTAACCCCATGGGAGTGGATGTTTGGCAGCACCCCTTCGTGGTCCCCCTTTCTCCCCACGCACACAGTTGTAGAAGCAGAGTTTGCCACAACTGTTCCCTGCCTGCAGGAGCTGCTGCTGCCTGTACTGAAGTGCCCATGTGTGGCTCTAGGAGTACCTAGGACAGTGGAGTGAACTTTAAGCAGACATTTTTGTTCTGGATTAAAAAAAAAAAAAAATTCCCAAAGCAAGTCTAAACTGAAATTTGTAACCTACTTTTTATTGTAACAAGAGCTTCATGGTTATGCTTGTAATAAATTATTTACAAAGTAATTTGAAAGGAAGAGCAGTAGTGAGGAAGGTGGCACCTTGTCTGGCCCTTCAGCCATAGGCAGGGTGCTCTGCTGGGCCGTGCACTGCCTGCTGCCCTGCCTGTCCCTCAGAACAGGACCAGTTCTTCGTCCAGCTCCATGGCTGCAGTGGGCCTCAAGATGTGCAAGAGGGTGGCTCCCAGCTCTGCATCAAATTCTTCACAGGGGGCCAGTAGCTGGGGGAGAGGGTGAATAGTATTAGACCCACTCATGTTCCTCAAAGCAAGGCCAGAGCATCTTGCTGCTTCTCAAAAGTGCAGGCAGACGAGAGAAGCTGTTGCTGACTCACACAAGTAAGGTTTCCTGGCTGACTTGTGGGGAACTTCAACACCTGCCCCCTTGCTGTGCTTGATATTTCCCCCAAGACCAAGTGTTAAGCAGTGGGAGTGAGACCGCGGAAGGGCAGCATTTAAATGTGGCTGAGGAAGATGGAGCCTGCAGCCCGGGATAGTGAGGATGAGGCTATAGCAGTGGTTGAGCAGCAGGTGTCCTCCACTGCTCCCAAATGAGTTATGTAAACGGTGTGTGTCACAGGCTCAGCAGGCAGCACCAGCGCAGCATCAGCACCCAAGAAAAGCAGGTGAAAGAGGGGGGGAATCTCAACACACCGATTGTATGTTTCCAAAGCTTTGGGCAGGGCATTGTGGGATCACACCAAGCAGGAACCGCCGGGCTGTGGAGATCACCTCCAGGAGATCCCCCTGGAGAACATGGGGAAGAGACACAGTCAGTCAGGGCCAAGCACAATGTCACTTTGAGGTCTCAGTCCCTGCCTTCAGAAATGAAAAGAGGAACCAGTATGCCACACCAAGGGGCTGTTCACAAGTTAAGCAGATCAATAGAGCCACCCTGAGGTCCTGTAAAAGTAAGGCAGTTTTGGGCAGCAGCAGGGCATCAGCTTCTTTTATCCCCAAGGCCTGAGCAAGCTGCCTGCCTGCCAAAGCAGCTGCACAAGCTCCCTCGGCCTTGTACAGGAAGGTGGGAACAAGGGGGATGCTGCAAGTGGCAGGGGAAGGGGTAAGAGTAGGATCCATGGCTCTCTTTTTCAAGACAAAAAAAAGAGACTGAGCTTCACTCACATGCTCTGTGGGGTCTGGGCTCTGGCCCGCTTGATCAGGCTGGGGCAGGTCTTTCCCTTCCACAAAGAGCTGAAGCAGCTGGATGTAGAAATCAAGTGCCACGTACAGAAAAGTCTGTTCCCGAGTGAGCAGCTCCTGGTGAAAGCCTGGGGTGAGGCTAGACGTCACATGGCAGGTCTGGTTAGCACTGGTTCCACGATAGACAGAGCAAACACAGGGGGTGCCCTTTCTCTGGTTTACAAGTCCCACTCACTGTGTGCAGGGCCACCCCACTGCCGGAGCAGGAGGGCAGCCAGGGACACTCCTGTTCAGAGCACAAAGATGAACAGGAACTTCCAGCAAAAGATAGGTGGCTCCTTAAATATGAATCCTGCAGAGATCAGGTATTCCCTCCCACAGAGCTAAGGTAGGGAAGAGCTCAGCTCACCTACAGGCCAGTAGTAGTTACCCCTACGCCAGCTGCTGTACAGAGAAACCATCAGCCACATCCCCCCTCACAAACACCGCCTGAGCCCAGCAGGAGGTTACCTGTAGAATGCAAGAGGCAGGAGCCTGATGTGATGGTTTGAGGCTGCACTGCGAAGGACACAGTACTGCCTAGCATCTGCAGTGGACAAAAGAGAAGCATTAAGCATCTTTGATGATCCTCATGCCACTTTGCATGCTGCTATAGCAGCACAGGGGCAGCACAGTTTCTTTCCAGGCCACAATAAACACTAGTGACCAGTGAGAGAAGGAAGCTGTCCCCACTGAGGCTTTCTCTACCAGAAGGAACAATACTGAGTTTCAGTCACTCCTGATCATGAGATGGGTCATCAGACTGCAGGGTATTAGCAGGACATTCTCAGCTGTTACTGAAGCAAGTACTTTTTTGTGCTCTTAACAAAGGCCCACCTTTGTACACTGACTGATCAGAGACAGGACGTGCCTGTCCAGCACTGAAACTCTACCTTCCCATCCCTTGGCAGCAGGACTCACTCACCTTTCTCTGCTGAATGGAAGAGCAGTGGCCAGGATGCACCCCTCTCTTCCAGGCACTGCAAGATCTCCAGGGACCATTCCAGAGACATCTGAAAATCCACTCCTTCCTGGGCATCAGAAAGGACAGGTCTAGTTTGGCTTTAGATGCACCAAAGCAGAAAGGAACCACTCACAAGAAATTGCTCGCATGAAGAGTTCCATTAAAGGACCTTTAGGAATTTAGCCCATGTCCTTCCCCTCGCCTGGCAGCCTGGATTCCCCTGGGCAATCAGGCACCAAAGTAGCACAGTGCCTTCATCACCAAACAAGGCCACCACAGGGCTCAGTTGACAATGATTTGTGGAGGAGAGGAAGCAGCATCGATGAGCAACTGGCTCGTCCCCAGCACGCTTCCCAGTGGTGCTCGGCCTGGAGCTACTGCATGTCCTGCACCAACCCAGCCTGCTCCCCAGAGCAGGCTTTTTCACCTCTAACCTTTCTAGTGACAGCATGTCTTGGGATTGTGGGGTTGGGTTTTTATTTTGCATTAATTATTTTACTTGGAATAACCTCCCAGATGTTTCTTTCCTCACGACTCTTTCTCCGGACTCTCCCAAAGGCAGACTATGAGACCAACTGATTATGTTGCACTGGAATCTGCTCACTTATCCAGTCTATAGGTGACTACAAAAACGGCTGCACTTCAAAGCTGTGAAGACAGCAAAGGGACAGAAACGGGCATTCACAGGCAGGAGGGTGCTTAGGGCAGGCAGCTGCTGGAAGAAACCTGTCATTTTTGCACCTTCATTTAATAGAGTTAAATCATTTGGAAACTTAAGTTCCCCCGTACTGGTGACCCTTGCTCCTGTGAAACATCATGTACATTCCAGCCTTAGGAAAAACATCATCTAACAAATGTGAAATGTTACAAAAAAGAAAATATAGATAGGAGGTTCCTGCACTACCTGGGAGGTGTAAAGTCTGGACAGGGAACTGAAAATAGTAAGTCATTCAGGAAGAGAAATAAAAGCTACTGTAGTGAAAGGGAAGATAAGGTCAGTTACAGGGAAATGCAGGTTTAATCTGGTTGGAACAGAAGGCTTTCAGCAGGCCCTGTCTGGGACGTCACTGACCCCTTCCCTCTTGCAGAACAAGCTACCAGCCTCCACAGTACTGGTGCAAAGCATTTTTAGGCAGCAAACCAAGAAGATCAGACACATTTAGTGCCATGAGAATTCCCTCAGGGTTGAATTTACCTTTGGTGCTATTTTTGCTGAGATGAGATCCATGAGTGAGAAGAACAGTAGAGAAACAAGAAGCTGCAAGGAAAAGAGACTGCCTGTTAGTTGTATCCGTGGTGGTGACTCAGAACACGCATCTTTCCATTGGGAAATAACACTTCAATGAGTATGTTCCCAGGATGGACCTGGATGAACCGCAAGCACTGCTGTTCCTCCCAGGTGAAGGCAGTGTGTTTGGAGAGGACAGCCTGACATTGTTTGTCGCTTCTAAGGGTGTATTGCACACCCAGGTCCCTGTTCTCAAAGTCAGACAACAGATGACAACTTCTCCCAGTGAAGGGAAAGCTGAGTGAGCTACCACAGACATAAACCTGGAGGAGAGCTAGTGTTGGTCCACAGCCAGCATGCCACCAGCAGATGCAAGTGCATCGCAATCCTGTCCTGACATACACTGGTTATTGCTTTTCTGGATCCCTACTGCATAAATCAAAGGATGCAGTGGCTCTGTGATCCTGGAAAGTTAAAGTAACTTCTTTATTTATGCTGCTAATCCAGTTGTAAAGCTAACCCTCCTTTCTTATCTATGTCTGAGAAAAGAGGGGGCCAAACCAGACAGCACTTTCCATGCACAGCAGGTCTGTCTGCACATTCATAGTGGTCAGGGCAGGAAACATGGCAGTGAGAGACCTCTCCCTTCAGCTGAGAGCTTTCCAGAGGCACAGACTGCTGCACGTGGATGAATCAAACAAAAAGGAGAGGCACATGTGGAATAGTTGGGTTCCTTGGATTTAACCAAAGTGTCTCAGCCCCAAAAAGGTGGCTAATCCCATAACACTCCCATTTCTGACAGAGATTTGCCCCTTAAAGCTGCCACCTGAAGGGATGCAGCACCCAACACCAGTGCTGTGTACAGAACTAAGTCCCCACCACACAGAGATCTGCGCAGTCCCACAGGCACCAGAGCAGCAGTTGAGGGTGTGAGCTGGAGCCTGAACACCAGTGAGCCACTGGGACCCCCACTGTTCTCACTCTTCTGGCATCTTCCTCCTCTCTCAAGGCAGGTTTTTGAGGTGCAAGCTGCTGTTACTCCACATGTACCAAATGCTCACATAACTCAGTGACACCAGTTTCTGACTAGCAGCTTTTGGCTCTCAGCCAGTATAAACAGTAGAGGAGTCAATCCCATACCAAGAGGAACTGCTACCCTCACTGCTGCCCCAAGCAATAAATTGGAGAGTAAATAGTAAGACAGGTTCTGCTTCAACAGTGTTTGCCTGTGAATATCCTAGTGCAGTGACACTTCCCATATGGAGCTCTGGTCCCAGCTATCCCCTGGAAGATCAACAGACAGCACTGCAGGGCAGCAGCCCAGCTCCCTCCTCAGCAGGGCACTTCAGATAATTCCCATGCACTGAGGGCACAGAGCACGGAGAGGCATTTCCTGGAACAGACTTGGGAAAAGCCTCCAGAAATCTCTCCCTGGGATTCCCAGCATGTCTTTTGAGAGCCCTTGAAACATGTGCATTCCTGTCTCACAGACTTTCTGCATCTCCTTAATCTTCCAGCCAAGTTGCCTCAGCTAAAATCCACAGGGACTGCTCCTTTGTCAGAGGAAGAGGTGATCCTGGCATGCCATGGAGCTCTCAGTCTCTGCAGTGCTCTCTCCAGCTTCAGCTTTTAAAGTAGCTGCTTATTAGTGCTTCCTGGCTTCACAAAGGAGTCAATAATGAGTTAAAAGTTAAAGTTTGGAACAACTTTGCCTTTAGGATAAGTATTTAGCAAGTGGTAATTTACAGCTTCACTTTATCAACTAGCCATCAGCAAGATTTCACAACAGGGTTTATCAGGGGTACAAGCAGTAGCTGAGAAATGGTTGTCCTGAGATAAAGACATTCTACTTCTAGTATTCAAGTGCTGGGAACAGCAGACACTTAAAATGTGCCCAGTCTTGCCTGTTGTCTGTCAGTCCCCAGCCTTTTCAGTGCCTCTCTCTCTTGTCCACGTGGTGATTGCTGCTGAACAGCACAATGGAGGAAGGCTGCTGAAATCCAAGGAGGCTTAGAGGGAGGGAAGACCACTCCTGAAGAAAGGAAGCTAGGAAACAAAACCAGCATGTCATGAGTTAGGAGGAAAACAAAGCAGGGGGGAAATCAGCTTTGAAGGAGGAGGAAATCAGGGGCTTGGGCAAAGGTATAAGTTTGTGGCAAAAAATTCTTCTAACTTATTTCCCCTGCAGTTGGATGCTACATAAGAGACAATTAAAAAAAAAATAAAAGCCCAGAAGCAGGAGGAAGCATGCTAGAATATCTTATCAGAGGTTGGACAGGTTGTTAACTGTACACTCTACTATGCAAGCGATTGTCACTTGCAATAACCTGCAAGGAGATTCTTATACTGAATTCCCAGCTTTTGGAGAAAAGTATCAGTCTGCTGAATAGACAGCAGAACATCTAAAGAAGGAAGCATACAGCAGAGAAGCATTGGGTAGCTTCAGGAGACCAGAGATTCACCAAATCAGGGGGCAAAGGGTGCGGCAGCTTAAGCAAATGACTCAACACTGTGCTAAAGGCTATTTCCAGTGTTTCTCTAACAAGGACTCTGCCTTCCAGTCTCCTCTAAAAAGATTCTTTTCCTTATGGTAAAACACTCTAACCCATATTACACAGAAGGCCGGACTAAATAATTATAATGACCAATTTTGAGTTTAAACTCTACAAAAGAATCTGTATATAGCTGTCCTATTAGCCTCAGTCCACATTAGCATCTCATACAGCCTGCTGAAATCCAGCCTGGCTCAGAGAACAGGCCTCCTGGGTGCCCATACCTCAGACAGCAGTTTCTCCTGCTGCAGATCCACACTCAGTTCCTCATACACACCTGGTAGCTGAGGACTTCAGTTCCCTCAGTCTTTCCAGTTCTTCTGCAAGTGGAACTCCAAAGAGTCTTTTCCACTCACAGCAAAGTACTGGCTCCAGCTTTGGCCACCAAAGCTAGGGAGACAGACAAACCAGCAGCGTTAGTGGTGGTGTACTCAGTAGTTGTCTGCAATTAGGTATGCATGCTACCTCAGCCAGGTATTTGGGATGGACATCCCCTCCCCTTACTGAAAAAGTCCAAACTATACATTCACACATAAGAACCATGAGAAGTTTCACATCCTGGAAATGTGAAGAGGGTCATAGGTGACCATCATACCATGGTGCTCTGAAACTCCTGCAGCAGGACCAGTCATAGAATCCTAGAATGGTTTGGGTTGGAAGAGATCTTAAAGCTCATCCAGTCCCAGCTCCCTTCCACGGGCAGGGACCCCTTCCACTAGAGCAGTTTGCTCCAAGCCCCATTCAACCTGGCCTTGAACACTGCCAGGGATGGGGCAGCCACAGCTTCTCTGGGCACCCTGGGCCAGCGCCTCAGCACCCTCACAGTGAATAGTCTGCGCTTTATGGACTTTTTGGTTGCTTGGCATGTAACAATCAGCCGCCTTCATTGTGCATCTGAAACCCAGACAAGTCTCCCGGCTTCTCTTAAACAGCCTCTGTTCCTCTTGTATAGTGATGCTCCAAAACCAAGCCTGAAAGCCCAGAGCTGGAATCAGAGATACAAAGGTACAAAAACACTCCACAATTTCCCAAAGGCATTAAGAATTTCCCCACATGCACTTCACAGCTTGCATTAAATGAAGTTTAAGACAAGTGCTCTAAACTGGTACTTATTTAGCAATGAAATAAGAACAGTTACCGCTGCAGACAAAAGCACAATGGGACACTTGGTTTGACACGCTGTTAGAACATCATTGACTGCTTCTGCAAATTTACTGCAGCCCAAGCTGGCATTAAGCAGGCCCTGGAAAGGGATAAATTACATGATGACTACACACATATGTTTCTGTGCTGCTTTGAAGTGTCTCACCAAGCTGTGTGCAAACTAATCAAAGGTAACTGTAGGGGTCAGCATGGCCCAGCAAAAGAAATGTGTTACCAACAACTTCTCCTCCCCCCATCAGCTTTGGTGTGTTGTATTAGAATTAACCTCTACCATTACTGTCTCCTATTACTTCTCTGCATTTTCTTGGATTACTGCTTTTCTTTTTGGAATTTACAACAATGATTCTCAAAACAAGAGTATAAATAAGACATCTCATTGCCAAGAATATCATAATCCGTTATCTGGTGAAGAAACTACTCTGGTTAGCAGGGATACTGGAACAGAATGACAAAAGCAGCAGTTACCCTAAAGAAGTGAGAAGTGATGTCATAGGAGAGTGCATACCCTCTGGAACAGACATTCTTCTGTGGGGAGAGGAAAAAAAAAAGAATCATTCCATCCCTTTTGAATTACGATTTTCTTTGACTATTTTGGGTGTCTGGCCCAAAAGGACTCAGCACAAAATCACCCTGTGAGATCCTGAGCATCAATTCAGACTGTAGTAATTTCATTTCTACATAAGCAACACCACTGACTAGGTGGCGCTTTACAGTCCAGCACCAGGAAGCAAATCAGACAGCCCTGCTCACCATTCATGGATGGCAGAAGCAGTTTGATTAAGTCTTGGAATTAACGCAGATTTTTGGCTGTGGCTAACATGACAGTGCAGCAGGGCTTGAAAAGGCCAGTCAGGATGAATAAACAGAAAGGATAGCTATCCTCAGAGCACAAAACAGTGCCTTGGGGGACCCACAGGTCAGCTGATCTCCCAGGAAGCTGCAGAGATCTGCTTATCCTCCTGTGTTATGTATACTAGAGAAACATTTGACAGCTGACACACAAGACAGCATCCCCCAGGCTGCTGCATGCATGTGCACACCACAGACATACACTGTCATGAACAACACAACTGGAAAGAACACTTACCACTCAAGAACTGGCCAAGCCACCACCAGGCTACTCTGTGATCACTCACTGGTGGTTCTGCTTCTGGACTGTGCATTCCCAGATCCAACTACTGCTATGCTGGCTGGCTCCACCCTAGATTTGCCTACACTATTTCCCAAGGATTCTCTCGCCATAGCATAAAATGTCACCACAATTCCAAATGAACAAACCCAAAAGTCATCATCCTACAGCAAAGTGCTGAGAGGAACCCTGCAGAGCTAGGGGGTGTGAAGTCTTGAGCTCAATGAGTTGAATGTCCCTGTGATCTAAGTTAAGGTTGTTCCAAGTTTAGCTGCATTTTAACTCCTGTCCTAAACCCAAGTTTAAGGTCTTAATCTAAAGCCAAAAAGAAATTACTGTTGGGATAATGACACATACCAGCTCTGAGTTTACAAAACGGAAAAAGTCTTCACAGTCCAACACTGTTTTCTTTCCTTTTTGACATGTCATGATCAGAGTGGATGCAGGGAGCCCCACCAGGATCCTTACACAGGGATAAACAAAAAAAACCTGAGATTACCATGAAGAAAAGAATCAGACTCCATGCTCTCAGAACATGTCTTCGATATTGAAGGAAGTTTGAGAGATGTCAAATGTGAGAGATCTCAAACACATAGACAGAAACTGCACAAGGAATTTCTCCCATAGGCAAGAATCCCCACTGCATTTCCATGATATACACACAACTTCCAAAGATACCAGCAATGACTCAAAAATGGACATGCACACCTAGCTGACAGCAGCAAATAGAGTAATTTAACAACAGTTACAAATGGTTGCATGAAGAATGGCTGTAAACTTTGTCCATGAAGGCATGTGGGTCTTTGAAATCCAGTCTACTGGCAGGGCCAACTAAAGCCTAAGACAGCAAGACACAGTTAATTCACATGGGTACCAGGGAATAAGTATCTCTTGCACAATTGTTACCATGACAATAGTGTCCTCACTTGCAGTGCAATCAGAGGAGGGACTACTCAACTGCACTAGAATTCCTTTGAAAAGCAGTTTTGTTCAAGATATTCCCAGCCATTCAGACCTGCATTTACCTTCTGTGCAGCAGCAGCTCCTGCTGCCTCCATAACTGCTCACCCAAAGCAGAGCCAGGTTTTCTGTCTTTCAGTCTTTCCTGGAGAATCTCCAACAGGAAGTGCCTGGTGCAGCCAGAAAGCAACCTCTGCCTACACCCCAGCTCCAGCACCATCTCCTGAATAGGGAGATGGGTTAAAAACAAAAATCAGTGTTTGCCAGGACTGTACACTAGTTTGCATTCAGACTCTCTGCGTTTCGCTGAAGTAAGACAAGGAGATCAATAAGAAAAATCTCCCCCTCTCAGTTTCCATGCTACTGCTGACATGGAGAACTGAATGTCAGCCTTATGTACACTAAGGTATTATGAAATAATTTTTGACTTTGATGGGTCAAAAATCAAGGAGTGAATGTATAGATACATGGAGTCTGAAATCACCTGCAGCTTGCAGAAGATACCAGGATTGAGAGCTGTCTTTGACCGGCCACAGGTACCCAGGTCCAACCTGAAATTAAGACACACCAGGTAACTAACCTTGTTAGCCCAGCAGGATAACACCATTCAAATAAAGTCAAATAGCTTCAGATGAACATAAAGCTCTAACATTAATGTTCCTTAAACAAGCTGTAGGTGAGACAGCAACTCTCCTCTAAACCTCTCATTTTCCAGCTTCAGCCACTTCCTCGGGGCACTGGTGCTTGTCTGGCCAAACAGCCTGAATACAAATTCAGCATAAAGTCAGCCTAGGGACTTTTGTGACTGCAACCCCAGACCTGTCACCCAAAACAAGATTCTTATGCGAAGACTGTCGAGTCCTGCAGGGCCACCTCCCAGCTTTCACTCCCAACCAGACCTGTGAGAAGAGAATTGTTTCCACAGCCCCATGTGAGGCACAAGCTCACAGTTCCTAGCTTGCATGGTCATTAGCAGAACCATTGCTTCTGCAGAAATGCAAGTCATGATGCAGAATACCTTTGTGAGGAATCCAGAATGGTATTGATAATAATGCCACATGCCTTCTCCAGGTCTCCATCGCAGCCACCAGAAGAAGAAGGTGCAGGAAGATACCATTGATAGACGGCCCAATAATGGAAATCCTGCCTGCAGTATCAAAAAGGAAAAGACAGAAAATCTTCTCACAGATTAGATTTTAATAGTGGCCTTTCCTTGGTGTAAAAGGAAGCTCACACAACAAGTGGAATGACAGATAAAAGCACCCATACAAGTACAGATAGAAAAGTCATCCATCCAACACCACATGTCCTGATGTCAGTCATCTCTTGCTTCTGGAAACAGGGAGGTTTTGTGAAAAGTTATTTGGAAGGACTGCATGTGCAGGCCAGAGCTTATCTGGGTAAACTTCTTCAGTTAAACATGCCTCTTTCTAGCATTGCTGCAACTCTGGACAAAGCATAGTAGTCAACAGGCATTTCTGCCCCACAACAGCTGGTTTATTTACTTCTTGATCTTCAGTACTTTTTCCTCATACGGATGGGAAAGACTCTTGAGCTATTTATTCCCTCTTCAACAGAGCCCCTCTGCACTTACCTTTCTGAAGCAGAGAGAATATCCTTTTCAGAGTACACTTCCAGCTCCAATAGCAGCCACTCTCTGAAAGACAACTGGGAAAAGCAATGAGTGAGGTAAGAGGGCAGACCAGCAAGGCAACTTGTGCAGAACAGCCACCTTCTTCCCAACATAAAACCCACCTTCCCCCACCCTCAGACACAATCCTACACAGGTTAAGAGAGATGAGACAGGAAACATCAACTAAAAGTTCTTGCACTATTTCCCTTGCAAGAAATCTAAACTAAAACCCCACTGGCATTAAAAATTTACTGAGAGCAAGCCTATAAAACATCTCACACACACCCACACCCACCCACCCCTCTGACATTTCTGAACATGCTCATCGTGTCAAAGTCTAGATACCAGAATGAACACATGTTATTAGAAATAAATGCTAAAATGAACAAAGCACCATAGTCAGACAGACTGGTACGAGCATCAAAGAAAGGTTTTAATGCAAAGCTATTTTAGCCGCATACATCAAGCTAGCCAAGCACAAGGAGTCATTCTAGTAACATGACAAATTCCTCTGCACAAAGACAAACTGGTTTTATGTGAACCAGGTTAAAAAACGAAATCCTGTCCAAGGGTGGTATAAAGAGAGTAGCTGTGATTTAAACCTGCTTCTCAGCAAGGCAGAGCCAAACAATCAGAGAAACACAGGTGGTTCAGGAGAACATTGACATTTAGACAAAGCACCAAAAAAAGGCAAGTATTTTCAGTTATTTGACTCACCATCACTTCATAGCCTGTGCACAGCAGGGAGCTGAGACTATGGACGGGTCTCTTCTCTACACTTCCTGACCATTTTCTCACTATATACAGTATAACTTGTCAAGCTCTCTGCTTTCACAATAAGCAGGACAAAAAACCTGACTCTAATTTTCTATTTCTACCTTACCATCACCACCAAAACTTACAAATAACACTGAGCACGTGACAGCTTCAGCAGCCAGACCAACTTTTAGGCATTAAGTTTTTACAAGCAGCTTTTTATCGCCAATAAGTAAATTGCAAAGGGCAGATCTGAAAAATGAGAATTACAGTGTGAACTGAAGTCATGGAAAATATTTATACCTGGAATGCTTTTTCCTTCAAGAGCTCTTGAAAGCGTGCTTGTTTCCATAAACAGAGGCTGGCTCTTCTGTAGTTCAGAGAGGTATGTGACAGGGTATTCCAGAGTAGGTCAGTTTTTTCCTCCTTGCACAGGATTCCCCGAGCTTCCAAGCTCAGCCGTGGCACTATGTACTGCAGCTGAAACAAAGGCACAGACCCCTGCACATTTGCATCACAAAAAAAAGGCCCAGTGCAACCTCTATTTGTGTGACATTGCCAAACAAGCAAATACACAAAATGGTAAGATGAGAGGATACCAAGATACATTTTTATATAGTTTTCTTCGTACGAGTTAGAGTTGCACAGGAGTCTGCAGCAGGAAATTGAACTGAGTCTGATCATTCTCATAAGTAAAACCTTTTTCTTTTACCTTTTTAACAAGGCTAGGAGGAAGCAAGGCACACAAATCCTCATGACAGCAGGATGAAAACTTGCACATAAAGTAAGACACTGCTGCAGTGCAAAACCTGAGAGAGAAAAAGAACAAACTCCATTATCTGGTTGGTTCAATCGTACCTTTTCCCACTCAAAGTCCAAAGTCAAAATAAAGTGTATTAAAAAAGCTTTTAACCTATTTGCTTTTGAGAGCACTTCATGTGCTCTCAAGCATCCCTCCTGTGGCAAATCTACACCAGGGAAGCAAGGACATGTGGTGGAGGCATGACCTCACCTCATGCAGAAGGCAAACGATTCTTCCGTCCTGCACTCTAGCAAGCAGTTCCAGAACTCAGCAAGGGAAAGGAGCTTTGCAGGAACAGGCTGAGAAATCCCAAAATTGACTTGCACTTCAGGAATTAGAGCTCTGGATTCACTTAAGTGGACCACAAAAGCTGCTAGTCCTAAAATATGAGCATTACCCAGGGAAGGACCCTGCAATCCAAACATAAGTGAAGAACTGGAGAGACATATATTTAGTTTGTAACAAAACCACCTTTCTCAGAGAAAAAAAAAATCAGAATTAATCAAGTAGCAGAACATATACTTCTGCCCATTGACTGATTAATGCAGCAGTATCAATTTAGCAGACGAGAGGCACCAATTACATCAAACATGTTCTTCCTTCCTTGAAATTGTGCAGCTTAGGTCAACCTGCAGCAAAATTTGGATGTTTCTGTGACACAGTAACTTGAAGAAACTAGCTGTAAATTCAGCCCAGCAGAAGTGAAGATTGTCAAGGCTTTTAGCTTCTATGACATTTTATCATGCTTTTAGTCTGACCTCTGCAATATCATAGAGTAAAGGAAATTAAACCAACAGTTCCTGAGAAGCTACACACTGCTGCACCCCAGATTTGGGGTATTTTTAAAAGGGGTGTACAACTGTGTTATTCAGTGTGGAAGCTCAGGAACTAAGTGTTCTACTAGTTTTCTTTTGGCTTGTTCATATACTTCCTTATTTTAGCTGCTGTTAAAATGTATCTCAGAATACATTAACCTTCTAACCTATGTATTTCTGCAGAAGAACATTCATCTCACACTCCTGAGAGCAAGCTCATGCTACTGGACCAAAATGAAGGTTTTGTGGAAGTTTGAACACTAGTGAAGTCCCTCCAGGGTGTAGTCCAGACAGGTACATGCCCCACAGCACAGGAAATGGAGGCAGGATAGCCTTTAGCACACTACAACCGTATTATTCTTGGCTGGAAAACTAACCTGATGATAAATAAGCTGGCAGAGCCTGCCCAGAAGCGAAGGTAAGAGATTCCTGTGTCCACACATCATCTTCACAAACAAGGAGAGACATGGTCCCTGCCTGCAGAAGGGAAAACCCACATGCTGATTTTACTGCTGCTTTTTATCCCCAGTACAGGAAGAGGTATTTAAAAATACTTAAACACAGTGACCTGAGCCGTGCTTGTAAATACAGGATAATTATCATTCTGTCTAAGGGTTCAAAGAAGTGTCCCTTTTGGAGTATCTGAGCAGAGGACCCCTAAAAAGACATGAACACTACCAGTGCCTAATATAGTCAAATAGGTGTTCTGAGATAACAAGGAGAGGTGAAAGCTGCCTGGAGCACAGCCAGCTTTTTTCACACAGAGCACAAGGTAAACAGAGGCAGAGCAATAAATGGGATCCAAAAAACAAAGCAACAGGAAAAAGGAATTAGTATGGCAAGGTCCTGTTGCAAATCAGGGGAAGGGACTTTCCCAGCCAGCTGACAAAACCCAGCACATCCTCAGAGGAGATGGGATAGGGAGTTGGGTTTAGAAACAATTTGCTGGGATGCCCTTGCTTAGCTACTTTTAAGAACAGGTTTTTGATACAGATCCACTTGCTCCAGGTCAAAACAAGTTGAATGAGGGAAAGATGCACCAGTTGCCACAGCACGCTGCACTCCAGAGGGGCAGGCACCTAGCTCAGTGCCACTGGCAGCTGTGCTTGCAGGCAGCTTGTCAGCACATTGTTGTTTCCCAACAAAGCCATCTTCCACTGAAATGTTGACCAGACCACAATGTTTACAACTTCTGTTACATCAAGGAAAGAGGTAGCTATTAACAGAGTCCATCCAGAGGCAGTGGAGTGCTGCCTCTCCCTCCCCATACAAGCCAGAATCAAACTGAGTCACTTCCAGGGGGAAGACGAGATGAGAGGTAAAGAGAAGGTGTACTATGCTCTTCCTGTGCCTGCAGTGTTAGGCTTTATGCCTCACTCATTTCGTATTACATATGGCATTAGGAATGAAGGGTGAACCTGCCAAAAAGACACCCCAAAGACAGATCAGTACTCGCTGTCAGAAGACAAGCATTCGCCACCCCTGATCTCTAGAGTCAGCCAGCAAGTAATTCCTGGACAAAAGGAATTTGCTTCATTCCCCATCCTCCATGACTGAGCTGAAAACACCAACCTGAACACATAAGGTTAGTAGAGAGTTTTTATACATTGTCACAGAGCAAAACGCAGAGCCAAAGGCCACCTTTTTCTGAAGGGATCAGTAACAAAAGAGGGGAAATATGTTATGTTTACACATATACATCAAAGCACATTAGTTCTTAGATTACAGAGCCTCAGAATAAAGCAGCCTGCAACTGCCAGCCTGGCACAGTGAGTATGAACAAGCAGGAGTCTCTCCTCACCCCCGGACAAGTTTTGGAATTCTAGTGCACTAACCACTTCTGCTTTCTCTACTCTTTAATCTGCATCTTACCTGTCAGGAGAGTTAAAGTAGGAAGCAGCGATTAGGTTTTGGCAGAATGATGTCAGCAGAAGATCGACAACCTGGAATTGGAACCACATTGCTAATTCCTACTTGTTGGGCTGGATATCTAGATCTCGTTTTTTGCTGTGTATATGTTTCCCAACATTAAAACAAGGAGACAAATCAGTTAATGACATGGGCTACAAGTTGTACAGATCCACTGACACTAAGAGATGGAGAATTAAGCCAGTAACAACTCAGGAATGATCCCAGCACACAACAGAGACAAGCTTGGTAGGGAAAGCCCAGCCCATTACAGGACTGCTCTGACAGAATCTGTCTTCAGATCTTGTCACCAGTCATCCAACAACATCCAGGAGGCAGAAAGAAATGAACAGTTTGTGTTGGGCAGGACAAGGTAGACCAAAGGAGAAATGTACTTCCTGTTCTCCACAGACAAAGCAGCCTTTCACACAGTACTACCCCGATGCATTTTTACCCACCCAGCCCCTCATTTCTCACCCCAGCAAACACTGTACTCACACTCTGATGGCAGGCCTCCAGCCTGGGAGCAGAAATGTCAATTTGGATTGGAGAATGCAAAGCAGCAGCTTCACTCTCATCACCGCTGTGACAAAAGACTCTTGCCAGTCTGTCAGAAACCACTGCAATCTGTGCTAACACATCTGCAGGAAGGTTAACAGGAGGAGAGCAGAACCAGGACAGAAAGCATAAAAGATTTACAATTCCACATAGCAGGACGAAGAACAAGTGATATATATATTCTACTTGAGTACACTACTAAAAGCTTTAATGAGGAAAAAAAAAAAAAAAGTTTAAATGGAACACAGTGATCATTGCCTTTATTTTAGAAGGAAGCGCTATTTTTCCCCTGGTACTATTACCGAGACACGTTGAGAATAGTTTTTTACAACAGAAAGGAAACAGCCTTCAAAAGGGGACCCAGGTCACCAGGCGAGACCCAGGAACAGGGCTGCCTGCCTTAGCAAAGATCAGTGTGGTACCAAGTACTTTTGGTACCAAGTATCACCACAGAGATCTGAAGTTCTGAACTCAAGCATGGAAACAGATCAGACATTAATATATATATAGATATATTCATAGCTGGCAGGATTATGCAGATCTGAAAGATTACCATCTTCAGGTGCCAGTGGCAAGTAACTACTGCTATTGCTTTGGCTATCATTAGCCACATTTTATTAATGCAGCTTTTAACAGTCAGTTATGGGTAGTTGCAACTTGCCTTCCCGCATACCTTGATGCTTAGCCTGCTCCACAATCAGCACTCTTAGTTCAGCTAGGTCAGCCTTCAGCTGCTCCACAGGCTCTTTGGAATGGCTGGTCCCTACTTGAGATCCATCTAGACAAGCAAGAGAGAAATGCAACACATTACCCTCACCTTTGTGCATTCTATCAGCTCATAAAATGCATTCACCAACCTCTGCATATATTTTCTATAAAAACAGTAACTACTTTTCTACAAGGTACAACAGATCCCCAAACTGTCAATCTGCCACATAAACAGCTTTGGTTTCACATTCAAAATGCGCTATTTGATTAATCATTTATGAGCTTATGCCTAGTTGCAGACAGGAAATTAGCTCTTAAAGGCAAGAGATAAAAGAGTTCTCCTTTCAGAGTTTTTTCCTACTTGCTTTAGTGCTCTGCCCCTTGCAGAAACATTTACTGTCCTCAAACAACTGGAACCAGTCTCAAAATTCAGAGACAGCGTGAATACTACATCATCAGCGTCTCCTCATGCAACATCTCCAGATGCTACATGTTCCTCTGTTCTGTTTTTTGTTTAAAAGAAGAATTAAAAGGAAATTCCTTTTACCACTAGAAAGAGAGTGCCACCAGCAACAAGCTGCCACAAGCACAGCCCCAAAAACCACCCATACAGTTGGTTAGGCAGGAGCAGCATCTTGTGCATGGGTCAGAAATAACTTGGCACTGAACATGAGAAGTAACAAAGGTTAAAATTAATACTCATTATAAACACACTGCAAGGTAACAAGGATTCTGCTGAGTCACCTTTAGGTGCAAGAGGGAGCACTAATGAATAGCACAGGCTTAGAGCTGACTAAAACTCGATCCTGCCCTAAATCCAGCCTCTGTGCAAGAGCCCTACGGACGGGATCAGGATGTAGGGGTCGGGAGGGGACACAGATGAGGATGCAGCACCACTAGAGGTCACTGGCAATTCAAAGCCTCTTGCCAAGCCCTGGCTGCCCGTTGGGATCCTGCTGATCCCAACCCAGCATGTCAGATCCTTCATCCCTGCCGGTTGCTAGGACAACCTCAGCAGCCCGATTGCTGCACATCTGCAGTGCCCAGGACTGCTTTGTCATGCCTCCCCAGCATCTCCAGAGAGCTTCAAAGGCCCCAAGTGCCCTAAGAAGGACTCAATTACAGATTCTGTGTAAACAGAGCTCACTTATCGCCACTACACTCTGGCCACACTCTCTGCTTACCAGCCTGACCTTTCCATTTCTATAAACGTGTGGTGAGGATATCACCCATTTAAGATGCATCTGAAATGCCCACTTGCTGAAAGAGACAATAGGGCTCATTAAATACCTATTACACTGATACACACTGCATCAGTAATGTGGATACAGTGAAGGGACCTGAAATTAGCAGGGCCCTCCCACCCAAACACATGTAAACTATGGGCTGCAATCCCTGTCCCACTGGCTCTGTTCCTATCCCCTCCTGCTTCCCCAGAGCTCCGTCAGGCACAGTAATCCATTCTTAAAAGAGCACCACAATGAGTTGAGACAGTGCCATTACGCAAGGGATCAACACAGCAGGTTCACACCCCGGGCTAGCCAGAGCCGAGGAGCATTCAAGCTGCAAATGCTGATTCATGGAGATGTCTCTGAGGTAGATTTAAATCAGCGAGCTCAGGCATTGTTTGCAGCCACAGCACAGAGCTCAACAATCCCACCCAAGCAGGATAGGCAGACAGTCATTATAAGAGTAACTCCTTAATACCTTAGTAAGACATAAAGAACATACACATATTTATGTGCAGATTAAAGGCCTCATCAGCTGTAAATTCTTGAAAATTTTCAATTCAGGAGAGCATCAATGGAAAAATTCACTTTTCTTCAAACTGACCCAGAAGTAAATGTTCTACTTTTTACCTTGTAACATTTTCTTTTTCATAGCATTACAGGCTTGCATGTATGTTGAGTACAAGTTGGAGGGTATTTTATCGGCTCTGTAACAAAACAGAAAAAGCAAATACATTCATTATACCACATAACCACGCTCATACTCCAGATTTATTAAGTGTAAGCCCAAATAACAGCTGTGCTATGAAATGTAATTAGAGGCTCCTAGGCATGGAGAGCATCTGAACCATTTTTTCGTCATCATCTGACACAAGGGCAAGAAATCTATACCTAAGGCTTTCACAGCAAGTATTATACACATGTAACACACACTACACAAAACCAATACTATATACATTATTAACACATGTATTGATACCCATTCCATATATTACGCGTCTAAGATCACATGAGAGTAAGTTGTGACATGCAGGATTCACACATCTAAAAGACTGATGTGATGGAGGCCAAAGTTTGACCTCTCATGCTTGCTGGGCAGGCAGGCAGTATTAAAAACATATTACGTGAGGCTCCCCAGAACCCAGCTGCTTCTCTCACAACTTTAAACAATGATCCAGTCTTTAATTTTAGAGCCAGACTAGAATGACGAGGCAGGACCAAATGCCTCATCTGTAGGCAGTGTCACGAACATTTTCTCTTCATGATAGGTTACAGGGGAATTACTGGATTTAAAATAAAGCTGCTTCTGCAATGCAGAAAAGCACTTCTGAACATGCATGTAGGACAAGCCTGAGTTCTGAGAGGGGCAGTGTTCTCCTGGGGTGCCTCAAGAGCAGCTCATAAAGCATTAACAGACATTTCAGTTTCATCTTCCACTTCTCCAATATCTTTCCCAAAAAGCCCCCCTTTATCAAAAAAGAGGGGCTCATCTTCCTCATCAAATTTTATATTCAGCAGTATCCTCCAAAGTCTGCATAAAAACATACCCTGCCTGCAGCCAGAGGGCTGCCTGGGACTCCTAGTTAATGGTTTCACAGTGGCTAGAGGCCTAACTACAGAACTGAAGACATTCACCTGTACAAATAGACTACTCCCTTCACAACTCAACTTGCACACCATGAGCCTGGCCATGAAGCCCTGCCAAGAGGGCTAGCCAGGGCTCAGCCTTCTGCAAACAAGGATCAAAGCCTCCAATAATCTGATGTGAAGATAAATGTTCTGACAAGAAAAGTCCAGAAGCACAGAAAGTTACACTGGGCAATCACAATACCTCTTTAAAGAATCTATAAAAGCCATGCGCACATCTGGGGTTTTAGGGAGCTGCAAAAGAAAAAGAGGCAGGTTAGGTACAAACTACACACTACACACATCTAAATGGGAGGATCAAAAAAGAGAAGCCAAAAGCAAATACTAACCACGTGTGGCCTGAGCAAAGCAGGAAGGAACCGGGAAGTATAATATCGTCGCCTGAAAATACTGAGACAGAAAATAAATAAAGCAAAATATTAACCATGCCAAAGCTGTGCAGTGCCATCTCATTACCACAACAGTTTATTTGGCTCCTCCAAACAAGAAATATTCATGTTGCCATGAATAACCACAGACAAATCAAGCTCAGATTAGCCAACAGTTATTAATTTCTTTAATTTTTATTTATTATCACATTTGTGGATTTTTCCAGTTGTGTACATGCTTTTTCACTCTCTACACAAATAACCTCTATTTAGATGACTACTGAGGAAGGGAACAACATGTGAAGAACTTCCCAAAACCTCCTTTGCCCATATCCTCCATTTTTCTTGTTTTCTTATTTTGATTTCGACTTGGCTTTTATTATTATTAGCATCATCATCATTATTATTGTCACCATTATCATCACTATTACTGCAGCTAAAACCCAGAAGAGTTGGAAAGCACGTGGTACCTGGCTTCTATCACAGATGTTGGGATCTTCTTTGTGTTTTCAAATATCTGAAGGGCCTTTTCAACATCATGAAGCGCCTGGCCCTGGGGCTGGCTCACACAAGTAACACGGAAAGAAAGATGTTGTGAGAAATCAAGGATGACAATACTTTCCCTGCTTGTTCTTCCAGAGTCAGCAACAGTCATCTGTGCTGGGAAGTGACTGAACAAACACAACAGAATAACAAGAACTACCTGATATGCAGAGTAAAACTGCAGGATGGAGGAGCAGAGCCTGAACCATCAGCCTGCCTCATTAAGGCTGTAACAGCTATTCTGGGTCAGCTCAAAGGTCCATATAGCTCTGTACACACATCTGACAGCAACTACAGCTGATACTCCTGCTTAACATCACATCATATATCCAGTTGCACCCCATCAGGAACAGTATCTTTTCTGCTCCAGGTCTGGCTTATTTTATTCTATTTTGGTTTGTACACTTAGAATTAAACCCCAGCCCATGTTACTGCACTCAGAGGGACTGTCATCCCTGGTTTCTCTTGTCTGAGCTGTAAGTAAGCTTAAGACTACAACAACCTGTGCCAGTTTCTCAACTGACAAACATATCAGACTTGGAAGAAATGACATTAAATCTTCATTTACAACTTGCAGTTCATCACAGGACTAGATTTAATTGCAGTACACCCAGCTACTCCATTGCCAGCCTGTATGTCACGTACTGCAGTTGACTGACTGTATAAATGAGGCCCCTAGTCTACCATACTTGTGATCAAAATATAGGAAGGGACACTAAAGGCAAATTCTTCCTTATCAATTACTGTTATTACCCAAAACTTATCACAAACCACAGCACAAAACTGCAGAGTCCCTCCCCGAGTCCCCTTTGAGTATGACCACCTTGATAAAACACTAAAAAGATATATCTATACTGAAAACAAGATACATAGGTAGGTAGGTAGATAGATAGATAGATAGGATAGATAAAATGCTTTACTATGTGATCAAATCATATGGAGCAAATCCCTCGAAGGAGATGCTACCAAATCTGAGGAGAATCTGCATATTTATGGCCACTAACCCATCTTAAATCTGGAGAAGATTTGGCAGCGTGCTTAAACTTGGTAGGAATGGCAGAGAGGTTGATAGCCTAAACTCTTTCCCAGAAGAGGGGCATGACTGATGAGAAAACTGTTAGCTACACCAGCAGTACCTGCACAGACTCATCTGTGGATGATAAGTCTTCGTAGAGCCCCATATCTTCTATAGCAACCTATGTGAGGTTACAGAGATACACATGGTCACAACACAACTCGTATTTTAACAGATCCAGGAAGAAGTATTTGAAAAGAGACAATTTTGATTGACCTTGAGGTCATCCAGTCTGGTTTTAGCCAGAGTGATGTACTCCAAGAGAACAGACCGATGTTTTGTTGGCACAAAAGGTGGGTACATTATATGGACCTGAAATACGAAATTCACAAGATTAGCCACTTTACAGTGTAGAAATTCTGTTCAGTGTTTACAGCCATTTACCTCAAATATTTCCCAAAGAACATGTTACTGATTCTTGTAGGATAAGCCATTTTCATGGCAACCAACAGGAAATTTTTCCCCAGCAACAACACAAACAAAAATCACTGATGTGCTTAAATTTAACTCCATGAAAGGAAAACTCCTTCTTGTCAAATAAATAAAAATCTTGTACTTCCTTATTTCAGAAAAGTTTTGAATAATGTATCAGCAGTAATGCAATTACTATAACAACATTAATAATATACTGAGCCTAGTCAAAGGCACACACTTTGGAGAAGTGTCCTTAGAAAACCATCTGCATTAGCATTTTCTCACCTTCAGGTACTGCGCTGGTTCAAAGGGCACCAGCTCTGACAAGAATTCAAAGAGGAAGACCAGAGCTTTCTTACTGCTTGTGTGGCAACTACCAGCGTTCCCAAAGGAAGCCTGAAATAGGGAAAAATGACAATGTAGCCTTTCGGCACGAAAGAATCCCAATCCCAGCAATGCTGCAACTCAGCGCACAATTCCCAGGCATGCGTTAGAGATCTGCTTCCTATCAGGAGAATCTTCCTGGAGAGAGAATCTTTCTAAAGAATGACTATAGGCCATTAGGAAGAAATTCTTTACTGAGAGCGATGAGACACTGGGCCAGGTTGCTCAGAGAAGCTGTGACTGCCCCATCCCTGGCAGCGTTCAAGGCCACGGCTTGGAGCAAGCCGCTCTAGTGGAAGGTGTCCCTGCCCATGGCAGGGGGTTGGAACTGGATAAGTCCCTTGGACTGGTTAAGGTCCCTTCCAACCCAAAATAGTCCGGGATTCCGTGATAAGTCTCCAGAGAAAGTTTATTGAAGTCTCCAGGGACCTTTTATTTTACTTTCTCTGTCCAGTTTCCAGAGTCTGCCATGTCATGCTTAACACTCACTCTGATGTGCTACCATCAGAGGTAGACCAGTTAGAGGAGTTAAATAAGGTAACACTGAAATGCACCAAAAGTGAGATTCATGAGGGAACCACACATCTGCAGGTTTCCACACAGGTTTACCCAAGCATTGTAAGGAAATAAGCAAGTCTGAGACTATACAGAACATAAGTGATTTACCTTTTGATACATCCTGATCACTCCACCAGCAAAGGCTGCATTTCAGATTTGCAAACTCATACAAAGGAATTTACAGGTTTAAATTAGTGGAGATTTGCATACCTAAAATACCTGCATGTTTATAACTAGAAGCTAACAACCAATCATCTATAAGGTCAAACACAGCAATTACAGCTGCATGCAAACATCCAGGAAATATGAATGTTTCATCTGCAATAACCCACAGCTTATGCAATAACAACAGTGTTGGTTATCAAGATACTGAAATACATCCAAGATTATGATTATAACAGGAATTACATGTCTGCATTCCTGACAAATAATATGAGAAGGCAGGATGGACTTAAAAGATGAAAGGAGGGAAGAGCAGAGGAAGCCAAATAACATATTCTCTGTAGACATAAAGGCAGTAATGAATATTAAATCATTCCTAATATCAATACAATCACTTATTACTCTTTGCTTTGGGTTCTCTCGCCTTTCCCCCCTAATTCCTGACTATCTTGTGTGAAAGTAGGCTTCCACTGTGCAGCAGAACATTTCTTATGCACAGGTTTCTTCACATACTTAGAGTCAAGCCGCAGTTCATCTTACCTTAAACCATTTAGAGTAAGGCATGAACACAGCAGGGCCCTCTAGAGCAGCCTGCCGAGCTATCAGGAATGCTGTGATCATATTTTCCACGTCATAATTCCCAAAGGCCTTTATCAGAAGATGGCTCAGTAGATCTAGAAAAATAAAACAATAACCCCAAACTTTGCCCTTGATACTGTTGTGTGTAATTTTTCCACAGTAAATGAAGCCAAATAACTGCAATAAAACATCAGAAGGACATGTATTGCAGCTTGGAGAACGTTTGAGACCTGTTTGTAGTTTTTCACGCACTGTCAACAGTCAACTCTTGGATTTCAACCTGCAGGAACTGCAGGGAGTCCAGCAATAAGATAATCAGTAAGAAGCATTAAAAGACAAGGTCTGCTAGCAGAGGTGAGATACAAGAACTAAGCTCCAGTAATTACTATTCCAATTAAGAATTAAGGTAACTATCAAATAACCATTCTTAGCTGCACCCAGAGTTTGAGAAGTGTCAAGCAGAAGGACACCAACATGGATGTCTGAAGGGAAAAGCAGATTTTTCTGCTTTTCCACGCAGGAATCTCAAAACAGCAACTATTAATATCTATATTGCTACACCAGTTGGCATGGTTTCCCTCTCAAGTACCTGAGAAAAAAGCAGACATTTGCTTAAAAGTTTGCTAATACGTACTTACCTTTGAAGAGCTGCTCAGCCTCAGCATGACAGACTGCCAGTGTGGAAACACAGGACAGAACATGCTGCCAGTTCACTTCATGAGTCTCCAGCACTTGCTGCAGCTGGCAGATCGACTCCTTTGCACTGAATGCCACGAACAGCTGGAAGAGTGAAAACAATTAATTTCAGCTATGACATGCAGCTGCCCATAGGAGTGAAAACACCACCAGGATTAACATGCAGGTGTCTTTTGAAAAAGCTATCCTCTATGCATCTTCTGCATCAGCTTTTCAGAGCCAGATACCATCCTGAACTGGGACCATCCCTGGCTAAAATAAACAGTAATATTCCAGCTCCTTCAGGAGTCATGTCATACTCTATAACAGTGAAAATTCACATATTCAGTTATCATCGCTGTTCTCATTAACAGCTTTGTACAAATGAAAACCCCTGTACTACTCTCTCTTCATGCTTCCTCCTGCCTACAGTTTCTGGCAGCTGTGACTGGAACACACTATTTAAAAAAAAAACAAACTCACTTCAGATATTTCAGTGAATATAAACCCAACATAATAAAGTTCTCTTTGGGAAACCAGAGAGACCTACTTTGCGATACAAGGTAGTGAGCAGCGAACAGGTTCTTGTAAAGCTCCACTCTTTCTGCATGTGGATGGCATCAGACACTGCACCCAAAAAATAAAAGTTTACTTTTCAGCAATAAAATAAATTTTAAAATACACCCTTAACTTAACCACACACTTCCACAAAAGATTTGGCTTTGGCAGTCAGATACTTCAAAAACTGCCCACTGAGATACTCTGTCTCCCATTCATTTGTCTTTGGAACATAGTCTGTGGCAACAAGGACAGTATCATTTCACTATGGCACTGTCATCTCGAGGATGTTCTTGTGATCACTCATTCACAGGCCAACAAAGAATCAGCGAGGAATCATAATTTTCCTCGGTAACTTCTCCCCAGTGGAAACCAGCAATGACACAGCTCTCCCACACAACAGGCAAGCAGCTCTAATCATAGCTCAGAGTGATTTTAACAGAGATTTTGTAGCCCAAACGTATTTCTTCCTAAAACCATCAAGCTCCACAATTACCAGTCAGGGATTAGAAGCCTTCCTGTCGCTACCTCTAATCTACCAAAAGAAACATCCAGCCAGCAGAGAAAGGCCACGTCTTATGAGTAAACCCAAACATGAGGGACCAGACTTGCTTTATCCCCAAGCTCTCTGCAGCACTGCCTCTCCCACCCAGTTTCCCCTTTGGCCAGAACTGCTCCCAGAGGCCAGAGCTCTCCTGTGTCTGCCCCATCAAGGCTGCTATTAAGTTTGACTCCAAATATCTGTTCACAAGCCACTGGCTGAAGGTCTGTTTGAGGGTGCTGACTTTCCACCTACAGTTTTCTCCTTAACTACAGCCTTCTAGAGACCAGATTTTAAGGAGTTTTGGTTTTGTTTTTGTTTTGTCTGAGCTGGCACCCTGCATATATAGACCCTGGGAAAATTGCTGGGAAGCCAGGAGCTTCTCTGGCTCCTCCAGGCTGGACTCAGTGAAGCCTGGTGGGATGGAGCTCCGTATGCACAGTGACACACCCTGGAGACACTCACTTCTCCCCACCTATTCCTACCTTTCAACAACGGGTTGTAGGTAAGAACCTCGATCAGGGTGTGTCTAAAAAACTGCTGCAAGGAATCCGGATGAACCGCACTGTTATAAAGTGACACACTGAACACATTCAGCCTGTAAATGACAGGGAAATACTCAGAAACAATGCACAGGAAGTATGATAAACCAGGTGCTGATTACGGTGAATTACTCTTTTTCCTTCTACATCCATCCCTCAAATTGCCAGATACACACCCTTTTTTGTATGTATTTTTAAAATATCTATTGGTTACTCTACATCATGTAGCCATCAGGTTGACAAACTTGAATCTAACGTATACCCCTGAACAGGATGGGGCTTTGACATGTACAAAGTAGTTAAAATAAGTTTGGAAGCAGGAACTGGAGAAGACAATGGCACCTTCCAGGTACTTCTGCTCAGAAGCAGAGCGAGAAAACTTAAGGATGCTCTAAGATCAGTTCTCACACTGCTAGAACACCCTTTCCTACCTGACACTTATCTTTCTGAAAGCATTTTTATTTGCACAGATTAGAGAGGAGAACACTAAATGTAAGTAACACTGTTGCGGGGTGTGTGTAAGTAAGTTACTAAAACCCATAACATTCGCTTTATTTCAGTAACAAGCATTAACAGTGGATAAAAAAACTCCTCCTGACATTATTCAGAGGAACAGCATTTCTTACCAGAACCTCCTAGCTTGCAACATGGAAACATCTTCCTGCTTCTCTTTACCAACAGCATCAAGCACCCCTGTACCCCAAAATAAAGACACAAAACCATAGTGAGAGAAATGGAAATGGAAGGAATTGTGACACTAAACAACTGGCAGGAACTAGCAGGAACAAGTAATTTGTGCACCTTTGAGAAGGTGACCCCATTAGGGAAACGCGCAGAAGCCATTCAACAACATTAAATTCTTACAAATTTTTTCAAGAGTGACAGACAGACTCAAAAACTATTAACACTAACCTTGAACCAATTTAAAAGCATTCCCAAGAATGTGCTAATAATTAAGCCCTCTAAAAATGCACATTTTACTTCCAAACCCAGTCCCAACTGTGCACTGCATCTGTGAGTGTGAACACTGCAAAGCTGCGTGAGAGAGAAGCCTGTCTGAAGGCAGATTGGCAGAACCAAGCTTTGAATGAACAACCGTGGTAATAATGGTCTTAGCCACCCGGGCCAAAGAGGACACTGCGGTGAGTGCCACACATTCTAACTGCAGCAAGGCTTCATGTTACATTTGCTTAGCAGAAATTCTCCCAAAAGCTCAATCTGCCCAAAAATGACTGGTGGAGGTCAAACAGGTTTACAGCTTGTGCAGCCTACATCACTCAAAGCCCACACATTGAGAAACCCTTTGCTTCACAGCCTGCTGCATCTTTCTCATCCCATCCTACCTTTAAAAGCCTCCTCTTGTAACAGTTAAAAGAGTTTTGTTTGTTTATTTGTTTATTAGGATCAGTGAACCACCCTTAAAAGGAAATTTACTGAGCTGTGTCCCTCACATGCCTTTCTGAGGCAGCCCACAGCATTAGTACATAATATCCTCCTCTCCTGCTAAGGAATACTTTAAGGTTAAGTAGGGGAGAACAGAGAAAAGGAGATAAACTCTACTTATCTTCAGCCACAGGAGTTCAATATAGCATTACTATGAAGCACAGTGCTCCCATGTTACACTCAGCCTGTCCTTCTCCTCCAGTTAAGCTCTTCATTAATAGTGAATTATTTTACATAGAGAATCCTAATGTTCTTCAAAGCAGCCGATTAACTAAGCAAAACCCCTTAAAGGTGACCCAGAAGTATACACTAATAAAAATACCTTTTAAAGAACCTCATTTAATACAATTTTCAGACACGCAGACTGCCAGTCAGTCAGTGGCAATGTAGGCTGCACAAACGTAAAGGTCAAATGAAGAGCAGGTTAGCAGATTCCTGTCTGACTGCCAACTGCGGCTTCTCTTCCTCCAAAATCCCCCCTAGCCCTGCGTTTGGAAGGGTTATTTTTCAAGTACCAACATAAGGGCCTCCTGAGATGGGACTCATTAAATAATAAAGCGCTTCTTGCAGCTTTCTGTTTTTAGAAACACTCCCTGAGGTCTGTGAGGCATCTCTGTCTACAGACAATGCTCCCTGTGAGACACGGGTACGAGCCGGCAGTGCCCACCACAAGAGACACATACGGGAGGGAGCAGTCCCGGTGTCACATCCTGGTTTTTCATCGTCTTACAGCAGAGGAAAAGCACTAACCTCTGCAGCAGCACCAAGCACGTTGCGGAACCATAGCAGCAAGAAAAAGGAGAAAGTGCTGTCACTAAGGAGACAGTGAAGTAACAGCAGCCACAGTCAGATTGTGCTAGTACACTGGTGTAGGGCATGTGAGGAGGTGCAAACACTTCCTCTGTTGTACAGCAGATACAGCAACTTACTGTGAAGATCATGTGTTACACAAGGCAAAAATAACCCTCGTGTGTTTACCCTTTCTGCATCGGATTTGCAATGCAAACCAGGTGTTACTCCTTGAACTCTCAGCAGCAGCATCTGGTCTGCCCTGGCCAAGACAGACACACTGTCCATGGGACAGCTTTTGAAATCTGGCCATTTAAAGACTGCACACCTACATTAGATGTCTTTGCTCAGCATTAAAAACAAAATAGGTTTCACAAAACATTAGTCTGCAAATCCAGACTGTGAGCAAGCAAAATTGCTTCCTTGCACCTAACTTTCTAAATCCAAAGTTTAATTCACTGAGCAGAAAAAAAAATTATCCTAGCCTAACCTCTGTGCTACAACTGCTCCCAATCCAACTTGTTAAAAATCAGCTCAGATACCTGCCTGATGTTGCAGCTGGGAGCATCAAAATGAACTAGTATAAAAGGCAAGAAATTATCTGCAGTGTCAGGAGACAATCACTTTACAAGAGCAAAGGGAAAAGCAGAGGCACAGAGAATCAGTGACACAAATATTATGCAGAGGAAAAGATTCCCAGGCAAAGCATTTCTTCATAGAGACTCAGAACTGAACAAGGAACATAAGTCTAGCAAACAGTGCCAGCACAAAGCTACGAATCACAAGAATACTTACACGTCAACATTCTTTGCAAGACAGCGCAACAGATCTGTTCAAAATTGACAAATTTAAACCATTTAGAGTTTAAGAGTCACAGTTATATGCAAAGTCAACTGACTCGAAGAAATAATTCTGTCCCTCTTAATTTGAAGCTTAACATTTGCCTCAACCTATACACCAGAACAGATACAATAGACAGAGGGCAAGCACCTCCCTGCTTAACAGCACTCCTCTTACCAGCCTTATATTTAAATGAAAAGAAAAAAAAAAAAAAAAAAAAGGCAATCGAGGTGAAACTGGGGAAGCTTAAAAAGCCCTTTACGTGCCACTTTGGAAAAATTCTCCATTAAAAAAATTGCTCTGTTCTGGTTTCACCATTTCCTCCTCACCCACCCTAGTACCTGGACCACCACCCTTTCTTTGTTGCTCTATGCTTAGATTTCTTTATATTCAGTAAGGCACAGAGGTGCAAAATGGAACTACTTTTTCAACAACCATTTGTAAATAGGATCATTTTGTCCTTACATTGGGAACCTTCTTGAATTCCAACTTCATTCCCAGCTCCAAATTTTGCTGAAAGCCATTCTGAAGAAACATGATAGCAAAGTCTGCAAATCAAGAAGGAATTAGTGTTTCAGCATCCCTCTTTCATTAAAGATCCCTTGCTCTTTAGCCTCCTCATCCCACTTTCCCAATAGTGCTAGTGTCTGAAAGGCTTCATTCACTACACAGCAGTTGGCAGGAATCATGTATTTTCTTAGAGTAAAATTACTCTCAGGCAAAAGGACCAAGAACAATGGCTGGCAAGGAGCACAAAAACGTAAAAAGAATTACAAAGACTAAAGCAATTCCAGGTTTTATGCTCTATTACCACCGCAGAACTCATACGAGTTGTGCCTGACCACCTGCACCAGGTCAAAGATGTAACTGCAACTCTTCAGTCAAATTGTGTAGTGATTTTTTGTTTTCTAAACAAAACCACCAAATAAATAATAGAAAATTATAGCAAAATGGAACTGTTACATATTTCTGGTCTAAAATATCACTTTGCAGGATTGTTACATTCTCAATGCATGATCCCTACTCCATACACCCTGCAACTACGCTTTCTTGGCATACTATAACTCAAAGGGATATAGAAAAATCAAATCAATTAACTTTTAAGGGGAAAAAATGGCTAAATTCTCCACAAATATGAAAATATATTCCACTCACTGAAACCAAGTACAATAATACAAAGCTTGGCCTCAGTTTCTACACCTCCAAGCCTTTGACTTGCACAGCCCTCACCACAGGCTGAGCAGACCAGTGCCCAGTTGAGTCTTGCCTGAGAGAACATGTCCAGCAAGCTCCGTGTCCCCAGAGGACTCCACTGCCTGTTCACAGAGGCCACAGAGGCCACTGCACAGCCACTCCACTGCAGCAGGGGCAGATGGGTTGCTGAGAACAAACAAAAACATATTCAATTCAATCCCTCTTGCTTTTGTGCTTGGGTTGTTTTTTTTTCTACCACCATCCTCTTGGACTCAGGAAAGTCATTTGGTAGGACTCTGCCCTCTATGTGGCATTTCCTTCTTTTAATTTGGACCAGTAAGAGCTTTATTTGCTTTATAAAAAGATTTCACAACAAATACATCCAAATGAAAACATACATGTGAAATTGTGTATTCAATTATTTCCTAGTCTCTGACATTGAAGTGTTTCCATTTAGAAAGTTCTGCTAGACAAAAGACTTTGGTTCCAAACCCAGCCTGGTTTGTATTGGAAGGGACCTTAAAGCTCATCCAGTCCCAACCCCCTGCCACTGTCAGGGACACCTTCCACTAGAGCAGCTTGCTCCAAGCCCCTGTGTCCAACCTGGCCTTGAACACTGCCAGGGATGGAGCAGCCACAGCTTTTCTGAGCACCCTGTGCCAGCGCCTCAGCACCCTCACAGGGAAGAACTTCTGCCTGATTTCTAATCTCAGTCTCCCCTGTTCAAGCGCAGGCCCATTACCCTAATTTCTGAGATACTTAGACAAAAATGCTTGGGGGGGAGAGGGGGGGGAAGTTCTTAGTCTATCCCCTTGGTTTCCCTAAATCTGAAGTACAGTGGGCACTGAAGGCTTTCTTCCAATCCCAGTAAAAGACAAGTAAACCAATATCAAAACCCCAAAAGAGTACTGCAACATTCCTTTGACACCCTTAAGAAGGCAACCTGAATTTCACGAAGCCTAACTGGGTTGTTAACTCTGTATTGGTAAAAAAAACATAGTACAACCAAATCAGTTCTTAGTATTCTCTGGAGATTAGCTCTGCCAAACCTTACTGAAGTGTATAGGTTTGTGAAGACAGAAGCACACAGCTTCTGCAAAGCTTCTCCTCAAGAGCAGCACTAACTTTTACAGGCTAAGTGAGTTTTCAAAGCTGACCCAGAGGCAGAGTCAGGTGAACTAAAAGAGCTGTGTTACCAAGTCCAGCACGTCACAGTAACCACACACATACAGAGAGCCAGTGAAACAAAGCACTAGGTAAAATATTACCCACCTAACCATTTCACTTCATCTCTGATTCGCACCCATCAGACAACCACCACACCTTGAATTAATTAACCCAGAGTAACCTCTCAAACCCAGGATAACTTCTTAAATCCTGCTAATCTGATCACTCACCAGCATCTGACTATATTCTTAGTCCAGAATACTCATGACTAATCCCTGATTATATTTCAATAGGCTTTAAGAGATTAAATACATCTGCAAACCCATAAACCTCTGCTCACCTCTCTAGCAGCTGTCCCAGGCCAATGATGTCGCCTCTGTACAGGTGCCACACAGCTTCCAGCACTGGAGGGTCCTAACGAGATGCCACAGGTCATAGTCTGCATTTTGCAGTTAACATTTGTCTAACAGAAATTATATGTTAAAAATAAAGCTAAATTCACTTTATTCAAACTATCCAGAACTTACTGAAATTTGAAAATGACAACATAGGAAATACCAGCTGAGGAAAAATTATGTTTGATTTTTCCTTCCTACAAATTTTAAATGTTTTTAGGCTGAAGGTGCTTCAGCACTTTAAATTTTCATGATCAAGTAATAAATAGATCCATCATTGTCCCCCAGAATAATAATGAATCTGCATATTCAGAGGAGCAGTGGACACCCCACGAAACTGGTAACACCACTAAGTTTCAAGTCTCGTTAATTCAGATCGAGAAACAGATTAGAGAACTGTCACGTGGTGTAGTAACTGTTTATTAGCCTCTGTAAAGCAAGTTCACTGCTTTCAAGTGAAAAGACACATTACAGAAATGTAATGTGTCTACACAAAAACTACAGAAAGACACATTACAACCATTCGGGCTGAGAGGCTGATGGACACAGGAAAAATGAACACCACGTGGGCTCTAGATAGAAATACTCCCAGACAGAAACAAAGCTTTCACACCTCATGAAGGAAGAGGTACCTGGGAGTTTTGGGCACACACACCATTCAGAAGAAAAGGCAAACCCTAGGAGTTTCCTGCAGCGAGCAGCAGCTGCCTCTCAGCATGACCCTGGACTCACCCACATACTTTGCCTTTGACAACCTAATTCTTTACTGTAACAATCTCAATTACACAGCAGCACTTGATCTCCATGTCTACCCGAGGAAAAGGAGATCTTGATCAGCCTAAAGAATACACAGAATTCTATTTTCAGCCCAGGATGGGATATTTGAGACTGGTAAATGCCTCTTTATCCTGGCAGATCAGCCTCTTCCTTGTTTCCCACCAGAGCAGTGAGTAATCAGAACTGCCCCACTCACAAAACATCCTCAACTCTTCTTAGAGCATCACTTATCTTGAGAAAACAAACCACTCAGATAAAATCAAGACAACACATTTGTAAAGCAACATGACCTGTTGTCCCCTATCCTTTTTCTCTCAAGCCATTTTCTCCATGAACTCACTTGGGCTTATCACTATTCCCAGATAAATGGAGGGATAAACCAGAATACCACTGGATATTGCTGGCAAAACACATAAAGGACTTCTGGGGCCTTGCTGCTGCACAGCCAGCTGGGCGGTTCTGCACTGCTTGGTTAATTGACCCAGATTGCTTAGCCCACACAGCAAACCTATGCGTCAACCAATGAGTACTTCAGTGGTAGCAGCAGGGCAGCGAAGCTAAATAGGGAAAAAAATTATCCCCCCCCCCAGTGTCTAACTGCAGTGTCACTTCAGATGAGTTTAATCCCATCACCCATGCTGTAACTCCAGGCATTGAAGTGCCATGCCCTTCCCTAGCTGGTTCCTAGTGAGGACCAGCTGTGCCAAGGACAAATGGGAACAGTTCAACATCTCCTCCTCTACTAAGTCCTCTTCAAAGGAGCAAATCGTGCTACAGGGGCAATGAACTTGCTTTAAAATAATAAAAAAACAAAGAAAAAACCCACCATTAATAATTCAGTTCATGCTTTTGAAGGTTCAGAAAGATCACAGTCATCCTCAGGAGGAGTTCATGACTGCAGTCAAGCAGAGCAGGTATAAGCAGTCGCAAGAGTGCTCTAGGTGACCAATAAACCCACCAAGGGAACCTGAACAGAATTCACAGCACTTCACTAGTCCATTTAACAGTTATCCTTGGCCATCATGGGAGAGATGGGGTGAAAACACACTACCACATTCCACAGGTAAAGTCGAAATGGTCTGTAGCACAGCAACATTTCTCTTACCTTCATTTTCCACATTTCTTGACAGAAGAAAGAGCGAGAGAACACATTGTTCGCCAGCAAATCCTTGACTGATTGAAGCAAGGAAGATAACCTCTTCTGGAAGCACCCCAGAAATGAAGCAGAAATAATTTCCTTTGTAAATAACACAGTCTTAGAAAAACAAATTTGTTGCTTTTCCCTGTTTATCGCTTTCTAAAGGGTTGAATAGTGAAGAGAATTCATAGAAAAGGCTCAAACTTTTCATTTTAAGGCTGAACTGAATGCAACCTGGCTGACATCAGCAACACCTACGTGTTTGGGTGACTTTACCAGAACAGATAAACTAGGTTTAAAGTTAAACTTCGCATTACTGTTTTCTTGATAAACTTAATGTAAACCTTTTCCCTTACTCTCTGGTCCAAGTTCAGCAGTGGGACTGTAGACAGGCTCGCAGAAGCCTGGCAGATCCGTTCAATGTTGGTAACCACATTTTTGGCTGCCAGTATTGCTGTGGGCACACCCAGCCTTGAGGCCTGCTCCTGCAGAACAGAGACTAGAAAAAAAACACAAAAGAAAAGAAAAAAAAACAACCAAACCGGAAAGCTGTCAGTATGGGAGAAAAAAAGGCTTGAAAACATGACTATGAAGACAGAAGTCCCAAGTCTTAAACATCTTCCAACACAGATGTCATTTGTTGCACTCGGCAAATCACTTTCATTTCCATATATCATTCATTTACTGCACACAAAACAGACGCAGAACAAATACAGAGGTGGAATATCCTTCCAAAGCAGATTTCTGTATTTTAGCCTCATGAGGCTCACAGTAACACTTTTAAATCAAATCATAATACTCAGTGGGGTGCCATCACCAAACAAGTAAGAGACACATAGAATCATAGAATCACTTAGGTTGGAAAGGACCTTTAAGATCACAGAGTCCAACCATCAACCCATCAGGTTTCTCTCTCAATAGTTTCCCTTACACAGCAGGTCAGATTGTACCATTTGTTTTGCTTATCAAGATGAATTGTTTGTATCAAATGTTAATATTCAAAATACTTGGTCAGTACTGAATAGCATATGATTTTATCTGTACCTTTTATTTCCAAAGGCTGTCATGCTTGCAACATGCAGCTCCAACCAAAAAAGGCAAAAAAATTAACTGCAAAAATAACGTGGAAAACCAAATAAAAAGCAGCTGGGTGGGAGACCAGAACAATGAAAAGAAAGTAAAACTGGTATCACATTTAACAGACAAAAATTCATTATATGAAGAAAGCTTTTTTCTACATCTGTCTCCAGTAGATACTCTTTTACTCACCTAAAAATGATTCTGATGGTGATTCCTGGTGCTCTGTGGCATCCTTTCCAGCTGGCTTGACTGAATCTTGCACCTGCAGGCCAAAAACCTAAGTCTTAGATGTCTGTTACACACATTTACACACCTACTCTTTCCAAAGCTCTGGCACTCCTGGGGGCTGGTGCAACTCAAGTGAAACTAACACTCCCAAGCTCCCATATGGTTATGGTAAACCAGAGACTTCAGGGCACCTTACAGGAGACATATGTATAGTTATTATCATTTTATGAAAAGAAAAGGACGCAGGTCACCCAACACATCAGCAGAAGCACTAGAAACAGAATTTCTACCTTTCAAGTCCCTTCTGTGAAGCCACACTGCCATAAATATTTGGTGAAACATGTCAAAATGTTGGATCCTTCTCTAGTTAAACGCTCTTTTTATAAAGACAAACGATCTCTAGAGAAAGAAACATCCTTGTGGCTGAACTATGGCAAGTATTTCAGCTGGCTATTGCAGTTAAAGAAAAAGCTTTCTCCAATGGATGAGAAGAGGGCAGAATGTGGCCAAGTCAGAATATTGGCTCACGTGTCTGTACAGGCAGATTACACAGGTTTTCATAAAGACAGTCACATTAGTTGGCAATTCAGAGGAAACCCAAGTCTCTCTTGATTTTCTCCTATCATATATTCATAAGAAGCCAGTTCTGACCCCAAGAGAAAGGGGCTAGATTTTCCCTCTCACAAATCCAAACCATGCTTAACCATTTTTAGTCTGTAACAATAAAATACAGAAGAACAAAGGAAAAATAAAATAATTATCTAATTTGTGCAACACAGACCTCTAAACTTCAGATTACTCCTTCAGTGATGTTTTTTCTTTCCATGTATCATGAGAACGGTGTTCCCAGGGCATCCACTCTACAGCTGCCCTAGGAAGGACACCTCCAACTCGGATCTCCCACCACTCCCAGCCTGACCTCTACACCCCAAACCACCCCACTCCTACCTCCAGGAGGAAGTCATTCAGGTTCTGATGGTGATCCAGAAGGCGCAGCGCTGCTTCCTGAAGCTCTGCTCCGCTTTCAAAGGCACTTTTCCGTTTCCTGGCTCTCCCTGCTGAGAAGTTGGATTTATTTTATAACCCTAGCTTGCCCTGGCAGCCCCCCTGAGGACGCCTCTCTCTCTTTGCTGCCACAGCACACACCACTGACAGGGCAAAGGCAGGCCCAGGCTGACTGTCATTATCCAGCAGCATGCCAGGAGCAGCACAGGATGTTTGGGTATGGTTCGGTGGGCAGCTCTGCAGACAAAGCCCCATGGTCTTCAGCATGAGCAGCCCAGTGCAGGCAAAGCCCTGTCAGGCACAGTCAGCATGCAAAAGCCCTTGGCACCAAGCAACCACAGTGGTGCCCTCACACCACCACGCCAGGACAGTAGCCGCGTCAGGGCCACCAGCTTTTGGAATAGGGTTTATGGGGGGAGCGGGGGGAGCAGGGGCAGCAGGGCTGAAAAGGAGCTGAGGTGAGGGGCTGCCAGCAGCCCAGAGCACCACGGAGACTGGGGGAAGAGGGGTGTATGAAAGCAGAGAGGGAGCATTCAGTCCTGCCTTCCCCTCCGCTGTTCCTGCAGGAAGCACCGGGCCAAGAGATCCCTCAGCGCAGCCCTGGCGCTGCCTCAGCCTGCACCTACCCAGCAGGGCCCGCCACGTCCCGCGGCCCGAGCCCGCCATGACAGCGACACGGCCGCTTCCCGCCAAACCAACCCGCCCGCCCTGCGCCGTCATTGGCTGCCGCCGGCGCAGGCCGCCGCTGCCCATTGGTTGGAAGCGCGGCGTGGACCCGCCCTCCCGCCCGCCATGTTGGTAGTGGCGGAGGCGGAGGCTGCCATTTTGGGGAGGGCGGTCGGTGTCGGGTAGTTGCTGTGTCAGGCCGTGGGGAGGGATGGCTGAGGTGGGATGAGGAGAAAGACGCTGGGAGAGGGCACGATCAGAGGGGAAGGCTCTTCAAGCGGCTGTTTGTGGCAGTGTGTGGTGCAGGGGTAGCTCAGGCTGCAGCCATGACATGGTGGCCAGGAGAAGGACTTTTCCCTGACAGGCCCTGGGGGGGAAGCTGCACACTTGTGGGGGGCTCAGCACAGCAGCGACAAACAGGAACCCCCACGGGCTGGTGGGTTCCATTCCCAGGACCAGCCCTGTCAGCCACAGCATTTCCCTGCTCCTGGGATGTCCTGGTTATCCTGAACACAGGAGCTGTTGCCTGGTGTGCAGCAGAGACAAGGTATTTGTTTGTGCCACGCTTGCACAAAAAGGGTGCTGGGTGATATCCCACAGAGCTAGCACTCCAGCCATAATTTTACCTATTTATACAATTCAGCTCAGGTTAGTAAGTCCGTGTAACCCTCCAACCATTTAACAACTTGGCAATTAAACATGCAGTTGCATCATTGATTTCTTACTATGCATGCTCAGGAAAAGGTCTTTTAACCTGGGCTTGGGTCCTTTGACTTGAAGGTGTGATTTTTATTATTCTATTGAGAATAGTTCATCTAAAAGACACCCTAATGTCGTGCTGACCATCAAGGCCATACCTTGACAATGTCCCTGTGTTTTCAGGATGTACCATCTCCAAGGATAGTTCTTTCTGAAGATTCATTAGCCCTGTTTCTTAAACTGCCTATGCATGGCCAAAGCCTTCCTCCCCAGCTGTCAATGCTCTTTATTAGTCAGTATTGTTTCCAGGTCATCCTGACCTTTTAGGAGGCCCCTTATCTGTTCAAGCTTTTCTGTAGTGACACAAATACCAATTGTTTAACCATGTGTACTTTGAGCAACCTGGTGTAGGTGTCCCTGCCTGTGGCAGGGGTTGGAACTGGAAGAGCTTTAAGGTCCCTTCCAACCCAAACCATTCCTGGATTCTATGATAACATAAATCCCTTTTTTTTAAACCATATTTTAGCTATATCCCAATTTTTTTTTTAGCTAAGGATGCCTACACCATCCTTGCTGACAGCTCGTGTGATGAAACAGGCCCCTTGCAGCCCTGCTCCCTTGGGAGCAAGGTGCTGCGTGCTGAGAAGGGGACAAGAGGAAGCTGGAATTGCCAAGGAGAGAAATCACCAGCCCCATGCAGCTGGGTATTGCTGAGGGCCTTAAGGGTTGCAAAGGGAGCAACGTGGAATTCCCACAGGGATTTTCACTGGTTACCTCTCCTCTGATCCTTCCTGAAGGTGAAGCACTGCTGGCTGGCTGCTGTTAGCATGCCCTGCAGAGGGTTGGGAGCACGAGGTGGTAAGTTGTTTGGAGAAGGATGGCAGGGTATGGGCAGGTAAACAACCCCAGGGTGCTCCCCGCTGGGAGATGAGCTGCTGTTTGCAGAAGTTGGAGTTGTGCTGGCTTTGGCCGTGGGATGGTTTTATTGCAGTGCTGGCCCCAGGAGCCTGTGAGTCAGCAGCATTCACTGCCAGGAGCCAGAGAAATCCCTTCCTGGAGAAAACCCTTCCCGGCAGTGCTGGCGAGAGACTCTGGGTCCTGCCACCGTGCCAGGGAAGCTGCTGGAAGTCACCACAGCACCAAATCGTGGCTTGGAGACAGCAAGTGAAACCCTTTCCAGAATCACGTTTCTGAATCGCTTTAAGCCCTCAATGCCACCCTCAAGCTCGTGGTAGCCGGGTTTTGGAGGGGCACATCAAAAGAGGGAGCGTTTGTTTCCTCTGCAGCCAGTGGCTCAGTGAGCTCTGGTGCTGGCTGGAGAGCTCTTAGCTGGCAAAGCAAACCAAACCCTAACCCCACAGCAACCCTGTGGTTGGGGGGACATAGGCTGGAAGGGGATGGCCTCCGCAGAGGAATGGAGATGAGGTGGTAGCAGCTGAGGGAGCAGAATTGTGGGACCTGGCACCTCTGTGTTGTCCCTGGGAAAGCACAGCCAGGGGAAACAAACTCCAAGGGGCGAGGGAGTACTTGGGTAAGTACTTGGGTAAGGGGGAACTGAGGAGAGCAGACCAAGGTTAACTTGATTAACTTGATTAAGAAGCTGGAAAGAGGACTCATCTACAATGGAATGAAATATTTGCATCAGGAAGGGAAGGGAAAAAGGAAGGGAAGGGAAGAATTTGCCTGCTAACATCCTGGAGATAAGCAGGGAAGGAGAAAAGGAATTATTCAGCAAGGTACAAACAGAGAGTGTGGGATGGGACAGGTAGGGGAAGCTGCTTGTCCCTGAGCTCTGAGGTCAGTACTGCACAACTCAGGGGTCTCAGGTGAGCTCCCACCTCCAGGACATGTCCCAGGAACTTGGGGGGCTCATGGCACTGGGATGTCTCCTGCCCTGTCTTCCCTGAGCACCTCTGGCTCACTGTGGAGAGCCCAATAGAGGAGCCATCGCCTACAGAGGGAATGGAACAGCAAAGGTCTCTCTTATTTGTACTGCTGGAGGTCTCTGGCCTCGCTGTTACACTGCTGTACCAAGAGCTGTGCTCACTTTTAATCCTTCACTTTGTTATCTGTGAGGTACACTGAGTTAATGCAGTCTGCACAGAGAGTTGGTTCTAATTAAAATATTAATGAAGAAGACTCAACAAAGGAAAAGAAGCTTTAACAAACTGTCTGTGATTTCATCTGTCCGCCTCTCCAGCCTGCTGCGATGCGTCGCTCTCCTCCTGCAGCAGGGCAGATCTGGCAGAACCCAGTGGTGCTGGGCAGCAGGACCAGCTAGGAGAGCACAGTCCAGCTCAAACCAGGGTGCTTGTGCTTCTGCAAAGGTATCCCCCAGCATGGTTGGCCCTGGCAGGGCATCAGACCTGGATCTGGGGCTTCTGGGGTACTGCAGTTGTTTATTCATGCAGAGAATAAGGGAACCGGGGAATTCTTCCAGTGTCTGGAAGCCTGGTGCCTCCTTGACAGACAGTGATGTTGCAGACCCACTTCTGCCCCAGAGTGGGGTGGAGGGCAGCAGTAGGGAACGCAGCAGGAGTTCTCAGTCTCAGAAAAGGGGCTCAAATGACTCGGAGTTGGCCGGGGTGTTTCAAGGAACCAGAAAGTCTTGGAGCAGCGAGTGCTGCTGGGCACAGTCAGGGACTTGTCTCTGGTTTGACCAAAGAAGAAAAAACAGGGGGAAACTATCACCGTGATGGTCAAACCAAGGAGAAATGCTCTGAGGGGACGTGGAGAGGTGCAGCTGAGAGCTCAGCATTGCTGTTCAGAGACAGTGGTAGCTCACCAGGCAGAAACACCAGGAAGCTCCTCATGCTCCGACCACATCTGAGGCCAGCATGCAGCAAGAGCAATCTGCCTTGGCAAACACTCCCTCCTTTCATGGCCCTCAGTTTATTGCAGCATCTAAGGGCAGTGGGGTAGGTGCATCCCACCCCACGGGTGCTCTGCGTGCTCATCTCAGGTTCCTGTGGCTTTTTAGGGAAATTGTTTTGCATGTGACAGATGAAACCCATGGGAGTGCATTACTCACAAACAAACAGAGCGTGCAGCACGCAGCCCTGCTGCAGGCTGATGGGGAAGGCTCTGCCCTCTATCCCAGCTCTGCGGCTGTCTCGCTCCAACATGTCCTGCTTCAGTGCCAACGGTGGCAGAGAGCTGGGAAATCTCACCCACCTGTACTGCTCTGCACCCATTCCCAACCTGGTAATTTTTTTTTCCACATTTCTTTAATTTTTAATTGTATTTCCCCTGTGCACATACACACTTGGCTTTTTGTTTCGACTTTTTCCAAGACAGTAGCCTTTAATTACAACTTGATTTCATATTAATTACAGTTTTACCCAAAGCAAAAGGCTTTGTGCTTTGTAATTCAAATGCATTCCCCATTACTGCTGCAGGTTGGGTTATCGTCTCCTTCAAATGCCGCGCATCCTCCCTGCTCCTGTTGCTGACGGTGCCGCCCTGGCTGTGTCCGCAGGGGGTGCAGGAAAGTCAGCAGCCGGCTCGGCCCAATGCGGATCTGTGTGGTGGGCAGCACAAGCAGCTTTCTTCCCTCTAAAGGTTCTTCCCAAGCAGGCTCCAAAGCCAGATGATTACAGGGTAAATGTTGCATTCAAATCTCTCTTGTTGGTGTGGAAAGAAAGAGCCAGACTTCAGCATCACAGACAAGAGCTGTTCCCTGTGCAACGTGCGGATCCGGCTGTGGCTGAGGCCAGCACTGGGCCCTTGACCCCCGCAATGTGTTCTTACCCCAGTGATGGTGTGCTTGAGCAATCCCAGAGACGCATGGCCAGTTTGGATCACTTGTATCCATCCTCCCACTTCCCAAACCCCAAAGCACCACAAAGGGTTCCATTTCCCAGCTGTCCAACTCCATTCTCCCATTTCTTTCCCCAAAGATGGAGCTGACAGTGCTCAGGTTCTCTGGGAAGAGCACTGGAGGGCATTTCCCTCCCTTGGTGTTGCAGGCACTGACTCTGCTGGAGGACTCCATCCCCAGGGCAGCTTTTCAGCCATGTGGGAAAGCTGGCACCCATGTGTCAGCTCTGTCCCTCTCCCAGCCATGCCAGCACAGCTCTGGTGTTCATGCTCATGGATTAATGTAGCTGAGACAGGGTTTTATGCTCCTTCCATCATGGAAATGAGAAGCTCATCATGACAAGAACTTTAATTTACTCTGTCTGACCTTTCAGCTCCCATTTTATCTGTGCCTGCCCACCAGGCATGTCAGCTTTGTAGGACAGCCACTGGGAACCCAGGTGCTGGGGGTGAGCCATGCCCCATGGCTATCTATGTGTCACGGCCACCACATCCCTTGTGTTGGGGTGTCTGACAGTAGTGCCCTACACCTCACCCCCAGCACTCATCCTGTCATGTGCCCAGCAGCCCATGCCCTGGGGGTACCCACATCCTGCACCCTGTGCCCCGGGAGCACCCATGTCTTATGCCCTGCACCCCATGCCCTGGGGGCACCCATGTCCTGCACCTGAACCCCATCATGTGCCCTGCACCCTGGGGGCATCCACATTCTGAACCTTGCACCCAGTCCTGCACCTTGCACCCCATTACATGCACCACACTAGACACCCTGCACCCTGATTCTTCATCCTGATAGCTTGGGCAGGCTGTACCGAGTTGCACCATACTGTACCATGTTGTACTGTGCTGTACTGAGCCTTACCATGCCATACCAAGGCTTACTGTGCTTTACTGAGCTGGACTGAAACTTACCGTACTCTACCGAGCCATATCAGCTGACTCTTACTGTGCCATCCCAAGCCATACCGTGCTGCACTGAGTCGCACAAGCCTATACCGAGTCGCACTGTCCCGTACCGCGCTGCACCATGCCGCACCAAGCTGTACCGCCCCGCACCATGCCGCACCAAGCTGTACCGCCCCGCACCATGCCGCACCAAGCTGTACCGCCCCGCACCATGCCGCACCAAGCTGTACCGCCCCGCACCATGCCGCACCAAGCTGTGCTGCCCCGCACCATGCTGTACCAAGCTGTACTGACCCGCACCATGCCGCACCAAGCTGTGCTGCCCCGCACCATGCCGCACCAAGCTGTACCGCCCCGCACCATGCTGTACCAAGCTGTACTGACCCGCACCATGCCGCACCAAGCTGTGCTGCCCCGCACCATGCCGCACCAAGCTGTACCGACCTGCACCATGCCACACCAAGCTGTACTGACCTGCACCATGCCACACCAAGCTGTACCGACCTGCACCATGCCACACCAAGCTGTACTGACCCGCACCATGCCGTACCAAGCTGTACCAAGCCGCACAGTGCCGCACCAAGCTGTACCAAGCCGCACAGTGCTGCACCATGCTGTACCAAGCTGTACCGACCCACACCATGCCGCACCAAGCTGTGCTGCCCCGCACCGTGCCGCACCAAGCTGTACCACCCCGCACGATGCCACACCAAGCTGTGCCGACCCGCACCATGCCGTATCAAGCTGTACCGACCCGCACCATGCCGTATCAAGCTGTACCGACCCACACTGTGCCGCACCAAGCGGTACCAACCGGCACCGTGCCGTACCAAGCCGTACCGACCCACACAGTGCCACACTCCGCCGTACCAAGCTGTACCGACCCACACCGTGCTGTATCAAGCAACCCGCACTGTGCCACACCAAGCTGTACCGACCCGCACTGTGCTGTACCAAGCGACGCACACTGTCCCGCACCAAGCGGTACCAACCCGCACCGTGCCGTACCAAGCTGTACAGAGCCGCGCAGTTTCTCCCCGAGCGCCCGTGCCCCTCTTGGTGCGCCCCCGTCGGTGGCGGGCGGTGCCGCAGGCGGGGCCGAGCCTCGGCCGCTGGGGGCGGTCCCCTCCGCCGCCAACCTCTCCGCTTGTGTCCGCTCCGCCGCGCCCCCCCCTCCCGGGGCCCCGCCCGCCCGTGCCGCGGTGGCGGCGGCAGCAGCGGCGGAGGCGCGCGGGGATGGGGCCATGGCGCGCGCGGGCGGCGGGGCGCCGCGGGAGCTGTCCCTGGAGGAGGTGCTGAAGTGCTACGAGCAGCCGCTGAACGAGGAGCAGGCCTGGGCGCTCTGCTTCCAGAGCTGCCGCGCCGCCGCCGCCACCGCCGCGCCCCCCGCCGCGCCGCTCCGCACCGCCGACATCCGCCTCCAAGGAGACGGCTCCGTCGTCCTTCCCGCGCCGCCGCCCGGTGAGCAGAGCGACCGCCGCAACGCGGGGTGGGGCTACCGGGACTTACCGGCACCGGCAGGGGGTGCTGTACCGCGCCGCCAGCCCCGGGAAAAACCGGGATATCGGCGGGAAGGGGGGACACCCACAGCGGCTCCCCGCGGCGAGAGGGAGCGGTACCGGTGGGGAAGGACAGGGGAAGCGGCACGGGCAAGGAGGGGGGCAGCAGGCGCCGGCGACACCGGCAACAGGGAACCGGTGCGTGTCTGGGGCACCGGCTGCGGGGGTGCAGCACCGGAGAGACTGGGAGGCACCGGGGAACATGAAGACGGCACTGGCAGGGTCGGGGTGAAGCCTCAGCTCCGGTCTGGCAAGGGGGACCGGCATCGGCACTGGCGCTGGCACAGCCGGGATTGGCGCTGGCGCTGCCGGTATCGGTGCGGGTGGTGGCCGGTGACTCGGCGGTGTCATCGGCACTAGTACCGGCACCAGCACCGACACCGTCAGGGGCCGTCTGGGTGATCCGGTGAGGCAGGACCCGGGGCGTGGGGTGTGCAGGGTGCCCATGGGTGCAGGGCTCACCGGGCCAGACACACCGTGGGGCTGCAGGACACCTGGCAAGGACAGACACGGGGACACACACCTACACACACACCTATACACAGCACACCCGCCGCGCACGCCTGAACACTCAGAGCCCGCAGGGGACCCGGTCCTCAGCTCAGTGTGAAACCGCGGGGCTCCCACCCGGCCCTCGCCACCCCCGGCGACCCGGGAGCAGCGTCGTGGGGCAGCACCAGCACCGTCCCTGACCTTCGGACCCACGGCCGTGCCCTCTCTGCGGGCGGTTGGTGCTGCTGGGCAGGGCTGTGGTGGTTACAGGCTGTAATTAAGCTCGGCCGGCTGCCAGCAGCGATGTCGGGTGCTCGGCGCAGCAAGAGCACCCCTGCGCCTAATGACAGAGCGCGGCACACGGCTTCAGGCATCTCGCCCCGCGGGGAGGCCATTGTGCCCAGAGACGGTGTGCGGTGCTCGGCGCTGCCGGATGGGCCTCCCGGGGGCTCATGGACAGGCAGGGACGCTGCGGTGTCACTGCTTGTCCTTGCCCATGGCCGGGCAGGGGATGCTCCTGGAGGAAGATGAGTGTGGAGCTGGGGGATGGGGAGCAGGGCAGGGGCAGTCCGTAGGGGCCTGGGTGTGTGGAGCAGCTCCATGCCCAGGGCAGGGCCACGCACAGGTATGGCATGTGCCCGTGGTGGCTGGGCATGGTGTGGTCACACCAGCTCCACCAGTTGCACGTGGCTCTCTGAGCCATCACGGCCACGTGCCAGAGCCAGCTCCACTGTGCCACCCCATGCTCCCAAGTCCCTCCCATGGCAGCCAGAGCCATCTCCCCAGGAACCAGTGTGGACCCCTCACAGCAAAGCCCAGAGCTGGAAGGTCTATGGATGCCTCCCAGTACCGCTGCTTGTGGTGGCACTGGCCTGGGCCATGGCTCAGCACCTCCATCTGAGCACAGGGCTGGATCTGGTCTGGGTAAGCCAGCAGCACCTGCCTGAGCCGGTCCAATTGCCCATCCTATAGGAACTCCCTGCCCAAGCAGCTGTAGGGAGCTCAGCCTGCCAGCATGGCACTCAACATGTTTGCTGAGCCATGGCCAGCAGGAGGGCACTCCAGCCAGGCTCTGGGTCCAGATATCAGTGTCCCAGGGGATGTGCTGCTGCATCCTCTCTCAGCCAGGGCAGAACATCCCGGCATTGGCACAGCAGCAGGAGCCAGGCACGGCCATTGGGCGCAGGGGTGATGTCAGGCTCATATGTGGCCCCATGGTGGGGCTGGACCCTGTGTCTACACTGCTCAAGCTGCCCTTCCCAAGCAGCACCCGGCCTGGCTGGCACAGGGCCGGCACATCCTCACAGCTGCCGCTTGCTGCCGCATTGATCAGCTAAATGGAGAGCTAATGGCCATCGCTCCCCTGGGCAGGGGAAGCAGCTCTGCTGCTGCTGTTGGGAAAGCAGAGCCAGGGGCCCTGGGGCATGGACCTCGGGGATGCTGCAAAAGCCAGTCCTGGTCCTCATCCCATGGCCACGGCTGCTGGGAGGGTGTGAGCTGCCCACAAGCTGGGCTCGTGCATGTGTGGGCACAGAGCTCTGTGTGTCTCTGCATGATGCTCCAGCACTGCTGGCTCTGCAGTGGGGAGCAGCGCTGTTTATTGGGCACAACCTGTGACTGCATCCCACACTGGGCACAAGGGCCACGAACTGTGTGTGGTCTGCATCCCTGCCTGATGGTACCCACACTGCTGGTGCCCACAGCTCAGAGGGGTGCAAGAGGCATTTCTGTGCGAGTGCATAGCTCTCAGCTCCCTCCAGCCCCAGGAGTGAGGGGTAAGAGGGTGACTCTGCCCTCACCATGTGCCTCCTGGGTTCAGCCAGAGGCAGCAGGGCCAAGTTGCTGGTGCCCGTTTGGGCTCAGCACACAGGTCCCCATTGTCCTGTGGAGCTGTGTCCTGAGACCAGGTCAGGATGGGACAAACTGGGGATGCGAGTCCCAGCTTGGGGCAGCAGCTGATGGGGCTGGGACCCACTCAGGGTAGTCTCATGGTACCCTGTGGCTGTGGCTGTGGCTGGGTGCAGCATCCCTGGGGTGTGGGACAGGAGGTAATGCTGATGGGGCTGCAGGTACCAGCAGTGACTGTCTTCCTCCCCACAGAGCTGCCCCCGCTGCTTACACCCTCTGCTGAAGCCCAGGTATGTGGGTCCGGACATGGGGTGCAGCGGGGGGATGAGACCCAGCACCAACGGCTATGGGGGCAGCTGGTGCCGGCCATGCGTGCTGAGGGGCTCCCCGCGGTGCAGCCAGTGCTGTCTCCCCTCAGATGGTGCAGTCGTTGGGCTTTGCCATCTACCGTGCGCTGGACTGGGGGCTGGACGAGAACGAGGAGCGTGAGCTGAGCCCGCGGCTGGAGCAGCTCATCGACCTGATGACCAACAGCGACTCAGAGGACAGCGGCTGCGGCACAGCCGATGAGGGCTATGGGGGGCAGGAGGAGGAGGAGGAGGGTGGCGAGGGGCCGCTGCGTGCCGTGCGCACCTTCGGTCAGGCCATGCGGTGCTGCGCCGCACGCCTGGCTGACCCCACCGAGGCGCAGGCGCACTACCAGGCTGTCTGCCGCGCTCTCTTTGCTGAGACCGTGGAGCTGAAAGCCTTCCTTGCCAAGATCCGCGATGCCAAGGAGGTGAGTGTGTGTGCCCACCGGCACGGCCATCCCCACTGCCTGGCCAGGAAACCATCCATGGGCTCAAATCACTGGGGTGAGTGCGGCACAGCCCTCTGCCCACCCTGACCATTTGGCAATACACCCTCTCCCAGGGCACCGTGCTGTGGCACTGCCAGCTCCAACCTGCCATGGTGGGTGCTGGCAGGGCTGGCTTGTAGCGGGGATTGTAGTGCTTTGGGGTGCACATGAGTGCTGTGGCCCTGTGGCACGGTCCTGGCTGGACCCTCAGTGCCACCAGGGTGGGTGATGATGTCTTGTATGGTGGCAGATGCTGCAGAAGCTGAAGGAGGACGAGGAAGCAGAGGAGCGGCCGGTGGCAGAGCTGGGCAGCCTGCGCAACACCGATTGGGTACGGCGGCGTGGCTGGGCGCCGGGGCTGTGCCAGGACTGTGCTGGGGCTTACACCGTGTCCAAACCCCCCCAGGCCCGGCTGTGGGTGCAGCTGATGCGGGAGCTGCGGCACGGTGTGAAGCTGAAGAAGGTGCAGGAGAAGCAGTTCAACCCCCTGCCCACTGAGTACCAGCTCACCCCCTTTGAGATGCTCATGCAGGACATCCGTGCCCGCAACTACAAGCTCCGCAAGGTCATGGTGAGTGCGGCCAGGCTGGCCCGTGTCAGCTCCCTGTCCTGTCACTGTGCTGGCCTTGACACTGCCACTGCCCATGGCCTCTCTGCCCTCTCCCAGGTGGATGGAGACATCCCTCCCCGGGTGAAGAAGGATGCCCATGAGCTCATCCTTGACTTCATCCGCTCCCGGCCCCCACTAAAGCAGGTGAATGCCAACATGAGGACACCTCCGTGGCATGGCAGTGCCTGGCCTGGGGTTGGTGGGTCCCATGGGTGCCATCCTCACTCTGTGTGTGGGTCAGCACCCAAGCTGCAGCCACAGCTTGAGGTCCTGTCTGTGTGTCCCACAGGCGTCAGAGCGCCGGCTGCGACCGCTGCCCCAGAAGCAGAGGACACTCCATGAGAAGATCCTGGAGGAGATCAGGCAGGAGAGGAAGCTTCGGCCCGTGGAGATGCCATACCGTGGACAGAAAGGTGCCACAGCCCCCTCCCTGCTGTCTTGGGCTGCCAGTGATGTGCCCACCACCAGGGCAAGTCCCTGTCCTTCTGCGACTGAGACCCATCCCCATCACAGGCTACAGCTCCCTCCCCTGCATCCCTCACGCCTGCTCGGGGCGCCTGGCCTCCAGCTCCTGCCTCGAGCTGTCCCGGTGCCCAGTGAGTGCCGCGTCAGTGTGCCCACGACCCCGTGTCCTGCTCAAGGCACCCACCCTGGCCGAGATGGAGGAGATGAACATCTCTGAGGCAAGAGAGGGACGGAGGTCGGGGGGACACAGGAGGTTCCGAGGGGACAAGGGGTTCCCCAGGGAGATGTGGTGACCGTGGCCTTGCAGGAGGAGGACTCTCCGGGCACAGAGATGCCGCTGAAGCGGGACCGCTCCTTCTCGGAGCACGACCTGGCGCAGCTGCAGAGCCAGATGGGGGTTGGCCAGGCCGTACCCCAAGAACCAGAGCCGCTGCAGCCCGATCCCCGGCCCCGCTCAGGTACCCACCAGGGGTCCCCCAGCCCCACACCAGCCACATCCCCAGGGTGGCCATGGGTGCCCCACGGCAGAGGTGGCACTAGGTAGCATGGCCGTGCCATGATGTCCCCATCTCTCCCCACAGGCTCCGTCCCTGCTAGCTGCCACCCACTGCCGGACAGCTCAGCACCACCCCGAACTGCCCTCGGTGCCGTGGAGGAGAGGCCAGAGGATGGATCCAGTACTGCTCCTAGCACCAGCTCCAAGCACCTCTGGCTGGTGAGTGCTGGTGTGGGGTTGGGACACTGTGTGAGCATGAATATGGGCACACAGCAGCCCAGCATAAAGGCACAGGGTGATTCATGGGATCTGCATGGGATCTGGATCTAGAAGCACACTATGACCTGTGCCCTGTACCTATGCTGGGATGCTCTGCCCACGGCACAGGGATGCTCCAGGCCATGCCCTGTGCCACGGCCTTGCAGCAGATCAGGCTGACGTTCCCCCTCCCCTGCAGGAGTTCAGCCACCCCGTGGAGAGCTTGGCCCTCACCGTGGAGGAGATGATCAACGTGCGCAGGGTGCTGGTCAAGGCCGAGATGGAAAAGTTCCTGCAGAGCAAGGAGCTGTACAGCAGCCTACGGAAGGGAAAGGTGGGATCTGGGGCCGGAGGGGCTGAGTGCTGTCCGCCCGGCCCCTGGCTCTCACCCTGCTTTGCCCACAGGTCTGCTGCTGCTGTAGGACCAAGTTCCCCCTCTTCTCCTGGCCTGCAGCGTGCCTCTTCTGCAAGCGGTAAGCACCACATGCCATGGGGCTGGGAGGGTGCTGAGAGGGTGCCTGCGATGGCCCCACTCACTGGCCTCTCTCTGTGTCCCCAGGTCTGTCTGCAGCTCCTGCAGCCTGAAGGTAAGAATGCCACCATGTCCCTGTCCCTGTCCTGCCCCCACCCCATCCCCATCCCACCCTGACCCTCACACACTCGGCAGATGAAGATGCCCTCCAAGAAGCTGGCTCACATCCCCGTCTACGCACTGGGCTTCGAGAGCCTCCCAAGCTCGCTGCTGGCCAAAGCCCTGCCGCTGCGAAGGAGAGAGACCTTCCAGTGAGTCCTGCAGCCCTAAGCCTTCCTCCTCTCTCCTCCTCCTCCTTGGGCCATGGCTGACCATGTACCCTGTGCCACAGCTCCCTCTCAGGCACGTGCTGGCGCCAGGTGGAAGAGGAGTTCCCCCACATCTACGCCCAGGGCTCTGTCCTGCGCGACGTCTGCAGTGACTGCGCTGGCTTCGTCACCGACGTCATCTGCTCCAGCCGCCGCAGCGTGGCCGTCCTCAATGCCGCACCACGCCGCGCCAAGGCTCGCTCCCTGTACAGCGACTCCTGGCACAAGTGAGGGGCGCAGACCCCACTGGGGGCCACCCAGATGTACATATATACATAGGACATATACGTACAGCCTCTATATTTATATACCTTATGGACCAGAGGGAGGCAAGGCACAGTGACACGATAGCTGCCTGCTGTCCCCCTGTCCCCTCATATCCCCGCCACCGGCAGGACGCTGCAATGGCTACTGTGGGGATAGGTCCTGCCGTGGGGCACCCTCCATTGCCCATTACCCTCAGCCTCCGCCTCCCCCCACCCCTGCTTCTGTGCCAAGCCCTGGCTGTGCCGGGGCAGCCAGTGCCGGGGGCTGGCACGGCCGCTCTGTACGTGCCCACCCCGGCTAATAAACCTGCTAGGCTGCCCCTGGGGCTGTGTGGCTGGTTCTGAGTCGGGTCCTGGGTGGGTGAAGAAGCTGGGGTGGGGGGTGCTGGGTGTCCCACGCCACCATGGCCTATTTGATCACGTGTATTCACCCCGGCCATCCTTCCTTTACCTGTCCCAGGCTGTGCCCCACTCGTGATCCCATGAGAACATCCGTGCTGCCCCATTCCCATGCCCTGAAACTGGCCCCTGCCCCCCTGTGTGCCCGGGGACACCCCAGCCTGTCCCCTGTGTCCCCCAGGGCCTGCCCCCGGGTCTCACCCATGTCCCCAAGCTGTGACCCCGCCACGACCCCGCTGGGGACCCGTGGGAATGCGCACGTTGCCACGCCCCCAGGCCGCGACACATTTCGCGCGGTGCCCGGCGCGGGGCGCGAAACAAGTCGCGGGCGGAGCTCAGTGCGCCTGCGCGGACCGGGGGGGGCGGGCCGACGGCGGAGCGAGCATGTGCAGTGGTGCAGGACAGGGGGGCGGGTGCGCGCAGGCGCAGCGCGGGCAGGGCTCCATGTCGCGGCGGGCCCTGCGGCGGTTGCGAGGGGAGCAGCGGGGCCAGGAGGAGCCGGGCCTGGGCGAGCTGGGCTTTGAGCTCGGCTGCGATGGGCCCCCGCCAGCCGCCGCTTCCAGGGGACGCCGCGGGCCGGCCCGCACCGGTGTCAGTAACCGCTTCGAGCTGGTGAGGGGTGACAGCGCTCGGGACACGGGTTGGGGCCTGTGGGGTGGCGGCGGCCGGGGAGACAGGGGCTGCGGGAGGTGCATGAGATGGCAGCAGCTTGGGGAGGTGTCAGCGGCTGTGAGGGGCTCACCTGGGGCTGTGACCGAGAGGGGTGACAGTGGCTCGGGGGGTGACACTGGGGGGTGACACTGGGGGGACGTTTTGGGAGGGGTGGTATGGGGTCAGTGCCTGGGGTGGGAGGGTAGGGTTCGGGTAGTTCGTGGCTGGGGGTGAGTCAGGGGGGCTGGGGAGCGGGAGAGGAGGGGCCGGGGTGACGAGGGGGTGAAGGGAGGGCTCAAGGGGCAGCAACTGAGAATGAGCAGGAAGGCCTGTGAAGGGGCCTGGGGGGACCAGGCTGGGGTGTGCCAGAGCTGGGCCTGGGTGCTGGGGTGGTCAAGCAGTGGATGAAACTGGTTTTAGAATGTCTCTGCTACCTTTCCAGTGCTGCTAGGTCTCGGTGCTGGAGGTCAGGGGCCTCGGTGGAACATATGGGACCTTGGGGTAATGGGTTCTGGTCACTCCTAGGCCAGTTCTGCTGTCCACTCGCCTTCCCCAGGGGCTGGTTGTGTGAGCATAGGCTCTTCCCAAGTTAGAGCCCAGACAGGGCCATTCCGTAGATGTGTTGTTGTGGCCCTGTGCTCCCCTCCAGCCAGTCAGTGGGTGCACGGCTGTTCAGGCACCTCCTGGGTGACACGTGGAATAAGGGGTCATCCTTGTACATCTACTGGAGAAGCTGTTCAGGCAGCTGAGCCCTGTGCTGCTTCCGCGGCATTTCTCTCCTCTGTTTGCAGGTGGGAGAGGAGCAGACTCGATCCCTGGGGAATTCTGCTCCCTGGGCTCAGGACAGGACAGAGCACAGCCCCGCGCCGGCTGGTTCTGCAGCTTATTTATCTCTGTGTGCAGATCACCGCTGAGGAGTCGGAGGATGAGCCACCGTCTAGAGAGGAGCGAGTAGATACCTGGCTTAGCGCGCAGGATGGAGCAGAGGGGAACAGCAAGAGGACTGCAACTGAAGAGGCTGAAGGTGACAGGCAGAGGGATGGAGAGGAGGCAGAGCAGCCGGACCAAACGGTAACTGAACCACAGAGGGAATGTTCCTGAGAAGGACCTGGTGCTGTGTCCTCATGAGCACTGAGGTCAGGAGGAAAGCCCCCTGGGGTTTTCAAACTGAGATTGCTTCTTTGCTCCTTTCACTGCATACCAAATGGAGCTCTACACCACACACCATACGTGGAGCTGGGCTGGCGGGTGGATGCTCAGTGAAGTGTTTGATTTGGAGAGGAAGGTGTGAAGAACCCAAGCAAATACCAGACGTGGTCTTCCTTGTAGTGTTGTGTCATTCCATGTTAAGGTTCCTTCCTGTGCTTTGTATCAGTTCAGAAGTGTCTTCTTGGAGAAGCTCATAGTGAAAGGGGCGCTTTAATCAACAATTTGACGCTGCAAGTTTAGCCTGTATCTCACCAGAGATGAGGATCAGGGTGAGAGAAGTGGAATCGTCCTCCTGGCCTCACCTGTTCGGGCTCAGCGTTTGGGGTTTCGGTTGCCAGGCAGTGTGGCCAGAGGAGCAAAGACCTCTGTAGTGCTTTCTGGCAGGTTTCTGTGGAGATCTGAATGACTGGTGAAACTGTCATGTTTGCTAGAAAAATAGAAATACAGTTTACGTTAGAGACTGAAGGAGGAATGAAACCTTTGCACCTCACCTGACATATCTAAACTGTTTCTTGCCTGATTTTCTAGTCTCAGACATTGATATGAAAGTCAGCTTAGGCTTAAAACTTTGTAAACCTTTGGTCCTTTTCTTCAGTTTCTCCTGGTGGCTTAATTTTCAGTCACTGGCAAACCTGAAGGTATGAATATTGGTTTTATTTAAGGGCCCTCCTGACATGATAACTGTTACCCACTTCTAGTCATCCATGTGGGTGCTAGTGATACAGCAGTAGCCTGGAGAGCATTAAGAAGGACTACAGAGCCCTGGGAGAGGTGGTTAGGGGCTCTGGAGCTCAGACAGTCTTTTCATCAATTCTCCAGGGTAAAGGGCAGGACCTTAAAAAGGCTAGGTGGATTTGGCAGGTTAATAAATGGTTACAACAGTGGTGCCATAGCAAGGGGTTTGAGTATCTAGAACATGGGACTCAGTCTGGGAGGCCAGGTGTACTGGAGGCTGGTGGAGCTGGTCTGACAACGAAGGGGAAGAGTGGTTTTGGTAGGAGGCTTGCCAGTCTGGTCAAGGATGCTTTAAACTAGATGGGTTGGGGGAGGGGGGCATCGTTCCATCCCAACACTCCCAGTCAGTGTCCAGCACCTATAATTAATGCTTGGAGCAATGTAGAGATATTCCAGCCGCTCCAGCCAATGAGCCGGCTTCATTTGGAGCTCGGCTCAGATGCCTCTGTACAAACACCAGTAGTATGGGGAACAAGCAAGAGGAGTTGGAGATGTGTGCATGTCTACAGGGATATGATATCACTGGTATCACACAAACATGGTGGGATGGCTCCTGTGACCGGAGTGTTGGAATGGAAGGTTACAGGCTCTTTAGAAAAGACAGGCCTGGCAGGCAGGGAGAGGGGGTTGCTATTTATGTTAGGGATAGGCTGGAGAGTATGGAACTCTGTCTGGGGACGGGTGAGCAGTCAATAGAGAGCTTGTGGATGAGGGTTAAAGGGAGAACAGTGATGGAAGACATCACTGTGGGGATCTGTTACAGACCGCCTGATCAAGAGGAATCTGTGGATGAAGTGCTCTATAGGCAGATAGGAACAGCCTCACGCTCACAGGCCCTTGTTCTCATGGGAGACTTCAACCACCCTGGTATCTGTTGGAGCAATGGTACGGCCTGGCACAAGCAATCCAGGAGGTTCCTTGATTGTGTGGAGGACAACTTCCTTCTGCAGGTAACAGAGGAGCCGACAAGGAGAGGTGCCGTGCTTGACCTCGTGCTCACCAACAGGGAAGGGCTGGTTGGAAATGTGACGCTCCAGGGCAGCCTTCGATGCAGCGACCACGAGATGGTTGAATCTGAGATCCTCAGCACAGTGAGAAGAGCGTGCAGCAAGCTCGCTGCCCTGGACTTCAAGAGAGCAGACTTTGGCTTCTTCAGGAGCCTGCTTAGTAAGGTTCCATGGGATACAGCCCTAGAGGGCAGGGGGCCCAAGACGGTTGATATTCAAGGATCACCTGCTACAAGCTCAGGAGTGTTGCATCCCAACTAGAAGGAAGTGCAGCAGGAGGGCCAGGAGACCTCCTTGGATGGATAAGGAGCTGCTGAGGAAACTTCGAAGGGAAAAAGAGCCTTTTTTTTGGTGGGATGTTGTCCAGTGTCATGGTTTAAGCCCAGGCTGTAAATTAGAACCACGCAGTCTACTTCGCCTCCCACCCTTTCTTTCCCCCTGCTCCTGGAGGGACAGGGAGGAGAATCGAAAGAATGCAACTCCCACGGGTTGAGATAAGAACAGTTTAGTAACTAAGGTATAACACAAATCACTACTGCTACCACCAATAATAATAATGATAAGGGAAATAACATGGGAGGAGAATACAACACCTCACTGACCGATACCTTGCCTCCACCCAGCAGTGATCCAGCCCTTCCGGGAACTCTCCATTCTACATCCTGGGCATGACGTGCTGTGGTATGGAATACCTCTTGGCTAGTTTGGGTCAGGTGTCCTGTCTCTGCTTCATCCTGGCTTCCTCTCTTCCCTGACAGAGCATGAGACTCACAAAGTCCTTGGTCAGAGTAAACATTCTGACCAGCAACTGAAAACATCATTTTTATCAGCTCTATTCCCAGGCCGAAAATCAAAAACACAACGCTGCACCAGCTACTAAGAAGGAGAAAAAATGACTGCTACTGCTAAACTAGGACATCCAGGAAGCTAGGGACCAGGTTAGGAAAGCTAAGGCCCAGTTAGAATTAAACCTGGCTAGGGATGTGAAAGATAACAGGAAGAGATTCTATAGGTATACTGCAAATAGAAGACAGACTGGGGACAATATGGGCCCCCTCCGGAAGCTGTCAGGAGAACTGGCTACCCTGGATTTGGAGAAGGCTGAGGTTCTTAATGACTTTGCCTCAGTCTTCACTGGCAAATGCTCTGACCGCACCACCCAAGTCTTGGAAGGCGAATGCAGGGACTGTGAGAATGAAGACCCCAGGCCCACTGTAGGAGAGGATCTGGTTCAAGACCATCTTTAAAACCTAAACGTGCACAAGTCCATGGGACCTGATGAAATCCATCCACGGGTCCTGAAGGAGCTGGCGAATGAAGTCGCCAAGCCACTGGCCATCATATTTGAAAACTCATGGCAGTCAGGTGAAGTTCCCAACCACTGGAAAAAGGGAAATATAACCCCCATGTTCAAGCAGGGGAAAATGGATGACCCGGGGAATTACAGACCAGTCAGTCTCACCTCTGTGCCTGGCAAAATCTTGGAGCAGATTCTCCTGGAAGGCGTGCTAAGGCACATGAAAAACAACAAGGTGCTTGGTGACAGCCAGCATGGCTTCACTAAGGGGAAATCCTGCCTGACCAATTTGGTGGCCTTCTGTGATGGGGCTACAGAACTGATGGACGGGGCAGAGCAGTTGACATCATCTACCTGGACTTGTGCAAAGCGTTCGACTCTGTCCCACATGACATCCTTGTCTCCAAATTGGAGAGACATCAATTTGATGGGTGGACCACTCGGTGGATACAGAACTGGCTGGATGGCCGCACGCACAGAGTTGTGGTCAATGGCTCGATGTCCGGCTGGAGACCGGTAACGAGTGGTGTCCCTCAGGGATGGGTGTTGGGACCGGTCTTGTTCAACATCTTTGTCGGTGACATGGACAGTGGGATTGAGTGCGCCCTCAGCAAGTTTGCCGATGACACCAAGCTGTGTGGTTCGGTTGATACGCCGGAGGGAAGGGATGCCATCCAGAGGGACCTCGACACGCTTGTGAGGTGGGCTGATGCCAACCTTACGAAGTTTAGCCATGCCGAGTGCAAGGTCTTACACCTGGGAGGGAGCAATCCCAGGCACAGCTACAGGTTGGGCAGAGAAGAGATTCAGAGCAGCCCTGCAGAGAAGGACTTGGGGGTGTTGGTCGATGAGAAACTGAACATGAGCCGGCTTCAGTGTGCGCTCGCAGCCCAGAAAGCAACCGTATCATGGGCTGCATCAAGAGGAGCGTGACCAGCAGGTCGAAGGAAGTGATCCTGCCCCTCTACTCTGATCTCGTGAGACCTCACTTGGAGCATTGTGTGCAGTTCTGGTGTCCTCAACATGAGAAGGACATGGAACTGTTGGAACAAGTCCAGAGGAGGCCACGAGGATGATCAGGGGCTGGAGCACCTCCTGTATGAAGATAGGCTGAGAAAGTTGGGGCTGTTCAGCCTGGAGAAGAGAAGGCTGCGTGGAGACCTCAGAGCAGCTTCCAGTATCTGAAGGGGGCCTACAAGGATGCTGGGGATGGACTCTTCATCAGGGACTGTAGTGACAGGACAAGGGGTAAAGGGTTCGAACTGAAACAGGGGAAGTTTAGATTGGATCTAAGGAAGAAATTCTTTACTGAGAGGGTGGTGAGGCACTGGAATGGGTTGCCCAGGGAGGTTGTGAATGCTCCATCCCTGGCAGTGTTCAAGGCCAGGTTGGATGAGGCCTTGGGTGACATGGTTTAGTGTGAGGTGTCCCTGCCCATGGCAGGGGGGTTGGAACTGGATGATCTTAAGGTCCTTTCCAACCCTAACTATTCTATGATTCTATGCTGATCCCTGTGGGAAATGCTTGTCTCCCCATGGAGCTGTCATCCTTGCTGTCCATAGGCACACTGACAGCTGTTCTGTTTATCTTTGCAGGCCATGTTGAGCAACAAGCCGCGAAAGAAGAAAAAGAAAAGGAAAACCAGGAAGACTTCGGCAGGGGAGACCCTGGTATGTCTGCATTTGCTCTCAGAGTTAGTGATTGCGCAAATTTCTCTATTGGGTTAGACAAAGTGGTAACTGAGGTAGCTGCAGAAAAGATTTCAAGGCAAAAATACTCCATTTTTGCATTGTACTCCTTGAAAATTATGAAACAGCAATAGCAGCTTTTGACTGTGGTCCTTCAACAGCCAGGACTGGCACAGCTCTGCAGGTGCTTAGGGCTATGAAATCCTTTCAGCAGCATCTTCTGTCATCTCTGCTTCAAGGTTTCATGCGGGAGAGGTCCTGTGTGAGAAATTTAGCCGTTTTCATTATATTTTCCTTGCCCTGCTGAGGCAGCTTTCCTGGCTCTGCAAAGCCACGCAGAGCTCCCACTGCCAGATTCCATTATCCATATTCCCTTCTCCAAGCACAGCTGCACACTGTTTCTGCAGTTGAAGATCTGATCACTGAATGCTGATAGGAGCATCTGGCACATGCTGTTCCTATGGGACCTGCTCCATCCCCTCAGTGGTGAAGGGAGCAAGGGAACAGTGATTCTCACTAAGCTGTCTACCCCTAAGGAAGCATGCTTGGAGCAAGGACTTTGTCCAGTGTCTCTGTGTGTTGTAGATAAAACTTGAGATAAATCTGTGTGCTTGAATGTACTTTTATCTGATTGAGCTAGGCTGGGAGTCTACTTGAGCTAGGCTAAGAGCCTAAATGGACCACATTATTGGTCTTCTTAATTGAAATAAAGTTCAAGTGGGAGCTAGTTTGCTGCTGAAAGGATTGTGAAATCTTAACTCTATTAACTATATCTTAACTATTCATGTAAGTGAGACCGTTTGCTCATCATCCTGAGCCACGCTGTGTTGCAGTGCTAAAGGGTGAGCTGTGGCTCCAGTGTCAGTGCTTGGCTGGCCACCTTCTCCCTGGGAATTCAGCTGGATGAGCTCAGGAGTGAGTTACCAAGGCAGAGAACCCAGAGAGCTCATTTCCTTTCACAGTCTCAGAATGACAAGCAGCAGGGTGACATCTGCCAGCTCTAGGGAGAATTCATACGTAGAAACAGGCAGTTCCATTTGCCAGCTCGAGATAATACTACATTTGATTGAGCGCTTAAATGCAAAGCAGGTTTTGCACTCTTCATGTGTCCCCTCCATGTGGAGTGGCTATATTTAGCTGGAAGAAGCAAGCTTGCAGTTCTATTTGGGTGTCTGAATGGAGTTCTCTGTTCCACCCACATTCATCATGAGGAGTATGTGAAGTGGCCGTACAAGGAATGTGTCACTTGCTATTTCTGGGGAAAACCAGAGGAAAATCAGGATAAAAGTATTCCACAGGTTTTGCATGTGCACTGCTGGATGTATCCTTTGGGTTGTTGAAAGATAGGAAAAGTGAGAGTGCAATACGTTGGCTTTAAAAGCAAGCGGATTTGATACCGTATTACAAGGGTCATAACAGTAGTGTCTTGGGTTCAGCTGTAACAGTTATTCTTCTCTTTCCTGGTGTCTGGTGCAGTGCTGTGTTTGGTCTTTAGTCTGAGAACAATGCTGATAATACGTTGATGTCTTCATTGTTGATGTGTAGCATTTACCCCGATGAAGGGCTTTTCAGTCTCATGCTCTGCCAGTGAGGAGGGGCATGGGAAGCCGGGAGGAAGCAGAGACAGGACACCTGACCCAGACTAGCCAAAGGGGTATTCATATCACAGCGTGTCATGCCCAGTATAGAAACGGGGGGGAGTTACGCAGAAGGCCCAGATCACTGCTTGGGTTGGGCTGGGTATTGGTCAGCAGGTGGTGAGCAATTGTACTGGGCATCATTTGTGTTCATTGTTCTTTTTTTTCGCTTTCCTTTTTAGTTTTGCATTATCTCCCATCATTAGTAGTAGTAGTAGTAGTTTTGTATTATACTTTAGTTATTGGACTGTTCTCATCTCAACCCGTGGATTTACGTTCTTTCCATTCTGCTCCCTATCCTGCTGGGAGCTGAGTGGGAAGGAGAGAAGTGAGCGGTTGTGTGGTTCTGAGTTACCAGCTGGGCTTAAACCACAAGTAGCTTAGTGTTTCCATAGGAAGTAGATGATACCAGACTAATTATATAAGTAATTTAGGATTGAAATCATCACTCCAACAGTTCAGAGTGTTCTAGGGGTAGTAGTAGAAATAAACAAAACAAAGCAGGGCAAAGGCTGGGTAAGAAGGGGCAGACCAGAGACCAGACCTCCTACCAGCCCCTGCCCGGGATAGATAGATTCAGCTGGCATATTCAGACTCAGGATAGCAACAGTGCTGTGGTGGTACCTTGAGCCAGTGGGGAAGAGCAGCCAGTCCTTCTGGGGGCAGCTCGGAAGGGAAGGCAGGCTCTGGGCAGCATTCTCGAGTGCTGCGTGGAGAGCAGGAGGCCTCAAAAAGAGAGTACATAGCCAGTGGGATAGCATCAGGGTGAGCAGTAGGTGCTACGCTGATATCGCACAGAGATCAAGATGCACCAAAGGACGTGAAGGCAGTGGGGTGTGATCTCTGCTGTGGTGACTTATTCTGTAATAACTGCCTTGTCTTTGCCTATCTTAAGGAAGACAATGACCTGGAAGACATCGACAGCTTGCTGGAGAAGATTGAAGATACCAGTGGGCTATGGCAGCAGACCCAGAGTGGAATAATTGCAGACAGCAGGCCTCTGCTCTATGTAGAGCACAGGTAGTGCCTGCTCCCTTCCTGATTTTGGCCTTTGGTGTGATGGGGATATCTGTTCCCCCAAGGAAGAGAGCTGGGAGCCTTCCACTGTGATCTGGCCATGAATTCGGGACCTTGCTTGAAGGGGGTTGTGGGAATGGAATGGTTGTGCAGGCACCCATTTCTAACTGTTGCTCTTAGATCTATGTTTGGTTTTGAGCAGTGACTAATATTCTCTGCTGTCAAAACCTGGTTGGAGTGGGTAACTGGACCAGATTAGCCTCCAGAGGTGACTTGCAGCCTAACATACACTGTAGGAGAATCTCTTCAGAACTGCTGAGAATACTGGTGCATTAGCTTTGGCATCGAATTGACCTTGCCAGGTGACAGGCTGCATTCAGCCCAGCAGTGGGAGAGCAGGTCCCAGTACACCATGTGCTGTCCTCCAAGGAGGGCTGTGCAATGCCAGGAGCTAAGTTCGCCAGGAAAGCAAGTTAGACTTGTCTAAACTTTCCTGCATGTCACCATCAACAAAGTAGGCTAAGCACCAAGCATGTCCAGGAGCTGGACGATGAGTCTGTGTCAGGCTTGACATCTGTAATATCTGGGCCTGTATCACACTGGGAAACCTGCTGGGAGTTGGCTGGCTGGTATGTCCAGTGTGTTTTGGAGCCCTGGGCTGGTGCAGAAGCTGGCAGCTCTTTCTGTTCTTGGAGATAACATTTAAACCTGTAGCTGGGTCAACTTAACCAGTCCTGGTATTGAAACTCCCAGTCATGCTGTATCAAAACTGAGTCTAGGCTAGCACAGCCGGCTCAGGGACACTGCAGTAAGACTAGAATGTTTACCCAAAGGTGGTTTTGAACTCCAGTGACTTCTCAGGTCAAATAAACATTCAGAAACCTTTGAGAGCTGGATAATCTCCGAGTAGGTGAGAGTTGGCAGTGCTGGATCTCAACTTTCCCACTCCTTCTCTTCAATCCTTGATTGCTGGGCAGCGGAGAGAAACCCCTTTCAAATACATCTCTCTTCTCTGAGCCAAATGTTAGATTAAGAAAACTGTAGGTGCTTTGTTACGAGATCTCTGTATTACTCGTGCCAGCTGTAGTTAGGATGCTTGCCCTGAGTTGTAGGCTGCTACTGCTAAACTCAGCAGCAGGTAGCTTGTCTTTTCCGGGCACACATACCCCAGCTGTGTGCTACTGAATGGAGGCTGACATGGGACTATCTCAGACTAAGGCCCCAGCTGCCCTGGAGAGGGCAGCAGAAGTATGTCACAGCTCAGTGCTGTCTTTGGAGCAGAGCAGGAGGGCAGCATGCTCCTGGTGGAACAGGGCTTTTGATGCCGCATGTTCTTGACCTGCTTTAGTCTCCTTTCTGTGTGTTGTGTCAGATCCATGGTGTGTGTGACAGATGCGGGGCTTAGCCAGAGGCAGTTTGACGTACAGAGCACTTGGGGTTGATGGAGAGGATTAGAATGTGAGACTTTGGGCTGTATTTAACTGCTTTTCTGTCTTGTTTCAACCTTCCCAGAAACTTGAATCCAGAGAACGAGTTGAAGAGATACTTTGGGGCTCGCACTGTACTTGGTGATCAGAGGTTAGTCCAGAACTTAATATTAAACCCTTTCAAAGTCTAGATTAGTGTGTCTGTCCTTCCCTGAGTGCAGCTTACTGAGCCCCCAGTGCCACACCTGGACAGGGAGTCAGGGTTCAGGGTGTCTTACTCATTTAGTAGTGCTTGTTGGGGCAGGAGAATATTTGTTTTGTTAGTAAGTAAGACTTCTGCAGGTTTTTTGATAGCATTTGCTTTTTTTTCTGCTGATATCCCTGCTCATTTACCATCAAAACAACCTTCTAAAATCCTTTCACTCAAATTCATGGAGTGTAGACTCTTAGATTCTTTCTTCCTTCTCCAGCATTTGTCTCCTGTGTCTGTCCCAGAGTCTGATGTCTTACAGAGTGGACCCTGAATATGTTCCAGGGGGTCTCACGCACTGCTTTCAGGGGCTTAGGAAACCTCCTGCTGTTTGGGGACAAGGTCTGTGTGCAGTTACCCATTGCAGTGTGGTCAGCATCATCCATAAACTCCCTGCTTTCGTGAGCTGGTTAAGAAATGTGCATGTAAGAAAAGATTAAGCTCAGAGCAGTGATGGTGGAAGCAAAACCTTTCTCTTAGAGAGTCTGTGGAAGAATATTTAGTGCTTGAGGAAGAAGCAGCAGTGCCTTATGAAGGAAGCATGGCTTTATTAGAGCAGCCTCAATTTCTCGTTTCCTTCTACTGTGAACAAGTGCATTGGTTGCCTTCGTGAATGCAGGTTAAACTGAATCAGTTGACACTTGAAGGCACTGCTGGGAAGAGAGGTGAGTCAGGGGGATGTGGAGCTCTCTTAATGGGACCTGGGAAGCTGTTTGAAGCAAAGAAGCACCTGAGAACTTGGCAGGAATAAAAACGAGGGAGAAGCTATTGAAGTGGAAATGCTGGAGGCACTGGCTGGCCCGGAGAGAAATGCTTCAAGTAAGGCAGAGCCTGAGTGAAAGTATGTTGTATCTTGAAGGCAGACATGTTAAACTCCTGGGCAAAAGCCCTGTGGCAGGGCTGCAGATGGGAAAGAAGTTGGATCTCTTTTTAGTTTTTTTCCCTGAATCATCCTTTTTCTGGCTGGTTTCAGCTCTCCTCATTCTGTCAGTACAGAGAAACTGTGACCTGTCGTGTTTTATTTCCCCAGGCCAAGGCAAAGGCAGCGCCAGTACATCCGCAGCACTTGGCTGACAGTTCCAAAGAATACCTGGCCACGCTATGGCAAAACAGGTGAGGCTTTTGGTACTGCTGCCTTGCCACAGGCGCTGCAAGAGCCTTGGTGCATGGAAACCAGAGCTGCTTTCATCAGCTGCCAGGCCCAGGATAAGCACTGGCTGATGTGGAAAGGGAACTGCTCTGCAGCTGATGGAAATAACCTCCTTCCTCACAGGCAGAACTCTGTTGTGTTGTATCTTGGTATTTGAGAGGTTGTTTTCTCACTTACTGGAGGTAGCAGGTGATGAGAACTTCCTTTCTTAACAGTAGTGTTGCTGAATAATGAGAAATATATATATCTACAAGGGTGCTGGAGAGGGACTGTTCATCAGGGATTGTAATAGGACAAGGAGTGATGGATTCAAACTGAAACAGGGGAGATTTAGGTGTATAAGGCAGAAGTTCTTTCCTGTGAGGGTGCTGAGGCGCTGGCACAGGGTGCCCAGAGAAGCTGTGGCTGCCCCATCCCTGGCAGTGTTCAAGGCCAGGTTGGACACAGGGGCTTGGAGCAAGCTGCTCTAGTGGAAGGTGTCCTTGCCCGTGGCAGGGGTTGGAGCTGGATGAGCTTTAAGGTCCCTTCCAAAACAAACCATTCTATGACTCTGATATCCGTGGGGGAAAGCAAGCAGCCTGCACTTCTATAGTGGGTTTTGGATTTTTACTCATGAGAGGAGGGAAAGGAGTGAAATTCTCTAGGAGTTTCTGAAGACACGTCTGGCTTTGGACTCAGTGACATGGATGAGTTTTCTGTGTGATAAAAGAGCAGAAGAGCAGCTTTTGCTGCTGTGCTGGCAGTGGTGGTACCCACGTCTCCCATGTACCCTGTAGGTATCACCATGCAGCTGGTGGACACCAGGAGAGGAGTCCAGTACTTCACATTCGAGCACCATCGCGAGTACCAGCAAGTGCAGTTCAAGTTCCTGGATGCTGTAGAGTCTATGGACCCCAACAACATTGTGGTAGGTTGTGAAATCAGGTTGCCTGTGCTTTTACCTCCTGCAGCCACTTTCCCTGGCAGGGGAGGTGAGCTGATGCATACCAGAGCTTCTGTTTTTCGCCAGTCTCATTTTGAACAGTGGAGCCCTGTGCCCCCTCCATGTGGAGTGAGGTAGCATTGCTTGCTGGGCTCCACTAAGGTAAGTGAGCACCTTGATGCAAATGAAGTCCAGTGACTGGTGGTGGAACCTTGGTAGCTCTGCCCAAGAACATGCCATGTAGCCATGTGGAAGAGGAGCCCATTGAAAGGCTTTGGCTGAAAGGGTAGGAATAAAGCTCCCTTGTCTCAGCTCTTCAGCTGAGGAAAAACACTGTATAAACGGATCTTTAAATGGGAATCTAAACTGTAGCTGTTCTATTTATAAACTTGCATAAATGAAAATGTGTCTTTTCTTGGTATTTCAGCAAAACAGTCTTTGTATTGAAAGTTTTTCATGTGTGTCCAAGCTTATTGAGTGGAATGGTAACATTTATAATCTGTAGTGATAAGCAGTGGTAAAATTGCTCTGCACGCTGCAGGACCATAATGGACGTATTTTTGCTCTGAAAACCCTGGCCACATGAGCTCAGATACATGCCCTGGAGACATTTCTTAAAGAGGCTATTGTCTACTAAATAAAACTTAACTTCTTTTCTGCTTTCCCACCCTCTGCTCATGGTCACTGCTCTCTCCAGCTCATAAACTCTGCCTGCTGACTGGATGGAGGGATTTGCATTATATGATGCAAGGTAATTCCTCTGCAGCAGCAATGCACCAAAGAGCCAGTATCTTAAGGGCAGCTCAAACACAGTCTTGCTTTGCAAAGCAGGCCGGGATTCCCGTGGTGCATTTTAGCGTTTATGCTCTGTCCCTGTTAAGTGGGTCTGGCTATGTTTGAAGGTACTGGCATTGATCTGACAGAGGGGAGATTGAGATGAGCTCTTAGGCAGAAGTTCTTCCCTGTGAGGGTGCTGAGGCACCCTCTTCTGGGCAGATGTCCCTCTCCGTGGCAGGAGGTTGGGACTGGATGAGCTTTAAGGTCCTTTCCAACCCAGAGCCAACCGTATCCTGGGCTGCATCAAGAGGAGCGTGACCAGCAGGTCGAAGGAGGTGATCCTGCCCCTCTGCTCTGCTCTCATGAGACCTCACTTGGAGCATTGTGTGCAGTTCTGGTGTCCTCAACATACAAAGGACATGGAACTGTTGGAACAAGTCCAGAGGAGGCCACGAGGATGATCAGGGGCTGGAGCACCTCCTGTATGGAGACAGGCTGAGAAAGTTGGGGCTGTTCAGCCTGGAGAAGAGAAGGCTGCGTGGAGACCTCAGAGCAGCCTTCCAGTATCTGAAGGGGGGCCTATAAGGATGCTGGGGAGGGACTATTCATCAGGGACTGTAGTGACAGGACAAGGGGTAAGGGGTTCGAACTGAAACAGGGGAAGTTTAGATTGGATCTAAGGAAGAAATTCTTTACTGTGAGGGTGGTGAGGCACTGGAATGGGTTGCCCAGGGAGGTTGTGAATGCTCCATCCCTGGCAGTGTTCAAGGCCAGGTTGGATGAGGCCTTGGGTGCCATGGTTTAGTGTGAGGTGTCCCTGCCCATGGCAGGGGGGTTGGAACTAGATGATCTTAAGGTCCTTTCCAACCCTAACTATTCCATGATTCTATGATATTACTACAGCTTTAGTCTTCTGTTCTTCTGTTAAGGGTAAAATTTAACCTATGGGTTCGCTGATGCCAGAAGTACTTCCAAACCCCAACCAGTTTATCTGCAGTAACCACAGTCTCAGTGTTGTTGGAGCCCTGATCTGCCTTGCTGCTGTCACTTCAGCATACAAAACCTTATTCTGGGGGGAGTCCTGCTCAGTGAGTGCTTTTTCTGCTCTTGCTAGTGGATTGAAAGGGTCTTGCTGGAGAGGTTGTGTGCAAAGAGTGCTTTTTGACATTGCCATGACCATTGGTGCCTCATCTCTTCCAAAAAGGACTGGAGAGGAACTTAAGAGCAAGCAAAGAAGGGGTAAAACATCAGGGAGGTGGCACTGAGGCAAAGGCGCTGGCCTGGGACAGCCCAGAGCAAAAGGCTTTGTACTGTAGGTGGCTGCACTGTCCACCATCCTGCACAACTTCTGGACCTTTTGAAGCTGCATTTTACAGTTTGTGGGAAGGAAAATCCTCAAACTAAACTGTGAGGAAATGTAAAGTAGTTTCACTATTTTAATATTGAAACTGAGTTTGAGGTGCTTGGGAAAAGTAGCCCATTTATAATTAGTGAATGCAAAGGGGGTTTGTGGTTAAAGTTCTATTCTGAAGTCTGGAAAAGAATTAATCCATTACTGCTCAGGAGCTGGATCCTGCAGTTGCAATAGATGTATCAAAATGTCCACCTGATACCCAGAGGAAGCAAAAGGCTGATGAAATGCCAAGAATTATTAACGGATAGAGAATAAACTAAACATGTAATTATGCCTGATATGTGCCTCTTGACTCCTGAATGCAGTCCTGGGCCCTCCCCTTCAGAAGGGAATGGAGGAGCTGGGGGGGATTCAAAGGAGAACAGTAGAGATGATCAAAGGCCTGGCATGGCCCTGGTGCTGGAAGAGCTGGGTTGGCTGGAGCGAGCTGCCTGAGGGAAGCTGTGATCAAGGGCTCAGATCGTGCTCTGAGTGGGGAGAGATCTCCCTGTTGTCCCTTTCAGCACAGGGACAGAGCTGGCAGGTTGGGATGAAAAGAAGTTCTTCACACTGTGTGCTTAAGCGGCAGCTTTCTGTGTTGCAGAGCTGAGGTGCTGGAAAGGTACCTGCGTCAGTAAGGGAACAAATTCACGAGAGGAGATGCCACTAATGTAAGCAGCATCTTTGATAGAGGGGTCTCTGAACCCCTAAAAGTTGGCAGCTTAGGGTATGCTGGGAGCCATCATGTATGCCCAGCCTTGTGCCTTCTTTCCTAGGCATCTGTTTTTGGAGACAGGGCAAGATGGACCTCTACTCTGATCCAGTGTTGCTGTTCTTAGGTTCTTTTAATCCGTAGTTTCAGCTTTTCACATGAGGTGTGTCCCGAGCATTGCCTTACAATCTGAGCATTGCCTCTCTGATGGTGTGGGACAGGATTTCTTTACCTTCATACCCCAGAGCAGGAGCAGCCTCTCTCTCTTGCCTGTGGTGTAAGGGCATTTGCCTCCCTGCCAGGCTTTCAGAGCTTACCTTGCAGGCAGAGTGCACAAGAATCCAGTGATTCGTGCCATTGTCTAATAAAGCTCATGTTCTTCTGTAGCTGCTGCTTCAGATGAACCCATATCATGTGGACTCCCTTCTGCAGCTCAGTGATGTGTGCCGGATGCAGGAGGATCAGGAGATGGCCCGTGATCTCATAGGTAAGAGCTGAGGTGAGGAGCAGAGGTCCTGGTGTGAATTAGTGATCAAATGCTTTTGGTTTTGGTTCATAGAAAAGCAGCAAACCAGCAAAGTTGGCTTGGCTCTGTGTTTGCGACTGGGGCTGTGAGCACTCAGCCTTCATTGTCCTGCAAACCAGCAGCTTTTGCTGGAGGCTTTTAAACAAAGCCAGACATGCTTCTCTGGGGCAGAGCACATCAGCGATCACCTTCAAAATGAATAGGATTGTCTGGACATGGTGGAGTCCCACCAGCAGGAAATCCCTTACAAGAGGAGAGTCTGACTTAGTAGCTACAACATCCATCAGTGCAAGGGGCTGCTGCAGGAAGCCTACTCCTCTGCAGAGAGCCAGCCCTGCCCTCCAGGCCAGCCTGCCTTGCCTTCCTCTGACCAGCATCTTGCAGGTCAGGCCCTGCTTGCTCCTCAAGGCTGCATGGAGCGGGAGGCATCCCAGAGGATGCTGTCTCCCTTGGATGGCCATGCTGCAGTCTCTGGTGTCAGGTGGGCTGTTTGGTGTTAGATGAGGCATGTGCTCTGCAGCATGAGAGCAGAAGCAAGAGGTAAGGTGAGGATGAGATCTTTGGCTTCCCCTTGTGAAAATAATTGTGGCAGAGGCAGCTGTACCAGCGTCACTCCCAGACCTCCAGAAGAGTTACTTTTCACAACTGGAGCATCATCTAATTTCCCACAGGAGGGAAGAGGGCTCACCTCCCTGGGTGTATCTGTTGCAACCACATAGTCTGCAGTAGCTTTGTGCTTTGCTAGGCTGTGAGCAAGCATATATCATGGGGATCAGAGCTCTCGGTGTCTTCTGGGCTAAATGGATTGCCATTCTGTGCGCTCTGGGACTGTGTGGTTTGCTGGGGTGATGGCGTACCCTGACACTGTCCTTGCTGCCTGCAGAGCGAGCGCTGTACAGCATGGAGAGCGCCTTCCACCCTGTCTTCAGTCTGACCAGTGGGACCTGCAGGCTGGACTACCGGCGCCCCGAGAACAGGTATGTGGCACATCTGCCTGCCCCACGTCTGCTGGAGAGCTGTCACAGTGTGTCCTGGCCTACTTTGGACACAGAGACCCAGATTCCCAATGTCTGCTGCATCATCCACAGTGGCAGGGGGACCTTGAATGTCCCTTTCTGTCAGAACAGGCTCTGGCAGTTGGTGGCAGTGCCCTCAGCAAGGCAACAGCTCCTGAGATGAGTGCTGGGGTAAATGCGGCTCTTGCTTCTTTACCAAGCTCTTTCCCAAGGGGTTTCTTACTGTAGCAGTAGCTGTTCCTCCCTGTCACATCCTTTTCATGTGACCAGTGCCCCTTAGTCCAAAATGGCATTTATTGTCACAGTGTGTTTATGACTGTGTTTGGTCACTTTGCTTCCTGCCCGGCACTCAACTGTATCTTTACATAATGACAGCTCTGCAGCTGCAGGGAAAGGTGACTTTATTTTGGGAATTTTCCAGTCAGCTGACCCATGTCATCTCTCCCAAACTGCTGTACCTGGAGGTTGCTCACATTTCCAGCACCTGGTTGCTGACGGGCTTTGTGCCATCTGTGACCTGAACGCTGCGATCTGTAACACCAGTTTGGGTGCTAGTGCTCCTCTGATAACGCATCATGCATGCTGTGTCACTGTCCCTGTGGCTGAGCAGGCTGGGACAAGGCAGGATGCAGACTTTATGGATTTACTTTTTTTTGTTGTCTGAGTTGTCGGCCCTGGTCTGTGGAATCCATGCCCTGGTCTGTGCTGGCCCTACAGTTGCACAAAGAGATAAAAGCAGTAAGAGATGGGAACGTGGAGAGGTCTGTGTCACTGTGTACTGCACCAGGCCAGGTTCCCTGGACCCTCCAGGCTGCATCCCAGTGCTGATGCTCAGGGAGCAGTGTGTCTGTGTCCCCATTTGTGAGCTCCAAATGTGGCTTCTAAAACCTATTGCTGCTCCCCACACAGGGCTTTCTTCCTGGCCCTCTTCAAGCATCTGATGTTTCTGGAGAAGAGAGGCTGTCCCCGCACAGCCCTGGAGTTCTGCAAGCTGATTTTGAGGTAGGTGTCCTCGCCAAGAGCTGTGCCCCGTTCCCTGTGGGACAGGACAGGGAATTGCAAGCTGGGAGAAACACACTTCTAACAATGCACCAAACCTAACCTGCGCAGGACTAAAACCCTGCAGGTGCCCTGCTGCTCCCAGGCTCAGTGAGGGCTGTTTCCACTCTTTACAGATGCAGTGTCAGAGGTTAGCTTTGGGCACATCTGTGGTGCTGCTTTGAAGATTAGGAGGTTGTGGAGGAGATTTAAGCAGGTGGGACCAGAGTGGCCCTTGCACTTGACCATGGAGCTGTGTGCCTGGCTGGCTGGTAGAGCAGAACTCAGACTCTGCGTAGCAGGTGTACGCTGGTGGTTTCAATTTGTGGCCATCAGTCTTCCTCATAGGTGGTGATGGGGCACTGTCACCCCTCTGCAGGGACACAAGAGAGGGCAGGGCATTGAACCGTCAGCCTGGCCGTGTGGGGACAATCGTGTTCCTGTTCTCCCTGCTTGCTGAGTCATGGAAGTTCTCTAGATGCTAGTGGGAAAGTCTTGTTTGACTTAGAAATGAGGGCAGCTATTTCAGCTGTTGTGACACTGATTTTTATTTCCCTTCCTTGTGTTCTCTACCCCTGAAGCCTTGATCCAGAGAATGACCCACTGTGTGTGCTGCTGATGATTGATTTTCTGTCCCTCCGAGCTAGAGAATACACCTTCCTGATCCGCATGTTCCAGGAGTGGGAGGTGAGATACCAACAAGCAGCCCTGGTGAGAAAGGCAGTTTGGGGGGAAAAGCTGCTTCCTGATGCGGGAGCAGGGAAACCTGCCTAGGCTGTGTCACGGTGCATAAGGGATTCCTAAGGAGGTTAGCCCTTTGCAGCTGTCTGGCAGCCAGGCTGGCATCCCAACAACATTGGAATGACCTGTTAAGGCTTGGGGGGAGGGTTATTTTTGTAATCCTGGTACCCTGCAAACAATTGTACAGACTCAAATTGCTTACTCAGTGCTGGGGGCACCAAGCCAGCAGCTGTGAAGTAACTTAATCGAGTGAGCAGGAGCCTGTGTGCAGCCCAGCCCCATCGAGATGGTTCTGCATAGGATCATTTCTCGTTAAATGTATCCCTCTGATCTGCAGAGTCACCGGAACCTGTCCCAGCTGCCCAATTTTGCCTTCTCGGTGCCGCTGGCCTATTTCTTCCTGAGCCAGCAGGAGGAGCGCTCCGAGCTGGAGCTAAGCCAGGCCCGGGAGAAAGCCGCCCGGCTCATCCAGCTGGCGTTGGTCATGTTCCCAAGTGGTAAGTCTGTCCCCACCGGTAAGTCCGTCTCTGCAGGCTTTGCCGCTCTCTCCATCTCTGAGAGCGCAGGCTGGGTCCCAGGCAGGCAAATGCAGAGACAGCAGTTTGCCTGTGGCTTGCAAATGACATTCACCTCTGTCTGTGGGAGATGGGAGCCCTGACTCAGAGGGTGACCAGGCAGGCTGGCCATGGCGGCAGGTAGAATCCCAGTCTGGTTTGGGTTAGAGGGGACTTTAAAGCTCATCCAGTTCCAACCTCCAGCCATGGGCAGGGACGCCTTCCACTAGAGCAGGTTGCTCCAAGTCCCTGTGTCCAACCTGGCCTTGAGCACTGCCAGGGATGGGGCAGCCACAGCTTCTCTGGGCACCCTGTGCCAGCGCCTCAGCACCCTCACAGTGAAGCAGTGGTGGTGGGATTCAGCCTTCCTGCACCATGGCAGGGCAGGTGAGAGCATGGTGGAGCTACACAGGGCACCCCGCAGCTGTGAACCCTTGATGTGAGTGTTAGGAAGAGACTGGTGATTGTTCTCTGTGCTGCACAGCCTCCTTGGAGCAGCTGATGCCCCTTCATTAGAGATGGTCATGGGCAAGTTAGGGGAGCATGAGAACCAGAGCCTTGGAGCAGGAAAATATTTCACCCCAGGGTTGCCCAGACCAGAGACAGCAAGTTTCTCTTGGCTTTCCCTCCCAGACACTGCTCGGCTTTAGATGTGCTCTTCATGGGTACCCATCTGTCTTGCTTTCATCAAGTTGATGCTGCTGTCCATGAAAGGAGATGCACAGCCCCTCTGGGCCCGGAGGAGGGTGTGTCTTTATAGGCAAGAATAACCAGCTCTCAAACAGAGGTTTAGTTTTGTGGTAGCTGAAACCATCCTTTTTGTCATGGTGACTGAAATAAAACTTGTTGAAGTTCAAAGGCCAGCAGTGTTAAGTGCAGAAAATTTCACCTTATTGCATCGGGGGAAAAAAAAGTTTGTTGTTCTTTTACATTTACCCTGAATCTGTTTCCATCATCCACACAGAGATCAGAGCACACCACAGTCCGCAGCAGCATCCTCACACCCCATGTGGGTCCTCCGTCAGTGCCCTGATGGCGTGCTGCCCCCCGGGTTGGGGCTGTGTCCTTGCAGCCCTGGCCATGCTGTGGTGCTCCTCACCAGGCTGTTGATAATGAGTTGTCTGTCTTTCTCCTGCAGTTCTTATGCCGTTGTTGGATCACTGCAGTGTGCAGCCTGATGCCAGGGTCACGAACCATTCCTTTTTCAGGCTGAATGCTCAGATCAGGTAAGCCCTGGAGATGTTGTCAGTAAAGACAAGGAATTGATCTTGCTGATAGTGGGGCTTTTGCTTGCTCAGGCAGCTAATGGAGATACAAAACTGCAGAGAAAAATATTTGGTTTTCCTGAGTAGGCTCTTAGATGCTTTGATAATGAATTTCCATAATGGCTGCCAGATAATGCTGATAGACACTCCTCATCCACTAATGTGGATGGGTCAGAAGTTCATGCTAAAGATTGCTGCTGCCTGTAGTGAGAGAGAGCAATGTGTGTGTGCTCTCAGGGCAGGCTGTTTCCTACCAGTCTGGATTTCTCTGACACGTGGTCCTCATAAACACACAAATGGTCTCCTGCTCATGTCAAGGCAACGTTAACTTTCATCTCATGGCTCTGCTTATCCCAAAAATAGACAAAGACAGAAAAACTGGTGAAGGTAGATGGAAATAGCAAAGCAGGGAGCTTGCGATTCCTTTCTTTGTGTTCTCGCACTGAAGCACAGTGTGGAGACGAGCCCTTGCCAGCCCTCACAGGGACCTGCAGGTGGGAAGGAGGAGAGTGCCATGAATAACAACTGTCTCCCATAGCCAGCCTCCTGCCTTGAACCAGCTGACATGCCTCTACGTGGGAAGGACTCACTCGCTGTGGAAGGACCCAGCTGTCATGGCATGGCTGGAGACCAATGTCCACGAGGTGCTGTGCATGGTGGATGCCCAAGACCCGCTGGTGGAGGAGTCTGAGCACAAGTGAGTGCAGCAGGAGGATTTTGCTCTACTGGCCCAGTGAGAAAGATCTATACAGTGTCCCTGAGCTGTTCTGCTCTTTGGGCTGGAGGTCAGCAGCTGCCAAGCAACTTCGGCTTGGCTTCAAGCCAGTTCCATCCAATACAGCGTGTGCCCCCAGAGCCAGGGATGAAGCTGATGATGCACCTAGAGAAGCAGAAATGCAAATGTGGCTGTGCTGAGCTGTGCTCAGTGCGGTCCTCTGTCTCCTCCCCACTTTAGGAGAAAGATGCGGTACCAGAGCGCGCCCAGGAACATTTACCGGCACATCATCCTCTCGGAGATGAAGGAGGCCACAGCAGCTCTGCCTCTGGTGAGGTGTCTTGATGGGGCACAGGCACTGCCACTGTGTGCACTGTGGTGGCACTCACATCCCTGCTGTGCACACAGATGCTGGGCACATCTTAAACCCCAAACCCAGCAAAAAGCATCCACCTGACCCTGAAGTGTCCTCCCTGTAGCTCAGCTTCCCAGGCCATCACACAGGGCATGTATGGACAGGCTGGGCACTGCACTCCCCCAGGCTTGTCCAGCTGGTCTGACCATCCCCATGCCTTGGTGCTTGCTGCTGCTGGCAATGCAGCTTCACCCCTTCTTTTTGCTTCCCCCCAGGAGGTGACCTCGCAGCCTGTGATGGGGTTTGATCCGTTGCCTCCGTTGGACTCCATCGTTTCCTACACCAGACCAGAAAGGTACCTCCTCCACCCCTTGCTTCCAGGCTGGCACAACCAACATGTTCCTGGCACGCCCTCAGCCCCAGGCCTGGGTGCACATGGGTGCTTGGAGCTGATGGTCCTCCTCCATCTCGGAGGAAGAGCTGCCTGGCTTGTGGCACATACAGGCAGGACTTGCCCTGCTGCTTTTCCTTAGTGGTCACCACTAGAGACGGCGACTGTTTGCAGCCATTAAGGCAAAGGCCACTGAACAACTTCAGCTGTTTCTTCACCAAGGTGGTTTGGGATAAACACAGGCTGAAGCGTAGCCAGCCACAGTGTGCACGGCCTGTTGAGGTGAACCCATACATGTCTTATGCATTGATCCAGCTTGGAGCAAACCTAGCAGTGGTTTTAGTGACTGCTGTAGCCAGCTGCTGGCTGCCCAGGAGGGAAAAAAATCCCCAAAATCCCCAGGAATCCCTCAAATCCCTGCTTCAAGGCTGGCTCAGGAGCAGTCGGGTGCTGTTCTGGACAGTGTGGCTCTCTCCAGCATCCCTGCACTGCCTCAGCCTCAGCGTGAGGTCGAGTACCAAGCTGCTCCCTTAACCCTGCTGCGACTTCTATCTTTCAGGACAACTCATCCATCCAACGAAAGCACTTTATCTCTCTTCTTCCGGTCGCTGTTGCCAAATTTCAACTTGCAGGTATGTGCATTGGGCTCCTGCAGGCAAATCTGAGCACGCTTCTGCTGTCGGTACACAGTAGTTTCCACTGCACAGTGTTTCTGCAAAGGGAGTGGCTCTTGGCATATGCAGTGTGTATTAAACGTCAGGTTGCAGAGCAGCCTGATGCTTTTTGGCAAGCAGGAGCGTCTCTCCCTGCCTGCTGCAGGCACGCAGCTCCCTGCATGGCCGCTCCAGCTCTGCTGTCTTGCAGGAGGATCTCAGGCCTGATGGGGATGAAGAGGCTGGAGCAGGGCAGGACCTGAACCAGGGGGTGAACAGGCTCATGGCAGCCATGCGGGACATGCTGGCGAACATCCAGTTCCAGGAACCCCCCCGAGATGACAACCCTGAAGGAGACGGTGACTGGGACTGAGCAGAAAGCACGTGTCATTCACCACCCCTCTGTGACCTCCCCCCCCGACTCGTATCCACTCCAATAAAGTGGACACAAACTCCAGGCACCCACTCGCTGTGGGGATGGGCTCTGCTGGGAAGGGGTGGGACTGCCACTGTGGCACCTTTCACCTCTCAGCGGGGGCTGAGGGCTGTCTGAGCGGGCAGAACTAATCTACAGCAGCTGTCCCTCTGCCTCCTGTCAGCTTAGTCCCTTCTGGCCTCCTCCAAGTGTGTTTGCTGCCCCCTTCGTCTCCAGCTCTTGTCTTGTTTAATGGCTGGTGGCTTTTTTTGTATGCTCCTGAGCCTGAAGCCTCCTTCCCTCCATGAAACAGCACTGGATCTTCCAGCTCTCTGACAAAGAGCTCAGGGTCCCTGCTCTGGTACCATTGGGGCACAGCAGAACACAGAGTGGTTCAGTTTGGAAGTGACCTTAAAGATGATCTAATCCAACCTCCTTGCCATGGGCAGGAACACCTTCCGCTAGACCAGGTTACTCAAAGCCCCATCCAACCTGGCCTTGGACACTACAGGGCCTCCCTCAGATCTGTAGCTCTCCCTATGCTCCTGGAGGGGTGTGCTTAGCAGCTCTTCCCTGTGCTGCAGCCATTCCATCATGCTGGAAGCAGAAATCATCCCTCTTTGTTTTCACCCTCCATCCCTCATCTCGCCACCTTCACCTTATAGAGCAGGGGATGAGATCAGCTGCACTCGAGCCTTTTAACTCGGCCTTGCTGCCCACAAAGCTTTTTCCCCTTTTTCTGCTGTGTAACGTTGTGTATCTGGCTCTGATGCTGAGCCAGGCTGTGCTGCCCGGAATCAATCCGGGAGGGCTCCCTGGGGAGCAGCCTGGATGCTCAGGAAGGGGGCTGGGGCAGACACAGGCCCATCCGGATCCTGGCTCCCTGTGTTGTGCCCTTCCATCACTCGCTTTTGCAGATTCAGCGTTTTCCAGCTCGGCTCCCAAGGCCTCCATTTGTGACGCTAAACGTTCCCAGCACATACTGGCATGCCTTGAAGCCGAGAAGCAGCCCGGAGGTGGGGGGGTGGGAAGATGGGGGCTGTTGATCTGTTTACATTTCCGGGGGGGCGAGCAGGATTTTGCCGCTCATCCAGCACCATGTGTTCGCCAGCTTCGGCTCAGCGCGTGTCATGTGTGAGCTGTGCTGGTGCTCGCGGTGAGGAAGGCACCGTGGCAGCCTGGGACCCCTGTTCCCAGAGCATCCGGAGCCGCAGGGTGCTCTGTACCATGGTGAAGGGCTCCCAGAGCCTCACAGGAAGGAGCGGATGCAGCCAACCGCAGGATGGGCCTTTTCATGCAGATGTGAATTGACTCTTTGGCAGCCGAGCGGCTCCAGGCATCAACACCAACCCGAGGCACATGATGGTCACATGGGCCCCATGTCCCCGAGCCCGCCAGGGCTCCAGCCGGGGCACGGGTGCAGCATAGCATCTAATGGTGCTTTTCACGATCCCTACTGCACCCATCGCCTGTCCCGAGGGTGCAAAACACCTTCCCTGGGGCCAGGCCAAGCCATTGGTGCCCATGAGGCCAGTGGTAGAGATGGGGATTGGGAGAGGCTCCTGTGGCAGGGATGATCCTACCACAGTCCTGGAAGCACATGGACACCCAAAGACACGCAGTCCATCAGGATGCTGGGATCTCCCAAGCACACGCAGGACTCCAGGACGCATTGGGACTCTAGGACACAGAGGACCTCTACGGCACACACCACCCAAGCATCACATCATAGGGGTATGTGGACTCCCTGGGACCCCAGAGCACGTGGTGACCCCAAGCCCATGACTCTGCAGGGCTGTGCTGGGGGTCCGGCAGCCCCGGCCTCTGCAGCGGCTTGTCCTGCTTCCAGGGTGCCACCGTCATGCAGGTGCCCACCCTCCTCGGGAGGAGGAGCCGCGGGAGCTGGCTTTAAAGTGGGGCAGAGAAAGGGCCCTTTCTTCCTCAACACCCTGGCCCAGTGGGCGCGCAGCAGCAGGGCACTGGGTAGAGCTGGCGAGGAAGCAGCCGTGACACCAGGGTCCCTGCAGGCGGGAGGCGGGAACCCTCCATCCCCAATTCCTCCGCGTCCCCCCGGCCTCGCTGCCGGGCATCGCGGCAACGCTGGCGGGGCACAACGGGGATTCTGGGGGGGTGTGGATGCTGTAGGGGGCCCTGGGGCTGAGTTGGGGCCATGTTAACATTGGTCCCCCTACGTCTGCTGCGTGAGCCCTGGAACACCAGCGAGGGCAACCAGAGCAATGCCACAGCGGGGACCGGCAGTGGCTGGTGCCAGGGGCTCAACATCCCCAGCGAGCTCTTCCTCACACTGGGGCTGGTGAGCCTGGTGGAGAACCTGCTGGTGGTAGCTGCCATCCTGAAGAACAGGAACCTGCACTCACCCACATACTACTTCATCTGCTGCCTGGCTGTGTCTGACATGCTGGTGAGCATCAGCAACCTGGTGGAGATGCTCTTCATGCTGCTGATGGAGCATGGCGTGCTGGTGATCCACACTAGCATCGTCCGCCACATGGACAACATCATCGACATGCTCATCTGCAGCTCCGTCGTGTCCTCCCTCTCCTTCCTGGGGGTCATTGCTGTGGACCGATATATCACCATCTTCTACGCCCTGCGCTACCACAGCATCATGACGCTGCAGCGGGCTGTGGTGACCATGGCCAGCATCTGGGTCACCAGCACGGTCTCCAGTGCTGTCTTCATCACCTACTACCACAACACCACCATCCTCCTCTGCCTCATCAGCTTCTTCCTCTTCATGCTGGTCCTCATGCTGGTGCTCTACATCCACATGTTTGCCCTGGCCCGACACCATCTCCACAGCATCTCCAGCCAGCAGAAGCAGCCTGCAGTCTACCGTGGCAGCAGCCTCAAAGGAGCCGTCACCCTCACCATCCTCCTGGGCGTCTTCTTCATCTGCTGGGGCCCTTTCTTCTTCCACCTCATCCTCATCGTTACCTGCCCCACAAACCCCTTCTGCACCTGCTTTTTCAGCTACTTCAACCTCTTCCTCATCCTCATTATCTGCAACTCTGTGATTGACCCCCTCATCTATGCCTTCCGGAGCCAGGAGCTTCGGCGGACGCTGCGGGAAATGGTGCTGTGCTCATGGTAGGGAGCGGGACACCGGTAATGGCCCAGCCGCCCCGCTGCGGGACAGAAGGACGGATGAGATGGGATGCACCGCGGGGTTTCCAGCTCTGGCTCCCGATGTGGGCTCAGGGACTCGCGGTTCCCAATAAAGGCTCTTTGCACTGATGCCGTGGCTGGCACCGCTGTGCAGCTCCTGGGGACCACTTTCCGGCCCCACCGTTTCTTCCACGTTCGATTGCTCCCGGTTGCCACCTGCACCGGCCGCGGGGCCTTTCGGCGGGTTGCGGCCGGCGGGGCGCAGGGGCCGGTCCCGGTGCAGGGCACAGCCCGGACAAAGCGCCCCTCACCGCCGCCTTTGTTCTCGGCCGCGCCCGCCACCGCCCGGCCGGCCCCGGGAGGGATGCTCCTGACACCCGGCACCCCCCGGACCGGCCACCCCCGGGCCCTGCCTATGCCCCCCCCGCGGCGGGACGCGGGTTGGGGGGTGTCACCCCCCCGCCCGCCGCCGCCCCGGGACGCTCCCGCCGCTGCTGGGTGGTCCCTGTGGCCGGTTCGTGTCGCGTGTCCCCTCCCGTGGGTGCCGCGGTCCCTCCGCGGTACCGGGGCGGCCCCGTAGCCCGGGTGCGGGGTCCCCTCGCCGGTGCCCGCGGTGCCGGGGTCCCCGCGCCTGGCGGGGCGGGGCGGGCGGTGGTGCCGGTGCCGCAGGGCTGTTGCAGCGCTGCGGCGGCGGCCGCCGATTGGTTGCGGGGAGGCGGTGACGTCAGCGCCCGGCCCGGTGCGGCTCGAGGCTCCTATAAAGGAGGCGGCGGCTGCGGGGCCGCCCCCCGCTCTCCCGGTGCCGCTCCTGCTCCTGTTCCCGGTCCTGCTCCCGGTCCTGCTCTCATCCTGTTCCGATCCGGCCCGGCAGCACCATGAGGGAGATCGTCCACATCCAGGCGGGGCAATGCGGCAACCAGATCGGCGCCAAGGTAACGGCGGCCCCGCCCCGCCGCTGCGGAGCCGGGCGGCGGACAAAGACCTCCCCCCGTTCCGCTCCCCCCCCCCGCGCTCCCGCCGCACCGGGCGGACAAAGGGCCCCGCCCGTCGTCCCCCCCCCCCGCCCGGCGCCTTTGTCCGCCCTTCAGCACCGCGGACAGCGCCCTGCCCGCCCCGCCGCCAGGGGGCGCCCCGCGCTGCCCCGCGGGTGGGTGTGCGAGGGGTGATGAGGAGGGGTCCCCCGGGTCCCTGTGCCCCTCCTCCGGTACCCGGTGTCCCGTCCCCCCCCCCGCTGATCCCTGTGCCCCCCCCCAGTTCTGGGAGGTGATCAGCGACGAGCACGGCATCGACCCCAGCGGCAACTACGTGGGTGACTCGGACCTGCAGCTGGAGCGCATCAGCGTCTACTACAATGAGGCCTCCTGTAAGCGACACACGGGACCCCCGGGACATCCCTCAGGCAGGGCACCCCAGCACCCCCACCTTGGGCCTGGGGGGAACCCCCACATCCCTTTCTCCCCGGTGCCCACGTCTGCAGGGTGGGGCAGGTTGGGGGGGGCAGATACATGCAGGCTACCTGCACCCAGCCCCTGGGGCCCCGGGAGGGGAGCATCCCTCGAAGCCCTATAGTCTGCGGGGGGAGCTGTGCATCCAGCCCTGCGGGACCCCCATTATGTGGGGTGGGACAAGTGAGCACCCAGCCCCTGAGGGACACAACACACGCACCCAGCCCCATGGGACCCCGCAGGATGTGTGTGGGCTGGGAGTCAGCAGCAGGTCCCCCCCTGGCACGGGCTCTCTCGCAGCTCACAAGTACGTGCCTCGCGCCATCCTGGTTGACCTGGAGCCGGGGACGATGGACAGCGTGCGCTCGGGCGCCTTCGGACACCTCTTCCGCCCCGACAACTTCATCTTCGGTAGGTCCCTGGGGAGGGGGGGGAGCTGACACCCACATCCCCGCACCCCTCCCGGGCCATCGCTGTGCCCGGGGCGCTCGGCGGGCGCATCCCCTCCCTTGCCGCGGGCTCTGGCACAGCCGGTTCGCTGCCAAACCTCTGCAGCTCCTACTTCCCACCCCACCCCGGCCTCAGATCTCGCTGATGCCGCCGCCGGCAGCGCCCTGTCCCCTCCCTGGCGTGGGCTCCAGGGAGCCGGCAGCCATCGGTGCCTCTTTTCCCCACCTTGGCAGGGCAGAGTGGGGCCGGGAACAACTGGGCCAAGGGGCACTACACGGAGGGGGCCGAGCTGGTGGACTCGGTGCTGGATGTGGTGAGGAAGGAGTGTGAGAACTGCGACTGCCTGCAGGGCTTCCAGCTGACCCACTCGCTGGGCGGTGGCACCGGCTCTGGCATGGGCACCCTCCTCATTAGCAAGGTGCGGGAGGAGTATCCCGACCGCATCATGAACACTTTCAGCGTGGTGCCGTCCCCAAAGGTGTCAGACACGGTGGTGGAGCCCTACAATGCCACGCTCTCCATCCACCAGCTGGTGGAGAACACGGATGAGACCTACTGCATCGACAACGAAGCTCTCTACGATATCTGCTTCCGCACCCTCAAACTGGCCACCCCTACCTATGGCGACCTCAACCACCTCGTCTCAGCCACCATGAGCGGGGTCACCACCTCCCTGCGCTTCCCCGGTCAGCTCAACGCCGACCTCCGCAAGCTGGCGGTCAATATGGTGCCCTTCCCGCGCCTCCACTTCTTCATGCCCGGCTTCGCGCCACTGACGGCCCGTGGCAGCCAGCAGTACCGGGCCCTCACCGTGCCCGAGCTCACCCAGCAGATGTTTGACGCCAAGAACATGATGGCTGCCTGTGACCCCCGCCACGGCCGCTACCTCACCGTGGCCACCGTCTTCCGGGGCCGCATGTCCATGAAGGAGGTGGATGAGCAGATGCTGGCCATCCAGAGCAAGAACAGCTCCTACTTTGTGGAGTGGATCCCCAACAACGTAAAGGTGGCCGTCTGCGACATCCCTCCACGGGGGCTGAAGATGTCCTCCACCTTCATCGGCAACAGCACGGCCATCCAGGAGCTCTTCAAGCGCATCTCGGAGCAGTTCACAGCCATGTTCCGCCGCAAAGCCTTCCTGCACTGGTACACGGGCGAGGGGATGGACGAGATGGAGTTCACCGAGGCCGAGAGCAACATGAACGACCTGGTGTCCGAGTACCAGCAGTACCAGGACGCCACGGCCGAGGAGGAGGGCGAGATGTATGAGGACGACGAGGAGGAGTCAGAGGCGCAGGGCGCCAAGTGATGCCCGATGCCCCCCTCTGCCGCCCGCAGCCCCCCTGGCTTCGCGCTGCTGCACCCCCTGGCCCTGGCCGGGCTCCCCCCCGTGCCCCTTCAGTGTCTCCTGACCCCGTCCCGCCCTGAGCCGGCTCGGCCCCTCCCCCCACCCCCCTCCCCCCTTTTCGTTTTTTTTTACTGGGTCGTGTCTTTTATTTTTTTTGAATACTCAATAAATTTATTGCTCTCCAGGTACCTCCTGTCTGTGCCTCGGGGGGGGACAGCGACGGGCATGGGGACACCGTCTGCTCCCAGGGGCACACCCCACACAGGATGCGCATCTCAGAGGGTGTTCGGGGACCCCACATGCCCAGGCCATGGCAATGCACTGAGCCCCCCTGGGGCAGATCTTCCTGCCCCACAGATCCCGGGTTGGAGTGCGGGTGCCACCTTGCCCGGCTGTGCCTTTGTCCCCGCTGTCACCCTTCTCCATGCTGGGAGGGAGGGACGGGGACGGGGTTGCCCCGTCCAGGCACTACTGTGCCAGGGCAGTGCTGGCCCTTTGTCCCCCCAAACCGAGCTGGAGGCACGTACCCCGCAGTGCTGCCCCAGGGCTGTGCCTGGGTTTGGGGGATCCAGGACATCCCCAAACAATGCTAAGCCCCCCAGCTCCTGTTTGGGTTCTGGGCTGAACCCAGAGTGCAGGGCCAAGATTTGCTGCCATGGAGCTGCAGCCCCCCCAGGGGTCCCTGTGAGGAGAGGGGCTGTGCTGTGGGATCTCGGGGGAGGGCTGAGGGCTGTAGAGGTGGGAGCTATGGGGCTGGAGGCTGTAGCGGTGAGGGCTATAGGGACAAAGAGCTATGGGGCTGGGTCTATCGGGGTGGAGGCTATAGGGACAAAGAGCTATGGGGCTGGGTGCATCGGGGTGGGAGCTATGGGGACAAGGAGCTATGGGGCTGGGGGCCGTAGGTGCCGCTCGCCATGGGGCGGGGGCGCTGGGGCTCTGCAGACCTGGGTGTCGGGGCCGTTCCCGCGGGTGGCGCCGCCGCGGCCCCGCTGTGTCCCGTGTGTGCCCCCCACCGCGGCGCAGCCCCGCCCGTGCGCGGTGCGATCCTCCGGCCGGCAGGGGGCGGCAGCGCGGCAGGGCGGGGCAGCGGGGCGGGGCGCGGCGGTGAGCGAGGAACGGGCGCTGCCCCCTGGCGGGCGAGCGGGGTCCGGCGTGCGGTGCCGGTACCGGTACCGGGGGCTGTGCGGGGAACCGGGCGGTGGGGGGGTGTGAGGCGGCGCGGGGGGCGCGGTGCCGGGATGGGGCGGCGCGGGCCGAGCGGGGCAGGGCGCGGGAGGCGGGGCGGGTTTGTCCGCGGCGCCGCTGCCGGTGCGGGTGCGTGGCTGAGGCGGCGGCCGCGTCCCGCAGGGCGATGGCGTACGACGAGCGGCTGGCCCGCTTCCGCCAGGCGCACCTCAACCCCTTCGACAAGGCCTCCGAGCCGCCGCCGCAGGAGCGGCCCGACGGGGGGGACCCGGACCCAGGTGGGTGCTGACACCCCCCGCGCTCCGCACAGGCCCGGTACCGGCACCCGCTGGCACTTGGCCCCGTTGCAGGCCAGCGGCTGGACCCGGCTTCGGGGGACCCCGAGAGCGCCCTGGACCTGGGCCTGGCCGAGGATCACTTCTCCCGCCCCGTGGTGAGCGGGGCCGGGGGGAGCGGGGCTGTGGGGGTGCGGGGTGCACGCTGCGGGCTCATCCTCCTCCTCCCCGCGGTGCCGCAGGGCCTGATCCTGGCGTCGGACGTGCATCAGCTGCGCCAGGCCATCGAGGAGTGCAAGCGGGTGATCCTGGCGCTGCCTGAGCACTCGGAGCAGCAGAAGGACGCGGTGGTGCGGCTCATCCACCTCCGCCTCAAGCTGCAGGAGCTGAAGGTTGCGGCCGGGACCGGGGCATGGCGGAGGTGTCGCTGGTGCCGGGGGACCCAGGCACACACTGAGATCCCCACACGCACCCGCAGGACCCTGGTGAGGATGAGCCCAACATCCGGGTGGTGCTGGAGCATCGCTTCTACAAGGAGAAGAGCAAGAGCGTGAAGCAGATGTGTGACAAGTGCAGCACCATCATCTGGGGCCTCATCCAGACCTGGTACACGTGCACAGGTGGGGCTGGGACCCCCGGGAACCCCCACATCCATCTCCCGTGTTCCCGCCCCACGCTGACACCCGTCTGTGCCCCCTCCAGGCTGCTACTACCGGTGCCACAGCAAGTGCCTGCCACTGGTGAGCAAGCCCTGCGTGCGGGCCAAGGTCAGCCATCAGGCCGAGTACCAGCTCAGCATCTGCCCGGAGAGCGGGCTGGACAGCCAGGACTACCGCTGCGCCGAGTGCCGGGCCCCCGTCTCCCTCCGTGAGGCTGCGCCGGCGTGGCGTGGGGCTGGGGGATGGAGAATAAGTGGGGCTGGGCTCCTCTGGGGCCTGTATGGGGCTTGGTGGAGCTTGGGGCACAGCGGGGCTGGGGTTGTGTGGGGCTGGAGTCCCCCTTGCGTGGGGCTCTGTGGAGCTGGGGAATGGGGATGTGTGGAGCTGGGGGGTGATACTGCATGGGGCTGCGGCCCGCATGGGCAGGGTGGAGCTGGGGCACGGTGGGGCTGGGGTTGTGTGTGGTTGGGCTCCCTTGGCGGCTTTGTGGGGCTGGGGGAGCTGTCTGGGGCTGGAGGGGTAGGGGATGTGTGGGGCTGGGCTTCTTTCGGGGTCGCAGGGTGTTGGGGTGGAGCTGAAGGCTGAGGCTCTGGGGGCTGTGTGTGGCTGGGAGCTATGGGGAGATGGGGGGGTCTTGGCTATGCAGGGCTGGGGGGATCCGCAGTGCATGGGAAAGTGATGTTTCGGGCCCCACTGGGTGCTGCTGTGTGTCCATGGAAGGACATGGCATGGGGTGAGCAACGCATGGTGTGGCGCCGGTGCCATTACATGTGCCAACATGTGTGCCGGTGCGTGCCGCCGCAGGGGGGGTGCCCAGCGAGGCCCGGCAGTGCGACTACACCGGCCTCTACTACTGCAGCAGCTGCCACTGGAACGACCTGGCCGTTGTGCCCGCCCGCGCCATCCACAACTGGGACTTTGAGCCCCGCAAGGTGCCCCGGGACGGGGCTTGGGGGCACCCAGGGGGCTGTGACCGTGGTCAGGGGAATCCCAGGGGCTGCATCAGTTTTAGGGCCACATCCCTCATCGTGGGGGTCCCTGGGGGCCATGTCCCTGGGTTGAGATCACTTGGGGGCCATGTCCCTTGTCATGGGGGTCCCTGGGGACTGCATGCCTGGGTAGACAGAGGTCACTCGGTGGGGGCCGTGTCCCCAGGGCTGTGTCCCTGGGGATGGGGCCCCGTGGCCAGCGGGTGACGGTGGCTGCGGACGGGCAGGTGTCGCGCTGCAGCATGCGGTACCTGGCGCTGATGGTGTCGCGGCCTGTGCTGAAGCTGCGGGAGATCAACCCGCTGCTCTTCAACTACGTGGAGGAGCTGGTGGAGATCCGGGTGAGTGATGGGGGGGAAGCCACCCGGTCCTACCCTGCAGGGCTGGGGCTGGCAGGGTGGGCAGCAGAGGGAGCATGGGGTAAGCAGGAGGGAGAGGGGGACCCTGTCAGCCCCTGCTGGGTCCCACAGAGGTGGAGCAAGGCAGGGGTGGGGGTCAGGACAGCAGGTGCCCAAGCTGCTGCAGGCCTGAATTTGACCGAGCTTGACTTGTCCCCATCACACCCCTATCTCCATCTCTTATCTTCATTCTGTCCTATTCCTATATGGTCCCCATCTCATCCCTGTACCTGTCCCCATCCTGCCTCTGCCACTGTCTTTTCCTGTCTTGTGCCCACTCTCATCCCCATTCCCATTCCCTTCTGCCCTGTCCCCCCACAGAAGCTGCGCCAGGACATCCTGCTCATGAAGCCCTACTTCATCACCTGCAAGGAGGCGATGGAGGCACGACTGCTGCTGCAGGTCAGGCCCAGGGGTCGGGACTGAGCTGGAGGGACCCTGCAACTGTGAGGGGTGTCAGGAACCTGGTGCAGCAGTGATGGGCATAGGGGTGACAGGCACAGCAGTGACAGGCTCTCTGCCTGCAGCTGCAGGACCGGCAGCACTTTGTGGAGAACGACGAGATGTACTCGCTGCAGGACCTGATCGACATCGAGGCGGGGCGCCTGAGCTGCTCCCTCACCGAGATACACACCCTCTTCGCCAAGCACATCAAGCTGGACTGCGAGGTGAGCCATGGGGCAGACCCACAGCACGGCTTCTGTGGGGCCAGCATCGTGCTGGGGTGGCTGGTGGGGTCCCCTCAGGGCAGCTTTGGGACCTTCTGTGCTCCTGCCCCAGCGCTGCCAGGCCAAAGGGTTCGTCTGTGAGCTCTGCAAGGAGGGCGACGTCCTCTTCCCCTTCGACAGCCACACCTCGGTCTGCACTGACTGCTCCGCCGTCTTTCACAGGTACAGCACATGCGGGGGTGGCCGTGACCGTGGCACGGGGGGGTACACAGTGTGGGGTGACCATTGCTGTCCCCTCCCCACAGGGACTGCTACTACGACAACTCCACCACCTGCCCCAAGTGTGCGCGGCTGAGCCTGCGCAAGCAGTCCCTCTTCCAGGACTCTACTATGGAGGCAGAGCCATGATGGGGGGGAGCTGGGCCCCACGGCCACCCCACAGCACCCTGGGACAGACATAGGCACCCCCCAGCTGCTTGGGGAACAAGGTGACTGCTGGCTCCAGGACCCTCTGCCTGTGGGGACAGCAGTGCTGGGGCCCTGAGGGATGAGAGGGGATGGGATGTGCAGGGGGTCACTGCAGACCCCAGCTATTCCTCATAGGGAAACAAGACCCCCTTGGTGACCCACATCAGCTCCTGCTGCCCACAGCAGAAGTGCCTGGACCTCAGGGGCAGGAATGGGTGCAGGCAAGGCAGGGGTTCCGTGTAATGGGCCAGTGTTACTGGCTGTGCCAGAGCCACGGACACACCGGGACCAGCCTGAGCCGAGCTCCCACGGGCTGCGCAGGGCGGCGGGAGCCGGGGGAAACCCGCTTCCACGGACACACACTACCGGGATAGCGCTGCTGAGTCGGGGGCAACCCCCGGGTTTCGTGTAGCATCAACGAGCCTCTGTTCAACCGAGCACTCGTGTCCCTGCTTTGGCGCGGAGGGACGGGGCGGGCGGTGGGATGGGGGCTCCGGTGTCGTGTGTCCAGCCCCGCCGTTGGCAGGGGGCAAAGCAGCACCGCACCGGTATGGGCCGGACTCCCTCTGCTACTCCCTCCCCTGGCCGGCTCCGCGCCCTCCTGCTGCTCCCGAGCCCGTCGGGATCCCCGTGTCCCTCCCCAGCAGCGGCGGAGATTGTGGAGGCGCGGCGGTGGTGGGTCGCTCGGTTTTACCGGAACACGGCACTGCTACATGAGAACCGGGCAGGCACCGGCCGCGCTCCGCCGCGGGTCTCTGGGGGCGCCGGTCCACCGGGTCCCCCCGCTGGGCTGCGGGTCGCTTCTCCCCGCGGCCGATCCCCACTGACAGTCCTGCGGCCCGGGGCGGGCTCCAGCGGTGTTGGAACGAAGCGGCCGGTCCCAGCGGGTCCCCGGGGCCGTCCCCCGGAGCCGGGGCCGTCCCTACGGCTCCCGCGGGCGGTCGGCGGGCAGGAAGGCGTCCGGGGGTCCCGGCGGCAGCTCCGGGTCGCTGAGGTGCTTCTTCTCCCGGCCCTGCTCCCGCGCTCGGGTCCAGGAGGGTGAGCGCAGGTACCCGGCCCGCGGCACCGGCTGCAGCCCTGCCGGACAGACGGGAGGCTCAGGCGAGTGGACCGACCTGGGAGCGGGACAGGAGCGGGACCGGCCCCTCGCTCACCACCGGGCGCTTCTCCGGCCGCGTTCTCCTCGTCGGAGTCGGCGAAGACCTCTGCCAGCTCCTGGTCCGACATGTCGGTCAGCTCGGTCAGGTCCAGCAGGTCGAAGTGCACCTCCAGCGAGGAGACGCTGCTCAGCGGCTCTGCGGACGGCGGCCGCGCTTCGGGACCAGCCCGCTGCCCGGCCCGGCGCCACGAGGAGGGGCGAGCGGCGCCGCGGGGCACGCGGGGAGAGGGTAGGGGGAGCTCGTGCTCAGGGAGGATAACGGGGTCGGTGGGGGGGGATGACCGGCTGGGGCTGCCTGGGGACCCAGGGCTGGCGAGAACCTCAGGGGATGCTGAGGGCAGGCAGGGGACCCCAGGGACAGGTCAGGGACCCCTGGGGCTGGCAGGGGATCCCAGTGGCTGTCAAGGAACCTCAGAGACAGGCAGTGGACGCACGGGCTGTCAAGAACGTCAAGGGTAGGCAGGAGACCCCAGGGGCTGGCAAGAGACGCTGGGAGCAGGCAGAGGACCTCGAGGACAGGCAGGGAACAGGCAGGGCCGCACTCACGTCGGCGCTCGGTGACCTGCAGCAGGCCAGCGCTGGGGATAGGGATGCTGCCCTGCTCCTCGGTGGGGGCTCCGGGGGGCTGCTGTGCTGGCCCATGGGTGGGGGTCCCCGCCGGGCGTTCCGGGACCAGAGTCTCCTTGCCGAGCTCTGCGGTTCCGGTATGTGTCACATCGGTGATGACAGCTCCATCCCAGCCTTCACGGGCAGCCCGGGTGAGGGGGACAGGGACAGCGGGCTCCCCCGGTGGGAGAGGCAGAGCCGCCCAGGGCCATGTGCTGGCAGCCGCAGCCCTGCGCCCCCCGCCCCGCGCAGCCCCTTTGTGTCGGAGAGACAAAAGCGCGGCCTGTGTCGGAGCCCAGACAAGGGCGGCTTGTCTTCCTGTGGTGGTGGCATGGTGATGGACACCGAGGGAGGGCAGGAAACCCCGTGAGCCCGCTGGAAGAGCACCCAGACCCCCAGCCCACCCAAGGTTGGTGCTGGAGGAGGATGGACCCAGCTGCACCCTGGCACCATGTGCCACCAGGCCCTGCCATCACCAGGTGAGACACTGCAGGGATGGGCTCACCATGGGTTAGGCATCTCCTTGTCACCCCAGGATGGTGACAGTGGGACAGGGGATAGAAATGTCCCCAACCCAAAAGAGCTGGGATGGGGAAAGGGACATTGTGGGGTGTTAAGTTCCTGTTTGTGGTACACTGAGCTGCAGGATGCCCGTGTCCCAGTAGTGGCTGTACCACATCCTGACCCCACAAAGTGGGATAGACCAGGCACCCCACACTCCCAGCACTTTCCAGTTGGGAAATGGGGTCCTCACCCCACTCCAAAGCTGGGAAGAGCTCCCATGGGATCACAGAGGCTGCCTGATCCTTTCCATTTTCACCACCCCACCACCCAGCACCAGTGGGTGACATGGTGGTGTCACCTACAGAGTTCCCCCCACCCCCCGCCGCCGGCAGCCCCCTGCATCCCCACCCACCGGGGCACTGCTCCCTGCCGCAGAAATCCCCGCGGGCCTCTGCCTGCATGGTCACACCACGACACCGGCCACGCCGCCCCGTTCTGGCCTGGGCTCACCGGCTGCCTACGGAGAGCGGGACCGGTATCAGGGCTCCCTCGCCGCGGCCACCGCCGCTCTGCTGACTCACGTTAAACTGCAGAGCCCGGCGGTAGCCGGCCTCAGCCACCCCACCGCCGGCGGCCCCGCTCCCAGCCGCAGCCCATCCCGGTAGCACTGCCCGGCTGCCAAACTTTCGGTGCCCCGGAGCTGCCGCGGGGACGGGGACCGCGGTGCAGCCGTAATGCAGGGCACTTGTGGGAGGGAACGGTGTGTACGGGAGCCACCTGTGTCACCATCCAAAGACCTGCCGCAGCCCTCTGTAATACGGGGGACCCACCAGCGTGGTCACCATCCTGTTCCCAAGCACCCACCCAGCCCTTCACACCCCTCCTACAACACCGGCGCGTCTGTACCGGAGCTCTGCGCGGTCCTTCCGTGTACCTCAGCCTGCCACCGACACCCCAAACCCTGGCCTGGCACCCCACTGCTCCCCCACCCGCCCTGGGCACCCCACTGCACCCCTACATCCTCCGGACATCCCGCTGCTGCCGCTTGTCCTCTGGACATCCCACTGCATCCCTACACCCCCTGGGCACCCCACTGCTCCCCCATCCCAGGCTTCCCCTGAGCCCCCCTGTCTCCATCCCGAGCCCCCCGGTCCCCACCCCAGCGGCCGGGCACCCCCAGCTCGGCCCCGTGCACCCGCACCCGGGTGTACACGCACGCCCCGTGCACGTCTGCGCCCCGCTTGCACACACACCCCTCCGTAGCCCCCCCGGCCCCCCGCATCCCCCTGCATCCGCGTACACACCCCCGTTACACCCCCCTTGCACACACCCCCATTAGCACACCCCTCTTCCCCCTCCTCCCGTCCTACATCTCTCCGTGCACCCCGGCACCCCCCCTCCGCTCCCGCCCCGCGGGGCCCGGCCCGGTTCCGCCCGCTGCAGGCTCAGAGGCGCCCGGGCCGGAGCCGCGGTGATGGGCGCGCAGATCCGTTATCCGCTCTCCCCCTTTTCTCCCCCGGGGCCTCACCTGCGGTGTCGGCCGCTCCCGGAGCCGCCATGGGCCGGTGCCGGTGCCGGTGCTGGGCGGGGCGGGCCCGGTGCCAGCCCGCAGCCCGCACGGTCCTGCCCGCCGCGGCGGGGGCGGGGCCGGGGGCGGGGCGGGGGCCGGTGGGTGGGCAGGCGCGGACCGGCCCACCCGGGACCGGGAACACCGGGAGGGGCTGGCACGGGGAGGGATTGGGGGGAGGCACGGCTGAACCAGGGATGAGGAGGGGACTGGGTCCGGGGTGCGGAGGACACTTGGGGCACACACACACACAAACACACAAGGGGAGCACCGGTGCAGGGCTGGGCGAGGGGGCGGCAACGGCGGGGCCGGGGTGAGGGGACGTAACGCTGAGCCCGGTGTGGCGGAGGGGCGCCGGGGCCGGTCACACCGGAGACTCCCCGCCGGGCCCGGTCCGGAGTAGGCCCCGCCGCCGTTACTAGGGCGGAGCGCCGCGTTGCTAGGGGGCGTGTCCGAGCGGCGCTCCTCTCGCGAGATCCTCTCTGCCGTTGCCTGGAGACTGCGGCGCCGGCGGCAGCCGCCATGGTGAGAGCGAGACCGGGACCGGGACCGGGACCGGGACCGGGGACGGTGGAAGGGGGGCTCTGGGCCCGCTGCTGAAGGGTCCCTGGAGCCGGGGGGGTGCGGGCAGGGAGGCCAGGCCCGCTCTTGGGAGGATCGCGAGCGCCTCAGGAGTCTCTCCGGCTCAGTCGCTCCCCGCTGCCCTCCTCATCTGCCCCGGCCGTAAGGGGCTTCGTGTGTGGGCTGGAGCAGCCTGGAGAAGAGAAGGCTCCTGAAGGGGAGACCTTAGAGCAGCTCCAGTGCCTAAAGGGGCTGCAGGAAACCTGGAGAGGGGCTTGGGACAAGGGCCTGTAGGGACAGGCCAAGGGGAATGGCTTTAACCTGCCCGAGGGGAGACTGAGATGAGCTCTTAGGCAGAAGCTCTTCCCTGTGAGGGTGCTGAGGCGCTGGCACAGGGTGCCCAGAGAAGCTGTGGCTGCCCCATCCCTGGCAGTGTTCAAGGCCAGGTTGGACACAGGGGCTTGGAGCAAGCTGCTCCAGTGGAAGGGGTCCCTGCCTGTGGCAGGGGGTTTGGAACTGGATGAGCCTTAAAGTGCTTTCCAACACAAACCATTCCAATTCTGTGATTTTGTATCTTTCCTTAGGCACCCAAAAAGAATGCCAAGAAAACAGGGGCCGCGAGCAAAGGTCCAGCAGTGCAGGATGCCTTGGCACCAGAGGACATGAGCAAGGGGGAGGTGAGAGACACCCCCATCTCCCAGCCCACCCCTGGGCAGGAGGACATTGCTCTCAGGACCCCTGCTCAGTGCCTGTCTCTGGGGACAACAGGTGGCAGAGAGTGATGGGGACAAGCAGCTGGGTTCCTTTTGCTGCCTAATGCCTGTCTGGGCTATGGGTGGGAAAGGAAGGAGCAGCCACCTCATCCTACCCTCCCTGCTGCTGCTCTGGGGTGTTCTGCTCTCTAGCCTTGTGCCCTTGCTGCTTTCTTCCTGACTGCATAACCCCAGCATCTGGGTGATGGCTCAGCCCAGAGCTCTGTGACTGCAGCCTGCTGCACTCCTGGTCCCATTGCTCTTGGGGTAGGAGGCTCCTGTAGGCATGGGAAAGGCAGGCAGAGAGGGAAGGTGCAGCTGCTGCTCCTCCGTTGCTTCAAATCCCACTTGTATTGCTGGGTATCATACAAACAGAGAAGAAGGTGGCCCTGGCCTGGGGACCTTGCTCCTGCAATAAGATCTTAGACATCTTGGTGCAAGCAGTGTGCCCCCATGGCCAAGAGCATCCTGGCCTGTATCAGCACTAGTGCGGCCAGCAGGATTAGGCCAGTGTTAATCAGCACTGGTGAGGCTGCACCTCGAATCCTGTGTTCAGTTCTGGGCCCCTCATTGCAAGTGAGACATTGAGGTGCTGGAGCAGGGCCAGAGAAGGGCAACGGAGCTGGTGAAGGGCCTGGAGTGTGATGAGGAATGGCTGAGGGATGTGGCGTCGCTCAGCCTGGACTAAAGGAGGCTGAGGGGAGATCTTATTGCTTTCTGCAACATCCTGACAAGGGGATGTAGTGGGGTGAAGGTTAGTCTCTCCTCCCAAGTAACAAGTGGTAGGACAAGAGGAAACATCTTCAAGGTGTGCCAGGGGAGGTTTAAATTGGATATGAGGAACAATTTATCCCCCAGAAGGGTTGTCAAGCAGTGGAACAGGCTGCCCAGGGAAGTGGTGGTGTCACCGGCCCTGGAGGTATTTAAAAGATGCATGGCACTTCATGACATGGTTTAGTGGTGGACTTGGCAGTGCTGGGTTAATGGTTGGACTCAACGATTTCAAAGCCTTTTTCCAACCTAAATGAGTGTATGATTCTATAATTCAGGAGTATTTAGGCACCTGAGAATGGTGTTACTGGACATGAATGCTCATAATACCTGAGCTCAGGCTGTCTACAGTAGGATAAGTTTTTGTTACTGCTTTTCCAGAGCCTGATGGGTTCTGTCGAGCCCAGGGTGGATCAGGGATCCCTCATTTCTCTCGTGCTCTTCTCCATCCCAGTAACTGCCACTGTGTCCTGCCAGGTTTGCAACAGTTTGCCACGGGTGTCTTGCAAAAGCACCTCCCTAAGACCTCTCTGTCCCTCTCCCTAACTCTTCCTCTCCCCTTTGAAGCTGGAGAAGCACGTTTTGCGTCTCCGGGAGGAGCTGAACCGGGAGCGGGAAGAGCGCAACTACTTCCAGCTGGAGCGTGACAAGATGCACACCTTCTGGGACATCACCCGCCGGCAGCTGGAGGAGAAGAAAGCTGAGCTGCGCAACAAGGACCGCCAGATGGAGGAGGCGGAGGAGCGGCACCAAGTGGAGATCAAGGTGGGACAGGAGAGGGCTGGGAGGTGCTCAGGGTGAGCCTCTGGCAGTCTTGAGGAGGAGAGGGAAGAGGGAAAAGGAGGAGGAGCTGGATGGGATGTGATCCAGGAGCATCTCAGCCAATATCGCAGCTGTGGGTGTCTCCTGCTGAAGCCCCTCACCTGGTCTGTGGCTTGTCTTTAGGTTTACAAGCAGAAGGTGAAGCACTTGCTGCACGAACACCAGGAAAACCTCACTGAGCTGAAGGCAGGGAGCATGCTGTCCATGAAGCTGGCCCAGAAGGATCACTGGGCCCAGGAGATGGAGATGCGAAAAGAGAACTGCTCCTTGAAAGCGGAGCTGAAGGAGCAGGAGCTGGCCAACGAGATGGTGGTGAAAAACAAGCACCTGGTATGTCCCCACCCAGGCTGGAGCTGTGTGTGAGATGCCTCTGCTGCACAGGGAGGTGGTGGAGCTGCAAGCTGAGCCCTCCCAGCCCCAGTATGTGAGCAGGAGCCTCCCTGGCTCTCTCCATGGGGTGGGATGGGGTTTTCCACAGGCACCAGTAAACCGAAGCACTTGGAGGCACTAGAAAGTGCAGGAACAGGGAGGAGGGATTCTGGGGCAGCTCCTGAGAAGAGGAGGAGGGAGCTGTGAGGGCAGCTGGAGAACCTATGAGACACTGTTTGTATGGATAATGTGGGATTGGTGCCACAGCAGGAGCCTTTTACAGGGAGCAGGAGGGAATCCCTTGGGATGTGGCTGACTCAGGATTTGGTTGTCTGCTTCTAACACGTGGCTTCTCCCTAACAGAAACAAGAGCAGGAGATCACTCGACTGTGCAACGACTTTGAGAGACAAGTGAGAGGTCAGGATGTGCGTGAGCTCCCTTTGTCAGTGTGCTGGAGAAGGCTCCTCTGAGCTTCCCAGCACAGCCTTGAATAGAAAGGGGGATGGCTTCTCCTAATTCTGGCCAGTTCTGCAGACCCCCAGCATCACACAAACAGAATGTGACCGGGTGCCTGTCTTGTGGGCTGCAGGGTGCAGGCAGGGCACCTGTGGCTGGAGCTCTTCTCCATGCAATGAGGTGGCTGGAGGAGTCCTTGCAGAGTCCTTGCTCTGCCGTCCTCCTTGGGGGACGTTTCAGGTTTCTCACGGGCTGACTTGGAGCTTTTCCATGCCCTCTTTCCAAGGATGCTATTTCTGGCCTCTGCTCTGCGTGGTCCCAGCATAACTGCTCCACAGGCTGGTGGCTGCTGTGGTGATGCTGCTAACAGGGGCCTCATCCTCAGGCTGGTGCTGGCTAATGGAGCCCAGTCTGTAGGAGGGCCTCACCCAGCCCCTCTGCTCTCCCCCAGAGATCGAGGCCAGGTACACTGAGAAGATGCATGTGCTGCGGAACGAGCTTGACTTGCGGAGGAAGACTGAGATCCATGAGGTGGAGGAAAGGAAGAACAGCCACATCAGTCAGCTGATGAGGAACCACGAGAAGGCCTTCAATGACATGAAGAACTACTACAACGACATCACCCTTAAAAACCTGGAGCTCATCAGCCTGCTGAAGGTATTGCCAGCCCCCCTGCTGCCACCAGCCTGGCCTGCAGAGTGTCACCCTGCCACCACGGGGGTGGTCCTGGGAGGATTTCACTGGGATCTGGGCAGTTCCCAGCTGTTGGTGCAGGTGCTGCTGGTCTCCTGAAGGTTGTACACTGTTACACGAGCAAAGCTCTTGAGCCCAGGGAGCTGTGCGTGCTGAACTAGCAGCAGGAGCGTGTCTGACAGTGAGGAAAGCTCTGAGGAGCTGGGCAGCCCCTGGGAGTTGGCACTTGTGTTCCCAAGAACAGGAGCAGATCGAGGACTTGCAGATTAGAACGAATCACTTGGAAAAGGAGAAGGCAGATGCGCAGCTCCAGAACAAGCAGCTGAATGAGTCCCTGCAGCAGGCCCAGGAGCACATCTTTGAGCTGGAGAAGAAGCTGGTCCGCTATGACAAGGACAAGGAGGCCTTAACGGTGAGTGGCCAGCTCCGTCCATTCCCAGGCTGCCCTGGCTTTCCTGGAGGGTGTCACTCAGCACTGATCTCTGCCACTCAGCTTGTCTGGGTCACTGAGCAAAGTCAGTCCCTTTCAGCTTGGCTGAGTGCTTGTGAGATCTCATATGGGATTCACAGAACTCTGAGAAACCAGAGTAGAGGGCAGAGAGATGGCATGGGTGCTGCTTCCTGTTTTTCCCACCACGTATCTGCTGGTCATTCTCCTCCTGTGCCAGGACACATCTCCCACACCTCCCAGAGAAACCCCTGCTGTTTAACTGTCTGTTCCTGCTTGCAGAATGCAAAAGCCCATCTGAAAATCACCCAGAAGGAATGGAAGGATCTTCAGTGGGAACATGAGGTGCTGGAGCAGAGATTCAGGAAGGTGAGAGTTGCACTTGGATCTGGGCATTCTGCTTCCCTCTCTAAACCCTGTCCCTGCTGCAGGGGACTGAGCACGGGGGCTTAGCAGAAGAGTGTGCATAGCCGAGGGCTTTCTAAAGCTCTAATCCAGGGCCGTGTGATAACTGCTGCTCCCAACAAAGCTTCTCCCAGCTTTGGCCTCTCCCACGGTCAGCAGACAGGCCTGGCCTTGTACTTTGCTAAGCAATCATGCACGCTCCGGCGGTCCCTGCCTGGCTGGCAAGGGACTGTGACCACAGCAGCGCCTTGAGGGCAGAGGGATTGTCAAGGGCCATCAGCCCCAGCCCAGCTTGTTCCCTCCTTCTGCTGGTGTTCAGGGGTCTCTCCCACATCACTTGTCATGGCAAGATGAGTCCTGTTAGCTGAGTTCTTCCAGACCCAGCCTTTCCCCCTGCAGCTAACCCAGATAAATCTGTGGAGGCAAAAGGAAGCTCATTTGCAATTCATAGAAATCCCCAGGAATATGAACATTGATCTGAGGCCTCGTTAAACAATCCGTCATTAAGGCAGCAACATATTCAGTGCATTCAGAAATAGGCTTTGCAGGAGAGATTGTGTCCTAATTAGGACACTTACTAACTAGCTGTGAGCCAGGGACTGCTGCCAGCTGCAGGAAGGGGAGGAGAGACCCCCATGTGCTGTGGGGCCCTCTCTGAGGGCTAAAACAGAGCTGCAGTGAGTCCCTCAGCCCATTGGGCTCCCGGGGGTGGCCCATGCCCAGAGGGGAGGTGGAAGCAGAAGCGCAGGTACCAGCCTGGGAGGGAGGGAAGGAAGGAAGCTGTGCTGCAGCACCTGCCTTCCGGTGCCGTAGGGAATAGCCAGGCTCCTGCTGGAGCAGGGCTGAGCTGCCAGACCTGTTTGTAGACAAAGCCCTTGCCCGGGGTCCTGAGCACGCTGTGAAGGTGGGCTGTGTTTTGGGGAGCAGGTACAAGTGGAGCGAGATGAGCTCTACCAGAAGTTCACCAAAGCCATTCACGAGGTGCAGCAGAAGACGGGGTTCAAGAACCTGCTCCTGGAGCGCAAGCTGACGGGACTCCTTGACATCCTGGAGAAAAAGGAAGTGGAGCTCAGCGAGGTCTTTGCTGCCTCCAAGCTCGACCAGGGTGCCCTCACCCTGGTCTCGCAAAAGTTGGAGGTATCTGTGAGGGCTGGCTTGGGGGGCAGAGGCTACTTGGGGCTGAATGCAGACCTTGGAGCCTGTGAGTCCCTCATCCTGCAAGGCTGGAGCTGCCACGTCACTCATTCCTGGCGCTCACAGGGCCACGCGTGGTGCCGCAGGGCACTCCAGCTCTCCCTCGAGAGCAGAGCACGTGGGTGTCGGGGTTTGGCACTGCTCTGTCCCTCAGGTAGGGCCTGTTTTGAGGAGAATGGCACCAGGCCAAGCAGCACTCACCAGCACAGTGCTGCCAAACAGCCACTGCGGACAGGGCCACCAGTGACCCAGGGTGTCCTGTGCATGGGGAGTCACAGCTAGGAGACCCTGACTGGCCTCCCTGGCTGCAGAGACGGTGCAGACAGGTTCCCAGGCGCCCTGCAGAGTCTGCCCTGCTAAAAATACCTGTGCAGAAAGCCCTGGCGCAGAGGCTGGGAGACCCACATTCCTGCAGCCTGCCGCAGCCGTAACCGGAGAAGCAGCACTTACTTCGGGTTGGGTGGAGATGCAGGAGATGTGGGCTCCACACTTGGCTTGGCCACCATCCTGGTACCTTCTTGCTTATCCGACACCAGCCTGTCCCCTTACAAGTGCTTTCTGTGATGGGCAGCAGTGACGCTTGTGTTCACCCTCTTGCCAAGGGTGCCCTGGGGATGGACACTGCAGCAGCCAAGGCTCTGGGGCCGTAGGATGGATGTGCCTCCTACTAGCAGGTGACACAGAGGCAGGAAGGAAAACACATTCCTGGGAAGCTGTCCCACAGCTGCTGGGGTCCTGGAATTCTTTTGCTCAGCTGCTTCTGGCATCTTCTCAGGGAGCCTCTCTCGCTGTAATCCCCCTGGTGCCGCGATGGCAAGACGGTGATACCAGAGCAGGTGCTGCTGTTGTGTCCCCCTTGCAGAGAGGCAGAGATGACGGCAGGGCTGTGCTGGCACTTGTGGTGTTGGTGCAGGAGGTCCCTGTCCCTTGGTGCTGGCTGTCCCTGGCAGCGCTGGCTCGGGGAGCACAGGCTGGTGGCTGCCTGCCAGGCCCTGCTGTGTGCATCTCTGCTTGAGCCAGGCCCCGGTGCTAGCCCAGCCATGCGACCAGGGCTGGGCAGCCACTGCTCAATGCACCCTCTCCCCTTACAGGACGTGCTCAACTCCAAGAATGCCACCATCAAGGACCTGCAGCTCCAGCTGGCACGGGTCTGCAAGGTGAGGGAAGAGAATGGGGCTGCCCGGTTCCCCTGGCTCCGAGTTGGGGGCTAGGGGGTGGAAATGGGATGTTCTCCTCCAGGCCTTGCCCAGAGTGGAAGGGAATGAATGCATAACAGGCCAGCTGAGCAGCTTTATGCCCTGGGCAGGCAGGACCCAGCTCAGGCTACTGTTTGCCTGGCGCAGGAAGGTGTGGAGGGGAGTACAGGGAACCCATGCCCAGACACAAAGGGGCTGTCCTGGAGCTGGGCTTCGGGCTGACCAGGGGGACACTTCTCTTGCAGGCGCACAATGACATGCTGCAGACATTCAAGGCAAAGCTGACAGCCTTTGGGATCCCTCTGGACAATCTGGGCTTCAAGCCCCTGGAAAACCCCATGCTGGGGCAGGGCCCTGCAGGACTTGTTGCTGTACCCACCTGATGCCAGCCTGCACAAGGGAGCTATCAGAGCCAGGCCGAAGCGGGGAGCAGGGACTGTCCCAAGTCCCCTTGTTTCCTGTGCTGGACTCCTTGGCTGTGTTGCCCTGGGGCTCTCCTCCTCTCCCCCTCCATAATTCAGGAAAGCAACTTTTTTTGAAGACAGATGGTGCTGTTTGAAGCCTTTAATGGTGTTGGTGGCATAATTGCCCCCCAGTGACCTGTGTCCCTGAAGAAGGAAGGCCGTGCCTGTCCCCTAACTGCCCCGGTACGTTGTGTAGGAGTAGGGACTGATCAGCAGCGGGATGTGCAGCTTCTTGGCTGGATCTGTGATGGTGAAGACAACCTGGGAGGGAAAGTGAGGAGGCAGCAGCTGGAATCTCCATGCTGGGGCTCAGCTGGGATGCTTGGAGCGTGTGTGATGCTCATGCAAGCCTGGGCATGGCACGTGGACCCTGCAGCTTCAGCCACAGCACCCAGACCTCTGTCCCCTCGCCCTCCACTCTGTACCTCCACAAAGGGGTAGAAGCTCTCGTGCCCGAGGCGCTGCCAGTATGCTGCTGTCTCAAAGTGCAGCTTGTAGGTGCCAGCCTTGGCCTGCCCTGGAGCCAGGAGGGGTTGGCAGCGGCCATCCTCATCCGTGCACCTGCAGGGGAAGCAGCGAGCCCTGCCGCGGTGTTGTCCATCACCAGAGGACCACCACAGCCGTGGTGCGAGGGCTGAGCCCTCTGTGGGCTCATGGGGGCCAGGCAGCAGCACCCTCTGCCCATGTCACTGCCGGTGGCTCTCCTACCTCTGCACCAGCTCCATCCACTGTGGCCCTGGCTCCTGCAGCAGGGCCAGGCTGAGGGCAAGGCCGGCGGCTGGCAGTCCCGTGGTCGTGTTCAGCACGTGTGTGCTCAGGGAGCCATTCACCGCCTCGGACATGCCTTTGGCCTGGGGCAGAAGGGTAAGCAGGGCTGGGATGTGTCCTGGCACCACCTTCTGCCTCCTGGTGTCCCCCCAGCCCCAATCCGGGGGGGCCCTGGTCCAGCTGCCTGTGTGCCCCCTCCCTGCAGCCCATGGGCCGGTGGCTGCGCAGTCAGGGCTGGCTCAGCACAGCCGCAGATCCCTGCTGTGCCCCAGGGCCCAGACGTGGGTGCCCACATCCTTCCTGTGCCATGGGGCTCAGTGCTGCAGTGTGGGTGCCTGCCAGGGTCCTGCCTGGGGCAGTGCTGGCCTCCCCATTCACCCACCCGTCCTGATGGGCCGCGGCACGGCAGTAGCAGCAGGCCTGTACCCAGGGAGAAAGCAACCCCGTGTCCCGGCAGCCCCGTGTCCCGGTCGCCTTCCCTGCCTGCAACGTCACAGGCAGGCGGATGTTAACCCTGCAGGCACCCAGGAGCTGCCAGGGGCCGTGGTGCTGGGGGCTCCCGGGCCCGTTCCCCTCTGGGACCCCCCCGGTTGTGCTGGCAGGGTGGGAGCATGTCCTGGGGGCTGCCCGCCTGGAGCAGCACCAGCTCTGCTGCCTTCCCAGCTCCAGGCCTCGGCTGCTGGGTGGAGTGGGGGTGCCAGAGGGGCACGAAGGTGAGCACGGGTACCCGGCTGCTTACCTGGCTGTCCCCCATCCTGCTCAGCCGGGGCCCCGCAGGCAGTGGCACTCTGCAGGACGCCATCCCCAGCCCTGCACAGCGCAGCCTCTCCCCACGGAGCTGCTGGGGCTGGATGCTGCTACCCCAGCGTGGGGCCGCAGCAGGACTGGGCGCTCCTCCCTGGCTGGGCCGAGCCAGCGCAGGTGGCTTCCCCTGGGAGGTGCACCCCGGAGCCCCACCGGCACCCACGCTCTGCAGCACTGTGGCCCCGGGGCTGGTGGACCAGAGCCTGGCAAGAAGGAGCCAGGAGTAGCTCCAGCAGTGCTGCCAGCCCTGGAAAGCGTCTGGCACGGTACCAGCCAGGCACCTGGAGCTGCCGGGACCCAGCATCATCATCATCATGATCTAACCCTGCCCAGTGGCACCGGGGTGGGCTCAGATGGGAGACATTTGGGGCTGGGCTGCTGTCTGGTGCAGGATGGAGCAGACCACAACCCTGTTATGGGTGCTCACTGTGCCATCTGCACCGGTAGCCAGCACCCACAGCATGGCGGTGCTTGGGAGCAGGTAGTTATTGGTGACATCTCCTACATCCCCTCACTGTCACCCACTCACTGTCTCCTGCTCGGTGGCATCAGTCTAACCTGGCTCAGCCCCCTCCAGCACGGTCCTGTGGGACACCTCCTTGGTGAAGACGGGCCGGTTGTCATTCTGATCTGTCACGGTGATGATGATCTCCATGGGGTCCTCCACAGGCTGCCCGTTGGCTGACACAGCATGGGAGAAGAGCTGCCAGGGCACCGTCAGCTGCGCGTGGCCCCGGGACCGTCCCGTCCCCCCCATCCTGGCCCCCCACTCACGACGTATTTGTCGATCTCCTCCCGGTCCAGCGGCTTCGTCACTTCCAGCCACCCCGTCTCCCGCTCGATGGTGAAGACCCCCACGGGGGGGGTGTCCGCCCCCTGCCCCGTGATGCTGTAGAAAACCTTGGTCTCCCTGTCCTTGTTGGATTTGATCTGGTGACGAGGCAGAGCGCGGTTAGAGGGGTCCCGGCACCCCGGAGCCCCCTCCCCGCCCTGTGCCCCATCCTTATGGGGCCACGTACCTGCACCAGCTTCTTGGGGAAGGGCCCCCGCTCGTTCTCGGGGCAGTTGATAGGAGGGATCACCCAGTCCCTCTTCTGCCGATGGAGCCCATGGCTGGCCTTGGGGAAGGTCAGCACATTGTGCAGGAGGGACAGCAGGGTGAGGGGGGACAGAGCTCTGCCCAGGGGTGGGGGGGTGGCTTTTCCTCTTCCCCTCCGCTCCTAAGGCCCCACCGGGACAGTCCTACCAGCAGGAGGAGGAGGAGGGTGAAGGTGCCGGCCCACACGGCTGCAGTGGCGCTGGCTTGGGAACCTCCCTGCAGCCGGCCACGACCCTGGCCGAGTCCTGCCGGGAAAGCTGGGAGACAGCCGATGAGTGCTGGAGGCCATGGGCTCCTGCCAGCCCTGGAGGGGGCTCAGGGGGGCCCAGGAAGGGCACAGCACACACGGTGCTGCTCCAGGCTGGGGGTTGATGGAGCCCGGGAGACCAGTGGGCACTGCCCATGGGCGGCACAGGAACCCCCCCCAGCATGGCTGGGGCGCACACATGGTCCCACCGGGATCCCGCTTCAGTCGGGGCACCCAAAGGCACCCGAGGCTCTGAGCCCCCTCGCAGGGTGCTGAGGACGCCTCTGGACCCTCGGAGCCGATCCCAGGCGCTGCTCGGGTCCCCCCGAGGTGAGGGGAGAGGGCAACGCTGCGGCGGGTGCCCGACGGGACCCCCGGATCGGTGAGTTAAGCACCCTGATCCCCCCGCAGAGTGGGAGAGCCCCGGCCGCAGGGTGCCGAGGTCCGGGGCGAGGAGGGGGTCCCAAGAGCTGCAGCCCGGGCCGCGCTGGAGCAGTGCGGCCGACAGCGCCCGGGGGTACCGGGGAGGTAACGGGAGCGCTCGGAGGTACCCGGAAGGCGTCCAGAGGTACCGGGATGCGGGGCGGTGCCCACGGGGCTGGCGGAGGTTGCGGACCACAGCGGCGGTGGGGCCACAGAGGCACCGGGGAGGGGTGCGCGGGGGGCCCGGGGCCGGGCGGGGCGGTACCAGCGCGGCCGCCGCCTCACCTGGAGGGGCGCGTTGCAACGGGCGGGGCGGGGCGCGGCGGGCGGAGATCGGAGCGGCGGCAGCAGCGGACGGGCCATGCGGGAGCCGCGCTGCGGGCTCTGCCCGCTCTTCATCATCCTCCTCCTCCTCTTCCTCCTCCCGCCACTCCTGCCGGCGGCCCCGCCGTGCGTCCCCCCGGGGCTGCGCCGCGGGCAGCTCCAGGCACCAAGTAAGCGGCGCCGTCGGAGCGCGGCTCCACCGGGACCCCCGGGATGAGCGGCGGGGCCGGGAACAGGCTGGGACCCGGATCGGGACTTCGGGCCCGGGGGGGGTGCAGCAGGGCCCCACCTCGCTGCTGCGTCGGTCCCGCCGGGCCCCCGGCTTATGAGGCCGGCGCTGGGGGCGGCTGCGTGCCCCGGACTACGGGATCGGTGCTTCTCGGGAGGGTTTCGGTGCTGCCTAGGGTGTGGGACCGCTGGGGGTCCTCGTGGTGTGGGGCTGAGCCGTGGGGCTGGCGGTGCCCCGTCAGCTCGTCTGGCCCCACCGGGGCTGGCGGCGGCTGATGCCAGCGCTGGTGCAGTTGCGGGGTACCCGCCGGGCAGGGCCGGGTCCCCCGCAGGGTGAGCGTCTGGCGCCGGGTTGGCGATGGGGATGGGTGCTCCGGGGGCCGCCCGTCTCCGGCCGCGAACAGGAGCGGGCACCGTGGGCTGCAGGGTCCGGCCGGCCCGAGGCTGGGCAGGGGCTCACAGCAGCCGGCCTTTGGCGTGTTGCCTGGGCCTGCTCCTCCGCTTCGGCATCCCGGGGGAGCGGGGCTGCTCTGGAACCGCGGTCGGAGCCAGCGGAGCACTAAAAGCCCTCCTCGCCTAATGGCTGCGGAGCACTTAAAGCCCTCCCTGGCGGTAAGTGCTCTCGCCGTGCCAGGGAGGGATTGGCCCTGACCTTCGCCTGTCGCGGACACCGCATCCCGCTCCCTTCAGCCAAGCTCCTGCCGGGAGCAGGGCTGGGATCGGGCAGGGGCTGGGGTCCGGCTGCACCGTGGTGAAACCCCTCTGTGGGCAGGACGTGACCCAGGGACCGGCCGTCCGGCTCCACTGCTATGTAGGGCGGGCACGGTGCCATGCGGGCTCTGCATGGAGGGACCCCGAGAGCACGGTGCGGTCCAGACCCCCGAGGGAGGCAAGAACAAGGCTGCGGGCCCCGACCCCGCTGTGCCACCAACCCGTGGTATAACTTGAGACCGGAGCTCCTCCGGGATCCTCATGCTCCAGTCCCGCTGCCCGGGTGTCTGTGGCCCTTCCTGCCCCTCTATCGCGGCCATCGCGGCAGGGAGGAGCCCACAGTGCTGCCCTCCGGGCACGGCTGTTGGACACCGCGTGGGAGCGAGGGGCCCCACCGCGTCCCCGGGGCTCGCTCCCCGCCCCGGTGTGGGGCAGCCGTGGGGCACGGCTCTCCTTGCCCCGCAGCACCCCCCCAGCCCCGCTCTCCATCCCCTCCCGGCCGCTCAGCCTCCGGAGCTGGTTTAGCTCTGTTAATCCCCTAATCCTGCCTCCGGCCTGGGTGCAGGTGCTGGGCCGTATCCAGCACTGGGGATGCAGCCCGGTCCTGGCTGATGGGGGGGTGGTTGGGGCCGTGCCCCTCGTCCTGGCCATGTAGGGCTGGGAGCCCCGAGGGGGTGACACACGGGGCTGGGGGGGGCTGGGCAGGGCTCTGCCTGCCCAGGAATTTCCCGTCATCTACAAAACAAAGCCGAAACCTCCACCGAAACCTGCGCCGCGCTCCCGGCATCCCCTGCCTGATCCAGCTGATCCGCCTCGGGGGGCTGCGGGGAGCACGGAGTCCGCTGGGGGGGGACACGGGGTGCTGGGGCTGAGGGGCAGGGTTCCCCCCGGCCACCGTGACCCCTGCTCTCTTCCAGCGAGCTGTGGAGGCTGCGTGGCGCCGTACGGGACCAAGGAACCTGATGTTGGGGCGCAGGAGGACAGGGGCCCCGTGCCGCTGCTGGGGGGGGGCAGAGAGCTCACTGCTCCCCCCCGGGATGCTGCCGTCCAGCCAGACCCTGCTGCAGCTCCCGTGTGGAACAGGCGCTCCCCCCAGGTAAAGCTGCCCGGCTGTCCCCCACCCTCTGCCCCCCCATCTGGATGCACCCTCATCTTCCTCCCTCCATCCTGCAGTTCCTTGGGGCTCGCACTGCTCCCAGGAGGCAGAAGAGGGACTGGGTGATCCCCCCCATCAAGGTTCCTGAGAATGAGAGGGGCCCCTTCCCCAAAAAGCTGGTTCAGGTATGGAGGGCTTCTGGGTGCTGGGGAAGGGTCCATCACACCTACATCGGGGCTGGCAGCGAGGGTGGGGAGTACTGAGCCTCCTCACATCTCCTTGCAGATCAAATCCAACCGGGACAGAGACACCAAAATCTTCTACAGCATCACGGGGCAGGGGGCGGATGCCCCCCCTGAGGGCATCTTCACCATCGAGAAGGAGTCAGGCTGGATGAAGGTGACACAGCCGCTGGACCGGGAGCACATCGAGAAGTACCACGTAGGTCCCTGCCGGGGGATGCTGGGTGTCGGGGGCCGCGCTGCTCCCCACGCTCACCCCACTGTCCACAGCTCTTCTCCCACGCTGTGTCTGAGAACGGCAAACCGGTGGAGGAGCCGATGGAGATCATCATCACGGTGACGGACCAGAACGACAACAAGCCCCAGTTCACGCAGGAGGTCTTCAGGGGCTCGGTGCTGGAGGGTGCTTTGCCAGGTAGGGATCCTGTGCCGTGGGGAAGCTCTGCCTCCTGCCAGCCACATCTCTTGGGGAATGCCCTGGCACCATCATAGAATCACAGAATGGTTTGGGTTGGAAGGACATTAAACTCATCCAGTTCCAACCCCTGACGTGGGCATGGATGCCTCACACTAGACCATGTCGCCCAAGGCTCTGTCCAACCTGGCCTTGAGCACTGCCAGGGATGGGGCAGCCACAGCTTCTCTGGGCACCCTGTGCCAGCGCCTCAGAACCCTCACAGGGAAGAGCTTCTGCCTTATCTCTAACCTGGACTTCCTCTGTTTAAGTTAGGACCCATTACTCACCCCATTCCCTGGACACCCTTGTTCTCAGGCACCTCCGTGATGCAGGTGACCGCCACGGACGCGGACGATGCAGTGGAGACCTACAACGGTGTCATTGCCTACTCCATCCTCAGCCAGGAGCCGCGGGAACCCCATCCCCACATGTTCACTGTCAACCGGGCCACCGGCACCCTGAGAGTCATCGCCAGCGGCCTGGACCGGGAGGTAGGCTCTGCAGCACTGCAGGGCGGGCAGCCCCGGCCCCAGGCAGGGCTCACAGTGTCTGTCTGTCTGTTCACCCGCTGCAGCGCGTGCGGGAGTACACCCTGACCGTGCAGGCGGCCGACCTGGATGGCGAGGGGCTGACCACAACGGCACTGGCGGTGATTGAGATCGCGGACGTCAATGACAATGCCCCTGAGTTCGACCCCAAAACGGTAACATCGGGTCCGTACCCCCCATGGTAGCCCTGTCCTGGTGCCCACCAGTCTATGGCACTGACGCTGCCCCTGACCCGCAGTACGAGGCGGCTGTGCCAGAGAATGAGGCCGGGCAGGAGGTGGCCCGGCTGGTGACCACCGACCTGGACGAGCCAGGCACAGCGGCATGGCGAGCAGTATACTCCATCCTGCGGGGCAACGAGGGAGGTGCCTTCGCCATCACCACCGACCCCGCCAGCAACGAGGGCATCCTGAGCACTGCCAAGGTGCGTGTTTGTGTCCCCGTGTCCCCCCATTGCTGCCCGCCGCAGGGAACTGCCCGGCCTCTCTTCTCTCACAGGGTCTGGACTACGAGGCCAAGAAACAGTTTGTGCTCCACGTGGCCGTGATCAATGAGGGCCCCTTCGCTGTGAAGCTGCCGGTGGCCACCGCGACAGTGATGGTCAATGTGGAGGACGTCAATGAGGCTCCCGTGTTCGAGCCACCGGTGCAGCTCGCGCGGGTGCCAGAAGATGTGCCGCCAGGGCAGACCCTTGCCTCCTGCACGGCCCAGGACCCTGACAAGGCGCAGGGGCAGAGGATCAAGTGAGCGGGGCCAGGGTTGGGGTCAGGGTCTAGAGGGGTCCCTGCTGTCCCCTGCAGCGGCACCAGCTCCCTTCTGCCCCTCAGGTACCTGGTGGGGCACGACCCTGCGGGCTGGCTGGCTGTGCACCCCGAGACCGGCCTCGTGACGGCACAGGGCCACCTAGACCGCGAGTCCCCCTTTGTCAAGAACAGCACCTACATCGCTGTGCTGCTGGCCGTGGACGATGGTGAGGCTGTGAAAGGAGCTCTTGTTCTCCCTCCTCCTCGTGAGGGACACATGTTGCCATCACCAGGCATCCTGGCTCCGGCACGGAGCAGTGCTGGGGGCTGCCTGTCCCCACTGTTGCTTGGGGCATCCCCATCCCCATGAGGGTGCCGGTATTGGGGATCCCCCCCTCCAGTGTTGCTCCTCGCCTCAGGCTCCCCACCTGCCACGGGCACGGGCACCTTGCTCCTCACTCTGCTCGATGTGAACGACAACGGCCCCGAGGCTGAGCCTCGGGACATCACTGTCTGCAACCGCAGCCCCCAGCCGCACGTGCTCACCGTCACCGACAGGGACCTGCCCCCCAACACCGGCCCCTTTCGTGCCGAGCTCATCCACGGCTCTGGGGACAGCTGGGACGTGGCAGTCGGTGATGAAGGTAATGCCAAGGGGGTGTTCAGCGCAGGGCAGGCGGTGCTGTGACCAGTGTGTCCCCCAACAAGACACCCATCTCCACGTAGGTGACACGGTCACCCTGCGGCTGGTGGCACCGCTGCAGCCAGATGTCTACAGCGTGTACCTGCGGCTGCTTGACCAGCCGGGCAAAGCCCAGCTCACCGTGGTCACCGCGCGCGTCTGTGACTGCGAGGGGCCGACGCAGAGCTGTCCCCAGAGAACACAGGCTGCCACCAGCCTGCCCTTCGTCCTCGCTGCCCTGGGCGCTCTCCTGGCCTTGCTGCGTGAGTTGGGGGTGCCGTGGGGCTGCACTTACCATAGGGTGGGGGGGACATGTCCCCACTGACTCTGCTGCTCCGTCCCAGTCATCCTCCTGCTGCTGCTGCTCTTTGTGAGGAGGAGGAAGGTGGTGAAGGAGCCGCTGCTGCTGCCTGAGGATGACACACGGGACAACGTCTTCTACTATGGGGAGGAGGGCGGCGGGGAGGAGGATCAGGTGCGTGTGCTGGGGGTAGACGGGGGGGACCGGTTTCAGTGCAGGCAGCCTGATCCTGTCCCTCTCTATCATGTGTGTGTCCCCAGGACTATGACCTGCGGCAGCTGCACCGGGGCCTGGACGCCCGCCCCGAGGTGCTGCTCCGCAACGACGTGGCCCCCACTCTCCTGCCAGCCCCTCAGTACCGGCCCCGTCCTGCCAACCCCGATGACATCGGCACCTTCATTGATGAGGTGAGACCCAGCCCTGGGACCTGGGGGGGGATGAAGTGGTTTGGCACCATTTAGGCACCCCCAGCCCAGGGGACATGGGCACTGACCCCTCTTTTCTCCCCACCCAGAACCTGAAGGCGGCTGACACGGACCCCACGGCTCCCCCCTACGACTCCCTGCTGGTGTTTGACTACGAGGGCAGCGGCTCTGAGGCCACCTCGCTCAGCTCCCTCAACTCCTCCTCCTCTGACCGTGACCAGGACTACGACTACCTCAACGAGTGGGGCAACCGCTTCAAGAAGCTGGCAGACCTGTATGGCGGTGGGGAGGAGGATGAATAGGGACCCCACTGCCTCCCTGCCCTATGCCTTACCATTGCCCTTGTGCCTTGGGGCTGCCCCCTCCTGCTGTGCACCTGCCTCAGTGGCAGCCCCTTCACCTTCCTCTCCTGTATTGGTTATTCTTTTGTAAATGTATGAAATAAAAGTAGTGTGATGATACAGATGAGGTGAGCAGGTACTGGTGTAAGTTTTAATAAAGGATGTGGTGGTTTTTTTAGATGCTACAGCCTCTGCCTACCTTTGTGCCCTGGGGATGCTGCTGACCCAGCCCCACTGCAGGCCCCCAGCCCCATCTCTCTGCCCACAGCATGTCTGGATGCTCCCAGCCCCAGCAGGCTACCCACAGGCACAGCTGCAGTGTCACCCATGGCGGAAGGGCTTTGCCCATGGTCCCTCCTTTATCGGGGGCTCCCCCAACACCTTTTCCCCACGGGGTGCTGTGCTTGTGCGGCAGCAGCGGTGGTGGCACTGAGCATCCACAGTGCCAAATCACAGTCACAGTCTGGTTTGTGTTGGAAGAGACCTTGAAGCTCATCCAGTTCCAAACCCCTGCCACGGGCAGGGACCCCTTCCACTGGAGCAGCTTGCTCCAAGCCCCTGTGTCCAGCCTGGCCTTGAACACTGCCAGGGATGGGGCAGCCACAGCTTCTCTGGGCACCCTGTGCCAGCGCCTCAGCACCCTCACAGGGAAGAGCTTCTGCCTAAGAGCTCATCTCAGTCTCCCCTCTGGCAGGTTCAAGCCATTCCCCTTGGCCTGTCCCTACAGGCCCTTGTCCAAAGCCCCTCTCCAGGTTTCCTGCAGCCCCTTTAGGCACTGGAGCTGCTCTAAGGTCTCCCCTTCAGGAGCCTTCTCTTCTCCAGGCCGAACCGGCCCAGCTCTCTCAGCCTGGCTCCAGAGCAGAGCTGCTCCAGCCCTTGCAGCATCTCCATGGCCTCCTCTGGCCTCGCTCCTACAGCTCCTTGTCACTCTCCTGGCCTTGCTGCCCTGACTTTGCTGGCCACAGGGCTACCGGGAATAACTCCACTGATGGATGAGGCCAAGGCCTTTGCTGCCGTACGCGGGCAGGGGCTGCTGGGGATCCCACCTCTGACAGAGTCCCGAGGGGCATCCTGCCCCCCCCGACCAGCCGCGGGCTCCCACGGCCCTGGACTGGCACCCGCCGAGCTCCCATCGACTGCGCAGCTGGGGCGGAGGCTCTGGGGTGCCGGGGGCGGACGGCACCGCCTCCCTTGGGACGGGACGGGATGGGACGGGGCGGGTCCGGGCGGTTCCCCGTCGTTGTGTGGGGGCAAAGGCCGGCACTGCGCGGCAGGACCGGATTCACCTGCGGCTCCGCGGTGGACGCGTCTGTCGCTCCGGCACCGCACCGGCACCCAGCTATGGGGCGGCGGGGGGGCTGCGCGGCCCCAATCTGTCTCCTCCTGCTCCTGCTCCAGGTGAGGAACGGGACCGTGGGACCCTGCCCGCGGCGGCGGGACCCTGTCCGGAACTGACGGCTCTCTCCGGGCAGGTTGGCCACCGGCTGTGCGAGCGGGCACCGTCCTGCGAGCCCGGCTTCACCGCGGGCACCTTTGCCCTCGCCGTGCCGCGGGACAGCGTGACGGCGGGACGGGCGCTGGGGCGAGGTAAGGCGGGAGCTGAGGGGCGGGCTGGGTGCGTAGCACAGGGATGGCCGTGGGGACGGGGTTGAAGCCGTCGGGCGCGGTGGGTCCTTCGTACGGGGGTTGGCAGTGGGGTAAGAAGTGTGCCCGGGGAGTGCGGCGGTGACAATAGGGACGGTCACTACCTGGCTTCGTGAGTGGCTATGGGGATGGCGCTATGGGGATGGCGCCGCGGCGGCGGGGACAGGCTTGCTGCGCACCGCCACAGATAGCAGCGGGACGGAGCCGTGGCTGTGTGTGCCCGTGCGAGGGCCCGCGGTGCCGGTGCTGCCACCGCCGCCGCCATGGCGGGGTCCGCGGGTGCCTCTCCCCGGGGTGCGCCGGCGCGGGCGGCGCTGACTCAGGCGGTGCAGACCTGTCGGTGCCGCCAGCCGGGGCGTGGGGCCTCGACGGCGCCCGTCCTGCCTCGGCCGCGGGGTCCCGGCACCCGGGGCTCATGGGGTGAACGCACTAAGCCCGGTGCTGCTGGTGCTCGGCGTGCAGGGAGGCACCAGGGAAATGTGTGCCCGGGAAGGGGGTGTTGGGGACCCATTTTGTGTATCCTGCACATCCCCACCCGCGATCCATGAGTGCTGGGGGGCAGCACAGTGGATGGAGGTTGCAGGCTCCCAGAGCAGCGTTCGGGCCATCACTATCTGTGCTTATTAATGGCTTCTGGGGCTTCCAAACGCACCCCTGGTTCCAGAAGTGCTGCAGTGTGCAGCCAGGAGCTGAACCCTGCCCCACACCGCAGGTATTGCTCTTTGTTAGCTTTGTGACTGATCATTAACGAAGCTAAAGCAGCCTGTGCCCGGTACCAGGGTGACGGGCAGCCCCATGGCCTTGGCGTCAGGGCTGGTCTCTAGAAGCCAGGACCTGCTGGAAATTCCCCATCTCAGAACTTCTAGTTTAAGGTCCCGGCTGGAGACAGAGAGTGTGGGAGGAGCGAAGGGGATGTGTGCCTGGATGGGCTATGGTCCAGCCGGGTAATGCCTGGCCGTGAGGGTAAACTGAGCATGGTGGGAGCTTAGCAATGCCACCCCCCACGCCATGCAGCACTCCGGAGTCTGGCTGCCGTGAGGGCGGCTGATGAGGCGGCCTGTAATTAGCTTGATGAGTTGAGCGTGGTGTTTCGGTGTTTTCACTCCAACAGGTCTGGACAGGCTTGGGCTGGGGAAGCAAACATCTGCGCGGGGGCCGATGGGGACCCTATGGCTGTATTTGATGGGTGGGGAAGGGGGTCTCTGGGTCGGCCACATGGTGGGGCTGGGATGTTCTCACATCGGCCCCAGGTGGGAGACCCTCAAGAGTCTGAAGTCAGGGTGAAACTGGGGTGACGTCAGTGGGTGCCAGCACCTTCACCCCAGCTCCCTGCCGGGTGACGTGAGCCCCCCCCCCCCCCCCCGGCTCCCTCCCCGTCAGTGCTTGTGCAAACGGTGAGTCAGGCAGTGCCCAGCCCTGGTGACACGCTGTGGGACGTGGAGGGGGGGGGGACTGCGCTGCTCCCCATCCGCTGGTGGGGTCTCATCCTCCTGGCCTGGTCAGCACAGGGCTTGGCTGTCCCACCTGAGGGACTTGGAAGGGGGGATCCCCCTGAAGCACCCCCTCAGCTCTCCTCACCACTCTCCCCGCCATTCCCAATGAGGAGAGGGGGCCCCGGGGAGGGGAGGGCTGAGGACAGGTTTCCTTCAACTGAGGAGCTGGAAAAACAGGTTGTACGTGTCCGGGTGGGAAGTGGGAAGAGGGGGAGCGGGTGCTGAGCACACAGAACTCACTGCACCCACCTGGTGCGGGGCTGAGCACTGAGCGCTCCTTGCACCCAGTGTGGGGCTGGGGGCTGAGCACTGCCCATTCGCTGCTGCCATCCAGCACGGTGCAGCTCGCAGGTGCCAAGCCCTGTGCCTGCACCCATGGGTGCTGGGGTTCCTCCCCCCCTGCCGCCACCAGCCTGTGCTGCGGCAGCACCCGGCCTGCCCCGGCACGTTCCTGCCCAGCCGGCAGCACCGGTCCCGCAGCCTTTGCCGGGGGTCCTGCCATGGGGCCAGGCTGGGCTGGCAGCACCCAGTCCTCCTAGGCTGGGTTGGGGGCACTGTGTTGGCTCGGCCCCCAGCCCAGGGCTCGGTGATCACTCCCCACCCGCCTCCATTCTGTCTCTGATTTCCCGGCTCTATGTGGGCTGATGTAAGGCCTCGGGCTGGCCTCATGCTGTGTTTGGGCGTGCTGTGCCGTGTCCCACCCCACCTCCTGCTCTGCGTGGTGTGGGTCACACCGGGGCCGATCGTGGCCGCACCAGTGGGGGCTCTGGTCTGTGCTGCTGGCTCAAACAAACCCTCTCCCAGACAAAGGGTGTTTGTTCAGGAGCTCCAGCAGCGTGGCCCCAGCTCATGTGATGCTGCTGATGGCCCAGGCGTGGTCAGAACCTCCCCACGGACTGGCTGCAGACCCCATGGACTGCTCTTGGTCTGTACTGCGCCCAAGCAGGGTGTCAAGCTGGTGATGTCAGGACAGTGTCTGCCTTGGCCTGTGACGGATGCTGCTGTCCCTGGGGACCCCCATCAGAGGTGTTGGAGGCACCAAAGGGTGTCCAGGCAGTTTGAGTGCCCCTGCTGCTGCTCTGTGCCACTGGTGCACTGGGGCTGGCACCTTCCTGCCACACAGATTAACGTCCCCCTCCTGCAGTTGGTTGCAGTCTGGGCTGTCCCTGCTGCAGACACGTGGCCATGGTCCCTGGCCATGCAGGGCCTAGGGACCCTTATGTATCCCCAGGCGCTGAGGCACCATAACTCACCTATCTTCAGAATCCTGTGGATCAGTGCTGGCAGCCCCTAGAGCCCTGCTGCTGGAGTGCTGGGTGCCAGGGCGCTGGGTGATGGGTGCCGGGGTGCTGGGTTTCAGGGCACTGGGTGTCACTGTGGGTGAGTGGGTACTGCCCCCATTTTTATTTGAAAAGCAGCTGTAGCAGCAGCTCAGGGCACACCATGGGTGATATGCCACACTGGGGACATGCTGCACCGCAGAGATGCACCATGCATGGGGTTGTGCCACATGGCACAAATGTGGCAAGTGTGGGGATGTGCTGTGTCAAGGCATGAAAATGGGTGCACAGTGCTGTAGGTAGAGACATGCTGTCCTGCATGCCATCTGCCTGTTGTCATGGGCTGGCAGGGATCCAATGGTACAGCCAGTTGTGCCGTACCCGTAGCAGGGATGCCCCATGTACTGTGCCACGCAGCATGACCAGGACAGAATGCTGGCAGAACATGTAGCACAGTACATCCCTGCCATGCCTGCTACCCCATGGTCTCCCCGGGTCTCTCTGCCATGGCTGTGTAGTGTGTGTGTGTCTCACACTATCATGTGCCCTCTGGCTCTGCCACCTGCCCTCAGCAGCTGCCCGGGGCAGCATCAGTAGCTCCATGCCCACCAGCATTCCCTGTCTGCAGTGAGCTTTGAGGACTGCGGCGAGCAGCGGCGTGCCCCATACCTCTCAGATGACACGCGCTTCAAGGTGAGCAGGGATGGCGTCGTCTCTGCAACCCGGCCCCTGCAGCTCCGGCAGCAGGAGATCAGTTTCTCCGTCCACACATGGGATGCTACGAGCAAGAAGCACTCGGCCAGAGTGATCGGGCGCAGGCGGTGGCACCATCACCATCATGACCAGGAGCAGCAAGAGGTAAAATGCAGCCCCTCTCTTGGGGTCAGCACAGGCTCTCTCCCCAGAGCAGAGCATGCAGAGGCTTGGCAAGGTGCTGGCACCGAGCTTAGACACTCTCCCCACAGGACACTGCAACCGATGTGCTGACCTTCCCCAAGGCCAGCCATGGGCTCCATCGGCAGAAGAGGGACTGGGTGATCCCTCCTATCAACTGCCCCGAGAACGAGCGGGGGCCCTTCCCCAAGAAGCTGGTGCAGGTACGTGGCCCCATAAGGATGGGGCACAGGGCGGGGAGGGGGCTCCGGGGTGCCGGGACCCCTCTAACCGCGCTCTGCCTCGTCACCAGATCAAATCCAACAAGGACAGGGAGACCAAGGTTTTCTACAGCATCACGGGGCAGGGGGCGGACACCCCCCCCGTGGGGGTCTTCACCATCGAGCGGGAGACGGGGTGGCTGGAAGTGACGAAGCCGCTGGACCGGGAGGAGATCGACAAATACGTCGTGAGTGGGGGGCCAGGATGGGGGGGACGGGATGGTCCCGGGGCCACGCGCAGCTGACGGTGCCCTGGCAGCTCTTCTCCCATGCTGTGTCAGCCAACGGGCAGCCTGTGGAGGACCCCATGGAGATCATCATCACCGTGACAGATCAGAATGACAACCGGCCCGTCTTCACCAAGCAAGTCTTCATTGGCTACATCGAGGAGAACGCAAAGCCGGGTATGTGGGGGCTGGCAAGGTGGTGTCCCTGTGGCTGGGACCATGTAATGATGTCCAGTGGGTTTTGTGCTGTGAATAATCTCTCTCCTGCTTGTCCCTGTGTCCAGGCACATCTGTGATGACCGTGAACGCCACGGACGCAGATGATGCGATCAATGTGAACAACGGCATCATTGGCTACTCCATCCTCAGCGAGGAGCCCAAGAGTGCACAGCAGATGTTCACCATCGACCCAGAGAGGGGCATCATCAGCGTCATCGGCACGGGGCTGGACCGGGAGGTAGGAAGCCTTGCTACATCCCAGGGGACAGTGCAGCAGCTCTGGACTTGCTGCGGAGAGCTGGGGGTGCTGGAAATCCAGGGTCTGGCTGTTTTGGGGATTTGCCATTCCTTGGGCACCATCCCCTGCTCTAGGGGTGTCTGCAGCCCCAAAAGCTCATTGGGATCTGCAGTAGGGATGTTACAGGGGTCCCTGTCTCTGCTGAGCCCCAGGAGTGGTGGACTGCCAGCCCTTTGGGTGGGCAGTGGGGACGTCAACAAGTGTCTGTACTGGCGGTGAACGTGGCGGCGAACGTGACGGCTGGAGAAGGCTGGAAGAGCAGTAGCCAATGCCCCTGGAAGAGGGGGACATGCCAGACCCCATCCCTGGCCTAACCAAGGTGATTTTGTCTTGCAGACCACTCCCAACTACACGCTGATCATCCAGGCTGCAGACCAGGAGGGCAATGGCTTGACCAACACTGCCACTGCCATCGTGGAAGTCACTGATGCCAATGACAACGCTCCTGTCTTTGACCCCACCATGGTACCTGAGCTGGCTCCCATGAGCCGCTGCCCTCCCTGGGCCATTTTGGTACAAGACCTTCCCCGCAGGGTGTCTGGGACCATGGGGCTGACCTTCCCCATTGCCTCTTTTGCAGTACCAGGGAACAGTGAATGAGAACGAGGTGGGGGTGGTGGTGACACGGCTGCATGTGACGGACCGGGACATGCCAGGCTCCCCGGCCTGGCAAGCTGTCTACAAGATCAAGACTGGAAACCAAGATGGCGAATTCAGCATCACCACTGACCCCAGAACCAATGACGGCATCCTGAAAACAGCCAAGGTGGGTTGTGCTGTTGTGCAGCCACGCCAGTGCCAGCTGCCTCTGCCAGTGCTGCCCAGCTCCTCTCTCCTGCTGCTCCCCACCAGGGCCTGGATTATGAGACCAGGAACCAGTACAACCTCGTGGTGACGGTGGAAAACGCCGTCCCCTTCACCGTGTCCCTGCCGCTCTCCTCTGCCACTGTCCTGGTGATGGTTGGGGATGTGAATGAAGCCCCTGTCTTTGTGCCCCCAGTCAAGAGGGTGGAGGTGATGGAGGACCTGCCGGTGGGGCACCAGGTCACCTCCTACACGGCCCAGGACCCTGACAAGGATCAGAGGCAGAAAATCACGTGAGTATAGGAAGGTTGGTGGCAGGGGCCATGCTGCAGTGCCCAAGGGGCTGCACTGTACCCACTGTGCCATGCACCCCTTCCTCCCCCTCACAGCATCCCCCCCACTGACCCCTTCTTGCCCTAGGTACCGCATGGGCAGTGACCCTGCGGGGTGGCTTGCCATCGACCCAGAGAATGGCATCGTCACTGCAGCCCAGCCGCTGGACCGGGAGTCGGTGCACGCCATTAACAGCACCTACAAGGCCATCATCCTGGCTGTGGACAGTGGTGAGGAGCACCCTGCCTTGCCCTTTGGGAAGGGGCTGCTGCCACCCACCTGTGTCCTACCACAGTTCCTGGGGCAGGGACTGGGCTAGGACCACCTCCCCAGGTGCCACACTAACCCCCAGGTTACACTGCAGGGTCACCAGATGCCACTGGCACGGGGATGCTCCTCCTCCTTCTCCAGGATGTAAATGACAACGGTCCCATGCCAGAGCCCCGGCTCTTTGATGTCTGCAACCGGCAGCCTGAGGATCAGACGCTGACCATCATCGACAAGGACCTGCCGCCCAACACCTACCCTTTTGAGGCAGCGCTGGAGCACGGCTCTGGCACCAACTGGACCGTCACGCCAAAAGGACAAGGTAGGTGCTGCCTGGTCTGGCCTGGCCACCTGCTCTCAGTGTGGGGTGGTAGGGAGATGAGGAGCAAGGGTCCATGCCAGGCCCTCTTGGCTTTCTGTGCTCCCCTCCAAGTACAGCTGGTGTTGGCCTTTGTGGTGGGGGACTGCGCCAGTGCCAACAGTGTCCCCAGACCAAGGAGTGAGGGCACACCTCTGAGCCCATCTGCTCTCTCTGCTGCCAGACCAGCTGGTGCTGAAGCTAATAAAGGAGCTGGAACCCGGGGAATACAGCATCTATCTGAAGCTGACGGATGGCCAAAGCAAGTCACAGGTGACACAGGTCAAAGCTCAGGTCTGTGACTGCGAAGGGCCAGCCAAGAACTGCGAGCGGCGAGCATTCATCGCCAGTGGGCTGGGTGTCCCTGCCATCCTGGGCATCCTAGGGGGAATCCTGGCACTGCTCAGTGAGTACTGCGGGATGCGGACAGGATGGGGATGGGGACAAGTCACGCTCACCCTGCCACCCTGATGCGGTGCCCTCTGCTCGCAGTTCTGCTGCTGCTGCTGCTGCTCTTCGCCAGGAGAAGGAAGGTAGTGAAGGAGCCGCTGCTACCACCTGAGGATGACATGCGGGACAATGTCTACCACTATGACGAGGAGGGTGGTGGAGAGGAGGACCAGGTGGGATGACTGTGCTGGGCTGGCCCTGCTGACTCTTTGTGGCACCTTTGGTCCTTCCCATAATGGTGCCTTTGGCATCCCTTGAGCATTGTCTCTTCATGTTCTCCCTGCTCCATCCCCACACAGGACTATGACCTGAGTCAGCTGCACCGGGGCCTGGATGCCCGCCCTGAGGTAATCCGCAATGATGTGGCCCCCCCGCTGATGGCTGCACCTCAGTACCGGCCTCGTCCTGCAAACCCTGATGAGATTGGGAACTTCATCGATGAGGTGAGCACCAGCCGCACGCAGTGCTCCAGGCAGGACTGGAGGGTGAAGGCACTGATCCATGCCAGCACCATGGAGGCACCCCCAGCCCAGGGGACATGGGCACTGACCCCTCTTTTCTCCCCACCCAGAACCTGAAGGCGGCTGACACGGACCCCACGGCTCCCCCCTACGACTCCCTGCTGGTGTTTGACTACGAGGGCAGCGGCTCTGAGGCCACCTCGCTCAGCTCCCTCAACTCCTCCTCCTCCGACCGTGACCAGGACTACGACTACCTCAACGAGTGGGGCAACCGCTTCAAGAAGCTGGCAGACCTGTATGGCGGTGGGGAGGAGGATGAATAGGACCCCTGTCCCGGCTGGCAGCCACCGAGCCCAGGCAGCTTGCCTCATTTCACCCCACTGGACTGATGTTGGTCTTTGCCTCCAACACTCCTCAGCCTGATGTCCACGTCCCCCTCAGTCGGCGCAGGGGAATCGCAGGGTCACCAGGGCTAGGGAGGGCTTTTTTTGGGGATCTTCCTTATTTCCTGCCCCCTTCAGCTCCAGGCATGGCATGGAGCCATCCAGCCCCTTACCCATCCTGGCTGCGTTGACCAGGGTCAGCTTCTCTTCCCCAGCAGGGACAGGCTCTCACTGCCTCCTTCCCTTTGCTGCAGGGGAAATAGGATTTCTCTGATGCTCTCCAAAATACCTCGTGCTCCCTACCCAGACACAACCACCAACTTGCCACTGTGCTCAGCTCACAAAGCTGGTGCTGGAGAAGCGGAGCGGCCCTGGCACCGTGCCTCTGCCGGAGCAGGGCGAGGTGATGCATAAATGCAGACCAAAGATGCGCCGTCACGCGCTATACAAGGGGGATTTATATTTGATACAGTACATACAGGCAGATTTCTATTTTTCTGTATCCCAGATTATGATGATTTCCTGCTGTGTCATGCCAGGTGTAATTATTGTGCAATGAGAGGCGCTTTCGGAAATCAAACCAGCTTCACTGAAATTCTGAATTCTGTTTTAGCTTGTTTGTATTTTTTATCGTGGGAAAAGGGTCTAATGCGGGCTGGGAAGCCAGCAGTTGTCTAGTGTTGATTGTACGGTTTTTATATAAAATTTAAATAATAAATTGTCTTAAGAAAACCAAAAGCAGCTCTGCTGGTTGCTCTGCCTGTGTCTGTGCTTGGTGGTCAGCCTGCATGCAGGGAGCCATTCTTTCCTGTGGCTGTGGCCACTGCTGCCACCAAAGGGCAGATGGAAAACACCCAGATCTACGTAAGAGGGATGTGTCCATACCAGAGCGCGCGTTTCCTCATCACCAGGGCCTGGCCACTAACAGCAGGTCCCGGCTTTGGCTTGCGCCAGCCCTTCCTGGATGACTCCTTAGGAAAAAGAGAAGGGCACAGCATGAAAACCAGGCTTGTGCCTTACCATGGTGGCTGCATGCACTGGCCCGACACCTTGATCTGCACACAGTACAGGTGAGGAGTCTGTTAGCAAGAGTGAGAGATTACTGATGTTTGTCCAGCCCCTGTCATTGCTGTGACCGCCCTTCAGAGGCTCTGCCCTGTGAGGAAGCACAAGGGAGTAACACGCCCTGCGGTGCTCAAAGGCTTGGCGGCATAAGAGGGTGGCAAAGGCAGTCATCCTGTCTCATTACGCTCCTGGGGAGGTGAGCTGCTCTTCTCTGTGCTTTGCAATACGCACACAGCCTGTTTGTTCCAAAGGTAGGTCTGGCCACTGACCCCAAGAGCCGGCACCAACACCCATTGTTATCCACCAGTGAAAAAGTTAAGGTATCGTAAAGGATTGTGTGGAACCTTGCAATTTGAGTTTAGAGTTGCGTGTACCAAGATAAACCAGTGTTTCCTCCCAAGCTCACACACCTTGAGGAGATGTAGAAGAGCGACCAGTGGACCATCTGGACCAGAAGAGTAACAAGTCACTTCAGAGTGATGAGGCAGGCAGAAGTGATTTTGAAAAGCTCATAAAAACTGAAGATAACTGTGTTCTAAAGGAACATGATTCATTGTCATTCTAAAAGTCACACCCCGAGTTGAGACCCTTGCTCACAGAACATGCATAGTGAAACATGTACTGTGGTTTTAAACAGACAACAGCCAACAGTTGCAGATAAGAGGCTGTTTTATATATGGAAAACACTGCTTTTCCCTGTTTGAAAAGTGTAGCAGTGGGTAGCTGGCAGACAGGCTGTGACAGCTCTGTGGGGTTACCACCGAGCACCCACCCCTGTGCAGACGTGAGCTGAACAGGCATCTCAACTCTTGTGTGATAATTGGGACCTCACCTTGTATACCTCCGCCTCCACAGGCCCATTACAATACGTATTTGGGCTCTTCCCTCGCAGAATTGCTGTTTTCTCTCTGGAAGCTGTTAACTTTTGCCGGATGCAGCCGGAGCTTGTGCTTGGCACAGGGACGAGCCTTGGGGTGGGAGCTCCTACAAAACACCTCATCCTCCACAGGGGCTGCTGACACTGCGGGGCGGAGGGACGGGACCCGCACCACCAGCTCCGCACACACACAAGGGGAGGGCTGCTCTCCTCCCCGGGCAGCAGCGGACACCCCAGGACCAGCACTGCTCCCCCGTGCCCGTCACTGCCGCCACACCGGGGCGGCTCCCCCGGGCCTCCGCTTCCCGCCCCGCCCAACATGGCGGCCGCCGGCTCCGCCGAGATGGTGGCGGTCAGCACGACTCCGCCCCACCGCCCGCCCGCCCCAAGATGGCGGCGGCGAGCCCCGCCCCGCCTCTCCGGGGCGGCCCCAAGATGGCGGGCAGCACGGAGCCGGAGGCGGGTCCGGACTTGGAGCGGGTGGTGGAGGCCCTTGAGCTGCTGCTGCGGCCGCCTGCCGGGCCCGGTGAGCGGCATGGCGAGGCCGTGCCCGGCCCGGAGGGTGCCCTGCGGCTGGAGACGCTGCGCAGCAACATGTCGGCGCTGGAGGAGCAGCTGCGGCGGGAGCCGGGCTGGGCGGCTCTGCGCGGCCTGCGCCATGCCGTGCTGGCCCGGGCCCCCGTGCTGGCAGCCGGGGCTGCGAGCGAAGCCGACCCGTGCTGGGCCGCCGCCTGCGCGCTGCTGGCGCTGCTGCTGTGCCTGAAGGAGCGCCTGGCCGCGCTCGCCGCCGCTCCCGCCGCCCGCGGCGCCGGGGCCGGGGCCGGGACCGCTCCGCCACCCAGCGCCGATACGCTGAGCGTGGCGCAGGGCCGGGCGGTCGGGCGGGCGCTGCGGGCCGCCGTGGGGCTGGGCCTGGTGCCCTTCCTGCCGCCGGGAGTGGGGCAGCTCCCGGGGCCCCCCGCGCCGCGCTCGGCACCGCCGGCTACGAGCGGGGCCCGGCTCCACGCTGCCACCGCCGCCCTGTCCGAGCTGGCCCAGCACCCAGCGCTGGATGCCCCGCTGCTCGCCCGCCACCTGGGCCTCCTCCTCGCCAGCCTCTGCCTGCTGGGCCATGGACCTGCTGCCTACAGCGAGGTCCGTGGGTCTCTGCTTCCATCCCGCCGGTGCTGATGTTAGCACCCCGCTCCTTCGGTCACCAGCCGAGCTCGTGCCCCATGGCTGGAGCCCCATAGCTCCCAGTGGCGTCTCCCATGCCACGCATGTTAATCCTCATGCAGGGGAATAGATGGGAACCAGGGAGCCTGGAGAGGGGCTGGAGGGGCTCTGGCACGCAGTGGGGACCAGCGGGTTTAATGCCAGTGTCCTCCCCGCCCTGGGGTTTGTTTTGAACAGGGTGTTTCAGAAGCAGAGCGAGCACGATGCCGGGAAACCCTGCAGCACATCCTGGACCGCATCTACCAGCCACTGGCGGTGCGGGAGCTGCTCATCCTGCAGGGACGGCCTAAGCAGGTACCCAGAGGTCGCAGGGAGTCACTGGCAGGAGTGCAGGGACTGTGTGTTCCTACACTCGGAGGGTTCCTTTGCTGCTCCACTGGAGTGTTCTCACACCTGACAGACCAGTTCAGTGCAGCACGCCGGTCCCCAAGTCCTGTGTTAGCACACAGGCGAAGCTGCTGGGTGTGCTTTCCTCGCGTGGCAGCAGCTCAGGCCCTGCTGTATGGGGGTGTGGGTGAGTGTGAGCTCTCATTGCAGCACATGCTGCCTTGGCTTGGCAGTTCCATTGCTGTGCCTGGCCAAGCAAAGCGCCTGCTCTTCCAGAACCTGCCCGTTTCCATGTGAGGGGAGCGAAACAATGCCGCCTTAGCACTGGCTGATGCTTGAGCCCTTTTCAAAGGCTGCCTCGTGGTGGGGGGGAAGAGGAGATGGGAAATCTTGATACTGCTTTTAGAAAGTCCGTAGGGAAAGGAGCACAGATCCCTGCTCCGAGGGTGCTGTGAGTGAGTGCGTGCCCACCTGCCATGTCATGGTCTGGGGGTAAGGACACAGGTAATGCAGGGTCACAGGATTAGGGGCAGCTCTCTACCACACAGTGGTCCTCCAGCTGGTATCACAGCAGTTCCCAAAGGCAGAAGCTGCCTGTCCTACCTGTGAAGGATGGAGAGGGTCCATACGAGGCGCTTGCTTGTGCAGGGCCTTGCTCTCAGTCCACACTTGTTCTGCAGAAAAATGGGTCTCCTGTTTCAACAGAAGCTGAGCTGACATCCCAAGCTGATCTTTGGACAATGTCCTTAGTAATGTGCTGTAGCTTTGGGTCAGCCCTGAAGCGACCAGGCAGTTGGATTAGATGATCAGTGTTAGGTCGTTTCCAGCTGAAAATGTTCTATCTCCCTAAGCACAGCGGTGCTGGCCTGTCTTCTCAGAGTGTCCAGGCAGACCCCTCCATTCTGACAGCTCGCAATATGGATTTGCAGCCTCCTGACAGCTCTGCTGATCATGCTGTCCTGGGGGATTGATTTGTTCAAGCAGGGACCCTGTGGGCTCACGGTGCTACCTCTGCAGCCCAGTGCTGTGTGCCACATCCTGGCAGGGGGCACTGCTGCAGACCCCTTACCTGCATCTAACCTGACTTGTCCCCCAAGCTCCCTGTGCTTCATTTTAGTAATGAGGCTTTCAGAGCTGCTGCCTGATCCTGGGAGGCTTTAATTAAAGAGAGGGGCTTAATTAAAGGGGCTGCACAAGGGGCTGTTTGTGGGGAGGCTGGCCTCTCTCATTAAACCTTAATTTGCTTTGTGCTGCTGGATGAAGAAGTGATTTATTTAAAACCTTTCCCTGTCCTGTGCTCCTATCTGGTCATGAATCGTGGAGGGCAGGGTGCAGGCTGTTTGCCTGTCGGGGGGGGGTTGCACAGGGTTGTGCAAATATGCTCCTTACCCAGCTCCTTTGTTTCCTTTCAGAGTCCTCCCTCTCCTGGGGAAGAAACAAAGCCAGCCCTTGTGCGGGCTCCGGCATGGCTGCGGCGCCTCTGTGGTCAGCTACTCTCTGAGAGGCTGATGAGACCCAGTGGGGTTCAGGCTGTGGTTCGGGGCATCCTGGAGGGAACGTGCGGTGAGTAGGGTGCTCTGACACTGCTCTTGGCTTCCAGGGTCGCAGATTAAAAGAGACTGTGATGATGTGTCTGAGATGTTTGATCCCACAAGAGGCCCAAGACAGGCAGTGCCATCAGAACACTGAAATGGGAAACAGCTTTTGTCAGGCCAGGCTGACTCTGTCACATACACGCAGATTCTGCCTCTGGCTATGCTGAACTCCCAAACGGTGAATGCCTTCCAACTGCAAATGCTTTTAGTTTGGAGTACGCCATCACATTTGAGGTCCAGATTGAAAGCCCCTGAACTCATTTAACCTGTTTATACCTCCATGGGGTCACACCTTGTGTGTTCATTCTGAGGAGCTGTGCCAGTGATAGTTTTGTGTGAGCTGTGCGTGCTGGTGGGCTGTGAGACCTGTCCTGCTCTTGGGCTCAGCAGCCTTGCTCTCCTGCTCTCCATTTCCTGCCAGGGAGTGAAACTGTTGCTCTCTAAAAGCTGAATCCCACAGTTTTTCATGCCAGAGCCACCTCCAGCCAATGCCAACCTGATGACACCATCCAAGCACGACTTCCATCTACTTTTTGGCTCATGCACCTACTTGTAGAAGCTGTTTTCCATTATCAGATGTCTTGGATAGTATTTTTTCCGTTTCTGTCGTTAGGTTTAGGTGTCTCCTGAAAGATGCATGGTTAAGGAGAGTAGTAAAAGCCAGAAATGCATTTTTTTTTGGCCAGAAGCATCTGGCTTCAGCCAAATCTGTCCATGCTGTTTACTGTCGATCGAAGCTGATCTTGGCTCTGTGCTGCTGTAGCAGGTGGCGCTGGTGCTGAGGCAGCAGCTGTGGACTGGAGAAAATGCGACGCGGTTGCAAAGATCCTGGCTTCCTGCCCGCAGCAGTGCCGTTCCCTCCAGGAGTACTACAGGCTGGTTTGCCCCCAGGTAGGTCCATCTCCTCCCTTCCTTTCCCTGCCGGCCCTGACTGGGAATGCAGAGTCAGCTTCCAGCTTGGAGAGTGTTGGTACTGTCTCATCCACTTGAGCATGGCCTGGCTCAAGCTAGGACAACGTGGAGTTGTGTTTCTGCTGCTCTGGCAGTGGGATGTGTTTCCTCCCTACTCCTGAATTTTCCATATTTGATTGAAATGCTGCATAATTTTTCCTGATGGCATGAGAGCTGTTCAGTGCTGCGCTACGAGGAGCTCTCTGCTGTGGAGCTCTTGCTTCCAGCCTTTGGCTGTGGGAGTGGTGCGGGCTCTTGATTTGAGCCAGAAACTCATCCCACATTAACATGCACATGGGAAGGAGAACAGCTCATGGAATGTTACAGCATACAAGAGGCTCATCAATCTGCTGCTGGCTGCAAGAAGCCGGCCTGGCCCCCCATCTGAGGGGCTGGTCGTCTTTGTTACTTTATCGGGGACTTCCTTTCCAGGTTCTGGGCTTGCTGCACATCCAGGACAAGCTGACAGCACTCCAGTTCCAGCGTGTGGCCACCACGACGCTGCTCACCATGGCGAAAGAGCACCCTCAGCTGGCAGAGAAGTACCTGCTCCAGCCCCTGCTGGCACCGCTGCTGCGATGCTCAGAGACAGCAGGTACTGGCTGATCAGACAAGAGTCTGCTTTCTTTTCTCCGTGGTCTTTTGTCTTTCCATCAGAATTTTCTCTGGCCGGTTTCTGTGCTGCTGAGCATGCAAGCCCAGCCCTGCCAGTCGTGAATGTGTCTGTGTGGCTGGGTGCACCACATGTACTCGCACTTGAGTCAGATTACTGCAGTGTAAGAGCTGAATAGTGGGGCTTCTGCCATGGGCTCCTTGGGAAACTCTCCCAGTCTGACAGTCTTGTTTTGGGCTTCTGAACGGAAGCTATCGGTTCCCCACTCTGACCAAGCAGCTCTCCAGGGAACAATCCATCGAGAGGTTTGTGGTCTGCTTTAACTGGCTTGTAACCTTGAGGTGTTTGCAACAGTGTAGTGGTATTTAGAGCAGCTAATGAGGGCTCATTGGTTCCCATGCTGCCTTGATGGAGGGAAAGCAAGACAACTGTCAAAAGTGCTTTCCGGTGCTGGGCATGGTGGGGTTGCTGTTCTGTTGGAGACTCCCCAGAGTGTGGAGGTGCTGATGATTCTGCCCTTTGTTTTCAGAGCTACTACTGGAAGATCTATCAGCAGGGGCTGTGCTGGTGACAGAGGAAGAGCTTGGCAGCTGTGTGGAAGATGTGCTCAAGGTATTGTGTCGATTAAGGCCTGAGGGTAGGTGAGAAAACTACTCTAAGAGCTGCTTTGAGATTTTCTGGGCAGTTCAGTGTGTGTGTGACCATGATAAAACTCAGTGTCCCCTGCAGTCGTGATGCTGAGGTGAGGCCAAGAGCTGCACAGAGTAACCTCCTATGCAGTGCTGCACTGGTGAGACTGCAGCTTTATGTTGGATACCAGAAGGATACCCTTCAAACGTTCTCACCCCAAAATGTTCTGAGATGGGAGTGAGCTCTTGCTGGTTTTTTTTCCCCAATGTCTTTCTGATGTGTCAAAGTAAGACAAGTCTGAGCAGTGGGCTTGGAGCCAGGAGACTCCATGGTTCTTTCATATCCTTTTTCTCTAAGCTGCAGCAAGACTTTGTGAGCATTGCTAAATTATGCAGCTTCTGCAGGACTGCAGCACAGCAGGAGGCCCTAGTCAGGAGTTCCATGGGCCTGGCACACGTTGCCTTGGGCTGTCAGTCCTGGTCTGAAGTGATGCTGCTGCTCACCTTCCACCATCAGAGTTGTGCAGCTGGTCAAAGGGTAGGATGAACTGCAGGGAATCTGCATGTGCTGAATCTTCAGAGGATGCCTGAGCTCTCCTCCCAGGCTGTTGCTGATCCCCTTCTCTTTAGTGTCTCTGCCTCAGTTTCCTTCCTGTACAGCATGGATAATATGGCTCACGCTGAGCCCTGTGTTACCTGTGTGGGAGGGAGTTATTCCCAGGAATTCTGGGAGCTGCTCTTCCTGCCTCTGAGGTCTGCAGAGGGCAGCCTGAGCCAGTGCTGGAGTTGAAGCCTCTTTACAGCTCCTGCAGCATTAATTCCTCACGGAGGAATGAGTGGCAGCCAGCTCTTGTGCTGGGCCAAAATGTTTCTGAATGAGCGACCTGGGAAAGAGGGCACTTGAGGTATCAGCAAGTGGCTGGCTCTGCTGCTTGGTCCTGCAGTGAGGGCAGCTTGGCGGGGCCGCAGGTTGGCTCGGTAGTTGTGCAGCCAGTTGGCAGTGAGGCATTCGCAGTGTGTATCATGAAATGAGCAGATTCAGTGCGGCTCTGGGGCTGCTGAGCTGTTCCTGTGGTTTAAAGAGAATAAAGGTGAGCTGGGAGGCATTGCAGAGCCGTGAGGAAAGGTGGGAGAGCTGGCACAGGTACCCTCATGTCTGCTGTTAGGAAGCGGAGAATGTGTGGGTATGGGGCAAGGAGGGTGGGCAGCAGCTCAGCCACAGGAGAGATGCTGTGAGTGGCTGTGTCCTCAGTTCAGGTGTCCCAGAAAGGGGAGGACAGTACTGTTAGTTCCCATGGAGTGCCCCCCGTGGTTCATCTTCCCCTGCTGTCTCTCAGGGAGCTAAAAACGTCAGTCTGTGTAGTCCCACTAGACAAGGAAGGTAAATTGATAATGATATATAAGGAAAAATGAGTATCCTGTTTTGCAGGGACCATTCTGAGCTGAACAGAGTGACAGATATGTTTCCATGTTCATGAAATCCATTTTAAAACTGGGTGGGTAATCCTTCAGCAGCTGCTGATGTCCAGCCACCTCCTCTGGAGCTGCTTGTGGTGCAAGACAGTACCTAGAGGTAGTGGTGGGGCCTTGGAGCTGATTCGTGTGCCCAGCTTCCAAAGCAGAAGGGGTTGTTTGAGCTCAGCAGCTCTCCCAGCCCGCATCAGGTGCTGGGGATGAGGAGGGTTAAGGAAAATGGAAGGTAACTTGGATCTCATCAGGAAAGCACTCTGGCTTTGCCAGTAACAGATCACTTTCTGTGTTAACGGGATGTGTCTTGTGGGCAGGATGTTGCAGGCTCAGCACCTTCTCTGGAGGTCCTTAGTGCAAGAGGTCCCTTGGAGTTACAAACAGTGTGTTCAGCAGTGTAGATATTGGATCTGGTGTCTGGAGAAGAGGTAGGGTCCATCTTGTGATCGTTATTAAGGAACAGGTTTTTCTGTGGGGGAGACCTGTCTTCTGAAACCTTTCCTCATAGCTCCTTTTTCTGCCATTCCCACCAGCGCCACGCTGCAGGCTTTGCTGCCTGCTCTGACAGCAGCCCAGCTCTCTGCTGCACGTTCCAACCCAGAAGGACATCTCCAGCCCAGGAATTCAATTTTAAGAAGCTGGTGACTTGCTTACTGGCATGCCCCTAGGCAGGCTAAGCTCTTAAATGCTGTGATTGTTGTAGTATTTTGTGTAGTAATGATTTGTTGTAACTAGCTGGCAGGCAGAGACCAGTCTGGAGGGCTGCTCTGTGGCTCCCTTCACAATGAGTGTTGGGGGAGTTTGGGGCGGATCCCTCCTTAATGGCATAGTGCTGGAGGCCTGAGAGCAGCCAGATTAGTGACAGAGGCTTCAGCCTGTGGATTTCTGGGGGTTTCTTGCTTGGCAAGTGTCATTTGATGCTGAGTGAGAAACCATCCTTGGGGCTTCATCAGGGAGGCTTTGTGTACAAAAGGTTCTGGTTAGGAAGAATGGCTCCACAGGGATTAGCACAGGAAAAAACGTCTGTTTGCATCAATACAGCAGGGCAGAATGTTATCAGGACAATCTCCCTCCTAGCCCTCCTACCTGGGTTGTCACACTGCCTTGAGCAGGCAAAAGCTCTTTGGTTTGTCTCCTGGGCACCTCCAGCCTTGGAACAGGTGTGGGAAGCACTCTGGTGTGAAGGAGCAACAGCTTCCAAACAGGTAGTTCACCCGTTCACACAGCTGGAAATCTGTTAGAGAAGTGGTAAAAGGCCTGTATTTCCCTGCACCACCCTTTTTTCAAAGCTAAAAGCTACAGCAGGAGGAAGAGCCTGATAAAATGAGAAGCTGAACACATTAACCCTGTGTCCAGCTGGGTCAGGGCTGGTGTTTAACCATTTTCTAGACTGAGTTTTCCCAGCATTATGGCTTTGACTGAAAGCATCCTACGTGGCTTCTGGTTTCAGACAATTCCTTTAAAAGGATTCAAAAGAAAACACAGTGTCCTAAGACTCTTGCGAGTGTTTTTCCTCTGCTATGTGGGCAGCTAGGTAAGACGTGTGCAGTGAGCTGGTAGCAGTGGCTTGCCTGGGAAGGGTGTGCTGGTTTCGTGGAGGAGGGCATTGACCATGTTTTGGGAGGTTGCTGCTTGAGATGGAGAAGAGGCACATAGCCCTGCAAACTTCCTTAGAGCCGCTGCAACCCACTTGCTCTGCTCAGCACACGTCAGCCCAGCTGCCGGGCTAGGGACTGATCTCTGTATCTGAGATTTGGCTCTTAAGTGCAGTATTTCCATAAAGATTTGCTAATTCAGAGGTGCCTGTTGCATCTCTGTTAACACAAGATGTTACCCCTAAGCAGCAGACTTCGTGAACAGCTGGCTGCAGTGTTCCTGTAGCTTGGAGCCCTTCTGTGGTTAAGCAAATGCTAGGAGAAAGATGGTGCTGAAGGCTGCTTTTAAAACAGAGTATGGCATAATCAGGGAAAACAGGCTCCAGACAGAAAGGAACAGAGCCTGAAAACCCTCTGTCCTCCTCCCTGGCAGCAGCCATTCTGTGCACAGATGTTCTTTGTCCTTCCCTTTGCCTTCCTTCTGCTCCATGCAGGTGTTTGACTCTCCTCCCTGTGCCCTCCTCTCCGTAGGTGTATGTGGTTGGAAATGACAGCTCGAGCCTGCTGCTGGGATCCTTACAGTCAGTCCTGGGAGTGGTTTTTTCCCTCTATTCCTTCGCCAAGCAGAATGTGTCATACTTACGGTAAGGAAGGATTGCACTCAGCTCCTTCTTGGGGTTTTGTCTTCTCCGTTCTGCCCACCTCCAAGGGACGTGCTCTATATGAGCACATACAGTAGCCGAGACCAGTTCTTTCATCCTGAAGAGCTCTCATTCAAAGTAGGCAGTAACCGCAGGCAGAGGCATGGTGCACGACCTTACCGGTAGACCTGTGCCCAAGGAAGCAACCCTCACATTAGGTTTTGTCTTCCCTGAAGCCCGTATGTTTGGTGTAGAGGCAAATGTGCCCTGTGGGGGCCTTGGGAGCACAGGTTAACCTCTTAATGCTCGCTTCAGAGCAGGGATTGTGATTGTATGTGGATGGAGATGGTGACACCTGACTGAGTGTTGGAGAGATCTGTGTACTGGGGATCTAGAAACAGGATAAAACAGTTTGAGCACTGGCTCTTCGAACTGCAAGATTGCTCTCCTGTCTGGGATCACTCTCCTTCGATGCATAGCTGTCCCTAACACTGTGCCCAGCTCCCCCACAACTGATACATGATGGTAAGTGCCACTTGTGTCAGTCATGGTGGCAGAAACAGTGGTGACCTGTTGCTGGCTGTCCTCTATCCTTTCCCCTCCTAGGCTTCCCGTGGGTTGCCTTGAGTTTGAACCAGGCTAGTAGAATTACTCCTAGTGGGTTTACTCTGCTTTGGTGATACCGGCATGCGGGTGCTGGAGGTTTTCCCTAAAAGGTTTGTGTAGACACAGCCTCTACTATTATTAAAGACATCGTTAATCACTTCAAAGAGTAGTGACTGCTGTGGCAAGTCCGGAGAACAAGCCAAGTTAACACTGCTGCTGGGTGAACAGAGTCACTCCTCGCTTCTCTGTTTGCAAAGGAATTTGGCAGGGTAACTAAAACCACAGCTGCCTGGAAGCATTCAGGTTTACAGACCCCTGGCACAGTGCAGCACTGCTACTCCTCCTCATTAACCTGCATCTTTCCTTGGCAAGGGTTCCCACGCCACCTTTCAGTGCTCCCTGTCTCCTTCCTCCTCTTCCTTGGCACAGCTGACAGCTCTGTGCTTTGTCATGTTGGCATGAAGCACCAGGCACATCGTGCTGAGGCTGCGTGGAAGTGGCTGTCCTTGTACAGACACGCTGTTCAAACAGAATGCTCCCTTCCTCACAGGGCTGAAGTCTTGAAGGACCCAAATCCTTCCATCTGGGAGTGCCAGAAGGACCGGAGGTGCTGCTGATCCCCTTATAAACTTGCACAAATGCCTTCAGTTGACAGAACTGTCAGCCAGAGCATCCCAAGGGGTGCCCATGGTTGATGCAGAGATGTCTTTCCCACCCAGAGATGTGTGGTCCCATTGCAGTGCTGGGGTGCAGTGGGCAGAGAAAGGTCACCACTGCTTGCTCTCTCTTTGCCAGCTCCCCATGCCAGGAGATCCTGCTGTGGTTCCTGGAGAAGTCAGAGCGGGAGGTGTCACTGGCAGTGCTGGAGGGCTTTGCAGGGCTCAACAGCATCGTGCCCACCCTCCACCCGAGGTGCCGGTTCTGTGCGGGCAGCGAGGGTGGAGCCACCATCGCAGTGGAGGAGACCATCAGGTGAGTGCTGTGGGGGCAGTGCCCAGGCATCATTTAGCATGTAGGGCTTTTCATGGTGCCTTTTTGTGCCTGGTAGAGAGCCCTGGTGAGTATGGGGCTGGCAGAGCTGTCGCACCGCAGTCTTGTCCCCCCCCAGCCACACAGATAGCTGCTGTCTGCTCCAAGCTTGGGCAAGTGATGTTTCTTGTCTCTGGGTTCTCTATACACACCACAGAGCTCTGACTTTGAGCCCTTAAAAGCAGCACGCTCTGAGTGTTAGTGTGTGCTCTCGCTGTGCTTGTCCTGAGTCCCGTGTCCTGTCTGCTGGGTGTCTGGGAATGGGACATGCTTCTTCAGTCCCAGTACTCCCCAAATTCAACTTCCACCCTCCAGCTTAAGCCTGTCTCATGGCAGATCATAGCTGTGTGTATGAGTGAAATCACTCAGACACACGTGGCACCACAGCAGCAAGAACTCTAGTTATGCCAGCACCTGAACTCCCCTCCTGCTCTTGCAGATGGTCTCTTATGAGTAGAGACAGAGCGTGGCCACGTGGGAAATAAACTGCAGCGATTAGACTCCAGCCAGGCAAACCAGGCCTGTTCAGCAGCGTGGCATTTGGTGTCAAGAGGGGTAGCTGTTAGTTGGCAGGTACAAGCCCGAGGCAGTGCAATCGAGCAGTCAGAGCGCACGGCTCCCGCCCAAGAGCGTCCGTAACAAAACCCTGTACAAATACACTTGTGTTGGCTTCATTTCAACGTGTTCCTGACCTGAATTAAAAGAAGGTCTGCACTGGTTAAACTGGGTATACTTTAAAATTACTCCTTTACAGCCATGGCTGTGCCCATGTCTGTCCTACTTTCATGGTTATGACCACTGCATGAATTAACCAGCGCTAATCCTGTTCTTTGTAGGGTGGCTGGGTTAAACATGTGCATTGTGCTCATGGTTTCTGCAATGTTACTTCTTTAATGAATGCAGGTTAATTAATGAACTGAGTGTGTGATCACATAGACCAAATGAACTGAGCAGTAGTTTGGCTCAGGTGCCTCCAGGCTTCTGCTTTCTGGTACTGCTGTGAAGGGAGATTTACAGGAGTGCAGAAGCAGGATTTCACCTTGCTGTGGAGTACTTTAGAGCCAGCCCTGGAAAAGGTCTGGGTACATTCACATAGGTGACACAGGGACTTGTTTCAGTGATGAAGATGATGCCCTCTACCAGAAGATTTCCTTGGAGCAGTGCCACGTGGAGAGCTTGGTGGAGCTCTTGTCTCACTGTCAGAAGAGTGGTCTAGCCGGAGACTTCTTCATCCGCTGCCTGCAGGTAAGGGCAGGCAAGTCTCTGGGTTGGGGCACATCTGTAGGAACAGCTTCCTTAGCCCAAGTGGTCTATATGGCAGATGAGAAGGGAGACCAGTGATCACTTTACATGGCTTGGGAGCTCTGAACCAGGCTACTGCACATGTTGGAGCAGTCCTGCTGTGTGCTGGGCAGAGCAGCATAGGTGAGGAAGGCAGCCCTGGTGTCCCTGAAAGGGTTAACCCTTGTTCCCCCCAGTCTCTTTTGAAAACCGGAGCATGTCTGAAGTTTAATGGTGTGTTTGAGGCCATGGATGATCTCTGTTCATTCCTTGGCTTTAGCAGAGGAAACTAGGCATCTGCTCCCTTTGATCCTGCTCAGAGTGCCTGCGGTTCCCTCCTGGCTGTGCCTGGGCTGTATTTTCTGTGCCCTTGCTGGCAGATGGAGCCCCAGCCCACAGTCACGCAGGTTGTTCAGCATCGTGGGTGTAGGGATGTTGCTGTGATGCAGGTGGGACACACAGGAGCTGTGGGCAGCTCTCAGAGACCTTGAGTGTACCCGCTGAAAAGTCCCGTTTGCATGAGGAGTCAACATGAGCTCTGCAAAGGGGAAGGGGACTCTAGGTGCCTTTGTGAGCAGCCACTGCCAAATCAAGGCTGCCAGCAGAGACCCAGCCAGCCTCACAGCCCAGAGGATGGTTTGCCCTAGGACAAGTGCTCAGTGGTGCTCATTGTGGTGTCCATGGAGGTTTGCGAGTGTTTGGCCTGGTGGCGAGTGTTTGATCTGGTGACAAGTGTGGATCTGGAAAGGGACAAGGCTGGAAGAGGGGAGGTGACCAGGAACCCTTTGCAGCAGCATGGAGGTTTGGATAGCATGGACCTGCTGTGCTCAGGACTACTGGCACGGTGACCAGTGTTCCTGGTGTGGATTTGCCTGTGTCTAACCAGTGCATGTCCATGTCCTGTCCTTTCTTCCCTGCAGGCACTGACTCATGTGGCTGCGGAGGATGAGGTGGCTTCGAACTTGGCTGCAGCACCTGGAGGAAGTCTCTTGGAGCTGGAGCAGTACCACGCTGGGCAGAGGAGGAAGCTGCTGGTCCTGCAGCTTGTGGCCACGCTGTGCGAGAACATCTCAGACACTGTGTTCACAGATGTTGCTCAGGTTGGTCATGACAAACCTCTGGGGGATCAGCTGGAGCATGTGGCAGACCGAGCTCTGGGCTGCTGGGCTCTAAGGAGACAGTGGCTACGAAACAGCTGGAGAAAGGTAGAGCATCCCCAGGAAAAGCAGTTAATTGATTCAGTTGTGTCTCAAAAAGACACTGTCTTGTGCAGTGCCAGCAGGAAGGGCAGAATCAGCTGCAGAGACAGGACAGAGAAGCCCAGCAGATACTTTCTTATTTGTGTCTGTGGTTGTGTATTAAAAGCCAAGAAAGCAGCCTGTGTGTTAACTGGAATTGACTTACCACCTTCTCTCCTTTGAGCAAAGTTTATTCCCAAGTTTAACAAAGCTTAAAAATGTCTGTACCCAACAGACTTTTTAAGCAAGTGCTGGCTGCCTATCCATGGTGTCAGTCCTGTTTTTAATGACACTGCTGCCACATCCTACCACAAAATGTATTAAATATTGTGGTTCCCAAGGCCAGCTGGGGCTCCTTGAGCCTGGTAGCAAAAAGGATTGGGAAGGCACAGTATTCCCCTGCTGATCAGTGCATTTTAACTTCCTCATTGTGGCGTTTTGGAGTATTTTTGAGTTTGGGTTTTTTTGGTTGGTTTTATGTTTCACCTCAGTGACCTGTTTATGCCAGTTAACCGTGACTGGCTCAAGCAGAGGCGGTCACTGCTAACACAGGTGTCCTCACTTTTTCCTTTGGGACAAAGGAGTCTTTGTGTGTGCTCTGCAGTGACAGAGGGGACCCAGGCAGTGTCATTGCAGTGCCAGGGGGTGTGGCAGCCAGCGGGGCTTTGTCCCTACCTGCCTCTCCATCACACCCACCAGCACGGACCCGCTCCACTGCCTGGGTCACAAAGTCAGGATGGGAAATGGGGAAGAATTTGCCAGGTTCTGGGTCCAGTATGAGTCCAATATAAAAAGAAACAACCACCAAAAAGGAAACCCAGACAAAAAAAACATTGCACTTCCCCTGGGGTTGTGTTTCGGGGGAGCCAGGCAGTTGCAGAACTGATTTTGAGCAGGTTCTGCAGCGCAGGGTTTCTTTGGGGTTTTTGGTCTTGCTGTGAGCACTCTGGTGCATGGCTTTATGCTTAATGGAGTTTGAGCAAGCATGATCCGCCTTCCCAAAGCAGGAGCCCAGGAATGGCAGCAGCTGTGGACACCCTCAGCCTCACAGTTTATTTTATTTACATCCCCCCAGCTTTCATTGGATTGACTTGATTTCCTTGATACTCCAAGGGTGCTCTCCTCCTGTGTGAGACTTAAATGTGCCACAGTGTTTCATTTTATGAGCTTTTTTCCTCCTTCCGGATTAAGATGGGGTATTTTTCCCTCTAGATTTCTTTTAACCTTTTGTTTTTCTCAGTAGCTATCTACTGAGAGATTATTTAGTCATGATGCTCCTATTTTTTTTACATTAAATATGATTTCAACCTGTATAGCTTGCGTGTCCCTGTTGTGTGAGAGCAGATGTTCTGATGTTACTTTCTTGCTGTTTGATGATAAGTCTTTTCTGGAATAATCAGGCCAGAAGGTACCTAAGCCTTTTCCACAGCTGCTCCCAGCCTGCTTAACAAAGCTGGTAGTGATTGATCAGCCCTTCTGATGGGGAAACATGTTGTCTGCACCCAATGCCCATGTCCTGGAGGCTGGAAATGGGTTTGGTGCAATAGTACCTTGTTGCTCTCATGCTTGGGAGCAAAGTAGTTCCTCCTGTTTTGCAATATGCCTGTTCCATTGGAACGACCCTGGTCCAGCCCCTTCCCAGCACAGCTGGCAAAGGCATGGAGAAAATAAACTCACTGATTTAAAGTTCTATTAGAAAGGCAGGAAGCCTGTGGGATGAGGGGTGTTGGTGTTTAGTGTTGAGAAGGCCAGTGGCAGCCAGGCAGGATCATTATGTGCTTGGGGAGAAAAAAAGTGTGTGAAAAAGCCCACAGAATACGTAACAAACGTGGTAAATGGCCCAGATTGAGTGTGGCTGTATGGGGATAGTTGGTGGCTGATGAAGGGGGGCCATGGGCAGCGTGCAGGAGCTGGAGCTCTGTGGAGCTGTCCTAGGCAAGGGCAAGTGCTGGCAGCAGCTGCTGGGGCAGGGAAGGGACACTCTGCATCTACTTGAGTTTTTCAAGCCTAAGCCTTTCTCTAGCACAGTTTCATACAAACCGTTTGTGTTTCCCTTTTGTTATGACCATCACAACCTTCCCTCTCAGCCCCATCCCAGCTGGCTTCCCAGCTCCCATTCCATGACCATAGAGCAGGGACAGGAGGCAGAGAAGGGGTAGTTCTCCCTCTTTCTGCTCCTGCAGCCCTCACAGGCGCATCTGCTGCTAAGAGTAGGCACCATGGTTTAGCCATCACCTTGTCGCAGGCTGTGGTGGGTGGGCAATAGCCCAGACCACACTGGAGCGCAGTGACTGCAGGCACTGATGGACTGGGCTGCCTGACTCTGCCTTTCTAGAATCCTCCTTTAGATCATCTGGTGTGAGGCTGGGGACTGTGACCCCAGAAAATTAGCCCAACTGTGCTACTGCCAGAGGGGCAGGGAGTGGTTCAAGAGTTCCAGTCCCATCAAGGAGTCCAGCTCCCTTCTGCATCCTCAGTGGATCCACACTTGGACTGCACCAGTGTCCCAGCTGTCCCCCAGCTTACGGTGGCTCCCCAGTGCTGCTGATACCACTCACTGGACAGGGGGATGGAAAGGGAGGTGGGAAGGTGCTGGTCAGGGATGGGGCTGAGGGGGAAGTTCAGGGTGGCTTTAGCAACAGGGAAACACAAAGGGTTTATATGATACCATGCTAAAGAAAGGCTTGGGCTGGGAAAACTGAAATAGATGCAGAGACAGTGAGAGGAGAGCCCAAGAGCTGAGGGCTGCAGCAGGGCACCCCAAGGTGCAGGAGGCAGCAGCACCACAGAGATCCCTGTTCCTAACCACTGTTACATGCTTCTCTTGCTGGCAGGTGCAGGAGTTTGTGGCAGCCACACTGCAGCGGGCCTGTGCCAGCCCGGCACAGGGCCCTGGCGCGGCCGTGGAGGCGCAGACCCTCGCCATGGCCATGGGGCTGGTGGCTGCCATGCTCGGTGGAGCCGTGCAGGTGAGGGGTGATGCTGGGTGCTGGGTGGCCTTGGGGTGTGGGGAGGGGACACCAGGCACCATCCCATTGTGCCCAGCCACGGAGTGCTGCAGCCTGGGTGCTCACTCGGTTGCAGTCTCTGATCAGTCCTAGCATGTATATGTGTGTATATATATATATAAATTTTTTCTCATGGCACTGGCTGAGAGTTTGACCTTGTCAAGGCAGCCCTAAGAGCCTGGGTAATTAATTTATAATCCAAAATGTGCTTCCAGGAGAGCTCTGACAGAGCAGTGCAATCATGTACAGCATCTTTAAATACCAGCACTGCATCCTCTGCATCCCTCATTCACAAGCTCCATCTCCAGAGCACAATGAACTTCCCAGTATTTGCTGTACCAGTATGTCTGATGTATGAGTATCATAGAATCAACTAGGTTGTAAAGACCTTTAAGATCATCAAGTCCAACCGTTACCCCAAGACTGCCAAGTCCACCACTAAACCATGTCACTAAGGGCTTCTCTAAAGACATCCTTTCCAAAGCTGGTACATCACCCAGTTGCCCTGTGTCACAGTGACTGAACTGGGATCTGGGAGCAAGCACGTGTTCATTAGCACGCTGTAATCACTCAGGCTTCCACTTACATCACTGAGCTGTAGGGGTTGCTTCATCCCCGGACATGCCCAAAGGAAAATGCAACTGTTAATGGAAAATGATTATTTTTTGTGTCTTATTGCTAAATTTCTGACACTGGGAAAATAACATCATTTAGCTGGAGAAAACTTAAAACCAGAGTCTTGCGGCTCTAATGGGCCCCCTCCCAAGCGAGCTCCTGCTCCGCTCTGGTGTTAATGGGAGCAACTTGACTTCACAAATTGAATGCAAAACAGCTGAAAAGCTGTTGGGATTTCAGTGGTCAAGGGCTTTTTTACAGGATCATCCAAAAGCTCCCCAAAATCTCTACTAAAGCATCACTTTTCAGGTCTTACAGGCCAGATTTTCCTTTAGCAGTTAAATCCAAGTTAGGGCAGGAATTTCTCCCTCTTGGGTGCTCCAGTCTCAGAACAGGTTGCTGCTTCTTTGCCTGGAGCTTCCTTCCAAGCAGGACCAAAGGCAGGAGCGGTGGTAGAGATGTCGCCAGCCCAGCTCCTATGCTAAGCAGCAGGATCCTGCATGGACACCACTTTCGTTTGGGCTCTTGCCCTTCCCACCTTCTCCTGCAGCACCTTGGGACAGGTCCATGTGTGTTGCTCCCAGGAGCACCCCAGGGACCAAACCTGCGTTGCCATTGCAGTGGTGCCAGTGCTGCTTCTCTCCTCCCACAGCTACAATCCAGCGACTTTGCCGTGCTGAAGCGGTTGGTGCCGCTGCTGGAGGAGCTCTCCCGCACCTACCCTGAGCCCGTCACCCAGGAGCTGGCCTCAGACCTGCGCATCGCCATCTGCACCCACGGGGCCTTTTCCCCCGGGACACTGGGTGCTGCTGCTGACGGCGTGCTGGGGAAGAAGCCAGGGACTGGAGTGCAGAGGCCTGCTGGCATTCCCAGTGGAGCACCAAGCCTGCGGGGTGGCCAGGCACCATCATGGCACAGCCACAGCAACTCCTCGGCTCCTGGGGAGAGGAGTGAAGAGCAGACATTGAGCCATGAGCCCAGCACCACTGGTCCTGCTCTAGCCCCATGTACTGACAGCCCAGCTGGGCTCCAGGAGCTCCTGGTGTCAGCCTACGACCCACAGCCTCCGAGCCGGGCAGCTGCGCTGCGCTGCCTCACCAGCCTCATCACACAGCGCGATCCGGAGGCCCTGGGGCTTCAGGAGAAACTCCTGCAGGTATCAGGCTCCCACTGTGGTCCCCATCCTGTGCGGGGCTGGGGCTGGTTCTTGTTAGCTGAGCCCACTGACTGTGCCATCACTGGCGACTGAAGGCATCAGGCAGGAGGGACCAGGGCTGTGGGGCTGCTGCCAGTGGTGCTCCCCTCTCCTTGCAGGTGTTCCTGGAGAACGTGCAGCATGAGGACGCCTTCGTTTACCTCTCAGCCATCCAAGGTGAGTGGTGCCTGGCCAGGGCAGGTGGCAATGCTTTGTAGGAGAATGTTTGTGCTGGGGGGAGGTTTGGGTAAGGAGAGCAAAGCACAGGGGAGCTGTGGCCAGGTAGGGAGCTCAGCATCTCTTGTCCTCCTGGACTGTGTCTTTGTGGTGTTTGGTCAAGCCTGGAGCCAAGTGCAGGTTCCCAAAGCCAGCAGGCTTCTTCTCTCAGCTGTGCTTACTCAGTGGGTAATTAGTTCATTTACCTTCTGACTGAACTGCTGAATCTGCCCAGACCACAGGTGCCTCCTTGGTGGAACCAGAGCCTGAGGTGAGGGCACCCTGGGCAGGCTCACCCTCAGGGCATCCTCTGGCTAGAGGACACCGAGCCCATCCCGATTCCTGTGCCAGGTCCATGCCACTGGCCTGGGGCTGCAGTTTCAGTGCAGTGTGAGCACCCTGGCCCTGCACCCAGCTGACTTTCTGGCTTGCAGGTCTGTTCTGCTGAGGCTGGCAGAGGAGCCAGGGCTGTAGAGACCCACTGGTGCTCCCTCAGGGCTCTGCTACATCCGTCCTGATGGAAAAGGCAGTAACAACCCAGTGCTGCCACTGCTCCTGCTACTTCCCAGAAAACCCTTGGGTCCATGCTTGCTCCAGGATGCACAGCACAGCCCCGTGGCACTGATGCCATTGGGATTCCCAGGCAGGTGCCTCCATACCCAGGATAATGCAGGCATCCTGTGCGACAGTGGGTCATGGTGCACCAGTTTACATGGAAGGGAGGTGCCATTCTGATGCCCAGAGCCATACTAGTGGTGCCAGGAGCCCCAGCTGCCTTGGGTAGGGAACCTTTAGCAGCAGCTGGAAAAGGAGCTTATCACTGTGCTTCCTTCTGCCTGTACGGTCTTGAGTGGGATGGGTTTGTCCTTGCCCTGCAGGTGAAACACAAACTCCTCAACCGTCCCCCGGTGATTAATTCACCCTCTTCAGCTGCCTCCGTGTTTCGCTGCGGCTGTGATTAACCCTGACGCGGTTCCTTGTGGCAGTGACTCAGGCAGCCCCTGCCGCACTGGCACCGCAGTGTGCCACACGTGGTGCTGGACACTGCCGGTGGGGTCCCTGCTGCCATGCTCCAGCTCCCCAGTGCAGGGGAGGACCATGCTGGTCCTGGGACTGGTGCTGGTTGTCATGCAGCCAGGCTCTAGCAAGGTAAAGCCAGAGGAGAGGTCGCTGCCCCGCTGGATGTGCCTGGGCTTGCAGAGGGTAACCAACTCTGGGCACCCTCCGATAACCAGGGAATGGGGTTGGAGGTGAAGGCGGATGCTCCTGGAGGGCAGGGGAATGGGGCTCACTGTGACTCACTGCTTGGCACGGCTGGGGCTCCGTTTGCCCTTTCCCTGGAGAGCAGCTGCCTTTCCCCATCAGAGAGGCGCCTGCTGCCTGCGCTTGCCCCCAGCCTGCATCTCTAAAGGGGTGGTAAAGCCAGCACAGCCCTGCAGCATAGCCCGGCCTGTGTCCCATGACTGGGGTCTGACCTCTCTTCATCCCTGAGGAGATGTGGCAGACGTGGGGCGCACTCAGGCTCCAGCTCCCAGCTTGAGCCAGGCAAACCCAGGGGCTTCATGGAGCTCTGATGGGCACAAAGACACACAGCAACATGTGCCTGATGGCCAGGAGCAGGGAGCAGTGACCAGACACTGCCTGCACATCACCTGCAGTACCCAGCTGTGCTGTTGCTGGGCCAGCCTAGGGCAAACCCTGCAGCTGACAAGCCGAGTCGATGCTGGGTTGATGAACGGTAACCAGCAGCAATTAGTGGGCACCTGCTGCCAACTTCTAAATTACTTACTTTTCAGCTTGGCACCCAACCAGACCCAGCACTGGGCTGCCCCAGTGCTGTGGTTTTGTGTGAGGTCGCGGCAGTGCAGGCGTCCTGCAGGTGATGGCTGCACCCAGGGCATGGAGTGGCACAGCCACCAGTGGTTCCTCTGCCAAGGATGGTGGCTTGTGTCTCACTCGTGTCTGGCTCTGACCCACACTTACCTCTCACTGCCCCCAGGGATTGCCCTGCTTTCCAGCGAGTACCCGGAGCGGATCCTGCCCATCCTGCTGGCAGAGTACCGGTGCCCAGCATGTGGCACGGAGGACGCCACGGCCGCCATTACCAGGATGAAGCTGGGAGAGGTGCTGATGCGTGTCACCCAGGCACTGGGTGAGTCCATAGCCATGTCCATGAACATGGCAGTGTTGGATGTTGACAGCAGCTGCAGCGCTGCACAGCCCCTCGCTGCGCTCTGCTGTGCCACCTCCAAGGGGTAAAGCACATGGGGGATTTTGGTTGTCCAAAGGTGAGAACCAGCTCCTACAGCCTGGAATGAGCAGGATCGGAGTGGTGGATCCTATCGGCAGCCCACTGTCCCCTCAGTCAGCAGCACTGGGTTTGGAGGCTGCCGGGAAGCGCCCGGACACGCAGGGCTGAGGGGTAAAAGCTGGATGAGGCCTTTCCGGCAGCCGCTGTTGGGACGTGTCCTAAAATGCCTTGTCTTATTCCCAGCAGAGGCCAGAGCAGCGAGAGCATGCACTGAGAGCTCTCTATGGCCAGGGAAGGTGGCAGCTGCTGTCCTTGCTGCTGGACAGCCAGGCAAGGGTTCCCCATCAACGCTGGGTGCTTTGTTCCCTGGTTGGCCATGGCAGAGCCAACCTCCTCCTGCAGAGCCCAGACTGCCTGAGCCCCTGGGGCCTGTGCTGGCTGCCTGGCTTGCTGGAGCTCTCCTCTGGGGCACAGCGGTGTCCCCTGGCCATGGTGATATCCCTGAGCAATGCCACTGCAGGCATCCAACTGGGGCCAGTGCTTCTAGGGCCAGGTCATGCTGCTCCCCTGCCCTGCTGCCAGGATGAGGACAGCATTGCAGCCAGTAATCCCATCATCTCCCAGTGGCACTCCAGTGAGCAGTGTGACAGGTAGCAAACCCTCTTGGTGTTTAAAGGCCCTCGGGCGATGTCCGTCCATCCAGCCCTCGCTTTGCACAGCACTGCACGGTGCTGGGTTTCCCTCGGCAGGGCTGGCAGTGGGACAGTGGCACAGCCTCCACTGAGGTTCTCCCCCCACTCCTCAGTGCCTCTGCCGCGGGCAGTAGCTCTGACGCGTCCTGGCTCGCCTGTATATTTATAGAGCAAATCGCACAAAGTTGTTTTTGTTGCAAAGCTTCAGGATTTAAGAGCGAGGACTTATCCGGTGCTTCCAGAAGCGCTCTGCTGCGTACAGCTCGGAGCTCCTGCGGCTGCCCTGGGACTGCTGTGCCTCCCTCCTGCTTCATCCCTGTCTCTATCCCTGCCTAACATCCCACTGGAGTGGCTTTTTTCCATACAGGAGGTGATTTTACAGCAGGCTCCTATTGCCTGGCAAATCATGGAAGCACAGTCCTGTCTCCAGCAATGTGGGGCCAAGTGATACACAAGGATTTATAGAGACCTTGCACCAACACAGTTAGCTGTTGCTGCAAACCTATTAAATCTGCTCCGGGTGCACCACAACAGACGTTCTCCCTTCTCAGTCAAGGGAGCATGTGCCTGGCTTGCTGCAGGAAAGGAAGCACTTCATGCTCTTTCTGTGGCTGACCAGCGGTGTGCTGTTGGCTTTGGAGGAGCTTGGATTGTCCAGCGGAGCGTGGACTGACTCCTGGGGTGCAAGGACTGAGCAGGCTGTATTCCCAAGCAAGCATGGCCATCCCTGGCATCACAGGGCTGCCCTGAGCTCTCCCACCCTGTGCCATGCAGGAGCCATCCCTGCTTCTCCAAGCGCGTGATCCCTTAGTGAGAGAGAGGGCCATGTAGGAAGAGTGAAGCTACAAAGGAATGGTCCTACAGAAGGACCTCGTTTGCCTGTTCCGGCCCAGCTCTTGGCCCTCACATGGTTGCACACAGCCCAGAGCTGTCAGTATGCCACTGGTGCACAGGCTGGCCAACCCCAGACCCTCACAGTAGAAGCCCTGAGCCCCCATGTGCAGGATGATGGTGTTCCTCCACTGCCTATGGGGCTTATTTCTATCCCTGCATCCTGGGGCATCCACTGCCTCCACTGGCTGCAGAACACAGAATCACAGAATGGTTAAGGTTGGAAAGGACCTTAGAGCTCATCCAGTTCCAACCCCTGCCACAGGCAGGGACCCCTTCCACTAGAGCAGCTTGCTCCAAGCCCCTGTGTCCAACCTGGCCTTGAACACTGCCAGGGATGGGGCAGCCACAGCTTCTCTGGGCACCCTGTGCCAGCGCCTCAGCACCCTCACAGGGAAGAGCTTCTGCCTTACATACAACCTGAACTTCCCCTGTTTCAGTTTGAACCCATCACCCCTTGTCCTGTCACTGCAGTCCCTGATGAAGAGTCCCTCTCCAGCATCCTTGTAGCCCCCTTCAGACACTGGAAGCTGCTCTGAGGTCTCCACGCAGCCTTCTCTTCTCCAGGCTGAACAGCCCCAATGTTCTCAGCCTGTCTCCATACAGGAGGTGCTCCAGCCCCTGATCATCCTCATGGCCTCCTCTGGACTTGCTCCAACAGCTCCATGTTCATCTTATGCTGGGGACACTGGAACTGTAATCAGTACTCCAAGTGGTGTCAAACCAGCGTCCAAGGAGTATCCAGAGCTCAGGAGAGCCAGGAAACCAACAAACTCACAGGGTGGGAGCTGTGCCCGTGCCATGGCCACCAGCCATCCATCTTGCACAGGAGGACCGTGCGCCTGGGTGATTGTGCATGCTGGTCACGGGCTCTGTGTGCAGACCCGTAATTAGGCGGCTCACACATCCCCGGGGCCTCCATGTGCTAATTGGGGTGGGGGTTTGTGCAGCTGAATTATGTGAGAACTTGGGCTTCGCACGTTGTTTCTGTGGCTGTTCCTGGGGTCACCTCTGAATGGCCCCCTGGGAGCTGAAGGATGCGGAGGGCAATCTAGCCACTCCTACTGAAGCCGGAGCTTTGGCAGGAAAGGGCAGTGGGTGTTTCCTTGCCCATGATGTGCTGCTCTGGTCTCTCTTGCAGGGGACATGGTGTTCAAACACCGGGAGCCATTGGTCCAGGCCTTCCTGCAGGGTGCACGGGACCCTGACAGCACACTGCGGGCCAGCAGCCTCTCCAACCTGGGCGAGCTCTGCCAGCGCCTCAGCTTTCAGCTGGGCTCCATCGTCCAGGAGGTACTGGCTCCATCCCAGCCCTGCCAGCCCTTTCCCTGAGTCCCTGCCTCCTTAATGAGGGTGGTTTGTTGGTGGATGCTGAGCTGCTAAATGCTCGTTGCTGGGGACGCAACAGCTTGGTGTTTCTTTAAAGGACATGAGTGATAGTTCCTGATATTGCAGGGTATAAAAGTCATTGGACCTGCAGCAAACCCTCAGGAAATTCTAGTCTTGATTTTTAGGGCTAAAAGCTCTATTATCAGCTTTATAATCGGATGTTGTTTGTGCAGAGAAGCGATAGCCCAAGGAAAAGCTGTGGCACTGCTCCACCCATGGCAATCTGCAGGAAGAGACCTGGGGGCACATTTATTACCTGCCAAAAGCACCTCCTCATGCTTAATGATAACTCCTTACCAGTCTGTTCTCAGCACCCAGCTGATAGCTGATGGGGTGAGACACGGGTGGGTGCCAGAGCCACGAGAGCTGTGATCCTGCTGGAGTGAGCCTTGCTTCTGGGGGGATCTTCTCACAGCTCTCCTTGCCGGGAGCTGCCAGCCTCACATTTGGCAGCCCTTGAGCTGGTGGGTCTGTGACCCTGTAGGAGTTAGACCTTCAGCCCATGTTGCCTCCTGGAGTGGGAGGAAGGTCAGGAGACATCAGTGACAAGCGCACAGGGTTCTTTCCCTGCTCCCCACTCACAGCCACGCAGCATCGGTGGGGTACTGGCAGTCTGACGAGATGCCAGCATGCCACACGCTGCTATTTTGGGAAGGCCTGAGCTGTGCTAATTCTCCGGCTGTCATTGCTGGGGTTTAATTAGGTTCCTTTGACTGTGCCTGCTTTTTATAAAGCTTCCCAAGGCAGCTGTGTGAAAGGAGAGGGAGGGCTGCTCGCTGCCCTGTGCCACGCAAAAATCAACCCCCCCGGTTGGGTGCTGGCAGGGGAACGTCCAGCTGGGTGTAGGGGTCCCATCCTCATCATCACCTGCTGCTCTCCTGGGTCCCCCTGCATCCCCCTGCCCTTGCTGACGGTTCTCCCACCCTGTCCCCACAGGTCACCTCCTGTGTGACAGCCATAGCCAAGACGGACCCTGAGGCAGAAGTGCGAAGAGCTGCTGTGCACGTGGTGGTGCTGCTGCTGCGGGGGCTCAGTGAGAAGGCCACTGAGGTGGGTCACATCCCTGCCTCTCCAGAGGGACAGACAGTCTCTGCCAGGCTCCTCGGCATCCCCAGGCCCTGTGAGGGCTGCAGGGCTCATTCCCAGGCAGCTTCCAGGGGAAGTGTCAAGGGACTGGGGCCTCCAGCTTGCGCCTCCGCCACTGAAGGGACCCTCTGCACTGGACCCTTCTTGGGATAAATAGGACTTCATGGGGGCATCTCTTTGTGCTGCTTGACTATGCTGTGGGGCAGAGCCATGCCATGGGTAGTGCCAGCTCCTGGGAGACGTGGGAGTTGCTCATCACTGATTTGACTTGGAAATGCCCAGTTTTTCCGTGGGCCGTGGCCTCCCTCCCCACTTCCCGTCTCTGAACATGTTGGGACTCAGCTCCCGTGGAGGAAATGGCTGATTCCCCACGGGAATACCCACAGCCAGGATCTCAGCTTCCCCTCGTGCCCCCATGCTGGAGGGGCACTGCAATGCACCGGTGCTGGGCTGCGCTGCTGCTGTGTGGGGAAACCGAAGTCACCGCCTGAGGCAGGGGGGGTGGTGGTGCCGCCGCATCCCTGCACCAGCAGTGTCAGCGGAAGGGCCAGCACCGCGCCTGCCGGGGCATGCTTGGGGTTGCGGTTTGGGTTGTTGCGGGTGCGGGTGAGACACCGGCGGGTGCTGACGCTCCTCCTGCCCCCAGGTGCTGCGGGACGTCCTTCGGGACCTTTACCGGCTGCTGAAGCACGTGGTGGTGGCTGAGCCTGACGGCGCAACGAAGCTGCATGCGCAGCTGGCGCTGGAGGAGCTGGACGCGGTGATGAGGAGGGTTCTCTTCCCCCCACAAACGCTGGAGAAGAAGATCACGGTGCTGCCATAGCAGGGCCGAGGCTACAGAAATAACTCTCCCTGCTCCGGAGTTGGGGCCGAGCTCTCGGAGGGGAAGGGTTTGCTGTGCCTCTGGGATACCGCAGGCCAGGAAACAGCTGGGGCAATGTGGACTCGCTGGGATGGGGCAGGAAATAAACTGCAGACATGCTCAGCACTGTGTCCATGATGTCTCTGGGAGCTGTGTGAAGCTTCTCGGTGCCATCGTGGCCATGTCCCAGCCTTCGTGTGCTTGGGCTGGTGGCAGTGACCCAAGCCCTGGGTGAGCACTTGGGTCCCATGGAAGGGCAAGCATCAGCCAAGGGGGCCAGGAGGTGGGGGGTCTGCACCAGCCACACAGCCCGGCCTGGCCCTCCCTGGCACTGCGCTCATACCATGAAGGTGCTGGAGGGAGCTGGCACTGCCGGGATGCTGGCAGAGCCTCCATGCTCCCTGCTGGGTGCCCGCTGGCATGGAGGGAGCTCTTTTGGGTGCCAGCCCTGGGTGAGGGACAGGGGCAATCCCTGAAGGCAGTAGCTGAGCCAGCTTCTAAATGTTGTGATTTTAAGCCAAATCTGAGTGATTTCCCCAGGTGGGGAGAGGGAAGCGGAACTGGCATTGCCAAGCCTGCCAAGGTGGTGGTGCCACAGTGCTGGGAGTGGGGCTGCATGTGGGACCCATTCCCCTCTGCAGTGTCTCTGGGGAAGGCCCTGCCATGGCACTGCCCTTCTGCGCCTGTTCCTGGGGTCTCTCTCATGGTGAGGTCTTAGGATGGGGCCCTTCCACTGCGGCACCAGGAGCCCCATCCATGCCAGGACTGCCTGTGTGCTGGGAGTGTGGCCAGGGGCCACGGGACCCTTGCAGGGTGCCCTGCTGGGACCACCCGTGTGCTCAGGGACATCCCAATATCGGTGTCACTCATCTCCCTGCAGCCATGGGCCCCACTGCTGCACCATGGACCCACTGGGTGGGGGGAGCAGGGCTGGGGACTGGGGTAACACAGAGCCCTCAGGGGCCCAGCCCAGAGTCTCCCTTGCACTGAGCAGCCCCAGCCCCGCTGTGCTCGGCCCCGGGTACCTGATACCGGTGCTGGATGGTGTGAGGTGCGCAGCATCCCTGTTCCCCGCAGGATTGGGGTTGCCGGGCTGTGTCTGTGCGCTGGTCCCACGCCTTGCCGTGCCGTGCAGTGCCGTGCGGGTGTGCTCGGGCAGCGGGAGCGCATTGTCCTCACCGGAGAGCGTCTGCGGCCCCGCGCTCCTCGCTGTCGCTGCTGCCAGCCCACACCGGTGCCGGTGCCGCGCACGCCGCGATGCTGCCGTACGGACTGAGCCTCCCCGGGGCCTGCCGCAAGCAGCAGGGGATGGATTCTGAATGAAAAGTCTCTTTTGATGGGGCTGGGCGGGCGCCGTCCGGCAGTCCTGCCGCAGGGAACAACGGGGTGGCTGTGCTGCAGGAGGAGGGAGCTTGGTTTCCACCTCGGGCAGGGCTCCTGCGGCCAGAGCCCGGCCGGCAGCGGCGACAGACACCCGGCTGCCAGGGGCATAACGAAAGGTAAGGGGTAACCCCGGGGCTGAGACCCTGCCGAGAGGTATGGGGAGGGCTGCAGGGTGTTCCCCTCCCCGTTCCCTTCCCTGATCCCCGCCTGCAGCCATGAGCACCCTGCATGCGCCTGGCAGCAATGGTGCAGGCACCACCCCTCGAGGTCTGATCCACACCGGGTTTCACACCTCCACGTCCCATCGCCGCCCGGCTCAGCCCAGGCACTTGGGAGCCCCACTGGTGGTGCTGGGGGTCCTGGTGCGTCTGTGCCCCTTCCCCAGTGTTCATGGGCTCACCGGTTCCTCACCACTCACTTTGGACACTGCTCAGCACCTACAGTGGGGAACTGCTGTTCAGCATCGCAGTGGTGCTGGGGGTTCCAGCTGAGGGCAGCCATTTGGCCGGGGTGCTCCTGCAGGAGGGATCCACTTCCCCAGATCCTAAGGGAAGAAGGGTCAGGGCTGAATCACAGCACCAATTCACAGCCAGCTCCCAGCCCACATCAGGGTGAAAAACCCAAACGTACTGGTTTTGAGCTCAAAGCTGAGGCTGCAGCTCCTCTGGGCTCTTTATGGTCCCCCCAGGGCTGGTTGTCCCCTGCCATCAGCACGGTGTGGGGACATTGTGTATCACCAGCACAGGGCTGCTGTCTCCCGGGTGACCCTGGTCCTGCCCTGGGACCCGCTGGCCATCAGGACAGAGTGAACGGTGTGGGGCAGGCCCTGGGCACCCCTAGGGGGTTCACAGCCTTGCGGGGACACCGGGGTGCGGGGACGTGACACTTAGGTTACCCCTGGTGTCATGAGAGGGGCCCCGAGAGTGGGGCAGGGGACGGGGTGTCCCGGGGTGGCCGCTGAGGTGTCCGCGAGTGCCCAGCCGTGCTCAGACGAGGAGCTGCGGCCGGCCCGTGGCGCTGAGCCGGTGGCCGTGCCGCCTGTGCCGGATGCTGCCGGTGTCGGTGCAGCGCAGCGCCGGGTGATGCCGGTGCCGGTCATCACTCCCGCAGTGCGGGGCTGGAGCCGGTGCCAGGTGCTGCCGGTGCCGGCAGGGTCTCCGCTGTCTGCGGGCGGTGCCGTGGGTGGTGCCGGTGTCGGTGCCGGTGGTGCCGGTGCCGGGCGGAGCCCCCGCGGGCTACGGGCGGTGCCGGCCCCGCCGCGGTATAAAGGGGCCGCACGGGCCGGGCCGGGTGCACAGCGGCGGCGGCGGCGGTAGCCGGGGCGAGCGGCACCACCGGCACCAGCACGGTGAGTCCCGGTCCCTCCTTCCCCCGGCTCGGGGCGCCCCGACTCTTCCACCCTCCGTCTGTGCTCCCACGCTGCGAGAGCGGCCGCGGCGGCACCGGGAGCACGGAGCCGGTACCGGAGGCTGCGGGGCCCGGGGAGGGTCTGGGGCTGCCCGGGGGGCGCTGTCGGTAGCTCGGGGGTCCCCGGGGAGGGCTCTGCCCAGGGCTCTGTGCCCTGCCCGCACCCCCTGCCTGCACCTTCCCCCACGTGTTCGTCCCCCCCCCACCTACCCGCACTCCTTCGCCTGCCCGCACCCCCCGGCCATGCCTGCGGTACGGCTTTGCGGTCCCCGCCGCTGCCGGGCCCCGACCCTTACCGGGTTGGGGGTCCGGGAGCTGCCGGTCCCCGCTGCCGGAAGGTGCGGGAGAGCCGCGCACAGGCAGGGTGTCTCCCATGGGAACAACCCGGGGCTCCCATGTCCCTGTGTCCTTCTCTGTCCTCCAGCCTGGAGGTTGCCTGGAAGCTGATGCAGCCCCTCCTGGGTTGGACGGGGCTTGGTGGTGGGTGCAGGCACCGTGTACAGTGGGATGCTTGGGACCCCCACTCCATGGAGCCACCTGGAAGGTCTCACCCCCAAACTGATAACTGGTGAGGGACAGGGTGGCCATGGGGCGGCAAATAAGCAGCATCCCCATGCTTTCCCCTCCTGGGGATCCAGGCAGTGGGTCTGGCTGTGGACTGTCCCCTGCGCCCTGCCCTGACACTGTCTGATCCCCCTCCAGATGCCAGTGAGCCTCTCCACAGCTCTGCGCGTTGTCGGGACCAGCCTCTTTGCCTTGGCGGTGCTGGGGGGCATCCTCGCTGCCTACGTCACAGGCTACCAGTTCATCCATACGGAGAAGCACTACCTCTCCTTCGGGCTCTACGGGGCTATCCTGGGGCTTCATCTCTTCATTCAGAGCCTCTTTGCCTTCCTGGAGCACCGGCGCATGCGGGACGAGGGGCGGCCGGTGCGGCTGGGGCGCTCAGTGGCCCTCTGCATCGCTGCCTACCAGGAGGATCCTGACTACCTGAAGAAGTGCCTGCGCTCCATCAAGCGCATCGCCTTCCCTGACCTCAAAGTGGTGATGGTGGTGGATGGAAACGGCCCTGATGACACCTACATGCTGGACATCTTCCATGATGTGATGGGCTCCGAGCATTCAGGCAGCTACATCTGGAGGAGTAACTTCCATGCGTGGGGCGAGGGAGAGACAGAGGCCGGGCTGCAGGAAGGGCTGGCCCATGTCCAGGCGCTGGTGCGCAGCACCACCTACTCCTGCATCCTCCAGAAGTGGGGTGGGAAGCGGGAGGTGATGTACACGGCCTTCCGGGCGCTCGGAGACTCCGTGGACTATATCCAGGTGGATACATGGGCTGGGTGGGCGAGGGGAATGCGGGCAGCAAGTGGGGGCCAGGCAGAGGGGCTGCAGGTGGAGCAGGAGCAGCTCCATGAGCCCATCGCAGCACCTGCTGCCCGGTGCTGGATCCAGCCCCATGCACTGGCTGCAAGGCAGCAGCACTGGGGTTGGGAGGTGAATTGCTGCTGGCCCGAGGTGTCAGGCCCTGCCCGTGAGGGTTTCGCATCACCTCTCTGCGCATCCCCTGTGGGGCAGTCATGGTGTGGGGTGCCAGGTCCCCATGCATGGTTGAGGGGTGGTGGCTGGGGCAGGTCCCATGGCGATGGTGGGGCTGGGTGGCCCAGGGCAGCGGTGCCGGTCTTGGGGCTGTGCCTGGTCTTGCCGGCCGCGGCTCGGGCTTGCCCTGCTGCGGGCTGGGCTGTCTGCCGGTGCGTGGGTGCAGCGGGAGCGGGGCTCGACGTTCCCTCTGCCCCCAGGTGTGTGACTCAGACACGGTGCTGGACCCCGCCTGCACCGCGGAGATGCTCCGCATCCTGGAGGCCGACCCCCGCGTTGGCGGCGTCGGAGGCGATGTGCAGGTACCCCCATGCTAGGGAGGGCACCCTGGGGTGGCGAGGGGGGAGATGCGGCAGTACCAGGGCTCATGTCAATCCCTTCCCCAGATCCTGAACAAGTACGACTCGTGGATCTCCTTCCTGAGCAGCGTGCGGTACTGGATGGCCTTCAACGTGGAGCGCGCCTGCCAGTCCTACTTCGGCTGCGTGCAGTGCATCAGTGGGCCCCTGGGCATGTATCGCAATGCCCTGCTGCAGCAGTTTCTTGAGGACTGGTATCACCAGACCTTCCTGGGCAGTAAATGCAGCTTTGGGGATGACCGGCACCTCACCAACCGCGTGCTCAGCCTGGGCTACCAGACCAAGTACACGGCTCGCTCCAAGTGCCTGACGGAGACTCCCACCCGCTACCTGCGCTGGCTCAACCAGCAGACCCGCTGGAGCAAGTCCTACTTCCGCGAGTGGCTTTACAATGCTCTGTGGTTCCATAAGCATCACCTCTGGATGACCTATGAGTCTGTGGTGACCGGCTTCTTCCCCTTCTTCCTCATTGCCACTGTCATCCAGCTTTTCTATCGCGGCCGCATCTGGAACATCCTCCTCTTTCTGCTCACGGTGCAGCTGGTGGGCATCATCAAAGCCACCTACGCCTGCTTCCTGCGGGGCAATGCTGAGATGATCTTCATGTCCCTTTATGCCCTCCTCTACATGTCCAGCCTCCTGCCTGCCAAGATATTTGCCATCGCTACCATCAAGAAGTCTGGCTGGGGCACATCAGGGCGCCGGACCATCGTGGTTAACTTCGTGGGGCTTCTGCCCGTGTCGGTGTGGGTAGCAGTGCTGCTGGGCGGGCTGGCCTACACCGCCTACAGCCAGGACCTCTTCAGTGACACCGAGGTGGCCTTCCTGGTCTCGGGTGCCATCCTCTATGCCTGTTACTGGGTGGGCCTGTTTGCCCTCTACATGGCCATCGTTGCCCGGCGCTGTGGCAAGCGGCAGGAGCAGTGCGGGCTGGCTTTTGCTGAGGTCTGACTGTGGCAGGGGCTCTGCGCCAGGGTGACCATCACTGGTCCCTCCTTGCCCAGCACAGCAGGTGCTGAGCTGTTGGTGCTGGGCAGTGCTGAGCTAACCTGCTGCTGTGTTTCTGATCAAGTCTTGCTATTTCTTTTATCAGTTTTGGGTTTTTTCATATATATTAATTTTTCTGTACAAAAGCTGGCTGCTGAATGGGGAGAGACCGAGCTGGTGCTGCCTGGCACCGTGCTGGGCACAGCCTTGGTGCTGCAGGGGTGACAGATGTCCCCCCACCAGTGCCATACTGGTGTGCTAGGTGGAGCACTGCTGGCCAGGCTCCCCCACCCGTGTCCTACACCCTTCGGTGCTTTCTATGGGGATTTCATGGTCCAACCACCACGGTGCTATGGCAAAAAGGTCCCATGTGGCACCGTGTGCCAGCACCACTGGCTGGTGCTGCCTCTGCCCCACGGCTGTTGTATGTGTGGACATGTACCCAGGGGAGCCCTCACGGCTCCCTCCAGCCCCTTTTGGGGGTCTGGCTGCCCCAGGAGGGCAGTACCTCCTTTTAGCTTTGCCAAAGAGCCAAGGGGGGATCCCAGCACATGGAAACTGGGGGCTGTGGCTTGGCCAGAGTGTCACTGCAGCCCCATCATACCAACCCTGCTGCCTTCCTGGCACCTTGTCTAGACAGTGGGGAGACGCTGGGTTTTGGGCTTTGGCATGCAGAGGAGGGTGGGGAAGAGCAGGTTCCCAACCTCTCCCCTTCCTGGGGAATTCACCCGGTCCTCTCCCATGGGCCCTCTTTTTTTTTCAGGGCTTCAAAACCTTTCTACAATTGAGCTTTTAGATGGTTTTGTTTAATTTAATACAAGGTTTTTTAGGAGACTTTTGTAGCTCTTTGGTATTCAGACTTGCTGCAAATGGTTTGTAAATCTATTTATTTTTTAACCCGCGGTTGATTATTATTTTTTTTTCTTTCATATTTTGGAAAAATCTGTTTTTATATCCTGATGGATTTGTCAAAATAAAGACTTGCACCGAGGAAAGGTGGTGTGTGCGTGTGTGTGTGGAGGGTGAGGGTCCTGGTCCCCTGCCCTGGCTCACGGGAAGCTGGGGCTCGAGTCCCTGCCTAGCACCAGATGTCCCCATAGGTACAGAGGTGCTTTTAGAGGGGACACATCAGCAGATGGGCCCCGCTGCCACTCTCTGCCGCAGGCAGGGGGACAGGCAGAGCTGGCAGCACACTGGGATCTGCTGAGTCCAGGCCCTGAGGGTAGCCCCTGGGCTCAGAGGACGTCTCTGCCCATCAGGACCTGTATCACCTAGGAAGGCACTTGGGTTTGTGCCCAAGAGCATGGCAGCTCTCAGAAACTGAGTCATTACAGGCAGTACAAATGACCTGGGAAGGGCTCTGGGCACCCAGATGCAGGACCTGCACCATGAGGTGGCCCTTGGAGTCCTCTGTACAGGATGGAGATGCCAGCCCTGCATCGCCCTGGAGCTCACGGCCACCAGTCCAGGTCCTCACACTTTCTTGGGCACGTTGGTGATGATGGGCTTGGGGCGTGTTTTGAAAAGGAGCTTGGTTTTGATGAGGGCAGTGACGGTGTAACACGTATCCGGCCCCGCGGCGCCGGGCTCCTCGGCTCCCCGCTTCACCAGCACAGCAAAGGGCTTCTCCAGCTGCACCACCTTCCCATAGAGGATGTGATGGCCCACGATGAGGACGGGTACCCCCTGCGGACAGCAGCGAGAGGCGGCGGGTGAGGGTGAGCAGCAGGGTCCCTGTCCCCCGGCGGGGGCCGAGCCTCGGTACGGCGCGGCTGCCTCACCTCGCGGGTGTAGTGCAGGTCTCCAAGGAGGCTGCCCGCCAGCGCGCCGCTCTGCCGGGGCTCCACCTCGCCCTGCAGCTCCACCAGCACCCACTGCGCCAGGCCCCCGGCGCCGCCGCTGCGGGCGAGACACGCGGTGGCTGCACCCGACGGCTCCTACCCCCCCTCCGCGCCCCGGTGCCGGACCCGCACGCCCCGGGGCCTCACCTGGAGATGACGATCTGCACCATGCTGCGGGGCCTGCGAAGCGCCCTGAGACACGGTCAGCGCGGCGGGACCGGGCCGGCCTTTCCCCGGTACGCACCGCACCGGGCTCCCCCTCCCGGGCCCTGCGGCTGCCCCCGGGCCCCACAGACCCCCGTTCCCAGACCCACGTCCCGGGCCCTGCACCCCGTCGGGCCGCTCCGCGGTTGCGCGGGGCGCTGGTGCCCTCCAGTGGCCCCGGGGCTGCGGGACCGGGTCAGGCCAGGGCAGCCCGAGGCCCTCCCGCCTCCACCGGCCCCTCCCCGCCCAGCCCCGGCAGCTCCTCTCCCCTGTTCCCCCCGCCCCGGTCCCGCGCCCGCGGCCCGGCCGGACCCGCCGCCCGGTAGCGCCCGAATCTCCCGCCGCTCCGCTCCTCCGCTTCCGGTTCCTCTTCCCTCACCAGTTCCGTTTCCGGGTGCGCCGAGCGCACGTGGGGCTGCGCGGGGCGGAGCGGTCCCGGCCCGGTGCCGGTGTGGGACAGGGGAGGACCGGGGACGGGGGCGGCGGGAGCGCGATGGGGGAGTTCGAGGTGCACCGGGTGCGGTTCTTCGGGCTGGTGCCCGCGGGCGTGCGCTGCCTCGCCTGGCAGCCCCGCAGCGACCGCCTGGGCCTGGCCCGCACCGACGGCACCGTCGAGGTTTACAACTTCGCCGCCAACTACTTCCAGGAGAAGGTGAGGGCGTGGGGCCGGGCCGCGCCGCACCGGGGGTGAGAGCAGCGGGTAACGGGTGTCCGTCCCCAGGTGATCCCCGGGCATGAGGCCCGCTCGGTGGAAGCGCTGTGCTGGGCTGGGGACCGGCTCTTCGGGGCCGGGCTCGGCGGGGAGATCACCGAGTACGACCTGGCCGGGCTGTGCGTGGCTTGCTCCGTGGATGGCTGCGGGGGGCCCATCTGGAGCATGGCGGTCAACAGCAGCGGCACGCAGCTGGCGGTGAGTGCACCGGGGTTGGGACTGGGATCGGGGCCGGGGTGGCTCTGCCAGCTCCGGAGGAGGATGCAGTGGATGAGGATTTGGGTCCACCCATCCCGCTGCGGCTGATCCCAACCCTCCTGCAGATCGGCTGCGATGATGGCTCCGTTAAGCTATTCCGAGTTGTACCTGGTGGGATCCAGTTTGAGCAGAATCTGGACAGGCGGAAAGGTGAGTCCGGGAGCGCTCAGCACTTCAGTGCGTCTTTCCTCTGGCCTTCCTGTCCATCCTGGTGATGACCAAGGGGCTGCGAGCCCACAGGGTAACATCTGGAGCTTCCTTCCCCACAGGCCGCATCCTGTGTCTCTCCTGGCACCCGTCGGACACTCACATAGCAGCTGGCTCCATCGACAGTGTCCGCGTGCTTGATGTCTGTTCAGGTAACTTGTGCCCTGGGAGCTGAGCCTGGCCTGGCCCCTGAGACTGTCAAGCACTGGGAGGTGAACTTTTGTCACCCCAAACCATCCTTCCCCTATCTCAGGCCATACTGTGCAGAGGATCATGGTGAATTACCACGTACAGAAGGTGAAGCAGGAGTGCATCGTGTGGAGCATCGCTTTTCTTTCCAGTGGCACTGTCGTCACCTCAGACTCCTTCGGGAGGGTGCAGTTCTGGGACTGGAAGCAAGGGACACTGCTGGACTCCCACACCATCAGCAACTCAGCCATTCTGTCGTTGGCTGTGTCAGAGGTAAGCAAATCTCCTGTGTCATTCCCAGGCTTTGGTGTGCTGGGGCAGGAGCTCCCTGGCTTGGTGCCTTGGGGCTGGGAGTGAGGCTGCTGGTCTCTGTCTGCCTCCCAGAGGTGCCTTCTCCTTCTTTCCAGTCTGCACCCATAAACCCCTTCCCTGTTTCTCTCACCAGAAAGAAGACAGCATCATCGTGGGTACCTCAGCCGGGGCCACATACCAGTTCCAGCTGCTGCCGGTGAAGCTGAGCAGTCAGGAGAAGCGCTGGATACGGACAAAGCCGTTCCATTATCACACCCATGACGTGCGAGCTGTGGCGCACAGCTCGACAGCTCTCATCTCTGGGGGTAGGACGGGCTGCGGTAACCAGGAGGGCTTGGGTCTCCCTGCCCCCAGACCTATTTTGCCTGACCTGTGCTTGGCTTCCAGGCCTGGATGCCCAGCTGGTGATCCGCCCGCTGATGGAGAAGATGCAGGACAAAGGCTATGAGGCAGCGCTCCGCAGATTCACCTTCCCCCATGTGAGTGCTGCTCTGAGCCAAGGCAGACTGGCAGGGCTGGCTCTTCCTGTGGGAGAAGGTTGGTCCTCCCTGCCCTGCTGGGTCCCCTCCCTGGCTCTGGCGCATCTGGAGGCTCCTGCCACGAAGGGTGTAGAAGCTGGCAAGCTCGTCTTGCTGGTCCTGCTGGCTTTCCATCTCCAGGCTCCTATTCCATGGGACCCAAGTCCTTCCTCTCCCCCACCCTGGAGTCTCTGGCACCCCAGGGCGTTTCAGCTTTGGCCCAGCCCTTCGTGCCAGGCTGTGGGTTCATGACGGTCTGTTCTGCATGCAGCGACGCCTTGTCTCCTGTGCCAGGGAAGCCCGGCTGCTCCTCTTCCAGTTCTCCCAGCACCTGGAGCTCTGGAGGCTTGGCTCCACCAATGGCACAGGTGAGTGGCAAGGCCCAGCTCTCCAATGCAAGCCCTGTGGCAGAGCCTGTGCTTGGTTCCAGGCACAAACTGTCCTGCTGCTTGGGCAGCAGAGGAGTGGCTTAGTTCAGGTCCCTTCATTGACATGGCCCTGCACTGGTGATGGCCCCGGGCAGGGCTGTGATTCCCAGTGTGGCATATGCCAGGACTTCCTTGTGCTTCCAGTGGAGTTGGGCCAGGCCCTGGGGGGTTCAGCCTTAGGGGAGGCTGGGGAAGGGTGTGGGTTTTCCCTTGGTGCTGCTCTCCATGATCCCCAGGTGTGGTTGCCCCACAGTTTGGGTCCTGTGGGAGGGGAGCCTGGAGATGGAGAGCCGTGTGGTTTTGCCACCATCACTGATGTACCGTGTGGTTTCTTACTGACCCAGGAAAGGATGGTGACGTCCTTCCCCTGAGCAGCATGCCTGAGCACCTTGTGCAGCTCAAGAGCAAGGTAGGGCTGAGCTGGGGCTTGGGGTCCGCTATGGGCACCCCACTGCTTTCCCTCTGACAGCTGACCCCATTTGCCTGGCTGCGGGGATCTCACTAACTCTGTTTGGCCCCTCTGCACTTCCAGGGCCCGGAGCACATCTACTGCAGCTGCATCTCGCCCTGTGGCAGTTGGGTCACCTATGCCACTGCCTCTCGCTTCCACCTCTACCGGGTGCACTATGAAGATGACGGTGTCCGAATTGAGAAGGTGAGGAGAGTGATGGGCCGCGCCGCTGCAGGGACGGGTGGTGGATGGCTGCAGGGTTGGGGCATGGTCAGTGTTATCACAGGGATGAGGGTGGCAGTGGTACATGGCTGCCAGTGCTGCTTTCTTCCTGTCTCAAGATCCCCAAAGTGTCAAAGCTGCTGCTCCCAGCCTACCAGCTCCAGTTCTCCTCTGACTCCAGCAGCCTCTTCATTGCCTCCGCTCGAGGTTCTGTCCACGTCGTCCTGCTCCTAGAGCCGGGGGGCTGCAGACACCTGCACACGCTTCGGCCACCATCAGGTTTGGGTTGGGGGGAACTGGTGGGGTTGGAAGGTGCTGGGGGTCGCTGGGCTGCTGTGTGCCTCCCCTGCAGGGCTGAGGGCATCCCCCTTTTCCTGCTCTGTGGTGTGTGTGTCCTTCCCCCTCTGCCCTTTGTGCTGCTCTATAGGTAGGGAGCAAGGTGCAGATCGGCAGGGGGAAGACATGGGTCTGGATGTCCCGTGGTGGTAGGTCTGGGGCTCTTTGCAGGCTCAAACATCCGTTACATCTGGTGATGGTGCTTCCACAGGGTCCCCTGAGGCTGTTTACCTGCTGGCGCTGAGCGCAGATGGGCGCTGGCTGGCTGCAGTCAGTGGGGACTGGGCAATCCACATCTACAAGCTGAAACGCTTAAAGGTAGGAGCAGGAGCTGGAGAGTGGCTGCAGTAACGGCCCTGCTGCCTCCTGCCTTGGGGGTCCGGGTGATGGTGGGCTTGGTGTGTAGATCCCCTCCCCAGAAGAGGGATGGCTTTAACCATGGAGCAGGGCTGGGGGTGTGTGTGTGTGAAGGGGGTTGAAGGCAGCCTTGAGTGTTCCCGTCAGCATGTTGTTCTCCTGCCTTGCAGCATCACTGCACGGTGCCCATGTACAGCTGCGCAGTGACGGCTCTCGCCATCCACCCCGTCACCAACAACCTTGTTATTGCCTACTCGGACCAGCAGGTAGGAGCTGTCCCAGTCCCAGCCCTCATGGCCTCAGTCCCTTCCCTGTGTCTCCCCCTGGCCTTGAAGCTCTCTGGTCCCATGAGAAAGCTGCAGCTCTGGCAGGAGCAGGGACCCACTGTCTATCTCACAGCATGGCTGGAGCCAGGGCTGCCATGCACCAGCATGAGGGGGAAGCCAGAGAGGACCAGGACTCATGAGCCACCCCATCTCCCCTCTCCTGCTTCTCCAGTTGTTTGAGTTCAGCATTCCTGAGAAGCAGTACACGGACTGGAGCCGCACAGTGCAGAAGAGCGGGCTGCACAAGGTCTGGCTGGAGAGGGACTCACCCATCACCCACATCACCTTCAACCCCAGGAACCCCTCGCACATCCTGCTCCACGATATCTACATGTTTTGCATCATCGACAAGTCCCTGGTGAGCCTGTGTGCCCAAGCAAGAGGGCTGGGTTTGTTCCCAGGTCACAGACATCCCTTGGCTGTTGATACCTGTCCCTGCTGGGAGCAGTGCGTGGCACTGGTGAGCCGAGCAGTGCTGACACGTGCTGTGCACTCCTCATAGCCCCTGCCAGACAACAGTGCCCTCCTGATGAACCAGTGCATCCTGAAGCAGCTCCCAGAGAGCGCCAGGCAGCAGCAGCTGCACGCCTTTAAGATATGCAAGAAGTTCCAGGTAGGTAATGGTGTTGCTGGGTGTGTGTGTGTCAAGGATGCGGGTGCCCTGCGCCCGTGGTCCCTGTGATCCTCCCTGTACTCGTTCCCAGTTGCTCCCAGTGCTGTGGTGGCACTGAGCAGCAGAGCAGCTCTCAGTCCCTGTCTCAGCACAGCCATTTGCTGTGATCTCATGGGCATGGAGCCCCAGCCAGTGCTGGCTCTGTGTGGCTGAGCCCAGCAAGCTGAGGCAGAGGGGACCTGGCTCTCATCTCCTGTCCCTTCTGTGCCCCACAGCCCCTGCTCTTCGCGGATCTACTGGATGAGAAGTGCCTCGTGATGGTGGAGCGGCCCATCATGGACATCAAGACCCAGCTGCCTCTGCCCACCCAACAGAAGAAATTTGGCACCTGAGAGCAGAACAGACCGCTCTGGCCCCATGGAAACTCTGTATGTTGTTTTCCTAGAGCGCTGTACAAAATAAACCCCACTGTGCTGTATGCCCGTGGGCTCGTCTTTGCCCTGCGGGGATACCCTGGTGGTCTAGGAATGGGTCAGGTAGGTGCTGGCCTGAGATGCAGCCTGCTCATGGTGTTCCTGTGCTGTTGGTCCTCCCAGTGACAAGGCAGCACTCCTGATCTCCCACCTTCTCACAGTGTTGTGTCCTGGGTTCCCCTGCAGGCCAGCAGCAAGTGGTTTGGTGGGTGTATGGACACCCATCCCCGAATGCAGGAGGGGAAGTTAACAATCTAGAAGTACTGGTGGATCAGTTCCCTTAGAAATCATAGAATCAACCATGTTGGAAGAGACCTTTAAGAGCATCAAGTCCAGTCTTTACCCCAGCACTGCCAAGGCCACCACTAACCTGTATCATTGATGGCCTTGTCTCTACCACTGTCCTGGGCAACCTGTTCCCATGCCTTACCACCCTTCTGGGGAACAGGTTATTTCTGATCTCCAGTCTAAACCTCCCCTGGAACAGCTTGAGGCCTTTTCCTCTTGTCCTATCCTTTGTTACTTGGAAGGAGAGACCAACCAACTCCTCCATCCTCCTCTCAGGCACTTGTAGGCAGCGATCAGGTCCCCCCTGAGCCTTCTCTTCTCCACACTGAACCCCCCAGGTCCCTCAGCCCTTCCCCATCACACTTGGGCTCCAGGCCCTGCACCAGCTCCATTGCCCTTCTCTGGCCCCGCTCTAGCACCTCAACGTCTCTCTTGCAGTGAGGGACCAGGACTGAACACAGGATTCACCAGTGCTCGGTAGAGGGGACAGTCATTGCGCTGGTTCTGCTGCCACATTACCGCTGATGAAAGCCAGGATGCTCTTGGCTATAAATCAAGCGGGCAGGGGCGAGAGGCTTTGAGCAGAGCCCGGGAAATGGAGAGCGGGGCTGGAAGTAAAGCGCGGGGGCGGGAAATCGCCCGCAGGGCGGAGCTTCACTCCCCCTCCCTCTCTGCTACCAATCGCAGCAGAGGCAGTGAGAGCCGCCTCTGCTGCGATTGGTCTCAGCGGAGAGAGGGGAGGGGCGTCTTAGCCCCGCCTCCCCCGCGACGTGTAGCCTATCGCAGCGCGCCATGCGGGCGAGGGGCGTGTTTACATGCCCACGCCCCCTCGGTAGACCCCGCCCCCTTTCCCGGTACGCGGCAGCGGTGGCGGCGGCATCACCGGCGGCATGGCCGTGTGGACCCGCGCTTGCAAAGCGGGGCTGTTGGAGCTGCTGTTACGGGAACGCTGGGTGCGGGTAGCGGCGGAGCTGAGCGGAGAAGCGTTGAGCTTAACGGCGGAACCGGGAAGCTGCGAAGCGGCGGTGGTTAACGGCGTGGTTAACGGAAACCCGGAGGCAGCGCCCGGTTGCGTACGGAGGGTGCGGGTGGTGAAGGCGGAGGCGGGAGGGCTCGGTATCAGCATCAAGGGAGGTCGGGAGAACCGTATGCCGGTGCTCATCTCACGTATCTTCCCGGGGTTGGCGGCGGAACGGAGCGGGGCGCTCCGTCTCGGCGACGCCATCCTCGCCGTTAACGGCGTCGATCTACGGGATGCTACTCACGATCAAGCCGTCCAGGCGCTGAAGCGTGCCGGGAGGGAAGTCATCCTCGAAGGTACTGACTAAACCAGCCCCGTCCGCGTTCCCCATAGCGGCCCCCTCCTCCCCCGGGTGCCCCGCAGCCCCACTACCAGGTCTCATGACACTTCCCTGCCTGCTGTCACTGGGCTCCTGGACCCCTCCTACCTTGGGCCCTCTTTCCGGTTGTGGGATCCCCCTCTCCCTCTTCTCGCACCCTTCCCGCTGTACATGTGTGTCCCCCCAAAACTCCCAACCCTGGTGCTGGGTCGTCCTGTGCCCCCGCCTGGCATGGGGACAAGGATAATGTGTCCTCTCCCTTGGAAGGGGTGCTCCTGCTTGTGGTGGGATGGGGACCCCTCCCAGCTGGTGACAAGGATGGGCAACTTCTACTGACCATGTCTGCCATGAGGGCAGAGCTGAGGTCCCTGTGGGCAGAGCTGGGGTCCCCCCAGCACAGAACTGGAGTCCCCTGGCTTCAGTGTCCCCCCATGGATAGTGTCCTCAGTCCTCAAAGACCCAGAGCCCTCACGGTGGGCACTTGTGCCTTCTGAAGCCCTGGGAGGGCTCTGTCCAGGGTGTTGGGGTCTGCTCGGGTCCCTGGGGGCTCTGGAACCACCGTGCAGCCACTTTGGGGCTGGCCTAATGGAGCCACCAGCTCCTGCCCGACCTGTTCCCGGCAGCCCAACAAGCTCAGGCAGGACCCGCCTGCCCTGTTGGTGCGCGGCACACAGGGCTTGTGCTATGGGGTGCTGTGCCCCAGGCAGCTGGCAGGACACAAGCCCTTTGTGTTGTGTGGGTCAGAGTGTCCCAAGCAGGTCCGTGGTGCCGCACACGGCATCCTGTTCTCTGGTGCGTGGAGCTGCTCTGCGGACACAATGCCCATTGGGTGCTGGAATTGGTCACCTGTACGAGGCTGGGCTGGGCTGATGCTGGTGATGGACACTTCCAGCATGAGGGCAGGCAGGTGGGCTCCTTGGCACGGGGCAGCTCTCTGTGCCTCAGCCACGGCTGGGAAGCTGTAAGGACCAGGGTGCAGCTGTGTCATTGGGCTCGGTGTTTGAACACCCACTGCTTCAGGGCCGCTGTCAACAGCAGTGAGAGCCCTCCCAGGACACCGTGCCCGATCCACCACCTCCCCACCGCATCCTTTCCCCTGTCTGTTTGATCCTGTCCCACCAGAGCTCCAGCCCCGTGCCATGTTTATCCTTCCCTTCCGCCACAGGCACAGGCGCCACAGCAGCCGCCCCTTCCCTTCCCGCTGGGGCGGCTCATCCAACGGCTGCGGCTGGCCCAGGGCCTGGCAGTGCTGTCCGGCACCTGCAGGCCCTGGAGAGGACATGGGGGAGACCTTGGCTGTGCCGTCCCCATCACATCCCTCCTCACCAGCCCCTGGAGTTGTGACAGCCTTGGCAGGGTCCTGGACGGTGCCAGGCTTCACCTGGACCGGCAGCTCCTGCCCTGGGCACTGGGTTTGGCTGCAGGGACCCGCATCTGGCGCTGTCCTCTCGGGGTGCCCACAGGCACACGGCGTGCTCCGGCATGCTCCGGCGCACTGGGGGCAGGGAGCCCTTCCGCCTGTGCTGGGAGCTGCGGGCAGAGCTGTGGCCGACAGGCGCACACTGGGCAGGCAAAGGGGAAGGCCCATGGTAGAGCCGACCCATGTGCAAAGGTGGGGAAACCTCTTTGGTGTCTCCCCTCTGGGTGAGGTACCTGTGGCAGGAGGGGGCTCCAGCCCTGAGCACCCACTGAAGCTGTCCAGGCAGTGCCTGGGGGCTCAGCCCCGTTGAGGCTGGTGCTAACCCAGCATTGCTGTGCAGCCAGAGCAGCTTCCTGCAGCAGGTTGGGTGAAGGGTGCCGGCAGCAAGCGGGTTTCCTTTGTGGTGAGGTGTAGGTGGGGCAGCACAGGCTGTGTCGGGGTGGCTGTGCTCCGGCCACTGCCTCACCAGGAGCAGAAGCGGTGGTTGCAGATGCCATTGTCCCGGCCTTTGGTGAGCTGGTGGCCATGCCCCGGTGGACACCGGCACTGGCACGGCAGTCTTGGCACAATGGTCTGGAGTGCTGCCATGGGGGGTGGTGGCTGGCGGGTGCCAGGCTCCCGTCCGGTGCTGAAGGCAGCTGTCCACATCTGGCAGAAAGCCCCATGGCAGGACCTGCCGCCTCTGCCACTGCCCCGCGGCGCGTCCCTGCCCTGCCCAGCCAGGCAGCAGGATTAGGGGTGCGCGGGGACGGCGGTAATCCCGGGATCAGTGCAGCAGGAGGCTAATATTAACTCATTTGCTGCCCGCAGCAAGGACAAGCGTCTCGTGGCAGCACGTCCTGCCCTGCTGTGCTGCTCCCTCAGCAAACCAGGGGGGCGGCCAGGGGGGGCTGAGAGCCCCTGCGGTGGGGGGTGCAGCGGGTGAACCATGGAGTGTGTTATGCCCATGGACCGGGAGGTCTGGCAGTGCCGAAAGCAGGACTGGGGCCCCATGGCTGCTGCTGTTCCGTCTCTGGCAAGGCATTGGTTGTCCTGGCTCCGCGACGGGGAGTTTCACTTCACGGCGGATTATGGCTTATTTGCCTTTTTCTGTTGTTTGGGTTTAACTCCCCGCTGCCCTGGGGTGTGTGAGCGTTCCTGTTCCCGGCACGTTCTTCCACTGGCGAGGGGCTGCGGGGCTTGGCACCGGCGCGCTGCTCTCTCACGCCATGCGTGCCAGGGGGTAGTGCACGGGCGAGGGTCCAGCCCCAGCTGCAATTGCCTTCTCCCAGGCTGCTGTCAGCGCTCCTCGCAGCTTTCCTGCCTCATCCCGGCCCTGGCAGCGGCTCCGCTGACGCTCCCTGACATCTTGGAGGCGTTGGCTTTCCCTTGGCGCGGCAGCTGCGGCAGCCTTGGCACAGGGTGAACCCGCGGTGGCACCGTGTGCAGGGTGAGCCAGGCCACCGCTTGCCCCGTCGGAGCTGGGATGGGCTCCAGGGTGCCGGCGCCTCGCTGGGGCTCTGCTTCATCCCGGCTGGGTGGTGCTCACGGAGGGATGGTCTGGGGGGAATAGGAGTCGGTGCCTCTTTCCTTCCTGCCCAGCCTGGAGAGGAGCGTGGAGCCGGGATGTCCTGGCTGCAAACCTTTCTCCTCGTCTCCATCCCGCCGGGAGCGGAGGCAGGCTGCCGGCAGGTTGCTGGCAGGCACAGGCAGCAGCATGGGGTCAGCTCGCCGTCAGAGCTTGCGGCGCTGGAAACTTGGCCAGTGCTGTTCTTGCAACGCGGCAGCCAGGATGGGCTGCAGCCTGACCTCCTGCCCGGCCCCATTGTGCTGCGCCGCCTTCCCTTTCCTACACCCGCGCCGGCAGCGGGGATGAGCCGCCAGCGCCTGTCCTTCACTTGGGATATCTCTGTCTCCGGGCAGGGTGGAACCCTCCAGGCCGTGGCCCCGTGTCCAGGCCTCTCCAGCCGTGCCGCACCCCCGGCTGGGAAGGAGAGTGCCCCTTTCCTGCTGCCTGTAGCATGAGGAGGGAGTGGAGTTCAGCTCCGTGGCACATGAGCTGTGCTGGTGCCGCTGGGGGGGTCTGCCCGAGACCCTCTGTGTGCTGGGGGGGACAAGACACCCCCATGGTCAGAGCATCCTCGTCGCGCAGGGCTCGAGTATAGGGGTGCAGGGTCCCTGCCCAGTCCTACCCTGTCCTTTCCCCTTTCCTCCCTAGTGAAGTTCATGCGGGAGGTGACCCCCTACATCAAGAAGCCCTCGTTGGTGTCGGACCTGCCCTGGGAGGGGGCTGCCCCGCAGTCACCCAGCCTGAGCGGCAGCGAGGACTCGGGGTCCCCCCAGCACCAGGGCTCCCGTGACCGCAAGGTGATCCCCTTGAAGATGTGCTTCGCTGCTAGGAACCTCAGCATGCCTGACCTGGAGAACAGGTGAGGGCCGCCCGTGCCCCCCCCAGACTCCAGTGGTTGCTGGTGGGGGGATCCACTCCCCATGGACTCCCCCAGGACAGGGCTGGGGGCTGCCCATGACCTCCTGCTTCCACTGCTGAACTCTGACAGGGAAGCTGGGTGGTTTGGCCAGGGCTATGCTGTGCACCCCTGACCCTGTGGGGTGGCTGGCAGCCTGCCCTGCCTATGGAAAAGGGGTCCCTGCAAATCCCCCCAGCTCTGCCTGCTGGCAGGGCTGGTACCAGCCTCCCCAGCACAGCCAGAGCCGCAGAGCAGTGCGGGCAGTTTGCTGGGCTGGGCACAGGTTCATCGGGATGCCCCCGCTCCCGTCCCCTCTCAGGCTGATCGAGCTGCACTCGCCGGACAGCCGGAACACCCTGATCCTGCGCTGCAAGGACACAGCGACGGCGCATTCCTGGTTCATGGCGCTGCACGCCAACATCACTGCCCTGCTCCCGCAGGTGCTGGCTGAGCTTAATGCCATGCTGGGCACCGGCGGCGCCGTGGCCGGTGGCAGGGAGGTGAAGCACATCGCCTGGCTGGCCGAGCAGGTACGTGTGCCAGGGCTATGATGAAGCTGCTGCTGTGGGGACAGCAGTGACAGTGGGGCTGTGGGTGCAGCTGCATGGCTGATGGAGAGCTCCATCACCAGCCTGAACACCGGGCTCTGCTGTTGTGGCTGCACTGTGGTGTTGTGGATTAAGCCCAACTGGTAACTCAGAACCATGCAGCCTCTTGCTGCCCTCTTCTCCTTTCCATCTGGGCAGGATGGGGAGGAGAGTCAAAAGAATGTAAACCCCATGGCTGAGATAAGAACAGCCCAGTAACTAAAGGATATAGAAAACTAAAGTATATATAAACCTTCTACTACAAATAAGGGAAGTAAGAAGGGGAGAGAATATAAAACTAAAAAAGGAAGGTAAAAAACCCCAGTAAACACAAGTGATGCCCAGTACAATTGCTCACCACCTGCTGACCAATACCCAGCTCAACCCGAGCAGTGATCCGGGCCTTCCGGGTAACTCCCCCCCGTTTCTATACTGGGCATGACATGCTGTGATATGAATACCCCTTTGGCTAGTCTGGGTCAGGTGTCCTGTCTCTGCTTCCTCCCGGCTTCCCATGCCCCTCCTCACTGGCAGAGCATGAGACTGAAAAGCCCTTCATCGGGGTAAGTGCTACTGAGCAAGACTAAACCATCAGTGTGTTACTAGCATTGTTCTCAGACTAAAGCCCAAACACAGCACTGCACCAGCTACTAGAAGGAGAAATACAGCTGTTACGGCTGGACCTACAACAGGCAGCAAAGGCAGTGCTTCCCATGCCCTCAGCACCTTCTCCTGCTGGGATTTCCTGGCTGGAGATGTTCATCACCCTCTTGCTTTTCCGTGAATTCACTGCCTGTGAGCCACAGCCTGCCCGGGTACCACAGTGAGGTCGGCCGCAGCGGTGGGGTCCCCTAAGAGCTGCTCCCGTCTTGGTTTTGTGGGATCAGCACCCTCGGTAGCACCCTACACATGGACACAGCCGAGAGCCCTGCAGCATGGAGCCGCTGGCTTGGGGCTGGCCTGGTCATAGCTTCAGTTGCCCCCCGTGCTCCTCACCACGTCCTTATGTCTCTTGCAGGCACGCCTGGACGGAGGGCGGCAGCAGTGGCGGCCTGTCCTCATGGCAGTGACAGAGAAGGACCTGCTGCTGTACGATGGCATGCCCTGGACCAGGGATGCCTGGGCCTCTCCATGCCACAGCTACCCGCTGGTGGCTACCAGGTGGGCTGGCAGGGCTCGGTCCATCCACCCTCATCCTCTGGGCCCGGTTCCTTGGCTCTGCTTCTTGCTGGAGCAGAGGACAGACACTGAAACACTGGTGGGCATGGTGCAGCATCGTCCTGATGCTGCCATCGTGCCCCTGACTCTCTGTTCCCCCCCACCCCCAGGCTGGTGCATTCGGGCTCGGGCCTCCGCTCGCCCGCCCTGGGCTCAGAGCTCACCTTTGCCACCCGGACGGGCTCTCGCCAGGGTGTGGAGATGCACGTGTTCCGTGTGGAGACCCACCGGGACCTCTCCTCCTGGACACGCATCCTGGTCCAGGGCTGCCACGCTGCCGCTGAGCTGATCAAGGAGGTCACCGTGGGTGAGTGCTGTGGGGAGGGGATACACACGGGCTCCCCCCTTCCCTGCACCAGGACCCAGGTGTCCTGGCAGGGACCTGCACCCAGGGGTGCAGCAGCTGCAGCAGCAGCAGTGCAGGCAGTGGGTTAAGCCCTGCCTGTGCCCGCAGGCTGCACACTGGGTGGGCAGGAGGTGCTGCTCTGCATCCACTACGAGTGTGGCTTCACCATCTGCTGCGAGGAGCCGGGCGGCAGCATCCTCTTCCGCTACCCCTACGAGAGGCTGAAGATGTCGGCAGATGACGGCATCAGGACCCTGTACCTTGACTTCGGGGGCCCCGAGGGGGAGCTGGTGAGGAAGGGGGCAGCGGGGTTCAGCCCTGGATTTGGGTGGGCTTCCCTTTGTCATTCAGTGTGAGGGTGGTGATGTGCTAATGCAGATGAAGCTGTGGCTGCCCCATCCCTGGCAGTGTTCAAGGCCAGGCTGGACACAGGGGCTTGGAGCAAGCTGCTCCAGTGGAAAGTGTCCCTGCCTGTGGCAGAGGGCTGGGACTGGATGAGCTTTAAGGTGCCTTCCAACCTAAACCATTCTGGGATTCTTTGATCCCTGCAGCATCACCATGGCTGCCTGGACCCGCTGGTTACCACTGGCTGGGAGCTCCCAGCCCTGGGTGTGAGATCCTAGTGCCCCCATGGGGTTTGGTATCTTGGTGGGGGGACTGACTCTGCTCTCCCATCTCCCCCCCAGGTGCTGGACCTGCACTCCTGCCCCAAGCCCATCGTCTTCGTCCTGCACACCTTCCTCTCAGCCAAAGTCACCCGCATGGGGCTGCTGGCATAGGTGCCCCCCCCTGGCCTTTCCCCATCACAGACCAGGGGGAAAGCGGAGGCCCCCCCCATACCTCCTGTCCCACCAGTGCCTTTCCGGGGCTGGGACTGGCTGCCCCAGGAGCTGCCGGGGCAGTGGCAGGATGGCTGCTCTGGGTTGAAGGGGGCCTGAGCCTCTCCTGCTCTGCACTGGCAATCCCAGCCCCCCCAGTTCTGGTGGGGGGGCCAGGGCACAGACAACAGCTTTAACCCCCCCGGGCCTAAACCCATCACTCATCTCACCAACTGTGCCTTGGAGCACCCCAGTGCTCCCCCCAGCACCCCTCCTGCCTTGGGGCTCCCCCCAAAGGGGGTCACATTGTCCCCAAATGGCATGGGTCTGGGGCTCTGTGATGCCCCCATTGCGCCCCACTCAGGGTGGGGGACACATACTTGTCTTACTTGGGGCACTCATGGGTACAAGAGGGGACCCCCTGCACCCTGCTGCTGCTCTCAGGGCTGCTGCAGAGTGCAGCAGTGATCCCCCCAGAACCTCCCAAAGCCAGAAAACAATGCTGTGTCTCTGCTTCCTGCAGGGCTGGGGCTGCCAGGACCCCCCCCAATGGCACCCCCAACCCTGGAGCCTGGCCCCCTGCCCGGGAGCTGCTGGGGATCTGGCCCCCCACGGCTCGGGGGCTCGCAGGCCCTGGGGATGGGGGCAGTACATGTAGATTCATGCACTTTCGCTTTTGTACTTCCTCTCCCTCTGGGGGGGGCAGCTCCATGCTGTGGGCTGTGGGGAGAGCCCCGGTGCAGTGGGACCCCCCGCAGGGCTCCCCGCTCCTGGCTGAGGCTCTGTTGCTCCTCAGCCAAACTCCTCTGCTCACTTTCTGCTTTCTATGGGGCTGTGCTAGCCGGGGCTGTGGGGTGCAGGGGGATCCTGGGGGGTGCCGGCCCCAGCGGGGCTGCAGCTCCCACACAAGCACTACAGGCCCCGCACGCCCCTTCTATTTTTGTATTCTTTGTAAATCGCTATTTATATCAGATTGCCTTTGATGGGGTGTCCGGGTCTCATTCTGTGGTGTCTTACTCTATGGGTGTCACAGAGGAGGTCACGGTGATGTGTGTGCCCGTGCCAGGGTGAACTGATGGTACAGCACATGGTGGTGGTGGGGTGAACAGTGGTGTGCTACCCAGTGTGGGAAAGACCGGGAGGGACTGGACAAGGGGATGCTGGGGGGGACACTGGAGTGTTGTAGTGGGGTTGGCTGGGGCAGTGGGGCCGTGAGGGTCATTGGTGGGCGCAGGGACACTCACCCGTAAAGGTGTTGTAGGGGTGTGCACACATACATGGGTGGTTGAAAGGGGGGGATGTGTATCCATGTTGGGGTGTCTGTAGTTGCAAGCACACGCTGGGGGTGCACACATGTGCCTTTGTGCATCCATGTGTTGCGCTCAGCACACTGAAGGGAGGAGATGGGATTCAGAGGGACCTCGACATGCTTGTGAGGTGGGCAATGCCAACCTCATGATGTTCAACCATGCCAAGTGCAAGGTCCTACACGTGGGTCAGAGCAATCCCAGGCACAGCTACAGGTTGGGCAGAGAAGAGATTCAGAGCAGCCCTGCAGAGAAGGACTTGGGGGTGTTGATCAATGAGAAACTGAACATGAGCCGGCTGCAGTGTGCGCTCGCAGCCCAGAAAGCAACCGTATCCTGGGCTGCATCAAGAGGAGCGTGACCAGCAGGTCCAAGGAGGTGATCCTGCCCCTCTACTCTGCTCTCGTGAGACCTCACTTGGAGCATTGTGTGCAGTTCTGGTGTCCTCAACATAAAAAGGACATGGAACTGTTGGAACAAGTCCAGAGGAGGCCACGAGGATGATCAGGGGCTGGAGCACCTCCTGTATGGAGACAGGCTGAGAAAGTTGGGGCTGTTCAGCCTGGAGAAGAGAAGGCTGCGTGGAGACCTCAGAGCAGCTTCCAGTGTCTGAAGGGGGCCTACAAGGATGCTGGAGAGGGACTCTTCATCAGGGACTGTAGTGATAGGACAAGGGGTGATGGGTTCACACTGAACCAGGGGCAGTTCAGGTTGTATGTAAGGCAGAAGCTCTTCCCTGTGAGGGTGGTGAGGCGCTGGCCCAGGGTGCCCAGAGAAGCTGTGGCTGCCCCATCCCTGGCAGTGTTCAAGGCCAGGTTGGACACAGGGGCTTGGAGCAAGCTGCTCCAGTGAGAGACTGGAATCTGCGTGCGCGTGCGCGCGTGCGCGCCCCCTGGCCCGGGGAGGGGGCGGTGCAGTGTGGGGGGCGTGGTTTAAAGCAGAGGGGGCGAGGCTCCGCCCCGCGTGTGCTGGAGGGCGCCGGAAGGGGGCGCTGTCGCGCACAGCCGCAGTCGCGGTGGGTCCCGCGGCCTCAGCTCCGCCGCCGCCGCCGGGCCGGTCCGCGCCGCGCCAGCAGCGGCGACCCCGGGCGATGAGATGACAACGTCCACCCTGCAGGTACGGGGGGGCTGCCGGAGCGCGGACCGGGCCCGCGCCTGCCGTGCAGCGGCGCCTCCGCCCGCCCCGGCGGGGAGGCCCTCGCACGGCCCCGGTACCGGTGCGGAGCCAGCGGGGGAAGGCCTCGCTCCGCGCCCGTGCCGGGCCCTACTGGGACGGCCTCATCCTGCCCTTGGGGGGGGTGGCGGAAGGAGGCTCCTGTCCCACCGGCCGCGCCGGTGCGAGCAGGCCCTGTCACCCGGGGGTGGGAAGGAGCCGGTGCGGGCCCGGTGCCCGGCTCACCGCGCTGCGCACTTGCCCCGCAGAAAGCCATCGACCTGGTCACCAAAGCCACGGAGGAGGACAAGGCCAAGAACTACGAGGAGGCGCTGCGGCTGTACCAGCACGCCGTGGAGTACTTCCTGCACGCCATCAAATGTGAGGGCGGCGGCTTCGGGGGTCCGGGGCGGGGAGCGGTGCCGCGGGTGACGCCTGTGGGTCTCTACAGATGAGGCTCACAGCGACAAGGCGAAGGAGAGCATCCGAGCCAAGTGCATGCAGTACCTGGACCGGGCGGAGAAGCTGAAGGAATACCTGCGGAGCAAGGACAAGCACGGCAAGAAGCCGGTCAAGGAGTCTCAGAATGACAACAAGGGGTGTGTGGAGGTGCCGAGACCCCCCTGACCGGCCACGCCGGGGCCAATCCCGCTCCTGACCCGTGTCCCCTCTCCCCAGGAGTGACAGTGACAGCGAGGGCGAGAACCCTGAGAAGAAAATGCTGCAGGAGCAGCTGATGGGTGAGGGACTGTGCTGGGCAGTGTGGGTATGGTCCTGCTGGCTGGCTGCAGGGTCAGCAGAGGGGTTCCTGAAGGGCCATTGCAAGGGGTGGCTGTGGGGAGGGAGGCAGGCTGTGGGACTGGGAGGCAGGGGTGTGTTGCTGGGGTCTGGTAACCCCAGAACCAGCCTCTGTGCCGAGGGATGGTGGGGTTGGTGTGAGTGGAGGGGCTTGGTGGAGCAGAGGGTTAGGGAGGGATGAGGGCTCTGGCTCTCCTGGCTTTCAGCAGATGTTGGGAGCGTATTGGCCTGTCTCTGTGGGGCTGCATGAGCAGAGCTGCCTTCTCACAGGTGCCATCATGATGGATAAGCCTAATGTGCGGTGGAGTGATGTGGCTGGCCTGGAGGGAGCCAAGGAGGCCCTGAAGGAGGCTGTGATCCTGCCCATCAAGTTCCCACACTTGTTTACTGGTGAGAGGCACGGCAGCGCCACGGCTGCTGCTTGCCCATGGAGGAGGTGCCATGGGGCAGGAGCTGGGGCAAGCGTGTGCTGGGATGTGACCCTAAGCACAGGAACGTGTGTCCCTGTGAGCCCACACGGATCTGGCCTGCGCAGGGACAGGGGAGCTGTGACACTGGCCTCTGTCGCAGGGAAGCGCACACCCTGGAGAGGGATCCTGCTCTTCGGGCCCCCTGGCACTGGCAAGTCCTACTTGGCCAAGGCCGTGGCCACTGAGGCCAACAACTCCACCTTCTTCTCCGTGTCATCCTCTGACCTGATGTCGAAGTGGCTGGGAGAGAGTGAGAAGTAAGCTGGCAGCAAGGAGGTGCGGCTGCTGCGGGCTGGCTCCTGGCCTCCCCACTGGCGCTTGGCTTAATGCTTATTATTGCTTATTGCTTGTTAATGCAGATAATGGGTCCCATGGGAGAGCATGGGCACGCACAGGGCTCCACAGGGCATGAACCTTCTCCCAGAGTGGTGCTCGCCTCGTTGCCCACAGGCTTCGCAGAGTGGGCTGGAGGAGTTTGGGGCTCCTCACCTGGGGCTGTCACAGGTGCTGGGTACCATTGGTGCCATACAGGGTTCCTGGTGGGGACCCCCATCCCTTGCTTTCTTTGTTCCCAGGCTGGTGAAGAATCTCTTTGAGCTGGCAAGGCAGCACAAGCCCTCCATCATCTTCATAGATGAGGTGGACTCACTGTGTGGCTCGCGCAATGAGAATGAGAGTGAGGCGGCCCGGCGCATCAAGACGGAATTCCTGGTGCAGATGCAGGGTGTGTGTGGGGAGAAAACAGGGAAAGGAGGGAGCAGGATGGGCAGGCAGGCACAGGAAAAGCTGCCAGATGCCTGTATCACACACGTCGTTCCTTGGGGATTTCACTGAGCCATCTATACTGCATTCCTGTGCAGGTGTAGGGAACAGCAGCGATGGGATCCTGGTGCTGGGTGCCACCAACATCCCTTGGGTGCTGGACTCTGCCATCAGGAGAAGGTGAGCAGCACTCAGCATCCCCCAAGCTCCAGCCCCACAGCCCTGGCAGCGTCTGGCAGCGTGGGGCTCACCCCCTGTCTGCACTGCCCATAGGTTTGAGAAGCGCATTTACATCCCTCTGCCTGAGGAGGCAGCGCGGGCCCAGATGTTCAAGCTGCACCTTGGCAACACCCCGCACTGCCTGACCGAGGCCAATATCCAGGAGCTGGCCCACAAGACCGATGGCTACTCGGGGGCTGACATCAGCATTATTGTGCGGGACGCCTTGATGCAGCCTGTGCGCAAGGTGCAGTCGGCCACACACTTCAAGAAGGTGAGTGGGGACAGCTCTCGGCCTGGGGGGCCTGTCCTGGGGTGGTGGGGGAGCCCCATGACTGGTGCTGGTGCTGTGGCCACCATCCCACCCTGCCGCTCTGCTGCAGGTCCGTGGTCCCTCCCGCACCAATCCTGGCACCTTTGTGGATGACCTCCTGATGCCGTGCTCGCCTGGCGACCCGGGAGCCACTGAGATGACCTGGATGGAGGTGCCCAGTGACAAGCTGATGGAGCCCATGGTCTGTATGGTGAGTGTGGTCATTGCCGCAGTGCCAGGCACCCGTCCTGGTGTGCGGAGGCTCATGCAGGCCAGCAATGCTGCAGCCCTGGCCCTGCCACATCTCCGTTCCCCCTCCAGTCTCTGTCCCCAGGCCACGGGTTGGGCAGGGCTGGGGTGTGTTAGGGGGTCCTGCTTGCGGGCACCCCCTTGGACACTGTGGCCCATGGCAGCCCCGGGTGGGCAGAGCTGCCTGCACTGCTGGGGGGGGGTCCCTACCCTGTGCCAGCTCGCAGCCGCCTGTGTTGCAGTCGGACATGCTGCGCTCACTGGCCACCACCCGCCCCACGGTGAACACCGAGGATCTGCTGAAGGTGAAGAAATTCACGGAGGACTTCGGACAGGAAGGCTGAGGGGTGGGTAGGGTGTGGGGCTGGGGTGGCCCCTTCCCTGCTGCCTGTGCCAAACAGGTTCATCTTCTGCTCACCGCTCACCCGATTGCACTGCAGCACCTGGTGGGGCCTGGATGTATGGCCCGGGGCGGGTGGGGGAGGTATCTGGCCATGGCCTGGGGGCTGGTTGCCCCCCCGGGTGCACCCCACTCTTCTGCTCTTTTTTATTTTTTAAATTAATGCTGCTTTGGGTTCTGTCTTGTTTATATGAAAATAAAAACAATCCAAAAGCTTCAGGTGGTGCCCGGCCCCTTCCGTGAGGATCTGACTGCACTGGCAGGGGTCAGCCTGGCCCCCCCAGTTCCACCCAGTAACACACTGCTTGTGCCACTGCCGTGTGCAGGCAGGAGCCACTGGGAGCTGCTAACTGTTCCCAGAGAGTGTAACGCTCTGCCCCCTCTGAGAGCAGCCCCCAGCCAAGGGAAGAGCCACAAGGGCTCCTCCTGTCAGCCTGCCTCCCCCTCTGCCCCAAACTGCGTGTCCCATCCCCAGCTTCACCCCAGACCACAAACAAGTCCTGGAAAAGGGATTCCTTCATCCAGCACAGCCCTGGCAGTGGTGCTGGTTCCTAGACCCATAGGATGACTACAGGAGTCAGAACAATGAGGGCTGAACCCATGGCCACCCCCAACCCAGGAGCAGGAAGCGCGAGGAGCCAGGTTGAGGCATCACAGTGTGTATTTTGGCTGTAGTGATGGTGAGTAGGAGCCCATGCAGTGCTGTGCTGCCCCTCTGGCCAGTGTCCGGTGCAGGGCTCCGCTGCAGCTCTTCTCCAGTGGGATCAGGCCCACGGGTGTCAGTCCATCAGCTCCATCCAGCTGACGTTGGTGAAGGTGCGTGTGTCCATGCGGTCGATGTACAGGATGCCATCCAGGTGGTCCATCTCATGCTGGACAACACGGGCGGCCCAGCCCTTCGCCTCCCAGCTCACCGGCTCCCCGTGCTCATCCACCCCTGCTACGACAGCAGCGGTCAGGGAGAAGCCACGGTGCTGGGCAGACGCCGGGGGTGCAGGCAGGGCCGGTGGGGTGCAGGCAGGGATGTGGGGTGCGTACCCGACACATGGACGGCCCAGTGGCGTGGGACATAGGCAGAGAAGCCGCGGAGGCTGGCGCAGCCCTCGGGGCCGGTGACGAGGTGCGTGTGGAGGACGCGAAGCACGGGGTTGACGAACAGGCGAAGCGGGAAGGGCTCGATGCAGTGGGCGCGGCGCAGCGCGGCCGGGTACTGCTGGCAGAGGGCGGGGGGCAGCTCCGCAGCGAACACCCGCAGCGGCACACCGAGCTGCGGGGCGCTCAGCCCCAGGCACGGCCCGCGCCGCAGCCCGGCCGCCAGCGCCGCCGCCAGCTTCCGCAGCTCGGGGCCGCCCAGCAGCTCCGGGGCCACGGCGGCGGCGGCGGCGCGCAGCACCGGGGCTCCGACCTGGCAGGGGGCGGCGAAGGGCGGCGCGGGCGGGCCCAGCACCCGCCTCCGCAGCGCCCGCCAGTACGAGCGCTCCCGCTGGCCCCAGCCCGCAGCGTCCCCGCACCCGCGCCCCGCGCCGGGCCCCGCCACCGCCCGGGCCGCCCCGCGCCGCCCCGCCAACAGCGCCGCCGCCATCTGCAGCCCCGCGGGGAACGACGGGGCGAGACGGCGACACCTGCCGGCGGGGAGGACCGAAGGGTGCGGCGGGGTGACAGAGCCCAGGGCGGGGAGCGCGTCCCACGGGCAGGGTGCGGGCAGGAGCCGGGGTGACGCGGGCAGGAGCCGGGGTGACACGGCCCGGCCCCAGCCCCAGCCCTGCTACTCCGTGGTTGCTGTCGGCAGCAGAGCCCCTTCGGGGGACCCCTCCTGCCCGTGTGCAGGCAGGGGTGCAGGCAGGGACTCAGCCTCCTCTTCTTCCTTCGGGCGCAGAGGCTGCTCCTCATCTGGCGGAGCCGGCAGGAGGAAAGCCAGCGACTCCCTCAGAGCAGCCACGTTGATGCGGCCCAGGTGGCCGAAGCGCTGCAGCTGGGTGGGGGGGACGCCTGCCAGAGAGGGAAAGGGGGGCTGGTGGGAGCCTGTGGGCAAAGGGAAGCCCCACAGAGGCGGGAGCAGCAGAACTAGGGGGGATCAGGCTTCCCCCCTGCCCACTAGACACAACCCCCCGGGATCTCACCCAGTGCTTGTGCAATCTGTGCCGGTGGGAAGAGGACCTGCAGGCAACGGTTCAGGTAGGGCAGCAGGTCATCCAGGAAAGCCATGCAGAACTGGGCAAAGAGCTCCTGCTCCCTCCCGCTGAAAGCCGCCTCCTCCGCACGGTGGAAGGCCAGGATGGTTTTAGTCACCTGGGGTGAAAGGCAGAGTTGTTAATACTCCCCACAGACAACCCCACGCATAAAATGGACACTCCTCTCCCACTCACTTGTACGAGGTTCAAGAGGGCTAAGTGCCAAGTCTGGCACTTGGGCCACAACAACCCCATGCAGTGCTCCAGCTGTGGGAAAAGTGACTGGAAAGCAGCCAACAGAAATAACCTGGGGGTGTTGGTCAACAGCAGCTGAATATGAGCCAGCTTGCCCTCAGGTGGACAAGAGCATCCTGGCTTGTATAAGCCACAGTTGTGGCAGCAGGGCCAGAGAAGTGACTGTTCCCCTTTACTGGGCACAGGTGAAGCTGCACCTCAAATCCTGTGTTCAGTTCTGGGCCCCTCACTAAAAGTGAGCCATTGAGGTGCTGGAGGGGGGCCAGAGCAGGGCAGCGGAGCTGGTGCAGGGCCTGGAGCCCAAGTGTGATGGGGAAGGGCTGAGGGACCTGGGGGGTTCAGTCTGGAGAAGAGAAGGCTCAGGGGGGACCTGATGGCTCCCTACAAGTGCCTGACAGGAGGATGGAGCCAGGAGGGGCTGGGCTCTGCTCCCAAGGAACAAGGGATGGGACAAGAGGAACCGGCCTCAAGCTGCACCAGGGCAGGTTTAGACTGGAGATTAGGAATAATCTCTTTCCCAAAAGGGTTGTCAAGCACTGGAACATACTGCCCAAGGAAGCTGTGGAGTCACCATCCCTGTAAGTATTTAAAAGACATGGATACATGGCACTTAGGGACATGTTTAGTGGTGGGTTTGGCAGTACCAGACTAACACTTGGACTTGATGATCTTCAAAAAAGTCTTTTCTAACCTAAATGAGTCTATGATTCCATCCTACCAATACTCAGAGCACCACGAGCCTGTCCCCATGTCCTCCTGGGACAAGGCACAGCTCTATACCCTGGCACCTCACCTCACCAAGCGCATCCTCCAGGCAGGTGGTGACATCCTGTGCCAGGGCGATGGGGCAGCAGAGCCGCAGGTCATTGAAAGCGACAAGGAGGCTGTTGAGGAAGCAGGCAAGGGGTGGGAAGTCCAGCAGCACCATGGGAGGCTGCAGCGTCCCTGGCTGGGCCATGGGCACCGGGACCCCTGTGCTGCCCCCCAGCACTGCTGGCGTAGAGATGAGCGTGTAGGAATTCATCTCTTCCTGGAACTTCTCCACCGCCTCTTCCACCGCCTTCCTGAAAGCGGTGGCGGCCACGTGCTGGAAGAGGGGCGCCAGCTGCCCGCGGAAATCGGCCCCCACCCGGCTGAAGGAGAGGCCGAAATACATGCACTGCCCCAGCAGCGAGTCCAGGCGGCCGCCAACCCCACGCCGCAGGTCGCGCTCCAGCGTCCGCAGGAACTCAGACACCTTCTGCAGCACCCAGCTGTGGAAGATGGCCCCTTCGTTGAGGGCCTGACCCTCGGCAGGCAGGAGGGGCTCCTCATCGGAGAAGATGGCGCGATACTGGGTGATGATGTCGAAAAGGTGGACGCGACAGGCTTCAATGGTCTTGGTGATGTGGAAGTAGGGGTCCTCGTCGGGGATGGAGGCCTGGATGGAACGCAGCCACGCATCCCGTGCCTGCAAGAACTTGATGCGCAGCTCAGCCTCCGTGAAGACATCCATGCGCCGCAGGTAGCCTATGACCCGCAGGCAGGCCGGGAGCTGAATGTTGGTGCGGAGCTGCTGGATGAGCTGGTTCAGCATCAGCTGGGTGCACTGGCGCACTTCTTCCACAATGCCCTGGGGTGGAACAGAGGCCTCAGTCACAGGAGCTGGGTGCAGGGTGGCACAGGGCAGGGGCAGAGCAGATCCTACCTGGATCACAGGAATGGTGCTGTGCTTTCTCTCCAGCCGTCGCACGTAGGCAGCGAGCTCCAGCGCCTCCTCGTAGTAGCCGTTGCGGACGCAGGTGTCCATGAGCTGCGGTATCTCCAGTATCTCCAGAATCTCCGTGTGCCGGTTCAGTGTCAGGCTGTTCATGCGCCGGCTGCAGGCGATCTCCTCGGCATCACGCATGAAGTTCCTGCGGAATCAGGGTGGGATCAGCACAAGGCTCTCCCCTGCAGCAGGTAAACCCCGGGATCCTCTCACCCTCCATGATATCTGATCGGTCCCATCCTTCCCATCTCAGCACCAGCTCCTTTTCGCCCCCCAGCCCAGCCCCATTGCCCCCAGAGCTCTGCCAGATCCTGTCCCAGCCTCCCTCCATCTCCCCCCGTGCCCTCACCGCTCCGCTCCCCGCCACCCCCGGTCTCCTCGCGTACCCAGCGGGCACCCCCCACCCCCGCCGTCCCGGTGCCCGTTCCGCACCGGCAGGCGTCCTGCAGCGCGGGCAGGCGCTCCAGCAGGCTGCCGAGGCGGCTCTCGATGCCGCCGAACCCGTGTCCGGCGCGGCCGGTGCACTCGGCGGAACGGATGAAGGCGCGGTAGTGCTCGAAGGCCAAGCGGCGGGTCTCCGCCCCGACCCGCGCCCGCTCCGCCGCCAGCCGCGCCGGCTCCCGGCCCAGCTCCGCCAGCCCCAGCGCCGCCAGCTCGGACACGTATGCGGAGAGCTCGGGGCTACCGGACGCCGCGGGGCCGCGCAGCCAGGCCAGGAGCCGCGCCTCCTCCGCTGCCGCCGCCGCCATCGCGCCGCTCCGACGGGGCGCCGCGCCACTTCCGGCCCGACACTTCCTGTTCCCGTTCTTGCGGTTCCGGTTCCGGTGGGACCCCGCGTGTGCGGCGCGGGGCGATGCGGCCGCTGACGGAGGCGGAGACGCGGACGGTCTTCGAGAAGCTGGGGCGATAGTGAGGGGCCGGGGGCACCGGGGGGGTTGCCGGGGGCGGGCGGAGGGACCGGGTCGAGCTCACGGCGTTTGTCCCCGCAGCATCGGTGAGAACATCCAGCTGCTGGTGGACCGGCCCGATGGTACCTACTGTTTCCGCCTGCACCGCGACCGCATCTACTACCTGAGGTGAGGCGAGGGCCGGCTGGGGGGAGCCGGGCAGCGGGCGCTGTCCCGGAGCTGCTCCAGCTCTGTTCCCGATCCCCGCAGCGAGAAGCTGCTGAAGGTGGCGGCGAGCATCCCCCGGGAGAGCCTCACTGCGCTGGGCACCTGCTTCGGGAAGTTCACCAAGACGCAGAAGTTCCGGCTCAGTGTCACGGCTCTGGACTTCCTCGCGCCCTACGCCAAGGTGGGAACCGGCCGCCGGCAGCCCCCAGCCCCCGACCACCCCCGGCCCTTCATCGCGCTGTGCCTCTCTTGCAGTTCAAGGTGTGGGTGAAGCCGGGCTCGGAGCAGTCTTTTCTCTACGGCAACCATGTCCTGAAGTCAGGCCTGGGCCGCATCACAGAGAACACAGCTCAGTACCAGGGAGTGGTGGTGTACTCCATGGCTGACGTCCCGCTGGTGAGTGGCTGGTGTGGGCCCCGCACTTCCCAGGGCAGGAATACAGGGTTGGGGGGCAAGCTCTTACCTCCTGTTCATTCAGGGCTTTGGGGTGGCTGCCAAGTCCACGCAGGAGTGCCGGAAGGTGGATCCCATGGCCATCGTGGTGTTCCACCAGGCTGATGTTGGGGAGTACGTGCGGAACGAGGACACTCTCATGTAAGAGGACTCCAGCGCTCCAAAGACGCGTTTCTGGCTGTACAGACCTTGTCCTGCACTGTCAGCGCAGCAGTGTCACAGGGAGTCACAGGGAGCCACAGGGAGCTCCCTCTGCTGCTGGGGTGTGCTCTGATGTGAAAGGGCTGGGAGCCACCAGCACACAACCACATACTCTCAAGGAGCTGCTACCTAAGCGAGGAGCTGCTCCGCAGGCACCAGACCTGCCCCTGCTCTCAAATAAAGCCTGTTCCTTTTTCTAGAGTGCCTGTTGTCTAGTGCAAGGCCTCAGGGGCGATCGACCCTTGTCTGTGGCACAAGCCCCTGCCTTCCTGAGGCAGCGTGATGCACTGGGGTGAGGCACCAGAGGGGAAAAGCTGCACATGTAGTTCTGTAGAAGAGACTGGGAGAGGCACACAGCCTAGGGCTGGGTGGACAGGCTGACCACGGAGCTGAGGGGACAGAAGGAGGGGGCAGGCAGGTGCCTGCAAGGCAGGACTTGCTTTGTGCAGGCTTGCAGGGGATGGACAGAAGGCTGCTAACACGCCCCAGATTGGGTGCCCGGGGTTCTTTATTAAGTGCCTGGTAGAAAAGACATTATAGGACACCATAATGATGGGTAGGGAGGTAACAAACTGACCTAGCACACAAAGTTCAGTGTTGTGCTTTTCTTCGGTTGGTGTGATTTCAGCCAAGGGAGGAGCAGGGGAATTCTCCTTCCTCAAAGCAGGATCCGGCCTTTCCTCCCTCTCTGTGAAGGGTCAGAATTAGCTTTTAGCACTGTTACCAAGTGCTGCAGGCACTGGTCCTTCCCACACTTTTGAACACCGCTAGCACTTCTGCCTGCTGGAGGCTTGCACATTGAAGAGGCGCTTCAGGAAGTAGAGCTGCAGCACCCCAGAGAGGACAATGGCGCAGCTCTGAGCCATCGACCACCAGTTGACATAGTTGTAGTTGGACTCCAGGAGGAAGGAGTCAGATGTTTTCCGCATCCGGGCAAAGTTGTAGAACCGCCACATGTGGAAGATGTGGGCCTGCAGTTTCTGGGTGCTGACCTGTGGAAGAGGCAGGTGCTCAGCAGCTGGGCTGCAGCAGAGCCTGGGGCTGGAAGAGCTGCTCTTGGAGCTCCCCTTGTCCTCAGCATTAACTTAAAGCTACAGCTCAGCCAACAGCAAACAGCCCTCTTGGTTCCCTCGGGAGGACCTGCCCATCCCTGCAGCACTGGAGCACTGTGGTCACCTTCACACTCACTTCAATTGCCTCCAGGGTGTCATTCAGCTCTTTCCGCTCTTCTGGCTGCTTCTTGTCTAGTTCAAAGGCTTCGTAGTAGACACCGAAGTTGAGATACACCTGCATGAAGCCGAAGTGGTTTTGCTGGTTGTTCAGGCACAGCTGGTAGAAACCTGTGGAAAGAAATGGGGATTGTTGTTCCTTGAGCAGAAGAGCTGCTGCCAGGCAGAGCCATCCCCAGCGCTTGACCCTCATCCTCCCCACTGGGGAGGGAGATGTGATCAGACTCATAATGCCCCTGGGAAATGCTGGCTGCCTGGGCAGGACCAGGGCAGCAAGGACCTTTCTGCTTGGTGAGGAAGTTGATTTGTCCCCGCTCATGCTGGGAAGCACCAAGCTGGAAGCCGCTGGGGTCGCTCGCTGTGACCATGATGTCCCTGTTGTTGCCAATCCCTGTTGCACGCTGGACCTGGAGGCAGAAAACACCCAAGGGGCATTAGTGGGACTGATTCTGAGCTCAGGAAACAGACAGAAGCTCATAGGAGCCCTCGTGTGCAGGGCAGAGGCCCAGTGTGGTCCAGCCTCTACTGAGGGTTGTTTTGGGGTCCGTGGGGAGCTGCCCCCTCCATTGCTGTGAGCTGGGGCCAGGAACATCCTCCAGTGAGCTGCCAGCTACACGTAAAAGAACCCCAAACCCCACAGCCCTGGATGATAAACAGCAAGGCTCCCAGTGCCCGCTCATGGTGCTGCAGGCTCCTGAACACACCTCCTATCTCCCACCCCCTCTACCTACCCCGTCTCCCTGCTGCCTGAGTGGAGTGCTCCTGGCACTGCTGCTGCTGGAGTGGTGGGAGATGGAGCTGTGCTGAGGCCCAGGGCTGTACCATGCTCCTGTGGGGCTGCTCTGCTGAGGGCAGAGCCAGGGGGAAGCTGTCAGCTCTGGGCCTGGCCATGCTCTTGCTCTCCTTCAACCAGCCTAATGTAAACAGGTGATAAAAGGCTGCCGTTTTCCCTTCGGGAAGGGAACAGAGCGTGAGGACAAGTACATAGGGCTGTGCCCGAGACCTTTGGCGTGCCTTCCAGCTGCAGGTCGGAGAGCCAAGGGCTGTGTAACAGCCTTCAGTCAGCCCAGCAAATGGCAGAGCTCCCCCAGTGCCAGGACACCCTGCAGCTCTCTGCATGCTCAGTCACCACATCCAAAGCTCTCAGTGCTCCTTTAAAACAGGTATTTAAAAAAAAAAATGTGATTCATGATGGAAATTGCCTCAAAAAAGTACAGTCCCTGAGGTGGAGCATCCAAGTGACTGAAACCATTCCTGTCTCAACTCAGGACCTTCCCCATGCAAGGCAAACCCCTTCGCCCTAGGCCTGGTGGATTTGGAGTTCAGCCTGAGTCACCCTTCTGCACATAAGCCTGGTTGTAGGACCATGGTGATGGAGAAATTCCCACTGCAGGACCTGCCGTGCTCTTGGAGGAGGCAGTGGCCAGCAGTGACTGTGGAGCTGCAGCACTGGACTAACCCAGCATAGCCATTCGCTGACCCCATCAGCAGCTGCACGGCTTCCTGGGATGCACCTTGCGAAACTCACCTCATAGTTGAAGAAGAAGTTCCCATTCTGGTGTGCAAACTGCCAGAAGCATTCCATGGTGCCGGCAGCAATGATGATGGCAAAGTCATAGCGATCTGCCCCATGGAATAGCGGGTCCTGACTGGATCTGCTGAGGGGTTCAGTCCTGGGGCAGCCAGCAGAGCCCAGCAGAGCCAGGAACACCAGCAACAGCATCCTGCTTCCCAGCCTTCCGTGCTCCTTCCAGCCAGGGCAGGAGCGGGGACTGGAGGTGTCAGGGATAATCATTAACTGCCTCAGAGTGGCACTTTGGCAGGGCTGGAGTCAGGGGAATGAGGCACCCTTGAGATGATCTTGGGGCAAAGCAGGGCCTTATCCAGCTCATCCACATTAGAGCTCACCCAGCTGAACCCTCTGCAGAGGCTGTTGTGAAGAAGCTCCAGAGTCACCAGCGACACTGAGCCAGTCCCCAGCCAGCCCTGCTCCTCACTGACCAACGCTCCACCAGTCTGTGTCCTGTGAACAAGAAAATTAAGCAGGAAAAGTGTTTTACCACCAGGAAATGCACACAGCCCTAAAGCGGCTCTGTGAGGGAATGTCCTTCCTCCCTGGCTCCTCCCTGCCTTGGCTGCAACACCTTCCCTGTATAGCCAAGGGCAAGAGCCTGGTGCAGAGGAGGGAAGTATGGGTGAATTCATTTTCTCCAACTGGGCACAATCAATGGGCATTGCCTCACAACAGCAACTACTGGTGTAGCTTGTGGCTCACATCAAGCCTCTGCAAGTCCAGGGTGTCCCGTGCACCCAGGGCTGCTCTGACCCCAGGAAACACAGTTTTACAAGCAGAAGGGGAGGGAAACACGCAGCCACAGCCAGGTGATGAGGCAGGCTCAGTCCAGCAGCTCCCGCTGAAGGACAGGAGGGAAGCAGGTGTTTCCGGACAGGCTTTTCCCAGCCCCAGCTCTGTAGGAATACTGCTGGGAGAGGCTGCTTTAAGCAAATACCGCCATGGCTCCTCAGCCTTTGACTTCAGCAGAAACCTCATCCAGAAGCTTCTGCCCTATGCAGCACCTCTGGGCATCACTGTTCCACCCCAAACAGCGGCTAACACAACAGCTCAGGAGGCCAAGGGGGAAGCCCCATGTTCCTGGGGTGCTGCCTGCCCCAACTGCCACACTTCCACCCGTATGGTACAAGCTCACACTTACAACTCATGCCAGCCAAGAAAACACAAACTTTATTTACGGAAGACTGGTAGTACATGAACTCTGGCTTTGGCTGCTGGATATGCAACGCTCTGGGCACCAATACACTTGCAGGGATTGCACACCAGCAAGAAGTATCAGTAAGATATGGCCCAACTTTTAACATGGGAACGATCAACAGTTAAATACTAAGATACAAAATTATGTTTTTAAAGTCTCAAAGCTGGGAGGGAAAAATTCTCACTCCCAGGATCACTGCCACTAAAAGCAGAAAGAAATGTGAAGAAAGATATCTAAGACTATTTGTCTCAATCTCCTCCCTATAAGCTGTGGGGCTACATGTTGCCTCCCACCCACAGAGAATTGAGCACAAATTGACAAAACAAGTGACAGACAGTTTAGACAACACAGAAAAATAGCACCTGAGGGGATTAGCCTGCTGTTTGACAGCATCTGAGCAGACAAAACTCACTCACTTCAGCTGGGATTCATTCTATAAAGGCTGCAGTTGTCAGGAGAAGAAAGTCCCAATCCAGGCCATTTCCAAGCATATGCTATCAAGCCTGCACAAAAACTAAAACCTGCAGCTAGAGCTCAAGGCTCCTTGGTTCTTGTCATGTGATTTCTGTCTGCTACATCATTCTCAGGTGCCATGGGCCCCTGGGGCTCCCCACACACACATCAGAGATAGGCATAGCAGCCTCCCTTGCTGTGATGCTCCAGTCCAGCTTTCCAAAGAGAAAGGTTTTTGCACTGGAGGTCCTGTGGCTCCCAGCTTTAGAGGATTCCCAGTTTTTTCATGGTCCGCCAGCGATCCTTGATCATCACTGATGTGCGGTTCTGGAAGGGGTACTTCTGGCAAATGGCCTTCCATCTCCCTTCTCCAAACTTCCGCACACCTTCTTTGATCCACTCGCTCTCTTCCACTGTCCATTTCTACAAAAGAGCACATAAGCAGTGTCCTGTGAGTACAAAGTCCAGCTTCAGAGTGCCACTAGCAGAGAACCACATAATTCCTCCCATGTGTGTTAGCTCCCCTTTACCATCTGTGCTAGTAATGTGTAGGAAAGGCACAGGTGTCCTGTCAACAGCACACACAACACTCAATCACTCCTTTGTGGATGTGCTCGTTACAAGTAACAGAAGTGCTCAGCTCCAGCAGAGTGCTATGTGGTGTACAGCAGCACAAGAGCCAGCAGCTTTCCTACAAGCCAGGCTGAGAGTTCCCAGCAGCATCAAAGCGGGGACCTCTTCCCAAGCAACAGCTGCTGTACGCGTATCCTTCACCCAAACAAGATGCTGAACCTCCCCAGCATGGGGGAACCCAGCAAACCCAGCTCTGAACCACATGCATCGAGAAAAAACGACTTCATGCACATACCCAGTACCCGGCACACAGCTTTACCAAATACCAAACTGGGCTGTTTTAACAGGGAAACTCCACACACCTCTGTGAATGCAAAGGCCTGCACAACTTGGATCAAACCTGGATACCACAAGCAGCAGCCTGAGGAAGCACTTTCCAACCCAGCCTCCTCATCTAAAGCATGGCAGCAGCTCACCCTGCTGTAGTGAACTGCAGGCTGCTGAGGAAGCAGTCTGAGCAGCAACCCCCACCAGTGTATTTCAGATTGTCTAGCAGTTTGGTCTTCTCTGCAGACATATCCTGATCTCAGGCCTTGCTGAAAGGACTTAAGGGCTCCACATTACCTGTTTCTTGGAACTGAAGACTGTACTGTTATAGCTGGCTGTCTCAAATGATGCTGAAAAACAAGGCAACAGGGTTACATTTCACCTTAAGAGGTACAGACTTCCTTGACAGACTGCCTTGGGCTTAACTGCTGAAATACAGAGCCTACAATGAGAGCACCCCATGACAGACAAACCAAACTCCTTTATCCCTCCCTTTTCTGCAGCCCCAGCTGTTTCATATGAAAGCTTTCCAATAGGATCTGATTTGTTTTAAACTAGCCAGAACAGGGGCATCCATCCAGGATGTGGCTACACTGTACATTGAAGCTGGAATTAGACACCCATTATCCACTCCTTTTCACCAGTTAAGCTACATATCTAGCTGCAAAAAGGACTGCACAATTGATCTGACTGAAAATGTAAACTGAACTTTTATTTCATGGTACTAAAGTAGGAACAGGCAAAAAGTTGTATTTCAGATGTTTACATTCTTTAAGCTAAGCATAATTTATCTGAGACTGGAACACGTGGCTTTGGCACACATTTCACAGCAGATGTACAAAGACCTGGACAGTTACCCATTTTCCTGGGTTTTAGGATTTCTGGTTTCAAAATTCAGTCACACAGAAGGTAGCAAGAAACCCATAAATGAGCCCCACAGCCAGGAGTAGCATCAAATAACACCCACAGCAGGGGCTCTGTTCTTACCGGCACCTGGGAAAAGCTCCTCCTCCTCACTCCAACTCTCTTTTTCTTCCAACCCCTGTGTACTGTTCCACTTTCTTCTGAGGGACCTGAAAGCAGGTAAGTATTTACTTTGGCTGCTGGCTAGGGAGGATGTTTTTAGGGGAGAAGGTAGGGACACAGAGGATACAGCAAGCAAGCCTGTGATGAGGGTGCAGTGCTGAGAAAAGTGCCCATGAAGAGACATATAAACACACTGCCACCTCCTCAAGTCCCCTCTGAAGGGGGATGAATCCTTAGCAGCCTCCATCTGAAGGTACAGTTTGCTGTATGTACTCAATACAGGTGCAGTATTGTATTTAGTAGCCAGCATTAGCAAAAAACAAGTGAGAGAGTATTAACTACACAATGAAGTGCTTACAGCAGACACAAAGCTGGACTTCCCAGGCCTCTGTATGTGGCACAGACTTGCCAGCAACCTGAGGGAGAAGCCTTTAGACTTCCAAAGGAGCATTTAATTCTTACTGTTTTACTGCTAGCACTACTGAGGTCAGCCAAGCTACAGAGGCATCTCAGTGAGATCAAGTGCCTCAGTGCTGTCACCTGCTTCCAGTCCTCCAGCACAGACTTGTGAAGTTAAATTAAGTCTGTTAAAAAAAACCTTCAAAAGGTTCAGCCAAGGATATTGCATCCAATGTAATTGAACAACTGGGAAATAACTGATCTCTGTTCTTACTTGAGGTTGCACTGTTGAACACCTCTTTCTTGCACATAAACATTTGTGAAATAGCCTCTGGCAGAGAAGCATAGAATGAGATTTCCAGAGAGATGGCAGCACCACTGCTACCGTAAGTACTGACACAGAAAGGCTTCAAGACAAGACATCCACACAAGCAGCACAGAAAATAAGATCACTTTCCAGGTGAACTGGAAACGAACTTGCACAGCATCACGGCTTGAAACTCAAGAACTGCCTACACCAGCATCAGCAGTGCCATTCTTGGCTCCCTCCCAGTCTGGCAGAACCCTCACTTTAGCTGGCACAAGACACAAAGACATCATGTTCATATCTGTGTCCGGCCTCTTCCCATGGTAGTCAGGCACAGCACATGGCCTCATATGAATCCACAAAACATCATCCTATTCTCACAGGGTTCCCTAGCACCCTCAGAATAAACTCCAGACACCCCAGGACAGCAACATTGGCTGCAATATATTACCAGGAAAAAAAAAACCAACCAAAAACCAAAAGGTAAAGCATTGCCACTCAAGTCCTAGAAGAGCATGAAACTTAATCAACTAAACTTCCCCCATGACTCTTAACACAATGGCAGGGTAGAAATCCCTTCCTGCTGACAGCTTAATCCTGAGTAATGCATATCAGCGAGAGTTTTCACCACTGCTTGCACCGATGCCAGCTGCACTGCAGCACATCTCAACTTGTGGCCACTCTCCTGCACTTCAGAGACAGTCACCTCCAAAAGCAGCCAAGCAATGCAGAACACCAAGGTCTTTCCTGCCTGCCCTTCAAAACCAAACCTTCATGTTCTTGACATTCTTAAGCCAGAAAACAAAGGAGATTGTGTTTTATCTTTCCAAAGACATCAAGCTCTCCTCAGTCCTTCCAGTTTCACTCCTGGGGATCCAAAACATCATTATTGCTGGCTGCTCTGCAACTTCACTAAACAGAAAAGGAGCAACTCAGACATTTAAGCAGGAAGCTTTGCCACACCCTTGTTACAGCCTACAGGAGCTACTCATGAGACTTATAGCTTCACAGTCTCCTAACAGCGCTGATTTTAAACTTCTGCCAGTAAGCCTACTTTGCTGTCTTCTGTGGGTAATGCTTATAAACAGGAAAAAACCTCTAACATAGTCCCACATCTTACTGCAGTCATTTCAGCTGCAAGGTGACAACTCATACTGCAAGAGAAAGTTACAACTAGGAGTTCCTTAACCAACACTGGTGTCAGGGAAAAAAAAAAATGACAAATGCCCAAAAAAACCCAAAAAACAGAGACCTTAAGCAAAGTGAAGAGGTAGAAAGGAGAGTTTAAAACACACCACAAGATGCACCCATGAACTCTTTCCAGTGTCAGCATCACTAACCAAAGCACAGAGAAACACACATTACCTGCAGTATGCACACTGGAATTGCCTACCAGTACTACCTGCAGTACTTCCAACCCACTGCCAGTGGAAAATGGATAATTTTCTCCTCTCCATTACCCAAACAGTGAAGTGTAAGGACAAAGTATTTACTTTGGCCAGTTGCACATACGCTAGCAGACAAGGATGGTCAATACACTCATCTTGAATTCAAGAGAAAGGTTTTTGTTCATGCTACCAATGTCAGCTGCAAGTCAAAAGATTGAGTGCATATTAGAATATACCAGAAGAAATAGACTTCATACTTGGCACTCTTGGCAGATACACGCTGGTCATGCAATTTCTGAACAGGTCTGGAAGCAGAAGATACAACTGGCTCCTGGGAAGAGTCTGGTCTCTCACTCAACTCGCTGCACTGGCTGTCTTGCTCCATGACCAGTTTGCTTATTGTGTACAAGCGCCTGGTCTTACGGACAATTTCAGGAGGGTCTGAGATGTCAGAATCTTGTTTCTCCGCTTCTTTCTGTTTCTTGGTTCTGTGGGATACAGAAGGAGACAGTTGCTTGGGGAAAGAAAAGTCTGTTTCATCCAGTTTGGTGAAGAGTGCACCAGAATCCTGGGAGTCGGACAGGATCTTGAAAGCTTCTCTCAGAACAGAAATCCCATACGTGGTTACAGTTCCAGAGGGCCCCCTACAAAACAAACAGAACTGAGCAGGTTGTAGAAATATCACCAAAGTGGCTCCAATTCACTGAAATCCGGCTTTTCCCCAAGGGTGTGACCCTCAATAACTGACCCCAAGGTGCAAACAAAATTTAGTGAAGAAGGCATTCCCAGCCCTTCAGTCCTCCCTCCTTTTAAACCTGGTGGTGCAGCAAGGAAGCAGGTCTTGAGAGAACATGCCCATGTGCTATTCTCAAATAAAGGTTGAGACATATGGACACCAAACGCTGCTCTGTTAGAGCAAACCTGCTGGCAGCCACTGCCCTCCCTCCCTGGTTTGCAGTATCTTCACCAAAAAAAAAAAAAAAAAATCCAAATCAACTGAACACTTTTACTGTGATCCACACAGAAGTCTTACACTGAGCACCTCCGGGGCTTTGCTTGGGCAGACCCGCTGGCACTGGGGAAGTTAAGAGCTACCTGGAGAGAGGAAACTACTGACTGGAAGAGAACTGCTGCCACACTTTATCCACAGTGCAGGACCAGATTCCTCTGCTCACCTTTTCGAGTACCTGGAAGACACTCCCGGAGGTTGTGGAGTTGCTGCTGGGTCAGCAGCTGGAAGTTCTGGAGCTGCTGCTGCTGCTAGTTCTTTAGATATTTCCATAGGCTCTGATGCATCTTCCAAGTTATTATCTGCTGCTGTTACATGATCAGGAGTTGCTTCTGGGTCAGTACCCTCTTCCATAGGCTCGGACGCTGTTGCAAAGTCACTAGTTCCTTCTCTAAGATCTGAAGCTGCTGTGGGGTCATGTGCCCTTTCTGCAGGGCTGGGAGATCCCTCCAGGTCTTTTGTCATTTCTGCAGGCTCTGGAGTTCCTGCTGGGCCCTTTGCCCCTCCTGACGGCTCCAGAGTATCATCCTTTGGCCCATTTGCAGACTCAGGAGTCACTGATGGGCTTCTTGTTTTTTTTGGATGTTCTGAGCTCAAAGTCTTTTTAATCATCTTGGATAGAGAAAAAGCACATAACCATTACAAGATGATTTCTTGTACTGCCACCCAATGTCATCTCCTCTCAAACGCATTTTTAGCTGCCACCTGCAGCTAAATCAGCACCAGATACAGAGTTCATGCCTATCAATTAAAACTTGTTACACAGACTGAAAAATGTATTCACCTCTACAAACCTTTCTGGAATAGACTGATCTTGTGGTATTTTGGATTTAATCCACCATTAATTGGGTGCCTAAACTCAAACTCATCAACTGCACCAGAAGGCATGTAAAAGCCAAATTCCTGTACTTCATTGCTTTTTGGCAAAGTAAGCACTGGTTCCCTCCACATCTGCACTCTGTGCTGTTTTGGGAAGCCAGGTAAGCAAGGCAGACACGTACTGTTTGCAGCAGGGGCTCCGAATCATCCATGTAAGTCTCCAGGAACTGAAATGTCCTCCGCTGGAAGTCCTTGTAAGAGAAGTTTCTGACCACTGGATGACTGCAGTCCTTGTCCTGGATGACAGTCAGCAACTCTTTCTTCTTTTTCTAGAGAAGTAAGAATGCTCTGAATAGATACAAAGATATAAACACAGGAGCTAGGATCCGGGTGAGGTCTGGCTCCTTCCTATTTGAGATTCTCCAGACACAACTACTTTACACTGACACAAGGCTGGGAAAAGGTCAGAGGAACAGGACCGTCACCTTGTTTCAGCATTCCTGACTTTTTGTTCCAGCACCCAAGACATTTCACTGCCTACAGAAAGAGGAATGGGGACTCCTGCTTTCAGAACCAACCCTTCTTACCAGTTCATGCTCTACACATGAGCTTGAGTTTTCCTGAGGTAAAGGATGAACACCAATACCTGGAAGACCCATGGAGATACGAAAGAGAACGCAAGTAACAGAAAGAGCTTCAGAGATGATCAATATGCTTGAGAAACGCAGAGCACTTGAGGGTTCATCACTCAAGGAGGACTCTTTAATTCCAGTTTTGGAACCTTTATCCTTTTCTCTTGTTTGGGTATCCCTAAGGGGTGTGCTTCACAACGAAACCTCTTACACCCTCAGGGGTCATACTGCCCACCCTGTAAGACATACCAGAAGCTCCTCCAGGTACCCCTGCTCCCCAACACCCCATAGGACATACCAGACAGTGCTCAAGCAGCTGCCTCTCATTCCAGCACAGACTCACCTGGCTTTTGGGCTCCTTCCCTATATGCCTCTCAACAATTTCTTCAGCTTTCTCAAACTCTCTGTTTCTGACGCAGACAATAACAGCCTACAGGAGAAAACAAAAACCATTTTCTCTGCTGACAATGAACTGACCATACTCTGTAGATCAGCTTTGGAAGAGCATACATGATCATTAAGCACAGCACAGGTAACAGCTTAGTACCAACTTACAAAGAAACTCTTCTACATTAACTGATGAAAAACCACATGCACTGAAGATACGCATTAGTAGACAAGTCAGCCCTAATGATGGTATTCTATATGTGAGGCAATTTTCACTGTCATTTACACAAGACCTTTGTAAGACAGAGTATTTATTCAAAAACATCTTACAGCTTCCTTCACCATTTCCTGAAGAGTTTCTATTGTCTCCTGAGTCACAGCAAATTCCGTATGAATAAGCTCCAGGACACCGATTGCTGATTCCAGAGGGGTGAGGTCTGACTCTTTATCAAAAGTGCAATCTACAAGAAACCAGAGCTGCTGGTTTGTGAGGAGTTCACAGACATCTTACAGAGACCTAGTCACTTGTTTGCTTGTTCTGATTGCAAATCCTACAGCTACTGAGGATGAAGGTGAGAAGGAATGGAAGGCTGCCTGCCAAGGGCCTAAACTGCAAGATCCACCCCCAGGCACAGGAAGCTACAGAAGCACCACGTGCCTATTAAAAACTGACCTAGGGGAGCGTTGCAGAAGCAACGAGGCTGAGCCAAAGCCACAAGCACAGAACTGTAGAATCATGGAATGGTTTGGGTTGGAAAGGACCTTAACAACATCCAGCTCCAATCCCCTGCCATATGGACACCTCACACTAGACCATGTCACCCAAGACACTGTCCAACCTGGCCTTGAACACTGCCAAGAATGGAGCATTCACCACTTCTCTGGGCTACCCACTCCAGAGCCTCGCCACCTTCACAGTAAAGAACTTCTTCCTTACATCTAACCTGGATATCTACACTAACGTTGGTGTGTGTCTGGCTAACAGGACAGATTAGGAGCTTGGGATCTAGGACACTGCTCCTGGCTATGGCAGCACGATGCAGACATGAAAAGCCATGCTCTTCAGACCTTTGCCTTCAGGGAAAAGCTACTACAGCTGAACAGCTTCAGCCCAGGCTTCTGCTCTGCACAGAAACACTGCTCCTCGTTGCTACTGGCACAGAGCACAGGGACAGTGGCTGCAGGCCCACACTGGGGCTTCTTTCCCGCGGGCATTACTGGGAGGTTTGGGGACGCACCGAGGTTCTCGCCTTCCTCGACCCGTGACAGGAACTGCATCAAGCGCAGCCTCCGGGCCATGACGAGATCCTTCTCCAGGGGCCGCACAAGCAGCGCTGCGAGACAAAGGGTAGGTTACATGGTGCTGGTACCACACGGTGCGGCCCCGCCTCCCCCTCACCCCGCAGCCGGTCCGGCGTCCCCCCTCAGCCCCGGCGCACCCTGCATGACGTCGCGGAGCTGTCGGAAGTCGCGGTTGCGCCCGGCGCGGTAGGCCGCCATGGCCTGGTGGAAGTAGAACTGCAAGACGTGGCCGTTCACCACGGCCTCCTCGGGGAGCCCGCCCCGCGCCCCCATCGCGTCCGGCCGCGGCGCCCGCCGCCGTTTCCCCACCATCGCGCCGGGGGGTGACGTGCAGCTCCTCCTGAACGAACGATGGCGCCGAATCATCCCCCTCCCGCCTCCCGCGGCGGCTCTAAACCTGACACAGCCTGCTGGTACCGGCATGCATCGCGGCCAGCCACCCGCGCGCCGCTCCCCGGACGGGCTGGCGCCCTCTGTCGGGTGGGCGGTGCACCCGCCAGGCACCCGGCTATCCCGGGCACCGGGGGACACCGCAGAGCTCGGCCCCGCTGTGCCGCAGCGCGGGGGTTGCTCCCCGCCCGCCTAGAGGGAGGCCCAGAGCAAGGGACGGGGCTGTCCTCCAGGTCGTGTCGTTCTCTGGGTACAAGCGGCGTTTCCCGGGGCCCTGGATGCCCTGTTCGGGGTGCGAGGTGTGGAGCAGCAGGTCAGTGCCCGCTGTGAGCGATGGGAGCCGGGGTAAGAGCTTCCCCGGGCACCTCACCCCGGGCACAGATGTCTCTTCAGCCTGTTCCACCACCCAGAACAGAGCCAGTGCCCTTGCCGCCAGCACAGACATGCTCAGAGCTGTCTGCCAAAGCACGAGCCATCCCCATGGAGCCATCCCATCCACCATTCCCAGGCGGCACTGGGAGCACGGACCCGATGTTAAGGCAGAAGCACAGCCTGTGCTTGTAGATGTGACCGAAAACTTCAGGTATTAGAGCAGCGTCATTATTTTATACTTTATTTGGGGTTTTATTTTACTTTATGCTCTTTATTCCACTCTTTTGAACAGCTGGATGTTTTCTACACTGCATACACCCATTGCCATGCCAGGATGTCTCCCACTCAGACACAGCATCTCTGTGGCCTGGGGAACATCACTGACACCTCCAGGGAACACCACCCAATGCCATTCGGGAGACCACATCACCTGAGATGGAAAAGCAGGTGAAAACTCCTCTCACATTAGGTTACCAGGGATACTCCCTTCTGTTGGTCCGGAGGAGGAGAAAATGAATGTGAGCAAAATCGCAGTCTCAAACGGAAAACAGTAAAAGCAGAAGGGAGTTTTATGGGCAAACAAATTGAGGTAAAAATAATCTCATCAGGAAAGGAGGGTGGTTGCTCACTTTGCTGGGCCATCACGGTGCCACACAGCCGTTAAACGTTAGGAAGGATGAGGCAACAGATACCACCGGCTGCTTCTTGGGCTGAGGGCGTGCTGGAGTGACACGCTTTGCTAAGACACTTTTCCCTATGAAACACCTGTGCTCCTGCACCTCAGACACACACTGCTCCAACCAGATGAGCCAGGGCTTTGACAGATCCCACCAGCTCAGTGCAGGTTTTAGGATTTTGAAGCTATTTTTGCTCAAAGATGGGGAAAGAGGAGTCCCTGCAGTCCTCTCCCAAGGGAAACAAGCTCTGTCAGGGCTTCCTTCCCACATGGTATGGGGCCTTCCCATGCCAATTATGTGCTCGCAGCACCCAGCACTGGAAAGTGAGCCTGAAACTGTGGTTTCCAGAGTACATACAAACCAGTTTTACTCTCTCAATCTTGTACAATGAATGAAAGGGAAGCAGGGAATGCGGAAGCAGGCGGTGGCCTTCCTGTCCTTTTCACCAAATCGTTGGCTGGTGTCATCACCAATCTGTTTCAGAAAAAGGTTTAGGGTTCACGTGCCGGGCAAAATGCTGGGCAGGAAGGCACAAATTTCAGTTGTGTTTGTGCTTTTTAGCTGTAACTCATTGATTTATGGATTTTGATGAAGTGATTACAGGTTAAAGAAAACATTCCAGGGAACAAGATCAGCACGTTGCTGCGGTCTCATGTCTTTCTGTATGAGTTACAGTGGAAAATAAAGGAGAATCACCGGGGGCACCTGGTCACTGCACTCTGTTCTCTTTGCTGTTGTGGAGCACAGGCTGCATAAACAGGAGATGACAGCAACTGCACACAGGGTTTTTTGCTCTGCAGATGGACACATGACAGATTTCCGACTTCTCTTTGGGCTTGATAATGGTAAGAGAGAGCAGTGACTGAATTGTGTTGCTCAGTAAATAAATAAATACAGAGCTTGTCTGTTACTGTCATCATTAATGGTATTGCTAATGTGCCTAGAAAGCCTGGACATGGACCAGGGCACCACATGTAATGTACAACTGGAGCTGTCTAACAGAGGCAGTGACAGCTGCCAAAAACCAGGCAGCAGTTAAACAGCAAGAAAGGGGAATGTTGAGGAGGATCATAAGGCCACTGTGCAAAATACATGGCAAACCCTCGAGGTGTGAGAGCTGCAGAGAAGCACAAAGGCACTTACTAAAGAGATTTATCGAGTACGTTATAGAAATAGATGCTGTGAACTAACTCAAGGCAGAGGTGAGTACTTCATATTGAAATCAAGACAGGTGGGGATAAGCTGGGATCTAGGAAAAGAGATGTAGCTTTTGATGCAACCAAGGACTGGGACCAACCAAAATGTGCCAAGAGATGGGCAGCCTCATGAAAACAAGAGAGGAATCATCTTTGCTGCAGCTCTTTGTGCTAGATGAGACTTGGCTGCCCTTGCTAAGGCCAGGCAGAAGGATGCTGGGTGCATGATGATGAAATCCCCTTTAGTTTACAGTCTGTGGCCTGGCTGGAGGAAGCTTCTCTCCCAGACATGTTACCCAGTAAGGGACTTGCAGTTGTATGCCACATCAGAGCAAGGAGCTAAAAGGCTTCCATTTCAGAGGAGGTACTTTGGTTACACAAAGAATCAAGGAAACATCCCTCATGACTGGGAAAAGGTACACCAAAAGAATCAAAAGGAGAAGAACAAGTTTAGGGTTTCATCTGTGCTGAGACTGACCTATTGATGAGGGGACTGCAAAAAAGTTTCAGGACAAGAGGCCAAGACTTTGACAATATACAAATACCTGGTTAAATAAATGCATGAACTTGCCCTGGTAGAGAAGATACCCAAATCTGTGTTTGCAGGCGAAGTGAGAAATAGCCAGAGAGGGAGCTGAAAGGTCTGTGCCCTCCAGCCTGCAACAGAGCTCCATAGGAGGATGATGATTTTAGAAACAGCCTGCTATTTTGCACAGCCAAAGCGTGTACGGACAGAGCACTTGTTCTGACACTCAGATTGGAAGAAGGCACTGCACAATTTCTTGGGCAATGGTGGGGAATGAGTGTATATTTAAAGGAGGACTTCAAGTGTGCACATGTTGCCTAGTCAAAAAAACCAAAAAAGTCTCCCAAAATTATAACAGATTTAAATACCAAGAGACAATACTGTAACTCTAAGGCTGTATCAGCAAATGTCATAAAGTTTAATGTAGAGGGTGGCCCCACAAAAGTGTTCAGTTCACCACAGCAATATAACAAAGGCAGTAAGTGGAGCCACACGCTGCACTACCTACCAGGCTTTGGAGGAGCAGAAATCCTGGTATGCATTACTAGCAAAGCACGAGTGATAACTGAAGAGATCTTGAGCTTGCTGGGAAGCACAGGGCAGTATATGTGCTTACAAAAAAGACAAACACTGCTACAGCAGTGAGAAACAAGAGTCTTAAGGGACAACATGAGGAAAAGTTGCCAGCACAGCAGGTCCTGAAGGATGTGAAGCAGTCAGTACCGTGGTACATCCAGGTTTGCAGTTTACCTTTTTAAGATAGAGCACACTGATAGCAAGAGACAGGTGCGAATCCTGCACATCAGACTGATGTGCAATGACTCCAATGCTTCCTCTCCCTGCACTTAGTTCTTTAGCTCTTAAGGTGGCTTTATTTCCTTGCTACTTTGATGGTACCTCGATCCCCATTTCTTGGTACAAAACCAGCAGAACAAGGACAGGATAAGCTGGTGTATGAAAACCAGCTGCCAATGCCAGGCCTCAGCCCAGAATTGCAGCCATTTGCAAAGGTTGTGCCTTACAGCAGTAACTGGATTAGAGACGATGGTTGGCAGACACCACTGGAGCAATTCCTTCCTCTCTCTAAAAGACCTCTTTCTTGTCAGAGAGCGGCCTTGAACGCTTGTTCGACCCACAACCTGGGACAATCAGGGAGCTAACCTGTCTTCTTACTGAAGTGGATGTGGACAGGCAGTGTGGCTTGTCAGGGTGACATCTCTGAGCTGATAAATTTCCCAAACTGTGCCATGAGATATGCCTCATTCCCATGGAGATCCCAGCTTGGTGACACAGGTACCTACCTCTCTGAGCTCCTTTTAAAGTCCCAGCTGCAGCAAACTGCGCAGCTGTGAGCCTGCTTGAATTCTCCTTGCAGATATCTTTAATCTTCAGTCAGTGTAGGCAATGATATTAGCACATCTTACAACACAGGGCATTTCTGCCTCCTCAGTAGTTACATTAAAATAAACAGCCTTACACCTGCAAGTGCAAGAAAATAAATTCTATAGCCACAAACGTCAGTTTATAAATGAAAACCATCAGACTTAAAAATTACTTGTGTTTCTGAGGTTCCAAACAGCCTCTTTGGCCCTAAATCTGTTCAATGGGGCTGGCAGGGAAGAACTTACCAAGTGCCTCACATTAGATCTGCACGTGAACATGTTCCTTTGGGAACTGGTGAGAACACAACACTTGCAAGTGTGCTGCATCTCTGTCTGTTTAAAGGTCTGAGATGGCCATCTCTTTTATAAAGAATACACCAAAAGGAGCAGTATAGAAGCTCCTTTCCGTTGGCAGTGGAATCAAAAGCCTACCAAAGGAGTGCTACACCTCGGCCAAAGGACCCTCACACTTATATAAGCCTTACCAGCACACATCCCGTACACTTCTCAATGGAAGCAACCACTACCTGTGGCTCCCTGTCCCCGCACTCACGTGGATGGCTGGCACCACTCATCCGCAGCGTTTACTACCGGAGGCAACCCCGAGGTGGTCTGTGGCAGACAGACCCCCTATGGCCCAGCTCGGGAGGGTGGCTGCACCCCCGGCCGCAGGCAGCTCAGGTAGTCCCTGAGAGGGACTATTACCAGGGGTGGGAAGAGCAGCCCGCTCTCCGGTGGCCCCAGGGGTCCGGAGGGAGCCGGGGCCGGGCCGGGCTGAGGTGGCCGGGGCCCAGCGGACCGCGCTGCCTGAGGCGACGCGAGGCCACGTCCAGCACCTTCCCGCTCAATCGCTCTGCCCGCTCCCTACTGGCCCAGGCCCGGCGCCGCGCCCTCCCATTGGCTGCAGCCAGCACCAGGAGTCGCGCCACCGCCGCCCGCTCCTCATTGGCCTGCGGACTGGGCCGGTAGCCGTAGGGGGCGGGCGGGGCGTGTGCTATCGCTACGGTGGCGGCCGTGAGCCAAACACGTCGTTTCGCGAAGCTGCCGGCAGCCACCATGGAGTCCGGGAAGCCCGCAGAGGCCGGAGATTGCGCGGAGGCCGGGTCCGTGTTCACGCTGGAGGAGGTGGGGAAGCGGAACTCCAGCCGCGAGGCCTGGTTCGTTATCCACGGGCGCGTCTACGATGTCACGCGCTTTCTGGAGGAGGTGAGGCCGGGCGGGGAGGGGGCATGGCGGTGGTGGGTCGGGACATGCGGGTGCTGAGGGAGGAGAGCGCCGGAGGGAGCGGGGAGACCCTGGGGTTGGTGTTTGGGGATGAGAAGAAAGGGGAGGGCTGGGGGGTGCAGGAGGGGTGACACGGGGGACAGAGACCCGGGGCGGGAGGGGCTCCGGTGTCCATGGGGCAGCGCTCCGGCCCCAGGCTGTGGGGGCCCAACACTGGCCGAAGGAGGGTCCCAGGAGCGCTGACGCCGCAGGGCTGCTCTCCGCCTGGGCGGGTCGTGTGCGCCAGGACAGTGCCTGCCCCTGCTCAAGGTACCTGCCATAAACGGGAGACGAACGGCGGGTCATGCTGGCAGAGGCCAGGCAGGCGGACGGGTTGTGCTTGGACTCCTTTGAGTCGCCTTCTGCTGCCCGTGGAACTGTTGGGGCACGCCTCACCTGCGAGGCGCAGCTCTCTGCGAGCTGTGTTACTTCACTTCTGGCCTTGTAGGGTAAACCGTATCGGGCTGGATCAGTAGTTTAAATATGACATCCCCAGGGACACCCCGTAACTTGAAGGAGAAAGTAATGGTGATTCAGTAGGTGAGCACCTGCTGCAGCATTGCCTTCCTGCAGGGACCGTGCATGGATGGCTTGGAACCAATGCAGTCTCTGCTGCCTGATCTCCAGTTCTCTTGGCTCTGTGGACAAACATTGCTTCTGGACTCGATGCTTTTGCCTTCTGTTTTTGAAAAAGCTGAGATTGTATTGTTAGCATTCGGAGATGAAAACAGAGTGGGAAGAAACGGCAAAAACTTTCCAAGGGGTTTATCCCAGCTTCAAGTACCACCAAACCCTTTTAGCATCTACAGGGTAATGTACAAAATTTAGTCTGAATTGGCTTTAAAAGCAGAGCAACCCATTGAGAATGCACATGTTGCTGCTTGTTGGTTTGCTTGTCTAAATTAAACTACTATTTTCCTCCAGGCATGTATGATTAAAGCACGTGTGCTAAGTAGTCATAACATATAATGGCAAAGCTACCTTGGTGAGGTGTAGAGGCTTACCAGAGGAGGAGGGAACGATAACCTGGCTGCTTTTTTGCAGTGGACTGACAGCTGAAGGTAGTGGCTTTCTGTGTAGGTTTTGGTATTTTATTATAAAGTTGGAGACAAGCTGTTTTGTTCTTTGGGTCCAGTATCATAATACTTCATTCAGGATCTGACCTGTACTTTGAGTCTTGCCCCAACATTTATTTTAAAAGACCCTCTAAGGTGTCTCAGTGGCCAGATTAGGGAGCTCTTTTTTACTACGGTGGCTTGAACTGGCCTTTGCCATAGCCAGTTCTGCACTGTTCATAGCTTTTATAACAAAACAAATCTTGCTTCCAAAGGACCATAAATGGATCCTGGCTGCTCTCTCATTTGCACACCGGTGTCTGCTGTTGGTACTCCAGCACTCTTTACAGAGGCCTCTGTGTCAGGTCCAGGAGCTGAAAGGCAGCTGCTGCTCTTGGATCTTCGATACTCAAGGCAGACTTGAGGCCCAGAGTATGGTGCAAAGAAAGGCCTGTGGGACAGTGAGATGGTGCTTGCTGGAAGCAGGGAGCTTTGGAGCTACAGAGCAGCAGTATTGTGAAGAATTACCAGCTGATGCTCAGCTGTTGGTTTTACTTGAGAACCCATAGGTCTCGCTGAGGTGAGGGACCAGTTTCATGTTTAATCACACACATCTACAAGAAGATACAAACTGTACTGTAGACAGCTTATTCTTGGGGTGGGAAAGAGAAGGTAATCATTTTGAGTGTGACTCTTAACTCAGGAAGTTCTGAAGTGGTGGAGCTGTGAGCAGAATTAAGGTACTCTGATTCCTGTTCAGGTTAGTTCACAAGACCAGAAGTTTTCCAGATGGTACATGAGGGTTTTTTAAGCAGCTGACTGCCTCCTCCTACATGCACACACAACCCACCCCTCCACCCCCCCGGGCCCATGTTTGGGCTCCCCAGCACTAGGCCAAACCTGTCATCTGGCATCTCTCACATTCCTGAGAATTTGGGTGGGTGCAGTGGAGTACAAAGCTGTGAGCCCAGCTACCTCTGCTGAGCAAGTCAAACTGGCAGAGTGGTGGGTGTGTTCTGAAGAAGGCTTGTTACTCCACTAGTTTTTTAAATCTTCCATGTTTGCCTGCAACTAGAAGTCTAGTACAAGAACCAGGGGACATCAAAGAAGCTGGAGCCAGGTCCAGAACAAACAAATGGTGTGTCTTCATGCAATAGGGAGCAGACCAGTGGAACTCCTTGCCGAAGGTTGTTGTGAATGCAAGAAGGTTAAGTAGATTATGGAGAAGACTAGGCAAAAATGTGGAAAAGCAATCTGCTGCTGGTTTCTGAATAGCAAAGCACTGTGGGTTTAGGAAGAGCCAAAACCAGCTGGAGGTTGGGACAGTACTTGCAGAAACCATCTGCCTTGTCTTACACTTGCCTCTGTGTTCCAGATATGGTTGCTACTTACTGCTTTTCAGACTTAAGGATTAGAAAAATGTTTCTGAGATACTAACCCTGGTGTGACTGATGATGTCTTTCGGAGCAGGGACACTGTGGTGGTCAGTCTTCATCTCAGTGTTCTCTGTTGCATCTGGGACATGCTCCCTGAGACACCTTCAGTATTATAAATAAGCCCAGAAAGACACTTTGCTTCCCCACTGGAAGCCAGGTTTAGCAGTGCCCTGAATTTTACCTTTAGATGATATTTCATATTGCCCTTTCCAAGCTCTTTATCCCATTTGTGTCTTTTTCCAACGTGAAAAAGATCTACTTGGACTAGGGAATGAAGAATAAGGCGACTGTTTTAACTGTGCCAGTGTGGCTGACACAACAGTGTGCTGTGTATGCCCCTTGCTGATGTAGTCAGTCTTTTAAGTGTAGATCAAGGCCTAATTTATTCACAAAAATGCGCTTTATATCTCTTACCCCACTGCAATCGGTTGAGTGACAGGGGAACAATGTGCAACTGATTGGAGCCAGGGATGTTCGTCTTGTTTAAAAGTTGAAGTTGTCTGATAAACTGTTCTGCTTTACAGCTTTGATTGCTGTAGCTGCAACTATCAGGCTTTCAGTGGGTAGTGTTTCCCCTTCATCCTGTGTAGTCACTGAAGCTGTGTCTAACTGTTGCCTTTTCTGGCCTTTGGTCATAGATTATTTGAACAGGATTGCTGAATATCCATCACAGCGTTACCTCAGAGAGCTTGTGTAATCCTGAAGAAGCCTCACTGCTAAGAGATTGTTCAATTCTGCTTCATGGTTCCTACAAACTAGGTACAGGAGGTCAGCCATTAGCTAGACAACTTACAACCCATGTGTTGTTTGAAGCATATATCACTTTAAACTTTCAATTTACTTTGTTATTTACTATGTAATAGAAGGAACAATTAAGACACCACAGAGCAAAATTCTGCTGAAGTCTGAGGTGAACAAAATGCAGGCAATGTGCAAAGAAGGCAACTGGTATTTCATACAAGTTTCTGAGAGGCTGCAGTCTCCTTTGCTTCAGAAAGCCCGTGGCAACAGTGTAATTTTCTCCCAGATCAAGGTGGCTGGACCACCAGAATACTACTCCTCATTGCAGTAGTCTAGAAAAGCAAGGGTAGGCTATGGCTAGAGTAGAAAGGGCTGGCTGCCCAGGTAGGTGTGAATGATGAGTCAAGAAGTGGAGGAAGGCAGGTCTACCTCCCTGACAGGCGCTCTTAGGTCTGGTCTGCTCACACATACACCCTCACAATCTGTAATAGACTTAATTTCAGAAGCATTCAGAAGCACAGAATTCTAGTGATAGAGGGACATGGTTTATCTCCATTTTTACGCAGTACTAAAAGAGTCTGGAGGTACGTGTTTCTTCAATGTATGCCTTTTTGTCTGTTGCCTGAGTCCACAAGACACAGCAGCGAGCACAGCAGCTTTGTGTCTTGGCATGTGCTGCTGCTTCTGATACCCGTGAGAAGTGTGGGTAGAAATCTATTTGAACTGGTTTCCTAGTGGCATGAACCTGGGTTGTAACAACTCTAACTCACATTGGTCAGTTGGTTTCGAATATAATGTTCTTCAAACTGTGTTTCAAATGAAGGAAATACTCTGCTACTGACAGCTTCTCATTAAAATAATATGGTTCTAACAGAGCATATCACTTAGATGGAAGTGAAGAGGAAGGACTTATCAGATGGTTGCTTTCACAACAGAGGCAGCAAGTTTGGATACCTTTCTTTGTCTTTCTGCATTTGAGTCTTGCGTACTCTGGTGCATCTGAAACCAGAACTCTGTAAGGCAGAAGGAGGAATGTCAGAGATCTGGTTTTGCTCATGCTGACTTACTCCAGCTTTGCAGAGATATTTTTTGAGGAACCTGTTCCGCATTTTAAAACAAGCTTTGAAGGATGTGTGGCTGATGAACGCTATTGGTGTCTAGGTGGCTGCTGGTCGTTGTTTTCTGTCTTGTATTGTACTGATACCTTATTACTGCACAGTGATACTCTTCCTTTCCTGGGTTATTTCTCTTAATACTGGGGGCTAGGAATGAAAGCTGCTGCATCCCTCCTCAACCTGATGATCTTATGTCTTACCTGTTCCAGCAATCTAATTAGTCGTAGCGCTTAGCTTTGCTTCTGAGTTCATTTGTAGTCTGCAGTGGGTCTGTAGCAGCAGTTGCCAGGCAGACATATGCAGATGGGCACTTGGGAGTTTGCAGAAAGGCGGCTGGCTCTTGGCTCTCTCTCGCCTTCTGCAGGGAGTTTGTGTTATGCTCTCACAGGCCTCTGCTGTGTGCCTGGGTTCTGGCTTGCTGCTGCTTTTTGCTTGCTCCATATCCCTTCTAAAAGCTACACAGATAAAGCATCTTCTGAGGTCTCATGAATAAATACAGCCTTGCTTGCTGAACACTGGAAATGCACTATATGAGTTGCTAATTAGGAAGTGAGTCATCAAGGGCAAACTTTGCCATCTTAAGGGTGTCAGTAACATTTAAGTGAGCTTGGTCTGAATATGGGTCTGCACGACTCCCTACTCTGCTGTTCTCTGGACCCAGTTTGGAGAACTCAGTTGAAGTGGCACACTGAAATGGTGCTTTTGAGAGCACCTCTTGTAGCTGTGAGTGCTGCAGAGCACAAGGAAGTCTTGGGTTTCCTCCCCCCAAGTCTCCTGACTGTGACAGGAGCAGGCTGGCGTCCCTTCTGTGCTGCCTGAGCCAAGGCCTCTTAAGCTGGTGATGGCTGTTGTTTTCTCATTCCCAAATCACAGCGTTCTTCCTGTAGAACTGTTTTCTTTGCTCAGTACTGTTGGTCATACCCTTCCAGAACTGGTGCTTCAAGACTATTAATGTTGCTGTCAATGTGCACCTTATTGTGTGTGCTGAAGGCTCCAGTGACAAGGAGGTTCCATTTCTCTTGCTGCTGTTGAGGAAGACTTCTGAGGACTGGCACTTGGGCCCACCTCTCTTGTTCTTATTTGCTTTCGTCTGTTTCTTTTCAGAAACAGATATTTTTCAGCCATTGTTTCCTCTGGAAGTACTTCCCCTTCCCTCCTTTCCCCTCTCCTGCAGTTGCAACATTTCCAGTTTTCATGTTTTCCTGCAGAAACTGTAGCTTTGACAAATTTTGTGGCAGCGTAAATTACTTCCTGTATAAATAGTCTGGGTTTACGTTAGCTCGGGTATGACAAGGTAAGAATTGTCTAGTTGCAGTTGTGGCTGTCTAGTCCTTTCAGAAATATGATATGCCAAAATGGTCTGAAGTCTTTCGGTTTGGGGATTACAGCAAAGGACAGATGTGCATGAATCATTAATTCTTTTTCTTTTGTCATTGTGGATTTAGCAAGTGCATAGAAAGGCTTCAGACCCAAAGAGGAGTAAACTTTACCTTTCTTCTTGTCTCTCCTGTGTGCAAAGACTCGATGCCACCAAAAGCCAATATCCACTGCATGTTCCCTATTACTGCAGGGGTTTTTTTAGGGTGGATGATTAGGAAAGCAGAAGTGTCATCTTAAAATTCAGTTCTGATATTTTTCCATCTGAAATGAGATTCCTGGTTAAACATCCCCAAGGAGTTCTTCTAGAACACTTAAAGTAGATGACAAGTTTTTATCCCCTACTTTCTGCAGGTGCTTTTATAAGCACCTCAGTTAGAATATTTAGTGCTTGTTGCCTGATGCTGTAGAAAACTGGGTTAGTCCCTGTGTGTGCACTCAGAAGCCAGACTTTATTGGTTTAACTGTATTAGCTGATTGTTTAACTAGTTGTTCACACTCACACTATAAAGACATAGCACTTTGCTGGCTTTGTGGTTAGCGTGCCTGTTCCTGGACTTACGGTATTGACAGTGCTACACAAGAGTCCAAACCATCAAGGAGAACAGAATTGCCCAGGGTTCTGTGTCAGTTCATACCACTTGGTCTGTCAGTTTTCTGTGACCATCTGCCACCACAGAAACGTCAGTGTCGTTGTGGAGCATCCTTGTGGATTTGGTACTTTTGTTGTTATAACTTCTGAATCTGAGATCAGTTTGTGATGTCAAACTGATCATTTTTCATGACACGTTTTTTCTCTTCCTGGTTGTTGAGTGGTTGTTTGTACACTGGATGAATGCAGTATTGTTGATGCTACACTAGAGCTGTAGCCACTTATGCCACTAGAAAACATGATGCACTTCTCTGTTCTTTTCCATTCATTTGACTGTCAGCCAAATACTTTTATTTTCTGAAGTATCTGAAGAAGCAGAATATCCTTTCCTGATGCCTGTGAAGGCAGTGTTGTCTTGTGCTTCACTAGCAGCTAAGATGCCTCAGGACAGTTCTTGCGAAAATCATGCAGGAGAGGCTCCTCTGCAAGCAGGGGAGCCTGATTTGTGCAGCAGAGCCCATGAAGAACTACATGAGGATATTCTTTCATCTGTGTTATTTTCTTGCCCAAATCCATTATGGAATCACAGAAGGGATAGCTTTGCTGTGGGGGACAAAGCTGTGCTCCCTGTGTACATTGGGGATTTGCTTCTTTGGAAGGATTTTTATTATGGAAGGTGTTTTTCAGGCTGTGCAGCACACATCGTTCTCTGTAAATTCCTGAAGGAGAGGTTAGACAGTTGAACCTTTGGAAGATTTTCTTGATGATGCTGGTTTGAGGCATCCATGATGAACAGAAGAAATGAAAGCAGACAGGCAAAGGTACTCTTGTACCTTTTTTGCATCTTTGCTCACCTGAACTCTTTTCTTCCAGCATCCAGGTGGAGAAGAGGTTTTGCTCGAACAAGCTGGTAGAGATGCCACGGAGAGCTTCGAAGATGTCGGGCATTCCTCAGATGCCAGGGAAATGCTCAAGCAGTACTACATCGGGGAGATCCACCCGGTAAGGACCAGCAGACTGTCACGGCCTCTTTCAAACACAGGATGGGACTGTGTGAAAGTGTGATTCTCCTTTGTGTAACCCACTGAATACATAGACTGAGATGTGTCTTGTGAAATAAGTAAGTAGTTAAGGGTTTTGGGCAGTCTCTATGTTGCCCAGGATTTCTGTTGAGGAAAACCAATCTCTGTTGAGGAAACAAAACTAAGTTAGTCTTCTCTTCCCACCATTTGAAACAGATTTCTCACTACAGTTAAATTAAGGGCACTTAAAGAATGTCATCCTTTAGTGGTGGTACCATAACTTCACCTTGCCTTGTAATTTAGAGTTCAAGAGGGTGAGAGATCACAGGGGCATGGCACAAACACCAGCTTCCTGCCTGCTGCAACAGCTGTGCCTTTGGGTGCTGAAGGAATCACTCCTTTGAAACCTGAGTCTAGGCAATTGCGCCTTTGATGAGGACTGTGTACAGAACAATTCCCTTGTCAAGACTGCAGGTTTCTCTTGAAGTCAGTGCTCATATTTTTTCTTCTTATTTTTTTCCCCTTGACAGCACGATCGTGAAAAAGAAGGTTCCAAGGTAAGCTATTAGTATTTTACTTTCCTGTTTTAATTTAATGCTGTGGAAATGACGCTCATAGAATGAAACAAAGAAGTTGTCACACACCTCTTTTATGTTGTTTTTTTTTTTTCTGTGGAGCTTGTGGCTTTCTGTTTAAACAAGCTAAAGTAATGAATAAATCTTCCAAGCAAATTATACGTTTGTTTTTGTGCTGAAACTCAGCAGTCATCTTGGTGTGAAATTGGAAGGGTTTTTTGTGCCCTCTCTCCCCTGACATCGGCAGTGTTATTTCCACACCTTGAGCCACAGACTGGTTTTTTGCATCACTCGCTATGTCCTGACCACTGAACTGTTGGTGGTGTTACATTCAAGCCAGCAGACAGGCACAGCCACTGTGGGCTTGGCTGTAAAACAAGAATTCTTTGTTAACTGCCCTAGCAATTATTGGCTTTGCTTAAAACTCAGGTACTCCTGGATTAGAACAGGGCACAATGTTGCAAAAATGCCTTTGAAATGGATGGGGAGGGGGAAATGGTAATAAATAGAATCCCATAGGAGAGGTAAACATGTGCCTTGCAGCTGGCTTCTCTTCATGCTTGGATTGAAGGCTTAGACCAAGTGCAGCTTTGCCTTCAACACCACTTTCATTAGCTGCTGTTCAAAGCAGGGCCATTTGCAGGGTAGCAGGACCCAAAAGGGAAACTGTTAACAGAGGGAGCGGTGGCTGAAGCCCTTGAGAGTGTTTGCTTGCTGTAGTCATAGAATAATTCAGGCTGTATGAAGTCTACACTTAGTTAAAACATGGGACTGCATAATTATGCATATATTCACCTTAAAATTTATTGTTTTGTTTAACTCTGTTTCATAAACAGGATCATAAATGTGTCTAGAAATAAGTAGTAATCTGAGTGGCTCTCTTGGATATAAATTAAATACTTTTTCTCTTCTGAAGAGAAAGTCCAGTGAGTTATGTACTCCTAAGGCATTTCTCCAGTGTACATCATCTGTTTTAAAAGCAGGCCCAAGCATAACTCAAAAACAGCAGCAAGAGGTAGAAGTCAGTAATGTGAAAATAAACAGGTGGGAGCAACAAACAAATAAAAACCTGTACATGTATATCCTTGTGATGCAGCTCAAGAAGTAGCTTCCCACAGGTGTCAATGTTTAGCAGCTACTGAATATATTACAGCAGAAGAGAAGCACTAAAGCTCTCAGGAAATTGATATAATTCTGTTCAGGATGGGCACAAAAGGTGGTTTTTGTTTGCTGCTCTCCAGTTTAAACAATAACTACCAATTGCCATGGAGGCTGTCGAGTTGATGAAAGCCCAAGTGAGAATTGCAGCTGACTGGAAGGAGGATTTAAATTTGCAAGAGTTCTATGAAAGGAGGAGTGCAGAAGTTTGGAAACAGGTAGTGTGTGAGGGAGAGCTGATGAGAACATTGTGGTTGTATGCTTCAGTGGTCAGGGAGCAGGATGGCAAATGGGAACGTGGACAGGGGTTTAGAGAGGGCGTCACACTGAAAGGATGGTCTGTATCAGAGTGCAGGTCACAGTCCATAGTGTTTAAAAGGAACAGGCTGCTTTGCAAGGTAATGAGCAAGACCTTTTATTGTGAGGATGCAAGTTCCAGTGTGAAGTTGGCGACTGGGTCGGAGGGATTGGTTTGGATTGATGGAAAGAATGTGGAGGTGAGGACAATGGCAAGCAGCCCCAGAAATGTCCATGCCTGTGATAGAGGGTGACTGGAAGAGGAAGGGAGGGTTATTTTTACTCTGTGTTTGTAATTACATGTTTAGTCTTGTAGTCTCATTAGCTCATGTTTAACTCCCTATTTCTTCCTTCAGAATCCAAGTGTGACATCCTCAGGCCAATCAAGGTATAGTATCCTCTTAAAAAAAACTGAGTAAGAAATCAAGGGGTTAGGACTCTCCCTCTGTAAATCTGCATTATTAACTCTAATGGGCAGGAAAAAAACCCTGGGGATATTAGTGCACTGTAACCCCTCTGCACTATAGGGGTTATTTCAGTAGGCACTGCAAGCCACAGGGTGACACAATGCAGTGATGTGCATGTTTTTGGAGGTTCTTTACCATGACCAGCCCTGTTTATTTGAAAATCCTTAGAGCCAGAACAGGGCCTTAGTCTTTTGTAGCTGATGCAGAATCTTTTAGCTAAGGAGGCTGCTGAAGGTGAGCCTGTGGCCTCTGGTTTATGCGTGAGGAAGATTTATTGTGGGGTGGATGTAGCAATTTCCATCCTTGAGTCAACTCAGCTGTTTGTATAGCACAAATTACAGTCTGACTTATTTAAGGAAAAACAAAACAAGACAAACCAACAACAAAAAAACCCAAATTGGTTTATGTGCCAGACTGGAAGCTTCAACAATTCAGCTGCTGTTTTCTAAGGCACCAAGCCCTTGCAGGCACAGGGGACTCTCACAAGGACTGGGCTGAGCACTGAGCATGGGGATGGCCAATGCTGCCCAGCCCTGAGAGCCACAGCCCCTTTGGCTGGTCTGTTAGCTGATGAGAGATGGGTTCATAGAGTTCCCTGGGAGAAAACAGACATGTAATAAGTGATGAACATTTTGAATTAATTATTAACTTGCTATTTTCTTCTATTTTATGTGTGTGTGTTTTGGTTTGTTGTGTGTTTGGTTTTTATTCTCTCTGTAGTTTCTGGTCAACATGGCTAATCCCCATCTTCGGAGCACTGGTCTTAGGTTTAATGTATCGCTATTACATGTTGGATGGGAGAACCTCTTGAACTGACCTTGGTGGGACCTCACAAAGCCTGAAGAGGAGGGTGTGAGAGAGAATGCACACATGCAACACATGGAGTTCTGCTCCTCTTAACCTTTCCTGCCTTGCTTTTAGCTTAGTCTGTCAAGTGATGTTGAGATCCATGGGACCAAGCTAATCCCAACCTGTACTAACTCTGGGAGCTGCTGTACTTTCCTCCTGTGGTGGCAGGGCGAGTGCAGCTTCCTGGTATTCTCTCATTTGTGTGTGATCTCCTTGCGTGTGCGTGCTTGTGCGCTCTCTCTCGTGCTCTTTCTTGGTTTCTGAAGTAAACCACAGACAACATTTTTATTTCAATGCCTTTTTGTTAAGCCAGACGACATGAGACAGCTGCCAGTGAGCCTGTGGACTGCCTCAGTCCTTCACATAGCATCATCAGACATAAACTGCAAGTTGTCCAGAAGAGATGGTCAGAGATCCAGTTTCACAGTAACTATCCCAGTGCATGCAGGCAACACTAACTGGAGCAGCAGGAAGTTGTTAGCTTTGCTAGCTCTTTCTGTACATGTCGTTTTTAACGGTTAAACAAATACAAGTATTTTAAAAATTATTCTGTTCATTTTGTAATGTTTGTACTTGTCCCCTTTAAAATGTATGTTCTGTGAAACTATTTACACCTTTGAAGCCTGGTTTGTTTGGGTGCTTTTGTGCTGTGTGTCGTAGTGCCAGGAATGGGAACTGACACATGGCTGCTCAAAATGCAGATTTTTCCCCTTTCTCCCTGAGGTCTTGATCCAACACATGTATTGGAAGCAAAACTCATTATTACTGTGAATGTGCACCAGACTGAGGGGGGGGAAGACAAACCTGGTCTTTTCTGCCTAAATGAAAAGGGGAAAAAATCCATTTGGGATTTGTGCATAATGCTGGTTTTGTCTTGGAATAGAGGAGGATATTTCTCTCTTCTGTTTTTGCGTGTGTGATGTGGTTGGCCTCTAACAGTGCAGAGACAATATAAAGTACGCGTTGTGCATTGAAGCAAAATCTTTCCAGCTACTCCAGCATGTTGGTCTGTGGCTCCGTGAACTGCTAAATAAAGGGAACTCGTGTCCTGGTGGCTGATACCCTTCAGTGGAGCTCTACAACACTGCTCTGACACAAAGGTTACAGCAAAGCTGATCAGCTCTTTGAATTGCTGCAAAAAGGGATAGAATCTACTGGGGTCCTGTTTGTGAAAACCTCCTGCAGGTTGTGGCTTCCTCTTCCTTGAAACTACTCTGTGCCCCTGAAGGTCATGTAGAAGAATTTATTGATGTGGGATTACACTCCACCTGTTCAAAGCAGAAGGCAAAGGAACTGCTTGGTCCCTGGCAATGGAAAGCTCTCCTGGCACTGACTTAGTCCCTCTGCTCCTCCCATGGGCATGGCAGTTGCTGCCAGCAGCAGGTTAGCTTCTGGTGCTCACTCTGAGCAGAGAAGCGACAGCAGTCCCTGTAGATGTCTCTCTTCCCATGGGACTTTTTCCATTGCCATCAGTTGTTTTATCTCTTACAGTGAATTATCTGGCCAGAGAAACCTGGAATTCGCTGCTGCAGTGGGTCTTGGATAACCCTCCAAGTCCTTCATTAGGCCTGGGCTGCTTCCATGGTTTAGTCTGAGTTTATTCTGCCCAAAGGAAAGCAGAAGAGTGTAAATCTGAGTGAAGGAAAATCCCATAGGAAGGACTTGGGATATTCTGTTTAGCTACATGATAAACGATAAAGGTGACAGGCCACAGAGTCATACGTTGACATAGGTCTAAAACTCAGCAAGGAGTCACTCATTATAAGTTTATGGAAAATAGATCTTATAATCTAAACTGATATTTTTATATTTGCAAGGTCCTACACCTGGGTCGGAGCAATCCCAGGCACAGCTACAGGTTGGGCAGAGAAGAGATTCAGAGCAGCCCTGCGGAGAAGGACTTGGGGGTGTTGGTCGATGAGAAAATGAACATGAGCCGGCTGCAGTGTGCGCTCGCAGCCCAGAAAGCAACCGTACCCTGGGCTGCATCAAGAGGAGCATGACCAGCAGGTCGAAGGAGGTGATCCTGCCCCTCTACTCTGCTCTCGTGAGACCTCACTTGGAGCATTGTGTGCAGTTCTGGTGTCCTCAACATGAGAAGGACATGGAACTGTTGGAACAAGTCCAGAGGAGGCCACGAGGATGATCAGGGGCTGGAGCACCTCCTGTATGGAGACAGGCTGAGAAAGTTGGGGCTGTTCAGCCTGGAGAAGAGAAGGCTGCGTGGAGACCTCAGAGCAGCCTTCCAGTATCTGAAGGGAGGCTATAAGGATGCTGGAGAGGGACTCTTCATCAGGGACTGTAGTGAGAGGACAAGGGGTAACGGGTTCAAACTGAAACAGGGGAAGTTTAGATTGGATCTAAGGAAGAAATTCTTTACTGTGAGGGTGGTGAGGCACTGGAATGGGTTGCCCAGGGAGGTTGTGAATGCTCCATCCTTGGCAGTGTTCAGGGCCAGGTTGGACAAAGCCTTGGGTGCCATGGTTTAGTGTGAGGTGTCCCTGTCCATGGCAGGGGGGTTGGAACTGGATGATCTCAAGGTCCTTTCCAACCCTAACTATTCTATGATTCTATATTCCAGACTACTGTTGGCAATACCGCCTGTCAATTTCTATCTCTTGCAGAGCTTCTCTGTTTGTTCTGGTGCTTCCTTTCAGCAGATTAACTGCCTGGGGGAGACCTTCAGTCTTGTTCCAGGGCTTCTCAGAGCTGTTGAGTCTTGCCCAATGCCTTGTGGAAACCCAAGCAGCCTTTGCCAAACAGCTGTCCCTTTTCTGCACACGCACTAGCTCCCTCAAGCATTTTGAGGAGCTTGAGATGCATTTACAGAACCCACATCCAAGTCTTCCCTCTTCTCCATCAGTTACAAGCTTAGAACAGCAACAGTATGCCCAGCACAGGCATATGTTTTACTGGTCCGTGGTCCTGCAGATCCTCCCTGCAGCTCTCTGCCCATGGGACTGGTTTGAAGGGCAGCATGTACATGATGGAGGAAGGCTGGTGTGAGCCTTGTGCTCTCCTGATGCTGAGCTCCCCTCCCCAGGACTCCCTCTGGCAAGGTCATGGGCCCAGCCTGCCTTCCCTCATCCCTTTCCCCTCTGGCTTGATGAATGATGGGTCCCATAGGTGTGGAACTGCTCAGAGACAAGGGAGGCATTAACAAAGCTTGTTTACCTGTTTTATTTAAGGATTAGAAAAGACAATTGCAAATCTTTGTCCTTACACTGAACTTCTCACTCAGCAATGGTTGGTTGCCAGATTCCCTGCACAATGCAGGCACTGTCTCAGCTTTCAGCCTGTGAAAAAACTCTCTGGCTAAAATTAAAGCTGTTTATGTGTGTTTTGCTTCCTTCAGGTGCTCTGGAAAAGGAGTTGAGTGAAGAACGATAAACACAAGCATGGAGGCAGCTTTCGCTGTTCATGTAACCATGTTGCTGGCAGAAGTGTACCGGTCTCCTTGCCTTTGCACAAACCTAAATTCCTTGACAAAGCAGAATGTAACTGTTGATTGAATCGATGGTTTGCAGACGATGGGTAGGAGGTCTGAGCATGTTCCTGGTTTTGCTGAAATTAGCTGATAAAAGGAATGAGTAGCAAGGGAATATGATGTGGAGCTTCCTGTTCTGCAAAGGTTGGAGTTGGGAGCTGTGGGCTGGGCCTGGCTGGGCACTGCTCTGTTCTGAGATGGGAGTCCCCACAAAATGCTGCTTTTTGTGTACAGAGTAATAAGGGTCACAGAGCTACAGTGAATAAACTCCTGCCATGGGTCATGCTCTGACAGTAGCAAAGCCTGTGTGGAGCCAGATGCTTGCCCTGCTGCCAGCAGCCCATGGAAGACTCGGTACCTCCTGATGCAGCCGAGTTGTGTTTGCCCATTGTATCTGCTGCTCTGGTAGGAAATGCTGGGGATGCTGTGGTGGCTTCATCCTGGGATTGAATGGGAAGACCCATTTCGTCAATGGTTTTTAAGTCTTTTTTTCTCTTTAAAGCCTTACAAGCTAGCCAAATATTCAGGAAACCAGTAAATCACACAAACTGGGTCCTTGTCCCTAAAACCTTGCTCAGCCATCAGCCATACAGGCTAGGATCCCCAGTCATCCCATTCCCCGTCTCCAGCATGAGGTGCAGAGGTGCTGGTGACTCATGGCAGCAGTAACCTGATGTCTCCCAGCTGCCCCCGTATCTCCATTATGAGGATGATGTTGACGCCAGTGTCACATGCCTCACAGTGTCTCTTCTCCAGGGACACCACCAAGAGAAATTACTATAAAACAAGTTTCCTGCCAACCTCAGCAGCTCTAATGAGTCAGGAAGCAGTAATCTGGGAATAGGGGAACTGTTGACAGAGCCTGATTATTTCATGACAGTCTTTCTAAAAGAGTTAGAAAATAAAACACCTACACAGGCTTCAAAATTGGAAATGGGGTTAGCAGTACTACGCATGTACCTGCTAATTTATCCCCACAATCCTGGTTTAGGCTCCTTCCCCTTCACACCTGCTGCTCTCCAACTGCTTCTGCAGGCAGAAGAACTTCATTGTAAAAAAGACAAAATACCTTAATTACATAGAACACATAACTTTAAATGGGAAGTCTCCTGTTCTGGTGTCTGGCAGTTAATTTGTTAGGACTTCAGTGTATTTTAGTTACATGTATTCCATATATCATTGCAAAAAGCACTGCTACATTTCACAGACACATGAGCAAGAACAGACTTGTTGAGGTGTCATCTTGGCCAGGTCCCCTGCCATGTACTGCTGCTCCTTAGTTCATTCATGCTTTGAGGATCAGCAGTTCCCAGACTCCAAAGGCAAAATGCCAGCTGGAGCCCATCTTCTTCTAAATCTCTGCTGCAGAGACTGGAAAACCCCATGATAGCTGCATACCATCCCCAGCTGCAACCCCTCCTGCTCCTAAACAGGGCACTGATTTCCTTCACTGTACTTTACTGTACTACTTCAACTTCCATAGTTTGGATCCTGCTCACTGTCTTTACCACAGGCACTGGTTTGAGTTTGCCCTTTCAGGACATTAAAGGTTTTGCCCATCAGCCAATCTGACATTTGAAAAGGATCTACAGAACTTGTATAAAGAATTCACCAGCAAACCTCCCCAGAGCTGGCACTGAAACTGTATGTTTATCCAAAGCAAGAGGCAGAAGATGTTCTAAAATCACAGAAGAAAAATACATAAGCAGCTCAGTGGTCATTCATCTATAACCTCCTTTAATATACAATAAACCTCCCCAGCTTCTAGTTTTACTTGTGATCAAGACCTATAGCCCAGCACCAACAATGTGTTTGGAGGACTCGGTCCCACACTGATTTTTGGGGTTTGGTACCAAAGAGCTATGCTTGCCACCCTCATGACCAGCTGGATTGAATCCTTCCTACACTGTCCCTTAATTTTCCTGGATAGGGAATACGAGCCAGGTTTCATTTGCTGTCAACACAGCACATCATTACAGCAAGGTATGAAGTGTCTGACCAGCGGCTGGTGAGAACACCCAGGAGAAAGATTTAGTTGAACACTGTAGTTTCTTTTGTAACTTAAACCTCACTCTGATCTTGGGACAGTCAAGGGAGGTTGGAGGCTAAGGTCCTAACTGAGAGTCATTAGCAAAGGTAACCCTCTCTCTTCCCTTGCTTTATCAGGTTCAGCCTTTTCACGTGAACATTTTCTCTGCATTGGGAAGCATAAGCAGCTTTTCTTTCCCTGGGTAATTAGAACCAGACCTCTACTGAAGGGTATCAGACATCAGTGACTGTTTGGTGCTGAGCTTCTACAAGCAGCCCAGAAGCTCCCCTGTGATTCAGCAAAAGGCCATGTCTGCAAGAAGTAAAAACATAAGTAAAACCAATCCTGTAAGTCCTCGCTGCTGCTATCTACCAGCAGTCAGAGACAAGGCTCAATTAATGTGCTGCTTCATGGCATCCCCCAAACAGCACAACCGGTGCCCTCCCTCTGTGACACAGGATCCTCCGCCATGGGCTTTAGCTGCTGCCTCCTGTGTTGGTGAGATCCTTCACTGGTGTACCCAGGCTAACTGGAATTTTGGTTTTCATGTATTTCCATCATATGCCATTCAGGATACGCATTTGTCTTAAGGTTTGTCTAAGGCGTGGGAGTGGGTCACTCCATGGGCTGGATGGGTGGCTCAGCAGCTTTGCTTAATTAAACATTTTTTATTGCCTTCAGTAAATCTGTATCCTGGCTCAGTGTGTCAACGCTGGGTATGTGCAATGTCCTGAACACACTCCTGGGCTCTGGCTGGTGAGGTCTTTCCGTTCACCCTATTGTGCCTCCTCTTTTTACCTCTCTGCCCCTTTCAATGTATCTTGTAACTCAAGCTGGATTTCAAAACTGTTAGATAAGAAGATGTAGTCCTACCTTCCCTGACAGCACCTCTGCTGTGTGCTCCACATGGATTTTTCACGTGCTGGGGTCCATAGGAGGAGTTTATGGCTTCAACTGGATTCCAGTAAACCTTGTACTTGTGTTTTGCTGACCTGTCTTGCTGCAGTTATTTCCCTGAGTCCCATTGCTAGGTACTGCTCCATGCTGCATCCTGGACTAATTTTATTTAGTCATTAGAATTCTAATTACACAGGACTGCGCTCTCCTCCCAAAGAGCAGATTATTTGCTTCTTCAAATTTAGCCTTTGCCCATTGCCTCCCCTTCTCCGGTGCATCTCCTCCCATTTCAGGTGTGCGGTCAGTCCTGGGGACACTTGGGAGGGAGTTCTGCCTACCAGTGGCATTCCCAGCACTCAGTGTCCTGATCAGGCATGGAAGCCTAGGATAACGCCTGGGTGGCTGCAGGACACCGTGCTCCGGGCACAAATGCAGTTTGCATTGGCTGGACAGAGGTGCTTAGCTTGTGCCTTGACCATGAAGAGAATGTTCTTGTGCCACCTGCAACTGTCCTGGCAATTAAACCAGTCACCAGCTGTGGGGTGACCTGTCCCTGCTGCAGTGGAAGTCCTACAGTCGTGTAGCTGCTGCTGTGCCAGTGCATCTGGGATTTTGGCACTGTCCAGTCTCGCTGGCCAGAAATGAATTCTTCTGCTTCACAAAGGCAGGGGAGCTACCTGCTCCATCCCAGACTGCTCTGTTTCTCATCATTCCTCTATCAGAACTAACATGTGTTTTCTTGTCTGCCACAAACCATTTGTTAGTAGCACCTTCTCAGAAAGCTTTTTTTTCCATCATTACTTAAACAGGAGGTGATCATAGCAGTCTGACATTTTGTATCCTGGATGCTTCCTGAATGGTTTGATTTTGCACTGCCAGAGTAGGACTAGCTCACTCTCTTCTCAAGGCACTATTCCCTTGCTGGGTAGGGCAACCTTGCCTGGCACAGAGGAGTTCACCAGCCCTTCCAGAGCTGGCAGGTACATGATTTCAAAGGAGGGATCTTTCCCTTCAGCTCTTCTGAATATGACCACTCCACAACCTTTTTTTTGCCTCTCTCTGAAGTTCCCATCATAAAAAATAATTGACAATTGTTCAGTAAATTTATCAGCAAGTTCTTTTAATTTCACGATCATATAATCTGAGCCTGCCAGTCTGAGCAGTGCCATGTGTATTCAGCCATCCTCTTTCCTCCTGCACACTCTGATAGCTCTACAAGGCCCCGGTGCTCTTCAGCCTTTAGATCTGGGCTTTGAAATTATTTCTTGGATTTATAGTTGGTGTTTTACCTGATTTCAGTCACTCAGTATTGCTCCATTTGGGAAACTGCTTTGCAAGTTTTCGTATTCTTAGGCAGCCTAACAGCTGAGGTGGGCTGTGGTCCTGCAGTCACACTGAGCTGAGTTGAACTGAGCTGAGTTGAACTGAGCTGAGTTGAACTGGGCTGTGCTGCTCTGAACAAGTCTCACCTCTCCGCTGCACAACTTGCCCTGTGCTGGCACTAGCGCTGAGGAGGATGGACGCCAGCTGCAAAAATGACCCCACTGCAAATAACCTCAGTAACCCCACCCCCCCATTAGCTTTATACAGCTTCAGCTTTTGGACATGACACATACCACCTCTTCACCCTCATGGACAGCTCGTATCACATACAGCTTCTTATCAGCTACGAGACCATGAAACTGTGCATGAAATGCCTTCAGCTGGGATTCCATATCTGCCTCACATTGCTTCCCTTTGCTCCATTAACAAAAGGACATTTTTTCTCTGGTAACATTTCCAGAATCAGCCCCCCAAAACCCTGCTATCTGTATGCTCCTCATCTTTCAGTGAGGGAATTTTTTGCCAAAGTTAAGAACTGCCATGCAGAACCTGGCAGTGGGACATCAACCTCTGAGGGTCAGCAATCCCTCTGTGCCATTGCCATAGATTCAGAAATCAGCCAGCCACAGGGAAATGTTGCCTGTAAGCTCATACCGGAGTGATTACAGGAAAACCCCTAGATTTTAATTTGGGAGGAGACTTGTGCCTGGCTTGAAGCAAATGAACAATGTCCTCACATGATGCTGTCTGCCCACTCCACTGGAGTTGGGGAGACCTTAAAGCAGCTCCAGTGCCTGAAGGGGCTGCAATAAACCTGTAGAGGGGCTTTGGACAAGGGCCTGTAGGGACAGGCCAAGGGGAATGGCTTTAACCTGCCAGAGGGGAGACTGAGATGAGCTCTTAGGCAGAAGCTCTCCCCTGTGAGGGTGCTGAGGCGCTGGCACAGGGTGCCCAGAGAAGCTGTGGCTGCCCCATCCCTGGCAGTGTTCAAGGCCAGGTTGGACACAGGGGCTTGGAGCAAGCTGCTCCAGTGGAAGGGGTCCCTGCCTGTGCTGGGAATTGGAACTGGGTAAGCTTTAAAGTCCCTCCTACCCAAACCAGTCTGGGATTCTGTGTTTCTACGACTCCCATTCTGCCTGCTTGGAAACATACGCTCCTTAACCTGGGACAACTCACAGCTCTCGCTCTCATCCTCATCATCAGCATCGCCCCCCCTCAGCACCGCGCGCTCCCTCAAGAGCCGGGCCCGTCCCCGCCCCCGCTCCATTCTAGACGCTTCCACGCCACCCGCCGCCACCGCGGCGGCTCTTCCGCCAGGCAGCTCCCCCACCCTCCGCTACCCCGTCCCGCATGCGCACTGCGACGCTGCCGTTGCAGGGGGGGTGCGCGGCAATGGGCTCCCCTGCGCAGGCGCGTAGGGCCTGCCTGGTGGGCTGTTCTGTCTCTTCACCACCGCCCTCCGGGACGCATGCGCGGGAGGGCACCGCTGGTGTTCCGTGTGCGCGCCCCCACCCCCGGCGGCCGCGCAGGCGCAGAGTGGCACCTGAGGAGGCAGTCGGGCTCGTTCCGTTGGGAGCAGCCGGTTACTGTCAGCGGTGGCGGGTGGCGGTGCCCAGTCCCGACAGCGAGCGGAGCCCCCGGCCTGGCCCGACCCGGCCCCATTCACGGCCCCGACGTGAGGAGAGCCGCGCTCTCGCCTGCCGGTGTCTCCCCTCCCTTCCCCGGGGCGGCGGAGGCAGCAGCGCCCCCCTCCCGGCCCGGCCCCCTCCTCCCGCCGCCCCCCTCGCCCCTGCCGGGCCGCGGAGCTGCGATGCCCTCGGACTTCATCTCTCTGCTCAGCGCCGACCTCGACCTCGAGTCCCCCAAGTCCCTCTACTCCAAGGGTGAGTGTGGCACCGAGCCGGGAGGTGGGGCTGCGGAGGGGGAGCACCGTGCCCGCGCCGTTAACCGTCGTTAATGGCTGGCCCTGCCTCCGGGCCCGCGCGTCGGCGGCCCCCCCCCCCCCGCCCTTCTGGCGCCGTCGGGGAGCTTCGCCCGCCCCGACCTCTCCCCCCCCATCCCCCGCCGGCGTGCGGGCCGCGACGGGATGCTCGGCCGAGGGGCCCTGGCGCCCCCGCCGGGGCCGAGTCCGTCTCCCCCGGCCGCATTCCTGGCCCGGCCGCGGCGGCCTCAAGAATGTGTCCCGACAGGTTCCTGCGCTCGGGGCCCGGTGGCGGCCCCCGCGGGAGCGGCACCGCGGCGGGGGGCTCCCCCACCCCACTTCCTCTCTCCCTGCTCCCTGCCTCGCTGCCGGTGCCGGTCGGGAGCGCGGCCGCAGCCCCGCTGCCGCCCGCTTGACCTCCTCGTTTGGCGGCGCATCCGCAGGGATGCGGCTGGAGCCCGATGCTGCCCCGGTGGGGGTTGGGGGGGGGCAGCGGCTTCGGCCTGTAGCTGCGAGCTCAAAGTAACGGGGCGCGGGCGGCTACAGGCTCCCCGAATTTCTCGGGAGGGGGCTTCGGCCTCGGAGCGACCCTGAACGCTATGATTTGGGTTAGAAACTTGCCAGGGGGCCCCGAAAGTAGAGGGCTGGATTCCTTCCCGGTGATAGGTACCGGTACCAGGGGGCTTGGAGCATCCCTGGCTGTTAACTCTTGGAGCAAGTGTAAAACGGCATCGCTGGGGCTTGAGAAGTGGAGCCTAAGGGAGAACGTGGGGAATGTTAAACGAAGAGAACGCCTGTTTTCATAGAATTCGTGTTTTGAGAGGCGCACACTAACCGAGGGTGTGTATGTTCAGAGAAGTGCTACGTGCCACGCAAGTTTTTACCTCGCCATTGCTTATTTGAGACTTAAGTCACTAGAAGTAGTTTGTTGAGCACATCTGCCCGCAGCACAGCTGGTGGGGAGCAGATCTGCAGGGTATGACAGAAGAAATTGACAGTCTTCTATAAGCCGGAAGGTACCTAATCAGAGTTCTGTATTCTTATGGGAAAGATTAAACTTATAAAGAATTTCTGGAGCCAACTGCAGTGTGCTCATAACTCAGAGCTGTGTGTTGTTAGTGGTGAAGCTATAAGAAATAAAAGGACTTTAACCAAATCAGAGCACACCTTTAAAGCTCTCAAAGTGCTCTAGGTCATTGTCTTGCTGTTTAGAGATCTTAAAGTTAGCGCCAATTTGTAATAGTCTAGAAATTTTGTTTAAGATGTTCCTGCAGGGGCTTAAGTCTCTCCTGTTCCCTAACACATACATATTCCAGTTGGTTTCAGTCCTACTGAGGGTGGCAGAAGGGAAAAGAGTATTTTGAAGCAGGGAAGCTTGATTAAAATCATCAAGGTGATAAATCCCCATCAAAGTGACCATTTATTGTATTGGGTATTTGAGAAGTGTGCAGTGTGAATTTGTGAAACATTTGAAATAAAAATGTTCCATGTAAGTTACTAAACTTCTTTAAGGACTTGTGCTTAACTGATCAGATTTGAAACAGTTTGATCTTACTATGATTTCCCAGCGTTTTTTATATTTAATGGAATGGCTGAGATCTTTTTCCTGCCTGAAACAAACACTCAGACTGATTAATCAAGAGTATATTTTTAATTCTGGTGGTGTTGATGCAAGTTCAGAGCTAGAAAAGATCTAGAGAAGGATGTTTGGTCCATCTCTATGGTTTTCTTGAGGGATGTTTAGGAGAGGCCATAATGAGCTGTTATATTCAGCAAGATGGCACATGATAGAGGTGTCTGGAGCAGTGAGTGGTTATAAAGAGATTAAAGCAAGGTTGGCTTGTCATGTTTTGTCATAATAAAAGATCAAGGAGATGTTAAGTTGAAATGCAGTTTAATTAAAATTTAGAGCCAATGACTACGCTTTTCCAGAGCGAGTAACAAAGCGATCGTCTCTTTATTGTGATGTATATTAGTATGATTTCTAGCTGGATTTAGGAAAGGTGGTTAGAGTTATCTGGTTAATCAGAACACACTTCAGTGTGCTTTTGTTTTTTTCCCCTCTATATGTATGGATAAACTTACCCTGTGGACAAATGTTCTGGATCAGAGTATGAATACAGCTGACGCGATAAAGGGAAAGGTCTGAACACAGTGAAAAAGCCACAAATATGCATTTGTGATGAGGGTGTGTTAGGAGCATGTAGCTTCTCATAACTGCTCTCCTTTTAGAAAGGCAGCTACCCTGCAGTTTGGAATCCATCTTGCAGATTGAATTGGGGCCAGTAGCTTCTCCTCTGAATTGCATTCCTGTGTGTGCGCAGGGATGGTTGCAGTTTAGTGATACCCGTCTTGTATGTTTGTCAGTGGTGTTCTGGAAATGCAGAGATCATGAAAGCAAGAGATTGGGGTGGTCCTGGGAGTAACAGGGGTTTGTAACATGCAAACTTCAGTTAAAGTGGAAGAGTTTTAGTGTGTTGATTAAAACACACTTGTCTGTTCTTTAAAGTGAGGTTCTATTTGAAACCCCAATGAATCAACATGCAGCTTCTGCTAGTGCAGTTATTAATGGTACAGTTTGTCCCATTCTCTGGAGAGATTTGGTTATGCCGTCAGTCATGGTGTTAAAGTTCTGGCTTGTGTGACCATCTCAGTTAAGATTTTTGTTTTCATATTCCTCTAAGTTAAGCAAAACTAAAAGCACACAAACCTAAGGTGACATGGCAATACAAGCAAAAGGAGAGTCATTAGTTTAGAATTTGAGTTCTTTCTTTTCATTTCTGCATGGCTTAGGAAAAGGACTATTTTTCTTTGAATGTCTAAATACTTCCAGTTTTCACTCTTGTAGTGTGGTTTCATGAGCGGTTCCAGCCAGTATGAATTCCCATTTGCTGAGTTCAAGCAGTCTTGTCCCTTGCCTGTTCCTTACTGCTCTGTGCCTGCCAACTCCTGTGGCAATGTGGAGAGCTGGGTTGGGGAACTGATCATATTAAAATGAAATCTACTCTTCCCCTATTCCTTCTCAACAACAACAAAAAGGTAAAAGGGAAGAGAAATGATGATTTTTAACTAGGTGAGTATCTTTGTCATGTTAGCTGTGGGTCTTTGTGAATGGCTTGTGCTGACTCAAGGAAAGGACATGTGGAAACTAGCAATGGGGAAGGGTGGGACAGCTTCTTTCAGCAGCAGTGCCAGCTTATATTGGCTTAAAATGATAGTGAAACCATACTTAAAGTTGCAGGCTTTTGGAATATGACTGGTTATAGCTGCTAGAAATAAAAGAAATATGAAGTCTTGATTCCAAGGCCTGTTGCTGAAGCTTGTCCCCACAGCTCTTGAAAAACTGAGTTGTGCTAAGGAATAAAACCTGTCTTGTGATGTTTAATCAGTTGGTTTTTTTTTTTTTTTTAATATATCCTTTGTAACCATTGCAGAAGTATGATATCTCCTAACAAGAAAATAGCCGTATACAAAAATGCATGCATTGAATGCTGAAAATCTTTAAAATGTAATGGGTTTAATTCCCATCTTTACATAACATACTGTCCTGTTTGAAATAAAACAACCCAAATGTGCATACAAATTAGTAATGTAGTAAAAAAATCACTGGAGCATAAAACCTAAAACCTTGAGGCTAGTTTTCTGTGGTTGAATATCATATGCACCATTCAGATATAGCACAGTTAGCTATTCATTGTCAACAGGCAGAGCTGAGAAACTGTGGTTAAAGCAGTTCATCAGGTGTCAGGTACTAAAGCCAAATTGATTAAATATGTGATTAATTAAGCAAATACATTCATTTTGAACAAATAAAGTATGTGTTTGTGAATAAAGTTGCATTTTTGGACTGCAGCAAGTGCATCCAGAACTTTTTATTCATCGTCTCCCCCCTCTGATTTCTTCTTACACAGCCGAGTAACTGTAAAACTGTGGGACTTTCTGGAACTTGGAAGCATCAAGAAAAATGTTTGTAGTCTCCTAAATAACTCTTTTGTCCTAAAAATGTCATATAGTTAAAACTCAGTTTTCTTCCATGATTAAATGTTACATGACAGTAATCTACTTGTATTTACTGAGAATTGTTGGTACAACACGTGGGTTTGGGTGAATTTTTTTTTTTTCCTACCAGAACTTTTTTCTTTCCATGATCCAGAGGATAACTGTGGTAATTGAATTATCAAAGAGGAATGGAGCAGATGCTTTATAAAAACAGGAAAAGCCTGCTTTTAGTTTTGAACTTTAGCTAATACTAGCAGTTTTTAGGAATAGAAATAATACTTAGATTCTTTTTGTAATAATACTTAGCTGCTTTCTAGCTTGCAGAAGGTGCCATGCTGGATAAGCAGTGCTGAGGGATGGACTGCATGCACCCGCCTGTTGCAGATCTGCCAGCTGACCCCAGCACCTTCTGACTTAAGTCAAGGAACTGGTTAAATTCTGTGTCAGCCGTGTAAATGTCTGTTTCTACTTTGAATCTTACTGTTTTATTAGCTTTGAAAACAAAAGTATGGAAAATGTTGCTTTGAGATGAGTATGTGTGGTGCTGGGGTAAGGAGAAGGATTTTGAATTCACAGTTTTCCACACTGTAATTTGAATATTCTGATGACAGAGCTGTTTTAACAGACCCCTTTCCCTCCCATCTGTTCTCACCCGTGTACTGTTCTCTGCATTGAGCCAAAACAATTGCTTTTTGTGGTGGCAAGATGAATAGGATTGGGAAACCAATCTAGAATGAGTATCCTGTACTTCTGATAAGATCAGGGAGACCAGAGTTAAAAAGTCCTAAGCGTGCAGTGGCACAAGTGGTGGTGTGAGGGCAAGAAAAGGAGGCATTGAGGACTGGGATTAAATGGTGGAGGAGGTAGCAGATAAGGTAGAACTGAAAAACTGGCTTTGCAATGGAAAGAAATGCTTCTCATTTTGTGCCTTCTGTTGCATTTGCTGTGCCTGTGCTCTTGTGCTTGCACTAGGAAAGCCAAGCTTTCTGCCTGGGCTGTTTTTTTGGGGCTAGATGGGGGAATCCATGTATGAAGCTTGGGAAACTGGGCAGGATATAGCAGCACCTCTCCTGCTACAGGTGTAAAGGGAACAGTATGAGACTGTTCCTGCTGTAGGCTCTCCAGTGCTTGCCTGGAGTGTATATGTAGTGTAAATGTGTGGTGTGGATCAAGGAGTACAGGGATTAAGAGAAATTAAATAAACTTTTTCTTTAGTTCTAAGACTAGTTGGGTTTTTTCATTGTAAATTTTACTCATTTTGAATACTTAACATCTATGGAAGTAAAGATGTTTTATTTTCCTTCTGGAGAATCTTCATATATTGCCCAACAGTCTTGTTCCATGTAAGTTTAGATGTTCAAAGAAACCGTGATTGGAGAAAATATATTTCAATCCCATGGCAAGATTTGAATATTGCAGTGGGAAGCTGGAATTTGACTTGGTTTAGCGAGACCTCAGCATCAGCACGGCCACTGTCAGAGTAGTGTGTTTGTAGTGATGGTTTCACAATGAAATGGGCTCTGATGCTTTGTCAGCAGGGCTGCTCCTTTTGAAGCCTGTGGGCCATGAATGTGTGGTTCCCTGCAACCAGAGGTGTTTGGTCCAGACTTCTTCCGCTTGCAGAGTTAAATGAGTACGTTTTATTATATTGTCTTTTATTTCAGCAATCTTGGAGAGTTCTCAGGGACCCAGAGGTTAGAAAACTGGCTTAAGTTACTGTGCAGATATTTCTGATCATGGATGTGCTTTAGAGGAAGACCCGATTTTGCAATAGTTCCCATCCATTTTAGTCTGTTTTCAGCTCATCACATTCTTTGATGCCAGGTTATGCCACTCAGCATCCCTTATATTATATCACTCAGCATCATCACACCTTGCATTTTATTTTGTTCTGGAAAGTTCTTTTTGCACTTTTGACGCTTACCAGAGATCTGAGAATCTTTAGAATGTAAAAATACGGAAGTCAAGAGTGCTTGTGCTTCAGTTAATTCAGGATTGTGCTTCATCATATTTGAAATCTGCTGTAGCTGCTCATAAGGGGAATCCATAGGGAACTGCTGTTCAGTAGTCAAGAGGTATAATTTTTTTATCTCATGTTTCCCAGATTGTAGGTTAAGATTTTTCCATTTTTATAAGCATCTGATTTTTATTTATAGGTTTTCAGCAGCATAGTTACCTTTTTGGGGTCTGTTGACTAAAAATTGTTGTTAGTTTGAAGCTTGGATTTTTTTTTTTTTCCCAAATTTTTCACTGGTATGCATACTATGTAGTTTTATGTGGAAATATATTTCTTTTGAGTTGGAGAAAACAAGAGAAGTAATGCTTTCTTTTATGCAAAAAAGGCAATGGCCTGAACTCATTTTGAAGTGTAGATAATGCTGGTAAACTCTAGAGGGAATTGATGAGTGTCCAAAGTGCAGGTGAAGTAAGGCATGTGATCATGTCTCTGCAGTTTATCATGTTTGTTATCTTCTCTGGGTTTATGTAAAGAGCGAACTGATGAGGTTGAATATTCGGACAAGTTTTGGCTTTCTCATCTGCAAGTACAGCAATTATTTTAGGAACTGACTGAAATGAACTCGGATCTAACTTTGAGCTCTCGTGTATGAGCAGATTCTGATGGGTACATAAGAAAATCATAAGTATCTGCAATTTCTGAAAGCGTGCAGTGCTTTAGCAGTGTTTTGATGGGAATGCTCAGAATCAGTTACATTATGTTATTAACTTGTGTAGTTCTGAGTGATTTGTATAGTGAATATCATCAACTGAACGAAGAGGAATGTTTTCACTGTTTATATAAATAAACTCTGAAGAATTGTTCTCCAGTTCCCTCAGTTACTTGTCCCTCCAGTAGTTGGAAAGGTAACCTTACAAAGTTTATAAAACTAATGCAGTATGCCAAAATAATGCAAAGTTTTGATGGTGAAAGCAGATTTGAGTTGCTGTGAAGTTCAGGTTGTTTGGCAAACAAAGGGAAGCTGGACAGCAGTTCCTGTTAATGTCCAGACAAGGTGAAGCATATAGGAAAGATAAAGACAGTAATAAATGTTTTCAAGTATTGGAGTTCCATTCCTGTTCAGAAACTTTGACATTACAAGCCAGTTGTTTCAGTCTCTCATTGTCTAGAGGCCTGTGGTTTTTTTGTATGTATTCACTCAGCAGAAGAATCTAAGTTTTGATAGCTGCGGAGTTCAGTAGCTTCTATTAACTGTGACAGTTTGTGTTGTCTTCTGCTGAGGGAACATGACCTTCTAATGGGACTGTTAACTGGTAGTGGTCATGCAAACTGCTTTGTGAAGTGGGGGAGGACGGTGTGAGTTGTAAGTTCCAATCTGCTTCTGCTAAAACTACATTCTGCTTCCCTGTGTGCTTCTCCTGGGAGAGTGTTGATGGCAGCAGCGGCTCCTACTGAGCTGCAGGCGGTAGCGGAGTTCTTGTCAAAAAGGACTGCACACCTACACGTTTGAGTAACGTTGAGTACCACTATTAACGTGTGTTTCACAGTTCAGTCAGTATGTCTGCCTTTGCAGTGAGGTTCCTTTGTGTGTATGTGTATACACGTTTAACTATCAAGGCTGGTGCTCCAGGCATACTCAGCAGATTCTAACAGTTTTAAACTCCTCTCTGCATTTGTTAGAATCATAGAACAGTCAGGGTTGGAAAGGACCTTAAGATCATCCAGTTCCAACCCTCCTGCCATGGGCAGGGACACCTCACACTAAACCGTGTCTCCCAAGGCTCAGTCTAACTTGGCCTTGAACACTGCCTGGGATGGGGCAGCCACAGCTTCTCTGGACAACCTGTGCCAGCGCCTCACCACCCTCACAGTAAAGATGAATGCCACACCACCCTCATTCAACCTAAACTTCCCCTGTTTAAGTTTGAACTCATAATAGATAGTGATAAGTGATGAAGAACTTACATCATCTCTTGTCTGTGAGTATATTTGAATGTGATCAGTGCCCTTCCTTAGCCTGTGTGCAGGTATCATTTGGGAGTAAATCTTACTTTGTTTTTCTTTTAGGGCATCTGAATTCTAGACAGGGCCATCTGTCTTGCCTTGAAACTTGAACTACCCCTGGAATGGAGTCACTTTTTAATCAAATGGGAAGAAAAAAAAAAAGGTTTCTTATTTTGTTGTCTGAAAGGATTCAGTTTAAGCTTCCATAATTCAGTTATTTGCTGCTATTTAAGTAAAAAAGGTTCTTTTGGAGGTGTGTTAGCAAGGAAGGGATTATATTGTTTAGAGTACCCCTTGCTGTGCAGGTATTTCAATACATTAATACAATAGCAAAAGAATTAATTTAGGAGGATTACTGCCATTCTGCACCTGATCTGAGGAGTCTACAGGCTTTATTTGTACTTCAGTCAGCTTTTAGACATAGAGGAAAGACAGCTGAAGTACCCTGGGTGTTTGCAACAAACACTTTATATGGTGGGTTACTAGTTTTCTTGTTGAAGAAACTCAGAGTACAGTTTTTTCCCTCCCTTAGAGGGGCAGTAAGAAAAGACAGCTGGTTCAGGCTGAAGAGATCTTTTAAGTTTAACAGCATATGACTTATGAGAAGCTGGTCATAGCAGCCTATAATAGCTCAGTTTCTTGGGGAGCAGGGTGGGATAATCTTAGGGAGTGCTGGAATCCTCTGTAGCAGGTAGTTTGTATCCATCCAGATGTAATCATCTGCATGCTTGCGATTTATCCCCATGAACTCTAACCCTCAGAGGACTTGCCTTCTGTTACGTTGTCTTTCCTTGAATTGGTGTCAAGGTTTACCATAGACAAGGTCATGCTTTATTTACCTGGAGATACCAAACTGAACAAGATATAAATGAGGGGGAGAGGAGTATGAAAGCCAGGAATGGTGTAGCACAGATAAATAGGCTGTGCTTGTTTATTATTTTTCATGGCTTCAGAGATAATAGGCACCCAATGCAATGTCTAAGCATTTTGTTTTAAATTGCTATTTAAAACAAAAGATGATGTTGTGGTTTAAGCCCAGCCGGTAACTCAGGCCTGCGCAGCCACTCTCTCACTGCCCCCCTTCTACCCCTCCCGCTCCCGAAGAGATGGGGAGGAGAATCGAAAGAATGTAAATCCCACAGATCGAGGTAAGAGCAGTCCAGTAACTAAGGTATAACACAAAACCACTACTGCTACAACCAGTAATAATAATGATAAGGGAAATAACAAGGGAAGAGAATATAAAATGAAAACGGGAAAAGAAAACAATAAATGCAAGTGATGCACAATACAACCACTCACCACCCGCGAGCCAGCACCCAGCCTGACCCGAGTAGTGATCTGGGCCTTTCGAGTAACTCCCCCCGGTTTCTGTACTGGGCATGACACGCTGTGGTATGGAATACCCCTTTGGCTAGTTTGGGTCAGGGTCCTGTCTCTGCTTCCTCCTGGATTCCTGTGCCTCTCCTCACTGGCAGAGTGTGAGAGTGAAAAGTCCTTCATTGGAGTAAGCATTACTGAGCAACAACTAAGATATTGATGTGCTATCAGCATTGTTCTCAGGCTAAAGTAGAAAACTCAACTGCACCAGCTATTAAGGAGAAAAACAGCTGTTACAGCTGAACCCAGGACAGATTTTTTTTTATTTTTTTTCTTCTGTACACCACTTAGTTGTGTAAACAGTTGAAAAATGCTTTGAGTGATAAAAGGATAAATTGTTCAAGAAGCTGTTAGGTTTGTAGAGGATATATCTATTTATGGAAACCTGTAAACTAGGGAGTTAGCCTACAGTACGGCTGCTGTCAATCCATTCTCCACCTAGCCTGTAGTTGTGCTTGGGATTGCCCTGACTCAGGTAAAGGACCTTGCACTTGACCTTGTTTAACTCCATGAGGTTCACATGGTTCCACCTCTCCAGCCTGTCCAGATCCCTCTGGATCCCGTCCCTTCCCTCCAGCGTGTTGACTGCACCATACAGCTCTGTACGGTGTCGTCAGCAAATTTGCTGAGTGTGCTTGACTCCACTGTCCGTGTCTCTGACAAGGATGTTAAACACCATGCACATCATCAGTTGCATCTCTCTTTATCTGCAGCCTAAGGGAGCCTTGGTGGGTATGAGCAGCACTAGTTGTTGGAAAGAACATAGGGCTCCTAAATGCAGAGCCTGAGATGGAACTGTGGCACCTGGCGCTTGATAAAAGCTTACTTTGAACAAACGCTGTCCATAACACTGCTATTCTGCTGTAACAGTTGCTGTAGTGCTAAATGTGACAGAAAGCTGAGCAGGTGATCTGGGACTTGTGTGCCATGCTCTGAGATGCTTTGTGGCTGCATGAAATGCATGTGAAACACGCAGGCTGTCTCTCATTACTTCAGTGTTCTTAAACACTGACGCAGTTTCACCTCCTAATCTGGGATCTTGCAGTACGAGCAAGAGATGTTGGTGAGACTCAAGAGTCTTGGGCTCCATCACTTGGACACCACATCTTTTATGTGCCTTATTAATCAGTTTATTAGAAGCGGTGTTACAGACATCAGGCCTTAAGCAGAGCTTTCTTTTAACTGTGCCGAGGAGTATTGTTTGTTAAACATCGTGTTTGGTTTTAGAAATGATGTTTATCATCAAACATAGTACTTGAATTACCAGTAGGAGCCAAAATGCTGGTAGGAAGTATAAATATTTCTCAGTTTGGGGGATGACAAAATACCTTTTAATGTCAGTATCTTACTAAAATGAGTACAGGGAAGGAGGTGAGAAGATGGTTAGCAAGCTCAAGATGCTAGACATCATTCTAGGACATGTCATGTCTCATGAACATAGCCTCTACACCCAGTTTTATAATGAAATCCTGAATCCAAGAGATGGTTGCAGTGTATTGAAAGTCTGAATACATGTATGTTTTTGTGTTTCAGGTTAGATACCGTGGTATCCGATGAAAAAAGTGCATGTATTTTTCATTGCTGCTGTTGCATTTCTTGTTCTATAGCAAGTGTAAGAGATGGCAAAAATAACACCAGGGAAAAAAAATGTGCAAACCTGAAAGGGCTGAGAAAAGTCATTTCAAGGCATTAGTAAACTGAGGGTTGGGTGGACTCCTCTGTGCCTTCAAATTTGGATGGTGCTTGCACCTAAGGAATGAGCATAACTGTGTTTCTGGTGAACTTTGATTCTGAAAACAATCCTGATGTTTTAACATGGTTGATAAATAGCTAATAATGATACTCCTTGATCATACTGTATTTGGGCTTCTCTGAACATTTGAGAAATTAAGTATTTTTGGTGGCAGAGTGTGAAGTTAGGAAGAAAACCAACTCTCCTTAAAATCCATTGTAGTATAGAATCATAAATAATGAAATGCCATTGTTACAACAACTGTATCCGAGAGTGTTGCATGGGGAAAATGAGGTGATTTGAATTCCTTAATTGAATTTTTATACCTGTCATATTTGGATTCTTTCCAAACATAAACTTAGCTCAGTTTCGTGCATGCTATCAGATTAAAACATGGCAACATCAGATTTACTGTTTTTAATTCTTACGGCATTGTGAACAGATTTGTTTTATTTTATTTATTCATTTATTTATTTATTAATTTCCCCCTGTGTTTTTATTTCTGCTACCATTTTGAGTTGTTTGAGAGAAATGTCGTCTTTAAATGCTACTACTTACATGTGATTAAAGTCTTTCAGAAATGTTGCTGAAGTGATGAACTTCATCAGAGCAGTACCCTGTTGTGTGCATGCGCGTGCAGTACTCTTCAGTATGTCATTACCAGTCCATTTCTTGAAGCGGCCTTTACTAGATAATGATGTTCTGTCTTTCAGAGGTGTGTAAAATTGCATGCAAACAAGACACAGGATTTATACTGCCTGTCTACATTTAGAAAAGTACTCTTTGAGCTCTGAATGGGGATGACTGAAACACAGCCAGGAAAGCTTTATTTGATATTTGGATGGATGCCATAAATAGAATTCAGCTAACACATGCCATTGTCAGTTGTTGAAATTCAACTTTAAAAGGGTTAATTTCTCAACCCTATCGTGCTGTTCAGGATCCTGAATATTGAGATTAACAGCTTTTCTGAAGGTTACTGGAATACTACAGTAGCTGGTTTTGTTCAGTTGTGAATTGCTTGCAAAATTACCTTTTTAATACTAGCAATTTTTGATACTCATACTTGTGCTTTTTTAAAAAAAAAGGCAAGAAACAACGTTTAGCTTTCATTTTTAAGTACAAAAAATAATGATATTACAGCTGTGATAAAAGTTTAATGACTTTGGTTAATAATAATTACTGATCATCTTTCTTAAAATAGAAGGTCTGTCTTCGAGCAAGCCCTTCTCTGTCTTTGCTAACACACTATGATGTGCATTTCAGTAGCAGCATTTGCAGGCAAGATTTGGATTTTACAGTGTCTGGTTCTAGATCATCAATGCAGAGTGCTTGGATCCTCTGCTGATCCTTCAAAGTGGAGCTGCACTGCCATAAACTTTTTAATCATGAAGTTTTCTAGTATGGGCAGAACCGTGGCATCTGCCTTTCCATATGTGCTTATGAGTTGTGTTGATTTAGGGTTTGCTGCTTTTGTCTGAAGCCAGAGGGAACTGGAAGGAAGATTTTCTGTTTGGCTGTGTAAAACATCCTTGTATACACTGCAGTTTCTTTGAAAACCTGCCACTGTTGCTGTAGCAGCAATATAATTCTGCCAGCATTGATAATAACAGGAGCACTGGTGGGAAGACTTGCTTCCAGTCCTTTACTGCTTTACCATCTACAGATGCTCTGAATATAATGTGGCAGATAAGAGGGAGGGAATAGTACTCTCTAGTTGTTTCCACTGGCCTCTCCTTAGATGTGCTACTGAAATGAAAACACCAGTACAATGTCAGGAAGCATGCCAAGTGTCTTCACACCTTCATTTGAGAGATGTGTGAAAAATAATGTTCCGGGTACTGCTGGAGAGCTTGTTCAGAATACCTTAATGTCTACAGAAACAGAGGGCAGTAGTCTTTACATATTTTAGGTATGTTGTTGATTTGAACAGAGTCCTATGTTTAACCACATTATTCTGAGATATACTTGAAGACATGAAATAAAGACATTGTTTTAGTAAGCGTTACCTAGCGGATTGAGCACTGGATAAGACCAATTTGACTGTGTCCTGGCTGGCAGGGGAGCCTGGGAAGTTACGTTCTTCTTACAACTCAGTTTCTGCATTGGCAAAAATGGGAGTAATCAGGCTGACAACTCTGTAAAATGGTTGAAGGTGTCTGCGTCAAGACTATAAAGTAAGTCTTCTGCTGAGCCTCATCTAGCTATTCTGTGATTCTATGAACTATAGTCTTTTTCTTGATCTTTGACTTTTTCGACATGCAATTATGCAACAAGTATCTTTATGGTGTAGTGGGGCTTGGCAGAGTTCGGTTTATGGTTGGACTCAATGATTTTACAGGTCTTTCCCAACCTAAACGATTCGATGATTATGTGAATAGTGCCTGGTTTTTGTCTGTACTTATGTATGCTCAAGTAGGGTCTTCCCTTCTTGCTCGCTATGAAACTTAAACATGCCTTCAGGGCTCTTTACTTTGTTTTCACTACTGCTAAGCAAGCCTGTGTTAAATCTACTGAAGTTGTAAAGATGTTGGGCAGTACAGAAGCTGTGACAGTCTGTAATGTATCATAAATCCTCTTTTAACAGATACAGAACAAAAGCTGATTTACTCTTTATGTTGTCTACTCTTTTCTTCTTCCAAATCTTCTTTGTAACTTTATAATATAAAATCTCTGCTGTACCTCAAGCAGAGCTGCCATTGCCTGCGGTTGTGGTGATTCTCACTTATTCAAGTGGAAGTTTGGATCTCCTGTGGAGTACTTGAAAAATACAACCAAACTAAAAAGAAAGGGGAAAAAACCTGCACAAGCCCAAACTCCCAACAGCAACACAAACACCATGCTGGAGTAGAAAGTACTTTGGTGGTCACAGATTCATCTGGCCTGTGGCTGTCTCAGGCTGTTTCTGTTCTGGTTTTATGCATTTGTCTGTCTCTCAGTCTACTAGTTGCCTTTCTCGACTTTCAAAGCTTCCTCTGTTGAGCTTCTTACTGGGTCCTGCTTATCCTGCTTTGGCTTCCTGCCTGTACAGTCCCTGTTTGGTTCACCATACCAGTCCTGGCATGCCATCTTACAGGGTAACAAAGTGTTCTACAGGCTATGTACAAATTGTTTCGTTTGCACAAAGATATAGGTATGCATTCTCAATGTTGCTGTAGTAATGTTTTGTCTTTTTAACTTTGAGACAAGCTGTATTTTCTATATTTTTTGTCTATTTATGTCTCTATTTTCACTGCAGAATTTAGTCCAATGTATCCTGATGTTACTTCTCCCCGTTTACCCTAGCTAAAGTGAGAGCAGTCACTGTGCTGTGAAGGATGGACTATCTCTGTTGGTTCTCATGCCTGTTATACTTAAGGGTGGCCTAAGTTTTCTGAAACATATCCTCTGTTCTCTGTGCTGCAATAACCAAACCTATTCAGTAAACGTTTTTTTCGGTTCTGCAGAAAAACCGGCTTGTCTTTGGTGAGTGTATGGAGGGAGCCGTGGGGAGGGCTGAGAACTGGAGAGGCTCATCAGCCATCTCTTAGGGGTTCTTCCTGACAGGCAAAATAGTCGCTTCAGAGTATTCCCACACCAAGCTTTTGCATACAGAAAAATCCGCAAGGGTCACATGGCGCTAACATTTAGCAACAAAGCAAAGCTTTCATTAGATGTTGAATATTTAGAGCTGATGTAACACTATCCTTGTTCCCTGCATCATTCTTTAAAAAACTCTTTGTGAACTAAGCTATGGTGGTGGAATCAGTGGCATCCAGTCAACTCGACCATGAAGCTGTATTGTTTATCATAGATACTCGACTTCTGAGTAGAGCAGAACTTGAAGTTAAACAAATAAACCTCAGGGTCTTCTGACAGATTCAGAGGACTGAATTTTTCAGGTGTAGAATAGATTTTGGTTTTAGCATCTCTTGCACACAGAAGTTTCTGAAAGATACACAGCTGCACATTCAGTTTTATTGAAATGCAGCTACCTTTGGAGTGAGGGGTGACAGTCAGGCCCTTAGCTGACATTTGAAACGTTGGAAATACAGGTTTAGCCCCAAACTCTGTCTTTACATAAACTGGTTGGCATCATAGAATCTGTATACATGTGTGTGTGAGCACTCTGAACCTGATTTGTGTGCTTAGCTGGGATGTGGTGAAATACAAGCATAGTTATTTTTTCTTTTATAGAGTTTTTTTAATTTGCTGAGCATATGTGCTCCACTTTCCTTACTTACCTCCTGTGTAGGAGAGGCTACTTGAAGGTTCATGTATTTCTAATTGATTTTTAATCTTCGTTCCACATAAATAACTCTCTTTGCCTGCTTGCTCGGTTGTTTTTTTGATCAGCTTAGAGTACATCATTAGAAGAGATTTCTGCTTAGATGCTGCCAACTGATTAGAAGAATACACCAAGGTTTTTTCTTAATCTCTGGTATGACTGTCATGTGCTGCAGCGAGGAAATGGCCTTGGAAGAAGCAGCCAAATCTGTACGGGTATTAAAACATGTTGAGATGGGTATCAGTGGGGATCAAATGCACAGCGTTCAGTGCAGAGAGCTTATTAAAAGACAAGGATTAACTTTGCTGTTCTCCGGGAGGTCATGGAAGTGGTGAAGTATTTCCAGGATATACCTACCCTTAAAGGCAAAAGCCACCAACGGCAAGTGGAAAATGCCCTATCTCTGCCTCTATTGCAGACAGTTTGGCTGGTTCTCATTGTCACCCATTTATTGATTGTGCTCTTCCACATAATTGCCTTTTGAGTAGGAAGGTGGTCAGTACCATTTAGCCTAGGGCTGGGGATAAAAGGAACGCTGCCTAAGGATCCCCCAGTGTTAGAAGGGGTGAAGTCGCAGGAGCAGATCCACATGGTGGAACAGGCAGACAGATGGGTGGCCTGTGGGAGAGAAAGGAGAGTTGGAATTGAGCTATTAGCTATAGCAAAGTTAAATGATGTCTGACATCTTTGTTGTTAAGAGGGAAACTGCAGCAAAAAATGGGATTTTTCACATCGTGATCAGAAATTGATTTAGAGGCCATTATATGCAGTGGAAGCATGTCTTCATGTAAAGGCAGAAGCAGTACTTCTTTCCTGGGTTCCTTTTTTTGTGTTCTTAACTATGTGTTGTCAAAAAGCACCTGCTAACTTTTCCCCACTATTTCAAGTTTAACTGGTTATTCCACTGAAATTGATTACTTGAACCTCCCCAAAACAGGAGGGTATAGGAGGAATTGCGTGCCTAAAAAGCAGAAATGGCTGTTCTACTGCATATTGCTCTCTTGGTTCTGTAGCAGGAGTCTCTGCACCTGTGGCAATCTGGAGAAGATGACCTTTCCAGATGGTGATATCGGTCTCCCTCTACGTTAGTTATGACCTCATTTGCTAGCAGGTCAGGGCAAAGTTCTGCATCACATTCGTAACTTGGCTTCTGTGTGTGGAAGTTCAGGATGGCCTGGCCTTGCTCCTGGTACAAAAGAGCAATGCGCAGGGAAATCGTTGGTCTATATAAGCCCATTCCACAACATTTAAGGCGCTTATGGCAAAATGAGGATGCTGGCATTCATCATGGATGAGCCTGCTGTTGCTTTTGAACATTGAAAATGGGTATTCTCTGCTGTTTAATGTATCTTCTGTGCACCAAGTGCTGAGTTACAAGAAGAAGCTCTTTGGTCAACCAGGCAGAAGGATCTCAGTTAAATTTGTGATAGGCTAAGAAAGCCTCTCACAAGTTTGAGGACAGACAAGTCCTTGGATAACATCATGCACTACTCCTAGCACAGTGCAAGTTAATGAGGCACTAAATTACGAGAAATTGCAGTTCCTAATCTGTACAGCTGGAATTCCTGTGTAGCTGCAACGAAAAAGTCAGTCAAGATTCATTAAAGGTGAGTAGCTGTAGAAAAGTCTTGCAAGGGCTGCATGTGGTAGAGTGCTGGATCCATATGTACTTAGTTTGCTGCGTTACAGCTGAACTGATTATTTGCAACTACTTTCATTAGCTCTTTTGGAGAAACTGCTCTTTCCTCTTCTGCCTTCTGTCCTCTTGAAGTGACAGCATCTATTTCTGTTTCAGTGTTAAACTTACGGTATTTAACAAGAGACCTTCTACTTGAAAGTAGTTTCTGTTGTGACCATAAAAGGTCATTCTAAAATGGGAATTCCTATTTTGTGTTACGAGGGAGAGCCCTCTCCATGGTGGGGATACATATGTTTTGGAAAAAGTGGGGCTTTCTTTGGGACGTGTCCAAAGCTGGTGACTTCTCACAGAATCTTAGAGTTGTCTTAGCACTCCTAGGCAGGAAGCAGTTGTGTTGTGGTCCCTTTGCTCGCATAAGCTTAACAGCTGTGTTCCCAAGAATAAAGTTTAAACAGAATCACAGTTTCTTATTTATAAGGAGTCATCTAATGTTGCTGGTCACAAGGCATGGTGTGTTTCTGAAAGGTCCTTTGATGCTATGGTGATGAGAATGGTTTAAAAATTTCTGTGCAGTGTTTTCTGTTGGTGGGGATGGAGGAAAGCTGGAGTACTTAGATTTTTGTGTAAGCCCAGATACCAGTCACTTAGCTGGGTTAGTCTGTGTGTAGGAATCTAAAAACATTCCTATGAAAGGGGCAGATGTCTGTGTGCAGTGAGGTGAATAGAGTCAAATAGGAAGAGAAGGAGCACTTAAAAATGTGAGCTTGCCATTGTGATCCACCAGCATTCATGCAATCACAGAATCCCAGACTGGTTTGGGTTGGAAGGGACCTTAAAGCTCATCCAGTCCCAACTGTCTGCCACAGGCAGGGACTCCTCCCACTAGAGCAGCTTGCTCCAAGCCCCTCTGTCCAACCTGGCCTTGAACACTGCCAGGGATGGGGCAGCCACAGCTTCTCTGCGCAACCTGTGCCAGGGCTTCACCAGTCTCACAGGGAAGAACTCCTTCCTTACATCCAACCTAAATCTTCCCTGTTTCAGTTTGAACCCACTGAGATCAGATCAGCTTCACCCACCGTTTCTTACCTTCTGTGGGTTATTTTGCCTAAATCTTTCTGAGGCCTCTCCTCTCTCCTCCTCAAAGACACAGCTCCTGTCACCAGCTGTTGGGACTGATCCAAACACATGTTGACCCAAGGTGATGTTTTTGTGCTGACTAATGGTGATGCATCCAGCCTTTTCACACATAGCTTTTGTTCAGTTCTTTCAATTTAAAATGACCTGGTTTCAGCTGTGTGCAGCAGTTTAAATGAGGTGAACATACCTTCTAGGAGTGCTGTATATCCTTTTGTGTATCTTCAGGTTTTGTTGCTGCTCTTGCAGCACTTTGGGAAGACTGGTGGGGATACCTTTCACCTGAGATAGGATGCTGGCTTCATTCCCATTGATGGCTAGGTGTGCTGGAATGCTGATTATTTGGCTTGGGTGCACTGTTTTTGATGTGCTGCAAAACCAAGCAAGTCTGGTATAATATTACTTAATTATTTTAAATTAATATTTCAATTCTGAACGCTTTGTTTCAAGCAATACACTGACAAAAACTTATCTTCCCCTGACTGAAATTTGGCATTTTTGGTTATTGACCTTATTGTTCTGCTCAGTATAGCTACGTGAAAATGCAGCTTTCTGAACTGTCAATGTAACTGGCAGGAAGATCAAAGTTACAAGCAGCTGATCTCAGATAAGAGGTTATAAGGATAGGATAATCGGATAAAGGGCAGTTGAAGAAATTCGACACTTGCTGTAAATCTGCCTCTCCCCACGTGTCCTTGATTTCAGTAGTAGAATTTGCAAAGCCTGGGCTCATCTAGTTAGTTTAGTTGAGGTATTCTGAGGGAAGGTATGAGATTTGGGAGTTTATTATAAATAGGGTGTGTACTAACTTATTACGTGAATGCAGGTGAAGGTTTGTATGTGGAAATGAGTTGGTGTGACTCAGCTGATCATTAGTAGCTTGTTAGATTGTGTGTTGATCTTGTTTAAATTTATATATCCTGAAAAAAATATATATATGTATTTTATATATCCTGAAACATATGTTCTTTTCTTCCTGTATGGTGAAAAAAAAGTGTTTAGAGGAGATGCTGGATATAAATTGAGCTACTACTAGGAAAACCAGAATCTTGAGGTCAACTAATGTATTTGTCAAGAGGATTTGAAATGAGCAGCACGTTACAAGACACTTCTTGCTGTCAGTGACTGAAATTTCAGTTGTTGCTTCAACACAGTGCTAAAAAAACTCCTGCTAAAACTAGGATTTTGTCTACATACGTTTTTTTCTTGTTAATTAAGTAGAAATATGTAATGATGCTGAATTTTTCCTTTTGCCTTTAAATGTAATGCTGCATTTACATACGTCTTTTTTTTTTTTTTTTTTTGTGGGTGTTTTCCACGTGACTAACCATAAAATTGTAGCAGGTAATTTCATATACTTAATGTTCATGTGTGCACACTCATGTAAAACATGGTGATGGAGGTGAGCTGATCAATAGGAGCTTTAGCTATTTAAATACAGTATCCAGTGTGGAGGGAAACTGTATCCTCTGGGGAAGAATTAGTTTCCTTGCAACAACTCTAGTCTTTCTGGAATTTGTCAGTTTTTGCTTTAATGCTATTTATAGTGCAGCATATATAAACATTGGCCTGTGTTTAGGTGCAAACACAAAAGTTTCATTTGAAGTCTGATGTGTGCAAAGCAGTTTTATTGCAGCAAGCTTTCTTAAAGATACCCAAACAATTTCAGATTCTTCAGAAAAGTGTTGAAGCGATAGTTTGTAATAATCCAGTGCACTAAAGATGTGTTTTAGACGATGAAGCTACATCTGTTCTCATGAAAGGTCAGGAGTTTGTTTGTTGTTGTGTTTTTTGTTTGTTTGTTTGTTTGTTTTTTTCCCTTAAAGTTTGAATTTGACCTTAAACTTCAGCCATGTGTTCATAGAATCACATAATGGTTTGTGTTGGAAGGGACCTTAGAGCTCCTCCAGCTCCAACCCCTGCCACAGGCAGGGACCCCTTCCACTGGAGCAGCTTGCTCCAAGCCCCTGTGTCCAACCTGGCCTTGAACACTGCCAGGGATGGAGGCAGCCACAGCTTCTCTGGGCACCCTGTGCCAGCGCCTCAGCACCTTCACAGGGAAGAGCTTCTGCCTAAGAGCTCAGCTCAGTCTCCCCTCTGGCAGGTTAAAGCCATTCCCCTTGGCCTGTCCCTACAGTGAGGTGTGTGAGTTTCTTAGATGCCTTACCAGGAAGAATTTGTTGCAGGGTGCACCTTGAGCTAAGATCACTCTTTGTCAACAAAGCTGACTGGGCTTCATTTTCCGTATGGGAGGTTGTGGCAAATACCTTGGGTGGCATTTACAGTGCAGCAGCTGCTCCAGCACTGTGCATCTGCCTCTGGCTGGTTCTTCAACATGAGCAAGCCTGGATTTTACTAACCTGTAGCACCAGTGCCACTCAGAATAAAGGCTGCTGCTAATTTACAAGGGATTGCTGTCTGGAGCTATGGTATGAACTACTGGCTGCAGGGGCAATTATAGTTCAGGGTGCAGTGATGTCAAGTAGGGAAGCACCCTCTCTTGTCGTAACTGTATTTTTCTTTGGCTCATATTTGTGCTTTTTATTACTGGGACAAAATCTGAACCTTCCGTTCTTTAGTCTCTTTAATTAAGATACTCATCTTGAAGAAAACTTGCTGTTCAGAAGAGAAGAGGACCACACACATCTTATGGTTTCCAAATGCCACATTTTGTTTGGAGTTAATTTTTGACGTATTGAAGCTAGTGGCCAAGCTTACAGGAGCCGTTCAGTGTGGAAATAAGTAAATGTTTTCTCTGAAACTGCTTGGGATTTTGTGGTTTACAGAAGCTTTCTCAGAATCCAGCATGTCAAATAATGAACATGTGCAAATCTGCAGCTCTGGCTGTGCTTCAGGGGCTGCAGAATGTGAGTGGTTTGGAAGCGTGAGTCAGACTGGCTTGTTTTCAGCAAGGTGCAGACACATGTTTTATTCTTTCGTATAACTTCCCTGGGCTTTGTGCATCAGGGCTGGCTTCGCAACTTGTAAAAGAAAAAGGACTGAGACTGAAAATCCCCAGTAGCAGTCAGAAAGTATGGTAATGGAATCATAGAATAGCTACGGTTGGAAAGGACCTTAACATCATCTAGTTTCATACCCACTGCCATGGGCAGGGATACCTCACACTGGGCCTTGTATCCCAAGGCTTCGTCCAACCCCACCTTGGAACACCACCAGGGATGGAGCATTCACAGCCTCCCTGGGCAACCCATTCCAGTGCCTCGCCACCCTTACAGTAAAGAACTTCTTCCTTATAACCAACCTGAACTTCCCCTGTCTAAGTTTGAACCATTACCTATTGTCCTATCACTGTGATCCCTGATGAAGAGACAGGGTTCCCACTCTAATGATTCCATCTATTAAACCAGATTTGAATTTACAGTGACACCTGTTGACAAATTGTACTGTACTTACAGTGCTGAAACTGCCTAACAGTGACTATTTGAAGTAGTAACTGGGCTTCTTGGCTTAAAATTTCTGGACCTTCCACTTTCTTCCCTGTTGTTAAGGTTTCAAATACAACTGCATAGAGTCTTAAATGTTATTAGATCGACTGTGCTCCTTTTTGCAAGCCAAATGGTGCACAGGTTCCCTCCTCTTCATCAGTGGATGGTCCATTCAGAACTTGGCTGGTAGATTTTCAGGTTTTTTATAACCACAGCAGAGCTGGGTAACAGTTGATCCCAGCTGATCTTTCAGTGTTCTGCTTATTCCTGCTGCACAAGGAGTAAATACCTACGGCATCTTTCCCATGAATTTAGCACTTGTGGTTCGTTGGCAGAAGTACATTCAATACAATGAATTCACCTTCCTCAGACATTCTTGTTCAAATAGCAGTATAACTTCTTTTTGATTATTTACTGACATAAATTGTGCCTTTGGAGCCTCCTTTCTTCCCGCACTGCGGACATAAGGAGATGATACTTGACTAGTAGTAGCTCAAAATGCAGTTTAGTTTGGTTTTTATTTTTTGAATCAGATTCAAGTCTGTCTGCACGTGCAACTTCAGTAAAAATTGTAATATATAAAGCTAAAATTCACCTTTAATACAGCTATAATTTAGAATATATTTAGACTGTGGAGGTTCTCATACACACAGACAGTACACAATGCTGCTTAGTAAAATGTAGTATTTTGACACTAAAAAAGAACTAATCTTTTTTGAGAAAAGTAAATTAAGAATAAAATGAGAAGCGTCATTGTGACCATACCTTTACGCAACCACTTTTAAACCGGTTCACAGCCATTCCTGGTAGCTGGTTGTGATGTGCATAACAGACAAGTAGTATCCTGTAAACAGCATTATGGTTTTTTGGGCTCTTCTTATGCTCCGCCAGTTGGTGGTGGGAGAGTTTGCACTCTTACCCAGTACAGTAACTGTTCTGGTTTGTTGCATACCCAGCATTTGGTACAGGTTGTGGTTTTAGTACAGTTATATTTTGCTGGGTGTGTATATACCTGTGCATTTGTCTAGAATATGTTTCATTTTTCATGGGGTCTGATGCAGCTGAAGATCTTTGATGAACAGCTTTGTTGGAATTCTGATTTTTACGGAATTGCTGCACAAATATATTTTTCTTTAGGATTGAGTATAATTGTTGTTTCATAGGAGGGGAAAAAACCCTTTAAAAGTACACACTGATTTTTCCATATGTGTCTCAGGCATCTAAACACATAGAAATTAATTTCATAAAGTTTTATGGTGTGTAATAGCTGATCCAGTTTATAGCTGTTCGTCTATAGCTGTTTATGGCTATATTCAGTTTATAGCCCTTCATTTATAGCTGTTCCTGCCCATAGCAAGGGGGTTGGACCTGTTTGATCTTTAAGGTCCCTTATAACCCAGACCATCCTATGAGTCGATGTTCAAGGTTATTTACATCCCTGGATTGGGGGTTTGAAACAGGGCATCTTTGGTGTATCCAGTGGAAAAGCACATATAGCTATGTGCTCATGCCCGAGTGGAGCTGTTTGGATCACTCAGTGATCCTGAGATAATTTCACAACAGAAATCACAAAAAGAATGTCTTAGAGGTTCTACTGCTGTACGGGATCTGCCAGAGCTGTATCATGGGGCTTTCTCTGTAAAATGGACTGGGATGAGCCATTTTGTTGGTGGAGACACCTTTCTGTGCAACATCTCTGTGAGTTTACAGGGAGTTTGAAGCAAAAAGAAATGTTGCAGATAAGTGGAAGTGAAGGATCTTGCCTAAAAAGAATTGGTGCTTAATACATAGGAAGAGCATAAGGTGTTCTGTGGACAATGGTACTAAATTAATCTCTTTCTTTGGAAGTTGTACAGCTTGCTCTGAGAATGGGTTTGTCTCTGATTCTCATGTACATGCTGTCAACCCCTTCGTTCTAAATGAGGGCTGTTTCTGTGCAAGTTCATGAATTATTTCTTTGTTTGAACAAGATTGTGTCCTTTTGTTTCAGTCTTGAGAATGTGCATCTTAACATTTTTGTGGTTGGTTTGTTTTCTGAAATAACTTTATTCCATGATGTTGAGATTTCCAAGTGCTTTCTGTGACCTTTTCAAAGGCTGGATTATTGTTTGTATCTTAGGCAAAAACGTTATTTCTTTTCCCGTCCAGAACATGAATAACATTTTGATTAAATCCTTTTTGTTCAACAGAATCTGTCTATGACCTTCTCCCAAAGGAGCTGCAGTTACCACCTTCCAGAGAAATATCTGTAGCATCCATGAGCCAAACAAGTGGTGGCGAGGCAGGTTCGCCGCCTCCAGCTGTAGTTGCTGCTGGTAAGTGTTCTCATTTATTCAATTACTTCAAGGTTGGTAACGTTCTGGCCAACATGAACAGTGCTGGCAAAGTTTTAATTGTGAAAAAGAGCTTGTGGAGAAGTATCAGAGTTCATTCTAGGAGAACTTAGTATAAATTACACTGGGTGATCTAAATTACCAGGTATTCTGTTTTAATTTGCTGTATTTCATGTGTGTAGATACTTATTTTCATAAGAAATAAGTTACTTGTGCTGTTGACTTATGCAGCACAGTCCTGTTAACTCCTAGAATGCTCTCTGACTTCAGAGGTAGTAAATACCTACTTGGAACTAAGGAACAATGCCGACCGACTAAACCAGTGAATTCTAGATAGGATAAAAAGTAGAATGGAGATTACATTTTGGGTGATGAAGCTTTTGCCAGACTAAAGGAGGAAAAAAGGTTGTGTTTTCCTTTAAGAGGCCTGAGGAAGCTCCATTCACACATATTACAAAATTCTCAAATGCATGAGAACAGAATATATGTCAGGATGGCACTTGTATAAACTGTGAGGTTAAAATTAATTACTTTTTCTAATTGACGGCATATAAAAATGAGGCATGACCTTTTTATCTTCATCTTCAGTCATGTTTCAGACTTTAGTCTAAAGATGCTGTCATTGATCTTCATTGAACATAAAAAAGTGAGGATTTAAGGACAAAGTTAGGTTAACGTTCGTGCTGGTTTGCATCTGGAGTTCTTGTCAGTAACTTGTATGTTCTAGTAAATACGTGTGCAGTGGGGAAAAAATCATTATGCTCAGGACAGATGCATTTTTCTTCATTGGATAAGGAAGTTTTTGCAATTTGATCCCCATATTTCTTACGAGGTCATGTTCCACTTCCCTAATTGGCCTTAAATTGTTTCTTGAGAAAAATGTGTATATTTAAGGTGAGGATTCAGATAGCTGCAATATTCTTTTTTCTCTATAGGAGTTCATATGCATTAAATGTTTGTGTGAGAATGTTTCCCAGATTTGCATGGTATAGGAATCATGATCAGAAACTGAAGTGATTGTAGACGTGTCAGAGAAACTTTACAGCACTGCTCACCATTCATGTTTTGCTAGACCTCTTCTGAGAGAACCTGTGGATTTAACTGTGCACAGTGGAACTTCTGTTATTGAAAGAATTTGATGGGTTTATTTATTATATTGAAAGGATTTGATATTTTCCTATCACTTACTAAAAATAATCTGAGCATATATATTTCTAAAATCAAGACGCTTAATGATCAGTTTGGTTTGAAGACACAGCAGCAGCCAAATCCTGTAGAAACTTGTATTGTAAAAACAAGTGAACAAAAGAGAACAATCCCACAAACCCTGTTACACTCTAAATCCACAGATAGACATGAACTGCTAATTAATTCTGAATCTAACAGAGAAGACTTAAAAACTTGAATGGAACTAAATGTCTGTTACCTCCAGGTATTTTGTGTCTGCTAACAGCCAGTCCGATTCCTTTTAAAAAACTAAGAACACATTAGCTGTGTTTGGGTTAAACTGCAGCACAATTTTATTGAATGAAAAAATTAAATAGTGTTGAGATTTTTTTGTTAACACACAAAGGAGACCCACTCGTTCAATTAAGAACACATTTCAATATCAGAAAGTTGTGTAGTTTCACAGAGACTTCAAGGTGATACCACTGCCCAAAGAAGAGCTTTTCGTGTGTGTGCTGTGTCAAGAATCTGCTCCAGGTTAGATTTGTCACTGATGGGTCCACTGTGAATCAGCACAACTGCTTTTGATGGTGCAGGATGAGGAGTGATCTGGAAAAGAGGAGCCAGAAAAGGTGGAGGTAGCTTCTCTCCATGTCTGTCAGCTTGTGCAGTTTGAATTGTTCGCTGACCTGTAGCTTTGGAGACCTTCCATAGGTGTGACAAAACAAGCTCCTGGGTGCTGTATAAGTGGGAAGTATTAAGCACAAGCAACTACAGCTGTTAAAAGTTGTGTTCAAAGAAAACTAACTAGCCAGACAAGAACCCCCAAACAGAGCCAAGACTAGTTTTGTTTTCGTTGCTTATGTCACTGTCCACAACAGTGAGGACAAAACCAGTGCACTCTCAGCAGGTTTGCCGATAACAGCTACAGGTTGGGCAGAGAAGAGATTCAGAGCAGCCCTGGAGAGAGGGACTCGAGGGTGTTGGTTGATGAGAAACTGAGCATGAGCCAGCTTCAGTGTGCGCTCGCAGCCCAGAAAGCAACCGTATCCTGGGCTGCATCAAGAGGAGCGTGACCAGCAGGTCGAAGGAGGTGGTCCTGCCCCTCTGCTCTCGTGAGACCTCACTTGGAGTATTGTGTGCAGTTCTGGTGTCCTCAACATCAAAAGGACATGGAACTGTTGGAACAAGTCCAGAGGAGGCCACGAGGATGATCAGGGGCTGGAGCACCTCCTGTATGGAGACAGGCTGAGAAAGTTGGGGCTGTTCAGCCTGGAGAAGAGAAGGCTGCGTGGAGACCTCAGAGCAGCCTTCCAGTATCTGCAGGGGGCCTACAAGGATGCTGGAGAGGGACTCTTCATCAGGGACTGTAGTGAGAGGACAAGGGGTAACGGGTTCAAACTTAAACAGGGGAAGTTCAAGTTGGATATAAGGAAGAAGTTCTTTACTGTGAGGATGTTGCGGCACTGGAATGGGTTGCCCAGGAAGGTTGTGAATGCTCCATCCCTGGCGGTGTTTGAGGCCGGATTGGACAGAGCCTTGGGTGACATGGTTTAGTGTGAGGTGTCACTGCCCATGGCAGGAGGTTGGAACTGGATGATCTTAAGGCCCTTTCCAACCCAAACCATTCTATGATTCTGTGAATCCTGGCCTTCTGTAAGAGGGTAATGGTTGACTAGGGTCACTCAGTAGTGAGTTGTACTGCGGCCATGCATAAGGAGAGGCAAGCCCCAGCGCGAAGTAGCTAGGGCTGGTTATCGGGGAGTGGGTGCCAAACCCCATAGGTGTTGGGGAAGGTTCAGCCAATGCATGCTATCAGATAGATAGTTTCAGTGTAAGATGTTAGGGGTATCTTTGTTTTTGTGTGTGCTTTGTCATAGAATCCTAGAAGGTTGGAAAAGACCTTTAAGATCATCAAGTCCAACCATTATCCCAGGACTGCCAAGACCACTACGTACGTCTGTTTTCTTTTCCCTACTCTGTGACCACATCCTTGGAAGAAAACACATGGATCTTGGACAGGTGTTTACCAAAACAGGTCCATAGACTGCTCCAAAACTATAGGAACAGAGCAGAGGGCTGAAAAGAACAGTTCCTGCTCCTCCCTTTGGTGTTGGAAGGTCAGATATATATATAGAGAGATAATATGTAAGATAGAATATATGCCAAGGTTGGACAGGTCCTTCTTTTAAGTCTGAGGCCAGACTTTCTCTTTAAAGCTGGAGACAAACTGTTAGGAATAGAGGAAGGAATATCAGCATGTACAAAAGTTGTAGGTTGGGGTGCAAGAAGTGGATCCCAGTAGATTGTTTTAGTCACAGTCCCCCCTTCCACAAGTTCCTGCTGTGTAGTGAGCAGCTTGGATTCCTCCTGTAAGTCATCTTGAACTCAACACTTCTGAACTGATGCTGATACCCACAGAATATGGATACCTTGGAGCAGGAGCCTTCTCCAGTGTTCTCAGTTGACTTTGAGAATCCCAGGAACGCTTTTGCTTTTCATTGAGGTTAGCTGTGTGTTCTGCACCCAAATCTCTGTTTTCTCAAGAAACTGAATGCAAGTATTTTGGCTCCATTCTTGCCGTAACTGTGCCATATTTCTAGATAAAAGAGTGTATTGCATTTTCCTATTTTCTTTAGTTTCAGGATTGCTACAGTCTCTGAATAGTTGCAACTGCATTTTCAAGACCCGGCACCCTGCCTTGTGTAATAATAAGTCTGACTGGGCTGGGCTCTGATATCTTAGCAGGAAAATAAGAGGAAAATCAGCCTGGGCTTTGTGCATGTCTGTATGCTTGTACAGGAAAACAGACTTTACGTGTCTATTTTAAAAGACCAAAATAGACTATTAATTTGTTGATGTCAAGTCCTAATAGCAGACTTGTAGGCACATTTCTGAGGATCTGACACTGTACAGGTGAGAGGGTAAGGAGGAAAGATGACTTTGGCAACTTAATGTTCCAGAATTGGAAATCTTTGGTTTGTGTAAGTCTCTCTTTTTCTTTTATTTTCTTTTCTTCTTTTCTGTGTCAACTCTTGCTCTAGCCCATCACTTTATTTGGTAAATGACAGTTCAGTCTGCATAGCATTGCAGGTGATCTCATTTACTCTTGTTTTTCAAAGGAAAGGGTGATTTGAAATGCTGCTAGCAACCCTGTAGGTAGAAGTCAATTGCAGATACGATTACTCTTAATAATGAGAGGATTATGTTACAGGGAGTGAACCAAAGTGGTGAGAACTTTTTGCTACTCTCACAGTTAACACAGTTTGTTCTCTTTCCCAAAACACAGAGTAAGGTAGTATCTGGCTGAAATTCAACTTACTTGTGGCTTTTCTATCAGTCACTGTGCTGTGGGGTTTTGTTCCACCTAAATCACATTATAGGTGAGAAATAGATATTGCTGCAGTTAACTTCTCTGTTTTTTGGAGGAGCAGGATGGGCTGGTTTTAGCAGCGATGACCTTGCAGGGGCAGACTTCTAGTTCTTCCATTTGGAAATTTGTTTTGTGATTTACAGAACAGTTTTAAGAGTATTATGTTGCTGATTGGATTTTAATTGTTAATAAATGTGTATCTCTTATTAATTAATCCAGACAAAAGGTATTACCCACTCTCTGAGTATCAAACAGGCAAGTGTCATTTAAAAGAACTCTAGGATTTTGAGTTCCGATGTTCACAAACTGAGCTGCTCTCTCAAGCTTCTAATTCTGTTATTGTTCTGGAAAGCAGAAGGGAAGTAAAGGATCTGGGTTTACTGCTAGAAAGTGTTCTCTGTGCTTGCTATTGGAATCACAAGTGTCTTTGTTCAGGGGACAGGAAAAGGAGGATTTTGCCTGGTGCAGTACCATAAGCACATTAAATATGAATCATCATCTACACTCTTGAAATGCATGAGGGTGTCATGCTGAGAAATGTCATTGTAAGCTTTGCTTGGAGACTTCTACACAATATTTTTAAGCTCCAGTTGCAAGGGGAGATGCTTGCTTTTTTCCTGTTGGTTCTTAAAGGTTAAACAGTTTTTTCTTGTTGATCAAGACACATTGAACAAGTACTTCAAATGCTCAAAATTCGCACTGCTGATTTAAGCCTTTTCTCAAAGGTGTCTATTTTGTTGATCAGCACCTTATTCTTGTCCTTTGGGGATGATTCAGGAATATGTTTGACAATGTAATTTAAACAAGTCTTGCATTTTCACCTTTTATCTTCAGTAACAGGAATGCTCAAACCTTCTGAAACCCCAGTGAAGAAAACTGTTGCAGAAACTTGCTTCTCTGCTTACCATCCATTCTTCCTGTAGCAGATCTCGGGATGAGCTGCTTCAGTTTGCTGTTGATGTTTTAAGCTGCTCTCCATTTGCCACAAGGGCGAATATATTTATTTTTTCATATTCTTTATGCTGCTCCCTAGGACAGTATTTCCTGCTTTGCTTCCATCCTGACAGTTCCCAATTCTTAAATTGAATTCTCCAGAGCTGTAGCAAAAGGTGAACAGATTTTATGCTATTATAATGTATTTACTGATCTCTCTTTGCATTTTTCATATCTGGATACAAATAATCTGTGATGTATTGATTTTTTTCTGGCTCTCAAACATCTATGATTATGCCCTGGGAAAACATTAGGTAAACAATGAAGCTTTACCTTTTTGTGATCATGTAATTTTGTGCTCCTTTTTAATTAAAGGGACAACTACTTGTCCCAAGCAGGCATAATTGGCTTTTTTAATTAGTCATTATTGAAGTACTTGCCGTAAGCATTTTTTGTCATTTTAATCATGAAAATAAGGTGCTTCTCAATTGGTACTGTAGAGAAATGGACAAAAATACTTGCATCCTCTGTGGGGTGGAGGCTGGGTGCGAAGGTGTATGGGTCATGTTTTCCATTGCCAAGACAAAGCTTTTTCATCATTCTCAAGCCAAAGTTTCTAATAAAGCCTCAGAATGGAGATGTGAGTGGCTTGCTTTGTGTGTGTGTGTGTGTGGTTTTTTTTTTATTCTTCTTTTTTTTTGCATTTTCTTTTTTTTTTTTTTTTCTGAATAGCTGGTAGAGCTTCTTTATTTTTATTGAAAATATTTTGTCAATTTATCATCCTTCCTGGTGTCATTAGTCAGTTTTTCCTGTTTGATACAGAAATAATTACCAGAGATTTCAAAGGGGATGTCAGTGCTGCTACTAATTCTATTATCCTGGAGTTATAAGTACATACTGTAAACAAATTATCAGAAAAAAACACTATTCTTTGTAGTTGGTCTGTAAAAACTTCCATTTCTTTGTAGGCTTTTCCCTTCCTCTTCCCACCGCCCTCCCAGTTGGAAATGCCTTCCTGTAATTTCCTACTAGGATGTCTTCCAGGGATTTGTATCTGCAGCTTGCTTGCTTCAGTCATGTGTCGAATGCTTTTTTCTTACAGAATTAATTTAAACCAGATCCTAAAGTTCTTTAAAAAGGCATCTTCCTGGTGCAGTATGTTGGTACAGTGCCTGGCTGCTCTGTCTCGCTAGTGCTAACATAGATGTGAACAATTTTAATGATTTTATGTGCTTTGAGTACATATGTTCTCTTCTGCATGGAACAGAGCTTCCTTATAATTACCTCTAAAAAGTTATGTAGATGTACTCTAGATCATCTCTTTTTTTCCTGTATTAAGCTTATTTCAGGTCTTCCTGAATCTCATACAGTCAATAAACCCAGCTTTCCAGAACTGCTCAGTCACAAGTTGTTTTATCCTTCTGAGAGACTTTTTGTTAATAGCTAATTCTTGGAGTAAGTGGCTCCTATTCTTACATTGAAAGGCTTGAGAATTACTTTGCAGTAAGAGAATTCCCTGCTCCTTAATGAACAATGAAAACCCAAGGGAGTGAAGGGCAAAAAGGGCACAGCCTTATTGTCCTGTTGTGGGGGCACCTCCTTGCATCAAAGACTTTGTGAAGGCCAAGAGGAGTCCTTAATTTTTTAGGAAAAACCCAAGAACAAAAGAGTCTGTTTCTTCAGTTGGAGTGTTTTTTGTCAGGTCCATCAATCTTGACACAATCATACAGTCCCTCTTTTAGGGTGGCAGGAGCTGAGGAGATGACAGGTAGAGCTTCAAGAGAGCAGCTGAGGGTCCTAGAGTTCTGACTTGCTTGAATGCAGCTGGTTATTGCTCTGAGTGGGGAAGGATCTAAGATACATGGAATTGGTGTGTGTGAGCCACTAACAAAAGCTCTACTTAAATACCTAGAGTGTTAATTTAATAATGGATGTAATTTATAACAAAACCAGATCGACTGATGTATTTACCCAAAGTATAATACACTGCTTGGTTCAGCATGTGAATGTAAGGGGAATTTACACTGTTGGGCTTAATGTACATTAAATTAACCTACCTATCTTGAATCTAAGTGTTTTTAATAACTGGTGAATTGGATTGCTTTATTTTATTTGCTGGGATGCTAGTTTTTTTCTCTATTAATACACTTAACTTGCATTCTAGCTTCGCCATTCAGAGACAGGCATCGAGTGGTGGGTTGTGTGACAGTGTCTGTCAATAGTGAAGACAAATAGTGCCAGAGACATTTAACCCATCCAATCTCACCCAGGGTATAGGTCGGTCTTGTTTTCAGACTTCTTCATAAGTCTCTTTTCTTTCTTTCTTTTTTTTTTTTTTTCTTTTTTAAATCTTTTTTATTTATTTATTTCTAAATAGTGAATTGATACTGATTTGAAACTTAACATTTTGGAAAAGTTTTTGACATTACATCAGTAATATGAGAAGAAGAAAAGTAGAAACCCAAGTTTGGCATGTGAGGTGTTGAAAGCAGGTTTGCAGCCACTTTGTAAGTTCTGATGTTTACCTTTCAAACCTTTGGCAACACAAGGGCCGATGGTGGAAATTTTGCACATAGTACCCTCTGGTTTTGTTCTGAGATTGTCCTTCTGTGTTCAGATAAACTGATTAACATAGGAAAGTCGTATTCAAGATCATGACATGTTAGATAAATTAACAAATGTAATAAATGTGTATACTTAATATATTAAGCCTGTACATCACCTAAACCTCACTCTGTGACTTTTCTTTTTTGACACTTGTTTTCTCAACACAGTATAGGGATAACGTGAGATTCAGGTTAGGCTCTGAGGAAGAGCTCTTTAATGGCTTTTTGGTAGTCCTGGCTGTTCATGCACAGGTGGCTGAAAAGCTCATAAACCCCAAAATATCTCCACTTATTTATGTTCACAATCTTAAGCTTTCCAGGCTGGGAAATGACTTGCTTTGCACTCCAGCTGCAATTAAGAAACAAAGTCATCAGGACGCTATTTGTTTCGTTTGGAGGACTTGGTAATCCTTGTTGTATTAAAGGATCTCTTTGGAAAGAGCAAACAAGGATTTCAGGATTGGCTCCATGTAAGTGTTATCTAAATAGAAGATTCCCTCAATGCCAGGTAGTGATTTTTTTCTGCTTTCTCCTGCTTTTCAGACCTTTTTTTAGAGGCTGAATGCCTTGTTTTGACCTCACAAGTTAATAGGATGTAGAAATATGTGTCATTGCCTTAATTGCTAACTCAGGGGATAATAAGTTTTCTTTGTACAATGCTTTATGTTACTGAAATAAAAAACACTGCACTGATTTGCTCAATGGGATGCTCTTTTCTCTGTGTTCCCTTAGTCTTTGATATTATATTAGCCTGTGATTTTTAGCAGCATGTATTTGTGCCACATGCATGTTGCAGCCCTTCTTCCACTGCCTGCTTTTTGGCTGCTTTTTATTTTCAGAAGGAACCTCAATTACTCAGTCTCTTGGTTGTGAATGTAATTCTGTTCACTGCCTGAAAATGAGGGAAATGGTTGGGAGCAATAGGCACCTCTTTTGATTTCCTGAGAGGCAAATGTATGACTGGTAACATGAACAACTGGAATTTCTTTGAACTTTAGTCTTCCTCGGAGTTGTGCGGAGTAATTGGTTATCTTTATTTACATTCTGAACTCCAGCACTAAGCACTTAGTTTGTTAGTTCTTGGTTATTTCCTCTCTTTGATTTACATATTACAGAATTGCTTATTATTGATGTGTAAATTGTGAAGTCCAAAACAGAACCAGGACATGCTTACGCTGAGCTGTTTGTTACCAATCTGCCTCTCCTAGAGAGAAAAGGCTTGTAGGACAGGCAACAAATTCTGAATTACTTATTTTAACTACCTTACAAGTTACAGTGATGGCAATGAATAGATTCAGGTTTAGTTTCAACAGTGATCAGACTTGCTCTAACTTGGAAGTAGTCTTCTCTCTAGACCTTCAAATTAAAAAAAAAATAAAAAAAAAAAAAAGGAAAAAACCCAACTCCCACCTTGTGATGCTGGTGCATGTTTCATTTCTAATAGTGTGGCTGCACTCTTGCCATAACATGCACTTGGCTTCTATTCAGTGCTAAAAAGCCATTTTTAATTTGAGGTTGTGTTGAAATACATCCAGTCTTATATTTCAAAATGTACGTACTCAACCTATATATTTGTCATTGCAAGCACTGTTAAACTGCAATTGAAAGAGCCACCTGTAACAATTCCAGTTATTATGTGTCTAAAGAAAGTAACTTCAAATAAAAGAAATGCTGAAACTGGGGGAGGCGTGTGTGTTTCCATTCCAACTTGGCAGACCAGTGACCAGGTACACCCTGCGTTGAACGGCTGCTGTCTGTATTTGGGTGGTGTCTGCACTTCATTCTCAAAACCAGGAAATGCAAAATGCTCTCCCCTTTTAAAGCAATACCAGTCAAGTTTGAAATCCTCAAGACTTCATAATATTTTTATTTTTTTTTACCCTTTCCTTATACCGCATATTCAACCAAGAGATCTCTTTTGAGTGTCAGATACATGTGTGCAGTATGTTGTCACTGGCTTTAGAATAAACTGATAAAACCAAATGGGAGCCATGAAATATCCAGTGGTTTATTCTTTACAGTGACTTCATTAGTTCTTTTTGACCCCATTTACTTACTAGATGTTAAAAAAAAAGTTTGAAAGAGGATGTGTTGGCTAAAGGCCTGCAGACTCCATGAGAAAACATATTTTACTATGTTTCTCAGTATTTGCAATTTAAAATGTTGCTAAGGCAGTTAATAATTTCTCTCCCAAAATAGATTTTAGAACAAACAAATACATAGGTTTAATATAGCTATTGTATTTCATTGGCTATATTCCTTTCTTATATATTTTTAATTACTATAATAGAGAAGACACTGGGCTGTACATGCTTTAAAACACTTGCATGTTTATGGATGGTAATGACCTTAGTCTGAGAATATATAAGGCTAAAGAAAGGTTTTCTTGCCATTACTGTTTAGCTTGATGTTGTTTTGATGCTCTAATCTTACTGTTACACAGCAGTGTCTTTGGTAAATGGAAGAGAGTATAACCAATTTATAATGGACAGTATTTCTTTCCTTTTGAAAGATACAAAGGAAAAACATACACTCAGACTCATACATACATGCTTTTTAACTTCTAGTCAAAAAAAATTGAGGAGAAGAAATGGAGGAAACAGTGATTTATTTATTTTTTTCCTCAAAAAGTGAGGGAAAACTGCAGTTGTTGCATTTCTGGGCAGGATATGCATTGAACCATTTGATCAGCAGGGTATGGTCAGTGTTTCATATGCTTGTTCCAGTGCAGACCATGTCCCTTTTAAGTTTTTCTTTCAGGTCTTTTACAAGACCTTTCTAAAACATTTGCAATATTTGCTGCGAAAAGAGAAGTTTTTGATAATCTTGGAGGAAGAGTCTTCCAGTTCAAGAGTCCTGCTGCCTGGGCCGATGCACATAATTACTGATTTGTTCAAGTCTCTGTCATGCACAGACAAACACGAGAGGTGCATACACTCGGTTGTACTGTGTATGATACTCAGTTTCATCCATTAAAAGAAGAATTAGTTTGAAGGAAAGTATTGCTGTTCAGTAATCCAGTTCTGCAGCATTACTGCTGTGTGCCATGTGTTACCATTTGCCAACACTTGCATGCAGCATATATGCTGTACGTATGCTGCTTATTTCCGCAGTGTGGTTTCTTTCTGTTTGAGTGTATAAATGATGAATGGAAACTAATTCTATTTAACAAACCAAAGTAAACATCCCAAATAGCAAAGGTCTTTCTCAACTCAAAGTGGCTGCAAATCAGCTCCTAAATATTATCACTGAAATTAATACCTAGATTTAATAGTTCTTGCGAATTCTGTGTTTTTGAAAAACAGCATTGCATTAATGCATGATATAGAAAGGATAAATTCACCTTTAAATTGGAATGCAGTTCAAAGTGACTGAATTCTCCCAATTTCAGCCACTATATTTGCTAAAGAACAAACTGGAAAATGGAACTGGTATCATTCATCTGCTTCTGCTTCACTAGGAGGTTTGGGGAAGGGACTTCCTATGAAGATAAGAGCAGAATAGTTTATGGATAACGTGTAATGACCACTGAATTTGACAGTCTGAAGTAGCATAGGTTTACTTTTAAATTCACTTAGCATGGCAAAGTTGTGAGAAATGGTACTGTTTTAAAAAATCTTTATCATCACTCATTGATCCTCCTGGTAATCACAAGTAGGCTGATTTATAGAAAGCTTTGCTGCATTTTGCTGTTAACTAAATACATACATCATGGCTGAACATACTTTATTCTGTTACTTTTAAATTGCTTAAACTGGATGCGATAGTTTAACTATCTCTGAATCTTTTAGTCTTGAGAGATTAATGTAATATTTTGGATTTAAAGAAAAAATCCTCAACAAGAAGGAAGCCATCATGTTCCTCTTAATAATAGGTATTACCTCCATGACACCAGTAATTTCGTGAGCAAACATACTGGATAAGTATGTAGATATATTATATACAATTTTTTTGCAAAATTAGATTATTTCTGTGGTTCTGGTTTATTGTGCAAGATGTGGTCAGCACGGCAGAAATATAAAAAATAGCAACTCCCTCACAGGAAGCTTAAATCAGACTATAAAATTCAGTTACCTGTTTCTTTAAATCAGCTGTATTTCACTGAGGAATAAAGACTTAATGTTTGTCCATACTGCTTCCTCTGAAGTATTTCAGCCTAGGCTTTCAGCTAATCTGTCCATTAAAATTCTTCAGTGGAAATGATTGTTGGTGTCCAGAAATGTTCAGAAGTTTGTTTTAATCATTTAGTTGTTCTCTCATGTTTCTAAACCAGATTGATCTGTGTGACCTCTGGAGGAGTCACAATCATGTTCTTTAAAATACTTTATTTCATATGAACTTTTTGGAGGTCTGTCCCAAGCTGTCTTTGTCTGCATAAGGGACTCAGCTGATAAAGTATGAGAGAAATCTTTCAGTGTCTGAAAGAGTCAAATTACAGAAATTTCACATTGTCTTGTATCACCGTGTCACCAATACAGATACTTCATCCCTGTTTTGAATGTTCGAAACAGCTGTCATAGTGACTGATACCAGTTCCATTTTGCCTACCAACTCAGTTGATTTTATATTTTATTTCTCATTTATTATGGAATAATCAGCAGCTCTTTTTCTCATTTATTTTCTCATATTTTTATTCCAGGATTTGCCTCTGAAGCAGGGAGTGTCTGCATTAAAAATGACCTGTAGTTCTCTGCTTCATAGGTTAGAAACTTATTTTAATACTTTGTGGCTAAGCACAGTCCCGTCTCTTTCAAAAATAAAAAATTCCAACAATAAATGGTTTAATTGGCATTGAATGTGGATTATAAGCATTTTGCATTGGGGCTTCCATTATTTTAGATGAAATGGCTTCTACACAAATAATTACTCCAGCCGAGGCAATGAAAGCTGTGTTTGCTTGCAGCCATTTTTATGAATTAACATTAAACTTTAAAAACATTGATTCCAGTGGATCATACTAAGTCTTTTGGACATTTCCAAAGTAATGTATTGGTTAGGCTGTACTGCTTTAAGCGCTTACATTCTAAAATTTACCAAATTCCAAATATTTGTTGGGGGAAAGAAATCGGTTCATAAATCGCTTTGTGTCAATGGGACTGCTATAGCCAGCACACACAGAACCATGTATCTTGTATTTACTTTGAATTATACACCGCAGATGCTTCTTCAGCTCCTTCCTCTTCCTCCATGGGCGGTGCTTGCAGCTCCTTTACCACCTCTTCCAGTCCTACCATTTACTCTACCTCAGTCACCGACAGCAAGGCTATGCAAGTGGAGAGCTGCTCCTCAGCCGTGGGGGTAAGTACCAGAGGGGTAAGTGAAAAGCAGTTAACCAGTAACGCAGTCCAGCAGCAGCAGTCAACGCCGAAGAGACACACAGTCCTGTACATCTCGCCACCACCTGAGGACTTGCTGGACAACAGTTGGATGTCCTGCCAGGATGAGGGGTGTGGATTGGAGTCAGAACAGAGCTGCAGTATGTGGATGGAGGATTCACCCTCCAACTTCAGTAACATGAGTACCAGTTCCTACAATGATAACACTGAGGTGCCACGTAAATCACGCAAACGAAATCCAAAGCAGAGGCCAGGGATCAAACGTCGAGATTGTGAAGAGTCCAACATGGATATATTTGATGCCGACAGCGCCAAAGCGCCTCACTATGTCCTTTCTCAGCTCAGCACGGACAGCAAAGGCAACTCAAAAGCAGGAAATGGGTTGGTATCTGTTTTTTTTTTTGTTTGTTTTTTTTTTTTTTTTTTTTTTTTTTTTGTCTGCTTTTTTGAATAAAGTTTTATCACCATATGTAAAACCAAACTAATAAAACTCTCCCCATGCCCAATCAAGTGTTCTACTTAGGTTCTCACATAAATCCTTTCTCTTCTCTGCTGTTCCCTTTTGCGTCCTAGCCTTGTGATAAGGTCTGATTAGACTGGGTAGTCTTTGTTTAGAAGATAAAGCTGAACTTCCCTACAACAATTGACGCAGCACCGATGAGCTCATCTGTATTGTTATTTAAGTGAAATTCTTCAAAGATTACACAATTCCATTTATAGAATGGCACTGAAAATGTATTTGAAAAGAAAAGCAGAAGTGGACTGGACGCACCTTAAATCTTAGTGGGTTTTGCAGGATTTTATGTGAGGATTTCAGTCTGTACACTTTACCTGCTTCTGTTTGTCTCTCTATTTACCAAATAGAGAGAGTGATGAGAGAAGAAGCAAATGGCTTTTTAGGATTTCTCATCATTGGACTTAACACATGCTTTACTTTTTTATAAAATGTTAAGATGATATAGTGAACCAAATTTTGTTTCTTCTTGTGAATTCACTTCTGTATTTTGATTTTTTGAGAAATAAATCTCTAATCCTGTTTCTCTCTGTGCTTCTGGGTTCTGTGCATGCGTGTGTCTGTATGTAGGCACGCCTGGGTGGTGGTCTCTCATCTCTCCCAGTTCCACACTCTTCACTAAATGCATTTCAGTAGTTGCTTAAAGAGGAAAAACTCCCATCAGTTTACAGTAGCGTGTTGACACATTTTTATTTTTTAACTTGTGGCTTCTTTAGTACTTTTAAGATGGTTGAGTAGATAGATTTGGCTTTTTTATTTTGGGGGGGAGTGTATTTTGTTTGTTTTATGTATGTGTTTGCAGTACATTCTAATGTTCATCACAGTAATAGTGAATATGAAAATCTGACAGATGGGAAAGATTATGAACTTCTCATATTCCAAAGGGAAAGAGCCTGGAGTCTGTATTCCCAGGATCATTACAGTTCCATACTTAAAATTTCACTGTGAGAAAGTGATTCTGAGAAACTCTCCAGAGTACTGCTGCTCCCTGCCTGCTGGGTACCACATAAGGGCCCATGGAGCTGCCTCGTACCAGGAATGTTGGCTGTGCCATTGACCTGTGTGTCTCCTGGTGTCTCCATATAACAGACACTAAGCTTGGCTGCAGTTGTCCAGCATCTCTTGTTTTCACCACCTGAAATCAATGATAGTAAAGTAAAACCTTAGTACATGGTAGACTTGAAGAAGCAAATTAGTGTATGTAAAGCTTGGCAGGAGGAAGCTGTCTCCACTGAGCAGAGGGGGTCGGGTGCTCCCCTACAAAAGAAAGACACTTACTGAAAGGCAAGAACTGTGTGACTGTAAATATGATCTCTGGGCAGGGAGGAGAGGTTTAGTAAACTCTGGAACAATATGAAGGCTCCACACCTGGTATTGTTTAAGGCCAGGCTGGATGGGGCTTGGAGCAACCTGGTCTAGTAGAAGGTGTCCCTGCCTGTGGCAGTGGGGTTGGAACTGGATGAGCTTCACAGTGCCTTCCAACCCAAACCATTCTGTGACTCTGTGATCTCAATCTAAAGTGTTACAAGACTGTAGCATTCCCTAAAATATTAGTGGCTACCTGGTGAACCTTCATCAGTGCTGTCAGCAATGCTCTGAATGCAGGGGAAATCATTGTTTTTTCCCCAACATCTCAAATACAGGCTAGTTGGAAGCAGCAAAACTCTTATGTAACAAAATTGTCCTTTGGAATAGAAGCTCCAGGGCAAAAAATGTCTGAGATACTAGAAAATGTAATTTTGCAGCTGGAATATGGAGATTTAGTGTTAAAAATCTAGGTCACAGTGGTGACTGGTTTGTTTGCTTGTTTTTTTCAAAACTTTCCAGCCCTGTGGAGTTCAGCCAAGGGAGTTCATTTACTTTTGGCTTTAAGAAAAGAGCAAGGAAAGCAGCCTTGCTAATTTGTGAAGTGGAAGTTTGCCTTAAGAGACTTCTAATAGGTCTTCAGAAGCTAGGAAATAAAAAAAGTATATTCCTGTGGAAACTGTTGGAATTTTTGAAAGCCTTTTTTAGAAGTGAATGAATTAATAGTGATTTAGGGCAAGGAGGCTCAGATTTCCGACATGCTTGGCCTCGCTTTCACTTGCAGGTCTTCACTGGGAACAGCCCTGATGCCAGTGTGGGACCAGGAAATCTGTTCTAGTAGAATCATAGGGTTTCCTACTTACACTTCTTGTTTAGAAAAGAAGTGCTAGCTTTGAGTAGACCTTGTCTGGTCATGGTTAAACTAATAAACCTGTGGTATGAAATGTTTTACTATCTGTATGTGCACAAATATTAGCATTATGAATAAACTAAATTAAAAGGATGTGTAAATGATATCCTTGGAATTTGAGAAGAAAGACCACTGAGAAGTTCTGGTGAAGGCTTTACAATTGCTTTCAAGTTCAGCTAATCTGATTGACAGTAATGATTACTTTAGGTTTCTAGAGGGAAGACTTTCAAGATAAAGCTTAGGCAGAATAAATATGACAATGTGTAAAATAATAGTATGTGGACAGTTCAGGTGACTTGGGTTTTAAGACTAAAGCACTCTCAGGAAAAGAGAGTTGTGTTGAAGAGGCCAGCGTGTTAACATCACACTGCTAAAACTTTGCATTTTGAGTGTTGAAAGTCAACTTAGTTTTGATGGCTGCCCCCTTCAAAAGTCAGCAATACCTCAGCCTCTGTTAATTTAGGGAGTGGGAACCTCCATGTGTGGTATCTTTCTGTGGAGCATTCTCCTGTGCCAAGGTGCGGGAAGCTTGTGGCCCAGGCACAGTGTTGGGAAGGATGTGATGGTGCCTGCAGCAGCTGAGGTTGCCTGGTGTGATTTCTTGTGTTCCCTGGTAGAAGCCAAGAGGTTGTAGCTGTGTGATTGAAAATTCATAGAGGGGAAAAAGAGAAGATATTCTCTGAAAGTTCATAAACATATTCCTTTTAATTAGTAGTCTGTTGGAGTAATGTCCTGACAGGAAGAGTAGAGAGTGATTATCTAACAAGCTTGAGTGTGATTAGCGTTTTTGCTTAACATGTACAGGAGCAAGGAGCACAGTGCTGTTAATTACAGTTTATTTAGTGTATCACAGGTTTTGTCTGTGCTACACTGAAGGAGAATTTTGTCCCTTTTATCTTCTTGAGAGGAAGTATGTTTTTACGTAGTGGGTTTTTTTTTTTTTAAACAGCCTGATTGACCAGACTTTGGCTGAATAATTACGATGGGTTTGCAGAAAGATAGGAGTCTTGCGGGGTTTTTTCAATGCTGTTTTTTTACCTAGGTCCTGCCTTTCTGCTATTGCTTGGTTGAAGATGAGTGTGTGAGGCAGCCAGGACTGCTCAGGGCATCTGTTCTGGGCTCAGCTGGGTGAGCAGGAGGCTTTGCTGGGCTACCTGTGAAGTGGTTAACCTTCACAAACAGAAAAACATGAATGAAATTCACCCGAAGTACAGAGCTCATAACTGCTCAGCAGTGTTCATTTTAACCATTTGTTACAGATATTAAAAGGCTTTGGAAGGCTTAGTAGGAGATGTGGAAGTGAGTCAGAGTGTTTGACCTTTCCTGGAGCAGAAGACCCTTCCATAGGAAAAGACAGGCTGAGAGAGCTGTGGATGTTCAGCCAGGAGAAGAGAAGGCTCCATGGAGACCTTAGAGCAGTTCCCAATACCTAAAGGGGCAACAAGAAGCTTTGGACAAGGGCCTGTAGGGACAGGCCAAAGGGAATGGCTTTAACCTGCCAGAGGGGAGACTGAGATGAGCTCTTAGGCAGAAGCTCTTCCCTGTGAGGGTGCTGAGGCGCTGGCCCAGGGTGCCCAGAGAAGCTGTGGCTGCCCCATCCCTGGCAGTGTTCAAGGCCAGGTTGGACACAGGGGCTTGGAGCAAGCTACTCCAGTGGAAGGGGTCCCTGCCCGTGGCAGGGGTTGGAACTGGATTTGAAAAATGCTGGGACAGGTTGTGCAGGGCTGGGGAATGACTTGCAAGTGTTTGTGTACCATGTGGTCTTGTGCTGTTTATTGCGCAATAGGAGTTGTAGGAAAGGTGCTGATAATGTTTGTTAGTATAAATCATCAGGTAATTGGGAGTGAGAGCACCATGGGTTACCTCAGCCTTCAGGTCAGTGAAAAACTCTTGCAGAGGCAAAGCTCTCAGTAGACAACTTTGAAGAGAAAGCATTTCTTTCTCCCCCTTCCTCGAGAATTAAAATCCTGGATAAATTACTTCCGTGTGTTGCACATTGAAACAAGATTTGCTTTTCAAGCAATTCACACCTGTTATTTTAAACTGCTTTCTTCAGAATCATTAGCTGTTAGAAACTGCGTTTTGGTAGTAAAGAAGAATATTACATTTGCATAAATCCATTGAGCCCTTTTTCTGCCTATACCATTTGCCATGGCATGTTTACCTTTGCTGGTGTTAAATGAGGTTATTAAACTTCATTATGCAAACCTCCTCTGTATAAGATCACAAGTTATTTTCCATTGTGCTTTAAAGTGAACACAAAATGCATCACACAGTGTTATACTTTGGAGGGCTTCTTCATTCAGGTTTTAATTATGGAACTGAACACAAGATATATCTTAAGGTATGCACCTGGAACAAAACAGTCTTTTTGCATACGCTGCAGATTTCAAATTGGTGCAATTTCATCACAGCTTTTTACAATAACTAATCTGGTTTAAACATCAATTTATCAATCTGTCTTGACAGAAATTAGTGTTTGAGTTTGCATGGATATGCAAGTTCAGGTGAAGACAGGCATGAGGCTGTTTTCCTATTTAAAGGATTATCATTTAACCTGAAATCCATTCAGTATGTGTGTCTACATATGTATATTTGTTACAGAAGCAAAACAGCTTATTCATACAATACCAGGCTGTATTATATACTGTGATAAAAGCAGATTATAAGCCTTCTTCTGTTTAACATAGTTTAATGCTAATTGCTTTTCCCTTCCTTTATGTTTACTCTCTGAAAAGCAGTTCCTATTTGCACTGGATGGAGGAGGCAGGGAAGCACCATTCCTCTTCATCTTGCAGGTTTCCTTCTCTGTCAGAAAGAGAATTCCACAGTTTTGTCTCAACTGTAAATCATCTCTCCGTTAATATACACTCTTTATCTTTTTAGCTTTTCTGTGATTTAGTTTGTTTTTATTGGGGAGCTGCTTATGACATCTTTTTAACGGGCTGCTTTGACTTCCCAGAGCATCAGAGAACCAGAAAGGAGCTGGAGGGAAGAAGACCCCAATGTTGTGTGGTCAGTATCCAACTAAGAGTGAGGGGAAGGAGCTGAAGATCGTGGTACAGCCAGAAACCCAGCACAGGGCTCGTTACCTGACTGAAGGCAGCCGAGGCTCAGTGAAAGACCGGACACAGCAAGGCTTTCCAACAGTCAAGGTAGGCTGCTTAGTGTTGGGTGACTCCTTCCCAAGTGATGCTTTAGTAGAATGGGAACTGGTGCAAAAGGCCTAGAATCTCTGTTTTTAAAGGGAAGGGGGGAGACTTTGCAGTCTCTTTGCTGTACAGATTATTGTTTCTTGCAGGTACCAAGAAGTCTTATTTGCATCACAGTTACAGGAGGAAGGAAGCTTTATGTCAAGGCAGTGATGTATTATCTGTGATGCGTGTCCCTTTAGACTACAATTACAGAAATTCTCTCAATAGGCATTTGAAGCATGCAAAAGTAGGATAGTGAAATGCTGTAACTTCACTTAACAAATGCAGCCTGTTCCCTGCATAGACCTGGTATCTTTAGATGTTGCTGGTCAATTGATCTGAGGCAGGAATGAGCAGCATGCAGGTTTGAATGGTGTCCTCAATCCTGCTGATCAAGGGAAGGACCTGGATAGAGCAGATGCAGTCAGGAATCCAGGCTCTGGCTGCATAGCTGGATCTCCAGCATGCATTTAGCTTCTTTGTTCATCCTGCTTCATCTGGAGAAAAGGACGACTGATGTAATTCACCTTGCTCAGAGAGGGGGAAAGCTGTTGGTGATGAGGCTTGCCAGCCTCTGATGCCAGAGGGCTTTACTGTAGGTTCTTCTGAGGATGGGGACCAAACCCTAGAAGAAAAGTAGGAGCTACAAATAGAGAAGAAACATGAAGAAGAAGGCTACAGAAAGATCTTTTGCCTTCCTGCTCAGAAGGATGACATTCAAAGGCTGTCTGCCAGTGCCTGCACATTAATGCCCAGAGTGTGAATCTGCAGGTCTTGTTTAGTCAGAGAACTCTGACTTGACTGGAGTCACAGAGGCTTGGGGTGGTGTCTGGAATGCAGTCATGGATATGTACCTGCTGTTTAGAAAGAAGAGAGGAGGTCATATATCGTGAGATGCTCCTTGACTGCACAGATCTCAAGAAATTGGAGACCAGAGGAGGGAGGAAGTTAGGGATAATGTTTTGGTATCTGTTACAGACTTCCTGTCTGAGAAGACAGTAGATGATGCAGGATTCTTCTGCATACAGACCTTTCTGACTGTGGAAGGTTTCAGCCATCTTTCATCTGCAGGGTTACATAGGCTGGTAGAAGCAATCAAAGACCTTGAGGGCTGTGCTTGTGAAAGCTCCTTGATGCAAATGGTAGAGGGGCTTACCAGGAGTAATGCTTTGCTTGACTTAAACAGGAACAAACAGAAGAACTGAAGTCAAACATGATCGCAAAAGTTGCAGTGACAAGAGTATAAATGTTGGGGGGGACACTGAACTCAATACAGGCTGGCACTGCATGCTTGTTGGAACTGAGACGAATGTCATCCTGGTCATATTGAGTGGAGTGTGACAAACAGAGCAAGTAGACAACTTTTATCTGTTACACAAATAAGAAGGGGAAAAGACATTTCCTTTTCTACTTTTTATTAATTATGATGCTTTGAGAAAGCAGCAAATAAGTTCTTAATCCAAACTAATTTACCAGGTCCACAAAGGAGTGTTGTTTATCATAGAGCCCTTAAAATTTTTGCTGACTACTGCTGACAGAGTATAGAAGTATACTTATCTTTAAAGTCCCGTTTGACAGCGTAAGAAACATTTCCAGTGCTTCACTCAGAAATGTAGAAATCTGTTCCTCAGAACAGATGCAGAAATTTTGTTCCTCAGAAATGTAGAAATCCAGTTATGTTTCATAAGAAAAGAATCTGTTCATATCATCCTGTTGCTATGGTGATTTAGTGCTTATTTATGCGAAACTTCTTAATGGGCCTTTGTTCATCTGAATTTTGTTTTAATTCCTTTCCAAGTCATCCTTTAGTACCCGTCAGTGAAAACTCTGTTTGGAAGAGTCTTGTGTTACTGAATTCCTGGAAACTCAAGCTTGCCTTACCAGTAGGTAAACTAGTTCATATGCTGCTTATAAAAGTCTGCCAGGGCTGGACAGACAAAATGAGTCAGTGGATCTTCAGGAAATCTGAGCTAGTGATGAAAAATCTGTAAAGGACAAGAGGGCTTTTGGTTTGTGTTTTTTTGGGGTTTGTTTTAAAGATGGGGAAGAAGAATGTAAAAATGTTGCTAGTTCAGAAGAGATCTGGTGCTTGCTCTTCTCTGGCAGCATGGGGAGCCATTCAGATGCATCATTCCTAAGTAGACTGAGGAGAAGCAGGAAGTTCTGTGGTCTAAGGAAAACCATGTTACTTGATGACTTAGAACTAGAGAGACTACAATCAATATACAACATTAAAATTGTATCAACAAACCTTAATTAAGTGACTTGGCTGGCAAAAGAAAAACTATCCTGAATGCAGAGTGTCAGCAGAGGTGTCCCTGCCTTCAGTAACATCTTCATGTTGTCTTGCTAATGGTATCTCAGAGCTGGAGCATTTACCACCCAGATGATGTGAGATACTCTTGCACACTGTTCATACCTTCTGCTACACAACATCACCAGGAAGAAAAGCGACACTACTTAGCTGTGACGATGCTCTTTCTGGCCAAGGAGGCCTTGGTGAAGTGACACAAAGACTGTTCATTCAGCTTTCCATATAAATGGTAGAATATCAGAGTACCCTTTACTTCCCACTGCCTTTTGACTGCCTGGTGAACTTAAGTCCTCTCATAGGCTGTTTTCATGGTCTCTTCACTTGTGCTCTCTTAGCTCCTGAGCTCTCTGCCAAGAACCCTGCCTGTTAGCCCTTGTTTCCTACTTGGAAGCTTGTTAGTTGGCCACCTGCAGAGATCTTCTAGCTTTGCCCATCCATAATGGTCAGAGCACCCACCTCGTTGCTTATTGTTCCTTTTGGACATGAGTAGCATTCTGGTTTTACCAGTGTTTGCTCATTTTTCCCTTTTCCAAACTTGCTGAGAACTTCAAAACTTAATTCTCTAAGTTGACAGGGATAAATCCCCTGAAAAATCCTCTGGAGGATTCTGCTCTCATTTGCATCTCCTTACTAATAAAATTTGAGCTTCTTTGTGTAAGTTTTGACTGGGCTTCCAGATCCAGGATGAAATGTAACATTGGCACCCAGAAATTCTCTAGCAACAATTGTGGCTTAATGAAAACATTGCAAATACTGGTTTTATCTCCTTTTAGAATGCTCTGTCAAAGAATTTCTCTCTCACATGGGAATCTGGCAGTGACCTCATGTTTCTTTTTACTCAGGAATATTTTTCTTAACTACTACCTAAAAAAAAATAAAATTACTTCATAATACAATGTCCAAATTTACTTCAAGGCTTCTTTTACATCACAGTAAAGATAAATTCTACCTGTTTATTAAATGACTGCCTTTTAATGAAAGGACGAATGGCAAAAGATAAAAGAAGTTAGCATTTTGTTTATAAAGTAGATGAAAAATTTGTGTTCCTCCTGCCCTTAGGATTGTTTCCAGCAACACTGGGAGCTGATTTACTTCAAATTCACCTGCATAAAATGTTTTGTGTTTCAATTAAGAGGAGTTCTATTGAAGTGTTTGATTTGTGTTGCTGTGTTTCAGCTGGAAGGTCACAATGAGCCGGTGGTGCTGCAGGTATTTGTGGGTAATGACTCCGGTCGAGTGAAGCCACATGGGTTCTACCAGGCCTGCAGAGTTACTGGGAGAAACACTACCCCCTGTAAAGAAGTGGATATAGAGGGGACTACTGTTATTGAGGTTGGACTGGACCCAAGCAACAATATGACACTTGCGTGAGTAGCACTTTTTTTTTTTTTTTGTAAAAAAATATAAATTAATTTATTAGCTTGTTTTCAGAAAGTGATTTTCCTTTTTTGATTGGGTGGGTTAGTAGTTAAAAGTCTGAACATCTTGGAACACACCAGGTACTTAGTGAAGGTGTGGGTATAAGAAAAACTTTTAAATCACATTCTCAATTTGTTTATTTTATTTAATTCTCAACCTGGTCTTCCTTAAACTTTATCAATTAACTGTTGCATTAGTTTCATGTTGTGTTCGATCAGTAATGTGCATATTCAAGCATGAGGTGAATTATAAGCTGGTTGGTGATTCTTCTGGTTGTCTTGTCTTTTAACAAGTAAGAATTGCTGATCAGATGCAAACTTCAGATACAAATGATTTCCTAATAAGCTTTTCACATGTATCTTAACATACAGAAAGAGATTGATCTTTTTTCAAATAATTATTTTCAGTAGAATGTGTTCTTTTCAATGGGTATGTGATTGAAAACTGCCCCTCTTTACTTGGCACCTTGTCTTGTTTCAAGAGAAGAAAGCTTTATTTAATTGTCAGTGTCCACTTCTCCAGTAGGATAATACATAGAATCATAGAACAGTTCAGGTTGGAAAGGACCTTAAGATCATCCAGTTCCAACCCCCCTGCCATGGGCAGGGACACCCCACACTAAACCATGTCACCCAAGGCCTCATCCAACCTGGCCTTGAACACCACCAAGGATGGAGCATTCACAACCTCCCTGGGCAACCCATTCCAGTGCCTCACCACCCTCACAGTAAAGAATTTCTTCCTTAGATCCAATCTAAACTTCCCCTGTTGAAGTTTGAACCCGTCACCCCTTGTCCTGTCACTACAGTCCCTGATGAAGAGTCCCTCTCCAGCATCCTTGTAGGCCCCCTTCAGACACTGGAAGCTGCTCTGAGGTCTCCACGCAGCCTTCTCTTCTCCAGCCCCAATTTTCTCAGCCTGTCTCCATACAGGAGGTGCTCCAGCCCCTGATCATCCTCGTGGCCCTCCTCTGGACTTGTTCCAACAGTTCCATGTCCTTTGTATGTTGAGGACCCCAGAACTGCACACAATGCTCCAAGTGAGGTCTCCCGAGAGCAGAGTAGAGGGGCAGGATCACCTCCTTGGACCTGCTGGTCACGCTCCTTTTGATGCAGCCCAGTTTGTTAATAAACTGTATCAGTTTGATTTTTCAAGGTAAAATATATTCCCATGATAAATTTGGAAACTGCCTCTTGGAGAATAATTTTTTAATTGTCTTCAAGTGTTAATGTAAACCCATGTAAGTATAGAGATGCTAGAAAGATGAATTTGGAATTACCTTAGTGCTTAGGCTGTTCTCTTGTAAGAAATCTTGATGTCTCAAAAGAAATCTTCCTGGTATTTCAGTGACACTGTAGCACCTCTCTATTGATGGTAATGCTAGTGCCACCTTCTGAATCACACTTTTCCCTCCTCTCTGCTCCCTAGCTATTGCTTGTTGGCCCTCATGCAGCACAAAACTTTGTGGTACTCAGATTAGGTATCAGATGGTCCCTGTACTGTTTGGATGTAGAGCCTGAGATTCTGGGAAAATTACAGTATTCTTAACACATCATGCTGTGTTTGGTTGGAGTTTTTATTCTTTTGTTTGAAATAATTTTGCATCTAGCATGCCTTTCTGAAAGTTAGAACTGCCTGTCTCTCGCCCTGGCCCTGTAGACATTTCCCAGAGGGCCACAGTTGTCTTATGACATAGCTATCACTTACAAGTTCCACTGAGCATAAAAAATAATATGACTACAATAACTTTTCTTCTATCATTCTTAAAGGAAATGCAGAATATTTTGTAGTAATAATCCTACAAACCCAGATCTAGCCCCTGGAATAGAAGAGTGAAGGCCTGTGATTATAAACTGAATGCTAACCAGAATGACTTGTTATATCGCATTTTCTGTTTTATTCATACTGCTTTATTATTGTTTCCTTCAATAATCCGTCATAAAATGGTTTGTGTTGGAAGGGACCTTAGAGCTCCTCCAGTTCCAACCCTTGCCACAGGCAGGGACGCCTTCCACTAGAGCAGCTTGCTCCAAGCCCCTGTGTCCAACCTGGCCTTGAACACTGCCAGGGATGGGGCAGCCACAGCTTGTCTGGGCACCCTGGGCCAGCGCCTCAGCACCCTCACAGGAAAGAACTTCTGCCTAATATCTAACCTGAATGTCCTCTTTTTCAGTTTAAACCTATTCCCCCTTGTCCTATCGCTACAGTCCCTGATGAAGAGTCCCTCATCCAAGTTGAATTGAAGGTTGAATTAAAAAGCAAGCTATGTAGTGAGAAAGGTTGTGTAGAGATTTCATTTAAAAAAAAAATAAATAGAATATTTCAGTAATTAATTCCAGAGTTTTGACTTACGGCCTATGTAACTAGTTGAAAGACTGTTAAAGATGCTGAACATGTTGAACTCTGTTAAACTTTCCACTGTTTTGTGTTGATAGGGTTGATTGTGTGGGAATACTGAAGCTAAGAAATGCTGATGTTGAAGCTAGGATAGGGATTGCTGGCTCAAAGAAAAAAAGCACACGTGCTAGGCTGGTATTTCGTGTTAACATCCCTCGCAAAGATGGCTCAACTTTGACTCTTCAGACACCCTCTTGCCCAATTTTGTGCAGTAAGTATCAAAAAGTTGGTATTATTGGACTCTGAATTTTAGTGTGATTGCCATAAAATGCCTCAGGGAAAAAAGCCCACCCCAGTGTAATTCCATGACTATTTCAGAATTGCTGTGGCTAAGATCACTTGGATTAATTTTTATTTGGGGTGGGATGTTAGACAAATGACTGACTAATATTTACAAGTAGTAATGAATTTCCTCATCTTCTATTAAATGAATCTGTGCCTTTCAAACAGATTTTTTTTGTCCTTTTTTTTTTTTTTTTTTTTTGACTTGGATATGATTTTTTGAGACAAGTTTTAATCTCTTCTGTATTGTGATGTTCATCTGGCCGCTTTCAGTGACTGAAAAGACTTCTAATGAGTTAGTGAGCATGGTTCTCTACAGTTGTGGTAGTTCGCTGGGCCAGAGGCTGAATCTGTTCTGGTTCAGTGCAAGAATGGAACATTTTATAGCTCTTTATTAAAATGCTCTATTTAGCACTGAGCACAGATGGCTGTGCTGACTGGTTTGGTTATGCTGAACAACAGGGAAAATTAAACCAGAAAGGGCTGCATGTGCCTGTAGAGTCTGTAGCAGCTTCCAATTACATGGAATTCTTCTCGTCTGCAAAAGAAAAAATACAGAAATATGTTTAATACAGCTGTTGATGGGGTTACTGATGTTTCTCGATTAACAAGAAGATAGAGCTTTTTCTCCACATGCGTGGAACATACTGTCGTTATGCAAGCTCCTTGTGTTGTGTTCTTTCCATTGTATAAGAAGTTCTTGGTTTTGGTGGGTTTTTTGTTTTTCTAAACCCTGTCAGTACCTATTGTGTCAGGGCTCCTATTCAACTCATCAGAAATTGCAGCTTTGTTGCCAGTGAAAGAACAGATTGGAAGAGGAGATAATTAAAACCATGTGAGCTTCCACATCAGCTACCACCATGCAGTTCCAGTGCTGCAGGCAGCAGGCGATTCGGCAGATGCGGCATGTGGCACATCCCTCCTTCCAGTCTTCTGCTCTTGCAGAGAATCTGTGTGCAGGACTCGGTTGGAGCAGGAACCCATCAGAAACCCTAATAAAGCTGATAACCAGAGACGTGCCACTGCTGGTGCAGGGGAGGGCTCTCCTCCTCTCCTCAGCCGTGTTGTAGGCAGTAGTTCGACTTCCGGTGTGCTCTCCCAGAACTCGGTGTTCCCCTCCCTCTCTTTTCCTCTCGTGCCATTTTTTGCTAAATCTTTCTTTTCCCAGTGTTTTTTTAACTGGTGGAGCTCTCAGATGTGGGGCATGTATGTTGTTGGAAAATATGTAAGTACATTTGCTAGAGCTATGATTGTCTCTGTAGCTCCATTCCAGTCAGTGCAGCATTGTAGTATCTGACACTGATTTTCAGATTTAAGAAAAAAACATTTTCTGTAAAATCTGCAAGATCTCTATCTGCATACATTTTATTTGTATCATTAATTTACTGATTAAAGATAAAGTTACTTAAATAATAGCTGAAATGGGAATAGAAATCATCTGGTGCTTTCTTAAGCACGTAACAATCCAAAACTTGCTACTGTAGGTAGAAGCTGAGTATCTGAGATGTTTTAGGAAATTTAAAGATAGGCTGTTCAACTAAAAAAGCTTATTTGATGCAATTTCTGCTCAGCTTGTTGGTAAAGCCATTCTAGTACTGGCTTATGTGGGTCTCTTGTAGTCTTCTTTCTGTTTGTTGAATGAAGCCATTTATACCTGTAGCATTAGTAGCTGTATTTTGAGATATGGGCAGTGAGCAAAATGTGGAATATATGACGTGCTAAGGGATGTTATAAGAAAAGGAAGAAGGACATAAAAGTTATCCTTCTATAAATAAAGTTCTAAAAAATTGGGTTAGTTTTTTTTAGCAAGGTGGGGTTTGGTCAGTTGATAAGAAATTCTTCCTAATTGTGTAAATTGCCAGGAGTTTGCCCAGGAATTTTATAGCATCTCCATTGCTGAACACCTAAAACAAAGAAACAAAATACTCTGGTTAGACTTATGTCTTTGAGTAATAGTATGGGTAAAACTAATCGTGATGTGAAGGTTGAGAGGGGAATTCTTGCGGCTTTTCCAAGGCTTCTGTGCTTCTGCTTCTTAACTTACACCAAAGTCACAGTGGTTTCCAGCAGACCTTAGCCACCCAAACTGTGCCAGTACGTACATACTGGCTGATCCGTATGGCATAAAATGTTGTTTATGGAGTTACTCATTTATATAAATCGTATCCTCAGGCACATTACACCTGGTTTGTTTGCTAGGCACATCTTATTACAGATGTGTACTTTACTTTCTCATAATGAGGTTTACATTGTCACTCATCACAGCCTGCTTATATTGTGTGCTGTCACTAATATTGCTGTCAAAGCTGCATGACTGATCCTGAAACCGTAAGAAAGATGTTGAATAGATGCAGGCTCTGTATTTAAGGTCTGTGTTTTAAATGGGCTTTGTTCACTTGCTAGCAAACCTAAATCCAGTTACGCTTTTCAGAAATTCATGTGTCTTTAGCATATTTAGTAGTTGTGTAATGGTTGCCTAGGAACCTGCTGCAACACTTGTAGAAAAAGCCTCTCTGAAAGGTCATCAGATAATTTGGAATGTTACAGTGTTATCTTCTTCTGTGTAGTAAGCCTACGGAATATTGTTAATAAACACTAAAAGTAGGCCATGTAAGTGCAAAGCACAAGCATAAGCTTATGCCACTTGGATTTTGTGGTAAATAGAAAAGGTGGTTGAGAAACTTTTATTAAAAGCTGGAATTACTTTATAAGATACAAAATGTGACAAAGTACGTAATTTTAAAATGTATGCCTATTTAAATTGCTTTGGTGCTCATTTTCATTTAACACACATGGCCTTTATGCTTTAAGAAGCATAGAAATAGTTTGCAGCAAAGATATATAATATGTGTTATTGCAAATCATCATCTGAATTGCTGGCTGAGAGGTCTAAGTTTCCAGGGGTGTGGAACTGTAAGCTGCATTCTCTTTGCTAGTTCATAGGATATAAATTGCTGTAATCCCCAGCTTACACACACGTGACTCTTGCAAGGGTTTCTATTAACTGAAGCATATAATTCATGGAATGGTTTGGGTTAGAAGGGACCTTAAAGCTTATCCATTCCCAACCCACTGCCATGATCAGGGATACCTTCCACTAGACCAGGTTGCTCAAAGCCCCTCGGTTAGTTCTTGCACCAGCCAGGAAGCTACCTCTTGTAAAAAACCAACCAACCAGAATTGAAAAAAAATCCAGGAGAATTACTACTTAACACCCTTTCACATAGGAGGACAAAATAAGCTTTATATTAAATGGGTAGATTTGAAGATGTGTTTCACGTGTATTTAAGGACTGATGCATTAGTTTATTGCTCTCTATGCCAGGAAATTACAGGACCAGAGTTTCTTGAACTTTAGCTCTAACACTGAAAGTTTCATTTTGAGATTTAATAAATACAGGAGAAAAGGGAAAGTAGTATTAGTGGATCATTTCCCTAAGTGTGATTTTTGAGGCCATCACATTTAGTGAGGAGATAATAGAAATGGTTATTGTGTGAAAAGCTTTTAAATTAGTGATATAGTAAAGGAAGAGCTGAGGAATTATGTCATTCTTTCTTTTATAATCCTGTAAGTAAAAGGTTTTTGTTTTGGGTGTTGATATTTTCTTGATTTCAGACCAGTTTTTTTCAATTGCAGCTCAACCAGCAGGAGTTCCAGAGATCCTAAAGAAAAGTCTGCACAGTTGTTCAGTGAAGGGTGAAGAGGAAGTTTTTCTGATTGGCAAGAACTTTCTAAAGGGAACAAAAGTGATTTTCCAAGAGAACGTTTCTGGTTAGTGTGAAAGCAGTAACAGCTTGGGGTGCTGAAGAGGGCGTGATGCTGGGGTTTACACTGGTGATAAAGTTTAGTTGTAGAAACCAATATGACAAGCAGAATCAAAGGCAGTAAAATAAACTTCTTTATATGGATGCACAATAAATTATGCTTTTTAATTTTCATTTAGATGACAATTCATGGAAGGCAGAAGCTGAAATAGACATGGAATTATTTCATCAGGTACTTCTGTGTTGTTGTTGTTATTACTATTATTGTAAGGAAAAATACTGTTTCCAAAGAAAAATTAAATAAGCCTTTCCTTTTTCCTGTGCATTTCTAGAAATAATACTCCTTTTCTTAAAATAAGTTCTTTAGTGAATCTGGTTGAATATCATTGGTTTGGGTTTATACAAGTACAGTTGTTCCATTTCTAATTAAGAATTTCAATACCACAGTAGGAGTGTGATATATGGAGCGGATCTTTGCCCTTACATACAGTTTAATTAAAAGGCCTAATCCAGTTTTTCCAGTAGCTTTCCTAAGGCCACGTTAGATTAGTACTGAGTGGAAATAGATGGTATACACCATAGTCTTTATACCTGGCTTGATTTCTGTTCCATTCTGAAATATTTTACAAAATATTTATTTCTTCTTTTTGCCACAACTGAGTGTCATTATGGACTATTGGACTGAAATTAGAGAAATTATTAGATATAAATGGCATTTGACAAATGTCACCTTGCTCCCATCTCCGTAGGCAGTATTCCATGTGTGCACTGGTAGAAATGATTTCTCACTTCCAGTGGGTAGTTGGGGAATAGAGATCCCTCATAGCTATTCCCGTTGGTGAATGACTGCAGGCCTATTTTTTGATGTCTGCTCTGTGTTAAATCTGCTGAAGTGTAACATGAAACTACATCCTCCATCTTTTCACACTGAATACAGAGACCTGAGTCAGCAGAACATGAAGTGTCTGAATCCAGCATAACTTGATGGGAAACTGACTGCAGTTCAGTAAGGCATGTTAGGCATAAGGTTATGCTCAAAGTACTGAACTTTGTCTTTCCATTTGAATTGTAGGTTGCCAATGAGCGTCATATAGGCAAATTATTCAGATCTCTCTTCTAGCACTAGTTAGTGCTAAGTTAGTTGTCAGTTTACTTCACTGAAAGTGTAACTTGATCACATCTCCCCCAATGTCTTTGTTTTTTGTGGTGTTTTGTCAGTCTGTTTCTCTGTGTTGATGGATATAATACAATTAAGATGGTAAAGTTAGGCTTCTGATGTGATTTTTAAATTGTTTTTGCATTGCAGAATCACCTTATTGTGAAGGTGCCACCATATCATGACCAGCAAATAACCTCAGCTGTTTCTGTGGGAATATATGTTGTGACCAACGCTGGAAGATCACGTGATGTGCAGCCATTTACATACACTCCAGATACATGTATGTGAAGTAAAAATCTGGAGGAAAAAAGGGGCAGTTTCACCTGAAAGCATTTTGGGTTTGGTTTCGTAGCATTTAGTCCATGAAACAGAAGTGTTAAGTAATGTGGACCTTTTCAAGCTCATCTTACTGGCAGTGTTTACTCTGTTAAATAATAAAAGTTAAAGGCTTGGCCTTTCTCATTTATGTGGCAGGTAACTCAAAATTTCAGCTGCATGAAGACAGCTGTTCTTACGAGGTAGCATCCATTTCTAGCCTAAGGTTCGGAATGAAGCTGAGCAGGAAAAAAGGAAGCACGTTAGTTACAGTGCAACAGATCCAAACAAAAAATAGCACCAAGCTTTATCCTGAGGAAAGTTGAAGTTTGACCATATCACTGTATTTTTGTTTATTTATTTATCTATATTACAATACACAGTCCAAAAGTTTGTTTGGGTTTCAAAGAACCTCAGTTTCTTTAGGATATAAGTAACTGTTTTGGTTAGCTTGGGTTTTTTTGCTTGTTTGCTGTTTTAACATAAGGAAGTTCTCAATGTGTTTTGTCTCAACAGCTGGTACTCTGAATGTTGATGTGAAAAAGGAAATCTCCAGCCCAGCCCAACATTGTTCTTTTGAAGAGGCTATAAAAGGTACTAAATGGATTCTTATCATTGTTGTTAATAATTTAACTATAAATTCCTACTCAGATTTGGAGGAATGAATCAGATGTCCTGTGAAGATAAGTTTGTTCTTATAAAATTTGGCCACATTCTTGCAGTGAGGTTTGTTTTCTGGTTCTGAATATTTTACTTTATAACAGTTTTCTTTTATGTATATTTTAACATGAGCTAGTGTAGAACAAAACCTGCAAAATCTAGTTGGGTTTTTTTCTTCTGTTTTTTATTTATTTTACTTTTCATTGCTAAGGCCCTGAAGTCTAATCTTCATTTAATATGATTGCAAGTGAAGAATTAAAAAGAAAGAAGCCAAAGATTTATAAACAAAGGATTTAGAAACAACGTAGTGTTAATTTAAGCAAAACTATACATAAAGGTAGTGGTGGGGAAGAACTGAATACTGAAAACATGAACATGCCAACTGGTATTTTTTGGACGCTCTCCAGTGGTTTTATGAGATTGCTTTCAGTGGGTCTAGTTAAGAATGCTAGTTCTGGCACTTTCAACTTGTTCCTTTCAGTGAATTATTGTTGTTTTGTTTGGGTTTTTTTTCCTGGGTTTTTTTTTTTTGTTGGTTTTTTCTTTTCCCCACACCCTTCTTTTTTCTTTTTTTCTGTCTTTTTTTTCCTTTGTTTTCATTTTTTCCTGACCATTCATGCCGTGCAAAGTTTGTTGTTTTGTTCCAAGGGAGCAAGTTTTTGGTTTGCCTGGTTTTTAAGTGTGAATTAAATTGATGCTTTTGATAGTGAAATAAAGTAGAGGAAGGAAATGTTTCTTAGTTGACCGTTAAAACTATGGTAGTGTACAAAGATTAATGGAAATTTCCATAGCCTGCTCTGGCGAAAGCAGGTTGAAAGTAAGCAAATTAACAATGTGATCACAAGTTTGATAGGAATCCATAGCTTCAGGTTAAAATTATGAAGCTCATGTTTGAAGTTAATAGCTTGGTCTTGGCAGGGGATATATTTATAAGTTGACTTTACAACTTGTTAGGGAGGATAATACAAGATATGATGAGTTTAAACCTGCAGAGACTGTTTGGGGGAGAAATATGCGAAAATATTTAGGGCAGTGAAACAAGCTGATAAAAGGACTGGTAAGACCTCTAGTAGCAAGATCAAAAAGATGAGGAAAATAACTTATTTTTATATCAGGGCAAGCGTGACATCCAACTAATTTCGCATGGAGGCTTAACAAGGGAGGATATCAACTGCACTGGGAGAACATCTGCTATTCATAAAATGTGCTATTTCTATTGCTTCATGTCCTCCATTTAATTTATGTGATAAATCTTCATTTACTTTCTTGTGTGGGTTTTATGCTAGGCAGCTCATTTTGATGGCTCATTCCTGTACCTATTCTGCTCTAGGCTGCTCATGAACCAGATAGTTTATGATCAAAACCAGATCAGTTTTGTCTGCTTCGTGTACTTTGTCTCTGATTATGCCCCAGATAAAGGTGGGGATCCAGTGGGATGCTTTATGTTAAAGATTAATCCTCTAATGTATTTACAGTTATGTGGAACTATGATTTTTACATGCTTTCATAGAATCATAGAATAGTTAGGGTTGGAAAGGACCTTGAGATCATCTAGTTCCAACCCCCCTGCCATGGGCAGGGACACCCCACCCTAAACCATGTCACCCAAGGCCTCATCCAACCTGGCCTTGAACACTGCCAGGGATGGAGCATTCACAACTTCCCTGGGCAACCCATTCCAGTGCCTCACCACCCTCTCAGTAAAGAATTTCTTCCTTACATCCAATCTAAACTTCCCCTGTTGAAGTTTGAACCCATTACCCCTTGTCCTGTCACTACAGTCCCTGATGAAGAGTCCATCCCCAGCATCCTTGTAGGCCCCCTGCAGATACTGGAAGCTGCTCTGAGGTCTCCACACAGCTTTCTCTTCTCCAGGCTGAACAGCCCCAACTTTCTCAGCCTATCTTCATACAGGAGGTGCCCCAGCCCCTGATCATCCTCATGGCCTCCTCTGGACTTGTTCCAACAGTTCCATGTCCTTTTTATGTTGAGGACACCAGAACTGCACACAATGCTCCAAGTGAGGTCTCACGAGAGCAGAGTAGAGGGGCAGGATCACCTCCTTGGACCTGCTGGTCACGCTCCTCTTGATGCAGCCCAGGATACGGTTGCTTTCTGGGCTGCGAGCGCACACTGAAGCGGGCTCATGTTCATTTTCTCATCGACCAACACCCCCAAGTCCTTCTCTGCAGGGCTGCTCTGAATCTCTCCTCTGCCCAACCTGTAGCTGTGCCTGGGATTGCTCGGACCCAGCTGTAAGACCTTGCACTTGGCATGGTTAAACTTCATCAGGTTGGCATCAGCCCACCTCACAAGCGTGTCAAGGTCCCATTTGGTTTGTTTTAAGCTCAATTTGAGCAGTATTTGAAATCAAGAAAGTTAATTTTATTTACAGCAAAGATCTCAGCTTATGTATTTTTTTTTAAATGTGGATCAGGAAAAATCAAAATTAAAAAGATCTAATTCATTTTAAGAAGCCGCCTTTCCACATTAAAAAAAATTGAAGAAACTAGGCACTACAAAGGCAAAATTACAACTTGCTATAGAGCTGATGTGGAGGTTTATCAAGGTTTGCTTGATTATTCCTTTAACAGAATAAAAATACAGTCTGAATGCTTTGAGCACTCTGTTCACATGGTTATCTGAAAACACATTTTTCAAAATGAAATAGAGAAGTTGCACAGTTAAAGTGCAGTAAAGTTTAGAATGTGAGAATTTGTGGAAAGATATCTTATTATGTTTGTAGTTCAAGCAGTTGGTGGATGGCTGTTCTTGGTCTAGAAACATACAAAATGGAAGAAAACCAAAACGATGACATTTTTGTTAGTCTTAAAAATAACCTTTGAAGGTTGTGGTATCTCTTCATGTTAGCATCTTGTATGAGGATGAGAGCTCTTGTGATAAGACTGAAAAGTGAAATGGCGAACAGGCCACCACTAGAAATCCACCCTCTGCATAACGGATGTTAACATTCCATTGACCTTCCTTTGTTTTTATGTGTGACTGCAGCAGTGAAAGCCACTGGTTGTAACCTGGAGAAGGTCAACATTCTTCCTAGTGCCTTGATAACTCCACTTATGCCAAGCAGTATGATTAAGAATGAAGATGTGGCTCCAATGGAAGTAAGTGCAGAAAAAAGATCTCCCCCTGTCTTCAAGGTAAGTTTGATTGTGATCCGAAGGCTGTAGCTTTAATAGTTATATCTACCCATCAGTCCAAGTTCTAATACTGGAGAAGCATAACACACAGGGAAAATGTCAGGTCTGAGATTGGTCTGGACAAAACGCACAATCACTGACCATGATTAAATAATTATTTAATAATAAGTATCTATAATAATGTTCTCTGAAAGTAACTTACCTTGTTTCAGTCTCAGTTCCAGGGTTGATTGGTTAGTGATACTATGATTTATTTTTTTTTTTTGTCCCATGACACAGAACTAGTAAATCACTGTAAGAATATTGTTTCAATCACTTTTTAGCTTTGCTTTCATGAAATTGTACCTTAATTTCTTCCTTAAAGTAGCATTTCCACTGCTCGTCGTTTGCTTATTTGTTTGGTTATGTATGGAGAGATGGATACATAGTCATCAAATCTTCCATCTGATCTTTCTTGAAGATTGTGATTGGTGGAAATTTTGTAAGTATAATCCAAGTAAGCTTGTGAATTTCTTAATGTCTGGCTCTTTTCAGGCTTCAAGTGTGGTTGGACCAACTCAACAAACATTGGAAAACAGTATGTCTGGCATATCAACTTCTGCTTCCCATTTACCTTCTGAAAATGAAAACCAGCAACAAATACAGCCGAAGGTGTATAGTCCAGAGACACTAACTACTATCCAAACACAGGACATTTCCCAGCCTGGTAGCTTTTCAGCAGTCTCAACTCCAAGTCAGCTGCAGAACAGTGATGCATTATTGCAGCAAGCTGCACAGTTCCAAACAAGAGATGCCCAAGCCAGGGAAGTCTTGCAATCAGATGGCACAGTAGTCACTTTGTCACAGTTAACTGATCCATCACAACAACAACAGTCTGCGCTCTCAGAACCAGCACAGGCATTGCAGCAACAGATTTCATCAAGTATTTTCTCGTCAGCAAGTGGTGTGAGTCAGTTACAGAACACTATCCAGCAACTGCAAGCTGGAAATTTTCCAACAAACACTGCCACTGGCAGCAGTAGAAATGTAGACTTGGTGCAGCAGGTACTGGAAGCTCAACAGCAGTTATCTTCTGTTTTATTTTCTGGTTCAGACAGCAGTGAGGATGTTCAGGATCAGCTAAATGCCGATATTTTTCAGCAAGTTAGCCAGATACAAAATAGTGTAAATCCTGGCATATTTTCCTCATCCGACACAGCTGTCCATTCCAGACCGGAGAACCTTTTGCCTGGACGAGCTGAAAATGTTCACTCACAGCCTGAAAATGCATTGTCCAGTCAACAGCAACAACAACAGCAGCAGCAGCAGCAGGCTATGGAGACTTCTGCAGCAATGGTGATAGGAATCCAACAAAACATTTGCCAGGCTGCAACACAGATGCAGTCTGATTTGTTCTCCTCAACAACGTCTGGGAATGGAGCCCTGCAACAGTCACCTGTTTACCAGCAGCCTTCCCACATAATGAGTGGGTTATCAACAAGTGAAGACATGCAAATGCAGTGTGAATTGTTCTCTTCATCTCCCGGTGTTTCTGGAAGTGAGACTACTCCTGCTGCTCAGCAGCAGGTCTCCAACAATGGACCTGCTATGTTTCAGACCTCAAATTCTGCAGATGGAGAAGAAGCTTCAGGACAGAACAAACAGATGCAAAGCACTGTATTTCAGACCATGGTTCAAATGCAGCATAGTGGAGAAAGTCAATCCCAAGTTAATCTCTTTTCATCTAGTAAAAACATGATGGCTGTTCAGGCAAGTGGAACTCAACAACAAGGAGGTGGTCTGTTCCAACAGGGCGGAGAAATCATGTCTATTCAGTCAGGAAGCTTTATGCAGCAATCTCCACATTCACAAGCTCAGCTTTTTCACTCTCAGAATCCTATTGGTGATACTCAGAATATATCACAAGAAACACAAGGCTCTATTTTCCACAGTCCAAATTCCATTGTCCACAATCAGACCAGTGCCAATTCCTCAGACCAGCTGCAGCCTCCAATGTTCCACTCACAGAACACCATGGGTGTATTGCAGAGTTCTTCAGTTCCTCAAGACCAGCAGTCAGCCAACATGTTCCTTTCCCAGAGTTCCATGGGCAATGCTGCAACTCAGGAAGAACAGATGTCATTCTTTACAAGCCCAAATTCCATTTCTCCTCTTCAGACAGCAACAAACACTGAACAGCAGACTTCTTTCCAGCAGCAGACACAGATATCTCATATCCAGAGTACTATGCTTCCCCAAGAACAGCCCCAGACTCAGCCTGCTCAGCAAGGTTTATTTCAGTCTCAAGTGTCACTAGGCTCCATGCAGTCCAGTTCAATTCCTCAGAACCAGCAAGGAGCTATCTTCCAGCCTCAGCATTCAATAGTTGCTATTCAGAGTAGTCCTCCATCCCAAGAACAGCAGCAGCAACAACAGCAGAATATGATGTTCGGTAATCAAAACGCAATGAGTACAATTGCCTCTCAAAAGCAGAACATGATTTTCAATCCAAACCAAAACCCGGTTACCAATCAGGAGCAACAAGGCCAGTCCATTTTCCATCCACAGACTAACATGGCATCAATGAACCAGGAACAGCAGCCCATGCAATTCCAGAGTCAGAGTACCGTATCTTCTCTTCAGACTCCTGGATCCAGCCAGGCTGAAGCACAGCAGCCAGCCATCTTCCATAATTCACCCCAGATCCAGTTGGTCCAAGGATCACCAAGTTCTCAAGAGCAACAAGTCACCCTCTTCATCTCTTCAGCTTCCATGTCTGCCTTGCAGAATAGTATGAGCCAGCAAGAGCTGCAGCAGTCTCCTATGTATTCATCTCAAAACAGCATGGCAGGAATGCAAGGAACTGCTTCTCCTCCACAGCAACAAGCTTCTTTATTCCACAATGCAGCAGGAGGTGCTATCAACCAGCTGCAGAATTCTCCCGCTTCATCTCAGCAAACATCAGGAATATTCCTGTTTGGCATTCAAAACAGTAAGTGACAGCTGCCCAATTCTGAGTTTACAATTTAGAGGAGCTACTGATTGGTGCCTGCAGGACAGTGATAACTCAATTCTAAGGTATTTAAAAAAAATTAAAATATTCTGGAATGAGTAAGATAGCGCCTCAATTGAGAATACACATACTCAACATGGTGCTCTGAATGTTGCTTAGCTTAAATATGTGTTGATTGTCATGGATTGTTAGGATTAACATGTGACAGAATCATCTTACTTATTTCTATATAGATATACACACATATATCTATATGATATATTCTAGAAATATTATTAATAACTATACAAATATTTACATAAAATACATATACACACATGTTAAAGGGTTATGCCTTCTTAAGGCACTAATCAGTCTCTTGGTGCATTATGTTTCCACAATTTACTCAATGGCTTTCTGGAGAAGGCTCTGGGGAGACTTCAGAGCATCTCCTAGTGCCTAAAAGGGCTGACAGGAAATCTGGAGAGAGGCTTTGGACAAGGACCTGTAGGGACAGGACAAAGGGAATGGCTTTAACCTGCCCGAGGGAAGACTGAGCTGAGCTCTTAGGCAGAAGCTCTTCCCTGTGAGGGTGCTGAGGCGCTGGCCCAGGGTGCCCAGAGAAGCTGTGGCTGCCCCATCCCTGGCAGTGTTCAAGGCCAGGTTCGACACAGGGGCTTGGAGCAAGCTGCTCCAGTGGAAGGGGTCCCTGCCCGTGGCAGGGGTTGGAGCTGGAGGAGCTTTAAGGTCCCTTCCAACCCAAACTGTGCTGTGATTGTATGATTCAACACTTGTCTTCTGCTGTGTGTTTTGTTTTTCTTCTAGCTAAGTGTTCTTCTCTCTGAGGTGTTAATAGTGTTTGGTTGTAATACAGTATCCATATATGCAATCTGTAGACCTCAAACACTGCTCACACCCTGAGGGAGTGGTGAGTAGGGGTGGCTGTGTGAACAAAAGTGCACATAACTTTATAGGCAGATCATATGTGAAGAAGTTGGCTGATTCACTGCGTGTATTAACCCAATTTAAATCCTCCTTTGTCCTTCATTTACTGTTTAACAGACTGTGGCCAGCTGCTAACTTCTGGACCAGGGACATTGCCCAATGAGTTGATGGCTATAAGCCAGCCAGGTCAGCCACAGAGCGAGGGACAAGCAGCCGTGCCAACACTTCTCTCCCAGCAGATGCCTGAGACATCTCCACTACCTTCAGCTATGGCAGCCAACCAGAATATTGAGAAAATAGATGATCTGCTCGTGTCATTGCAAAACCAGGGGAACAATATGGCTGGCTCCTTTTAATTGGTCAAGTAAGTGACGTGTTTGGGTTTCTGGCCTCCTTGTTGCCACACAGACTTTTGTTCAGTAAGTCTTTACTTTGAAATGTATGACCATGCCTTATGAAATGTATCACCAGCTAAAATACCAGTTAAGATGAATTAAGAATATAGTACTGGTGGCTAAAATGGAGAGTTAATTTATAACAGTCAGAGGTCAGGACTAGATTGAAACGGATGGTTGAGACTGGTTCTCATTGTTCAGTTGCTGTATGTTTTGTCATCTGCTGTTAGAGTGTAGTACTTTATTAGGAAGAAGAGTAGATCACTGACAGCTTGGCAGATAAAAGTGTTATGAAATACAACCATAGTTAAAAACTTAAGGCTTATTGAATAAATAACAACTCAAGTCTGTACTATTCTGAAGTTGCCTCCTGGGTTCCAGTAACATATGTGAAAACAAGTTTTAGTAGAACATGGCATCTATTGAGAGTGTGCAACATGCTGAGTCTTTGTGAAAATGCCATCAGCTGTTACTAGGAAACAGTCCGCTTTTAGAAGGTGCCTTTTTCAGAGAGGTGAAAGAGGCTTTGACTACAAATGAGTACCAAGAACCAGGAGATCTCTGGAATATAGTATTGTCCACAGTGTGTAACTTGGCTCTAGTTAACTGTGTTGCTGTCCTAAATTCCCTGTAAGTTTTGCTTAAGCGATACACTTCATTTTCTAATCTGAACTGTGTTGTATATGAAGTTACAAACTGCGGAAGGCAAGTAATGCTGCTCTGTGAAAGAGTGCTGCATTCTGTTAGTTACATGTGTGCTGGCGAGCAACACTTCCAATATTAAGGAACTTAACTGAATTAAGGGTATGGCTTTTGTTATTTTTTAACTGTTTTGCTTGCTTGTTTTTCCCTGCAGAAATTCTGTGAAGAAAAAAGTGATGATTTCGCAGATCCTCTCAGACCTTCCAGCTCTGGATTAGGGTGTGTGGAACTGATTGCTTTTGTCAAAGAGTAGCCCTCCTTTTTAAAGAGCACACACAGGGCCAATTGCAGCATCTAGCACCTAAGGCTATGACCATAGTATTTGGGATTTGTAGTGCCAATAATGCTGAGAAGCTATGCTTTGTTTTACTAGGGCATAGGATTGTACTATTACCAGATTCCTAAACCTCATTAACAGTGGGGTGCTCTTTGAATTTAAAGCATATCTGATCAGCTATTATTGCTGGTAGAAGGTAATACATGTCACCACGTTTACTATTGTTTCCTCTTCTTCCTTCTTTGCATCTCCTCTTTTGACTAGAAAAGCTTGTGAAGCAGAAACATCAAATGCCTGTGCCATGAGCCACGACTCATAGCTGTCAGTCAGTGAAGGGATCATGTTTTAGAGTTGTGGGGTAGAGCTAATACTGCAATTTGCTAATTGCAGTAGGCAGCAATGACAAATATTGATAACTGTAATCAGCAAGCAGAGAAATTGTTCGCTTCTGTAGATAGCCAGAGGTGGGTGCTTCCCATCTGCAGACGTGATTAACGGTTCTCCGTTAATGTGATTAAACGGTTCTCCATGGAGCAAGGGTTTGGTGGCTCTAACAAAATGAAGGAATGAAGAGGAACTTTCAGTTTTGCTCTTAAAATCTTATCCTCTAAAATACCTTGTAAAGAGCATTCTGCCTATCTGAGGAAAGAACTCTGTGTCTCTCACTGGATGGGTTAGAACTCTGTAAAGCTGCATTAATCATTCTCAAACCAGTCTTCTCCCTTCCATTCTTTTCATGGTTTTCCTTCTCTCTTCCCAAGTTTCATATTGTGTTTTAAAAAAAGACATAAATATCCTACTGGTTTAAATACCAGAAGCAGCTTTTAGGAATCCGTGGCATTAAATTGCTTAGTCAGTGAAAGCTTTGACAAATAATCAAGGATTAAGGAGAGAGGAATTTCTCCACCACCTTCTAAATGCAGGAACCCCCTTTAACCAGGGTTTTTCCAGCTGTTATTGATGTGAATCTTCAGCTTGACTTTACTCCAAGTAGGGGACATATTACATCATTTTTAAGCGTTCTGGAAAATGTCACTTCATCCTGAGCTGTTGCATCTTTGTAGCATATTGAGCTCACTGCAGTTTTGAAGTGATTTTTTTGTTTTTCCACCTACCAACAGTCCCCCAAGTGTAGTTTCTAGATTGTCGTGTTTCAGTTTAAAAAGAAAAAGAAAGCATTGACGGATGTTACAGAATGTAAGAACAACCCACTCCAGACCACGCAGTTGTATTGTGAGGCGTGTGCATTTTTTGGGTGCTCCAACTATCCAAACAGTTTTGTGAATTTTCACTACAGCCTCATTCAGATCTTTTTTTCTTTTTCTGCACGTAGAAAGCTGTTGCTGCCTTTAGAGCCAGACAGCTGTCATGTATGGCGATTATGCCTTGGTAGAGTGTAGTTGGCATCATGTCATTTTACATTTTTGTTATTTTAAATAACAAAGACTAGTCTGTAAATGTTTTTTTAAGTTTCTCTAGTCTGTTTACTGTGTTTTTTCCCTTAACTCGTGTGCTTAGTTGAGCCATGTAGAGTTTTTGTTTGTTTAATGGATTTTCCCGTTTGTCAGTCTGTCCTACCGTTCACTTTCTCTTTCTGTCTCTCTTTCTCTCTCTCATTGAGAGGCATTGAATTACGTTTTCAGTAGTAAGGCTTCTTGCCGATATGAAGGGAACTTTTCAGAAAGAGACCTGCTCTGGGTCATTTAATTTTGAATACAGTTTTCAATCGTTCAAGTTTTGGATGGTTTATATCTAATGTGTGTTTCATTTTTTTGGAAAGCTATATTTTGTATTTAGGAAATGGTATACTATTTTGCTATTTGTACTGAGTGAGTACATTGGCATAAATATAAAAATTTATATATATACATATATATAAAATATTCTTTTTGCCACACATTTCTGTGGTAAATTTGTGAGTTTGTCTGATGTTCTACCACAACGTGGCGTCTGATAACAGTGGGGTGGGGTGGGGTTTGTTATGTCTTTATTGAGTATTTAAGTACTTTTTGCGACATAAATAACTTGTTCATCTCTTGCCATTCCATCAGGCATTTTATTGTTCCAACTGGCCATGAGAAGCTTCCCTGTATGTTTTGATGTGTCTGTCACTCAGCAATACAATCTAGCAAGGAAACCTGTAGGCATTTAGGCGTATATAAAGTAACAGGGTTTCATTCAGGATGAGCCATTCAGCTTTTATCCACTATCACTGTCTATTTAATATTTTTCTTATTAGCACCTCTGTGTTTTAACTCTTAATTTATGATTATGCTAAAATGTTTAAAATTTTAATCATGCTAAATACAATTCCTTGCTTCCTAGTGTCCACAGCTGCTTTAACCTTGAACCATACTTTTTCTTTCTGTGATTTATTTCTTATATCCTGCTAAGACAAGATATTAACTGTCTCATTACGGTTCATGACATGAAAGCAGCAATCTAAATGCTATTTGAGGCTATGTAGAAGGCAGAATTATGGACCGAAGCAACTTCCAGATGCTCATGGAAGTCAATAGCCAGTTATGTGAAAATGAACTAGCGGCTTTTGCAGGATCGCAGTCCCAGGACAAGCTGCTAGGTGTTGTCCAGGGCCTTCGTACACAGAAGAAGTGACAGGAATGATAAATTCACTTGTGTGCTGCTTCAGTTTGTTCCGTTGTTCCAAGGGGGTGTATCCTTACATGGAAGTGGTGTGGTTGGTCAGTGCCAAGTCACCAGGGACCAATTCTCCATTTAACAAACTGGGTGTCCAAAAGAGAACTTCATACCAAGACTGCTACAGCTCCAGGGGAAAAGGGTATGTCTGAATTGTGTGCATGTTTTGGGTCGCTCATGAAGAGATGAGAAAAAAATGTAAAATAAATAATAAAAAAGGGCTGTGCTATCAGGTTTTTCACTTCTGGATAACACCTTTTCTTGTGTTAAACTTATTGTGTTTATTTTAGGTCAGTGTTTAAATGTACAACACTCGGAACATGTGATTTGGATACAAAAAGTATTTGTCTTCTGAATAAAGAGGTTGCTCAGTGGTTGATCAGTGCTTGCAGAGAGCCGTTACAGAAGATAAAGAGAGGTTTGATAAGCCAGTAAAGAGCTTAAAGACGGGCTGCAGGATTTCATGGCAGAAAGACCCAAGAACAGCGTGAGCCACATCTGTATTTTATCAATCCTGATCATTTACTTTTGGCATTTAAGCATTTGGTATTGATAATTGGAGCTTACTCTGATTTTTTTCTTTTATTTTAATCCTGTCTCTGTACTTAGTCCTTTGCATGCTCACTCTGCATTGCCTGGGATCTGTGAGTAGATGGATTGAGTGTTACCTGCAGAGATGAGGTGGTGGCATCATATCTAGTCCATTTTGGGTGAGAAAGAAGATACTGAGATACTGGTCTCTCTCTATGTTCCTAATGACATTACTCTAAAGGGGAAATTACTGTCATATCCACAGAGCAGCAATAAGGTGTAGAAGACACTACTCGGTGAAAATAGAAAACTGTAGAGCTGCATTGCTGGGATGGGTTTTAAGTGACTTCTTTTTTTGGGCTGCCTTAAGGTCACTTCTGAAAGAACCATAAAGTCTAAACCTCCATGTTAATAGTTGGCTTTACACTTGAGCATGTGCCTCTTAATGCACTTGTGGTCCACTCTGCACAGCATCTGTGGGGTGTTGGGTTCACAGAACACCCATTTGTTGGCACAGGTTAGAATCTGGGGAGACTTAACCTGCCTGCTGCCAGTCGTGACCACTGCATGCGTTCTTTTGGCTGCTTATATGCTGGGTGTATGTATATATATCTATGAGAATCATATGAATAGCACATAATACACAGTTACCAGCTAAGCATCTCCTCTGGCAGGAAGTTATTGGTTCTTTGTGCTTAATTAGCAAGTCCACTTCTTGTTATTAATTGCCTCCTCACTGTCTGATTTTTCAGCAGTTATTCAAGCCAAATGCTTGTTATTATTTTAACATAAAAGTAGTTCCAGAAATTGTTTCAGGCTTGCTGTTTCAAAGTAGATGTTTAATCGCCAATCATTTCATTATAATTACTTTTAATTCCTGATAGGGTGGTTACTTCCTACATAGTTCTAAGGTAGAATAAAGCATGAGCAGTTCAGCATTTGCCACTTTGGCAGATATTTTAACTGGAAAAACGGAGAGTCTGGGCAGCTGTTATCAGTGGACATTCCCCTAATTTAGATAAGTTGATTTATTTGTATTTATTTACTTAATAAGCTTCCATTGTGATTTTTGGTTTAGGATGTAGTTTCTAAATAGAAAACTTGTCTGAACGTATTTTCTGTTACCTTTCCAGAGTCTTCAGAAAGACTACTAATCAAGTCAGAAGCTTGCATTAGTCTTAAAACGTAGTTTAAATCATTATTTGAGTAGCAGGAAAGATGATTTATTAAAAAGCAAAATCTGAAAGTTGTTACTGGACTAAAAAACCTGCACAAGGTTTCCTCTAAGGGTATGTTCATCAAGTCAGAAAAGAGTTTGCCTGTCAGTGTTTGACTCTCTACGGTGCCTCTGTATGGCAAACTGGGGCTGCTTTTTCAGAGTAATTCCAGGAAAGAAGTGTGAGGGATTACAGACAGGGACAGAGGCAAGAACAAGGAGAATGAATTGCTTTATGTGCTCTGAGCTGTGAGTTGTGGGTGGAAGGTGAGAACTATTGATCACTGGTGACTTTTCATTAGTGCAGTGCTTGTTTTCAGGGAATAGGTGTGTGTTGTGTTCTGGAGGACTGGTGGCAGCTCCAGTCTTTTAGCAGCTGAAAGGAAAGCACTGAGATACTTTGTTTGTTTGATGGGTTTGTTTTAATTTGGAGCAGTCTTTTGAGACAGATTATGAGCTGTTGAAATGGGATAAATGCTATTTAAATACAGGGAAATGTTGCAGCAGCAGATAAACTCTGGTAGAAGTGTACTTGTAAAATTCTCTAATGGAGTTTGGGGCTCTGAGGGGTCACGCAGGAGGGAGCAGATTTTTCTTGCTTACAGTCTATATAAGTATGTAAATAGGCAATGCCTGTATATTCTAGGACTATATATATATGTATATAGATGAATCATAGCTATTATATAAATAATTAGTAGACACGTGCATAGAATACTGTTATATTTACATTTTTATAAACGTGAAATACTATTACTTTTCCTTAGTATGAGGTCATTTACTGAGGATTTTGTAGTAACTCAGCAAGTTTGCCGATGACACCAAGCTGTGTGGTTCGGTTGATGCGCTGGAGGGAAGGGATGCCATCCAGAGGGACCTCGACACGCTTCTGAGGTGGGCTGATGCCAACCTGATGAAGTTTAACCATGCCAAGTGCAAGGTCCTACACCTGGGTCGGAGCAATCCCAGGCACAGCTACAGGTTGGGCAGAGAAGAGATTCAGAGCAGCCCTGCAGAGAAGGACTTGGGGGTGTTGGTTGATGAGAAAATGAACATGAGCCGGCTTCAGTGTGCGCTCGCAGCCCAGAAAGCAACCGTATCCTGGGCTGCATCAAGAGGAGCGTGACCAGCAGGTCGAAGGAGGTGATCCTGCCCCTCTACTCTGCTCTCGTGAGACCTCACTTGGAGCATTGTGTGCAGTTCTGGTGTCCTCAACATGAGAAGGACATGGAGCTGTTGGAACAAGTCCAGAGGAGGCCATGAGGATGATCAGGGACTGGAGCACCTCCTGTATGGAGCCAGGCTGAGAAAGTTGGGGCTGTTCAGCCTGGAGAAGAGAAGGCTGCGTGGAGACCTCAGAGCAGCTTCCAGTATCTGCAGGGGGCCTACAAGGATGCTGGGGAGGGACTCTTCATCAGGGACTGTAGTGAGAGGACAAGGGGTGACGGGTTCAAACTTCAACAGGGGAAGTTTAGATTGGATCTAAGGAAGAAATTCTTTACTGTGAGGGTGGTGAGGCACTGGAATGGGTTGCCCAGGGAGGTTGTGAATGCTTCATCCCTGGCAGTGTTCAAGGCCAGGTTGGATGAGGCCTTGGGTGCCATGGTTTAGTGTGAGGTGTCCCTGCCCATGGCAGGGGGGTTGGAACTGGGTGATCTTAAGGTCCTTTCCAACCCTAACTATTCTATGATTCTAGGATTCTGTAACTCAGTAGTAGTTGTCTGAACACCTTTGAGTACTGTACATGTGGTGCTGTTGGTAGTGTTGCCCTGTTTGTGAACGTCACTGATAGCCGCGGTTTGGAAAGAGCTGTTCACTTTTGTACTTTCATATGTTTTTATTCATAATTTCAGCTGTGGGGTGGCAAAGCAAAGCAGTCAAACTGGCAGCCCTGGGCAGAGCTGCTGCTGGATGGGCTCTGGAGATGTGGCAGTGGCACAGGCTGTCTGCATCTGTGTGCTCCCCTGCCAGCTTTCCATGGGTGACTCCTGACTTGGGGACCTTTTCCCATTATCAGTCTCCCACAGCACATGCGGGTAGGGAATGGTGGTGGCCGTGTTGCTCTGGATGGGCTGACACCAGCAGCTGTCTCCTGGTGGGTTACAGTTGTTGCATAGCAAAGGACCTGGCTGCAGCTCAGCTAGGTTGTGTTTGGATTGAGAAGGTGAAGCTTAATCTGGTCACTCCTCTTTCTTGTCATAAAGGCAGGCATCTTTATTTTCTTTAATCTGACTTTTTACTGCAACAGTCCATGTCTAGAAAACTCCTTGGAAGCTGGTGGGAGCTCTCCGTGGTTTCTGGGCAGGAGGGACCCTGTGCACTGATCTCTGACTTAGATTCTGTGAGGAGCTTAACTTTCTGAAAGAAATCCAGACTGTTGTGTCACTGTTGGTCCACCAGGACCAGGATGACAAATCAGGTGCAGTTTGACATGAGGTTGATTAATGGATGTTGTTTTTGTGGTACAGGCTCTATCCAGGCACCTCTGCCAAACTGAAAGGGAATGCCCTGATTTCCTCTCTTTGAGCCATCATTTTGCAGGTCTCGTTGTTGCTGTTTCAGAGATCTGTAATTTTTGCTGTTACAGTTCATCAGATTGCTTCGCAATATTCAGGTGTACTGGGGGTGAGGAATCCCAGGATTGCCTTGCTTGCTGTGGGACATTCACCAAACACTCTGCTTGTTTCACTCTAAACTTCCACCACTCAGCAGCAGCCCACTGTGATATACTCCAGTTGTGTGTGTTTGCTCCAGGACTCAGATGAGCCAAGGGCCCTATGTAGATGTCCATGACTTCACTGTGGTCCCTGAAGCTGGGGACAATCTGACCCGAGTGTTCTTGTTCAGGAGTGCGGCTGTGCCGAGGTTGGGGTAACAGTGCTGGGGGGAAGCTCCCTTTGGAAGGGTTGGGAGCAGTGCCTCGGGGTGTTGCAGAGCTGCACACACATTCCCGTGTCCTGCTCAGACCACAGTATTCCCGAAGCTTTTTTATTGCAGACGCGGTTTGAAGTACTTATGTTTGAGCTCCTTATTAAGGAGTAAGCTCCAACAAACCTTGAGAGCAGAGCTTTCTACCTCTGTCACTATCTGCATCTTGGAGTGGCTTTACTCACCTTTCTGCCATGTGTTCCTGGGGCACCGGTCAACTGCTGAGCTGCCTCTTCCACTGTCCTGCAATGTGAAAGTAGCACCAGATATTCCTTTGTGCATTTCTGTGTATATGGCTTTCGTAGTTGGGGGTTTTCCAAGCACTGATAACCCAGTGTTTTCAGTTTGTTCTATGAGGGGATATTTTATTTGCATCTATGTTTTTAGCTATCCTGTGATAACTTGTTGAATATTAAAAAACAAAAATATTTTGCTTCTATTGGGACATTTGTATACTCGCAACTATATTTCTGTAAACAGCTGCAGTCAAGAATAAAACAATGAAAGTTTTCATTTTGCAGTGTAAAGTCTTCTTGTGGTTTTTTACAAGAGCATCTCCTCTGCTGGGAGAAAATGCTGTTCCTCAGTATGGAATGGACCTGCCTGGGAACCAACAGAGCTGGGTCAGGAAGTACTGGGATGACAAGAGCCTGTGCCAGCCAAGTGTCCCGCTGGAGCTGCTGCATGAGAAAGGGCACCATGTCACACCTCTGTTTCTTCTTCACTTTGTGCCATTGAGTCCAAAGTAACCTTTGGGCTGCACTGCTGCAACCCCAGCCTGCAAATGACCGAGTGTTCCAGGGAATTAATTTCTTTCAGTCGATCCGAAGCAGAATTCCAGCTGTGAGAGGGACCTGGGTGTGATGCAGAGGGCTCCCTGGGATAGTCCAGAGGTCCTCCACCTGAGGAAGGTGATGCCAGAAATCCTAGGCCAAGCTGGTGGGAGTTACACCCTTCATCTGCACCCATGGTGTGTTTATGCTTATGTGCTAGAAGCACCCCAGAGTTGCTGGGGCTCAGTGTATGTCCCCTTCCCGCTGCCCCCTTGCAGGAAGTTGCCTCCATTGGGACTGGGGGGTCCAGCAGCCAGTATTGGTCATGTAAAAAACTGCAACAGGGGTAAGAAGCAGCTGCAGTTACCCCAGAGCTGGGCAGAACATTTCACTGCCAAAGATGTAAGGAGATTTATCCAAAAGGCTTTTGCCAGCCCGTACCACTGCCCCAGCACCTCTCCCTTCAGACCTGCACCCACTGCCAGGGTCAGATGTGGCTGTGCCACAATGGGGCAAATGCAACCCACTGCCACTGGCCACTGGCATCTGCCCTTCTGGAGCTGCTGACCCTGCTGTAGGCACTTGCTACCCACTGGCCTTGTTAGTGCCAGGGGACAAAAGAAAACACCCTGAGAAACCCTCCCAGCCTCCTCTTCCTCTCAAGGCCCACAGAAAGGCACATGCCAGCCTCTGAGCCCAGCCCAGGCAGACACAGACAGAAACCTGAACCACGGTGCTGTGGGATGTGGTGTTTATTAGCAACACAGCCATGGCCTGGGGGGTCCAGGGGATCGAGCAAGGCAGCCAATACCTTCCTGCCAGGCTATCCAGGCTGGAGCTTCCCTAGCAACTGTCATCCCCTGCTCTCTGGGCATCAGAGAAGCATGGAAGCAAAGGCCCAGCCCCTCCCCAGGGCAGCTGCCCCTTCCTAAAGCCAGCAGCAGGAACACGCAGGGGGCTCATCCTTCCCTTGCAGCAGCGGCTGCAGGGACCCCTCCGAACGTTCACCGCCTCTTCACAAACTTCTTGGTGACGGCGTTGGGGTTGAGGCGCCGCCTGCCCGCGCCCAGCGCCGTGTCCCGGATCTGCAGGTTGGCCGCGCGGCTGTAGACGTCGTTCTCGGCAAAGGGAGAGGCCCCGGCAATGTAGTCAGGGTCGAAGACGTTGGTTTTCTGCCTGGCCTTGCGGGACAGGCGCTGCTGCGGGAAGGGCTGGTCAGCCACCAGGTGAGGGTTGTTGGCGTGCTTCCCCCCTCGTGGCGCTGGCAGCGGGTGCTGCAAGGGAGAAGCAGTTTTAAGCTTGCTTTAGGGGCAGCTTGTCACCTTCAGGGACTCGAAGGTGGCCACAGGCCGCTAGAGATGAGCTGAACAAATGAAGCTCAAAAGCCATGGGGTTGAGTCTAACATCTGGAGGACAATCAGGGCTTCACTTTGATTCTCACGAGCCAATGGTTCCCTCCAACCCCCCAGCCACAGGCCAGGCTCTTGTCCCAGCACCCAGCATGTGAGGTACAGGCACTCACCCTGAGCCCTCGGGGGTTCAGCACCTTGGGGTTGCGGGAGAAGTGCATGTGGAGGCTTCCATCATCGCTGACACTCACTGCGACCTTCTTTAGGGTCTTGTTACCACAGTGGGGACAGAAAACCTTAGTCATGTCCGAAGTGGTCCTGCAAGACAGGGGCATGGGAGTTTAGTGCTCCCCAGGCCATAGAATATGGGATCATCCAAGTAACCTGTAGTGATAGGACAAGGGGTGATGGGTTCAAACTGAAACGGGCAGTTCAGGTTGTATGTAAGGCAGAAGCTCTTCCCTGTGAGGGTGCTGAGGCGCTGGCACAGGGCGCCCAGAGAAGCTGTGGCTGCCCCATCCCTGGCAGTGCTCAAGGCCAGGTTGGACACAGGGGCTTGGAGCAAGCTGCTCCAGTGGAAGGGGTCCCTGCCCATGGCAGGGGTTGGAACTGGATGAGCTCTAAGGTCCCTTCCAACACAAACCATTATATCAGTCTATAATTCTAAGCTCTATGCCAAGGGCAGAGCAGTTCTGCACACCCACACTCACCTGAAGCAGCCATGGCAGCGCAGGATGTAGCTCCTGGCCTGGCGGATCAGCATGCCATTCACTGCCAGCACGTGGAGCCCCATCTGCAGCAGCACGTTCTGCAATAAGGAGGGAGAAACCAGGACACTGTCAGCTGGGTCTGCTGGGAGCTTTCACTGGGATCTACCAGCCCAAGACAGAGGATAATGGGAGCGACACCAATGGGCTTTGTACAGGGGCCTCTACCACAGAGAGAAGGGGTTGGTTTTAAGGTAAAAGAGGGTGTCACAAAGCTGTGCTCAGCCCGTCCAGGTGCTCCTCTGTCTCCGTGCACTGGTTTAACCAGCCCAGAGGTTTGAGTAGTTTGAGAATCCACCAGTCCCACACATGCCTGAGGCTGGAGCTGTCCTGTGCAAGACAGCACTGGCACCCACCTGCATGGCGAAGTCTGTGGTGACGCAGCCGACCTGGATGCCATCAGGAGCAGTATCACAGTGCCCTGTGTCCTGCTGGACCTGCTTGAGGTTGCTGGGTGTTATCCAGCCCTCATCGTCGCTCTCCTCATCTTCCTCTTCATTAGCACTGGCCTCATGCTCAGAGCTCTGGTGCTCCTCAGTGTTCTCCGGGCTAACAGAGATGGCTTGAGCGCTCTGTAGTGGAAGATAATGGCAGTGAGTGATGGCACATGCAGTGGAGGAGGTGGGAAAAGCCAGCCAGACACCAGGGTGGCACGGACAGCAAGGAGAGGAGGCACTGGGTCTCACCAGCAGCTCCTGCAGCTCCTCCTCGATGCTGGGCAGGGGCACTCGCCAGTACAGGAAGGAGCTGAACTCGTTACTCTCAGATGTGGCTGTGCTCCCCTCAGGGCTTGGCTGGTGCTGCCCCTTCCCAGGGTGCTTGTGCTGTGGAGGACACATGACAAGGGGATCACTTGCCCACTGCTGCCTGGGGGCTCTGCAGGACTGTACCCCATCCCCAGCACCATCCCTCGGAGCACTGCTGCCCCATCCCTTACCTTGGAGGGCAGGTGGAAGCCAGCGAGGTGTATGGGGGCCTCGGGGTGTCGTGGAGTGGAGCTGAGCTGCACCTGGGGACGGAGCAAGGGGTTGGGGGAGCGCTCCAGGGACGGGGTCACATCCCTGGGGAGGGGGGACACGGACCCACCTTGTCCTGGGGCTCCCAGCGGAGGCAGCCGGGGCCGTCGGTCTCAGCCTGCAGCTGGCAGGTGAGGGCGAGAACCTGCAGGTCAGCGGCCGAGAGGCTGGGGTAGTCCCCGGTCTTCTTGGAGAATTCGGTCACTGCAGGAGGGAAGGAAAAGGGAAGAAAAAGGAGAAATGAAACAAGGGGAAGGAAAAGAGAAGGGAGAGGGTAAGGGAAAGAGATGAAAAAGAGAAGGGAAGGGAAAGGGAAGGAAAAGGGAAAGGGAAGGAAAAAGGAAAAGAAACAGGAAAGAGGAAGGGGAAAAGGAAAGGGAAAAGGAAGGGGAAGGAAAGGAGCGGCCGGTCCGGGCCGCCGGGAGCGGGGCCGCCCCGAGGCGCAGAGAGGGCAGGGCCGGGCCGCGCCGGGACTCACCGAGGCGCAGGAGTTCGGGCCGCGGGCGGCGCAGGTGCAGCTCGCAGGGCAGCGCGGCCAGGCGGCGGCGCGTGGGCCGGTCCCGGATCTCGGCCAGCACCTCGGGCACCGTGTACAGGTTCTGCGCGAGGTCCTGCGGGCAGCGCCGTCAGCGCGGGGCCGCGCCCGGCACCCCCCGTGCCCCGGGAGCCCCCTGCCCTCCCCTCCCGGTACCTGCAGCGGGGCCGCGCTCAGGAACGCGCCGGTGTCGGCCACGACGTGCGGCACGCGCGCCATGCCCGCGAGTCCCATGTCCGCCCGCGCCGCGCTGCACGCCGGGAGATGTAGTCCCGCGCCAGGTACGCCGGAAACGGGAGCGTCCACCACCCCCGTGACTGCTTCCGGGCGGTGCGGTCAGGTGACCGGTTGGTGTCATATGACGGTGGACGCTGGAGCCGGAAGCGGGAGTGCGGCGGTTGCTGGTAACTCTGGGCGACGGGACGGGACTGAACTGGGCTTGGATTCGCTTCCCTTCCTGTATGGCTCGGCCCCGCTCCGGCGCTCTCGCCCCGTGGTCAGGGCCCGGTGAGGCGCCCCTGGAGCCGCTCAGCTGCGGGCTGTGCTCCGGTACCGGCGTGGCGAGGTGAGGCGCGCCCGTGGGTGGCGCGCCCCGTGGGAAGGGTTTCCCTCGCCGCCGCCTGCCCTTCGCAGTGTTCCCGGGCCGCGGGCGGGGACAGCGGAGTTTGGCTTTGGCCGGTGCCCTCTGCCGCTTCTCGCACTCCCCGGCGGCCGCGGCCGTCGCTGCCCCTCCCGGCTGTGTGTGCGGCGAACCTGCTCCGAGGCAGAACCCGGCGGGGTCCCGAGGCTGCTGCCGCCGCTCTGTGGCCTCGCGTTCGCAGGGAGGCGCAGGGCTGCCCGCTGCCCCGGGAAGCGAGGCCGGACACCACCGCGGGAAGCCAGGCAGGGGAAGCTGGGGAGGGACGCCCTTGGTTTTTGAAAGTGGGAAACCTGCGGATGTGGGGGCACAGGGCGGCTCGGGAAGGCTGGGAGCAGGGAGCAGAGTGGGTGGGAGAGGGGAAAGGTTGGTCAGAGTGGAAAGCTGTGCCTTGGGATCGGCCCTGAACACAGAGGGGTCCTCTGGAGGTTGAGCGGTGTTTAACGTGACCAGGGACATTGAAGCAAGCGGCAGAGAAATGATACAGAATCAGGAAAAGAAAAGTTAGGAAGAGCCAAGGTTTAAAAGAAAAAAGGATAGACCCAGCCTGAATGGGACGGGTCTCTGATGGCATCTTATGTGGGAGGGTGCAGTGAGGAAGCCGGTGGCTGGGTCTTGGGGTCTCACATATCATGGGATGTTCGGGCTGGTTTGTAGGGCTGTCACAGTGGTCCCTGCTGTGGGGCCTTGGCCCTTACCACAGTACCTGAGGTGCAGGTCACTAATGGTGGTGTGAGAAAGGCCCCAAAGGACAAGTTTGCTGTTGGTCAGCCCCGGGGCCTGGTCAGAGCCTGGTGCAGGAGGGGCGCCTGTGCCTGGCTGTGTTCTGTGGGTCTTCTTAATGGCACTAATGAAGTGGTGACGTGAAGCTGGGGAGTCAGAACAAACTCAGGAATAACAATAACCTAAGGGAAGGTTGGGGTGATCTGCGGGCTGGGATAATCGGAGTTGGAGTAACTGTAGTAAGAGCAAGTGCAGTTAGTCTTGTGTCAGCTCTCCCCACTGGTGAGCAGGTGGGATGAGCATGTGCTAGTGAGCATCCTGCCACCTCCTGCTCCAAGACAGGGGACATCGTGGCACCAGGTGAGGTTTTCCAGGCAGAGGTAGGGATTGTTCCAGGCACTGGCTGGCTCTGGGCTGAGCATGGGGTGCTGTGCAGGTTTGCTGTGCTGAGGGGTGAGATCAGGTCTTGTGGGGCTGGCATGGAGAGGGGCTGGAGAGTGGAGACCCTGGTTTGTGAGAGGGGATTAAATAAGGATCCTGGCAGGGGGGTAGCTCTGTGCCTGTGGTGACAGTGATGTGGTGACAGTGACGCACTGGAGAGCAAGGAAGTAGTGAGTGCTTGAGGAAGTGGAGGTCTGGGCTTGCAGGCTGCTCTGCAGTGTGATCCTTCCCTGTGTTCAGAGCAGCTGCGGTCCCCATCCCCTCCACGCTGTGTTAGAGTAGATGGGACTGATTTTCCCGTGGGACTTTGCTGCCAGTGAGAGATCCAGGCTGTCCATGAGGATGTGGCTGCTTCCCCATGCGCTGACAGTACCTTCCTTTGTTCTGCTGGTGTCACTGCACTGTCCTTCCTGAGCGATCCCCTGCGTGGTGGCCATGCAGGCTGCTCCGGAGCCGGTGTCGCTGCCCAGCAGCACAGAGCAGGGTGTCAGACAGTGTTTTTGGAGCTCCTTATGCTGGCTATGATCAGCAGCGACCTTTGGGTCGGGCTGAGCTGCAGCCACCAAAATGAGGTGTCCAGAGGGCTGGCACTGCCCGGCTGGGCTCGGATCTCCTCAGGCCATGGCAGTGTGGTTGAGGAGGGTTTGTCTCCCTGGGGCACAGTATTGCTGTTGCCTCTGGTGAAGGGCTGATATACCAGCAGTGAGAGAGAACCTGTGTTCACCAGGCATGTGCCTGTCTGTTGCCAAGTCTCCCCACCAAGTGGGTCACTTGCAGTGATATCTGGGCTACATTTGGGCTCAGAGGGGACCCCAGCGAAGCTCCAGCTTCCTGCGCACAGTGGGACTGGTGCTGAGAGCTCTCTTCTCTCTGTTTCCAGACGGGGGTGATGCCATGGCCGCTGCAAGCTCCAGCAGGGCCAGGGCTGGGCCACCCTGTGAGAAGTACCAGCTCTCTGTGAAAGGTAGGTCCTGCTGCGCCAACGAGGTGGGGCCGGAGCCCCGTGGTGGGGAGCCTGGATTTGGGTGCTTCTGGTCTGGGTGTGTGGGAGACCTTGAGAGGGAGCCGGGAATGGGGATGGCGGCACTGCCTTGTGCCCCGTGGACACCCGGGTGAGCGGGGCGGCCGTCGGCTGGGCTGTGCTGCTTCCGCCCCTCGGCTGCCGCTGGGACGTGGTTCCATGGCTCTGCCTGGGCTCCGGTGGCCGCGAGGTGGCTCCCGACTCCTGGAGCTGCGGCCCCAGCTCGGCCCCACCGCGGGCACCGCTGGGCTGGGGGCAGCTGAACCTCACCTGGTGAGTGCCTCTACCCAGCGGCTCCGCAGAGCCCCCTTGTCCCCCCTCCTTGCTCCCAAGCCCTGGGGTAGGGCGGTGTCTGTGGGGACTGTGATGCTCCTGCAGCCTTCGGGTGTGGGGCTGAGCTGTGGGTGCAGCTGGGGGCTGGCAGTCACCAGGGGCTGGTGATGGCAGCGCCCGGATCAGACCATTGCTGCCATCAGAAGAATTGCTTCCTGCTCCCCCTTCTTCCAAAAGCAGTTTGAGTGCAGTGAGTCGTGGCACCCTAAGCTGGCAGAGACAGGGAGGAGTGTGGGGCAGGGGACACGGTCTCCCATATGGCTTCCTGACTCTTTGTCTGCCCTCCTACCTAGTGGTGTCCCTGAGGCCCAAGGTGCACAGCCGCCCATCGCGGATGACCTGCTATGTGGAGGTGACAGGTGACGGGCTGCCCAGTGAGACCAAGAAGACTGGGAAGCAGATTGGGAGCTCTGAGGTGCTGTGGAACGAGATCCTCATCCTGTAAGTCCTCATGAGCCCCTGCTGTGGGGCTGGTGCTAGGACTGGCCCCGTGTTCCCTGTAACCCTCTGTGTATCCGCTGTGCTGTCTGGTGTAACCCTCTGTGCTGTCGGCTGGGGCCACTCGGGTGTCAGAGATCATTGTCCCTGGATAAGGACGCTGCAAAAGGCAGCCAGGCTGGGAGAGCAGTTGTGGAGGATGTTTCCCGTTGCCCTATGCCCTTGCCTGCCTCCCTCTGCTCCCCAGATTTGGCCTGGCACTACCCCCTCCCCGAGCATGGAGTGGGGTTGATGCCACAGTGATGACCCCATTCTTTGGTCTCTGCAGGAACGTCACGGCTCAGAGCCACTTGGACCTGAAGGTGTGGAGCTGCCATACCCTGAGGAATGAGCTCCTGGGCATGGCCTCCGTCAGCCTCAGCAACCTGCTGAAGAACGGTGGGAAACGTATGTATGAGCCAGACACCATGGGGGCCCAGGCCTCTGCCCTGCCTGGGGTCCTGCCCCTCGTGTGCCCAGAGGTGTGTGTGGAGGAAAGGTGGTGGCTGCAGTGACTCCCATGCAGTCCCTGCCCCGGGTGGGAACAAGGCACCACTGTGTGCCCTGTCAGGGCCGGGGTGTGACGGAAGCCGTACCTCCTCCGTTAGCCAGGGTGCTGCAGCCTCCACGGAAACACAAACCCCGCAGCTATTTGCTGCCATTTGTGGTCTCCAGAGTGTGGCTCGTGACAGCAGCTACAGCATAAAGGCGGCCATTCAGGGCTTGGGCTGCGCAAGCGGCTCCGCAGGGCTGGAAGAGGCTCACTCTGTCTTTTCCAAGCACAGCTCTGCTGCTTGCGAGACACAGACCTGGTACTGAGTGGGGAGAGGGGCCTCCTGTGCCCTGGGGGGATTTGGAGCTGGCTCAGACTCTCCCCAGTGCCAGGGGCTGGAATGAGCTCCTTCCCCTGGCACTGTGGAGCTGTGAGGGTGTGCCCTGTGTGGACAGGCTGCTGTGCCCCTGGGTGGCACCTTGTCTTGCTGGGGCAGTGAGGGCCCCATGGGGAGCTGTGGTGCTGCCACCACTGCCTTTGCCTTACGAAGCCAGTGATGTCCTAAATGTCCCCCTCAGGTAGTTGCAGGGCTGAGCTGCCTGTTGCTTGGGCTGCTGCTGTCAGGTGGTCTGCAGTCTCTGTCCCAGGGCACCCTCCCCTGCAAGTTTTTCTTCCTAAGGTGTGCAATTGCCATGCAGGGCTCCCAGAGCTGCTGCTGCTCCCGTGCTACCTGCCTGCTCCTCTGCAGGGGCACAATCGGCTCTTTCATTAGCAGGCCTCCCAGGGGGCCACGTGGAAAATGAATGGAAAAGGCAACTGGCTGTTGTAGCCTGTCTGTTAACATCCACCAGAAAAAACGTGTCACATTTTTCCTTGACGCTGAGAGCTGGGAGGGAGGATTCTTAAAGCTGCAGAGCCTGCCCTACCAGGAAGGTGCTGCTGCGTGCTGTGGGCAGCTGACGCTGCTGTGGTCAGCCATGTACTCTTGTCTGCCCATCTTATCTAGCCTGGAGCCTGCTCCCTCCTCTCCTCTGCAGACTTGCTACTTGGCCTTTGCTGCAGCTCTCAGTGGGCCAGAGACTGCTGCTGGTCCCCCAGAGGTCCCATGTGAGCCTCCATCCCTTGGAGACCCCTTCCTTGAGAGGGCTTCTCACCTGCCAGCCTGGGGAAGTGGCCAGGTCACTCAAGGGTGTGCAAAGGGCATTTGGGGATTCAAACCATCCCAAGTTGGATATTTAGTGTTCTTGTGCAGCCCACAACCCTTTGCCTGGGCGAGGCAGTGAAATGCATATGGACGCTGCTGCTGGTGGGGGCCTGGCCATTCTCTCAGCGATTCTTTCCCCTCCTGCACGCTCAGCAGGAGTGTGCAGTCCCCAAGGCTTCTGCTAGGCAGCAGACATGCTTTCTGGTTTAGATGAGTTTGTAATGGCTTTGGAGAGGTTTTCTGTAAGTTACTGATAATTCAGTATCGCTGTGGCCTTTGGTTTATGTCCCTTTAGTTGTTCTGCTTGGTCCAGAAGAATTGTTCTGGTTGCTCTGCTTTTAGGTAGGGGTGGTGTTCTTGCTGCTGGTGACGTCCATGGCAGTGCATGCAGGGCTCCTGCCTGCCAGGAAGACGCTAGAGCTCCCTCTGTTCTTTCCTTCTGTTGGCCCTCTTGCCAAGCACGCCTCACTTCAGGTGGAAGAGTCTCGGCTCTGAGGCTTGGAGCCTGGAAAAAGAGCTCAGTGACGAGCCTGGTCAGGGCTGATCCCCCAGGAGAATTGGGATTGCTGCTGGAGGTAACAGCCAGAGATGTTGAACAGGAGCTCCTGCCCCTGGTGGGTCCAGCCTTTGGGCTTGCAGTGCCTCCCAAGGCCTTGGCAGCACCTCCAGGGCCTCTCCTCTGGCAGGCAGCACCCTCCTGCTTTCAGAGGGGATTGCTGGGGAGAGACGGGCTCAGTCATGGAAATTGAGCTGGAGCCTTCCACGGAGCTGAGTTGCTCCCAGGCTCCGGTAAAACAGCCAGTTCATAATGGCAGAGCCCTCTGCCCCGGTCCCCGAGCCCTCCCTGCTGCAGAGACACCTCTTTGTTCCTAGGCTGCTCCTCCCGTGGGGCTGGCCTCGTACCACAGTCTGTGTGGAGGCCGATACTGGGTCCTGCTGGTCCCTGCTGGTCCTGCCGTGTGCCTAGCAGTGCGTGGCTGAGCTAGGCTGCATCTCCCAAATGAAAGCACTCACTTCCATTGCTCGCAGCTGAAGTTGTGAGTTCCACCAAGAGGCTCCTGTTCCTGGAGTGGCACCACGTGCCAGGGCTTTACAGACCCTGCACAGCCCTTTCCTTCCCTCCTGCTGTGTCTCAGGCAGAGCTGCTGGAGCTGGGCCTTGTGGGACCCTCCAGGAATCCAACAGCAACCCCCAAACCTCTGGAAAGCTGCAGCTTTTCCCCCTGTTGTGGATGTGATGTCAAGGGAGCTCTGCTGCGTGCCCCAGCAGCAAAGACTGTTAGCAAGGAGTCACGAAGGCAGAGGCTCAGACCTGCTGATGTGACTGTTCAGGGAGCTGGCTCTGTAGTGGCTGGGTCATGGTCTCATGGAACTGGTCATCCAACAAGGAAGTCACAGTGAGGGTTGGACTGTGCCTACCCTGTGTCACCTTGTGGGTGTCATGTCCTGAATGTCCTGCATAGCTGATGGGACCATGACCACCAACACTGTCCCCATGCCCTAGCTGTCTCTTTAGATGGGAGGCTGGTATCTGTGCCCAAGCCAGCATGTCAGCAGGGTCCACTGGCTCTGGTCCTGCTGTACCCTCCCAGGCCTGTTTTTGTAGACAACCAGCCGTGCCTGGGCAGAGCCAGTGGGCCTCTGACCAGGTCTTCTCCTCCCATCCTGTCTTCTCTCCCAGGCCTGTGATGGTTCAGAGAAACAAAGCAGAATTCTGAGGTTCTCCAGGTTATACCTGGCAGACAAATGGGGTGGGACACGGTTGTCTCTAAGCTGTTTGTGGCCAAGACTGGACCAGCAGCATGAGCAAAGCTTCCCACTGCCTGGGGAGACTTAAATTTTACCCAGGACAATAAACATTATCCCTTCCCCTACGCTCTGGGCTCATTCTTGGTTTAGGAATGGCTGTGGAAGTCCAGCTTTCCCCCTGCTTCCTGGAAGGGCCTGTAGACACAGCATGGAATCATTCCTTTGGCTGCAGGTATGCATAGTGGTTAAGGAAAGAGCAACAGGGAGATGAGTGCTGCCCAGCCTTGAGCTCTGGTTAGCATGGGGGACCCTGAGACTCTGGGCAAGCTGGCTTGACTTGGTGCTTCCACTGATGAATTTGCTGCCCTGCCTTTTCTGCCTGGTGCCAGGGTGATTTCAGGGCATGGTTCTGGCTCTGGGATGTGATTCTTCTGTGGACTGATGAGAGGACAAGTAGGTTGGTGCTTTTTGGGTAGCCCAGAGGATCTGCTTATCTTCTGTCTGCATAACAGCAGTCGCAGCTGCCCTGGAGGGGTGGTGGTGAGTACAGATTTGATTGCATGGAACCGTTTGAGTGAAAACTGGCCTTCGCAAACAGTGGAGCTGTGCAGTGAGGGTTTGGGAGCTGAGAGGGTGGGAAGCACTGTCCGTTTGTCTGTCTGGAGATCTTCCTGTCTGCGTGTGTGGAAATGGAGCCACCCCACTTAGGGAAGAGGCAGCGGGGCTGCTACCTCCTGCGAGATAGCTCCCTGGTGCTTGTGTCCACGGATGTCAGACGTGTGTGGTTGCTGGCGGTCCCACAGGGCTCGGGCTCAGCCCGGGGCCGTTATCGCACTGGCTGCTACCAGCTTCGTTTCGTGGAACTGTAAATCCGCTTAATGGGCTGGGTGGGAATTGCAGCTCACCTCTGCTAAATGGGAGCTCTGATGCTGTGTGCGGGGCACTGGAAGTAGCTGAACTGAGACCTTATTGAGGCCCAAATCACCCCCAGACCCCCTCCCAAAATAATAATAATAATCCTTCTGACATTCTGGCTGCTGGCAGGACACAGGCAGCCTTTGTGCTCAGCCGCTCAGGGGACCCTCTGTTGGTGCAACAGCAATGTCCCTTTGTGCGTCCCGTGTGCTGGATGGGGACAGTGAATGGAAGGTTCTGCTCGTGTTTATTTTCTTTAAAGAAGCTGAAGGGGGTGGAGGGGGAGAAGGAAGCTGGCTGGGAGGTTCATGTTCACATCCTCCGCTTGGAGACACCTTGTCTTAGCTCCTGCGCTGCCGCCCCTCGGCCGGGAGCCGGCACAATGAGGGCTTGTGCAGCTCCGGAGGGAAGAGCCGCTCGCACAGGGGGTGGAGGGGACCCCCGGAGCGTGCGGGCACAGCTTCCGCATGGCTCTGAGAAAGTGCAAATTCCTATTGCTTGGAGCAGCCAGGGAGAAACAGGGTCTGGATTTATTCAGGGTTTTGGCTGTGCTCTGTGGCATCTTCTATCTCAGGCTCTTAAATCTGAGATCAGTTCCCTTTGGAAGCAAACTGAGAGTAACTCTTTTAGGCAGATGGGTAAGAGCAGGCTTCCTTAGCAGAATCCCTTGATGGGTGATTGGTGGGTAATGGGCAACCCCAGAGCTGGGCTCCAATCTCCACACTGTGTCCCTGTGAACGTGGGCTCCTGCTGTGCCTGGGCACCAGGGGCACCTGCTTCCTTCACACTAAAATCCTGAGACCCTGCCACAAGATCTTTGTTTCCTGCAGCCCTGTTGTCACTACAGACTCCTGGGGCCCTGCCAGTATATCTCACCTCAGAGCTTGAGATGAACTGAGGGGTCCATGAGGAGCGGACCATCCTCCTCCGCTCCCACTGGCAGATACCGCACCCTGTCCCTGCAGGAGGCTGGGACAAAGCAGGTTGCTAAAAAATGGTGCCATTGTGTCATGAGCAGTCTGTATAATAAGAATATTATTTGAGTAAATGAGTCAGAAAGTGTCTGGGCTGGTGTCCCACGCTGGTACAGCCAAACTTTTCTGGCCTTCTTTGCCAGAGCTGAGTGTCTTGGTCCTGCTGGCTCTGGCAGGCATTGCTGCGATGGTGTGAGAGCCCAGCCTGCCCATGGCATTGGACATCATGGTGTTCTTCTGTTGCCCGTGGGCATTGAGGATCATGTTCTACAGGGATGCTGCCCTGCAGTAGGTGTGCAGTGGTGGAGGAGGCTGTGAGAGGCCTGCAGGCAGCCCCTCTGCACTGCACCTTGCTTCAGCCATGCTGTGTGCTAGTGGCTTCCCAGCTTCCTCACCCTGCTGCTCCCTGTAGGGAGCTGACAGGAAGCCTCGGGGGGAGCTGGAAGGGTGGTGGGTGTCCATGGTGCAGGGCTGTGCCGGCCAACACGTGTTGGTGAAACAGGGCAAGCGCTGGTTCTTGAAGTGCTGCTGGGTGCCTAGGTGTGTGGCACCATGCAGGTCATCAGCTCCTCTTCCTCGTCACTCCAGCTCCTTGCTCTGTGCCCAAGCGATGTTCCCAGGGCCGTTACCTCTGGCAATGCTGTGGTGCCTGGCTGTGCAGGGAGCTGAGGCTGACAGAATCTTGCCAAGCTGCTGGAGCCGAACTGGCTGGTGATGGAGGGGAGTGGAGCTGGCAGCTACCTCCAGCAGCCTCCCAGCCCATGTCACCCGCTCCAGAAGCTCCTGTGAAGGTGGTCTGATGCTGCAGTAGTGTTTCTGTTTGGCGGCAGCAGCCCTTTGTGCCAGTTTTGTTCAGCAGAACTGATATGTGAGGATGCGGATGAAGGGATGTGCTTGGGGTTTTCCTTTGCTGCTTACCTAGGTTTTCTAGGTGGCATGAAGATACCCCTGATTCTGAAAGATGCTGCTTGTTCTTCTGCAGCAGGACAGGGCTTCAGGCATCCTTTAGCATGTAGCCATCAGCCTGCTTCGTGTCCCAGGCATCTGCTGGTAGTTGCCGTCATGCAGAACCGTTCTTGCTCCATGTGTTGTTTCAAACCAGCTGAATCCCTTGGCTTTCCTGACAGTCTCCCCTACAGCTACAGCTCCTGGATGTGTGAGCCATGGTGGTGTCAGCTGCCACAGCAAGTGCCCCTGGGGCAGCTGCATCCCTATGTAACAGGGTGGTGGGACCCTGCTTTGTGAGCAGTGGCTGGTGAAGAAGGGTCTTCCTTGGGAGCTGGTGTTGGAGCTGGCTGAGCATCCTCTGATGATGCTGATAGGTACATGTAGGTGTGGAGCCATTGCTGGTGGTACTTGTCCTGAGGGACTGGGCACATTGTCCTTTGGGGATATGGGAGTGCTTGGAGGGGACCAGGAGGCTAACATTCGATCCCATGGGGGAGCTGGGGTGGTGGAACCATCCACGGTTGGCATCCTGAGTGATGACTGCTTGGTCTTTTTCTCCATGTCCTCTCATCTTCCAAAGTGGAGAACAGGCAGCTGACCCTGGACCTGCAGACGGAGAACAAAGGCAGCGTTGTCTCCGGCAGAGAGCTGACGATTTTCCTGGACGGGCCCACTGTTGATCTGGGAACCCTGCCTAATGGCAGTGCCGTGACAGAGGGTGAGTGCTGCCCGGCTCCACATGCATGCGGCAGCTCTGTGCTCGAGGCGGTGAGCAGCAGCGGGGCTGAGAGCACCCCCGGCACCCCCGAGCCAGCGTCCCAGTGCCAGCAGCCGCCTCCTCTCCCAGGTAAGGCTCAGGTCCCTGCCCACCCTGGTCTTGTGCACGGGCTCCCGTGGGAGCGAGTGTGTGGTGGGGCAGGAGCGTCAATAGGCACAATGGCCTGAGAGGAGAGGCCCTGCTCCCGCCCTCCACCAGCTGCCCATGCAGCTCAGCCCCTTCCCTTGCTGCCCTCTGTGGACTGGGAAAAGGCTTCTGTATTTAATGCACCCCAAAAAGGGTTCCCTGTGGCAGAGTGTGTGTGGAGACATTGACTGATGTCTGTCAGGGGAGCAACTAGAGCTTGTGCTGAACAGGGGCTGCTGCATTGCTTTCCTTTAGCGCCTTCTCTTCCTCACTGGGAGATGAAGGGTGCTGAGGCAGGGGAAGAAGTTTCCCAGAGAAGTGGTAAATGCTCTGTCCCTGGCAGTGGTCAAGGCCAGGTTGGACAGAGCCTTGGGTGGCATGGTCTAGGGTGAGGTGTCCCTGCCCGTGCAACCAGATGATCTTAAGGTCCTTTCCAACCCTGATTATTCTATGATTCTGTGAATCTGTGATTCTAAATGTGGGAGTCATAAATGTGGCCACTCTCCAGCTGCTGCCAATTCTGCATTTACCTTCCTAGTGCTGTACTTGGGACCATGGGATGCTGTGGGGATGGGCTGTGCCATGGTACAGAAGTGGGCAAGGAGAGCACCTCAGCGTAAAAGCAGGGGTCTCTGTGTTCTGGTCCCTTCTGGAAGGAGGAAGGGAAGGAGGATAGAGCTAGTAGGTGTCTCAGTCATTTTCATCACCCACTTTTTCTTCCCCTATTCAGGGTCTCAGCTGCCTGGAAGGGACCCCAGCAGCATGGCTGCAGCCATGGAGGGCAGACACCAGCCTCCCAGTGCAAACTTCTTTGGAAGCAGACCAAGGTAAGGGTTCTCACAGTTCAGTTGTCAGCGGTTGCTGAAGCCTTGAGGCAGCTGAGGAATGTATAGATTGTCCTTGTGCAGCGAATGCCGCTTTGGGTCTTCCAATGAACCCCAGCAAAACAGCCCACAAGAGGTTTGGAGCAGGCCAACCTCCTGAAGAGCAACAGAGTGGGAGGTACTGGGGGTGGCCGTACAGCTGAGGTGCAGCTGACATGAGCCTCTTTTGAAGTATTTATTTCTCAAGGAATATCAGGTCTGTGATGGCCCTGACAGTTTCCACCAGTTGCTGTATTGGCAGCCGAAGGAATGGTCCACTTGGGGGGATGGGGCAGGCTGTGATAAAGCAAACCAGCTGGTCTGCAGGGGTCCCTTCCTATTGTTATAGGCACCTTGGTTCTTGCCTCAAGCAAGACACTGGGCCAGGCTGGGAAGCACAATGCCGCTTCGGGTGATGGTCACAGGGGGATGCTGTGGAAGGTCCAGGGAGAACAGGAGAAGCAGAGCAAGCAAAGTTGCATTGAAATAACAGCTGCTTCCAAAGGAAATGAGCTGCTTGGGCACCAGGCCATCCTCTGGCTGGCATTGTGCCCTTCCTTGCCTTCTTGCTGGGCTGGAGTGGCTCAGCGCTGCTCCTTTTGGAGCTGTGGTTATTGAGAGACATGTCACACTGTCAACATGGAGTTGAATTTAACACCTATTTATATTTCCAGAGCATGGCAGTGGCCCAGCAGCCTATACAGATGTTCTGGTTAGAAGTGTGCCTGTAGGGAGGGAGCCTGCAGCCTGGCTGATGTGTGATTCTGCATGCCCCCAGGCTTAGGAGCACTCCCAGCAACAAGCTCCATACCTTGAGCCCTTCCCCTCCTCCTTCCTCTGCCAGGCACATACAAGAGATGAGTGAAGGGGAAAAATGTTTTGACTCTGAATTGAGACCCTGTCCTTCCATATTGTGTGTTTGTCTCCCACCGAGGAGGGAGTGGGACAGGAAATTGGGAGCAGGTTGCTGAATGCAGTTTGTGCTCTTTTGTTGTGGCTGCCACTCTTTGATTCCTGCTGTCCAGGTGTTAAAGCCTTCTAAGGGGTGAGAGAGTGCTCAATGTCCTGACAGGAGCTGGACTTTGCAGCCACTCAGCAGCTATCAATAGGTGCTAGAAAACGTGTAAGGAAGTTGTAGTCTGGGAGGCTCAGCCTGATGACTGCTTGCTCCTAATTCCTAACTGCTTATGAATGATCTGTAGGTAGTTCCTGTTTTTGGTGTCCTCTTGACCTGTCAGCATTTGAGATAAGTGTGGTGAGTTCTGGTCAGTGCTTCTGCAGGGGACCTTCAGAGACCTTCCAGGTGTGCTTGCAATCATTGAAAATCCCATGGCTGCTCTGGCACAGGAAACTGCCCAGGAAGTTTTCAGTTCATCCTGCACTCACCTGAATTTTTAGGGTTGTTCTGGACAGAATTCTGCTAGTACTGCTACATGGGGCAGAGCACTGGTGCTGTATGTACCCACTGTGGAGGCAGCTGCCTTCTCCAGAGTAGAGGATGGGTGCTTTGCGCTTGGGAATGCTGTTTGATGTTTGCTCTGTTTATACACAGAGCCATGTTTATTTTCTTGGGCTTGGTGATGGATGCTGGCAAACTTGCTCACTGGCAGGATGGAAAGAAAAGGGTCATTCTTTGCTCCTCAGCTATTTCTACACTGTCCCCTCAAGAGAAACTGCTTGATCAGGACTTCTCTTTCTTCTCCTGAACAGATGTCATCTTGGGATTTGCTGCTAATCTTGGTGATGGGGTGTGAAATTCCACAGCCCTCTGTTCAGAGTGAAAACAGTGCCCAGAGGTCCCCAGCTGAGGGCTGGTGCCGTGGGTGCCAAGAGAGTTGCCACAATCTCCAGTTTGTCTTGTGGTGGCCAAAGGGGCCGTTTCTGACAGCACAAAATGAAGTGGCCTGGTTTGCTGCTCTCCTTATGCAGAGGCTTCAGCTGGTGAATCATGTTGGTGTTATTGTCTAGGCTTGGCTGTGAGGAACTGCTGTCACCTGTCACAAGCTTGTGCAAGCTCCAGTGATTCCTTTAGTGAAGCATCCTTTGATTTCTGTGCTTCTGTGATGTCCAAAAGTCACCTCTCAGCTAGTGATGGGCATGAGCATCCCTGAGGCCTGGGTCCCTCAGATGAAGTATCTCCCTTTGTGAGACCCCTTGCTCTGCAAAGCCCCACGTGTGGGTGTGTTATGTCCCCAGGCGTGTGGCTTCTGGTGTGACACAGCAACAATAAAAGGCTGTGGTCACCAGTTGCAGCCCTGGCACAGGCAGAGGGGAGGCAGGCAGTGCTGTGTGGTGGGTGTGCTGCCTACCGCTGCCGGGAGCTGCTCAGGGCCTTTGGGAACAAGCTGGGAGATGGGTCTGGGGTCAGCTGGAATGGGGTGGGTAACAGCAATAAACGGGGTTCAGGGTTTCGTAGCCAGGTTCAGGATTTTGGAGCCAGGCGCCTCTTTGGGTGCACATCCTGCTGCCATGGGGCGAGAGGCTGTTCTCCTGCCCCAGCTCAAGGGTTTTGCTGCACTGCTGCCATCTCTGCTCCAGGCACTGCAGGAGTGAGGGCTGGGTGCTGGGGACATGGCTGGTTTCTCCCCCTTTTGCAGGTGCAGGGGGAATTTCTCAGCTCCATGTTTTGAGAGACCATGTGGCACTGGGGCTCCTCTGGTTGTGTTTCCCAGTAGTCGTGCCTGATTCCCTGCAGCCAGCACTGGCTCCTGGCTGCGTGCGCTGCCCTCTCTTCTCTTTGGCTGCAGTTTGGTACTGGTGTGATGAGGGAGATCGAGATCGGTGCAGTCACCTATCCTGGCATCTCATGTCAGGACCTTTGGCCACCGCAGCAGGATTAGGTGGCTAAATTCTGAGTTTCATGCCCAGATCCCACATCAGCCACTGTGGCATGGGGGCTCTGCCTCGCCAGAAGGTGGAGAGCCAAAAGGTTGATGTCTCCCTGGCTGACATCACTTTCCTCTTTGCCATGATCTGCTCCCTTTGCCTCCAGGACAGGAGGGGCAATGGGGCAGAGCACACGATGGGGCAGCCACCCCTGGTCCCCAGTCAGTGGGGCACAGCAGGGGTCTTGTCAGCTACTGGGGTAATGGGCTGCCTTCCCCATGCCCTGTTTTGTCCCACTGCATGGCGGTAAGAGGCTGTTCCCATTTCTGCTCTGCCTTGTTTTCTCCCCACTCCTATTTTAGGAGCATGTTCCCAGCCCTGCTGCTCTCACTGGGTTTGTTTCCACGCATCTATTAAAAGACAATGCCCAGATGGGAGCAGTCGTAGGAGGGCTGGGCTGGGTGGCGGGCTGCCTAATTCAGGCCTGGTAACCCTGTGCGGCCGGCTGGCAGCCTGGAAACATCCTGTTTTGGTTTCTAAAAACTCTCTGGACAGCTCTGAGCTCATCTGTGCTGAGCAGGGCAGGGACCAGATCCATCCCCTGCCTCGGGCGCTGATCACGATGGGGCCAGCTCCTGCCATGATACCACCTGCCCCGCTCCCCTCTGGCCAGGGCTCTGGGGGGCCACACTGCCTCCCAGCCTTGCCATGGGGTCAATGTGCAGAGGTGGATCCTGGACAGCTTTTGGGAGGTGTTTGGTGCCGCTGTGCCCCTCTGAGCCCCTTGGGCAGGCAGTGAGGGACAACCTTCACCTCCTGCCTGGGGGAAGAGGAGCTTGTTCTGCCTCAGCAGCAGCTCCAAGTGCTCAGTTCCTGGTGGCCAAAGCCAACCCCCAGCATGTAGTGATGTCCTGGGGGTAGCCAGGGTGTCTGGGGTGGGTTCAGTGTCTGAGGAGCCCTTTTGTGGGGCTGCCCTCCTGGGAAGGTCTGGAGCTGTTCGTAGCGGCCACAGTGGCTTCTGCTCATGGACTCCTCTGCCCATGGCTCTTATCTGGTTTATTTTCGACAACATCTCTCACTTTCCCGTGTCTCCTCCTGATCCCAGCCCTTCCTCTGCCCACTGTTGTGAGCCGCTCCCCATGGAGAGTGGCTCCAGAACCAGTGGGAAGAATCAAGGACTTGCTGGAGCTGGTGAGGGTGGCATGACTGATGATGCACCCAGCCACGGCCAAGCTTCTGTCCCCTCCCAGCTCCAGCCCTGAGATGTGGGGACAGTTTGCAGGTTTTGGCCTTTTAAGGGGAGGACTTGGCTGGGGCAGACGGACTTCCTCATCCCTGCGGTCCTCACCCTCTGTGGTCACAGCCCTTGGCTGTGATCCTGGGTGGAGGTGGCCAGGCTCTGCCTCTGGTCCCCTGGCCCTGGATGCAGGAAGGCAGCATCCCCCTCCTGCTGTGTCCCCTTCCCTGCTCGCAGTAACAACCAGGCTCTTCATGAAAATGAAACCCCAGCCTTTTCCTCAGTGCCTCTGGGCTGTCTCAGGGGTTCAGGGCTATTAGAGGGGTGCTTTGGGGGTGCTGTAGGCACTCTGCCCACAGAGGTCAGGCTGCCCCAGCCTCCAAGGCAGGGAGCTCCAGCAGAGCACGAAGAGAAGCCCCCTGGGAGATGCAGTCACATCTGAGCTGGTCACAACTTGTGCTATGATTTAAGCTCTCATCTTTCCCAGTTGCTTGTTCCCTCCTTTGCCAGAGGCCACGGCTGTCCCAGCAGCAGCAAACACTTGCACCTTCCTTGCCTTGTGCAAGGCTTGTAGCTGGGCAGGAGGCACCAGTGAGGGTCCCGCTGCGGTGCAGGAGCTGGTGCTGGCAGGGGATTTCTCCTGGGATCCCTTGCTGCATTTGTGGATGGAGCAAACTGGTTTCGTGGTGCAAGCACGTTTCTGGCCATGAATGCCTGGGGCTGTTCCTTAGCAGATCGGGTGGCTGTAGTGAGTGCTGCAAACAAAGGCAAGGTGGTTGTCACCCAGGTTACCTGTCCATCGGACTCTGCCACTGGTAGGTGGGTGCTGGGACCCATGGGCAGGTCTCAGTACGCAGCAGGAAGTTCAGGGCACTGCTGCAGGAGCAGGGGCACGTGGCTGCATCTTCCTTGGGGGAAACTGATGTCTGTGCTGGGGGGGAAACAGCACAAGACCGGGGCAAAAAGGCAGGAGTGGGGTTTTCTTTGTGGTGCGTCTCACCTCCTGTGTTCCTTTCCCTTGCAGAACACACCGACATGTGGCAGGAGTTGCCAGGCAGAACGTGGGGAGTGGAGAGCAAAGTCCCGGTGCCAGGAGCCGGCACCGGCAGCAGGCCAAGGGCACGCAGCACACCAGCGTGGCCAATGGCATGGCCAATGGCATGGTCAGCAGCACAGGTAAACCAGTGTCCGTGGGAGGGGGGAACCAGAGCTTGTGGGGCTCCTGTGGGGGAAAATGTGTTTCTGCTAAGATCATACAATGGTTTGGAAGGGATCTTAAAGATCATCTAGTTCCAACCCCCTGCCAAGGGTTGGACACTTTCCACTAGACCAGGTTGGTCTTGTGGTGCCTGGGAACATTTCTTCCCTGGGAATTGATTGATTTTTAACTGATTTTACTTTTGATAAGCTGGGCAGCTCAACAGAGCGCACTGGTAGAGTCTGTTCTGCCTCTTGTGCATGATTTCTGTGGCTCCTCTCTGGAGTCTCCCTGACAAAAAAGGCTGCATCCAGCTCCAGCTTTTTAGAAGGATACTGGGACAGAAATACCACCGGTGCTACAGTAAGTGATCTTTTTTCAGGGTTGGGAGCATTCAGATGAATTTGCCCGTCAGTCTTCAGTGGAGATGTTTTGAGCTCTTTGCCCCTTGACATGGGGAGAACAGCTCTCTCTGAAGCGTCACAGAAGGCACACACACTCCCCACCCGGGGGCTGGTTCTTACACCAGGGGGTATTTTGTGAAAGGTTTCTGTGTTTTCCTGGGTTTGTCCACAAATCCATAAATGCCTTGTGGAGCAGAGGCTGGGACCTGCCGAGTGCCTGACTGCAAAGCCACAAGAAGCTTGTGTGTTTTCCTTTTCTGGCTCGCATGGAGCCGGCCAGGCAGTGCAGCATTTCCTGCTCCTCTGCACTGCTGCTGCGGGCAGCAGTGTCCTTTCTTTCCTTTTGTCTTGGAAAATAACAGCACAAAGTGGTTCATTTGGAGAGAGGAAATGGTTTGTTCAACCCAAAAGGAAGATTTTAATTTTTTATTTCTGTTTCATTGGGAAAATCTGGACCAATATGATTTCAATTTTGCCAAACCCATTTGGGAGGAGTAGAGGGAGCAGAAGGCCGATGTGAAATGCTGCCTTTCAGCTCTTGCTCCTGGTCCTGCTCCCCCCCCCAGGCTGTGGCTGGGCTTTGTGGTTTGGTGCAGTGCTGTACCGGGTGTGAATGTGGTGTTCTGTTCCCTGTGCCCACCCGGCCCTTCCCGGTGTCATCGCTGTGCAGGGGACGCTCCCTCAGGCTGTGGACAGAGTTTTTGTGGTGTTTTTCCGGGTACAACTTGGCTCCTTGCTTTGGTTTTAAAGCACGTTTAATTGATCCAGCCCCAGCCTCCCCAGTGACTTTATGAGTGTGCTGTCTTGGTCCCTGTTTACCACTCACACAACCTCCGTGTCTCCCACAAGTCCCGTTGGTGATGATTTTACACTGGAGGATGAGAAGATGAGTGTTTCGGGTGGCTGGGATTAAGGCTGACACTCTTCCTTGTGCTCTGTTGGAATGCCTGTAGAAACCAACCTCTTCCTCCTCAGCTTGGTACATTTTGGTGACGTTATCATGTTTTTTGAGCAGACTGTTGCAAGAATGTTCCCCATTATATTTGTCACTCACAGCTGTAATTGTCATCGGATAATAAAAGGAGATTTCTTCGTGGCATGTTTTCTCCGCAGCCACGTTGCTTAGCCCTGTGTTCCCCTGGAGTGTTTCCTTATCAGGTGAACTTTGGATCAGCTTTTCCCCTGCTTTGTCCAAGACTTGAGATCAAACCGATCACAGTGTAGCTACCTGGGACATTCTGCAGGTTCCCTTTGAAGACTGGCGCAATGTGATTGAAGCTTCTAAAACTGCCCGTTCCAAGGCTTCCTAGAAATGAGTAGCAGACAGAGACCCCCTCAGCTCAGTCTTGCAGGACTCTGGTGGAAGTTGCTGTGAGCCTGCTGACCTGAAGTCTTCACTGCGTGTAGGTGCTGCCTGAGGGGCTCCTTTAATTGCTGATGTTGGAGGATTTAGTACCAGGATTCCTCTGGTGCTGCAGGATGCTGTCCTGCTACTCTCCAGCTGCAAAGCACAAGTGTCCTGAGCAGTTCGCCTCTTCTATAGGGTAGAAGAGTAGTTTGTAGTTCTTTAGTGCCCTGTATGTTGGGGTTTTTACTGTTTTGAGTCTTTTTCCTGCAATACTTCTAAATACTTGGGCTTGTAGACACAGGTACTTTGCTTAGTTTTCTGTGTTTCTCAGGCCTAACTTGTGTCGCTCTGTCTGCATGCCTTACTTCTTTATTAAGTGTTTCTGGTTTGTTTCTAATGGTTTCATTTTGTTACTGAAGCCAGACTGTTTTGTGTCAAAAGTTATCTTCTGGTGGACTGCCAAGACTTAGGGGTTTTGGCTGTCTAACCAACGCTTGTCAAACAAATTACCTTTCATTTTATTTTGTCTGCATTTTTCTCCTTATCAGTTTGCTTTGTAATTTTCCTTTGTTCTGTCTCTTCCCTGTCCCTTTTTCAAAAGCTCAGTGGAATCCAGCAACATTCAGCTCTTTCCAGTGCTGGTGACTTGCTGAGCCTGGGCTCGTCTCTGCCTGGGGGATGCTGCCCCAGCAGTTTCTGAGCTCCTACTTGTTACCTGAATTCCCAACAGGCATGTAGTGTTTTTGCAAGTTACAGAGGAGATAGAGAGCTTTATTCTTGGGACAAAGGCAGTTGATAGTTGGTCCCAGAGGGATCCAACTGCTGAGTAAAGGAGGTGCTGCCATTGCTGTAGACTGGGAGCACTGCAAGTCCTGTGTTTGGGTGGTAGTGTCTGTCACCCACTAGGGCCCTGCTTCTAGGGCTGTGTGGTTGCAGTAGGTCAGTGAGGCGCCCATCACCCTTCGTGGGTGCTAACTTTTCTGCTTTCTGCTTTTCCAGTGAACGGAGACGCAATGGGTGCTACAGACATGGAGGAGGAAAGGCCAGTAGCAGGAGCAACCGCAGCAGCGTCGAGCATGACTGATGGCTCTGTCATTCCTGCCCTTCCTGCCTTGGTCAGCTCTGGAGAGGCAGAGGAGGCAGCCTCCAACTCCAGTGCCCCACCAGCCCGGGCAGCAGCGCTAGCCCTGGATGCTCTACCCCCGGGGTAAGTTCTGCCTTCTGCTTGATTTTTGTTCCCTTGAAGAGGCTAGTCTGGGGGGACACGAGCAAACTGGGGCACTGCTGTGTGCTGGAAGAAGAGGATGTTTGAGGGAAGGGGCTGTCCTGAACCAGGCACTGGTGGAAACGATTGTCCTGAGCGTGCGTGTTGGGGATCCCTGCCACCTGGCACAGCCTGTTCTCCCTCATTGGAGCCCTCTGCTTGTGGCTTCGCTTGTGGATCCATCCTCTGAGTTGGGGTCTGATCCGTGTCTGTTGTGGGTCTTGGGTAACATACAGTGATTTGCACCTCTGCAGCATGGTGTCCATGCCCACGGAAGCATCAGAGTCCTTCCTCTGCTCTCCTGGGGCTGCTGAAGGGATCAGTCCAAAGAAAATGCATGAGAGGGTCAGTGTGGACTTCCAGGGAGCTCCTACTGAGCAGAAGCACAGGAGCATGCACTCCAAACATGCTGTGGAGACGCTGGCCACTTCTGGGGGGAGTTGGGCAAGACCCTCACATAGCCGTAGCTGTTGTTCTTCCTCTTGTGCGTGCTCTGCATCCTACTCCTCCCATGGGGAAGGAGCCAGGAGGAGAGCTGGGGCTGGCTGAGCAGTGTTGGTGGGTGCGCTGGCTGTTGGTGGGGCTGCAGTCAGGCTCTGGGCTCAGCTGCCCTGTGCTGAAGCTGGGTTGTTCTCCCCTTGTAATTCAGACACCTTTAATTCTGGACCGAGAATGCAAAGTGTTGGGGGGGGGGGGGGGAATGAAAATGGCTTGTGTTTTGTATGAAGGGAGCTGTTTATTTTCGTTTGGCTGAGGCGATGCCTGGAAGGTCAGGGCCTCGCTTGTGTGTCAGTCACAGGTAATTAGGGTTAACGGCTCAGTGTGTCTTTATGCAGGGTGTGTGAGGGTTTCTGTTCTCCGGCCTGGGCGCTTCCTGTTTCCAGGCAGCTGGAAAAGTCCAGGGCTCTGAAAAAGGTCTTTATTCCACCCAGAGCATGTGCCCCTTTCTGCTACTACCAGGTAGACTGAAGGTCTCCTTTTCCCCACCTCTGCACAGCCCGAGATGGGAACAGGCTGTAGTTACTTTCCTGGGGTGGAGAGGAGCCCGTCAGCGTCTCAGGATTGGGGTGTCTGAAGCTCAGGAAGGTTCCAAGCACAGCTTTCTGAGACACTAGACATGCATTTGCCTGGCCCGGCCAGGTGGAAGGGTGGCCTGTGTCTTCCCTGTGCCTGTCTCCTTGCAGTGCTCACACGCGTTGTGCGTGTCAGAGCAGGGAGGAGGATAAAGCTGTTGTACTTTGGGAGATGGTTGGAGGGAAGCATTGAAGGGGCAATGTGCCATCTTCCAAGCTGAACTTAAGGAATTTGGATCTCTGGAGACACCTTTGATTAGTGCCATGTGCATCAGTGTCCCCCTGCCCTGACTGCAGAATCTCTAGGGTGGAAAGAAAGCAAAATCCCTCTTGCATGTGGTGTTTAAACTCTGTGCTCATGCTGGGCTGGCTTGGGTAGCAGCTGACCTGCTTGTTCAGGCAGAGACCATGTACCAAGGTCTTCTCAGGTGAAGGAGAGTAGAGAATTGAGGATTCCATGGTGTGAGATCTGCCCTGAGCTGCCAGACCAGGTTTTGGGCTAACAGGGATTTGCTAGTCACAGACTGTACTAAACACTGTGGCCCTGGGGTTGTGTAAATGAGTTTCTGGCGTCTCCTGAGACTTGATCTAGGGCAGCTGATTTTTGGCTGGTTCACTGCACCAGGGTATTACTTTGACTAGTGGTTTGGGGCCCATCTTGGGAGATGGGGCTGTGGCTGGCTGGGCTGGTGGAGACAGCAATGTCTCAGGCAGAAGGGATGCTGACAAACCCGGGCCACTTCGCCTCTGGCAGCAGTGTGCTCTGCAGAAAGCCGTGCAGGGTAGCCCTTCGCTGGCCTGGCTCCCAAAGGATGGCTGTGCACAGAGCATTGCGCAACCCGTGAGTGATCGTTCCTGCCCTGCCACTCGCAGGAGCAACATCTCCTGCAGAGCTGCCAGTCGCTCCAGCGCTGAAGAGCTGGAAAGCTGTCATGTCCCTCCTGCTTTCTGCATAAGCTCTGCCTCATTCTGCCAGTGTCTCCTTTCATCCATGGGAGCATGGGCAGCACTTCAGCCTCTGCAGGGGAGGCAGCTTTTCCCACTGCGTGCTGGTGAGTGTGCTGAGCCCCAGCATCCCTGCTTGTGCTGGGCTGCATGCAGATGGAGCCAAGAGTGGCTGGGTTCATATGGGGATTCAGAGCTATTTATTCTGCTCAGATAGCTGTTTCTGAGCATCTGTACCAGATGTGGTGGGCACAAAGGCATCTCTCACACAACTGGGAGTCTGTTCTAGGGGCTGGGGGGGTGCTGGAAGGCGTTATGAATAATTCCAGCCCCAACAGTGCCCAGAACTTCCTTCAGATCCTCCTGGCTTGGGCAGAGCTTCCTTGCGGAGCCAGGGAGTGTGTGTGGCACAGCAGCTGCTGGTCATAGCATCCTGTGCCTTTGGTGCAGGTCCCGCTTCTCATATAGGGGCTTCTGAGCAGAGTGGTAGCAACAGGGGGGAGAGCAGGAGAGGTGCTGGCTCCTCATCTGGTTTCTATCAGTGATGATCCCGCGTGGGGACAGCTGCTGTTAGCACGGTGTGTATACACAGCACTGTCTCGCCCGTACAAAGAGGTACATTATGCTGCCTGGCAGAAGGCATGGGGCTGTGGTTTCTTACATAAGGAGGGCGTTTTGTTTGGACTGCAGGGTTGCCTCAGCGCTGCCACTTTGCTCCGTCCGTTGCTCCTGGTATCCATGTCTGGAGCCCTGTGGACCAGCTGGAGGGGAGCAAGTTGGGACCAACACATTGCAGGATCCATGCTTGCAGCAGCAAGTGGTGAGAGCTCCCATCATCACTGGCCAAGCACTGATCTTCCTTGCAGGTGGCCACGTGGCAGCAGGCACAGGGCAGGAATGCCAGCTGGACTTGGGGTCTCCAGAGGAAGAGCCGTGGTTGTGCATCTCCTGCTCAGCTGTCCCTTGCGGGATGCAGGGAAGCTCGAAAAGGCTGAAGCCTGCCAAGGCTGGGCAGGGTCGTCTGAGCAAGGATGGGTGTCCCCCAGTGTCCCGGTCTCTCCGGCTGTTGCTGTGTGTCAGCAATGACAACAGCTCATCACAGCTCGCTGTTTAATGATGGTGATTTGCTTGTTCGTAAGGTGAGGCAGCCCTCAGCAAATTTACTTCCCAGTCATCAGGGAGCTGCTGACCTGAGGAGCATGTCAGCTTATCATCTGTTTGTGTAGGGTGTGAGATCACCTGTTTGTATAGGGTGTGAGATGGGAACAGAGGACAGCAATCAGTAGCTGCCACCACCAGCAGCTTTCCCCAGTCCTGCGTGGCTCTTTGCAGTCATGGTGGCACCCAGAGGAGTATCTGAGGGGGGTCCAGAAACCCTCTGCCTAGAGGAGTCCTCACTGTGGGACTTCTGGTTTCTGGAGAGGACACAGAAATGGTACCTGGTGCTTGAGAGCCTCTTGTCATATAGGACTTGCAAGTCTTGAGAGCCATATTGATCACAGAACCTGTTGTTAAAGAGTATGGAGGACCTGTCCCCTCCCTCCAGTAACAACTGCTGCTGGCACCACCAGTTCTGTGTGCACAGGGCAGAGGTCCCGTCCTTGTCTGAAGCACTGCACGTCAGCGTGGGCAGAATGGGTAGGACATTGGGCTGGGGTTGTCCTCGCTATAAGCAGGTGGTGCTGCAGCTTCTAGATCCATCTGGAGAAGGTTGTTACATAAAACTGGCCTTGGAAAGGTGATGCTTGAATTGATCTAAGGATCTCTTAAAGGGATGCTGACTCCTGCAAAGCCTTATGAGTGGAGTTGCACCTTGAGGTTTTGTTTGTGAATAGTGTTCCTCCACCTGAGCCTTGTTCCAGGTCTGTATCTGGCTGCTGGTGGCAATCTGAAGTGCCTGTGGTAGTAGTCTGGGAAGAGGCTTCCCAAAGCTCAGCCTGTGATGAGCAGCATTCCCACTGAGCCAGCACACTTCCTTCATCCTCCCTGAAGATGCCCAGGCACCTTCTGCTGTCCATCTCATGGGGTGGACGTGTTTGTGTCTTCAAGAAACCGTAGCTATGCTGATTTTCTCTTTAGAGATTTTAATCTTTTTGGCTGTCCAGTGCTTTCATGTTTGTGAAGCACTGATTCATCCTTAAGAACAGGAAGCTTCAGGCATTTCCCCTCTGACAACACCCAGGGGTAACCCAGGAAAAGGGCTGACCCTAGGGTGGAGAGACAAAAACTTCCTGATGCCACAAGAGTGGTGGGTAGTTGCTGGCTCTGCTCTTACGTGGTATCTCCTTTGCATGGTGTTATGCTTGGCAGTGCCTTGCCATCAAACGTGTATGGGCACTGCAGCTCCTGCCTTGGACTCTTTCTGTCAGAAAGCACCACTGGTGTCCTATTGGTACCTATTGTACGGACGAGAAAGACCCAGTGCCGCTGACTGGTAGCAGCGTCTGCAGATGTTAACCTGGTCTCTGCAGATGCACTGACAGTGCTTTTGAGAAGCCCATGGGAGCAAAGCCAGCAGCTCTGATTTGGGTTAGACAATCTCTTGGCTAAATCCCGAGCCTGGCATTCATGTTCCTGTCCTGCTTTCGTGGAACTGACTCTTATCTCGGGGTGCAAGTGTGCCTCCTGCCCAGGGCAGAGGTTTCTGGGCTGCCTCCGTGGCTGCTGGACCGCTGTGGTTCCCACTGCCCAGGCTTGGGAACACCATGGAAGCTGTCTCTGTTTCTGCCTTCCTACCGCTTTTGAGAGCTGTGACGAGGCTGTGATGTGCACGATCTGTGCTTGTGGCTGAGGTCACTGTTTGGTGGCTTCATGTCCCCTGGGGAGTTTTGAGGGTGAGCAGGATTGGTGCGAGCCTGCGTGAAGGGGCATTAGTTCTTACAGCCTCTCCTTCACAAAGGGCTGCTTTCTGCAAGCCCATGTTTCTTCCCTTGCTGTCACAAAAGCTAGTATATTAATTTTCTATAGCTTTTTGTGATGATTTATTGAGACTGAAAATTGAATTGGGAGCGATACCTGGGGAGCGGAAGCATGGCAGGAGAACATTGGATCTGTCAGCAGCAGCCAGTTTGCCTCTCTGTTGCAGCATAAAAGCAAACAGGAAAGTTCAGTGCTCCATGGAGCTTTTACCTTTGCCAGGGCATACACTTCCATGAATGAAGGCAGAACATGGGTGTCAGTGTAGCCTTGTAAAGCCAGGCCCCCCAGTTGTACCAGGTCCCCAGAGGGGCCAACTGCTGACCAAGTTCCTTGTGGCCATGTGAAGTCTTTGAGCAATATCTGTCAGCAATGAGCAGGAGGGCTGCCAAGAGGAAAATTCAGCCCCAGCCCAACCTCAAAGGCTCCCCTTTAAAGATGTATTAAGAGAAGCCAAATGAAAACGACATCAAAAGCTCACAGGGCATAAAATTGACCTGTGTGGAATCTTATGCCGACCCTCCTACTTTCTGGAGGAAATGAGGAATTTATGCTTCAAATGATGCTTGTTTGCAGAAAGCAGGCTGCTGCAGCATCTCTCTGATCATCTTGATCTAGCAAGCCAAACAACTGCCATGTAGACCTGCTCCCATTCTTCATTTTAAATAAAGGTTAGAATGCTGTAGCTAAGCCATGTGTGGAGATGGGCTTGCTAATCCATCAGCTACAGCTGCCTGGACATTCTGGCTAATAACATGATTATTAATTATTTACAGTCACTGATCTGGGGAGGGGACTGGGCTGTGCAGATGCAAGTGGATGGGCACAAGTGCAAACAGCTAGGGAGGCCTTTTGGACAAGATTTAAAGTAAATGAAGGGGTCTGTGATGTCTCTTAGTAGGTGATGGCAGCAAGGCTCTGGCTGCCCTGAAGATGCAGGGGCTGCGGCTGCTGGATCCATATTGCTTGTTCCAGTTGAACGCTTTGCTTATCTATGTTTAGGAGAGAACAGGCGCCATCTCGTTTGCCTTGAGTTTGCTCCATGCCCTCTCCCAAGAGTTGCTCCTCTCCCCAGTGGCCTTGGAGCAGGGGACAGGCGCCTGGGAACCCTGGAGTGGGATACAGTGGCTCTGGATGGCATTGAAGAGGGCAGTTAGTTTTGGTAACTGCCCCTCAGTGTTTGGGTCTGGGCTTGCAGTGATCAGTTGGCTCATCATTGTTTTTCTTCTTGCAGGTGGGAACAGCGAGAGCTGCCTAATGGTAGAGTCTACTATGTAGACCATAACAACAAGACCACCACATGGGAGAGACCTCTTCCTCCGGGGTAAGGGGCTCTGGGTGCAGTTGGCATCTCAGATACTCAACTAACTTCTTGTAGCAGACACACAGGAACCTGCACAGTAGGAGGGAAGGTGGCAGGAAAGTCTCTTAATTCCTGAAAAGAAATGGGGTGAGATGACCAAGTGTTGACTGGCCTGAAAACACATGCTGTATCCTCAGAAAGGTCTTTTCAGCGTTTGTAAAAAGGAAAAGGCCTTCCAACCTGTTGGGTTTTGACCTCTTTTAGAGCATTCTTTTTTTAACAGTCCACAGAAATTGCTGAACACTTGAGCAGCAGAACAACCACATACGGGCAGAGCAGAGGGGTTAGCCTGTGGGATGGGATGCCAGCAGCGTCCCCCTGAGGACCAGAAGAGAGAGGGTGGGTCTCACGTTCCCTGGATGCTTCTAGATGAGGGTGAGCAGGTACAGGCATACACAGTGTGCCCTGAACTGAAGCTGGGCCCTGGACTCTCTCAGAGGGGCCTGTTATGTTCTCAGCCACACTGGGGTCTGCTTGTGCTTGAGAAGACAGTGCTGCTGAGCTCCATGAGTCTTGCAGGAAGCACTCTGCAGAACTCTTGTCCAGGAGGGCCATGCTTTCATTTGCAGGAGTAAACAGTCTTCAGGTCATAAAGGCTGCTCGCAGCCATGTGCTTTTCAGAAACTTGTTGGATTCTCACCTCTTTGTGCTCCTAAATGCAGACAACTCAATACAGCCAAATTGTTGTTCTCTAGACTGAGTTTGTTCAAGTCTGGCATGGCTGAAGTGTGCTTCAACCACCAGTGTAATGTGTGGAAGTGAAATACAAACCTGTCCTGTTCTCTTCCAGGTTTCTGTGGGCGCACACTACTTTCAGTTAGGCTGTGATCTCTGCAGCTGCTTTCTGATCCTACAACAGCTTTAAATTTGTTTGGTATTAAAAGAGGGAGGCTGTTACCTGGAAAAGTAGGTTTGCTCCTTCCCTCCTGCATAGGTCTCCAACCCAGTGCCTTGCCTGTGTTGGAGGTCAGCGATCTTGGAGGAATGCTTACAGCATCCTGGTGTGAACTCAGCTAGTGAGTAGGCATCCCATCTAGGCTTCATGTGCCCTTGCACAAGTCTTACTAGTATTTTATATTTTCTTCTGGTGGATCTTTGTCCAAAAGAGCCCCTTCATCAGTGAAACTGGTGGTTATGCTGGAGCTGGGAACAGAGGCTTCATGTTCAAGGGTATCTTAGTCTTGTGTGAGGAGCCAGAGAGCTCCTCACAGAAAGCTCCAGAGAGGAGCAGAGAGTCTGAAATCAGCCTGTAGTGTCAGAGTGCAGTAAGAAATCAATCTCCATAGCTGGACCTCTGCACCCAGGCAGCTCTTGGGTCTTCCTGCCTTGGAGGATTATGAGCTCCTTTTCTCACGTGTATTTCCAAGGGGCAGAACTCAGCCATGAATCCTCTGCTGAGCCCCTGCGTGTAGCAGCTGGGGAAGTGGCTTGTAACCCCACGCTCCTCTCAGTTGTACTTTCAGCATGTTCTGAGGCAGCAGCTGGATGTTCTCAAACCGCTGGGGCCCCAAGGGCATCTGGACCCCCAAGGGCATCTGGACCCCCAAGGGCATCTGGACCCCCAGGAGCAGCCTTCAGACAAGGACAGTGGGAGGTTCCTCTGTCTACCACCGTCATCTCTGTCGTCTTTTGCGCCTCCCCACGTCTTCAAGGGTTCTTTTTGTTGCCTTCACACCAGCATTTGCACTCAGTTGCTGTGTGGCAGCACCTGCCAGCAGAACCCACTTGAGCCAAGGCACTGACATCTTCCTCTGGTGCTTTCAGGTGGGAGAAACGTGTGGATCCTCGAGGCAGGTATTACTATGTGGACCACAACACCCGCACCACCACATGGCAGCGCCCCACGGCTGAGTACGTCAGGAACTATGAGCAGTGGCAGTCCCAGCGAAACCAGCTCCAAGGAGCCATGCAGCAGTTCAGCCAAAGATTCCTGTACCAGGTGAGAGCTGGGGTGGTGGTGTTGGGGTCTCACTCAGCTCTCCCACCAGTCTCACCCAGGCTGGCCTGGGAGACACAGAGCATGGAGAGGTGCTTGTTGAGCTGTGTTAGAGCCCACAAGCTCCTCTGCGTGTGGAGAACTGCCTGGGAGTGACTTTCCTTTAATAAAGCAGCTTTGCACTGCTCTGAAGGGTGGTGGGAGGTGTCCTCAGCAGCCTGTCCCCAGAGTCCCTGCAGTGCCAGCGTGGCTAGGCACGCACTTTCTCCCGACATCTCTCACAATTTCTTTCTATCAGGCAAGCCTTGCTGCTGACCTGGGGGGCTTGTGGAACTTGCTGCATGCTGTTGGAGCTGCCATGAGGAAGTCATAGCAGCCTGGTCTGTAGTGGGAGAGGAGGCTCTTGAGGCTGAGCTTATCCTGCCCCAGGTCTCTGTTGGGCTGCGGACAGTGTGGTTGGGTCCTGGGTGGCAGCAGGAGTCAGCAGCAGGCCCAGGGGGCAAGTGCTGACATGGTGAGTGAGGGCAGCAAAAGCCCGGGGACCAGAGAGTGCAGGGAGCAAGCATTGCTGGGCTTGGCAAGCTTCTCCTGCTGTCTCTGCTTCCCCTCGCTCCTGGTATGGGCTGAGTAGCTGTGCTTCTTTGCTTGGGGAATGGACCCTCAACAGCCCTGCAGGGCAGTAGGGCAGTAATTTGTGGGCAAGGACCCGTCTTGTCCTGGCCTTGCCTTTGCTACTGGAGCTGGGACCTGGCTTCCAGTGGTGGTGAGCACGCTCTGATAACCAGCACGGGGCTCGTGGCCATCGTGTTGCAGGGAGCAATGCTTGGGAAAGAGCCAAGCTGGAGCCTTTCCACCTCCCAGCGTAGTGATGTCCTAGTGCTGTCTGTTGCCACCCGGGTGAAAAACATGGCCCTTGCCAGGACGCAGAGGTCTGGCAGGGCTGGTGTGGGGTGAAGGTAGGCAGAGCAGAGTGACCAGCTTCTCCTCGATGTTTAGCTCATCTAGGAGGAAGCCAGGAGGCTGCCGTGTCCCAGCAGCGCTGCTGTGAGCAGTGTGCTCCCATGAGGAACCTGGGTGCTCTTTGGGAAAGGGGGCAGCCAGAGCAGTTGTGCAAAGTCCGTTCTGCTTGAGACACAACTGGGGCTCCTCCCAGGGGTGCAAGAGGCTGCTCTGCCCCTCTCCTCCCCCTGCCTGTCTCTGGACAGCTCACAGCCCTTCCCAGCCTGGCAGTGGGAGCAGGACTGCAACACCTCTGCTGCCCACTGCCAGCCTGTGCCCCTCAGCATGGAGGGGCTTACACTGGAGGCTGAACAGGGCTCGGGTCTGTCGCTTACTCCCATTTCCACCAGTGCCAGCCTTGGAGCTGCTCCAGTGCTGTGCAACTCGCTCTGGCCAGGCTCCATGGAGAGCAAAGGGAGGGACTCGTGCTCCAAATTTAGCCTGATGGAACGATTGTACTTCTTGTACAATCCACCAGTGGTGATGGCTCCAGCTTTGCCTCCTTCCCCAAGGGGCTTTCCGCATTGCCTTTCCCTTCAGTCTCCAGCATCCACTTGCCCTCCTTGCTGGGAGAGGAAGGTGGGGAGGTGATGGACGAGCAGTGCTGCAGCCCTGGGCGAAGCAGAGCGTTCTCCACTCAGCCCCCTGAGGCAACCCATGGCTTAGGGGCCGGGGTGCAGCCAGGGACCACTCGGTGACACAGGGCTCCCCAGGCTGTGCCTGCATGCAGCGTATCTTGCACTGAGCAGTCTTCCTGGCACCAAGAGGCCAGGTTGTTCTCGTGGGCTGTGGAGAGCTGCAGGAGGGCTGGATCCCCAGACCTCTGCCCCAGGCTCATGTCCCTGCTCTGTTAATTTTAATTAGCTGGGTTTAGGTCACAGTGAGGTGGTACTTCTGGACATGGCTCAGCTGTGGCTCTGGCCACCCTGTCTGGGCAGGGAGAGAGTGGACACTGCCCAAGTCCCAGACACACCGTGCCGGGGCAGTGCCTCCTGTGCCGGGTCCTGGCATATGGGGTAGGGTACAAGAGACCTTGGAGAGGCACGGACTGGGCCACCCCCATCCCTCTCATCCCCCAGGACACCCCGGGGTGTTAGGCTGCCAGGGGTGCCCCGAGTGCTGGTGCCTTGTCTCGGAGTGGGGGGCCCTGGCATTTCCTAAGCCCAGACTGCCTCCCATCCCCAGCCCGGCGCTGAGGCTGGGACGCAGCCCCTCTCCAGCAGCTAGGTTTCAGGAGGTGCAGTTAAAATGCCTTATTGGTAACAATGCGTTCCTTATTTAACTGTTAACAGCCTCGCAGGCCTCCTGCTCCCTGGACCCCGACTGTCGGGGCTGCACCTCCATCCCCAGGGACCTCCACTGGAGCTGGGCCGGGGGGCTCTGGCGCGGGGCAAGCGCTCCAGCCTGCTCCCCGTGTCCCGGGGCATCCCCTGGTTCAGGCTGGGTGACGGCCGCCGGCTCTGCCCGCCCCGGGGCAGAAGAAAGGTGCTTTGTGCGTGGCCCCCAACCTGCGCGGGGGGGCAGCGGGGCGCGGAGCCGCCCGTCTGCGTGGGATGAATGTGGCCTCAGTGCGAGGGCATCCCGCGCTCCGCGCCCTGCCCGGGAGGAGGGGGCCGCGGGCCCGCCAGGAAGCGCTGGGCGTGGACTGGGCTTGTGGGAATGATTTCATTGGAAAGGCCTGCGATATTTTTTCCCCTCTTGTGTGTGGTTCTTGGAGGAGGCTGGAGGTGAATCTGCTGGGGACAGCCGGCGGGAGCCGAGCAGCCGCGCACATCTGGACCGCGCTCCGCTGTCCCGCTCCCCTCCGTGCGGCGCAGCCGCTGCCCTGCTGCCCCCTTGGCTGCCCCGGCCTCTGTTTAATTTGTGCTTTTGGTTTTTTCATTTATTTATTTATTTTTTTTTAACTCTTTGCCCCCCACCCCCCCACCCCCCCTTGATGGTGCAGGTGGCTTTTTTTTTAGTTCTGTGGGAGCTGCAGGCCAAGGGGAGGTGAGTGGAGCCGGGCAGCTCAGCTCACCGCTGCGTTCCGCTCTGCCCGGTGTCCTGCCCTGGGTTTATTTTGTGTTCTTGCCCTCTCTGTTGTCTCTAGTCATCCGGTGCTCCGCCTGACAATGATCCGCTCGGTCCTCTTCCTCCTGGCTGGGGTAAGTACTGAGCCACCTCACCTGCCTGCTGCCATGCTTGCCACACAGCCCCGATGAGGATGCTCCTCTGTCACCCAGAGCAGGACCCTGGGAGCACAGGGTAGTGCTGTCAGCAGCTCCTGCGTTCCCATTCGTGGTGTGAATGGGAATGGTGACTGGGGAGCCAGTGTTCCCTGTGCTCTGGTGCATGTGGGGCTGAGTCTGCCTGTGATTAGCACAAAATCTGATTTGAAATCCAGCTTTTTTTCCCCCTTCTCCTGGAGGAGTTCCCAGCCTCTTTCAGCTGCTGAATGCAGAACTGCTTGTGGTTGTTCTTCGGATGAGGGGAGAGGTTGGGAATCCAATTCCTTGCTCATCCCCAGACCCCTCCTCTGTTGAGCAGGGATCCATCCTGCTGCTGTGTGTGCCTTCTGGGGTGCTCTGCCTCAGTCCACAGTGGGGCTGGGATCTGGCTGGAGCTGGGCTGCTGTCCTGCCCCCCTGGGCCAAGCATCATGTGCTGGGAAATTTTGAAAGGTCCCTGTGCCATTCCCAGGAAAGAGCAACCCCCTTCCATGGTGAGAGCATTCCTGGAGAGGGCAGGCTGGGATGCTCATGGGTACAGATGAGCTGTGCTGTGCCAGGCAGGGAGGACAGGAGAAGGATTAAAGCTGTGGGAGCTTACAGGAGGACAGAGGGCTCAAGGCTGCTAAAGGGGTCTCCAAAGGCATGGTTTGTATCAGAATGGTGCTGGAGCCTTTGCTGCTGTGCTGGGTGGTCCACCTCCTGCATTGTCAATGAGAGGGACCCCATCGCTGGTGTAGGCTGAGCAGACTGAGGGGAGGCACAGCTCTGCATGGGGATGAGCACCTTGGGGTGGGGATCCCCAGCATGGAGATGAGGTCCCAGGATGGATGCAGTCCCAGTCACTGTACATGAGGTCTCCCGGAGCTGCTCCCGCTGTCTGCGAGTGCTGTGGAGCGATGGGGGCCTGGTGACTGGGGGGTGACAGCGTGCGTGCAGAGCGTCCCGGGTGGCATGGAGCAGGGCCGTTGTGTGCGAGGAGTGACGCAGGCACATGGAGGAGGAGGAGGTGTGTGTTGTGTGGGGCGCACAGGCTGAGGGGATGCCGCAGGCAGGCGCAGGGGTGAGAGGCAGAGCAGGGTTTTTGGGCGTGCAGGTGGAATGAGAGGGGCTGGCGTCGTGGGTGCAGGACCATCAGTGGGTGCTCAGCCATGGCTGGGAGGCTTTTGCTATTCTGAGTGTTCAGCATGGCCATGCAGGGAGATGGGATGCATTTGGGGAAGCATCTGCAGATCCACAGGGAGGGATGTGGGCTTGCAGAGCACTGTGTGTCTGAAGGAGGGTACGTGTGTTCCCTGCCCAGTGGGGTGCACGGCTGAGCACGGCTCTTGTGCCAGCCCGGCAGTGCATTGTCAGGGCTGGCCTTTGCCATGGCACCTTCTGCTTACTGGAATTCTCTGGAGCCTACATGCAGCACCTTGTGCATGTAGAAGAAATGCAGGGGCTTTATTCTGCCTTCTCCAGGTGAGCCAGGGCAGTGCTGGCGGGGGGTGGATGGAGGAGCTGACAAACGTCTCTGAGCTGGGAAGGGGAGGACTGTTGCTGGGACTGTGCGTCGGCACTGGCCAGGCTGCTCCAGCTAATGCTTCCTCTTCTTTTTCTTGTAGAGAAGAGACAGGACAATGGGCGAGTGTATTACGTGAACCACAACACACGGACCACCCAGTGGGAAGACCCTCGCACACAGGGGTAGGCAGCCTGGGGGGAGAGCAGGAAGGATGCTTGTGGTTTTAGAAGTTCCATGCAACGGGCTGTTTAGGAGCTGAGATCTGTTCATGCTGGGGGTCTGAGCAGGCTGTGATGCCGGGGAACCATAAGCACCAAGAACTACAGGCAGCACGCAGGCAGTGCTGGAGCTCCTGAGGGTGAGATGCTGCAATCCTTGGCATTGTGGGGCAGCTCTCCAGCTTTCGGGAGCTGAGGGCAGACATGAGGAAGTCACAGGGAAGACTGGGCAGAAAGAAGTGCTTTCTCCTTGCCCTGTTGCCTTCCTGCAGGGCTCTCCTTGGGCTCCTGAGAGGTCTGGGTTCTGGTTCCCAGAGACCTGGCCCAGGCCGCCTGTCCTGCAGACAGAGGGTGAAGCTGTAGCTATGGCCAAAAGTGCAGCCCAGGCTGGGCTCCTGGCTTGGGGTGCAGGTGGGTGCTTGCTAATCCCATACCGTGAATCCTTCCTTTGCCTGGCACAGAGCTGAGCTGCAAGTTGAAGGTGATCCCCACAGGCTGTAATATGACAGGGGCTGTAGTTCAGGGTGAGGTGTCTGCCTGGTGACCTTCCCTTGTCATCAGGATGATCCAGGAGCCGCCACTGCCGCCCGGCTGGGAGATGAAGTACACAAACGAGGGTGTGCGCTACTTCGTGGACCACAACACTCGCACCACGACCTTCAAGGACCCGCGCCCGGGATTCGAGTCTGGGTAAGTGCTTATGGACTGAGCCCCTTGTCCTGCAGCCAGGCTGCACACTGGGAGCTGGGGCTGCCTGCTCGCAGCTTGTGCCTTCCTGTGGTCGTGACAGAGAGTGGGGGAAGTGGGTCAGCTTTGTTGCACAGACACCGAGCAGTGGGTTTAGAGGCTTGTGTTTGGCTCTGATAGAAGAGAGCTGTATCCCAGAGATTTTCCTCCTGCTCGGCAGGCCATGAGGCTGCTGGGACCAGGCAGTTCACACCAGGGCAATCAGGGATGCTGAGGCAAGGCCTGTGCTGCTTTTGCAGGAGCAAGCAGGGTGGCTCCCCTGGAGCGTATGACCGGAGCTTTCGCTGGAAGTACCACCAGTTCCGCTTCCTGTGCCATGTGAGTAGGGTGGCCAGAGGGCCCTGCCAGCTCAGGGCTGCTGTGCTGATGGGTGCGTGTATCCCTGACCCTGTGGGTGAGAGGAGCTGCTGTGCCAGCTGCCACAAAGCCTCATGTCTCTGCCTTGCTTGCAGTCGAACGCGTTGCCCAGCCATGTGAAGATCAGCGTTTCCCGGCAGACGCTCTTTGAGGACTCCTTCCAGCAGGTGAGGAGGTGCCAAGGCTGCAGCTCCTACAGTGGAGGTGTGCAGCCAGCCCTTGCACCAGCCACTGGTGACAATTCCCCTTGCTCCTCCCCAGATCATGAACATGAAGCCCTACGACCTGCGGCGCCGCCTGTACATCATTATGCGGGGAGAGGAAGGCCTGGACTATGGTGGCATCGCCAGGTGAGCACCGGGTGTTGGACCATGTACCTGCTGCTGGATAGTACTGTGGTGTGGAGCCCTAAGGGCAGTGCAGGCACTGGAGTCTGTCTGACAGCTGCCCCAGGTCCCCAGCCTTTGTGCAGCACCTGCTTGGGCAGAGGAGCCCAAGGGTGTTCCAGTGGGAAACAGTGTGAGTTTTAGGAATGGTGGGACACCCTGAAGGCATTGCACCGGCCTGTCCCTGGCACAGAGAGGGCTGGAGAACCCAGCGTGAGCTCTCCTGCTGCCCCGGGACAGGAGGTGATGGGTGAAGCAGCCTCTTCTCCCCACAGCCAACAGGCCCTGGTGTTCCCTGGGACAGTTGGTGTGTGCCAGGCATAGTGCCTACCCCGAGGGTGGTGTTACCACAGAGCACAGGCTGTGTCTCAGCTGTAGGGGGGTCCTGTGCCCCCATGAGGCCCCACTGGCTCACTTGGGGTGTCTGCCTTGGTGCTGGGCTGTTGCTTCCCTGCCTGCTGCTGTTCCACCACTTGGCTGCTGTGCTCTTACCCGCTCCTCCTTTGTGGAGCTGCTGCCCCCGGCTCTGGTGCAGGGGCTCCTGCTCTCCACCTCTCTGTGTCCTGCCAGTGGTTTTACCCTATGGTAGGTTACGTCATGCTGTTCTACCACAGGGTAGAACCACGGACAGGATGCTGGGGCTGCCTCTGCATCTGAGGACTCCCGTCTCCCTGCACAGCCGGGGGAGCAGAGCCAGGACAGTTCCCATCCAGCGCTGCTTTGAGCTTGGGATGGAGCTCCCGGGGGGAGCCTGTGTGAGCAGACTTGGGGTGGGGGGTGTGCACAGCAGCATGTGTGTACGTGTGCAACAGCCTGGGTGGGACTGAGCCGCGTGGTGCCTGCTGGTTCTCCAAGTGGGGCCTCTGGCAAATGGGGATGTTTGTTGCTGGTGTCTCCAGAAGCACTTCACAAACCAGACAGAGCACCCCTGGGGTGGAGGAGACCCTCACCAAGTCACACTAGTGTCCTATACTTGCAGCGGCACCCTGTGGAGATAGGGACCTGGTTTGTGCGAGCTGTGCTGTGGAGCCACTGGGGCACAGCCCCTGGCTCCTCGAGCCGCTCCTCACTGTGTTCCTCCTTCCTCTTGCCCCAGGGAGTGGTTCTTCCTCCTGTCCCATGAGGTGCTCAACCCCATGTACTGCCTCTTCGAGTATGCTGGCAAGAACAACTACTGCCTGCAGATCAACCCTGCCTCCTCCATCAACCCCGACCACCTCACCTACTTCCGCTTCATTGGCCGCTTCATCGCCATGGTAAGAGCCCAGGGGCTGGGGAGGGAATGGGGTACAAGATGCTTCATTCGCATGCCCCCACGGAGCGGGGGCCTTGCAGGGGGTGGGGTGGTCAGTGGGGCAGCTCTGCCTGCCATGGCTGTGCTCAGCTGGGTGTTGTTGCCCTCCTTAAGCCCCTTCTTGCTCAGGTGTGGGTCTGTGGGAGGCGGTCCACGGAGGGGGAGCAGTGGGGAGGCTGCGTGTGGTGTGTTTTAAATCCAAGGAATGGCTGCAGGGCCAGAGGGGACCTGGTTTCCCAGGGGCGGTGCAGGGATGGCTCCATGTCTCTGGCTGCCACCCCAGGTGCTGTTGGGTCTGCAGCTCCAGGCACTATTATTAGCCCCAGCAGTGTGAGATTTTCCAGCTGTGCAGGCCCCAGAGCGACTCATCTTGTTCGTGCTGTGTTCCCCAAGGCCAAGGTGCTGTGGGTTTCTCTGCCCTGGGCTGTCAGGGGGGCTGTCAGCAGCTTCCTGAGTGTGGGGAGGGGTCCCTCGCCTGCAGCCCTGCGAGGTGTGCATTGGAGGTGGCTGTGAGCTGCTCTGGACCCTGCTCTGCCCTGCCCTGTGCCTTGCAGGATACCAATAAAACCCCAGACTATTACTCACTGCTGGGCTGTTCTAGACAAGCGTCTGCATTATTTTTGGCTGCCTTTGCCTTGGGGCTCCTGGAAGCCAGGGATTCAGGGAAGCCGCAGCACAGCTCTGTTTAAACAAGTGCTCTTAATAGAGCTGTGAGGGGAGAAGGAGACACGGTGGAATTCATGGTGGGGAGGGAAGAGGGGCTGCGAGCACCAGGCCATGCTGCAGCCCTGGGGGGAGCCTGCGCCCCCCATGGCGTTTGCCAGCTAGAAGTGAGTGCGGCAGCTCTGGGATCCCGGAGCGATTCCGTTTTGCTCTGTGGCTGCTGCAGTGGTGGAGCATCATCTTGCCCCACGAGTCTGTCCTGGCATTCCCCGTGATCTGGTGTCGCTTTCCCATCGCAGGCGCTGTATCATGGGAAGTTCATCGATACCGGCTTCACGCTGCCCTTCTACAAGCGGATGCTGAACAAGCGTCCCACACTGAAGGATCTGGAATCCATCGACCCTGAGTTCTACAACTCCATTGTCTGGACAAAGTGGGTACCTCGCGCTCCCTCCTGGCCCTGCTGTGTTGGGCTGTGGGGAGGCTGTGCTCCTCCCCGTGGCCTCTCACTGCTGCCCAGTGCCTCCATCAGAAATCACATCCGGTATTCTCCTACAGGGAGAACAGCCTGGAAGAGTGTGGCCTGGAGCTGTACTTCATCCAGGACATGGAGATCCTGGGTAAGGTGACCACCCATGAGCTGAAGGAGGGTGGTGAGAGCATCCGGGTGACTGAGGAGAACAAGGAGGAGTACATTATGTGAGTGGCCATGCCGAGGCCCTTGACAAGCCCTACCCTCGCTGGCTGCAGCGCAGTTCTGGGGTGGGAACATGGGGCTCGGGACGTGGCTGCCTCCCTGGGCTACGTGGCCTGTGACAAGTATGGGCTGGCGCAGTCGGCCGAGCTCCGCTGCGGTCTGGCTTGCTGCTGGCTGGGCAGTTGCCAGTACTTTCAGGAAAGAGGAGAGGGGAGAGAGGGTGAGACTTCTCTCCCTGTCCCGTGGCTGCTCACCCTGCCTGGCTGCTGCTGGGCTGGCTGGGGGCTGCCAGGGCCACGTCCTCCTGCTGATGTTAGGCTCCAGCCAAGGGACGTGGGTTGCGCCCCTCAGTCTCCTGAAGGCTGCTGGTTTGTGTTCAGGGCTCCTGCTCATCAGAGGCAGAGAGAGAAGCCCACTAGTGGGAAACCCTGGTGATCTGCAGGAGCCCCTCTCCCCGTCCCCACGCACCCCTGTGGGTCCAGGGCCCTCCCTGCTGGTAGGAGGAATGGTGATGGTTCCTGTGCCGCGCCAGCAGTGCTGGCTGCCTGCCGACCCCTGTCTGCCTCCCCAGGCTGCTCACGGACTGGAGGTTCACACGGGGTGTGGAGGAGCAGACCAAGGCTTTCCTGGATGGCTTCAATGAGGTGGTGCCACTGGAGTGGCTGCGGTACTTCGACGAGAAGGAGCTGGAGGTGAACTGGTGCCTTTTGCTGGGATGGGGACATGGAGGTTCCGGTGCTTCCCAGCTGCAGGCTGCCTGGGAATGGCATGCGGTGATGGGCTCCATTCACAGGCTCTGCCACTCAGCTCTGCTGATGGGGAGGTGGTTGGGTCTGTGGGATGGCTCGTTGGGTCCGTTAGCAAGAAAACATCTTGTTAGAGGCAAGGAATTCCTCCAGACAGCTCTGTTGCCTAGTGTTGGAGCCTCTGCCTTAGGAAGCCTGGCAGTAGAAGAGTCAGTGCTCTGAAGGGTGGGTGGAAGGCCCTGGTTCTATCCGCTGCTGACTGTCCCCTGTCCCCAGCTGATGCTGTGCGGCATGCAGGAGATAGACATGAATGACTGGCAGAAGAATACCATCTACCGGCACTACACCAAGAACAGCAAACAGATCCAGTGGTTCTGGCAGGTGAGTCCCAGTGCCAGCAGCATCTGTGACCCTCTCCAGAGCCCTGGGATCATCCTTTGCCCATGGCCTGCGCAGGCAGGGCTGGGTTGGGGCGGGCAGCTTCTCAGGCTGTCAGGAAGAACGAAATACAACCGCGAGCACGTGTTCAGTAAGAAGCATTTGGCTGTGGCTGGCAGAGGCCCCAGCGCTGATGCTGAGGACAGCAGGCAGCACTTAGTGGTCAGCGTGCTTCTAGCAATAGCTGCTGTTCTTGGGCAGGGTGACAGAAGGGGATGACATGTAATAGAGCTGTGCTGGTTTGGGTGGTGCTGCTCTGTGCTGGCCAGGAAAGAAGTGGGTTGGAAATGGCTCTGAAGGAGTACAAAGCTGAGCAGAGCTGCTCCTTGCAGGCCCTTTGGGATGCACTCCTCCCTGAGGATGCAGGATGGAGGTGAGGGCTGGACTGCCCTGGGCTGTATTGCAGGCATGGGGTATTCATGGTGGGAGCCATGGTGCAGGATGGTGCCCCATGCCTGGCTGAGCTGCAGGCGTTGGGGTGACAGGGATCCCATTCTTCTGCTGTGTCCTTGTTGTAGGTGGTTAAAGAGATGGACAACGAGAAGAGGATCCGGCTGTTGCAGTTTGTGACGGGGACGTGCCGCCTGCCTGTCGGGGGGTTTGCGGAGCTCATCGGTGCGTGTGCCTGGGGCTCCCAGGGAGCTGAGCAGGGGCTATGGCCGGGTGCAGGGGCTGATGGTGAGACTTGGGTGTCCGTGTGTCCATCACAGAGTGCGAGGCAGCCGCAAGCAGTGAAGCGGCTGTGACATCTGAGCGTGGTGATTGCATCTGGTGGAGTGCTGTTACCAGACACATTCCTTCGCCATGAACCGTGCCGCCACAGTTAACTTTGTTGGTCCAGTTTATAATCCCATTTTGAATGAGATTTGTTTTTCGATTTAGTTTTGATTTCTGTGTGATGAAAACCCCTTTCCAGAAAACCACAGTGTGGCATTATTCCGCTTTCATACTTTAATTTGCTGCTTTCAGGGGCCTGTACCAGCCTTTCCCTTACTTTCGTGGAATTAGTGTCGAGCTAACTTAACCCACTTGTATATTCTTGCTGGCAAATAAGGCTTTTCCAGACCCCTGGAACTTCTCCAGCATTCACAATCAGTTCAAAAGTGACCTCAGTGACTCAGATTTCCTGAGCAAGGTCCTTTAAAACTCTCAGATGGACCTGTTCAGACCTGCAGGTCCACGGAGAAGTATGTTTTAGCACTTGTTGTTTAACCATCCTGCTTGGAGGCTGTGCTGTTCCCTCTCTGTGCCATCAACAAGCCTTTCTTGTTTCTTATACATCCTCTCTGCAGAGGGGTCAGAACAAGCAATGGGTCCTGCTATGGATTTATCCCTGATGTCTTCCTAGGATCATAAAGGGGTGTGATGGTGCTCAGTTGGCTACTAGTGCATTGGAGGGTTTTCTTTTTCAGCTTCTGGTCATGTAATGATATTTGCTGTGCTCATAATTAACAGGCAGCAACGGGCCCCAGAAATTCTGCATCGATAAAGTTGGCAAAGAGACGTGGCTGCCTCGGAGCCATACATGGTAAGTCATTTCTCCTCAGCCCTGTTAGGAGAATGTGGGGACAACCACAAGCAGCCTTTGCGAGGCTGTGTGGGGCCCTGGGCACCATCTGTCCCTTACATCTGCGTTCCCACGGGGTGTAGCTGCCATTCCTGGCTGCTGTGTGTGGCTGAGGTGGGAAAGGATCCTGCTGTGGGGAGGAGGATGGGGATTGCAGCGCTGCTCACAGCCTCTGCTGTCTCTCCAGCTTTAACCGTCTGGATCTCCCTCCCTACAAAAGCTACGAACAACTGAAGGAGAAGCTGCTTTATGCAATTGAGGAGACAGAAGGGTTTGGACAGGAATGATGGAGCTTTTGGTACTTTCCCAGATTGGGGAGGGCCCTGGAGTGCTGCTGGGCGTGAGATGCTCCCCGCAGAGCTTGGCGCTAAGCCCTCTCCGCAGGATGGTGCACAGGATGTGCATATGCTGTTGCTCTTGTTCTTGGCTGCAGTCTGTATTAAAGCAGCCCTGGGGGAAACTGGTCCACGTTTTCCTCCCCAAAGAAATTCGAGGGGTGACAAGAGGTGTTTACAGCTCTTGCCCCTCTCTGGTTCTGCTCAGCTCACGAGGGATGGGGATTGGCACAGAGGGGATGGGCGAAAAGTGCTTGGCAGGCAACATGAGGTGCACAGAGGTTCTCTGATCCCCCCTTGCAGACACAGTTAGATGTGATCTGGTTTTGGCACAGGCTATTTTTGTCCCAAGTGTTTTCTGCCTTTTCGTGGCCTTGTAGTAGATGCAGGTGAGGAGGGGAAATGGTTCTTGAACTGACTCTTGGGTCACTTTTGAGTTTTATCCTTCACCGAGCAAAGGTAATGGGGAACCACAGTTGATGCTGCACTGTGCAGGGGCCAGGATGGCCCCTTCCAGTGTCAGACCCAAACCACCCGAAGCCAGGGCCCACCAACATGTCTGTTATGTGCTTGATTTGCAAGCATGTGGCCCCTTTGCAATTGTATGTGTCCCGAGTTAGGTGGTTTATTGCTTGGAGCTGGTGCTCCATGGAAGCCTTGGGGGCTCTGGTCATGTTGGGGCACATCTTTCCATTACTTGGTTATGGGTTCACCCCAGACTCCCTGTGTTTCCTCTGTCACCGGCTGGCTGGTGGCAGGAGCTCCTGAAGCTGTGGGTGAGGGCAGGATCAGGCCTCTGTCCCTTGTCTGGTTGCCACCTCTGCTTCCCCCTGTCCCTTCTGTGCACGAGGGGATACGGACCCACTTGAGCGTTGGTGTACATAGCTGTACATAAAAGAAGTCTGTGGATACAAGACACCGCAATAGCTTTTGACTTGTAACTGAATAGTTTTGTACTGCACCATCCTGCCTCAGCCATACCGATTTCTTGTGCAATAAATGATAAAGCAGCTGCCGAGGTGTGTGTTCCTGTCAGTGCGTTACATGGGGGGACAGCCTGGTGCAACCGCTGGGGTGTCTGGGCTGTGATGGGCACCCAGAGCTCCTTAGTGATGTCAGAAGTATTTTTGCCATGCACACACTGCGGAGTAGGATCAGGCTTCATCCAGCTTCTAATTCAGTCAGCTAAAAATGGTTGCAGGGTCTTTTGCCAGAGCTGGAGCCTTCCTCCCTGCACCGCTGTGTGAAACTGAGAGCAGCACCAATGGAACAGAATTGGGTGCATGAGGCCAGTAGCTGCAGGCTTGTGGTGTTTAGTGAGAACTAAAGCAGAGCTAAACAAACCCGTTCCTATCACTGGGACAACCTGCATCCTGTTATTTTGCCATGACTTTGCTTTTCAGCAGCTGCCTTGGCTCATCCGTTCTTTGTGTGTATTTGGAGGGTTTATCTGAGGGCTGTATTTTGATTATTTTTAATAGCCTGTACTTTGTGAGTGATCCTTGCTAGTGCCAGCCCCATCCCAGCAGGAATACTTCCATTGCTGCTGGCACTTTCCACTCTCCTGGCACCAGTCTGCTGATGCAGCACTTGTGGTCACCTGGAGCCCTGAGTGCTGTTCCAGCCCTGGCCAGGGTGGTGGCAGGATCTCACCTCTCCCCTCCATGTCTCCAGGCAGAGCATCACACCAGGCACGAGTGCAGCTTTTACCTACTACTTTTTCAAGTGACAGGCTTGTCACTGGCCAAACAGAAAGGACAGCAAAAAATTAAAATTATACTAGCCCAGCACAAGGTACAGCTTAAAAACCAGCTGCAGCCCCTTCATTAGTAACCGTGTGGTGCTTCTGGAACTTGGCCCCTCCCGCTCAGCTCAAAAATGAATTCATGTGAACAAACTGGTTTTCACCCAGGAGTGAAGACTTGGTACTGGGTAAGACCAGACTTTATCTGAAGCATAACAAAACACCTGGTAGAAATCCTCAGCTGTTGGCCTCAATGCTTTGGTGGCCCATGCAGGGGAGGAAGAGTGCTGCCCTAACCAAACACATTTCCCCCTGGCTCTCTGCCTTCCCTGGCTGGGTGCTGAGGCCTCCCTGTGGCTGCCTGCTTGAGAAAAATCTCTCCAACCATGTCATGATGAGCACAAAAAGCAGATACCAGAGCAGAGGAAAGCAGAGCACTGACCCTCCAAGAGACAGGAATCCAGCACCAAAGTGATTTAGTTTACAAGATTTTTAATTTACAAATAAAAAACCTACACATTTTACTTTTTCTCCTTTTTCTCCTCTTTCTTGACATCGCTCTTCTCCTTGTCTTTCTCCTTTTCATCTTTTCTCTCCTTTTTACTGTCTTCTTTTTCCTGTCCTTCTTTCTTCTCTGCATCCCTGTTGGCAATCTTGTTGTTAATGAGGTTGTGCAGGGCAACCACAGAACGGATGAGAGAAGCCAGGTAAACCACCACCATTTGGTCATTGGTCTTCAGATAAAAGGCCTTGACAAACTCTTGCAGGTTGACATCTGGTAGCAGGTTAAAGACATCCTGGAGGTGGTAGATGATCTGGTGATTGATGGGGAGTTTGCCCATAGCTACTTTCTCTAGGTAGCTCCTGATGTCCAGAAGCTTGGAGTTCAGTCCCTTCAAGCCATGGACCTGATTTGTGATCCGCTGGGACAGTGTGCCCACCGTGGTGTCCTTGATATCCCTGAAACACCCACCACAGAAAGAATCAGCATTAGAGTATTACTTTGCATTCTCATTAGCAGCTGGGCCCATTAAGAGCTCTTTCCAGCTTAAAAAGCAAACCAGTTTGAAGCACTAGTGAAATGGATGTGCCCAGTCAAAGAAGGACCACAAGCAGCTGTATGTTACAAAGTATATCTTCAATAGATCACTGATGTATCCTGTGGTGTGTGTATGTTCTCTTTGGAGTAATATTTGTAGCACTGGTTGAGAGCGTGAGAAAAACAAACAACAGTATCTCAGAGGGTGACTGCTCTCTTCTGTGTCCAGAGAGCTACAGAGCCATGAGCAATGTTCCCGTTCAGCCTCAAAAATGATGTGATATCCTGCAGCTTTGATCGCACGAACATGTAGTTTTTATCATCCTGTCAGTGGGCAGTCACACTTTTCACTAGCCCTGAGCAAATGGCAGGCAAGACTGCTAAGTAAATACGCTGTAACATTTAAGTAGCACATTGAAGGAAAAGCTGGCACTCAGGTGCCTGACAGATTGGATCATGGTCCTATGCAAGTCTGCTAAGAACACCTGAATGTTAAAGGTGCTTACCGTAGCAAGTGTTCAACACCAACTTCCTCTGCCTCCTCTGCTCCAATCTCACTCGTCACATGCTCAAACGTCTTGGAGGTTGGAGTGCCATCCTTTGGGGCACAAGGATAGAGGAGATATGGTCAGACTGAGCCACGGGTATGAAGGTGCGTGTGAACCAGCCAGCACAGGCGTCCGTCCCCACGCGACCGGTGGGGCAGCTCATGCAATGACACCCTGTCAGATTAACTGATGCCTGTTTACAGGATCAGGAAGAGGCAGTGGCACAAATTGTGTCAAAACAGCACCTCAGGGGACTGCAGTACACAGCTCAGGGAAAAAGGGTGTAAGTGAATCACAATACCTTTAAAAAAAACACTGATTTTAGACAGAGTATGAGAAACTGTATTAATGAAACCAGCACAGACTTCACAAGAAATCAGAGGAAAGGCTCTAGTTGGATTTTTCTTGATTTAATGAGGGTTAACAACTGCTGCAAGTACAGAGCTGTTAGCAATTTCTTCTTTCCTGTGCTCTGTGTAATTTTCAATTGATGTATTTTGCTGGTTTATGAACTGGTGGGTAGAATGGAAGGTACCTCTAAACATCACAACTATTTGCTTTCCTGATGCAACCTTATTACATTCTGGGATACCTTTTGTCATCCTGGTGTTTGCTGTCAGCCAATTAGAAACATACACAATTCCAGAAAAAAAAATAAAGTACCAGTATGGAACAATCTCATACAAAGTATAACTTACACACCAGATATTAAGAAAGATGTTTAAAAGATTCACAGGCTATATACCTGAGAATGCTTCAGAAAGGAAAAAAGATCCAACTTGCTTATATATATCCAGAATGTAATTTAAATCAAAAAACCTGCAGATGAAAAGCTACAGCTGACTTATTACTGTATGTTGTTTGTCTGCATGGTGCTGCAAGTGATGAGTGAGTGTTGCTCATGCCCGACTGACCTACCCAGCACTGCCAGGTACACAAATGAGTAAGCATACAATTACTCCAAGCACTTCTGTGAACAGGCTGATGTGTCAGAGCGACATCTTAAAAGCACTCCAGTCTGTGACTTTGTTCATGGCCATGGACACATCAGAAACGGGTAAGAAGCATCTAAATCACATGGACCACTGGAGTTGTCGAATTCCTCAGGTCAAATGGTAACACAGAGCTTTTCTTTCAAGTGCACTGGTGGATGAAAGCTTTTGACATGACTGAGGTTTAACCTCTAATGTCAGCAGATTTTGGCTGCAAGTCACAGGCCCTCACTAGTGAGTGCAACATCCTGTATGTCAAAGGCAACTGTGCCATGGTATGTACATCTTTCAGAGAATAAGGCAATCTTAGAGGCCATCTTTTAACAGAAACCCAATTCCTAGGAGAAGACAGAGAGACGTGTTGAATACTCACATCGTGAACTTCTTCAACTGAAATGTAAGCTTCTGTGGGCAGCCCCAGATCCTTTGGCTTCACATCAATAATCACCAACACCTGATGGAAAAAGCAAACGTTTCTGAAAGCTGGGTTTCATTCAAAGACCAGAAAAAAAAAATCCCCATGTCAGCTCTTCATTCCAGAACAATGGTATGCTGGCTGCTCAGAGGCATAAACTCCAGGCTCTGAGAAAAGACATCTATAGTTCTTTGAAAAGACTCTGATCTGAGTTCCTCAATACTTTTGCAGCTACTAGGTCTTTAATATGCTGCATCACCAGTAACAAAGTTGGGGCCAAGGATTCCCAGATTTAGGGAGAGAGAGGACCCCACTCCCCCCACGAAAGAAGTGCTGTACTTACAGAGTTAGGACAGTATCTTTTCATCAGTTCATTGATGGCAATGTCATTCTTGTGCAGCTTAGGGCCCGTATGGTACCAACCAACTATTCTTTCTCTAGCTGAGCAAAACCAGAAAGGATTCTAAATCAGAACTGTGTGGTAAGACAATAGCAGAAAGATTTGGGCACATATCAAATCAGCAAACCAAGGGTGAAAATCTGATATGTGTAGGCGGAAATAAATTCCAGTAAGCAAGGCAATGACATGTGTACTGACAAACAGTTTACTAATTGTACCTATCATAGCTTACTAAACTACATACGTAACGTCATTCCTAGGTTTGTAACTGAACTGGACTATTTAATGTGAGTTATTAATTTTGAAGATAGCAGGATGCAACAGCTTGAAACTGACACCTAGAGATGCAAAAATTCTAGAAATGCAAATTGTATCATGATAATGACAATTGGTCTCAGGACTAAGAAAATTCACAGGAACTGAAGTTATGACTGAACACTCTGCTCAAACTGAGTGGTAAAGACACTTTGTAACTTCAGAGCACATCCGTACAGAATAGATTTTAGAGAATGGATTTTAGATATAAAGCTCTGAAATTCTTCAGAAATAATGGCATTTTGAAATCTGAGTTATTCTGAAGATACAAAGCTGTCAGGAGTCTTGGGAAAACTAGTGAGGTATAAATTAATGTATTACAAACAAAAGCCTACCTGCACAAATTAACCAGTGGAAAACCATCAGTGAAAGTGAAGCCATGCAAGGAATTAGCATGGAGTGGCTTCTTATGTGAGCAATTAACTCTCAACCTTACTATGAATTCAATTCCCCATAGCCTTTGAAGATACTGGGAGTGTACCCCTGATGGCAAGAAGACCTCAACTTACCATTGACCTTCTTAAACATTCCGTACATGTTCTCTAGATAGTCATGGTCTAGGAACCACACAGTATCATCCTTGTCATCTTCATCAAAAGGTACTGGGAATAAAACAAAATATCAGTATCTAAGAATCCAACTTCCAGAATGAAGATACTTACCGAAGGACTGAGGGTTGGGATATCTTTGGCTGCTAAAGGATAGTGGATTTTAATCAGTTTCAACTGTTGTGCAACATTGCTGCCCAAGCTAACCTGTCATGTTCTCTAACACAACGTCTGTCTCATCATTACCAACAGCTCAGAACTGAAAAAGGAAATGCAAAGCCTTCTGAGAGTTATCCTTGGTGGACAAAATCAAGCATCAGAGAGAAATACTCCTACATACAAAGTAACTTAATAGTGTGCATAGATATTTGATATGATAAACTGAGTATCTCAGCAGACTCTATAGCTTGTCAATCAACAGCAGTCTACTTAAAAGGAAAATTCATTTTCTGTGTAGAACATGTCATCAGCACATTTACAGACTACTAGAACACTCTAAGGCATTTAAGTAAGGACTATTTACTCTTGAGTAAATGGCTAGTTATTTTACCAGCATGTATATGGGCACACAGGCTCAGTTCTGAGAACAAAGCCTGGCCTCAGTCTTTTAATTTTCAATTATAGTAAAAGCTCCATAGTTGAAAGGCTGTGAAAAATAGAAAAAAACCCTTTTTCATCTGTAATGGAAAAAAGCTCATCCTAAAGCTGAAGGAAAAAAAAAAAAAAAAAAAAGAGTCCACGCTTGGGAGAAAACTCCATGTAAACTGTGAAACTCAGCATACATAAACTGAGATCATTTTGCTTTGTCACAGATAGTCCCGCTGGGAAGGAAATGATTTAACTAACACAAATGGGTCAACAAAAGCCATGCATTCAAGAAGTACTTTTACTATCACATATAAATATTTAAGAAGAAACTATTTCAACACTATTAGCAATATACTTAAGGAAAGAGCTAGTAATTAATTGGACGAAATCTGAGAAAAAGGAGCAAGGCGAAAATATACATTACATCTTTAAAGGAGTAAATAACAGCTACATCAGCACTGAGCACTCTGATCTCTGCGTGACATATTGAGAAACTGATCACTTGCCAGAGGTCAGCAAGCCCAATGCAGCAAAACATCCATCAGCATTTTAAAAGAGGTTTACACGCGCTCCCGAAACATTCCACAGTGCACAGGGAAGATGCAGCACAAGACTGGCCGGAATAGGTATATTTTTGACGGCAGTAAGCATTTTTGTAAAGATATAGGCTGATTCGTACATGGAGGGAACAATCTGTGCTCTCGCAGGGTGGCTTATAAAAACCCAAATGTGATTCAGCTCTTAAATAATTCAGTAGGTTTGAGGAAGGGTAGGACACCCAAACTCACCTGCAAAACTGTTGGACACATCTAGTATTTTTTTCTGCCATGAGCCCAGCAGCACACCGACGACCCGCTTCTGATTTCCAACTTTTCCTATTCTAAATGGAAAAGACTGTGAGTTCCCACAACAAAAAGCCTGATTCAGGGAAGAAGGTGACAGTGGACCCCTTGCTTTGCCCCATGAATAGCACACACGTTGGAAGGAAAGAAGAGGCGTTATGACTGTTTTATTACTGATTGTTAATTTACATCCAGAAAAAGGCATCTTGGTGCCCTCAGAATCAACACCTGCAACCCAGCGATGCAGAAAGAGGACTGCATGGTCCGACGGAGCTCACGAGGGCGTCAGGACCTGAAATCACACCGCTGCAGCCTCTCCGCAGGACAATGCACTATAAAAAAGTGAGTAAGCGCTTACACTGCTCGGTGGCACCCACAGTTTGCTTTCGCAAGAGCAGGCTCGTTCGCCTTGTGAGATTTTTAGGTTTTGACGTTAAAACTGCTTGTCAGGTTAAATCATGCACGAGTTACACACGAGGTATTCAGAGGGCCATGACTTATCTTCCGCTCGGGAGCCTCGGCTTTTAGGATCAAACCCCCTTTCTCCCTTACTCGTGTTTTCAGCATCGGGACGTTGTTTCCGTGCCTTCGGCGGGCCCGAGGAAGGCACCGACTGCCCCTCACGGTACCCTCGGAAGACACCAGCCGCTCTCACAGGCCGCGCTTCCGCCGCCGCGGAGGCACCGCGGCCCTGGGCACCGAGCGATCAGCCCGGGCCCGGATGCTCCGCTCCTCTCCCGGCGCGGGGTCCACCCCACCGCGATCTGCCGGTCTCAGGGCCCAGGTGCTCCGCTCCTCTCACAGCGCGGGGTCCCTCCCCACCGCGATCTGCTCGTTCTCGTTCCGGGGCCCGCCGCTCCGCTTCCCTCACGGCCCAGCCCGGCCCGTGACTCAGCGCCGCGGCGGGGCCGCGCGCCCGGCCAGCCCTACCTGTTGAAGTGATCGACGACGCTGAGGAGCACCAGCGGGTGCACCACCACCCGGTCCACCGCCAGCTCCGGCATGGCGTTCGCTCGGACCCGCTCCGCCGCCAGCACGGCCCGACCGCCCGCCTTTCCTCCCTCTCGCACCAGGCCCGCTCCCCGCCGCGCAGCCCCGCTCCCAGCCTGCCCCGCGCCGGGGCGGGGCCACCGCCGCCATCTTTAAGAGGTCGTCCTCCTCGGCAGGAAGACACCATCTTGGAGAGGTCGCAGGAGGCTGAGGCGCCGTCGCCATCTTGGGAAGGTGCGTCCCCTGCCGTCGGCAGCTCGGCACCATCTTGGGGAAGTCGGACGACTCCGCCCGGAGGTGATGGGCGGGCACACGGCGCGGGGAGGCGGGCACACGGCGCGGGGAGGCGGGCACACGGCGCGGGGAGGCGGGCACACGGCGCGGGGAGGCGGGCACACGGCGCGGGGAGGCGGGCACACGGCGGTGCTGTGCCCCGTGAGCTGCGGCAGCGCCTTGGCTGGCCCCGCCTGATGGGGGGCGGCTGCGGAGGCTGGTGCCTCTGAGCAGGAGCTGAGGGGACAGGGTCGGAGGGAGGCGGGTAGCGCCGTGGAGCGCGTTCGGACACAGCCAGCGGGTCCCTTGCCCACCTAAGTGGCCAGCAAGAGCGTTTGCCCATAATCCTTCCAGGGCAAGCGGTTTCAGGAGCTGGCCAGCCTTCCCCGGCTTCCTCTGCTGTTCTGGAAAAGAGCGTGGCATTTGCCTTTTCCTAGTTGTCAGGAACATCTAACCACCATGACCTTTAAAAACTGAGAGCGCAGCCTCAGAATGGTGCTGCAATCTTACCATTACCACTAAACTGCAGGTTTAAAATGCAGGGGTGCTGTATTCTCATCTTGACTGAAAGTGGAAGCGCTAATACCATATTGCCGGTGGTATCCTGATGTCCTTAGCTGTGTGCTCTGCCTCAGCTTCTGTGTCTGCAGCTTCAGGAGTGGTTGCAGCCTGGGCTGGGAAAACTTCCCCACCTTGCTTCTTGTTCCAGAGCTTCAGGTAACTTCAGGGTTCCCAGTACCATGGTGATAAAAGTCTATATAAATAGGCAGAAATCCTCATGACTTCAGTGTTTGCTTTCTTCCAAGGGGACTATGTTAGGCTAATATGTTTTGTAGGCATAATCAACATCCTTCAGTCTCTTATTTCATAAATGTTTTTCCTCTCTGAAGTATAACTTTCCTGTATGTAAAGGAGAAACAGACTGATCTAGAGCCGAGTGCTTAGGGCAGTCTTTGTAGAAGGGTTTATGCTCTTCAGGAATAGGATCTATAGACATAGACCTCGTCTCTTTAATTCTAGCAAGAAAATAGAACCTGAGGCTGTTATTCCTGAGTCTACCATAAAGACTATTATAGAGGAATTATTAACATGAAAAGTGTTAGCAAAATTCTTGAGGATAGTCTTACTGTTTTTAAAATATTATGTTATTCCTTATTTTCTACACTTTTCCCATGTTACATGTTTTTTGCATATTTCTCATGTCTCACCAAATAGCTGTATTCTGGGTGAGACCTAGGAACTCTGATAGCCATCAGCATTTCCAAACCTGAATCTAGGCAAATTTAGCGCCGGGTGAGAGGTGGGTGGCATGATCTCAGCCCAAGCCGAGCCCGTGCACATAAGCTGCTGTGATGCCCCATCCCTGGCAGTGTTCAAGGCCAGGTTGGACGAGTCTTGGAGCAAGCTGCTCTAGTGGAATGTGTCCCTGTCCGTGGGAGGGAGTTGGAACTGGATGAGCTTTAAGGTCCCTTCCAACCCAAACCCCTCTGTGATGCTATGAAATCTACAGTTTTGCATTGCTGTTTAGCATTTTTTAATATGTAGTGCTCAGCTAGAGCAGCATTCATTTACAAACTCTACGAGAACTGGGGACCTCTCGTGGATATTTTTGGACGTTACATCCTTTAGGCTTATTTTTAAAACCAATTTCTGCTCGAGTTTTTAGAGGTTTCTTCCAGCAGAGGGAGACCTCTGACCGTGAAATTCAGATGCAGCCGGTGTTCTTGTCGCTTGTTTTATCAATATACATATAAAACTCAATGTTCAAATTAACTAGTTCAATAAGTAATTTAGCTCATTGATTTTTGGGCATATCCTAAGTGCCATTACAAGCTACGGATATTTTAAATGCCATTACCTAATAGAAGGAATGTTTTAAGCACCTTTTATTGATTTTATTACTGCTTTATTTTGCTGTCTTGGTTTAAAATCATTTTAACCACTCTGTCATCAAGAAGAAATATATCGTTGGTGAAATACAGTCAATTTCCCCAAAACCTTTGACATTGTTAAATAAGGAATTACAGTTGTTAAATCATGTCAGGTAATAACCAAGGGACAGAAAAGGTATAAAATTTGGAGCAGTGGTCCAGCATACCAGTAAGCTGTTTTGACCTTTGGCATTCAGACTCTGTCTGTGACAATCACACTTCAATTCTGTTCTTGGTTCTTACATCAGTCAGGAGAGATTTAAAATCTCAGCATGCCAGGAAGGTTGTGGAAGGGTAACCGAGTATGCTCCAGAGACAATTAAGGGACATTTTAATGACCTGCTGTGACTTTTTTGTTAAAATTACTCTCTAACTTAGCACATTTTAAGTTTCATTTGCTGCATTGTGTTGCTAGTAGTAGTGTGTTGATGTTATACACAAAAGGAGTAAAGTGAGTCTGCTGATAGGGATTTCAGTTACTACCCCTCCCAGCTCTTTTGACTTGAGATGTTATCAGTATTATTGAGCTAATCAGCTGATAGACTGGGAATACACGTAATATGTTGCTTAATCAAAGAATTGAAAAGTGAGTAATGAATGTTGGTGCTCAATAAAAACAGCTAATGAGTTGATTGCATTGATGCTTGATGTATTTTAACTGTAGAGTGGCAAACATCAGTACTTATATATGACTTGGCTTGTGATTGCTGAGCTGAAACTCAAAGTTTAGAGATTCTGTAGTGTATGAGCGTCTGACAACTGATCTCAAGTGGGGACGGAGCAAGCTGTGCTCTGTTCTCTAAATGGAACAAGTGATTCCATCATTAACTGCTGGGCTTCTGTTTCGTTGGAAAAATCCAAAACACCAAACCCCACAGAAAACCCAAACACAACCCCAAAAATTTATGCGTAACTGTTTTCAGAGGTTGAAGAATGAGTTCTGGATTGGAAAATAAAAATTATTAAGAATAAATTAACTTTTTTTTTTTTCTTATTATTCTATACCTCTTGCTCTGTTAGGTGTTGTAAACTCTTCTTAAACTGCAAGGGGATGCCTACTGGAGGCACAGAAAGACATCTTTATAGGCTTTTCTAAAACAGGATCTGCTACTGTCAGCTGCTGAGAGGCAACGGGAAGAAAACTTTTGGTATTCAGATCTGAGTGGTTTTACATCTTTTGTTATGTTCTGACCTCTTTTCCAGATTTGAGGATGGCACTTTACTTCAGGAATCCCACTTTCATCAGGAATTAGTATTTGTCTTTAAATTGTGAAGTAATTATATGCTTCAGAAATTTGTTTTTTATTTCTGTGAAACGCCCCTTGTTATGTTTGGGCCTACAGTCCTTATTAGATTGGTGACACATTCTGTGGGGAGCCATGAAGCATGCCTTTATGGAGTCTCTGCTTGCCAGCTGTTTTACAATTTAACTAATACTGGCCCACAAAATCACAGTAACACAGCTGAAGGACACTTTCAGTGGCCTTATCTCTTACTTTCTTCTTTCAGCCTGTCAATACTGGGGATGAAGGGCAGTGGTGGAAATTTGTAATAGGGGAAATAAACCAAGTGGAGGTGATTCTTTTGGTAGAATCATAGAAGCATGATCATTTTTGGAGTAGGGAAGGCATGCATTTACTGAATACACGCAATTTGTATTTCTAGGTGTTCTTTCCAGTTGTGACAGTTAGAAAAATAAGAGTGCTTTAAATGAAAATACCAGCATGTCACAGTAATTACCTCAGTTCACCAAGGCCAGGAACTCAGGCTTGTGTGGCTGTGTGGGTGGCTGTGACCTCCAGATTTTGAGCCTGCTTTGGGTATAGCTCTTGAGGTGTATTTTTCCATCTTCTCTGTGAAGGACCTGCTGTTTGCTGGTCCATAGCCTCTCCTTGGGAACAAAGGTTTGATTACCCAAGTCACAGAGTCTCTCTTGGATAGGTCTCTACCACATAAAGGGCAGGGAGCATCAGGGAGGATGCATGAGCCAGCAGATGGTGGGCTATGAGCAGGCAAGCTCGGGAATAACACAGAAGGCAGTAACACTTCAGCCTGATTTGCTCTTTCTCTGTAGCTTTCCAGTGTTTGCTAGTGATAAGTGACATCCTTGGGATGTTGGCTACAAAGGATGGACACAGCTGGGAAATACTGTTGCCTGATACTTTGGATCGTAATCCTAAATGACACTCACTATGTGCTCCTTTAATACTAGTTGTCTTTGTTTTTTAAAAATCCCCCCCTAATTTATTTTTCTGGACTGGGGCAGGGGAAACTGAACAGTTAGAGACAATGTCCACTGACATGTAGTTTCACTGAGATGCCTTCTAAAATGTGTTTAAAACCCAGTCAAGAGAAGATAGGCTTTCTTTAGACCTTTTGATAGTTTGTCACATAATACTTTTGTCCTACCAATCTGAACAGGAAATACATTTATTTTCCAATAAATACATTTAGCTTTGGCCAAATAACTGTAGTTTCCTATTAAGATTTCTTTGGTCAGGGTGTGTCATAAACTGTTTTAGAAGGAATGATGCTGCCTAGAAGTGAGCAAGGATAATGTAAGCCATGGAAGCAAAACAAAGTCACAGCAATGGTAATTCTAATTTATCTTGGTTAAACTGTAATTCAGTAGGATGCTGACACTGTATACTCAGTGCATGATGCCATAACGAGTGTCCTTACCCAGACTGCAGTTTGCTTCTGAAGACCTCCAAATAACCATGTTTTCCTCCCAAATGCCTGTTCTAGAATATTATCTCTAAAGCAAACTTATAAATATGCAATTATAAATTGATCTGTCCATTTTATAATATGAGTTCGTGTATTGTGTTGTAGTAACTTGTTTCCCTATAAGGTACTGTTGTTTGGCCAAAAGCTACATATATATGTAGAACTTGTGCTGCTTACTATAGTTTGGCAATCTGTGAATATTGTTGTAGTTTCTGCCAATAGATTTAAAACTTTTGTCCGTACCCATGGGTTAGCTGGTGATTCCAATAGTCCTCTCTTCCTACAACACCGCAACAGATAACAGATAAAGCCTGCCAACTTTTGGATGCAGAATCATCACTTTCTTTAGTTAAAACCAGTTTGTAGAAGTATTGTCAACATGTAATGTAAAACTCTGGAAAAATCTTTCACGTTTTACATTGCACAGTTCTGGTTTTTGTTGCCCTTCCCAGACATCACAGGGTATAGAATGCCAGAAAAAGGTTGTGGTTTTTTTTTTTAATAACTACATCACTGACTCTAATTTTTATATTTCAGTGCAGAGGGATTTGCTTATTTTACTCTGGTACCATTGCTACAAAATGATTTTTTTTGGAAAAGAGTGGAAGCAAACAGTTAAAAAAAGAACGCACAACAGGTTCTAGTCATACTCATTTTTCCACACCTTGAGGACTAGCAAATTCTTTAAAATGAGATTTTATTTGTGCAAAGCAAAACTTCAAAACCACTCAAAAGCTTTCTTATTAACTGCTGTCAGTCCTTTGATTTACAAGGGCAATAAAGATCTAGAGGGGGTACATTTATCATGGAGTTCAGCACACCAGGAGCCATTTTCTCAAGCAGTAAAGCCAAGTGATAAAATGAGTTCTTTTGTTCTATAACCAAGACACATTCCCTATTTTTAAAAATGTGTGTGTTGGACTTCTTGGCTTGTAGTTTGGCCATGTTCCTCTAATACATTCATAAATAATGAAAAATTGCTAGCATGCAGATACTGACGATGCATCTGGAAAAAACAGACTGTCTGAAAGAAAGAAACTTACTTTCAACTTTGGGTGATTTGCTAGCTTTTTTTCCAGTGATAATTCCTGTATGAATTTTTAATAACACTTTTAATAACATTTTTTAATAATTTTTTAAGATTTTTGTTTTGGTGTGGGTTTTTTGTTTTTGTTTTGTTTTTAAAACGATTATATACCTCTTTGCAAAGCCTAAAGAATTGTGGTTAGGAAGCATTAAAAATACTCTATTTAAAATAAAGAACCATGGTCATAGAGTGTGCTATTTTGCAAGCTTCAGTTTCTTCATCTGTCTCTAAACTTATATTGGAGGGACTTTGTGAATGCAGTTCTTTAATGTTAGTGGGTAAAAAAGTTTAGCTTCTTGTCTAGGCCAAAATATTGATGGCTTGTGTGGGCACTTCATTAATAGATGTAGCTCTGTGGGAGGAACTGATTGCAAGAGTAAGTATCCTTGCAGATGAACAAGGGGCTCAGATTCTGACCATAAACTGAGTATTAAAAAAAGTCGATGCTGTTTTTTCCATAAAAATGCGGCCACCTGCAGTCTCTTCCTGGGAAAGAGACATGTTGTTACTTTCCCTGGTCAGCTGCTGAAAGTTCTGGGAAGTCCAGTCACGCTCAGCTGCCCAGTGCTCCTGCACAGACACCTTTGAAACAGAAGCAGAAGAGACTTGCGAAAGGTACTTTCCAATACAATTTTGAATAGAATGATCTTTAATTGTAAAGGTGAAACTGTGTGAAGTTGCTTCTGTTTTTTTGGCTTTGGTTGGGCTGCTGTCATAACACATGGAAGGGTGAGTCTGGAAAAGGTCAGAGACATTAAACCTTGTTCATATTTAAATCAGTGCCACACTATCATACCCATGTAACTACAGCAGTGCTGCAGTAGTACCTATTTGTCCCCAAGTTATGCAAATGGTGATGGATGGGCTTGGAAGGCATTTTGGATAATAGCTGTTTCTTTGGTTTTATTCTTGGTTTCTTTTATAGACAGACTTTTAAGAAAAACTTCTGTAAACAGATTGCACTCGTGGGAAAGTTATCACATAGCTCTTGAATGTGGTGTTTTATGAACAAACCACACTGATTGAAAGGACCAGAGGTCTGCTACATTTTCTTTGACTGTGATCAGTAGCAGGTTTGTAGGTAAGTGTTAGAACAGGGCAAAAATTGTCAGAATAAGAAATGTGGAACACAGGTCTTGCCAAACCTATTTATCTTAGGTAAATGCTCTTCAACTGTACAAGAGGTTTGTGGGACAACCGATCTTTTATTCACTGTATGCTACATTAAAGAGTTTGGAAGTAGGACTTGTTCTATTATCACCCTAGTTTAGGTGCAGAAGGAAGCAGCTATTACAGGAGCCAAAAGCCCCCACAATGACTGCTGTCCTAGCTTATTGAAACTAAAGCTTTGGCTGACCTGTTGTGGCAGTCACCTGTAGCACAGGGACTTTGCAGACCTCTGCTGCTGTTTTATGTTGGCACTTGAAATTTAGCAAGAAAAGATGTCGTCTAGGAGGCCCACCTTTTTGCATAGCTGTGTATGCTACTTCTGATACTTATATTGCAAAACCTTTAGTCTTTGAGATTTAAGGTCAGAAATTAAGTAGGTTTTATTTATTTATTTAAAATCCTAGGGCCTCATCTACTGTAATATCTTGAAAGATCCCAAAGCTTTGGGGGGGGGGGGGGGGGGAATAAATACTTTTTTTTATGAAGCAGTTTTGAGGGCAGTTTTTCTAAAATGTTTTCTTTTATGTTGGATAGTTGAAAGACCATCTGTTAACTGAAACCAACCATAAGTGAATTTGCAGCTATGTTTCCTATTAGTCTTGTATCTTTCCTATTAGTCATGTATGAAACAGTAAAGAAACATACAACAGAACTTGAAACAAAAATTGAAAAAGCAGATGTTGAGACTGTTGGCTTGTTGCTTTGCTTTTACAGGAGCAAGTAATTATTGATGGATCACAAAAATACAATAAGACTGGTTTTGTAAACTTTTATCCAGAATCACAGCTAAAGATGTATTTCTGGTTATTGTATAGTGCAGTTGAAAATTGGAGTATTTCACTTGGAGATACTGAAGAAGGTTTTAAAAAATAGATAATGAATATTGTGGCTGGAAACATACAATGAAAGATAAAATATAAAATTTTAAATAGTTATGAAATTCTAGTCTCTCAGGGCTCATTTATTATGTTGTCATGGTGAGCAAGGAATAACAAAATAAAATAAAAAGGCTGTTCCTTGGTAGTTGTGACTTATTGGTAGTTCTCTTTTACAAGAGTTCCATGCTGACTTAAGTAAGGATCTCCAAGAAAAAACCAAACTTTATTTTTCAAATAAATTCAGCTAAGAGCTCACAGCCTTTTGTGACACCATGCTGAATTATTATTAGTGTACACTGCTGTGAGAATAACACTCACTGCTGTTTAACAACAATGCCTTTCCATAGAATTTCACACAGACAGTAGGAAAATGAGAGGCAGAATTGAGTGCTGAAGCAGAATTAAACCAGTCCATCCTGAAGCCAGGACACTTCCATTATTTTTTCCACAACGAAGAGCAAGAATAAAAATGTACTGTATATGCAGGTCCATATGATTTTCTTGAAAAATTTTTAATGGGTTGTGAATGTTAAGCAGGAGGTCCTCTCTTGACTGAATAAAATCACCTTAAGTGTATTTCTTTCACTCTTTCTCTTTTTTCCATTGTTAGTGTTCAGTCAACATCAGGACTGTATGCAATTTTGTCTACGAAAAGCTTAATTTGTCATGGAGAGGAGAGGTCAACTTTTTTTGCTTGCTTCTATTGTGACAGAAAATAATGTGTTGCACTTGATAGATGATGGGATTAAAATAGTTTGGAATTAACAGCCATGTCTAGATGGTTCCATAAAATTGTTCAAAAAGACTGTCCCAGAAGGGTTCCCCAACTGTGAAATGCCACCGAGCAGGCGCTTGGATGCATCCACATTCCCTTGTTTTCAGCTTCTGGAGGGCACTTGAGCTCATGGGCACTAAGCTTGTCCCGTGTGAGTCTTTCTCCTCCTGGAGAAAGCTTGTACGATTGGCCTGCAGTCAGGGCAGCAGAATAGTATGGGCTAGTCAGGGTCTGTAAGGAGATGCCCCTGATGACTGTGTGTACAGTTTGGGAGCAGGGGTGTTACCTTGGGACACTGAGTTTAGGAGCAGGTCTGTCAAGTGTCACAGTAATAATTGTAAGGGCACAGAACTACTGTTGTGAAGAACTAATCACCTCTTTGCCCTCATAGGCAGTTATAGGCAAAATTCTAACTGCTTACTACCAATTTTAGGGGAAAATCTCTCAGAAAGTTCAGTTGTGAGGCTTGGACTGGATATTAGGAACAATTTCTTCACCAAAAGTGTTGTCAAGCACTGTAACAGGCTGTCCAGGCCAGCGGTGGAGCCACTGCCCCAGAGGTATTTAAAAAATGTGGTGATGTGGAGCTTGGTGACATCATTTAGTAGTGCACTTAGCAGTGCCAGGTTAATGGTTGGACCTGATGATCTCAAAGGTCTTTTCCAACCTAAATGATTCTACAGTTCTGTTATTCTACTTATATTAAGGCTTTACTATTAGGCAATTATAAATCCTATGTAGCCTAATTCTTTATTTTGGAATCCAAATTTACTGTTCTTCTCAATGCTTGCTGTGTGATGGCTTCTTTCCTTGGACACTGCTCAAATATTCCCTCGTCTGCACATCTTTGGCCCCTTAGCCAAATAATGGCTGTATACACTCAACTGACAGGGAAACCAAGGTTTTGGAAGAGAGATCTCAGTTTCTCTTCTGTGTAATTGTAATTTCTGGAAAGCTTCCCTCTGGTACAGATCACGAAGTCACACAGAATCACAGAATCATTAGGGTTGGAAGGAACCTCTGAAGATGACCTAGTCTAACGCCCCGTCAAGGCAGGGCTACCTAGAGCAGGTTACACAGGACTAAGTTTTGTAAAAGGGGGTATTGAAATGCAGGTGTGTTACTGAAAATGTACCTGTACACCTTATGCACATCTCAAGTACTCTCATTTACTGCTAACAGCAGTAATTGATGTCAGATGCAGTACGATCTTTTGCAGTTTCAGAACTTCTGTGCCATCTTATCTGTGTTAGTCTGTAGATAACTGTGTGGTTTGACATGCTTTGCCATGATTTTCATGTACAGATTAAACACATATATTAGTAAGCCAGTAGGTTAATGAAAATATAAATCAGCTTTTTCACTTGTGTTTGACCAAATACTAGTTGAAACTGCTACCATATAGTCTTGAAGAAAATGGGGTAATCTTCTCTTGATTTTATTTTAAGGCCTTAATTTTCATTATAATGTTTTTTAAAAGTGCATCTTGTTTGTACAGATATACAAAAAATTCAAAACACATGGCATCTAAAGAATTTCTTTGTTTAAGGCTTTTGATATTATCCTGCTGTTGTTAACAGTGCTGGCTAGGTGTTGGAAACAACTAGGTGCAGGGACCTCAGCTTTCTAAAGGTAAATCTAGCTGGGTGTATGGCTGTCAGTCTGTAGGTTTTTAATAGGTGATTATATTTAAATAGGACAGACTTACAGAGTGGATGTTTTAATCTCAAGAAATCCCGCATCTCTTTGGAATCAAAATAGAAAGAATAGAGAATGCAAAATGCACTCCTGTTTTGACCTGCTTTGAAAATCTGTTGATGCTTTTTGCTTGTTTGCTTGTTTTCATGAGAGTCTAGTGAGGTCAATGTGTATGTGTATAGATATTAGAGAATGGAAGTCTGAACTGTTCTGCAGAGGAGGCCCTGGAATCAAAGGGACAGAGTGATTTGAATTTAGTGAGGGAAAACATTGTACAAGGTGAGATATGACCTTAAATGGTGAACTCTTAAATTACTTTAGTAACTGATAAGATGATTGGGTTTTGGGTGTGGGTTTTTTGTGTAGTGTTTGGTTTTTGGTGGAAAACATTCTTTACAGGTGGTTTGCCATGGAGACAATTACCCAAGTGTTGTTTTCATATTAAAGCATTATATGTTGTGTTTGTTGATGTAAAGATGACTAAGGTTTTTACTAAAGACGCTTTTCTCAGCTTATGCAAAAATGTCTTTCTAGCTCATCCATTCCCACATTCTGGTGATAGTCCTTCTAATTTCCCTTTGCTCATCTTGGATTCTAGAAAAGGTTAATTAGTTATCTACTGAGCTTGATAGAAGATTTTTTTAGACTATAATATTAAGAAATGTTCTACTGGGGTATGAAGGTAACACCACAAGGGGGTACTATAATTTCATCAAATTTGCCTTGGTAAGTTTTTTTATTAAGGTAAAGTGATTACAGCCTGCAGAGTTAATTTTAATATGCTAATACACCACAGCAAGTTGGAAACTTAAATAAAATGATACAATTAATTTAAATTTATAGAAAGTAGGGAGGCTTAGTAAGGTCATCTGTATGTTATATTAAGATTTCATATAGGCTTACCAGATTTAAAAGTCAGTTTTCTCAGCAGTAAGCTTTAGAAGGTTGCTGTGTGTACTTCACTGACCTTTGCATGAGGCAGTTAGTGTAGTTCTGTGAAAACTAGGTTCTATGAAAAGTTTGTTTTCATGTGAGAAAAAGAACCTTTTACTCTCTGTGTACAGAAAGCCAATGTTGGGTGTGTACAGGTTTTAACGGTTTTAAGGCTGTGTGGATATTTATTAGGACTTTTTTTTTTTTTTTTTTTTTAATTTGCAATGGATTTTTTTTTTTTTTAAAATATATGGGCTTTTGAACTTTTATATCACTGCTGTGTTCAGAGGATGCCTTCCTGTGCTCTAGAAGAATAGAGTAGAAATTAATTTACCAGAAACAGCCTTTTTGAAAACCTTGCTGTTATATTTGGCAAGGGAAACTAGAAGAATAAAAACTAAAACAAAGTAAAGAACAAGGGAACTGAACAAGAGTACAGTAAAGAAGGAGTTATGCAGACTAGGTCCAACATTCTCTTTGTAGGCAGTCTGTTACTATTTGGCGGTTTTATCTATCTAGATCAGAATTTATCCGAACAGCATCTGCTCCTGGTGCAGAGAAGCCATGATTTCAGGTGAGGGCTTAGGGGTGTTCCCTGCAGACATAAAGTAGCAGCATGGATAATACAGAATGATTAGTGCAAGGTAGATGGGTGTTAAATCCCAAGGGCTGCCATGGTGTATATGAAAAGGAGGGTGTAGAACTTAAACAGTGGTCCTTGTTGTCTTTGGAGACAGTGAGGTCCTCGGAGAGCCAAGTTAGGAAACAGGAAAGAAATAATGTGTCAGTAGAACACAGGAGAAAAACATTTTCTCATAATTTCTACAGAAGATAACTAATTTGTCATTCCTGTGATCATGTTGAATGAGTTTTACTTTCATCAGGAGGGTCCTGGGATCACTGTTTCCACCCAGGATACGGAAAATCAGATTGCCTATCAACAAACCAGTCAAGGGGCTAGTTTGCCAGAGACAGTAATTGGCAATGATATAACAAAATGGGATTTTCCAAATGCTTTTGAAGTTGGAAAAGATGCTGCTTTTTCCAGTGGCCATTTGCAGTGTTATTAAAGTCTACACATAGCATCTGTGTATCACCAAACTGGCAAAGTCAGTGCTGCAAACCTGCTTTTGATGCAAGGAGATGGATGTATGAAACTCTGAGTCATACAAGGATTGATCCAGGTTACCAGTAAAACCTGTCAGGTTTCTTTTTTCTGAAGTCCATGTATTGTAGAAACTTCACAGGACTGAGGATTACAGTGATGGTGTCTTTACCAGTGAGGCTCTCTGCTTTATCTGTTTTGTATACCAAGCAAATCACCATTGCCCATGCAGTTTGAGTGAGTGCTCCCTGTTGCTGATTTTTTATCCCTGTGTGAAGAAATAAACAGATATTATTTAGTGTGGCTTTTTGGCACAGTATATGGAATCTGGCACTTTAGACGGTCATAATGAGTCAGCTTCTGCAGAAAACAGGTCCAGTTTTACTATAATCACTGTTTGTAATGGTTTCCAGAGATTTGTCTTTCTCTTAAAAACTGCACATCAGTGGAAAAGGAGTAGGGGAGAATTTAGCCTCGGATGGCAACAACATACTGTTCATTCCTGTCATAGCTTTCTGTGGTGTTCTATTGTGGTGGTCTTTGTGTTGAAGATGTGTCCAAAGAGCATCGTCAGAACTTCATTAATGAAGCAAGGCAGACTGTCTTAGTCTTTTGCATCTTCCACCAGAACAGGAGGCTGGACTTAAGGACATTTGAGTAACAGTAAAAGGGCATGATACTCACTGGGTATGAGTCTTGACCCATTTAGGAAGACTGTGGGCAAAATACGGCAAAATTGGGTTATAATAAGAATGTTTATTTACAGAAACTTTGAATGTAACTTCCCCCCCCGAGAAAAAACCCAAATGAATGCTTCCTAGATCTGTATAACAAATTATTGGCATTAAATTATCAAATTATATGCACAATTAAATTTTTATTAAATAAGAAATAATGTATGCAATGTTATGATAATCTTCTAAAGTATAACAAGTTTTTAACTTTAACAGCACCATGCACTGTGCCTCTGGTTCTCAGGGGACTAATTTTAAAAGTAAGGCATTCAGCAATTTAAAAGAAAATTATGAAATTAGTCACTTGAGTAATTTAAACATGCAAATAAGTATCCCAACTGTGTTGATACCAGATTTAGCCTAATTTACTGGGGCTGCTTAGACTTCATCATCCTAATTACTGCAGCTTTGTGGCAGACTTAAGAAAGCAGAAAGACAGAATTATCTATTATTAAGTTTCTTATGGTACTGTGTTACTGTACTGTGTATTCACTAATGCACTCACTGGAAAAACTTATCCCAAGGTTTTTTCCTCCTAATTAGCAGAACAAAGGCAGCCAGGACTGTTCTATCATTGCCAGAGATTTGAAAACACTTTGATTTTATTTGCTGAGCTAAGTGAAGTATGATGCATGTATCTTCTGATATAAAATGATACAGCAATAACTGATTGAATTCTGATATTTGTGATGCTTCTGTGCAACTGTGTTATGGGAAAAGGTGAAAATACCCTACTTCAAAATGAGTTGACAAACATCTTCAATGGAGTGAAGATAAAGATTTTGACAGTGAACAAAAAATAAAGGCAAGGCCTTTTATAAACTTGTAACTCTGTAAGTGATGAAGTACCTTAAAAATATACATAGTTTTGTTTTCTGTAAAAACAGTAAGCTGAAGATAGAACTGCAAAGATAGATCTGTTATGTACAAAAAAAGTAAAGAAAATAATTACTGAGGAAACTTTAAATGGGTAGAATTTGAACAAGATTGCATTTATCAAGGCTGTACAGAAGAAGGTTGTAGGATTTATAATGTTATGTGATAAAGGCTTGATCAAGACATTTAGTTGGATGGAAAGGAAAAGGTGTGTCCTAATAATGCCAGGCAGGAAGAGCATAAAGTTAGGTTTGACGGAAGAAATAGAAAAATGAGACTTGGGCAATGGCCAAGCTGTAAGTCTAAACATGGTGATCAATGTTTGTGAAGATGAGTGGGAGAAATGGTGAATGCCTGAAGGCAAAAATGGAAAGGTATACATCAGTAATACTGACTTTATTTGGTCTTATTGTTGGATGTTCATGTCAGAGAAAGGGAGCATGATTTTAGTTGGGACTGAAGTGACAAAGCAGGAGGAAAGAGATAGAAGAGAGGTGTTGGTCTGAACATAACAGTTAGTCATGCTAGAGTGCGAAATTGTTTAAGAAGAAGGTGTGTATCTGAACCATTATAGCTTTCTTGAGTGCTGGCAGGTTCTCATCTGTGTCCAAGATCCATGCTCCCAGGGCACCAAGAAATGTTATCAGACACCTGGGATTTCTGTCATGCCTTTCCCAAGGAGACCTTCACAGTGGAGAAAATGGAATGGGATTTGCCTCCTTTCTGTTGCCTGAGTGGCATCAGTTAAGTGGAGTAGGGTGATGAATTATCCTAATAGATCAATGTTGTCATCTGTTCTATGTTTGCTGTGATAATTGTGAGTTCGGCAATACTATGCCTTTTGTTGTTATGCTTAGATAATGTTTTTTGTTTTTGCAAACCATCTCCTTTTATGGTTTTTGCTCTGACATTAAAGTGTAACTGTGTACCATGAAAATATACATATATTTTAGAAATCTTATCTACAAGAAACTAGTTAAACATTGTGAGAGGAATGATGATGAAAATAAATGCGTGACCCATGCAGGACTGTTTTTAGGCTTGTATTAATCTTAGAAGAATGTTAATACAAAACATTAAGAAATCAGAGAGCAATCTCCACCTCCACCTACATAAAGTCCAAGAGCTCCCTGCTGAGCTTTACTACACCAGCAAGTATAGATGATATGTTATTAAATTGATTTAGACCTTATTTTGGCATTTGGACAAGCATTCCAAGGATGTAAGATTAATTTTTATTTTTTTAAAAGATATTTCAGTGATAAAAGGCTGAGAGTCAAGCAGACAGTTCTTATTTTTTGGCATAACTTTTAGAATTTTTCTCCTGGGAACTATACACGACAACCACATTTTCCACATGTGGGTAGAAATGGAAATTATCTTCGCAGGTATGGATGCTTCTTAATATTAGTTGAAAGTAAAGATGCACACAGGGCTTCTGCTCTATAAAGGTGAGAAAACAAATAACAACAAGTGTTAATTCATGTACACGGTATTTTTTGTGTCTGCACAGCAGGTAAAAATACTACATTAATGCTGGAAATATCTGTCCTGCTGTGTAGTTTTCCTTCCTTTTTATTACTTCAGTGTTTGGTCTTGTATGAATGCACCATACTTATTTTCATGTTATCATGACAGATTCCGCTTTTCTTCTAGTTAGCCATATAAAGAGATAGAAGCTCTGCATGACCTCAATAAAGTATTCAAATGAAAGACTACATTAAGAATATCTTGGTTTTCACAGTGCAATGTATATTTTATGTACATACATTTTATTTTTAGTCTAAGTTATTAATTGCACACAAAAATGCTAAATAAAAAGAATGTTGTTACAATGTAATCCCAAACACTTCTAATTATGGGAATGTCAGAAGCAGGGTTCACTCAGAATCTCCATGAGATTAAATTGGAAATTATCTAGACTGTGTGACTCAAAGCATCTAGCGCTGCTGGGCACTCTGCGTGTGAAAACAAATCCCATTATCTTAGTATCTAAAGATACACAGCACATTGACAGTGCCACCCCCTATTAGCAGGCTGGAGGTCAGTATCTGTGGAACATACAATTAGTGAATACTTCTGGCAAATCTGATTTAACCAAGTGGTTTAACTTTGTAGAAGTCTCTCTGGGGCAGGATGAAATTTAGTTCTCCAGGGGAGCACTTAGTTGTCCATAACAATCAGAATTTTCTTCTTCTTGCTGCCCCAGACCGACCTGACCCGTGTTTCAGAAACCATTAGCTGTGGTTGTGGTACCACCACGGAGCTCAATAATGTGTCTTTGATCAACGCCTGTTTTCAGAAAGGAACTCAAATCTCCATCTATATGCGTACAGAGATGAAGAGCCTGTGTTTCTTGTGGAGTAACTTCTCAGTGATTAGTCTTGTCATTGCTCAAAACTTGAGCTGGATGTGTAATTTGAATAAGTCTGTTTTCAGTAACAAAAGTGTCTTGACTTCATCTGATGGGAATGCAGCAGCTGTGTCAGCTGGGGTAGTTCAAGAGGAACATGGCATTAGTGGAGGCTGCTCTGCACAGGGCTGTCAGGTGTACGATGCTGCATGCTTTATGTGTCTTCCCACTAGTTTTCAGCTGGGTTATTTTACTTTATTTTTAAAAAGAAGGGAGACTACTCCAGTGGTGTTCCAGAGGTCAGCTGCAGAGTTGGTGCGTGCCTCTCTCGATGCCTCAGGCTCGTGGTGCTCTCCATTCCTTTGGCATGTTGTTGGCCTACACAAACATTGCTGGTGTCCGGGACAGGGTCATGCCCCAGGTTTCTACAGGAAATCCACCCCTTGTTATAAAATACACATAATACTACATTATTTTATATGCTAAGTTTATTCAAGTGTTGGGTACAGAAATCTCTGTGGACAATGCTTCACTTTGTTTGTGTCCAAATTACTAACTGTTTGAAGCCTTTGTGTATGAATAATAACGAAATCCTGGAAACGTGTGTTCCAGGGATTTACTCTGTTCTGATTCTGTATTGGATCTGCAGTTGACTTAAGATATATGTTGTAGAAATAATTCCTCTCCCCTCTGCACCCCCTCTCCCTCCCACATGAGAATAATAATGAAAAGAACATACAGATTTCTTATTAATTTGATAATTCAGCCTTGCTAGCCACACAAATTCCCAGTCAGATCTTGTCCTTCATGAGGAGTTGAGTGTGTTGTATGTTGTGTTCTGCTTTGGTCTGTATATTTGCCTACCTATCCTATTAATCCTATGTTATCCTCTGAGAGAGTTGAACAAAGGCAGTGTATAAAGGGGAGTAGTTTTTAAAAAAGGGAAATGAGTGCAGTAACTGAAAGAAGGGCAAAAGGACATAAAAATAAGACAAGTATCATATAAGTCATTTTAAGTTACTCTTCCAGACTGCTTTATGTCACTCACATTTTTCCAGTGTGTTTTTCTGATAATGCTTTATGTATTTTACTTGACACAGCAGGTACTTGGGATTTGTACTTTCTCATATGTGAATCAGAAAATGGGCTTTTTATTTAAAATTGGTACTTTTACACAGTTTTATGCAGCAAATTGGTGAGTTGGTGTACTAGTACTTCAAACTGGCAGGTCAGTAAAGCGTGGTTATAGTCAGAACATTGACTGTAAAAATGACATCATGGATCCTTTTTCTTTTTCAATGATTCCAGCAAAATATAGTTTGCAAGCTAAGATATGCCTGGGTTTAACTTTTGTTCTCCTTTTTCCCTTAACAGCAGACTCTGGCTTCTAAGAATGCATCTGGTTTTTTTCCATCTCATACATTATCGTTGGTAATAAGGGCTCTACAGTCAGAGTTTACCCTGAGCGCTTCCATTTATTGTGCATCAGGCAGGCAGGCTCCAGTCTGTGCTTCTCTGTGTATGTTGACACTGCAGAAATAAAAAGAGCAGAATTTTTTTTTAATTACTGTAAGCAGAAATGATGTACAGAGTTGCAGCAAGGGCTGTTTTCATACTGGTACCTCGCTGTTCATAACAAGAATTTGAAATATATGCTAGGGCCATGTTTATAAGCAACCAGCATGACAAAACCTGCTCCAGGGAAAGAAGATCATGTACTCTAGTTGCATCACAAGGAACAGGGAGGGTGGCTGGAAGCCCTCTGAAGGGATGTCTGAGACATGGGCTGCTGATTGGGATCCTTTTTCTCAGTTTCCTTATGCAAAGTGCTCAGTGTGATCTGCTGCTGGAGTATTTCTGGGGCTGTGTACAACTTGCCTGGTGCCTTAGGTGCTGGTAAGTTAAAATAGTGCTGGACTGCTCCAAGATATATTTGGGACTTGCAATCTGATTCCAAGATACAGCTTCCACAGACATTCCTCATCTAGGTTCTACTGAGCTAACCTGAAAATGTGTACTGGTATTTTAAAGTACTTGAGGTGCTTTACAGAGTAATTAAATGAGAAGAGTGGAGATAAATGAAGAAGCATATGTGTGCTCAGTTATAACTTATAACTCAAATATAATGAAAACTCACATACTGAAGGATGGGGACACAGCTACACCTTCTGTAAGAAGCCTGCTGTATACTTTTAGCTTGAAGAAAGAGTGTTATAAACTTAAGTGAAATGAATATTACAAGCATAAAAAACCAAGTTGCGCACATTCATGGGCATCTTTCATTTTGCCATGTACTGCAAGGCAAGTCACAAACCTGGAAATATGTGTATTTGCTATGCTTTTTCCTGGGCAGAGCTTTTTGGAAACGTTTTACAGTGAAGTGTATTACTTTATAGTGAAGTGAAACCGAAGAATTTCATTCTCCAGGTCTCCTATTGCATGCACGGATACCCATTACTTTTACAACTTCTTTGTCTTGTCCTGCTGGTCTTTGGGAATTTTTAAATCCTCAGAAAAGCAGAGCAGTTTGAATGTATACAAGTGGCTTCCTTCATGGTAGTTCGCTATGAATATTTCCATTGAAATATTCATCCCAAGAATGTGAGATAGCAATACTTTATGTGAGGTTTTCATCTTCAGTTTCCCAAGTGCTACAAAGAAAAATGGAAAGCTGTTTCCCATCGGGTATGTGATTTGGGGGCTGGTGTGATGCTGGAGTAATCTTCAGGACTGTTCCCGTGTCAGATAGCCAAAACCATTGAAGCTATTGTGCTCCGTGGGCTTCACTGAGGTTCCTGCTAGAGTGGTCAGCATGTACTCCAATGGTGACTATACCTCATCAGCTCAGAAGAACAAGTAGTTTGGATTATGTAAATAAAAGGAACATTATTTTTAATGAACCAAGAGGTCAGAGAAATCAATTTCTTGCACGAGTTGGTACATGATACATTGGTTCAGGGAAACATCTTACTTGGCTTGGCACATGCAGGATGCTGTACTGGTGCTGTTTAGGGCAGCCTGTGAATGCTGTGCTGGATCTCAGGGCTTAGCTTGGCTTGTGGTTACGGGGCTGTCAGAGGCAGAACTGTGCCAAAATAGCAATAGCAGTGAAATGTGCTGACTGGCATTGCCAGTTGATAGGTGATAGGAGGTGATAGTTGGACCCTCCAGGTCAATGTTATCTTCATTTTGCTTACTGTGTTTTGAGTGTTTTACAAAAGCTCATCCTTCGTGTCTTCAATACACAATGAAATATTTAATCATTAAAAGTTCAAATTAGGTCTAGAAATGGAAGTAGTCTGAGTCTTATGGAGAAAACTTGGTGTCTCCAGACAGCATCAATAGCTGCTCTTCAAAGCCGAGCAGGCTCTTGGCTGCCCAGCTGACCTTGGGGCATCCTTGCAGCTCTGAGTCAGCGGGGAAACTACAGATTCCTCTCCAGGTTGTTTCTGGAGCTTTCACTGGGCAGCAAAAATGTCACTCAAACCCCTTGTAGTTTAATGATGTTGCTTCTCTGCAAAGAATGAGTTAGATGAGGTTGCTTCCAAAATATGTGCTTTTTCCTCTTCTGACCTAAAATGTCTATATTTTGTTCCCTGATGTCACGGGGCCAAACTTCTCTTCATTGACTTTAGAAAACTGTGATTGTGGTACTGCTTTGGATACATTGGGGGCTGTGTAATTAGCATCTGAAATCATCAATTAATAACATGTCTTCATAAATTTATTTTCCCTTCTGGAAAAAAGTGTTGATATTTTAAGCGTTTTAACTGTTCCTGCTTATTTTTTAACTTCCTTTTATGACAAAAAAATTCAGTTTGCTGGTTCATTTTGAGCCTGACTGGAAGGCTAAGTTTGTTTATTTTGGCAGCTTAGTTGTAGATCGGCCAAGAGGAAAATGAAAAACTGTAGCCTGTAGGCATTCTGCATGTGCTTATCTAAGTACTGCTGGAGCAGGGATAACTGTCTCTTTCATAGGAAAGGCAAAAAGGTTGAGAGAAGCCTTACTTATTTATATTTTCTCTCTGTTTGTTTTTTACTGTGTCAGTTATGGGCTGAGTCTTGAGGGTGACGGTCCTGTTGTCAGTATTGGTGGTGGCTTAGGCACACCTGCAGACAAAAAGCTGAGGGTATGGTCTAAAGTACTTTTGCCCAGAAGTTTGAATCAATAAATTAAATATTTGCCTTTTCTTCTTGAAATATTCTGAAAATAGCTTGAGGCTGTATATTTTCTGTTTGAGTCTTAATCTAACAGTGAATCAGAAAACAATAATAGTTTATGTAGGCTCCTTTTTTGGTGTTCTAATTCTAAAAAGGGCATGCATTCCACCAGATTGGGCACAGCCCTGGTACCCTCCAGACTCTGCACTCTAATCGCAGTCCAGGACAGGCATTGTTTTTTACTGCTCACACACTTCACAGATTTTATTGGTCCCATCAATATCAGGACGGGACACATGAAGGATGCAGAGGGAGCCCTGCTGCCACCTATGACTCCTAACACCCCACAGCGGAAGCATCCTCTGCATCCTGGTTTTCTGTGGGTGATGTAAGTGCCATCAATCGTTGCTGAAGTGTAGAGCTTTGTGCCTGGGAGCTGGCAGGTAAGTTAGGGACAGTTAATTCCTGCTTGAATGGGATTTGTAACATCCAGACCATGCAGTACACTACCATACTGATGGGAGATACTGAACAACTGTGTTTTACAAATCCTGATATGCTCTTAATTTGCTTTTACAAGGTGCAGAGGAATAGAGCATTATCATATATTTCACACAGGAATATTTTAAAGATCTGTAATTATGAACTTTCCAACATGTTGTATCACGTTTCACCATGCTTCTTGTGCTGCGTGTCACTGGGATCACTGGAAATTTTTTCTTGCAAGAGATGATAAACATGCAAAATTCTAATTTCTTAGGAGTTGGTAGAAGTTGAAATACTACTGCTGTTCTTTTAAAAAAAGATAGTAGTGAGGGAGAGAGAATAAAGTAGATTGAAAAAGTGAGGGACCTATGTGTTTTTTGGTGATATTTTCATTTGTTTGTTTTTCTATTTTAATACTCCTTGCTAAAAGGCATTTATCTGCTGAGGACTTGGGTATTGTTTTTATGTCAGTCCTTTCACAAATAAACTATTCTTTCTGTTATTGTAATCATACATGAACACTTTAGCCTAATAAAATTCTTCCTTGCGCATCTGAGAGAAAACCCATATGCATCCGTTCTGTGAAGGCCATGCTACAGCTCCGGTGGATTAGCAGATGAAAAGCTTATTCCAAAAAACCAGCTTTTTCAGGAAAATTACTTTGACAGAAAACTCTAATTCATGTGCCCAGAATTCACATGCTTTAAAAATAATTAGGGTAACTGGCTTCAGTTAAAAATAAATACATAAACCAAATCCAGCAGTAGATTTGGCTGTTGCTTGGCAGCCTTTCTGTGACTGCGGGTCTGTCCTGGGGTAAATGAAGGCGAGAAGGAGTTACTGATGGGCAATGAGAAGCCTGTATTGCCAGGAAAACAAAATTGCTCCTCTCTTTTTAGCTAGACCTCTGTCTTTCAGTAGTGGGGACACAAGCAGCCTCACTGCAGAGGTGCAGTGTGTTGCGGCTGTGCTGCAGGAAGGCTGCAGGTCACAAACCTCATGGGTTTAACCCATGTCTACTTGTAAGGAACAGTATGAGGGGTGCATTAGGGAAAATGGACATTGAGGTATTGAGCACTTCTGAGTGGGTGGCGGGGTGCAGGACCCTGGGGTGCAGCTGCTGGTGGCATCACCCATAGGAAATACCTGCACTGGTACCTGGTGTGCCCCACTGTCAGGTGTTGGTTGCTGGACTGGCAGTGTGATTCCCCAGTTCCCATTAAGGAGAGAAAGTGTCTGTATATTCTTGATATATCCTTGAATCATTAAAAAGCCTTTGAGGAGGGAAAAGAGGGGAAAAAACCCTCTGGGAGAAGTGATTGTTTTGATGGCCTTTATGACCAATACAAGCACTGAGTATCATTTCCCCCCTTCTTTTAGTCCAGTAACAAGTTCAAATTGTGGATTTACTGCTGCTTTGCTACTCTAAGTTGTGTGCCTGAGGCAGCACCTTCCCACTGACTTGTGTGTTTTTCCACTCTTAATGTGTGTGCGGGGAAAGTGAAAATGACTGAGGGAGCGTTGGGCTTCTGAGCCAGCCTGCATGGACCTGGCTGAAGGGAAAACGGCTTTACGAGATCTTATATGGGCCTAACTCTAATTGCGTTTCCTTATGCTGCTGGAGCACATTTCTCCCCTTCTGCCTCTGATCCTATGGCAACAGAACTCACAGATCATGATTAAATAACAGCAAAATCTGTCTGTGGTGTTTGATCCACGTGTGCTGTGGCGACAGCTGCATGGGGCGGGAGGAGTTTCCATGTGTGTGCTTTCTTATAAAAGTTTGGGATAAATTTATTTGCAGAAACAGGACAACTCCCAGAGCATTCATGTGTAAACTAGGCTCTGCTGCCATGGTCATTTGGCACAGGGCTGGTGATGGGTACTTGGAGTTGAGGTAGCGTGGGCACCTTGTATGGCTGTGCCACCGGAGCGTTGTCACCCTGCCCTGTTCCATACAGGGATGTCCCAATGCTGGAGCCTGCTGGGTGCCTGGGCTGGTGGTAAGGAGTATTCCTAAGGTTTAATGTGGGAAGGTTTATGTGCCAGGTTGTGCTGGTGCTCCCCAAGTCAAGCCAAGAAGGCGATGCCCAAGCCAAGCCTGGTGAGGAATGCACCCAGCTTTCCCCCAAAGGAAACATGAGGAAAACATCTTGTTTTAAGAGAGATATTTAATATGTTTTTCATATTTGGAAAGCAGTTAATGTCTGGGAATGTCCTTTTTCTCCCTAGCCAGCATGATTAATATTACTTTTGATCTTTTTTTTTTTTTAAATTTAGATTAAAAGTGATTTATCTACAACAAAAGCATCAGCAATTATTTACTCTGTATTAACATTTAAAGTTGTTTCCTTTTAAACATTTTTTTGGGGAAGGTAAAAGCTCTTAAAAAAATAAACATGGTTCAAGTTATTTTTAGATTATAATATTAGGAGATACTTGGGAGAAGAGCTGAATTTTAGCATTTGAGCAGTAAACCAGAGAGTCAAGACTTTGAGGGAAACCCAAATGTAGAAAGGCAAAGCTAATAATGTGATTTCAACTGACTCAAGCTAATTGCACAGTGTGCCTAATGAGAATGCTTCCTTCACTGCACCCAAGTGGGTTTGGTCGCTGCCTTGCTATGTTGCCAGTCCTGTGCTGTGGGGGACATGGACCGGCTGGTGGACACAGGCAGGGGTTAGGTGCAGGGCTTGACCAAAGATGGTGGGATGCACCCATCCACGGCATATGGGAAAGCCTCATCCATTCAACTGGTTTTAAAAGGCGGCAATAAAAGCTTCCCTGAGCAGTGCGTTGTCATGTGTTTTATATAGGATTACGCACAGATAATTCAAGATACGCTTGAGAAAGCATGTCAGAATTATTTCTGTAGCTTTCTTGACTGTAAAGCTGGAAGTTTCCTCTGCCTGGTCCTTAATGCCGCATTCTGGCTGGGTACTGTGTAACCACTGAACAGCTCAAGGTTGCAGGATGGGAATGATGGTATTTTAATATATATTACTTGTACTATGGTCCCTTCCAGAGCCAGCAATGGGCACAATGTACTGAGGCTGGGGATGGCCCCGCTCTGCCCAGGAAATGGTGAGCTGCAAATCCAGGCCCACCCCAGCACTGAGAACAGGTGGCTGCTAGGGCTGGGTATGACTTGCTACATACATCTGGCTGGGGCACTGCTGGTTGCCGGCTGTACTGAAGCAGGGAAAAGAAATGCCTGCTTTGTTTCCTTATTTTTCTCAATTCAAGTGTTTAAAGGTTATCTCTGCTCATGTGCTAACTCTGGGAGATGTGGGAACTGGTGATCCATCCATCACCTGTGTTGAGGGGTCTTGAATGCACAGGTGAAAACTGTGGGTGTGGAAGGACAGAGGCAGCAGCTGTGGCTGCAGGTCCCATATAGGCAGAAGGATTGCACCAGCTTTAGAGCCAATGAGATTCTGGCCCAGGATTTCACAGTTTTTATACTGATTTTGCACTTAATTTTTCATAATTTCATTTTTCATAACTTTAGATAATAGGTGAAGGTTTTGTTTGGTATTGTTATAGTTTTATCTTGTAAGACTAAAATCCAGCTTATAGTAATGCTGAAGAACAATTTTATATGGTGAATTCTGGTAGACAAGAGTCCTTTTTACCCAGAAGCAAGTTTTCGACAGATGCATTTCCAGGTATTGAGGTACTTATTTTTCGTAAGAACACAACTAAATGCCAACAGATGTTTCCAGCAGCAAACAGTTTTACTATATCATGGGTGGTACCAGATAGCCCTTAGGTTGGCACCACTCATATGCTCAGTCACCCTGCTGCCGAGGGCTTGTAGGGAGTGTTGTGGTGATGTGAACATCATTAGTAGGCAAGTGAGTTACTTTGGATGGGTCTGCCTTCACACAATGCCTTTTATGAATGCTTCTGGTTACTTACAAATCTAAGCATTATATGTAAACAGGCTTCATTTAACTCAAATTGCATTTAATTTAAAATTGTAATAATGAGTAAATTCTAATGCAGGAGAAAATGTGATTTTTAGGGAAATGAAACTTAATTACATTTAAAGTAATATTTCAACCTCTTTCGTATCAAGCTCTGATCAGCAAATGCTTGATTTTTGGGAAATCTTAACAACATTAGCGTGTGATTTCTATGACCTACTAATGGGGCAAAATACAGTTGCTAAAATTTTGTGTTATTACTATATGAAATATTTAGATTCCATTAAAAATCAGATACACTTCACAGAAGTGATTTATAGAAGAGGGTGTGAAATCAGCCCAGGGTTGCACAGCATGGCCGGCCTGGTGCGGACGCTGGCATGATCTGCGACTGGGATACTTGGGGCTGTGTGACTGGTGGGCACGAACGCACCCACAGCTGCAGAGCACTGCGTGGTCAGTGGTTGTCACAGGGAAATCTGACCTCTCTCCATCATGCCTGTATCAGCAGCATGAGTGTCTTTCTCCTGGATCACCTGCCTGGGGTGTCTCCTTGGCAGTCGAAGTCAATTAGTGTCGTGGTTTAAGCCCAGGCTGTAAATTAGAACCACACAGTCTACTTCCCTCCCCACCTTTTCTTCCCCCCGCTCCTGGAGGGATGGGGAGGAGAATCGAAAGAATGCAACTCCCACGGGTTGAGATAAGAACAGTTTAGTAACTAAGGTATAACACAAATCACTACTGCTACCACCAATAATAATGATAAAGGAAATAACAAGGGAAGAGAATACAACCCCTCACCTACTGATACCTTGCCCCCATCCAGCAGTGATCTAGCCCTTCCGAGAACTCTCAGTTCTAGATCCTGGGTATGACGTGCTATGGTATGGAATACCTCTTTGGCTAGTTTGGGTCAGGTGTCCTGTCTCTGCTTCATCCTGGCTTCCTCTCCTCCCTGACAGAGCATGAGACTCACAAAGTCCTTGGTCAGACCAAACATCAGTGTTATCAGCTCTGTTCCCAGGCCGAAAGTCAAAAACACAGTGCTGCACCAGCTACTAAGAAGGAGAAAAAATGACTGCTGCTCCAGCTGAGCAGGTAGCAGAGTCACATGGACTGGGATGCACTGAGTTTGGATCTTTGCCTTTTCTGCTAACAGCTCTCTGCCTCTGGCCATGCCATGTCTGCTTAATGATAACGTATTAAAAAACAAGACTAACCTATTGAGTCTGTGATGCATGAAAAAGCCAGAAGGATAATCCCAAGTTACTACTTTGCTACTTATAGAAAACAGAACCAAGTTTTTCATTTTGTATTAAGACTTGGTATGATAGCACATTATGTACCATATATGTGACTTTAAAAGAAAACACGGTTTATCCCTCTGATTTGATTTAAGCCTGGAATGAGTTACAGAGATTTCCTTTTACTTACACCTTCCATTATGGTCCTACAGGAGCCATTTGGGTGGAAATACTGCAATGATCTGATTATGGTGCAAAGTCACCCATGTTATTTTCACCCTTAAATGCCCAAAGTGATGTGTGTCCACTCCAGCTGGGACTGAGGCACCAAAAAGTGATTCTGCAGGACTTGTGTGTTAAAGCTATGATGTAAACTGACCCTGTTGTCATCCCCCGGGACATTGGCTCTTGTGAGGGTTTGCTAGGGGGTGGCAGGGTGACCATGGCAGCAGGGGGAAGCTGGCCTGGGGCTGACCAACCTTTCCCTCAGTTCCAGGGTTTGGTTCAAACTCAAGAGAACGAAATTGTTCAGATGCGGCTGCACCAAAAGCACCATGTAACACAAACAAAATAAGGATTCAAATTGAAACTGATCCTTAGTTAATTCCTTCTACAAAAACATGCCTAAAGAGATCTTTTATGTTTCTGAAACCCATGTGTGTTATAGCAATGTGCGTTTCCAAGAAAGTGCAGTATTTCTTGTTTTAATATATGAATAGTGTTTTGGGAGTTGATACACAGAGATTATTGGTTTAATGCCTTTCAGTGTTTCAGAAACTGATAGCTTGCTTTAGTTCTTTAAAGCTGAAATTTTTCTTGCCTGGTATCTGTTAAAATATTTCTTTAAATAATTCAGAGTCTGTTGGATTTGTGGATCTTGGTGTGAAAATAATGCCCCTTTTAAATTCCCCCTTTGTGCATAGCCAAAAAACCCCAAATCATTAAACCTGGTATTTCGAATTCAGTAGGTGATGTGATCGCTGTTGAAGAAGGAAGGAAGTAGAAGCCAATTTTGTAGAAAACAGGCGCAGTAGTTTTAAATATATGGATATTTCAAGCTGGAGTACTTGTGGATGAGTACTGGAGTAGTTCTAAGTTGGAAGTTTTTCTGTGATATACATTTAATTAAAAGGCAGCAGGGTTGCATATGGACTCACTGGCTCCAGGTCCTGGCATGTGTGCAGCTGGAGCTAAGTCAGAGATTTTCCACTTCTCATTGCCTGTGCTGGGTTCACCAGGGCTCTGAGCTGACCCTCAGGGCCGTGATGGAGCTGCTTCCCAGTGTGGTGCTGGATGGAGGAGCTCCTCACTCCCATGCCTTTACCATGCCAAAAGACCATAGTATGGCAATTCCTCTGTGTTATTTTACTTTGTGTGCCACAGACAATACCTATCTGTACAAAGTGGTGTCAAGATAGACAACACAGGCTAAAATATTCTAAACAATACACCATATGTGCAACATCCATGTGAACATTTTCTTTGTTCCTTTTACCCTGCTCTGTCCCTTATGGCAGAGCTCAGTGAGGTGGTGCAGGGAGGCAGCCACTTTGCTCTTACCACTTGGATTGCTTGTGCTTGGTTTCTTGTTCTTGGAGTTAAACACAAGCCTTGTCATGGTGTTGTTGACACCTTGGCTGGCTGTTGTGCTATTGCTGGGCTTGGGATGGACTCACTCTTGGCTTGGGCTCTTGCATCTCCTTAGTTATTTGGTAATACAGAAAGTTTCTGTGTGTTCCTGTTGATAACATCACAAAAACTAGCTGCAAAAAATCACATGGGGTTGTTTTGTTCTGGATGCATGAGCTCAGTCTGGACTGAAATAGCTGATAGTTTCCTCTGTTGTGGCTGATGCAATTATGGCTTTTTTTTGTCTTACTAGAACTATATGACAAAGAGATGCTGCCAGAGCAAGCCCATTTTTTCAGCCATGACTCATTTCTGGGTATCAAATAGTCCATGACTCACTTGTCACTTTCTGTGTCCTTGGACACAGGCTCCATGACTCTGAGTCACTTTCTGATACCCTCATTTATTTGCAAGGCTGCTTTGCTGAACATCGTATGATTCTGATTTGTCTCCTTGAAACTGCCTTGGCATGAAGCTATCCAGGATGAACATATTGATCATTCAGATACAGGATAAGTTTTCTTGTTGTGGGTGATATTGTGCAGTGCTTTCCAGACTTAACCTCTAGGCTATGGTAGAGATGTTTTCTGGTTGAATTATTGTTTACTTTGTGCTATCCCATACCTGAGCTCCCTGTGTGGTTAGCCCTTGTTATCCATTTGGATTAGCTAGCAGAGTATTTTGATTAATGCAAGTGACTCCTGCAGGGTGGCATTTTCTGTTTCAGGATGCTGAGAAACCTTCAGGCTCTCCAGTTTGATACAGTTGTTTGTTCTTTTCATTTTTAGGGTACAAAACAGAACTCCACTTGTAATGAGTTTACGCAGCTAAAACTACCCTATTCCTAAAGGGGAAGATCCTGTTATCCGTCTTTGTTGCATCTGTATTTAGTGTATTATAACAAATATAACCAGCAGTTCAAAAATCCCCTGTGTTTAGGAATGCTTGTGCTATTTCAGAAGGGGTGTTCTCGTTCTTGTGCTGCTTATCCACCTGCGGCTTGTTTCTGTTAGGCTTTTCTTGTCACAGTCTTTGGTGCTTTGCACACCTGATGCAATAGGCTCAATGTTTCTTTATACTCAGAAATGCTAGACTATTCTTATTGATCTTGCAAAAATACCTTCAGTATTTTACCCACGTTCTCATTTTCCACTGAAGTCCTCATTATTATTATCTGATGTGTGAATATATTAGGTAACAGGACGGTTCTCTGAAGAATAGCCTATAGATTTCAGTCCTTCCTGAAGTGTCTCAAGGTTTGGCAAGTGGTTCCTCTGAATTTGTAATTTTTATTTTTAAATTAAATGTCTCTACTCTTTGCAGGCAGAGAGTCTACCCATTCCTCCCTAGGTGCTTCAGCACCGCAGATGTGACACTTCTACTTCAAACCCCCAGTGAGCTGAAAAATATATCCTCAAGAGTGGTAAGAGTTGTGAACACTGTAAATAAGAGCATCAATCACAAAGGTATAGGAAACAGAAGTGGCTTTCAGTTTAAATTCAGGGACTGTTGTGGAAAAATACCTTAGACTTATTAGATGCCAAAAGGTGCTACAAACCCATACAAACCATTGGACTTAAGTATTGCTGCCTCAGAGCTGGTGATTACCATGCTGGCTCACCAGCTGAAGAAATTTGAAATAGGTTGTGAGACTCTGTTGTCTTGAATTTGGTAAAAACATGCTATTTGTGAGTGGCAAAATTAGTTGAAGGGAATATTAGTGAAATCTACTCATCTTCCTTATAGGAATATGCTGCATTTCCAGAAAAAGGAAATGAGACTCTTTTTGGAAAGTTTGGAAACAGCTACTTCTTAGTGGTCCATGTATAAATCCAGAGTGCCTGTGCCTCTGTGTGTGCATCCCTACAGGCTTCTCTGCCAGTGTGCTGGGAAGTACGTGGGTGATGCAAAGAGCAAGAAGGAGCTGAGGGGTGGTAGATGGTAGGACGTGTGTGGTCCATGTCAACACCTGTGCTGGAATCCTCATCTCGCACAGCTCATGCTTTTAATTCACCAAGGTCGTTGCTTTACACCCCTTAAGGTGGCCACAAAGTATGTGTCCTCTCTCATTGAGGTCAGGTTAGTGCAACGTTAGAAGAACCTCTACTTTGAGGATAGGAAGAGAAGAAAGCCTTTCTTGCCAGGTAATATAACTGTAGGGCACCTAGGTTTGATAAGTTACAGATAGCTTTTGGGATGCCAAGTTATGGTCATTACTTTGGTGAATATAAGCTATGTGGTTCAGCAGCTTTAAGAACAGTTATTGCCACTGTGCTTGGGTGTGAAAATTTATCTTCTGTCACCTTCACTACTGTTATAAAGTATATAAACAGGGTTTTTCATTTGCTTTCCATTTACTGCAATGTTTTGTTGTCTTTGCCATGGGTGTTTAAAACTGAGATGTTCTAAAGAGCCCTGCATGAAATTTTAGAGAAACTGGACCTTTCATCTATGCACCAGCAGGACACCAGATAGATGAACAAGAAAAAAAGAGAAATTGTTTTTGAAGCAATAGGGAAAAAAATAACAGTAGAAGCAATTATTTTATCAAAGGTTTAGTTTCTTTCTTTTTTTTTTTAAAGACCTTTCCTCTGTTGAAGTTGGCAACCTTCTTACGTATGTTTGATTTGTGGTTTTCCCAAGGTCCAGATGAAAAATGTCAGCTGGAAGATGTGTACTGTTAATAAGCAATCACAATGGCACCAGTGATTTTTCAGTGAATTTTGTAGAACTGCTGTCCTCAAAACAGGCACAGGTTTCTCCTTCATATCTCAGTCTGTTCCCTGACTATGGTTGGGGGTTGGAACTAGGTGATCTTAAGGTCCTTTCCAACCCTAACTATTCTATGATTCTATTCTATGATTCTATGGACAGGCCTTTTGAAAGATTAAGGATGGAGGTAGTCTTTGTTTGTTATGTTCTTGCTTCTAGTGAAATAAATTGTGTTTCTCATGATAAAGAGCTAGATTATGATCCATCAATCCCTGTTTTCAGGCCATTGAGCAATAATCTCCACTTGGGTTGATTTGGCTTGAGTTGGTGACCTGACTTCGAAGTTCAATACCACATTGCTAGTTCCAGGCCCTTTCAACTTGCTGCTGTTTTCAATAGTTTTTTCTTCTACTGAATTATCTCCTGCCTGTTGCTTCTCACCACACTGGGAGAAGTTTCCCTGAGGTGATGGAAGCTTCTGCTGGAACTTCAGCTGAACCCCACTGCTTGGCTGGGCTGGCACTGACTTGCTCCAGAAGTGCAGGTAGAATAGCCTGAAGTTTGCGTTCTGATGGTGTTCCAATGGAAAGGAAAAATATTTATTCTCTTCGTGTGTTTATTGTGTGACAAGCTGGGAACAGACTGCAAATATCACTGGGCTCTCCCAGAATTAATTTGCAGCAGAAAAAGGGTTTAAGGAGAGAGCAAAGCCACCAGCTGTGACAGCACAGAGTCACAGGAAGGAAAGTTATATACGGAGCTGGGATCGACTGCTTGGCTGTTCTTTACTCACATGCTAATAAAAACACTGTTCTGGAGGAGCTATGTTGTCCAGAACATGCTGGACTAAGCATCCTGTGTTGGATGGCTTATTTAAGGATGAGAAAAACTTGGAGAAACCTAAAATATGAATAAACATAGCTCATCTTCTTCAGTTTTAAATACATATATATATATACCTTGTATTAATTAAATAGGGTGAACGGGCAGAGAAGGGGTTTTGTACTGCCAGTATATATTGAAACTGGAATCTTGTTTGAATTAAGATGATGTCTGCTGGGTGAAAGAACCTTATGGAGATATATAAGGCCAAAGCTTCTAACAGTCCATACTGTCTTTACTGAAAAGCATATTTATGTCTTCCAGACTAGTAATTAATCACTTGGTAGGATTTTTTGGGATGTGCATTCACAGGAGATCCTTTTGTACTGCCAGGAACCACAAAGCATGGGCAAAATTAAAACACTGATTTAATTTATTACGTAGAGGCATGGAATGGGAATGTTTTAAGCAATGTTGACAGGCCAGAATTTCAGAACCACCTCTATTTTTAAAAATAGAAAACAAATGCTGCTCCTTACAAAAATTAAATTACATTAATAGCAGCTTTCTAATACACTACTGAGAAAGAAAATAAAGTTTTGGCATTAATTAAGATGTGAAGAAACGCACAGTTTTTAAAGAGAATACATTTCAAAGTTGTCCATAAAAATAGGATACTGCCTTTTTTGAAATGCACTTTAAAAGCATGCAGTCTCTTGAAAAATTAAAAATAATTGCTGAAAAGGTTTTGTATTTTGATAGCTTGTGTAACTAATCTGAGGACCCTCCGCAGCTCCTTCAGTGCCTTTGTGTGCTATTGATACCACTGATGGGACTTGCAGAAACAAGACTTTGACCATTATCATTTGGTGAGCAGCTGGGGCTATGGAATGCTGCCTGCAGCCTTGGACACTGTGCACATGCATAGACACTGTACACATCGGGCAAAAAAGCAGCTGTTTGATTACTGTAGGTTCATAAGACATTATCCATGTGCATGTTTACAGCTGCCCACTGTCATGGGATCTCTGTGCTGTTTTACTACCTATGTGTTTGAAGGAGGGTCCTCAGCATTGGAGGGCTTGGAAGATTGGCACAAGCTTTTCCTTCTACTTCTGTGCAAGGAAGTGCCTCTGTGGGCTTGCGGTGGGCTCCTCACAGCTGCAGAAGCAACTCTTCATTGCAGCTAAGAGAAACAGCCATGAGCTGTCGGTCTGATCTGATCACCCTGGCCTAGCGCAAATGCAGATGATACAACATCCAACGTGAAGCTTGTGACTTGCTCCTGCTGTTTGTAGGTTATTTAAAGGAAGCCATTTTTCTTTATTAAAAAAAAAAAAAAAAACCTAAAAATTCATAAAGCCTGACACAGCAAAACACGTAATTCCAGCAGCAGAGAAAAGATGCTTTTTCTATAGTGAAAGTTGCTGAGATGTTTACCAATTTCCTTCTTGTTGTTATGACTCTTATTTTTTGCTTCAAATATAAAGCATAAAGGTCTCATCAAGGCATAAGGTTATGCAGGAGATAAATTAATTACATCTTTAATTTGCTTGGATCCAATTGGAGCAACTCAAATATTTTAAATGTAGATTATAACTTGTAATGGTTTTGTGGTCTTGATGGTTTTAATGTTCTGCAAAATTACATTGTACTGAAACATCAAACGGGGTGAGGTCACAGCTTGGGGCAGGGATGCACAGTGAGTGGTCACCAGCTCTGTGTCACCACCATCTATCATAAAAGTCTATTTGGTCTCTGGCCCACTGGTAAACTGCTACAGTATAATCTGAACACCATTCATCAAGAAAGTGGACAGCCCTGGCCAAGAATAAATTTTTTCTTTCAAGAGTTCTTGACTGTATTGCCCCTTACTCCTGGATACATTTGTGTGATGCCTGCAGCAGATGTCATCTCACACTTTTTTTCTGGGGTCTGTCTTGCATTGTCATGCCTGTGGTCAAGGAGGGATGGCCCTGTTCACTGCACATTGCTGGGGGCAGCTGCCAGCAGTGCTTGGTTCATGGTCACCTGCAGGCTGGTTACATGGCATGGGAATGCTGAGAAGTACCAGGCTTTTTCTGGGGATGCTTGTAGATATGATGAGCAGGAAGGCCTTGTGTGCCTGCCTGCCCTCCACGAAGTGCCTCTTGTGCAAAACTGGAGTTGGATTGTCTCTGCAGACTCACGTATTTCTGTGTTGTGCAATGAGTAACAGCACTTGAACATGTGAAGGATGCCGAGTGTTCCCCATCAGCGTTTTCTGTTTTTCTACCAGGTACTGCTCTCTGCCTGCATGTGCAAAGAGAGGATGAGACAAGTTCCAGATAAGCTATTACTCAACTTTTCATTTGACATTGTGCAAGTATCCTCCTTTCCAGCTTGAGAAATACTGCTTGTTTTGAAAAGTATTATCATGTGTCATCTTACTGATCTGAGAATTAACAGAAATATGGTCATTTTTATCACCATAAAAAACTTTAATTGTGTGACTGTTGCTTTGAGACATTTTGATCTGTGTCTGTTGTGGAGACTGTTTTCTCTTTGAGTTATCTGTCACTTTTAGCATGACTACAGAGAAATCTGCTGGTGCAGCCCTTTCACACAGGACCTGGAGGATGCTGCGTAGGATTAGAGTTGTGTGATCGCTCTTTGCCGCTGCAAATGTTTCTGGAATATTGTCTATTTCTTGTCCTGGCACTTGCAGAAGGGCACTGAAACAGTAAGAATCCATGAAGGTGACTAAATAAGTGGAAAATTTCTTATGGTGACAGATGGAAAAAAAAAAAAATCAAGCCTCTTATGTTATCAAAAAGGCACTTAAGAGGTGACTTGAACATGGTCAGTAAGTGCCTACACAGGCAAAAGGAATTTGTGGATAGAGAGCTCTTAAAAGTAGCAGGAAAAAGGTATAATGAGATTCAGTGAATTGAATTCAAGGTAAGCAAAAAATCTGACTAGAAATAATGTACATGTTAATCAGGCAAGGTGATTAATCACTGGAACAACTTAATGGCCATTATGGTGGATATTTTAAAATCAAGATTGGATGATTTTCTAAAACCTGCAGTTCAAGTGCAACTATTGAGCTTTAAACTGGAAGGAATACAGAAAATTCTGGTGGCCTATATTATGCAAAGTGTCAGATCAAATCATCACATTCTCTGGAGTCTATGAATTAACAAGGCACTATTGTTTCTGAATAAACACAACCTCCAACCTCTAATAATTTCCTGTTTCTTGAATAATTCAGCAGTCCTACCATCCAGTGGTTTTGAAATGAGATTTTATTCCATCACTGTGAATTGTCTGAATGTAGGATTTCTCCAGTGGTGATCCAAAGTATAGAAAATAAATGATAATGCAACAAGCTGTCAGAAAAAAATACTTGATGCTTCTACCTTTTTGTGTATTCCTATCTGTTCTTTCTTGAATCTCCTGTGCTTTATGTGACTGTGGCACTCATGTCAAGCATCTTGTTATGCAAGGCTGGAGTGACAATCCCAGCTTTAATTTTGTTGCCTTTGGTGAATGTCACAACATTAGTGTTGTCTGTTTTATTATTTGGTGTTTACCATACCTATGTATGTACATTGTATTAGTTTAATGATAGAGAGTAATGATGGGGTAAACTGCAAGGAATTGAGAGAAGTGACAAAGGAGATAAAGGGTTTTCATTTTAATAAACTGCACACTAACACGTACTGTTAAAAAAATACTCCTCCTACAAAATATGATGCAATACAGAGTGAATATAATGAATTATGGGCACAAAGACATAACACCAAAGAGTGGCTAGACTGTCATCCTCAATCAGAAGCGTACCTTTTGGAAATGACTTTGAAGGTTATCTTGGAATAGCTTCCCAAATTGACTTTACAATTCAAGTGCAGAGGAATTGATGGATGGATGGTAGTCAAGGAAATTAAATGTGGGTAACCATCTGCATGAGCAGAGATTTTTATACAGGATAACACCTGACCTATTTTTTTTAATCATGAAGTGATTACAGATTGTGCCCAGAGTTCTGTAATGATGATAAACACAGTAGAGCTTTGTTTCTTCCAAACAAGATCTCCATCAGTCTGGTCCTGTAAACAATATTCACTTGCTGAGAAATTGGTACATGATATATTTTCACATCCTTAGAAAGCAGGATGCAAATCTCCATCAGGGTGGTGAAGCCAGTCAACCTAAATTCCCTTCTTCATGAGACGAAATGAGTCACAGCTTTTTATATTCACCATTCTTTTCGTGGGAAGCTCTTGCCAAAATACCTTTGCTTTATGAGATGCTTCCATTTGGGATCTACATGGCAATTCCCACCTTGGCCAGTGTGCTGATGGGATGGTTCACTTTGGTTGAAATAGGAGATGGCTGTTTCCACAGGTGACTGGTGACAAAGGGATCAGCCAAGGCTTGCCACTGTGGTTCTCTGAGCTGTCAGATATGCAGGACTTGGGTTATCCTGTGTGTGCTACTGGACGTAATCCAACTGTGCAAATTCCAAGGTCAGAGGTAGAAGATGTTGCTGTAGCAAATGTTGTGGTGAAGGGCTTTGGGCATGGCCGTGGTGGTGGGGCAGTCCCCAGTGGATGCCTCCGGACTTGCTGTGGCATTCTTTAGCCTTCGCACCATGCTTCCCTCCTTACATCTGCAAATGTTGTGATAATATATTTCTCTGTTAAATCTGAAAACCAGCAAAGGCTCCTAATTCTCTTTAATACCTACAAAAAATTGCAGTGGCATTTATTGTATATGTTGGTGTTTTCTGAAAACAACTTACTCAGATGCTGTCTTTGCTTTGCTTGTATTTATTTCCTCTCCTCTTTCAGATTTTCCTATTTACTTTTCAGTTCCTTTCCTTTTGCACATGATTATATTTAAGCACATACACTTAGTTACCTGGGGCAGTTTGTTTTTTTTTTTTTTTTTGACAGAGGATCTAGCTGTTTGTGTATTATTCAGGTGTTTTTCTTTTCATATTCCATTTATTTTCTTCTGCCCAAACGATGACCTGGTGTAGATAAGAACCCAGGTTCTGCTTGTTTGCAGCCTGCCAAATGTATCCATTTTTAATATGCACAAGTCCTCCAACAGGAACACATTGGTTTAAATAGTTGAATTAAAAACTAATGTGGAACGGTGTTTGTGTATGTTAAATGCAATATTAACACGATCTCACTAGTGCTGTGCTGAATGCATCCCTCTGTCCCCGATCATTTGCCTCCCTGTTTCCAGCCCACCTCCAGCACTACTGTTCAGCTCCTTGTTTCAGCCTCAGCCCAGTCCTCATTGGTGCCAAGGTAAGCCCAGGCTCACTGCAGTGAATGGGAGAAGCCTGTGGTGATTTCAGCTGCGCAAAGATTTCATGCTGGCAGTGCCAGAGTTCTGCTAGAGCAGAAAATAACCAAAGTCTGCTCCAGCACTGCCTTTGCAGCCCTGTCAAATCTGATGGGAAGGAATGAGTGAATGAAGCAATGATGCTTTAATTTACAGATCAATTGAATGCAATAAAAATAATAAAAATTAAAAAACCCTATAAACATAATTGACTTTTCAGAGCAAATATTTCTGCAAGTTAAGGCTATTTCAAATAACATGTACAGAAGTTTTTATATTGGAATTTGAAGGACTCTTTCGTTTGTGAACTGATCAGATACATTTAAAAAAATGTGCAAGAAACCACAAACAGATTTTCAAACCTGTTCCAGGACAAGTAAAATTTTGGTTTGATTTACAGTATTCCTGGAGGAATACTTCACAGTGTGAGTCTCTGTTTCTTCTGTTTCTTCTGGGACTTTAAGAGGCATTTGTTATATGTGTTTCCCTGTTTTAAGAAGCAGGCATTATTCCATGTACTGGTACCGAATGGTTTTGTCCCTAAATGGGAAGTGTTTTATTGTGGTGTTGATGTCAGGGTCAGGAGGCCAGGGGATACCTGTTTGTTTGGCTCTCGATTAAGAACTCTATCCATTGACATCTCTTTAGGTTTATTCACACACTGGAAATTGCAGATGATAGTTTCTCTGACTTTCTTTTGAGATTCATGGTTTGGAAGGTTTTTTCTTCTTAATGAGCTGTTAATTCGTAACAGTATTCACTACTTATGTAAAATAGAAGGCTGCTGCTTTCCAAGCTGGTTTGCATTGTGCTGCAGTTTGCAATTAAAAAAAAAAAAAAAAAGATTTATTTCCTCCTGAGATTTCTTTTTTAGATCTCAAAATTTCCTTAAGATGAATTTTTCAAGTTGTTTCTGGTTATTATTTGCACAAATGTGTGCAACATCTGACTGGAAAGAATTGTGTGTGCATTGTTGCATTTTTATGAATGTATTGTCTTTTATACACCCCCCCCGATCTACATCTTCTACGGTCTACAGTGGTGTCCACTGTATTGATCCAGGCACAGCACAGCTTGGTTCTGCTCCCATCTTGACTTGCTCTGAAAACTCGTTGTTGCTCTGATGCATAAACTCACAGATGCAGGATGCTTGTGTTTGAGCTGCCTTTTGGTGTAAAATAATGAAATATTTAAAATTATAACATCTTGTCAATATTGTTATGCTTTTGCATTCTTATGTGAATGTGATTTCAGACTGGACAGAGAAGTGATGGTGGGAGCACACACCCTCTGTTTCCTTATAGGCACTCTGGGAAGCTTTCTGGTGCACAGGTTTGAGGCAGCATGAGGATGATTATAGTATTTTTTCATTGCTTGGCAAGTTGAGAGACTGCACAAAAGGCAAGGCTCTCCCTCTCTTGTGATTTAATGAAAGCTTTGGGTACAATATGATGGGCATAGCAGCCTTATAGAAACCAAAGGAAGTTCAGTGGAAGGATGTTATTGCTGCCCTCGTGATAGCATCTCAATGCAAGAGGTGCACAATGGAGTTAAAACTGATGGTGTGCTATCCAGAGTGCTGTGGATAAATCCAAGTGCTGGCCCATGTAGATTTTTCTGAGTTTTAGACATTTAAGTGATGTTAGACAAAATGACTTGTGACTTTAAAGTGAGCTTGAAAGGTTTGTTTTTTCACTGCTAGTAATTCAACATCTTCAACCTCTGCATGAAGAGGATTATGCATGGAGTGAACAAACTGTGCAAGAGCTGAAGTGCATGAGTACCTGTGCTGTGCTCAGTTCTGGGTAGGGGGTTGGGTTTTGCAGACACTTGCCTTGCCCTTGCAGTCAGTGTTCATAATAATATCTCAGTTTTGTAAAGCAGAATGGGAGGAAGCACAAATACAGTTGGAAAGCTGGCAGCCAGAGGTGGGCAGCCCGCACCAGCCAGAGGTGGAGGCAGTGCCCTTGTACTGCTTGGAAGATGTTCACTAAGGTGGGAAGAAGTTGTGAAGAGCCACAAAAGAGAAGAGAAGGAGCTTGTGTCTGAGGAGGGGAGAAGGTGGCTATTGGAGGGCTGTGGGGATGTGTGATATGCTCCAGGTGATGGATGGGAAAATTATCTTTGCAGTAACACTCCAGACAGGCTGTGAACAGAGCAAGAGTACATTTGTCAAGGACAGAGAAGAGGATGCTGCAGTAATTGAGAAATGTCTTTCTTCTTAATACTAGGTATTTAAGGCAGCACTCCATTTGAAATTCACTCTGGCTGTGTGGGATGCCCCTTACTTTTGAGGTACTTGGGTTTTGTCCCATAAAAATATATGAGGTTTAATTACAAATGGCAGTGTATGGCCCTTACAGACCTTTTGTTTGCTTCTAAAACATCCCTCTGCTGTATCCAGACTGGAATGTTGTGGTCTCCTGGAGGCTCACACAGTGATTTTTTGTTTTGTGTATTTTGTTACTGTAGGAGTAAAGTGGACAAATACTATTTGCCGCTGCAAATATTAAATATCTAGCAAAGCCTAGCAAAACAGGTTAGAATTATGAGAACTCCCAGTTGTGCTTGGTAGTCAACTACAACAGAGAGATATCATGCCTAATCTGTCAGGCTTTTTTCTGCTCAAACATTTTACTTTTGGGTAATACTAATCATCTAAATAATTTCACAAAGTAGGTTCTTCAGTGGTGTAGAAATAAAACTGAGACGAGAAATTATGACTCAAAGAAAGCACTGATTTGTAACTGTAGCTGGGGCCAAGCTGTAGCTGGTAAGAGAGAGTGTGGGATGAATGCTTGGTGATGAGGGCTTGGAGTTCATATTCTTATTGCTCACACCAGTGACTACAAAAGAAACATCCAATCCCATCAGCAGGGAATGTCAGGATGCTGCAATCAACACGCATGCAGCAGGTGCCTGAGCCAGCCACTGACACCAGTTCAGTTTTCCTAGCAGCTGGAAAATGAGTAACAGGAAAGCAGTGGCTGTACCTGCAGGGTACTGCTCTGTCGCCACGGGAGGACACCTGCATCACCAGGGCCACAAAACAGGGAGGAGTGCCTGTTCAGACATCAAAGATGAATATAAATAGGAAAGAAGCCAGAGATAAAAAGGACCATAAGGTTCAAACAGTCCACAGATATTACATGTTTATAGCGGGGTCTGTGGGAATAATGGGTATTTATAAATGAGTTCAAGGGGATAATGTGTATTGAAATATGAGTCCAGAGGGAGAGTACGTATTCAAAAACTATCTACTGTATATAGCATAATAATCCCAGTATTTCATAAACTCGTAGGAAAGTATTAAATAAAAATAAATTACAAATGTCTGTGGCTTGATTGCAAATCATTTCAGAGAAAAGGGAAAAAAATCCTTTGCGAAATGTGGAAACCATCTTGTGTTAAACAGCACCAGAAGAAAAATTATAATTGTAAAAAGTAAATGTCAGTTATAGCTATTACAGTGGCCATGTTTTTTCCAATAACAATTTGGCATTTTATTTAGTCTGTAACAATCTACAATTTAAATTTAAAATAAAGATTTTTCTTTTATTTCCTTCTGAAGTTGTGTGCCAAGCACAGCAGAGCAGAATGTAACATCTGTTGATGATTAAAACAAGCTTTCCTATGGGCCCTGAATACAAAGTAAACATGGATTTTATCCATAGTCAACAGCATTTACAAATGTAAAGGGAGGAAGCTACTGAGTTTTTGAAGAATGAGCTGTGAGAGAGGAAATAGAAGTATGGAGACGGCAGATGGCGATAATTAGTTCCATATCGTGAAAGGCTTCTATTACAAAATAAAGAAGACAGAGTCCTGTATTATGCTGCTGTTTTATTAAAGCGCCCTTTATTTGCCATGATTACCCCTCTCCAAGCAGTGCTGTTACTTGCTGGCCTAAGGGTGTGCTTACCCTGGAATGGGTGAGCACATTGGTGTCCATGGACCTGGTGATGGCACTGAGCACAGCTACTCAGAACAGATATTTTCCTATCTTTTCCCCACATAGCACTAGAAACGCTTTGCTGGCGGTAGGCAAAATTTGAAAGGAATTTATTATGTGGACCTATAGGCTAGTAATCTTGAGTTTTATTTTGTTTTAATTTAGATTTAAGGAGCAGGGTATCAAAGGTTAAAGGCTACTGTACGTTGCTGATGGCCCTTGTCTCCTACTTTGCCCTGCTTAATCATGTGTCATGTGATTCCCACCTTGGTGTTCAGCTGTCGTCACTAAGAGCTACTTCCCTTTCTGTCTTACCAAGACAAATGCATCCCTGCACTTCTAGTCCGTGTGTTTCTCATATGGTCTATCTGCATTTGCTACGTTACCCAGTTTCACCATATTAAAGAGCTAATTGTTACTACTGTTAATTGTTACAAAATTTCATTTTGTAGGGCTTCGCTCACCCTGTTTGTCTTGTTTTATCTTGCTTTGATTTTTTTCCCAATTATTCTTAATGCAGAGTACATTAAATGAAGTGTCAAAATGAAAATCCTATTTACTGAGATTTCCCTGCTTGCCGTTGAGAGCACAAACCTCCTCTAGCTTCCAGGGTGCATGAGCCAATTCTGAGCTTGCACAAGGGTGTTTTTGACTCTTCTTTCAGTTCTGGGCTGGTTTTGTTTTGCAACAAAAGCCAGGCCTTTTTTTTTTTCCTGACAGTATTTTGTAGTGTTCCAGTTCATATGTTATTTTGGAATTCATTTCAGTTTTTAATTGCAATTTCTTCTTTCCTCACTTCCATTCTCCTTCAATTTTCTTTCCAACTGGAAGCTGTTATAACTGAGCTCTCAGCACAGGCACAAAGTGGAAATGCCTTTATAGCCCTGCACAAACACAGAGTGTTAATCTGGCACTCGCTCTCTGGTTGTGATTTTTTTGTTGTTGTTTCTTTTTCTTTCCTTCCATCATTTTATAATTACCTGAGATGGTAACAGCTCTTAGGAGCCTCATCTGTCACCCTGGAACCAAATGCTTTTCATTGAAAATTAAGGACAGACTTCGAAAGTTTGAGTTCTTTCAGCAATGAAATATAACAGTCCTCCAGTAGAAAGAGTATTTTGATGATGGATCCCATTACACCGAGTAATGTAGGACATAAGTATGCTTTTGTGGTTAAGAGGAAACATAAAGACTGGAGGCTTGTACTTGCTTTCACAGACTGAGAGGGCTGCCTCGCCTGGAGAAGGCACTGTGCGACTTGCAGGGGCTTTGTCAAGGTGCACAGAGCCCAAAAGCAGAGCCACTGGCCCTGCTGTTCTCCCAGATCTTAATGAAGCTGTCTTCTTAGGCAGCCCATCTGGACCACTGCTAAATATTGCGGTGACAGAGAGAAAGTGCTGAGCAAGGAGGTAGTTATTACTGGATTCAAAAGGAGGCAATTTATCAGGATGATATGAAAAACATGCATTAAATGTAAATTTAAAATGCAAAAAGAAAAACTGCATGGAATTCAAAATTACTTCTAAATTGCTGAAAGAATGTATGGGAAGAGTTTTAGGCAAAAGAAAACTAGATGAAACCAAAATAAGACTCCAGATCTGCTGAAACATATGTTTTGGGCAGAGTTTTCCTAAACTCATAGCTTTAGCAAAATCTTCAGGTAACAGATATTATACTTAAATGTCCAACTTCAAAGAGAAATGACTGCAGAAGCAGCCTTGCTTTTATTTTTAATTAAAAATTTGAAAGCATCACCTGAGTGGACCCCAAAAGTTAAAAAGCAGAAGGCAAAAAAATGTTATGTCTTTGAAGTTGAATTTCACGATTGCTGGATCCTGTTATCTTGGTGTTTCTGTGCATGTTTTCGGGTCCTGCATCAGGCTGGTATGGAGGGGATAAGTGAAGCAGTGGAGATTGTAGAGGTGTCCCCAGGGCAAAGGACTCACCAGGGCCTGGAGGTGGAGGCAGATCCCACCTCCACTGTGGGGCTGGTGCTGGATCTTTCAGGAGCTGGATCTGAGTCTTTCCCCTTTAGGACTCATGTGAGGTCATAAATTGCACTCTTGCACTTCAGCAATTAGTCATGGATCATGCTCTGTGGCTGTCTGTGTGGTAGGACTATAACTGTATTTGTAGCAGTGTTTTGTACTTAACTTTATAGAGAACTTAGCCCGCCCAGCTGCCTACATCACACCATATCACATATCCCTAAAGCAGTCCGTATATGACATCAAATAATTTAAAAATAGACCCCTGATGTTTGAGTGGATTCAATGAAAGTCCCATGGTTTAAAATGACTGTGATCTTGCAGCACCAGAAAACACCCTAACCACACCACAAAACAACCCTTGCCAGCCCTTCTTACCCTTTGGGAAGGGCAAGGCGAGTTGTGGCACCCGATGTGTGATGTTTGCAGGGACCTTGGCTGTCTCTCAGCTTTCACTGTTTTCCAGGTAATAACGGCTTTGGAGGCCCCAAAGAGTACTGGAGCCCTTCCAGCAGATGATTGTACTGCATCTGCTGGCCTGTACGTGAGGCTGCTGGAGAGCCAAGTGCCAGCCCAGGCCTCTCTGTCATGTTATGGAGTGCTACCAGAAGGCCACCAGACTAGCTCTGTCTTTCCTTTTAATAAGTAGCTTAATCATTCTCTGCCTGTAATTAAAATTTTGAGGTGGTCACATGTGTTGTAAATCTGCACATGGAGAACTTATTTAACTAATAAAAATTAGCCTTAAGTTTATCTGAGCAACTAGAAACTAAACTCTCTGGATATATCAGCTTCACTCTCCTATGAGTGAGTGTAAGGAAGCTTGTGCAGAAGCTATCTAAGGGCCAGCCTCAATCCCCTTTAATAAAAACCATTATTTCAGCTTCTGTGCAATTTGGAGTCTGGTCGTAACGTAGGATGGGAACACTTTATAATACTTACAGATGATCTCCTGCTTTCAGTCGATAGAGGCCAAACTTCTATACAACTTTGTTGTTTCTCCAGGAATTGGCTGTTGTGGCTTATGAAGCATTTCTGATCCCAAGGCCAGTAGATATGATAGAAGTGGCTGTAAGGAGTGTCTCTACCACATATACTCTTTGTGGGGATGTTTTTACTACTACCCTCAGCCATCTTGCTTTCACTATAAGAACTGATAAAATGGACTCGTGCCAACACTGTGAGAACAGTAAAATTTTCTTATGCTTTGCCACGTATTTCTATCAGTAGTGTGACCCAATACTCCAACGTCTACTTGAGAAGATCAACGCAAATGAAGGATGGAGCTTGTTGCCCTCAAACCAACATGACGTAGCTTACTGTGGTAGCAAGGGTCTAGTTGGAACGCAATAACCTGTGTGGTGCCTGGTGGCTCTATCTCTGCCCTTCTGCCGGTGACAGTCACCTGCTGCAGTACTGGAGCAGCGAAGGCCCTGGGAAGTGTTTGCTGCATGATGCGGCCCTATTTGCCCAAAGGCTGTGACTCAGAATCAGTCAATTCAAACACTATGAAACCTAAAAAAAATCAATGTTTGCTCAGCAAGACTCTGTACAAAACATTTGTGACTTGAGTTAATTTTATTCCCATCCTCTAATATTTTATTGATCAAACTCTACATTAACTTTCATTACTTTCTGCTGAGGATTGATGTCAGGTTAAGCAACCTACAGTTACATGTCTTGCTTGCTTTGTGAGTATGGATACGCTCTTCCAGCATTCTGCAGTTTCCCTGCTATGTTAACTTTCCTCAGCTCATATTGACAGGTTAGTGAGCTCTCCTGGCAATTCTTTCATGACTTAGTACGGCAAGGCATCCAGAGACCATCAGCTATCAGATTGTTTAATCTCCCCATGGGTAGAAATAAACTCAGACTAGTTCGTTGTCTTCATCTGATGCATGCTATCTGTGTCTTTCCTAACAAAACGTTTATTTAGTCCGTACTAGTCTGTTTTGTATCCTTATTAATAATACAATCTCCACTGAATAATAAACCAGTTCTCAGAATTTCTTTTGGTCCTGATATGCCAAACACAGTCTTTATTGCTGTCCTTAGCTTGGCCAGCCCAGATTTAGACATCTGCCGCCTTCTGTCAGTTACAGCTGATAACTGTGCTTGATAGGATACCCAGGAGATGATAACTATAACTGTGCTTGACAGTGGAAATTGCAGACTCATTAGCGTTGCAGGTAATAGGATTCTTCAAAAGTCAGTCCCAGCTTTTTACCCTTGCAAGGGAGTGGTTGTGAGGAAGGTGGTAGATTCTTTGAGGCAGATTTGAGTAAATCAGCACTTGTCTTCTCAGATTCTCGTGTTTAAAAAGTTAATTCTGGTGGTAGAGTTGAGAGCTCTGTCTACCAAATGGAAAACTCAACAAAAGGCTGAATACCAAGAACAGCAATAAAGGCCAAATATTTAACCCTACAGTGGTGGGTTATTTGCAGCCATGTGGCTGGTGCTGAATTAATTCTATGCATTTCCTTTAATAACTTCTAATAACTTTAGAGATGAAATAAACAACATCAGGTTAACTTTGGAGAATGATGAGTAGCAAGGGTTTCTCTACAGGTATAATACCAGGTTATTTATAGAAGTCAGAAGCAGGAAAGGGAAAAATGAAATTCAGCCTTGAAAAATACAGATGATACAGCTGCCTGTGTATAAAAGTACTAATCCATCAAGGTATGCTCAGTAGGGAAGAACCTGAGTGGTAGCAATGCTAAAAGATGTTTCAGGGTAACAACAGATAGCGAATTAGATATGAGTTTGCAGTGTCATACAGGAAAAATTAACAGCATAGATTTGGACTGCCTGCACTAAACCATCATGTTAAAGAGTGAGTGGGAAAATAATAACGACCTTCAGACTGACCCGTGGCTGCAGCTGGGAAATCATGCTCTGTTCTGGCACTACGTCACTGGCTTTCTGTTAACAAACTGAAACAAGTTACAAAGAGAACTGGGGACTGGAAAAACTGACTCATGAGAAGAGATTAAGAGAGGTAAATTTTTGCAGCTTGAGTAAGCAGTGACTAGGCAGTCACATCAGCACACAAAAATGCCCATGGCTGTGAGCAGCGATGGAAAGATCTGTTATCCAGGAGGATGCCCATCTGACAAACTGAACATGAGGGGCTGAATTTAACTGAAGAGATTTTTAGGCAATAGTAGGAAAAAAGCATCCAATAATGAAATCTTTAAGACTAAACAGAAGTCTCAAAACCAGGTGAAAACTCAGTTACTAGGGAGTTTTAAAGCAACATTAGGTGACAGCAGAATATGTAGTACTGTGGAAAGCTCTGTGTTGCTGAGATGTTCACAGCTGTTTGATGTTCTCACTGTTCCCATATGCCAAATATGCAGATTCCTGAGGGCACCTGATACTGCATATGTGCAAGCTTAACACTTTTATCTTGAGAAATCTCTATGTATGAATTAAAGACTAGCTTTGCAGCTCTCAGGATCTTCACTTACTGAGTTCATCATGCCTTGAATCTCTACTGCAGCACCCACCTTGTGGGTCTTTCAGAAGTTTAGACCATAATTTTACACACCAGGCCCAGATGCTGAGTGGCGCCACCAACTTGTCTCTGACGTAACTTCCAGACAGTCAGAAATGTGATCAGCCTGTGCGCAGAGTGGTGCTGGGAGAGTAGTCCTGGCTGTCCAGGAAGGTTCTGTTTGACTTGACCTGTCACAAGCGATGAGGCTGTAGAAGTAAATACTGCACATCTGGTAGCCTGCTCCATGGCAATGTTGAGTTGTCTGGTGTAAAATAAAGCCAAATGCTCATAAACTTGCAAGACTACATTGATAAAACACTAAGATACCAAAATGTATTAATGTGGCTTTTGCTCAGCCCTGGACTTGATGCTTGTGGCAGGTAAATTGGTTTTGGGCATCAATGCAGCAGGGCCAGGGCTGCTCAAAGGCATCGCTGCAGTGGCTCATGGGTGACGACAGCGTTCGCATCACAGATCCTGGTGTAAGACCATGGGGGAACAACTGATCTTTTGCACTACACTTGACCACTGGTTTAGGGTATCTGTATGGTAAACAGGAGGGAAAACATCTCCATGGAGTGCCATCAAACTCCAAACTGATGAGATAGAGATGGCGATAAAAGTAGTTTCTGCATTTGCTTCATTTCAGGCTGTTAACTAAATAAAACAGTATTGAGATACATAATGAAAGAGTTTCCTTTTCCAGTAAAGGAGAAGCTAGAGGCATCTCAGTACAAGAAACTAATGCCAAGTCTATCTTAAAACAGACACTGGATGTGGAGTATCTGCGGGGTGCAGAGGCTTTATGCTGTCCTGCTTTTCAGCAACCATAGGAGTGAGTTTTGATGTTCCTAACATTGTTTTGGCACGTGCAGCCTGATGAAACTGCCTGTTCAGAGTTTAGCTTGTGAAGAAGAGAGAAAGGGTTATTTGAAAGGGAGGTTAAAGCATGGAGCCTTTTGCACTGTTTGGATCCTTTACTTGGGACTCAGGGGTGGGTTTTCTCATGCCAGGTTTTCCTGTGTCCATGGCCGGCACTCGGTATCTCTTGGATTTGTGGTGGTCAGGCAGACAGCAGCAAGTCATGCCCATCACACTGAGAGTTATGTGCCCAGGTGATGCTTGGGGACAGCTCTTGTCTCTGCACTCCAGCCAGGTAAACTGGCTTTGCTTTTGTAACTTACACCTTTGTCCGTTGCTGCTCTTATCTGTTCTGGTACAGCCTGATGTTCCTTTGCATGCTGGTGCTGCTTTGTTCAAGTATTCATTCTTTGCCTGAATTATTTATTAATTCATTTTTCTCCCTTAATTTTTCCTTCTGTCTTTCCTTTCACTGGTGTCAGGTGTATTCCTGTTTCTCCAGCAGCTCAGCAGGGAAGGGATTAATGTGGCTGGAGCATGATTGCAGTCGTGTTGGGCAGCTGGAGTGATCTCTTCCAGGAAAAGAAAGGGACAAAAAGGAAAGTATCCAGCAGTTAGAAATAGCAGAGGGGGGTGTGGGGTGTGTGAGAGGGAACTCTGTGTACTTCTAGTTCATTTTCACGGCAGACATGTTCCCAGCATTGCTGTTTTCCCGAGAAATGAAATATAATGCAAATCTTTAATAGAAGGTGAAATTGAAAGTGCAAATACTGAGTACGAGTTGTATTGAAAGAAATGGCAAGCTATGATCCAAAAAAACATGCAAACTTTAAGTGCTTGGCTAAGGTTAACAATTATGAGCTCTGTTCTCACAGGTCTTACTGTTTCAAGCAGCATGATGCAGGAGAAAGTGTCTCCTGTTGTCCTCTGCTAACGGCATGATGAATTTTGATTACACTGCAATTGCATCCCTACAGTGTGGAAGGCCACAGTAACTACTTGGGACATCAGTTTTCCTTCTGCCAACTTTCAGGAGCATTTTATAGGATTAATATTCAATAAAAACCCCTTAACATTAAAAAAATGCTTAGTCCCACAATTGTTATTAAATTCTTTTCCTGTGCCATAATGCGGATACTTTGATCTAAATTCCTGCAGTTTCTGGAAGGAGCTTGCATGATTACGATAATGTGCAGTGCTCTTTCTGCTATTCCTATAGGGAAAATAAACCCCACATTAGTTCCATATTAGTACCTGACTTGGAGAAGTTAAAAAGTGCCAGAAAAAGGTTAACCAGAGTCAAGTACACATAAGAGAGCTGTGATTATTAGTGTTAAGGGAGCCATTTGAAAAAAACATTTCTGCTTTTACAGAAGAATTTATTGGTGTCTTTGCTTCTGGCTGCTTTATGCATTTTAATAAAGCAGTAGCAGTAATAACAGGATGTGGGAGTTGGTTATGCCTATATCGAAAGAGTTTCTGTGTGATTCCCCCTATTCCTGCCTTTGGCCTCCCTCAGCTGAGGGCTGCCCTTGGCTCAGCCTGGGCTGTTTATTTGTGCCAGAGCTGCGACTGGGAGTTCAGGTAAGAGCCCATGACCCAGCACTGCCCAGAAGTTCACATTCCTGAATGCAGACTTGGTTCAGTCTTTCCGACTGCCAGCACACAAATGGTATCCATTTGGAGAGCCATTTAAAAGAAGCTAATAATTGCTTTTGTGTGTTAAAAGTTACATACAGCCTACAAGCAGCTTTTGCAATTTCCCTGCCAAATGTCTGGGATTATTTTGAAAACATACTCTATTGAAACCAGTCCCAGCCCAAGGTATACCCACACAATTAGAATAAAACTTGGATGTCTACTGAATGCAACTGGGCCTGGAGAAACAGCTTTTGGTGGAGCAGATGCTGAAATACTTCTTGCATGTGGGGAAGGGTTTGGGCTCACCCAAGGCACCCGCTGCTGGTCCCTGTCAGAAATGGACACAGGAACAGATGAATCCAGGGTTTAACCCCATAGTGCCGTTCTTATGTGCATTACCTCAATACAAATACTTACCAAAACTCTCAATATTCTAAACAAACAGATGGAAATTATGTTTCACTCTGGTTTGCTGTAGGTAGCCAGCTAACATGCACCGACTGTCCACTGCAGATTATCCCTCATTAGAGGTGGGTCAGTAGTTTAAATGCCTTATGAGACCACATGTTATAGGTAATGCAGGGAAATTGTTGTTTAGCTTGTACAAGGGTTTGCTTAGAGCTTTGAATGTATGAAATGCAGGCAGTCAGAGAAAATGTGAATAGTCTGTGGCTTGCACATTTGGAGAAACACGGATGTGTTTGGTACATGTGGAAGCCACATGAACACACAGGGTTTTGTATTTAAAATGTTAGCTATGTTGTATACTTGTACTGCTTTGTGCTGAGTTTGATTTTCTTTAAGAATGCACCTCTCTTGCTAGAGGTTCACAGCGTGGATGACCTGATTTCTAGCTGGTCTTTTTCTGAATTTATAGTCTGCTTAGTCTGTGTGGGGTGATTTTCCTTTACTCAGCTGCTTCTTTCTCTCCCTTTTCCCCTGCCTGTATCATTCTCACAGAGCCTTACAGCGTATCTGTGGAAATCATAGTTTTTTTCACAGATTTTCTATTTAATAGCAGCTGTGCTTGCATGACCTGTGATAATGGTTCTTTGCTGTTGTTTAGTTGTGGAAGTTTTACAATTTTTTAACTTCACCACAAAGACCTAAAATTTATTAATGAAAACCCTGACATTGTTAATCTTTCACAGCTACAATTTAATACAAACTTGGGGTACATCCTGAGTGTCAGATTTTGCTCCATGATCTATATTCCCTCTCTTCAAGTGTTTACCTTTCTAGAACTTATTTTATTTTCACACCCTGGTTCTGATCTCAGGATCCCATTGTCTGTAATATTGTTTTCTCTGTAGTGATAATTTTTCATATGTTATGTAGAGGTCCTGTTCATATGCTTGGGGAGAGCAGGGAAGTATTTTGCTTTGCAGGTCTGTAAGTCCGTCTGCGCTCACACATATGGAAAGGCTCATGCCGTCTGTCATGTTAGTGCACTGGGGACAAGGCTTGTGATGGAAACACGTAATTCTCAAAGTGGTGATGGATAATGATAAATCCTTTGTGAAATGTGGATTTGCATTTAAGATTCTTTCCTGCTTCCACTGTCTGCAGGACATTTTACTGGGCTTCATTTCCACTCTCCTGAGTCTAAATTCCTAATCCTCTCATGTGATGCTTCAGCTTGAGCTGATACTCCTCTGTTGCTCCTTCATTTCCGTGGTTTTCAGAGCTCAGTCTCCATCTCATCCCTTTTCTCTTCCCCTGGCATCCTTGGCCAGTTTTCCCATATCCGCCACTTCTGCTTTACTTCAGGGCTACCCCATCTCACAGTCCCCAGTTCCCCTCCTCTAGACCCACTCCTGCTCCTCACCAGCTGAGTTGCCATTGCAGACCCAGTGCCAAAGGTGCTCCTGGCCCCTCCTGACACAACTGTTGTTGGTACTAAATCATTGCAGGAGAAATGCAAAAGGGCAGTGGGGGTTTGGCAAATGCAGATCGTATCCAGTCAACCCGATTTGCAGGAGCAACCACACCACTGACCCACAGGAGCCTGGAGCTGGGATGTATTTTATGCTCAGCAATGCACTGACACAATCCCACAGAGCCTTGCTTATGGTTGTCTGCTCTGACACCCTCTAAAATGGTTGTACATTTGCTAGGAGAATGAAATTTTCCAACAGTGTTGTTATCAGTACTTTGTCCTTAAATTGAGAAGATAAATCATGTGGAGAGCTGGAAGGTTTTGCCTTGGACAGGAGCTGTTTAATCGCCTCAGATCTGTGAATGGTGAAGGAGTGAACTTGCTCTTGAGGTTGGCACAGAAAAGGAGGGGAGTGGCTGCGATCCCTCTGGAGGAGAAGAGCAATTCAAGACAATCTTGGAAAGGTTGAAAAATGGTTAGAAAAATTGAGCTGAAATTCAATTAAGAGACACTTAGCAAATTGCAAAACATTTCTGCAGGTAATGGCAAATTGATGTGACTTGCACTGGGCTAGTGTATATATCAGTGTCTTGATGGTGGAGCTTTGTGGGATGTGTTGCCTTAATATATAAGGTATAGTTATTATCTTGCACTGGTCAGGGCTTGCAAAGGCTCACTTACATTTCGATACATGGTTGGAGCATTACACTTTGCAAAAGGTGTGAAGTTCTTGGAGTCATAGCAGAGGAGAGCAGGGAGGAGGACAGCCCTGTTTGCCAGGTGGTCAGCTGGAGCTGTAGGGCTTGTCAGGCTGGTGGTGGCCCAGGAAGGGGTTTGGAAAAAGCGAAGCTGCTTGACATATCACAGGGTCGCAATAGCATATACAGTGTATGATGCTGATATGATTGCAAAACCTCCTTCTTTACCCATTTTGAAGGCAATGTCTCACCAGCCTAATGCAATTTATACCTTTTAGGTGATATTCCATGATTCATTTTCTGACTGTTGGCCCTATTCGTCAACACCCCTGAGGCCTCTTTTTGCTTGAAGACTCAGGCATGGCAATGTATCCCTTCAAACCTCTGCCTGTTATGCGAACAAACCAGCCCTATTCACACCAAAGCAGCCTTCAAATCAAAGAGGCAAATAAAATGCTGGGTACTTAATGATGGGCTTGAGGCAGACTTTTATTTCATGCTTTGTCCCTGCAATTTCCCCCCTTTGTTTTACAGGGTATGACTTTACCAAAAATAGTCAAAGGAAGAAAATAAAGTTTAAAAGTTCTGGGGATTAGCCAAGATTTCCATGCTGAAAATCGATTATTGCTCAATATTTTAAAGGCAAGATCACTGCACTCTGGCAATAGGCCAGTTCACCCCCATTCACCTGCTTTGTTCTTTATTCACAAGAGTCAAAGATCTTGTGAATAAAACTTTTTATTTCTAAAGAGTTTTGAGTTTCAAGGGAGTGCTGATTCTTATGGCAAGTACTGGCAGCAGAGGAAGGTGACTTCTTACCCTAATCTGTGTGTTTTTCAGGGTTACTGACAACAAATAGAATTATTATATGAAATAAAATTATTGCTTTTGGAAAGAATTGCAAGATGGCATAATTAGACAGTGGGCATTTTTAAGGTTACTCCTGTACAGTGGAACCCTGAAAGATGGAAGTAATTTATTTCCTCTTGGTAATGCTCTTTTCTGATCTAGCAATTTATCAGAAATATTAATCGAACAAGCAGTAAGTGTGTACTGGGGGGAGCAGGCAAGGGGAATGGAAGGAGAGAGAAGGCATTTAAAATTAGCTTCGAAATACTGTACATCTCATTAAAAATGTGATCATGCATAAAATGAGATCAATGAAAATTTATCTTAAAGTGCAAGGAAAAGGAGTTTTCTGGTGTGATACCGGGTATAATAGTCTGGATTTTAGTTTTGTCAGTTTGCAACAAAAAATCTCTCCAGACTAAAAGGAACAGTTTCCCTCCCAGTTATTGTATGGACAGCTAATTTTCTACACCTTTCCTTCTAATATTTAACCTTATCTCTTGCTGGATAGAGGTTTCAATATACTGCAGAGTTTGTTTTCTTTACATTTTCTATTACTGCAATTTAATTTGCATGATAAATGATGAGAGGTAGGAAGATGATAAAAAAGAAGTAAAACATTTCTTTATTAATTTTGTTTAAATTAGTGTAACTTTTCACTGACTGTGCTTTTTACACAGAAGGCTATGTAGGAATTATTTTAAGACTCTGTATTGCAGTTTGAAAAAAATGTAATATTTGACAGCTAGCTCACTGCCTCCCATGCTAGTCTGCATGTTCTCATTCTCATGGTTTCTTCTGCTTTACACTGTGTCTAATGATACTTCTCGACCAGCCTGGTGAAATCACCATCAACTTTATTCCAGAATCTGTGATATAGGAATGAGTTTAGATGTACTTGAAACATGCATTGCATAATGCTGAATTTGTTTTCAACTTTTCAAATCCCTTCCTAATGATAGTTTTGCAATCTTGGAGGGAGCACCAGGATAAAGCCCCAGTAAAGATTTATTGTAAGTGTTCCTGGTTTCTAAGGTGGGAATCTGAATGCCTTTGACAGAGCTGGCTCTGTCTTTCGCTGTGGATCCCATCACTGGCATGGGATGCTGGGTGAGGATCTGGGGCTGGGCCCAGTACAGTCAGCTCCTGATTGGTCATGACTTCCAGCTTTTGGGGATTGCTGCTCAGCACTGTGAGAGAGTCTGGGCTTAGTTGACGAAAAGTGATGAAATGTTCAAAGGTGTTCAGGTAAAGCTGCTCTGTGTTCCTGGCGCTCAGTCCTCCTCAGTCAGATTTGAGATTCAGGCGGCTGGTCATCCATGATGAGCTGGATGAAGGCATTACTTCTTTGTTTTTCTATGTGCAAGCAAAGTCATTATAACATCTTAAAATGGTGGCTTGTGCATCCGTGCCCTCCTTACCTGCCCTCTGCTCACAGCTTGCGGTTTGTTTCAACAGGACAAAGATTTGATCAACTTTATTCACAGCTGTTAGTTCAAAATACATGCTCATCACGTTTCTTTTTCTTCCTGTTTTCACCCAACAAGTGCTTCATTTGGGCACTGTAGCCTGCCCTGCTGACACGACGAGGAGACATCCCTTGTGTTCCAGTAGGCACAGTCCTTTCCTTTCACTCAGGGATGCTCATAGGAATTGGCTTCAAAGGTACGAGTTTTGAGAGAAGAAACTTATTTGAATCTATTCTAGTAATTTGTTTTACATTGCTTAATGTTACCAAAGCTAAAGGGAACCTCTGCTGAGCCCCTGATACCAAGGAGAAACCTGGGGTCTTTGTTTTCATATTTTTTTCCTTCCTTTCTGAGGTTTATGTTAATTAAACACAAAAGTTATAGTTTTACAGGTGGAAGAATGAAATAAGTCTCCCTAAACATAGGTGGAAGTGCTTGCAGGATTACTTACAAAGTAAATCCCAATAAAACTGATGACAAAGGCATGTTGTGATGTGTGGCTGGGCTGGCACGGGCATGACTGGGGAACACCTTGCCCCCCCCCCCCCCCATGCTCCCCATCATAACCCACCGCAGTGTGCTATCCTGCCCTCAGAGGACATACATTTACATGGCTACAAGCGTATTTCTACATGAACACTTAAAAAGAGAGGTATATATAATACTGCATTGCTTAATATATTCTGCTGTAGTATTTTTGTGGGTTTTTTTTTTTTTTTTTAATAAGCCTTAATTCTGATGGTGTTTTCTGCAGACATTTGTAAAGAGACAAGAAAAAGCACCCTCAATGGCGATTTGCCATGAATGTCCTTTCCCCACTTTTCTGTTTCCCAAATGACATTTCATTGCTGTAGTGTTGAGTTATAAACTTTCAAAAATTGCCTTTTTCCTTCTCTCTACTGTAAGAAAAATATAGGGAGAACAACAAAATAATACATAAAAATTGTAATTCCAGACCTTGCTGCTGCCTCAGCAGCCTGCTGTACTGCAAGCTGGGTTTAAAAACAATCCTCTGTGCACGCTTTCTTTAACAGAAAAGGAGAGAAGGAGATTATGTAAGTTTCAAATTTCAAAAGTTGGAAAATTAGGAACTAAGTTTTCTTTGAAGACTGATTCTTGTCTTCCAAGTGCATGAGGTATGCTGCAGGCTTATGCTGCAGTGGTGGGCTATGGACATCCCCCCGCATCCCAGAGCCAGGAGTCTCATTGCTTATATGAAGCAGGCAGTACTGATCACAGCCCCTGACCAAGCTCAGTCTTTTAAGTGTTGTGAATTTTTTCTTCTCTCATTTTGCCTTGCCCTGTGCTTTCTGATTTTTTCTTCTTTTGCTATCTGTCTGCTATCGCTCTGCCCCACACACAGCCAGACCTTCCCTACCTGCATGGCTGCATCTTGCACTGCACGGAGGCTTGAGTTTTATGAGAAACTCTTCTCAAATCCCCTGGCAGTGTCTCCTCAGGGGATGCTCAGCACAGGCTCCCCAGGCAGGACCAGAAACCCTGAACAAGCTTTGTGTCACTGACTCATCTCCTCTTGGGCTGCCTTCTCCCCCTTCTTTTTTTTCTTATGATTCTTTCCTCTCTGGGTTATCCTTACTGCCCTCTAGTTCCCCGAAAGCCTGACTCCACTAAGATCAATGCTATTAATGGATATACTAACTGGCATAATGTGGTAAGTTGGGGCTTAATTTCATATATGCTTTTTATCTCCACAGGTGGCCAAATGCTTTGCAAAACCAAGTTATTGATCTACAGATGTAATATAACTGTAGAAATGTTTGGACATCTACATTAAATAATTTATTTTTATATATAAGGAACTTGTCTTCTATGTTTCATCCCAAAGAGTAATCCGCTCAATGTATTTCAGCTGAGAAGCAAGAAATGTGATCAAGTTTTATGTATTATGCCAGAGGATGAATTCTGCATTAGTTTTTACTTGTTGCTGCCTGCCAGAGGGGAAAAAAGGCCAGTTTTGAACTGAAATGACAACTGGTTTTGTGCAAAGGAACAGTAAACACGTGAAGGGTTGCAGGAGCTCCTGGTGAGTCTGCACATGAAATTTCCATGCAGGGATGGTGGCTATTCTCTCTGCCAAGCAGTAGGAGAGATCAGCAACTCAAAGGTGATCCCACTACAGGGTCTTTTTCCTGGGAAGGAAAAACCCTAGGACTTTGGCCTACCCAAAGTTGCTGCCCACAACTGTGTCAGAACCTGATTTGGGTCAGGTTGTTATCTCTCTTTATTCTGAGAGATGTAACCACATAGATTTTAAAGGGTTTGGGGAAAAGAAATAATAGTAAAACTTTGGTCTACTAAAATATAAAGAGCTCTTTGTATTTCCTTTCTGTGTGAGTTAGCTGTCAACCTTTTATCACTTTGTCGTTAAGACAAAAGGCTTAAGGCATGCTGCTCCCATTTTAGAGCAATCCAGGTGTGGTCTCCCCATCATACATGGCTCCATCTGCTTTGTTAGCCTTCTGCCCATCATGAAATCTTCTGTAGTTATTCCTAGAGTCTCTCCTAGTTTCTTCTGTTGTGCGTCTTCCAAAGGCATCATTATACACAAGCCTTCTAATATTGAAACTCTTCATTTTACAGTTAAAATGAATATCATGGCTATTATACAGAATATTACTTTATGTTCTCCACATAATGGTTCAGTGTGATCCATCTGGTTAGATGTTTGTGTTATGATGTCTTCCTCTTCATCTTACATGCTCAGAACAAAACATGCTCCATTTTGCTCCCTATTTTCTGCTGATAACGCTACCAGGCTCTTAGCTTCCTTAATTTTATTTGTCCATTTAAAGTTGGTGCATTTTTTGACTTGCTGTAATTTAATACACCAGCCTGTGGGCCATGATGTGTAGAATAACCTTTTAAAATCCAAACAGATTATGTCCCATGTTTTCTTCCTGTTTGCAATCTGTGTTACCTCTTTAAAAAATTCCGGGAGATTTGTCAGACAAGATTTACCCTTTATAAGACTCTGCTGGCTACTTTTTATATCAGCTCACATTTCTCCAGATGTTTTGTGATCTCATCACTTATTAATGTCTCTCTGATTCTATCTTCTGCTGAAGTTACAGTTATTACTGATTAATGGGGCTATGAACGCATCGTCTCTCTTCCTTATTAGACAGCATCTGATGACACGAATCTGCTCAGGATGGGTTTGAAGCTTAATGGAAAGAATCTTTCTTTTGGTCTCAAATTTGAGGGATTTAGAAATACCTCAATTTTCTTAATCTATTACTTTATTACTGTTATTTAATAATCTTGTCCAAAAGGAGCTGGGATATTTCCAGTAACACGTCAGTGGAAAGCCCCTGCCATGAAGATCCCTCAGCTTTCCTATCTGTCCCTGTTTAATAATTTCCCATGCAAATATCATTTCAGCTCCTGTAGTTTTCCGGACACATTTTTAACTCTTCTGAAAAGCTGTCTAGGGTTTTACCCTGCCCTCTGACTTGTAAAGCAATTGCCATAGGACTGTGGCTTACTAAGGGTACCTGAGTCAAGGTAGATGAGCAAGAAGTTTTTCTACGTCACTGAAGGTAAAGAAGCTGCCTTAAAATCCACCCAACTGTTGCTGCCAGCAGTTGATGCTAACTAGGGCACTGATTTGTCTTGTTTGTTTCATAGAGCCATTGAAATGACAGTACCTTGATTTTGCTGTGCTTGTGGTCTTGGAAATGTTTAATTTCACTCAGTGTCCAGAATACTGTTAAAGTATTTGTGCCTCTGTGTGCAGTCAGGAGGTGGCATGTGTGAACAACTACATCCAGCTGGAGAACCATGAGAAGGTGGCATAATATATCAGTGTGATTTCCCTCCTTCAAAAGAAGTAAAGCTTTATGGGAAGCATGAGAACTTTTTCCAGAGTTGTCCCTGCTTTGGGACTGGTTGGAGTGGCTGAGAATGGAGGTATGTCCATGCTGCAAAAAAATTATGGGAAAGTTAAAGTGCATGGAATTTGGACTGGATACAAGTCATCCTCTCCATTACATGTCTATGTCTCTCTGCATATTTGTGATTATCCTTATGAATAATGTAAGCTGTTGCTTTCATATGGGAGAGACTTTGAGAAGGAGTTAGGGAATATGTCTGAGTGCTGGTAATCAACTCGGAGTAAGAAAAGATAAAGCAATTTGTCAGTGGATGGAGAAGCACAGTGTTATGTACAGCCAATAAAGTTTCTTGGTAAAGGAACAAAAATGTAGTTTTGTTCTGTTTTGTTTTGTTTGTTTGTTTTTTTATTGCAGTCTCTGCTTCTGGAACAATCTTCTTTAACAAGTTGCATTAAGTCATATTAATATCATTATGTGACTTAAAACCAGCAGCTCTTATTTTGAAACACTGTCAAAACCAGCAGCTCTTATTTTGAAACACTGTCTGTTAGTGTGGAATTTTGTCATGGCAGTGACTCTTGAATCACTGTCCTGGGTTCAGCAGTAGCTCACCTAGGACAATCACCTGGAGATTGCTGTTGGTCTCTTTTTTTGATTTTATTTTTCTTAAGCATTTTGTAAAAAGTTAACATTTTGATTCCCAGAATAATAATCCTTCCTCCTTTTTTCCAAGGAAATAAATTCTTAATATATATGCCTCAGATTTCTCAGCTGAGAAATCCAGCAGGAGGTAAAGATGCTGGAAGCTATTGAAATGCTTCTAATGAGTAAGATGTTTACATTTCATGGGCCTACAATAGAAGTGTTTATTGTATGGAGGCATTTTCATAAACTCACCCAGGTCACCTGAGAAAACTGTGCTTAAAATTCATCCATCAGCTTGTTTTCTCTGGGTGGGGTGTTGCAGTAGCTGGATGTGGGTTGTTCATCAGGGAGGCAATGGATGTCTTCAGAGCAGCTGCTCCTGCATCCTGCAATACAAAGAATTCCTCCAACAGTTAGTAGAAAAGGAGAGCACAGGGAGGTTTTAATTGTTTCCTTGCCCTACTGGAATACTTTTAACGGAGTGCTGTAAAGAATTGCTGCTGGTATTATATTGCAATGATGTATGGGATATACAGCTGTAGTCTCCTACTGCTGTATAGCTGTTCAGAACAGAAAATTACTGAAGAATAACTCAAGAAACTGTCTCAGCATTCTGGTCAAGCCTTTCCATTGATTTTGGTCATGCTTGTGGTAGATACTGATGGTGCTTGGCCATTGGTTATGCTTAGTAGTCTTATTCTTCTGCAGAAGACTGCCCACCTATTTGCTAAACTTGTATTAAGATTTTAATTTGGTGGATATACAAAATAATTTGGTTGAGGTTAGACTATGAGATGCCAAATTTTGTCCATAGAGTGCTTTACTGTTTATCTGAAGGAAGATAAGGTGTTGCACAGAAACATCTCTTCACCACCAACATTCTCTCCTTACTGATGGTGGGAAGGACTTGGCATTTGCTTCAACAGCCCCATAGTGGTGGTCCAGGCCCTGGGATCTCTCTCCAGCAGTGTCTGTCCATGTGGGACAAGCTATTTTGTGCCCGTAGGCTACCAAATTAGCCTGTTTCTCCTGCTGTATCAATCATGTGGGAAGGGAAGGAAGGGGAGTAAGGGGGAAGGTTACCTTCTAGTTCTGATTCATCACTTTTATTGAACTTAAATTCTTTTGTTTTAATGCACACTTGATTGAGCCAGCATTTATTGAAACGGTTATGGTTTGTAGGAAAAAGAGACAGTTGAAGAAAGAACAAATGAATCTAATGTAAATCAAATACTTAATGCTTTTATAGAAACTACAAAGCCTTAAATGTGTATTCTTAATGGTAATTTTACAAAACACCACTAGGCATCTTCAAATGGAGGTGTGACAGTGATTGTTTCAGTCTGGAGATGGCTTTCCTTTCACATGCTAATCATCTGTTCACGGTGATATTTCTCAGTGTAGCTGCAGTCAGCGAATTGAATAATTTATGGAATGAATTTTGTTGTAAATTTATTGTGTCACAAGCAGGTTGTAATTTCACTAACAGTACACTTAAGTTATTAAGTAAAAAAAATAATGTGGTTGATAGGACTGTGCATTTGGAGGTTCTCTTGCTCCCTCCCCAACTAGTTCTCATCTTATATATTTTCAAACAGAGTATTTACCTAATTTTCATTCAGAATCTGATCTGAGAAAGAGAGAGAGGGGACATTAACATAAATGGGTTTGCATTTGCACACTATTGTTGAATCTGGGAGTCGTAAACAAATTACAGAAGATTTTATATAGAAAGAAATAGCATTAAAATGGCAAAGCTCCATTACAGTGATGCCTTTGTTCCCTATTTATTTCTGAGTAATTGTTCTCAGCTCACAAGTGATGAAGTGTTGAAGTTACAGGCACATTCGCAGAAAGCAGCAGTGTCTCTTGCTTCTTCCCCAACTTTGGTGTTAAGATTAATTGTGAGGCATTGCTAGAAAGTTGTTTCTTGCTGGAGAAGTACAGGCGGGTCAGGGAGGGAAGAGATGCACATCCCCTGTGCCGACCAGTGAGGACCTGGACTGGCAGCTGCTCAGTGGGGTGCTTGGCCAAGCCTGTGTGGCAAAAAGAAAGGGTTTGGTGGCCCTGAGTTGTCTTTCCGTATTTCCTTATGCCAGAAATGCTGGTATTTCTTGTGGGCTTTAATGTTATTTTCTACCTTCACTGACAGCAGCTGCACACTACTCATGGTGGTGTTTGTTTGGAGGAAAGTTAAATAAGCACATGGTCTCTCATGTCATGGAGTCCTCAGATTTAAAGCAGAATATAAAGAAATAGTAACATATCTGGGATTTTGAGTTGGGAATGTGATGCATTCATCAAGACGTCCTTTTGTTTGTGTCCCAGCTACTTCCCAAGACTTTTGTTGTTCTTTTTTTTCAGCTTTCCTCCATGAGAGCTCCTTGGTGTTTTGCCAGATCATGGAGGAGCTCAAGGCCCTGCGTTGATTGTATAGTTTGTTTTCCAGCTTCTCTGGTGAAGTCTTGCATGGTGTTTCCAGGAATAATGTGATTTTACTGTTGCATGGTACCTCTGAGCTGCTGTGGGAGGCCTGCACAGGTTTACTGGTGCAACTTGTTGAGAGTTTTTCTACAAAGATATCTCTTTTATAAGTTTAAAACAGCTGTGGAAACTGTATCTAGTTGCTTATTGTTAATCTTACAACATGGGCTTTTTGGGTAAAGGCCTGCTTTTATGTTACTTCGTATGTGCTTATACACACAGGTTTTCACATCACCGTAGCTATCTTAAAAGCCTGCCCATCCTCTTCCAGGTGTTTCATTCTGTACAGCCTCTCCTCTGGTCTCTGCCATCCCTTGGAGACACTGACAGGAGTTAACTGTGCCATTCCATTGTTTTCACATGTGGTAATGAAAGGTGACAACCCAATTCAGTAGTTACTGAGTGGGCAGGGAACCCTCATGCAAGCGGGTGTTCCCAGCAGACTTTGGCAGCTGGAAGGTTCATTGAGCTGGAGCTGGTTGTGGTATATAAACACCATGAAAGGCAGAAGCATTGTGATTGTTTATTTAATTGTTTAAATATGCCAATGTTAATACACATAATTACACAGTATAAACATATTTAATTACTTGAGCTAAATATTTTTGCATCTTAGTCTAAAATCGCAATCAGAAGTTCTCAGTGGGTGGCAGATTTAGAAAAGAATATTTTTCTCTGATGGATGCCTCTGAACATTTACTCTTTTCTGTTAGGAGCAGAGGAGACATAGGGCACAAAACCCAGAGGATCCCAACTGCACCGAAGTATGCAAACAAAAGGTTTCCCTGGCTCACTCAGGTTTTAATGATCTTGAAACTAGCTGTATAGGAGAAGATACTGAGTGCATGTGATGAGGGGGTACAAATATTTATTGCATTTTGTAGTGGGCATACGAACACAAAGAAGCAGTGAACTGAGGCAGCCAGTGCCAGGCTGGAGAGTGGGATTGGGCACATCCGTGCTGGGAAACCTGCATGGCCCCATATCTTCAGCTTTGACCATGCTTGTGCTAGACTTTGGGTAGAAGTAACACAAATAAATGCCTGTTTTTTTTAAACACTCGTCACGGTGCTAAATACTGGACTGGTTGATTTAATTACAATGGATTTGTCAGAATAGTGTTTCAGGACCTGAAGTAAGAATTCACTGAAGTCTCCTATATGGACTTTGGTTTCACTAGGTTGCTTATCTCCAGCTACTTTTTTCCTGCTACTGTAAATTGCAGTTAAAATTGAGAAAGTGTTTCCACATTTCATCTCTCAGATGAAATTCCTCTTAGAAGCACTGTATCGTAATTATGGTTGTGCGAGTTAAATTTTTAATTTGATTTTCATTTGTCTATTCAATTGATATAATTGATGAGCATCCCTTCTCCCTCAGGACACAGGTTAATAACCTACTAACCTCAGAATGAAGGAATGATAAAAGGATACCACACTAGAGTTTAAGGGACCATTTATAATATATATTTTTAACTGTAGCCTTATTTTTTGTCCTTTGTAGCCTACAGCATTTTGTACTTCCAAAGCCTTGACAGGCATTAAAAACATTAATTATTTTAACCTTAATGAAAAGAACTATTCATACTGGACCTACAAGGAGTCTAATTATATTACCATTTGTGAATATCTTACAAAGCAAAAGAGAAAATAAGTTCTATAAATAGAACCAATTTCTGTTCATTATTTGAACAGGTACTTCTTGGTTGCTTTTGTTTTTGTGCTTGCTCAAAACCACAGAGGGGATTTGCCAAATGAGTAGTACTTATAACATACAAAAGATTATGAAAGTGGGTAAAAGAAATATTTAGATAACATCAAGGCATTTGCTAACTGTGGAGGATCATAGAATCATAAAATCAACTAGGTTGGAAAAGATCTTTAAGATCATTAAGTCCAACTGTTACCCCAGGACTGCCAAATCTACCACTAAACCACGTCACTAGATCATTAGATATCTGCGTCACTAGACATCATTAGATAATTTTGGAGCTGGATAAAGTGCAAAGGTATATGGGCTGGGGTAAATACATTGTAGACTTACTCTTGATGTCTACTTTTCTTAAGTGAAATGGGTCCTTTCCCATGGGATAATTGCCCTTACACACCACAGTCCAAAGTCAAATCTCCTACTACTACTGAAGCTGGAAGATCAAGCTGTTTTGCCAACTCCAGGCCTAACAAGAGTCAGAGAAACGTTCATACTGGGATAGTGAGAATACTGGGAAAGGTCCTTCTTTGCCGTGCGTCAGATTAGGAACATTCCCTGCCTTGACAGCCTCTCCTGACTCCTGCTCTTTGCTGAAAACCTGCTGCCTTGGGACCTGGCGGCTGCTTTTGTAGGCTGGCAGGAAATGTCACTTTCCAGATTCCCTTTGGGTCCCAGCTCACTTGGCTTTGATTGTTAGCTGGTGCACAGTGGACACATTTCTTCTGGAACACCAGTGTGCAGATTTTGCTGGAGTTCATGCTGAACCCTGGCCAAGCCTGAAGTTTATTCTAGCAGAGAGAAACACTTTCTTCTGGGTTAGGATGCTGGAAATGATTAAATGAGCCAGCAGTAAGTGCAGAATTAGCACATGGCTGAATCTGCTCTCTTCTCGATGATGCTGGAGGTCTCAGAGGAATAGCAGAGCTGGGAGGACCGGGGGAAGAGCACCAGCCCCGTTCTTTTCTCACCTTCCCTTTTTGCTGAGGGACAGAGTGCCCTGAAATGCTTTGTAGTCAAACATTTCAGCAAAACAAGAAAGCCTAGGTGTTGAGAGGAATAACTGAAATGTTCCCAAATACATTAAATAAACATCTCCAGACACCTAGATCTCATGCTTCAGAAAGTATCCAAGCTATCAAATGCTTGGAACTGGAGAGAAAATCTGCCTCGGTAAGTTATTCAGTGCTGGGACAGCATGGGCTCTCCTGAGGTTCTGTTTGGAGGACGTGATGCTGGAGGCATGTGGGAGCTGCATGGAGGCTTGCTCCTGTCCTCTGCAGGAATCCCTGTGTCTGCAATTGAGCTCCTGCAGCCAAATGGAAACTTTCCTTGGTGTTGTGCTGGTTTAATCAACTGGTAGTGCTGGATAAATATTCCCAGTCAAATATTAAATGGTCTAGCTTGTCCTGCATTTTATCACAGTGTTATTCCAGTACCTTCCATGTGGAGAGCAAGGTTGAGGGGGGTCTGGAAAGAGCAGACATTTGTGTCCACTGTGCAGTAAAGGGCAATGAGCACCGGGGACTTTGACTAAAATGCTTCAAGTGGATATGGAAATAAAAACTATTAAACTTGTAACCCATGTCTCTTTAGGGGCTGACTGGTAACAAATGACAGCGTTTTCTGTATCTGGTAGGAAAATTTAGAGGATGGCTGTATCACATGTTTTGACGGCTGGTATAGTTTATATGGCAGTGGAGAGCCGCTTAAAACCTGAAAATAAAGATTTAGTTGATTAGATATAACCACATTGATTAAACTAGCCGAACAATTAAACTTATCTTTGCATGTGGGAAATACTGAAAGCTATTGATGAGAGTGAGGAACTCATGCAAACTTCTTGGACTGCTCCCGCTACAGCTCACACTCTTTGGCCACACCAACAAAGGCCATAATTTAAATTTAAAATTAGAGCTAGCATACCTGGCTCCAGTGGCTTTATAAGTATGTTCAGTGGTCACGGCCTGTTCTTGTGGAGAGAAAATTGAATTTGCTGTGGGAACGTCAACCCTGAATTTCTTGACGTGTGTATAAAGTCTCATTTTTAAAGATGTATGACCAGAAAGACATAGCTTCCTTAAAAATTAATCCAATGTGTAGTGTAATCTTGGACAGTTTGCATAATGCTATGAAAATGGCAAAGCCAAAGCTGAGTGGTTCCTAAGCCATGAAGAGGCTCAGCAGAATAAACAGTGTAACATGAATGAGCCGCATTGCTGGAGATGCTGCTCCAGCACTCAAACTGAATCAGACTCTGGGATTTAAAAATGATGTGCCTTTCTGCTGAGGTAATGCAGACTTACTTTTGTTCTGCCAGGACTAGTCCTGGTTGCAATTTTCAAGCAAAGATTTCAGTCCAGAGCAACAAATTTGCATCTATCCTTGCCTTGGAAGGGTCAGATTCATCTTCCAGGGGTGTCTTGTGCCCAAATGCTTGTAAGGATTCGACCTGCTCTACATGTGCAACGACAGGATGTGACCTTCCAGGGAGGAAGATGGGAACTGGTTTGTTCATTTGCTGTTAAACTCCATGTGTGCTGGCTTTTAGATCAGGCTTTTCTCATTCTTTATTGCAAGTTGTACCCACAACAATACCAGTTGTACTAGTCAGCTAGTCGTACTAGTCAATACTAGTTGTACCAGTCAACAATATTGTTGTTTGTCTTTATTATGCTGCTAACTACAGACAGATATGAATCTGTGTAGGCAGAAGTGTGCTGTTGGAAAGCTGATGCTGCAGAAAACAAGTGCTGTGCCAAGAATTGTTGGGAATTACTGGTTCACACTCATCCCTCTCTGGAATGGTTCTTGGATCTTCTAGGGGAAAACCCAAGATCCTTAGAGGATACTGGTGCTGTGTAATCTCTCCCCAGTATGTCTATCTTATTTTGTTCTCTGGTAGTTAAAGACTGACATAAACCCAAGGGTACAAAGTTTAATATCCTTTCTAAACTTATTATAATTAATTAGGAAATCATGGTTTTAATCTCGTTGTGTCTGCCTCCAGTGACTTCCTTTGGGACAGTCCAACAGCATGCTTTATGAAAAGATGTTCGGTTTGACCCTGTTCATCTAGGATATTGTCAAGTCTGTAAGTACATTACTTTTTGCCTCTAGCATACATTTCCTTCTACGTATTAACATTGATTTCCATTTCCAATCATGTTGCTGATTTCCCTGCTTTTCTCACTATCCTCTCCTGTACTAATTACCCTCAAACTTTTATCTTTTCTACCAAACATATTAAAGACCATAAACTTACCTTGTGGCAAGCATGATCTGGCCAGGGTGTAACACAAAGCTATCTAATTATCGGAGTGCTAGAAGATGGGCATAGATTTAGGGATGCTGTGAAATCCCCTGTTTAAAGGTTTTATACAGCAGGTTGTACTCACTCCTACTTTAACATAGAGATTTTTGCCTAGGGAGCTCCTAGAGCCCTTTAATTTCTAAGATTTCCCCCACAGTGGCTTATAACCAGATGGGATGGTCCAAATGAGGCTCCATCCCTCAGTATGGTGATGAGGTGGGGAGTAGCTGTGAGGCTGTGGTGGGCTGTGCAGATGAAGATGAGCAGCACGTGTCTGACATGGTGAACAAGAGGAGCCCTTAGCTGTTTTGAAGCCCTATTCCTTTGTGGACTCACATTTTATTTTCTTCTCGCTTTAATGCTGATCTCCTTCCAGCCTTTGCTGCTTTGTTCTCTGTCTTACCCAGGCTTCACACAGTCTGGGCTTATCTTTGTGCTGTTGAGGGCTTTCTAAGAGATGTTCCTTGAGTGAGGCAAAGTTCTCACCAGCATTAAAGTGTATTCTAATGTGATATTCTCAAACCTGCCTTTTGGCTTGCTGGTGCTTTTTATGCAACACACTGCTGAATTTTGGACTGGACAGCAGTCTATATAACCTGTTATCTATCAGACACCTTGTGTCTAGATTTTTGATTTCTTAGCGTCTAAAAAGCTTTTTAAATAATAAACTTTTTGCAGACTCCCTAAACATCTCCAATGTAATTTCTATATTACTCTTATTTTTGTGTTATTGTAGTCTGTTATGATTATTGTTATTTATTGTTATTGCAGATGAGGCAGGAGGTTACTCAGGCTCACAGGTCGGAAAATGGGTTAGATGCTGATCATGGATCACTGAAGGGTTGAAGGGTGGTAGGTGAAAGGCAGGGGTCTCTTCAGATCACTCCCTGGGAGGAGCAGGGGTTGCCTTTAGCATCAAGGAAGTTTTAAACCAGCAGTTAGATCTTAAACTTACCATGCTTGTATTTTCAGTCTGGTATCTTCTTATTTCACTTCAAAAATGTTTAAGTTGGACTGTGTGCCAACATTTGGATGGAGGTGAGCCAGTACTGTATGCATAACTTACTGCCACTGGTTGGATTCGACACCATTATTTTAGTTTTCATCCTCTGATTCAGTGTTTATCCCCTAGTCATTTTATCTTTCACTAATTATGACCTGTGGATCTCAGGCAAGGTATCTCGAAAATACTGGATTACTAATCCAGCTGTTTGCCTTTTGTGCGCTTGCTGACTGACCCTACAGAGCCTAATTAAAATGTATTGTTACTGACGTGTGATGTTGTCACCTGCATCCCTCCAAAGGTGACCGGGGTGTACCCAGCTAGTTGATGCAGCAAAATGTACCAACCAGTGGTTTGTGCTGGCCGAAGATGAAATGTAATTCCACAGTTGTGGCAATGCCCAACCAGTGGGAGTGGGTGTTTGGGAAATTCCCTCAACACGCTGCTTACCAGAGAGGGACAGAGGCTTCTTCAACAAACTTCACATCTGCTTGATGAGTACAAAATGTATTGCTGTGCCTGCTGATAGAAAATCATTGCATGCAACAAGGAATTTCCCCAGTGGGCTGCAATAAAGTATATTGACACTGGCCCTTTGAGACACTGGTGTTCTCGCAAAGCAGGAGATGACCAAAGCACACACCTTTTCAATGGATTCAGGACAACCGTGCAGTGTTAAGGAGCTGGATTTTGCTGCTTTCACTTGAAAAAATATTTATCCCCACATTGTAAGGACTTGGCTTTTTTGTGTGAACATGTGGCTGCAGGGTTGGTGCTCAAACTGTCAGTTACAACTTCACAGTTTCCTGAGCTAATCTGATTTATTACTGGTTGTCACTGATGACTGACCCCTAAAACCAAGAACCAAGAGGGGCAGAGCCAGCCCCCTGGCACCCACCTGCACAGCTTCCCTCTGTGGTATGTGTTAGCTTTTCACCATTGTGTCAATGTAACTAGTAAAAAATGGGTATTTCTGACCATAACATTCTGAGCACCTTCAGGCTCTATATAGATTATATCTCACATTTTGAAGTGAACCCAAAAGCTGACAGCCAATGCCGTGTAAAAAGCAATAGGAGTTAATACAAGATCTGAGTCTCCTGCCACCTCCTAAGGCTTTTTTCTACAATATTATTCAAAATATAGGCACTTTTCATATTAATTAAATGGTAACTTTCTGTATCCCATGATCAAACTATCCAATAATGCTTGCTCAGAGCAATCGGAAATGACAAAAACAGACTACTAATATAATTTTATTATGCATGATTTGATCCCTGGGGTTTCTATCATATTAAACAAAGAAACAAATTAACCAGTGACTGAATTAAGTGGAGGAGCTTGCATCATGTAAAGGCAATAGATTTTTTCATAGTTAAGTTGCCAGCTTCCTTCATGCTTCAAGTCCAGTTTCCAGGTTTACCCATGAATTTCTTAGACATAATCCTGCTGCATATTGATGTGTATGTCAGCATGTAGCTATTTTTTTTTTTGCCTTTCACAGGAAATGTAAAGAAGATCAGAAGTATCTCCCAAGGCAGATGGGTGTCACCTGGTTGTGCTGGATGGGATGCTCTCTTCTTTATTTATTCTCTTGTGTTCCACTTTCAAAATAATTGCCATCTTCTCTGTTTCAGCTGTTTATTTTCTGTAGGAGACCATTGCACATATAGGCTGTCAAACAGAAGAGGTTCAAAACATTTCCCATATTTAGAAATGTATTTATCGCAGCAAAGAGAGATATTTGATAGATGGAAGCTCCCTGGCACAGCCTTCCTCTGGCTAATGGATGCAGCAGCAGGAGGCAGGAGGAATGACTCTGCTGGAGGCTGCTCTGACCAGGAGCCTTCCCCTCACGCTCTGCTCCATTTTGTTCTAGGGACAGCCATGGTCTGTCACACCAGGGACCTCTCTGATGGTGCAAAAGAAGTTTGCTGGGATGTGCTCACTGATATTTAAAAGCACCTGTGCCTTTGAAAGTGGTACTGTGTATTCTGCTATGTTAAATTTTATATAATATATATTGCATTAAACCTACCCTTTAGGGAACAGTTTGGTAAAGAATGGGACCTGAATCCGGGAGTAGCAAAGCACTTTTAGTTACCATCAAGGAGGTGAGATTATGTGGCTTTTTCTCTGAGATGCACTTGTCCTTGCCAGCATTGAGGTGTAAAGGAGAACCACATTCTTGACTCACTGCTTATTTTTTTCTCAAGTTCAGACTTCAGTCTGTCAGGTGGTTCCACGCTGGGACCATACCAGTGGGCCTTGGAAATGACGTGAAGTTCAGGTATTTTCTCTCCACAAAACTCCGTGTTTTCAGTGTAGAATGGATTCCATTATGGCTCTTACCCTTATGATTGTGAGCACAGAAAGTTTCTTCTTCCGTGAGAGGCAAAGCAGCTCTGAAGTCAGGACTGAGCAGTAGCATCTCTCAACACAGTGATGAATTTCCCTGGCTATGACAAAATGATGTTTTCTCTATCATTTGTCTGAAGGCTTTGGGGTAATTGTATGCTGTTGAACTTTTGAAACATAGCCCTTCCTTAAAGCACTGGTGCATGGCTCCGGTATGCACAGAGGTGTGCTGTGAGTCCTGCTGGGCTCCTGCACAGAACAGGAGCAACCCAGAGCACACCTGTCTCCGATATTGTGAACGTATGTTATTTACAGACAATGCCAAGTATGGGATAAGCACCTTCCTGGCTGAGACAACGTTGATAAAAAACCCGGGAATTGGTGTTTTAGTTGCATTCCTGTCCCCAGAAGCTTTATTTCATGGTAGATCAATTAATTAATTAAAAACCAAGTACAGCAAAATATGCATACAGAACACTTAAAATCTGCAGGCAGTGCATTACTGCTTCATTATTTACTTTGTCCTGTTTCATTTGGACCTGGTGCCACAGTCCCGCAGCAGTGCCTGGCAGCAGTCACAGCTTGGGAACAGCGACTTGGCAGCTATGAAGTCTCCTGTGTCCTCATGAGGGGCAGCCCAAGTCCTGTTTGTAATTGTTGATTATTAATTAACATCTGCGTTCTGGGGTTGTAATGGGCAAGTCTGGCACAGGCGCAAGCGTGGGAAGCTCTTGAGCTGGCTGCTTGCTGAAACCGCTGTGGTTTGTCTGCATTTGGAATCAGGGCATGGTAGGAGCCAAACCCTCCCCACTCCACATGGAGCTTCCCTCCATCTTGTACCTGCCCGGCACACTGCTGTGGGTCTTCAGTCCTCTTGGCAGCGATGCTCCACATCTGCTGCACCGAGGAGGAAGGACAGAAAATATGAAGTCCCTCAGCTTTTAATACTGCATCTCATTGTAATATGCTGTATAAGATGACTTCAGTCACATCTCTATTTTTCTAAAAAAGATACCTTTATAACACAGGGATTAATCAAAACTAGGGTAGGCTAAAGCATGCCCATTCTGGCCAGCCTCTGATTTCAGCAGTTGTTAAATAATGGCCAGCCTCTTGCTCCTCACTATAAACATCTGGACGAGGACGCTGAAAGAATTAGATTTTGTGCCTGAAAAACGACATATTGAGTAGGAGCTTTGCTTTCATCTCTGTGATCATGTTTTTAGGAGAATACGCGCAGAGTCTCAGCGTTAACATTCTTTAACTGCTCCTCAAATTACTAATGCTTCACGTTGCTTTAATCCATTCTGCTGTAATAGCTTTATTAGATTAAACTCCCTGCTGAGCAAGTGAGGAACAGTGGGATTATCACACTTCCTTTTGAAAAGCCGGTAAAGACAAAATAAATGGTTAACAAAATAGAACAAATTCAGTTTGCAGGTGATCTGCAGTTCTCAGCCTCACGGACTGTGGATAGGCTCTGAGCATCCCTATTATTCCTTGCTTGAAAAATGCCTTTTTAGCAGCCTGAAGAAATTCCCGAGGTAAAAAAGAAGTCCTAATAGAATAAAAGTTCCTCTTTCCCCTTTAGATGTGTTGCTAATTGCATCGTGCCCACTGCAGGGACAGTGTGAGGAAAACCTGAAACTTTATTTAAAAAAAAAGCTTATTTTTAGCTCTACTTTTGATGAAGCCGTAGGTGCGCCAGGAACAGCCTTTATCCAGTGTCTCCAGAGTGGTAACTCCTAATGACTGAGATTTCTTTTTCTTTTTTAGCAAACCTAATTAACTATTTGAAGTATTTCATCAAGAGGCTCACGGTTACTATACACAAGCAGTGGGTGGCTCTTCTAGAGTCTCTTAAAAACTCAGTTTCTTCTCAGCATTCGTAAAATCCTTGTCTGCTGGAGCAATTTGAATTTTGTTATTAGGGACTGCTGGAAATCATAATTCAATAAAGACTAACTCATTTAAAAATGCTTCATGCTGAGCTTGCATTAGGTAACTTGGGAAACTTAGGAGACACAGAAAAACACATACTAACATTCAGGTCTACACAGGAAATTGGTACGGCACTGAGCAGTTTGAAGGAGGCTTTTTGTATTTCTTTAAGAAGCTGCAGAAAGGTTAGAAGGAATGCAGGTTTTTTCTAGGAAATGTATTCTTTCCCTCACCCCAGCATTTTTTTTCCTAACGCACTGGCATCCGTCCAAAGGAATTAAAGCTCCCAACATAGCAGGGGATAGTGAAAATACACATGATAAACATTTCTGTAATAATTTCATAGATAAGTAAGAAAGCTGTCATGTTTCTTTTCCTAAACTCCTTGTATGTCCCTTTATTACTTGTCTTGAATGAGTCTGGAAGTTTTAAGTATCTCTCCTGCCCCATCTCTTCTATTCCCTTTATGGCAATAATATTGCCGTCATAGAATATATGGTATTGCCATAGGGGAATGGGCCTCCTGCTCGGATTTTTAAGCCACATCTGCAGCTGCAGCTGGAGCAGGCTTTGAAAAGGCCGGTATTATGAAAGGATGTCATTTTCTAACAATGAATTCTCCTTCAGAGGATGCTGCGCCGTTTCATTCCTGCCCAGTGCTGTCCGGCAGCTGTCTCCTCTGCAGTTCATTTGCTGCTTGAGTTCACCCTAGAAAATACACAGGGGTATTTTTTTCCCAATTTCTTTCCCCACAAGTTGTTTCATCTTTAGAATCACAACATTTCCTGCCAACATCAGAGGTTTCCATTCTTGTCTCTTCTCCCCCTTGTTCTTTCTAGCCATTTTCAGACTTATATAGCCCTTCTGTTTCTCACCATCTCTCCCTTTCATCCCCTGGTCCTCTCACTGTGCCTCCCTCGTTTCAATTCTTCACTTAGCTGGAGTTCAGAAAACAATTGCCGTCTTCCACCTGGTTTTCCTCCTTTGTTGCTCTGTGGTTTGATTTAGCCTTTCTTTGTCTGCTTTCCCCTTCTTGGATTTTCTCTTTTTTCCCCCTCACCTTCTTTTCAAAATTGGAGAAAATGATCAATATGATCCCTCCCCCCCCTCTGTTTGATAAGATAATGCTGGACTGATGCAGCAGAGGTAGATTTGTTGTCACTGCAGAGAAGGGGGAAAAAGGGGTAGTGAAGGTGCTCCAGAGGCAGCGAAGGGCACAGATCTGTGTGCTGGCACCCTGCTGCAGGCAGTGCGCTCCGGGCCAGCCTGAGTATACGTATCTGTGGTGCAGTGGATAAAAAACTGGGACAAAGGGTTCCTCACCCAGGCAAAATGCCCATGGAAACAAGTTCGTGTGTCTCAGAGCACAGAGGCTGGGTTTGGGTTGTTTACCTAGGAGGTAATTTGGGAAAGCCTGCCCTGCAAGAATGTTTTTCAGCCCAGCATTACACTGCAGCTTGGTTTTGTTTTCTACACTTTCTGCTTTCCCCTTGCGATCAGTGGCTTTGTTCACTTTGCAGAAGAATGGCGTTACCCCCTCAACTTACCTCGCTAGCTGCGGCTGCCGTGCTTTGGAACTCACCCCTCAGTGGGACTCCAGCCTGGTGCCTGGTTTGTTGGTATGTCGAATACACACCGTTTTAGGGGAGCTCAGGGTTTTAAATCATTCCTTCTTATTTCTTCCTAATATCAGTGATGTGGGGAAGGCAGGTAAGATTTACTGGGAAAAGCCCAACCGTTCCCCCGTGCTGCCCAGCTGGCTGAGTGTTTCTATGGCCTTTCATTTTCCGCGGTGTTACATATGGATTACATATGTCCTGCTGCTGCAGCTCGTCAGCTGAACCCCCACGAGAAGTCAATAAGCACCTGCTATATGCGGAGCCGCCAGTACGGGGGCTCTCGGTGCCTGCCGACCCCGGGAGGCCTGGCTGCCCGCTCAGCCCCTTATTGCCAACACCGGGGAACTGGGGTGGTGGTTATTTATTTTGTATTTATTTCGGTTGGCTTCGTCTGGTTTTACCCCAAGGAGGCCCCTCCGCGGCGGCTGTGACCCGGGGACCCGCCGCCCCGGTCCCCGTTCCCGGTCCCCGCTGCGCTCCTTCCCGGGGCGAGGTTGCCCCCTGCTGCTGCCCTGCCAATAAACGCAAAGCGAGATGTGCGGCGCGATCCAGGGCTGTGTTGGAGGTGGGAATCTCCTGGAAGCTGATCCTCCGGGAGCAGGTTTGAGTGCGGCAGGAACGGCTGGGAGAGGCTCCGGCACAAGGTGGTTTTTAAAAATGGACACTTTATGTGTGATTCCTTTTCTCCAGGAAAGAAAATTCGTACTGGAGAAATACCCCAGAGGAGGCCATGGAGATGCTGCGAGGGCTGGAGCAGCTCTGCTCTGGAGCCAGGCTGAGAGAGCTGGGCTGGGGCAGCCTGGGGAAGAGAAGGCTCCTGAAGGGGAGACCTGAGAGCAGCTCCAGTGCCTAAAGGGGCTGCAGGAAACCTGGAGAGGGGCTTGGGACAAGGGCCTGTAGGGACAGGCCAAGGGGAATGGCTTTAACCTGCCAGAGGGGAGACTGAGATGAGCTCTCAGGCAGAAGCTCTTCCCTGTGAGGGTGCTGAGGCGCTGGCACAGGGTGCCCAGAGAAGCTGTGGCTGCCCCATCCCTGGCAGTGTTCAAGGCCAGGTTGGACACAGGGGCTTGGAGCAAGCTGCTCCAGTGGAAGGGGTCCCTGCCCGTGGCAGGGGTTGGGACTGGAGGAGCTTTAAGGTCCCTTCCAACTCAAACCAGTCTGGGATTCCATGATTGTGAGCATTGAGGCACAAGCAGCAAAAGGCACACATGCAGGAGTCAACAGCCAGCAGATGTGTTTGGTTTACCAGAAGTGTTCTTGTTTTCTGTCTGTATTTGCTAAGGCTTTACTGAATATCTGAAATTTATGAATCCATGTTCATCTTGTTCGTAGGAGTCAGTTTGAGATTGCATTGACCCTTGCAAACTGGAAGTTTACACTTAGTAAATGACTTTGTACACTTAGGATGTGACTTTATCTCTTCAGCCTGTACCTGACTCAGCGCTCCAGCAAAACTCAAGCACTTATACCTCTGGCCAAGGGGTACTGCAAAAGTGGCTGGTTCTTTACTCTCCATTGACAGAAAACAGGGGCAAGGGCAAGGCTGCCTCTGCAAAGATCTGCCCAAGCCTGGCTAGTTTTAGCCCAAAGAAAATTGGAGCAAGGAAAAGTACTTGGCAATTTAGCCCTGATGGTTTGGAAGAAGGGCAGACTGATGTGAGGATGCATAATAGCACGTTATTGTGGCGGGTGCTTTGTTCTGGCTCTTTAAAAGACATTGTTCTTGCTGAGGACAGCAGCACATTGTATCACAATTAAAATGTGTAGCAAATACTCCTTGGCATGCCAGCAGGTAGTGCCTTTTTATAGTCCTGGGTATAGTTGAGACCTGGAAATAATGGCTGCAGCCAGTGCTATGGAATATAATTTCTTTAAATGTAAGAAAAAAGAAAAACCCAGAAAATTTTTATGGCATTTTAACTAACTTCAAGTGTGCTGGCTGATTCAGTTGCCCCTTTGATGTTGCAGCCGGGTGACCTGGCCTCCCCTGCTATTCATCACCGACTGAAAATCAAACTCTTCACTTTACAGCCCTTCCTCTGTTCTGCTAATAAACACGATGTTATTTAAAATAAGCATACAGGAAGCGTTCAAAGGGGATATCCATATATGAATCTTAGTGAGAGTGCAGTTTCTTGCTGCCAAGTCCTAACCTTCAAACTATAACACAGAAAAAGATAGCATTAATCTAAATACATAGCATTGGATTCACAAATCCCTTCGCTGTCGTGGCAATCCTGTGATCAGAACCATGGGGGAAATGTCTTTTATTACTTCATTTCATGTTAATTTTTACAATGTAGGCTTGTGGTTAAAGTAACAGCTCTGTAAACACAAAAAATCCTGTTAAAGAGTATGATCCATAATGGAGTAGAGAATTCCCTCGCAATGGTCCCTGGATGCTGTTCAGCCAGTGGTCCCAGAGGCAGGCAGCATTGGAAGGAGCAGGCTGTAGCTGTGGTGGACATGGTGCCTGTGTAGCACCAGCAGTAACCTTGTCTCCTGGCCTCATTTGAGTGGTGAACTTGACAGTGATGCTTTACCTGCTTTATTTCATCAGCACTGTACTGCCTTGTGAAATGGGGCTTCTGAGTAACTTGGTGTCTCACCCCATTCTGTTTGCGCTGTGATAACAGCAAAGACGTGGTCCTCACTGTCTCAAAGCGTGGCAGCGGCCCTCTGTGAGCTGCCGGAGCACCCTATGTTCACTGTTCCTGGCAGAGGACATGTGCAAAACGCTCTCCAGGGTGTTGTGAAGGAGAAGGTCAGGAAAACCATCAGTGCTGCAATTCTGAACAAACTAAGAAACAGTGGTAGTTGATTCCATCATGTATGTTCGCCTCTCTTGCTCCCTGGGTAGTGTCACCGCTGTGGCCATCTGCCATCATTTCCTTCCTGCTTGGTTCTGCGTTGCACTAGGTATGACGGAGAGGAGCACTGGCTTGGACATGGGAGAAGGGCAGAGGCAGAGCCGAAGCACCAGCACATAAATAGCTATGCCTTTCCCCAGCACTCAGCCCCTTTGCAGCCCTGTGGGTGCCCTCACTCCTGGGGTGGCTCTGCTTGACCTCATCTCCCCTGTGCTTGGCAGGTTACTCTGTGCCTGAGGACCCTCAGAGACATGGCGTTATGTTGTCTAGGCATGGAGGGAGCAGCCAGGTAATAGCTTTTGGTCATGCCCAGCCAAGGGAAACTCCTTCATGGAGGTGGAACTGAGGCTTAATTGGAAGAAAATGAGCAGAGGATTTCATGTTGTTTTGGACTTCGGCAAAAGTTCATTCTGTGTTTTCTGCAGATCCTCTTTTCACCATCACTTTTGCAGTGTGTTGTCTGTATCGTGTAGGAACGAATGAAATGGTCTGGGAGGGACTTCTGGTTGGGTTAACAGCTCTCTGTTGTTTTTTTTGTAGCCAGTACATTTTCTCCTCTTAGATCTGATTCTTTTCATCTGCACTGCCTCTTTGCCTCTCCCTTTCTAAAATGTCTATTGCTGCAAGACTTCATGGAAGCAGATTGCCAGTTCCAGCTGGCTTCATGCTGGAAGCTGGACTTCATGCCCACTGCAGTCCCCTGAAGCCAGGCCAGCCAGGACTCTCTTGCTGCAGAGGCAGCTGATTAGTGCTTTCCGTTTCAACCTACCACTGCCTAATGTTCTCAAGACTGTATTCTTATTTTTTAATAATATATGCATGGCAAGGAGCAGAATGATGTTATTGTCTGTCAAGTAACACAAGTATGCCTTCCTGTGAGGAGGCAAAGCTGCTCGTGTTTGTGGCATTTTGGCTTTGTGTCAGTGTGCACTAGCCCCACCAGCAAGGGTTGTTTTAATTTCACCTGGTTTACCTGTTGTGCACAGAGTAACACACATGTCAGTCCAATACAGTAAATCGCTGTATGTATTATGGCAACACTGTAGAAATACTTCTAAGGAAAACCAAACATTTAATTTTCTGATATCTTGCTGAATATGGAATGGAAAATATGTTGATTTAACTCTAAAAAAATGAATTGTCAACTAAAGGAGGGGGGGAAAGTAAGAAAGAAAGAAATCCTTTACCATATCTGATTTCTTTAGTAACCTGTAAACGGAAAATGACAAAGAGGTATGCTTTCAAAGGGCTGGTAACCCACACATTTTATGTAGCATTAAACATGTGCTCTTAATTTTTTGGTAGCAGAACTCCGCAGCACTGCATTCCCACTCTGAGATCCACACTGCAGCCGGTGAGGGTGGCTGGTGGCATGGCCCAGTGGGACCCCCCACAGCAGCACCCGTCAACACGGGTGACACCACACGGCCAGACCCACCCCACGGTGTGGATTTATGGCCACGTGCTGGAGTGCTCAATGCCTCTGCTCAGCCTGGTTTGAAACACCACTTTTCTGCATTACCCTTTCAGAGGCGCTTTCTCTTCCAGGCTGTAAAGAGGGTTAAGAAAGGAATTGTCTCTATTATGGTAATTAAGCTCCCAGGAAACAGCCTCATTAGACTAATAAAGAGTAAATAAAGCAGGCAAGGGCACACTTTTCTTTCCAGTCGTGCAGGGCAGTGATTACCTCTATTCTGCTCGCCCACCCGCCTGCTCCTTGGCTCTGCCTGTGACTGTGCTGCTGCCTCTGCCTGAGCTCCTGCCTGGCCTCTGCACCTACTTGGGGTAACCCCTCAGAACTTTCCCAGCAGTCTTCCTCCTGGGCCAAAGATTTCCTTGCTCATTTGCAGGACAGGGAAATAGATAAACCTAATGCTAAGGGAAGCTTTCGGTTGCATTTTACCCATCTCTATCTAAAGCCCTCCCCTCCTTTTGCTTGATGGCTTCACGAGAGCAAATGCAGTGACAGGCTGCAGTGTTCAGTTGCTGAATGCATGTCACACAATCCAAGCAATGGACGTTGGGTTTTGTTTCTGGCAGAAATTACATTTGTGGTGCACTTGTGGGTGATATTTGTTCTCTGGTGTTGACCCCAGCTGAGGCAGGGAACCACACTGAAAATGCACACATAGCTCCCCTGCTTTTTCAGAAAGCAGATTATGGAAGGAGAATGAAATTAGCAGTAGAAGTATTAAAATATTGATAGCAATCATTCCATGTCCTGGCTTTACTAATTAATTATTAATTTTACCTTGAAGGTTAGTGTAAGAGATGGACTTTATCATGCCTTCACTTTGCAAGATGTGTGACTATGTATTTTTAAACATTATCAGATCTCTAGCAAATAGCTGTCATTTTTTATGGTTAGTTGGGATTTGCTTTGTGTGACTTCATCAAGTGGGAGAAAAGATTGTGCTGTGAAGGCCTTGGGGAAGTGATCCCTCTGTCATGTATTAGTAATTTCTGCTGATCTTCCCTCGTTGCTGTCCTTTTGGTATAATACTTGTTGCTTTGCCATATGGAGGGGCCTTTGAAGGCCTATACAGCGTAAAGAAATGTCCTGACCCTGTAGGCTCTGCATTGCAAAATAGTCAAAAAGAAATTGTTTTCACCACAAACCCAGGGATGCTGCAGGTGAAGGGATGGGAGGTGCTTCCCTGGAGCAGGGCTGCCCTCTTCTTCCATCCTACAGCTCTCCAGCTCGGGTATGCACCCAGCAGATGTGCTTTTGCAAGTTTTTTTATTTTGATGAAAAACAGTACATATATAATTATTAAATTTTTTTAAGCTGGGTAAACTTTTGAATGCATTGTGAAGAATGTTTTTTTGCTTTAGTGCAACCTTAGTATTGATATAAGATTAAAATATGGAAACATTTATGTGTGTCTGCTGCTTTGCTTGTGAGAAACCGTATTGATTTCAGTGAACTATACACACGAGGAAGATCAGGGCTGTGTGTGCAGGACTGGAGCTTTACTTTTGTAAACTTCCCATTTCCTCTCTTGCATCAGAAAGGTTTAAAAGATCTGTTTTACTGTCTTGAGGGTAAATGCCTTTCATTTCTGGAATGGTAAAACCTACTTCTCACTTGTTTCTCTTAAAGTGGACCTGGTTTTAAATGTGGACAAATGGAAAAAAGCTTCACTCACCTCCCTGGGGGAAGGGAGGCTGCAAACCTCCAGCTTTGGAAACAATGATTTTCATTTTGTCAGTTTTAAAAGGGAATATTAGAAAAGGAAAATTTTACTGTGGTGTTGTGAAAACCAGAATTTACCCAGGCTGGATCCTTTTAAGATAAAATTAAGGAAATTACAGCTTTCTTCTGCAAGCTACTTTCCACTTTTAGCATCTGCAGTTTTCAGGTCCCAGTGGAGCTGCTAATGTGCATGAAGCTGAAACGTGCTTATGCTCTTTGCAGGACAAGGACTGTACTTCTCTGTGTGTCTGTCATGTGGAGACATACACAGGTGAACAGGGATGGGAGTGTTCACTGGAGCGATACCACACGCAGCTTTCAGAGGCTTGATTGCTCAAAGGAATTAGAATGCCCTATGCTTGTTTTTTATTTGGGGAAGAAACATGTTTGTTCATTGAACGAAATGGCCAATTTTGGCTTACCTCTAAGATACCTGTGCTGGTTTGCCACTCATCACTGTGAGTTTGATATTGATACATCTAAAAGCTACAAATACACTTTTTATCCCCAGTACCTTTTAAAGAGTTTTTCCAGCCCCTCTGTCAGTATCTTGTCTTAGCAAAACCTGCGCACCAAATACCAATATTACAAGTCCATCAGGGGCTGTAAAGCACAAAGATGGATATTCAAGATTCTGCCTTTGAAGGCTGAGAAGCACATGCTGCTGGGGATGAGGAGGCTGCGTTGGCGACCACTCCACGTCATTGTCCTGCTTTCACTCCCATTCCATAAGCATCCACTACAGCCACTGAAAGACAAAGTGCAGCCATGGAGGAATCTCGCTGTGATGCCCATTTGGTCAATCTTCAAGAAAGAAAATGCTCCTTCTGTGTGTAGTCAGGTCTCAGTTGTACTGATGGAGATTCACATTGACTCAGGCCAGGGTCAAGGAATTGGCACTGGTATAACAGAAATGTGATATTAGGAAACTTGCTCCCAATTAGCCCTCTCCTTCCCCTTTCAGGATATTATTTCCAGCAGAAAAATGCCATGTAGCATCTATCTTTGTCCACATAATTGGCAGCACAGTATGGTCATATGTGTACGTATGACTTAAAAGCAATCAGTTTACAGTATCCAAAAGAAACAGGCAAAGAAAGATTTTCCTGCCATGTTATATGACTGTCTTTGTGTAATTTCTGTTACACAAGTTATAGGAACAAATGCAGGATTAACCCAAAATATCAGATAGAATACTGTTAGCACCAGTTCTGGAGAGAGTGGCTAAAGCACACTCTTTAGTGCATTGCCACTTCCCTACTTACTCACCACATCAAAATGTTTCCCCCCAGATAATAGTATTTTCAGGATAAATCACAAACTGCAATACTTCACATCTGCAAAGTAAATTGAGCTTCCTAAGCTCCTCCCTGTGCTGATCCTCCCTTCTTGCCATGCCCTGGGCAATAGTGCTGTCTGTGTACAGGGCAGTGGATGGTGAAGCTCAACTGCATCTCCCAGTGGAGCCCAGAGATGGTGTGGTAATGTGAATGGCAGCGATGAGAGAGGATGAGCTGAGCCCTGCAATCACATCAGGCCAGCTGAGCTGCCTACTTGTGAAGACGTGTTTTCATGGGCTTTGGGATCACACAGTGTGTTAGATTCAGTTGTCTCAGGCCCTGTGCTGGCTTTCCTCTGCTTTAAAGAGCAGACTGCAGAGCACTTCCTTCAAGTTTTTCCTTGGTACACCATTCATGGTTTCTCTTAGAGGCTCTAAAGTGGAGAGATGAGCTCCCAGAAGTCCTAGGGTTGGCGAAAGCCCTCCAAAGCCTTGGTTGAGGCAGGCAAACATTGCCTTCTGCTCAGAGACAGCTGGTGTGGGACAGCTACAGGCACAGGCAGTTTTGGGGAGTCAGTCTGCTCCCCTGGGGCAGGGCATCCACTGAAGGCTCCTGCAGACCCTTTGTCCAGCAGGAGCTATGTGGCTGCCAGCGGATTTCTGAATCCCTGCTGTTGCAAATGATTCTCTGAGCTTGGGGGTTTGATGCTGAACCCCTTGTCCCCTCCCTGCTGTGTCACTGGGATTCTTGAGCATCTTGTGCCTGGAGCCAGGGAAGAGGTCCCCGTACCCCCCAGACGAGTATACCCAGTATGTCTTCCACAAAGGTAATTCAGGTCACATCAGTCACATGGGGTGACAGATGGATACTTTCATCTCTTGTATGGCTTTCGCAATGAAGACATTTTAAAGTGTTTTGCTGTAGGTTGAGCAGAGTCTGGAATGGAAAGTGACACCGTCTGAGCAGCCCTGCTGTGCTCAGCAGCACGTTTCCTCCCTTTCCAGCCATCCCCATCCTCATGCCTCCCAGGCAAGGATTTGCACCTCCCTGCTTTCCCTGAGAGGTGGCTGCTTCTCCCAGCTCCCAGACTGGCTCCACAGCCACTTGTGTCCTCCCTTGAGTCTATTAGCGAGGGTCTGGTTTGTAGTGAATGTGCAGCAGTTCAGGCCAATGGAGGGCTTGGCTCAAGAGAAGCTGCTTCTGAGCAGGAAAGAGGACAGCAACATGATACTAATGAGACACACTTTGGGTTGTGGAGAAGAGTTCTGGTCTAGGGTCCTGCTTCTCGGCACCTATGAACATATCTGTTAGCGGTCACTCAGAGAGGTCATGGTCATATGGACAGGAAGCATAAAGTGACTAGTATGTGACTTGCTGTATGTGACTGATGTGTTAAAAGATTATGTGCTCCTTCATTAACCGCACTTAGTGTTGGAGGATGCTACAGGGCACTCAGGATGAACACAGTATTTTTAACAAGTGATTTAGAGCCTGTCTTCACCATGTGATTAGCTTGAGGTATAACTTGAGAGCTGTTAGCACATTAACTTGGTACTTGTGCATGTCTTCAGCTGGAGCCAAAGGGTGATTTTACCAGGAGCTGGGGCTAGAGCTGGTGGTACTTATGCCATGGGGCTGAGCCAGGACCTCTGACCACAGAAAGCAGCCCAAGGGCTGTTCCACAGAGCTGGCTGTGCTCACTCCGAGCAGATGAACTTGAGAAGGTCCTACACCTGGGTCGGAGCAATCCCAGGCACAGCTACAGGTTGGGCAGAGAAGAGATTCAGAGCAGCCCTGCAGAGAAGGACTTGGGGGTGTTGGTTGATGACAAAATGAACATGAGCATCAAAAGGAGCGTGACCAGCAGGTCAAAGGAGGTGATCCTGCTCCTCTACTCTGCTCTCGTGAGACCTCACTTGGAGCATTGTGTGCAGTTCTGGGGTCCTCAACATAAAAAGGACATGGAACTGTTGGAACAAGTCCAGAGGAGGCCACGAGGATGATCAGGGGCTGGAGCACCTCCCGTATGGAGACAGGCTGAGAAAGTTGGGGCTGTTCAGCCTGGAGAAGAGAAGGCTGCGTGGAGACCTCAGAGCAGCCTTCCAGTATCTGAAGGGGGCCTACAAGGATGCTGGGGAGGGACTCTTCATCAGGGACTGTAGTGACAGGACAAGGAGTAATGGGTTCAAACTGAAACAGGGGAAATTCAGATTGGATATAAGGAAGAAATTCTTTACTGAGAGGGTGGTGAGACACTGGAATGGGTTGCCCAGGGAGGTTGTGAATGCTCCATCCTTGGCAGTGTTCAAGGCCAGGTTGGATGAGGCCTTGGGTGCCATGGTTTAGTGTGAGGTGTCCCTGCCCATGGCAGGGGGGTTGGAATTGGGTGATCTTAAGGTCCTTTCCAACCCTGACTATTCTATGATTCTAGGATTTTATTTTAAGTATAAATAGCTTCAGCTGATAGTGAAGTGAGGACAACCCTGTAGACAGTTGAGAAACCGGATGGAACTTGAAAATACACAGAGAGAGCTGGGATTCCGCACATATCAGTTCTCACTTAAATCCTTTATTTTCTTTTTTTTCTCTTTTGGAAAAAAAAAAAAAAATTCTTTCCACAGTAGCAAACTCACAGCTGTTAACTAATCCCATAACAAGTGGCATTTAGCCACACATTTTCCAAATTAAATAAGCTTGCATGTTGGACTAGTTTCATACCCTGTAATACAAATACTTTCCCTGCTGGGGAAAAAAAAAATGAAAGAAAAATCCTCTCAGGCGTAGGAAGAGTGGAGAAAGGGAAGATGGTGTGTGAAAGGCTGTGAGCAGGGCTGGCGTGCGCACATTGGTGAGCGGGGCTGGTGTGCACACATTTATGTGCAGGGATGGTGCAGCCTGGTTGTAGCTACCACTGTCCCTGTCAGCGCAGCATGTGGAGATGCTGCAAGGAGCAGTGTTTGTTGGAATATCTGATGGGTTATCAGGGACTGCTCATGCTTAAATTATTAGTTAAGGCTGTGACATTAAAGAATGGTTATTTGGTCATGGTCTCATGGCTGTGTTTTGCTAGGAGGTGTTTGAAAATTCTCCTCTGTGCTGTCACATAATCTGTACTTGCCCTTTTGTTTCATTTTTTTTTTTCCCTCTGGTCATTTGAATAATGTTTTCAGATCCTCAATTTAATCTGGGTTCAGTGGAGCAACATTTGGAAACAAGCAATTAACTGCACATTTTGTTAGAAGTTATGCTGGATCTTTTTTTGAGGGTGTTTGAGAGCACCTACATCCCTAGCCCTCCCTCCCTGCACATTTTTAAGAATCCCATTAAAAATTTTTCAGGATCCCCATCCAAGCCAAATGCATTGTTTCCATGGAAACAATTAATGGGGAGAGCAGTTTATAAGACTGATGTAAAAAAATGAGCACTTCATCAGACCCCCTGCTGTTCTGATATACAATCTCAGGGAAAAGTCTGCAGTGAGGTTTGCATAAACTAGATCCTTAAAAAGGAGAGGGGGGACATGGACAAAAAGGAGTCTGCAAGTCTGTCTGTGGCACAGTGAGCGATGCCTATTGTGCTGCGCAGGCATTAGGAGCTCTTGGAAAAGACTAGTAAATTCTCATTTCATGACGTCTTTTGAAACGCTTTCCCTTTAGAGAACGGGGTTTTTTTTCCTAATCCCACCCTCTTCTGCAATACACATGGCTGCGTTTGGGGAAAGGACTCGTGGCCTGTAATACACAAGGCAGCTAGTCCCTGCCAGAACTGGGCCTTTGGTTAAAAGGCATTCAGGATGCCTCATATTGCTCTGGCTTTCCAAGGGCTTGCAGGCTCCTGGTTAGAGACCCGGCTTCAAAGTGTTTTCTTTGTTTTGTTTTTTTAATCCCGCCATTCCAGTTTTGTCTTGGCCAGTGTTTGGCCTTGATTTTATCAATATATGCATACGAACAGCTCAGAATTTCCTATTAATATTAGCGAGAGAGCACTGCACACCACGTAACAGCCATTACTGTCATGCTGGATAAGTGTCTGGACAGGACCTGGTTTGGAATTCCCTGAAGAGCTTCTTTTTTGGGAAATAACCCAACAAAACCCCTATGCTGCACAGCTCTGCTGCAGGAGAAGCAGGAATCCTGCACGTCTGCGCTCTGCAGTACGTGGCAGGGATTTTAGAGCCTGCCATAAAACATCACCTTGCAAATGAAATTCTTCTATCTGCTCCTGTACCTCCTGCGGCTGGCGGTGCAACCAAGGCAGCTTCAGGCCTTGGAGGCACATTCAGCTCAGGGTCCAGCTGCGCTTCCCGCGCCCGCCAGCACCGATGTGTTCTGTACGAAGGAAATGAGTAGGGAAAAATAATAACGCAGGAGTTGGTTGGCTTCTGTTCTGCTTCTGCGGGTGGTTTACCGGCTGGGTATTCCTGCAGAGGGCACTCGCCATCCACGAACCAGCTCCTACCTCCCCCAGCAAACCATGAGCTATGGGTGTAAAAAAAATCTAAATTATGAAAGCAAATTATTCCCTTGTAGTGCATGAGGCCATCTGAAAGAGCAGCGGAGATTTAAGGGGAAGGGGGGGGGGGAACCCCATGGGGAGCAAGAGGGCCAGGCTGCAGGGATGGAGGGGACCGTGGCGTGGGGTCCGGTGTGCCGCTGTAACTGGTGGTAATAATAAAAAAGGATGAAAAAAACAAAGGCTGTGTGGCTGGTTTAAAATTTAATAGGATTGGGGGTGAGAGAGGCAAACGCCTTAATTAAACCGAACTCAAAAATGGGAAAAGCCTTCAACAGAGTGGGGCAAATACCCTGAAATATTGTCAGCCTATAGCCATCAAACTATTAACTATCACAGCATTTGGAAAGCAGTATTTATTTCAACTATATTTCTTTCACGCTTATATATGGGAAAGGAATAGACTTACAAAGAGCTCAGCCCAAAGAAACACCGGGATCTCACCGTGTGAGGCTCTAAAGTACATGTCTGTGATAAATAAATAGTCAGCAGCTGAATGATAAAACAGTTTAAATATTCTGGAGTTTGTGGAAAAAAAAAAAAATCTCATATTACTAACAAGCTCCCATTGAAAATACATTACAGAAATTGCTTATAGTCTAGAAAATGGTCAGGCACTTTCCAATGCCCATAACTAATCAAAGGTAAAAAAAACCCTTGCAGATTCTTTTCAGTTTTAATACGACCTGCATTTTATAATTTGGTTTTATTGTGCCAAAGGAGAATGTAAACAAAAATACCCCCCGATCTTCAAGGCAGCTATCAGAAATGTAGGTCTGTGTCTTGCAGAAATCTGTAATCCAAATCATTTTCACATTGCTAGTGAGAATTGTGAATTTATTTTGAAAGTTTCTCTTGGCTACTTGTTTAATTCTTTCTTTCTTTCCTTTTAAATGTGTGTTGCTTTTTCTTTTTTCTCTGCAAATATTTTCTACTTTTCTCTTGCAATTTTAGCATTTTGAAATGGGAATTATTTTATTTTACAAAACATAATTTGTATTTGCTTTAAGTCTCTGATTAAATTAAAATACTATTCATTTGCAGCAAATTCCCTCACATCATTATATGTTGCCTCTGCTTGAAGATGAGGAGGGAAGGTAGGAATGTTGTTAACAGCAAATTTTGTTTTGGGACATTCCAGTCTGTTTTTAAACGCGTGGTTTGGGCTCTCTGGGGCTGAGTCAGGTGAAAAGGAAGCAACAACAAAATGGCAGAGCAATTACTTAAAGAGGGGCTCATGGAGGAGGGTTGTCAGGTTTCTGTAGGGAACTCGGGCAGACGGTAAACTGATACGATCTCCCCCGCTGCAATAATCCAGCTTGTTTCACAAACACGAATTATGAACACTTCAAAATCCGTAACAGAAATTGGGTTTCAGAACTGTACAGTTTCTTTTGAAGGGGCTTCTCTGTTGAAAAGGCTCTTGTAATTTTATTTTAGTAGGCTTAAACTCTGGATTTGAGGAGATAAAACAACCTGTTCAGAATTATAATTGTGTTATTTGGGCTTCTACATTTAAATTAATGCAACTGTTTCAGGTATTAGCATTCTGTTTTCAGGTTTGCAACTCAGCCTTAAAAAATTGGTTCAAGTTAAAAACAGACACAGAATAGTTCAGATTTATTCTAGCTTTTTCTTAACAAATTTAAATTGTTTTAACTAATTTTAATTTTAGTTATGATTTTACAATAAAATCAAAGCTCTCTGGATTTATCTAGACTGGTATTTTCATATTTCAAAAAGCTTGTGTATTGAAAGGGAGCATGGCTGGTTGCTGTAATTTCATCTTATTTCTTCATCCGGTAGTGAAAAAATAAAGGTGAACAAGGAAGTAAAAGGGACTGTTCCCAAGTATACTAATTATTATGAGACAATTTTGGGCTCAAAAGCATGTGAATGTTCATATTTTTGTGCAGATGTGGGCTTTCCCAAATGAGAGGACAAACAACATAATGTGTCTTTTTTTTTTGATCAATTTAGTACAGAATCCTTTCTTTTATAAATTGATCCCTCATATCCAAAAGATATCTTTATTTTTATGTTTTGCCAAAAACATTTGTTTTTATCTTAAAGTGTGTTTTATACATGTATACTTATATGTAAGTGTACAATACAGCTGTAACGATTGATTCCTAAATAATCTCACAGAGAAAAATATCTGTCAATTCCAAATGCTGGTTTCTCGGTAATGCAGAATAAAACCTGATTTTAATGTTGCAGTCCCTCCTTCTGAACATGATCAATCCAAGCAGCCCCACAGCCAGAGGAGAGCCTGGGGAGGCCAGTGGCTGCCTGCATCCCGTCCTGGGGTGACCAGCGAGGGTGGCCTGCGGTGGCGGCTGTCACTCGCCCATCCCGGGGACCGCCTCTTGGCTTTGACCTGACCCTTCCTATTATCTCCCTTCCATTTTACATTCGCTCTTGCTATAGATATTCCCATTCATAAAATCTTTTCCTGATTGCTTACAGTGTGAAGGCAAGTGCTGGTGTGGATCAGAAATAAATTAGATCACGAGCAGAAGCTATTCGTCAAACCCCTTATTTCCTGGAGTTCCTTCCCTGATCCCTGGTGCATGAATTCCATTATATTGCAAAATCTCTTTTTATTTAGTTTATACTTTCTTCTGGCCTTTATTAAACATCAGAGTATTTTCAGTGTGCTCAAATCCCATGTATTCAGGCAATCTTGCCCAGGAGGCTTCACCCTGTGAGAACTCACAGTTCTGGGCCGAATCTTGACTATTGTTTTTTATGACAATCCCAAAAATCTGTTACAACGCGGCGTGTCATTTTCTGTCTGGTATCCAGAGTTCTCCAGTGAACGGCACAGCAGCGGGGGATGCAGGGAGCTGCCTGCAGTTGCTGTAAGGCAGCCTGTCCCCTCGGCCGCAGCTGGAATGCCAGCAGGGCACAGTGGGAATGGCCAGCAAAGTCCGTGCAGGAAAATGGCTTCATTGGCACCTGGCTTTGCCAGTGTGTCTCATGCAGGCTTCTTGCTGTGCTGCATCAGAGACAGCGAAAAATATTGTGACTCATTTTACATGGTGGAATGCAACTAGTAATTCCTTCCCCTGTTTGCTCCAATCCTGTTTCAAGAGGGCATGCACAGATTATTTTTGTTTGTTTGCTTTGTTGGTTTGGTTTTAATTTTTTTCTTTAATTGAAAAAAAAAAAAAACCCTTATGCAGATTATTTTATTTTTTTTTTAAATCTTGGTTCACATTTAAAATATTTGGGAATATTTTTTGCTAATATTTCCTTTTTTTCTCTCTTGCTTTCTCTCTTTAACTCTCATTTCCCCTTTAGTCTGCTCACCGGATGGGTTGTTTTCTTTCCAAGCTGAAGCCATCGCCTCCCTATGCATCAGGAGGATAGGATTATATGTACTTCTTTCAGACCTGAGGCATTACTATTTCTTCCCCATACTCAGCATACAATTGTCTGGCTCTATCTGGGTCCTAAATCCATCTTGAATTGGTTTCATAGCTGGCAGATTTGTGTGTTCCATCTTGGTTTGGGACCTGGCTTTCATACGAATACCTCAAATAATTTTATATTTTTCCAAGTAGAAGTTTTATTACATGCAGACAATCTGTATATGACTAGTGAAAATGAGAAGATAAAGGGTTGATTGAAAACATGCCAAATGCTAGTTTTTGCCGGGGTGCAACAAACCCAGGTTTTATTGTGAAGGGAGCAGTGACAAACCCTCTTGTTCTGAATGGATGGTCTCGCATTGCCCTCTGGTAGAGAAATGGTTAAATTATGCACTCGTTGGAGTATGAAGGCAGTTCTTCTTTGCTGACAGATAGTTTGACCAGTGTCAGGTTATCCTGACGCGTTCAGCATACCTTCATTGCATCATAAATAAAACAGACAAATTACTTTTTTTTCCTGGGGTGGAATAAGCAGGAGGAAGGGGAGGGATAGAGATTGGGGTAGATGGGGGTTTGAGGGGGTGAAGAATTAGAAGGAAAAGAAAAAAGGGAGAGATCTTTGCAGACACTCTATGAATCTCTGCTTGGCAGCTGAGAACAATGAGAAAAGCAAGCAATTACCTCGAATCCTTCCCCTTATCCAGACATAGGAAATATATTCCTGCCTGAGCCTTTTTTCTCGTCTCTCTCCCTCCCTCGCTTGCCCTCCCTCTCTCTCTCTTTGCCCCTCTCCCTCTCTCCTTCCCCTTGTATATCTAATTTAATTCTTTGAGGCAAGGCAGATGTAACAAAGAAAGGAGGGTCTGTGTCGACGGGCCACTTCCTCCATGGCAAACGTCCTTTTCCATTCCCTGCCCTGGCAGACTTCTGCAACCTCTGAAGCAGCATCCACGAAAAATGAGTAGAAAGGTATTTTATAGCTCCAGCTCTTTTACAGATTTCTCCCAAATAAAGTGGTGTGAATACTATATCACCCTGTCTGGGTGCAGGAAGCCTGTGTGTTCTTTATCTTCAGAAATCCACCCCAGAGGGGCAAACAGAGCCTCTTCTCCATATTTCCCTCAACACTTGTATTCAATGACCTTTTTACTAGTGGCTTCTGTATTCTCCTGGAATTCCTACAGGATTTAAATTATTGTTCTTGAATCTTTTCTACCTTCTTTTTTCCAAAGCAACATTTGCAAACGTTTCCTTAGGTTGCCACGTCCATAACAAGGATGTCCCTGGATGGTTCCACTGCGGCTGTCACCACCTTTGCTCACTGTGTCACCTGACGGAAAATGGGCATTGCTGTGGCCTGGTGCCCTGCACTAGCTTCTGTGTAGGATCTGTGTGCACTCACTGTGCTGCGGGAATGAGAGTTTGCATAAAGATATTTTGACCTTTTAATTGCTGATAAACCTTTAGCTAGCAGGTTTGTTTGTATTTGAGGGAATAAATAATACAGGTGTGGTTGCTGCTGATGGGATCATTGCTGTTCTTGGTCAACCCTGATTCATGCACCAACAGCTGAAGGTGTGGAGCTACCCTGGGTCTGCAGCATGCTGGACCGGTTGAGAATAGTGCCCAGAATTGCTCCTGTGCGCCCTGGCGGCAGGGCTGAGTGTGGCTAATGGGCTCAGCATCCAGCACAGCTGGAGCTGTAGGGGTTTCACCCAGTGGGGTCCTCCCACAGGACCCCTCCATGTGCTGTGTGCGCCATATCTGCTCTGCAGGACTTTCTGGGTGCCTCAGGTGATGCTGCCATGTGCAGCTCCCAGAGCTGTCACCGGTGTTTCACAGCTCAGCCCCATGATGGTGAGTCCCAGATGCTGCCCTCCCCAGCCAGGGTGCAGGCGATTCATCCCCTGTCCCACTGCACTGGCTGCTCACAGCACAGCCCCTTGGGGGTACCAGGCACCAGCTCTGCCCCCAAAGCGAAGTATTTGCCAACCTCCCATAAGCAGAGTCTGCCACCTGCACAGGACCATGGGTGCGAGCCCCCTGGTCAGCTGCCTCCCCCTTCCCACCCTGGGATTTCGCACTGGGCTTTCAGGAGAACATCCATGATTTTGTTTGTGCTGTGCTCTCTTACCCAGACCTTTTCCTTGCACTGTTTGCAATCACCCCAAGACCTGCTTATTGTGATTTAAAAGTGGACAAATTGTCTGTTTCCGTTGCCTTTGCTTTTAGAAGGAAACTGAAACCACTATTAGACTTTTAATAATTTAAGATAAAAATGCCGTTCCTTAAGAACGTTTTCTGGCTATATTTTTGCAGTCGGGGATAGAAAGGAACATTACAGGAAATTTAAAGGAGGCTTTTGGTATTAAATCTTCACCTTTTCCAGAAGATAACGCAATTCCGTAAATCTGTGAGAGACCTTTGTTTAACCCACCCCCCGCTATCGCAGGCGAGGTTTTATAGGCGCCTGTCTTGGTGCCGCTCACAGGCTGTGTTTTACATAATACCCTTCAGCATCACTGATATTAACCTTGATGGCATTATTATTGCTATTTACAGCTCATATGCTGGTAATGGTAAACCTGAATGGGATTAATAAAATAAATTAAGTGATAGAAATATTAATGCTATTAACAATCAGTAACAATAGTTGACAGCATAAGAAAAGGAACAACCTGCCATTAACCAAGCAGAGTAAGGTATCTCTAGCATACGCATAAAGGTATCTGACACTTCATTTTGATAAACCCTAGATTAATTTTCTTTCAAACAACAACTTTTCCAGGGCCTTCATGCTTCTCTGTTTCAAAACTGAGCTGTTGGCACATTTCCCACATCACCTTTCTGATGACCAAGAGCCCGGTTCACTGTAGGGCAGGCTCAGGGCAGGAGATCTGTGATGAGGACAGAGCCCTTGGGCTCCAGTGCTGCTGCTGGGTTTTGGTCCCACAGAGATCCTGCGCTTCATGAAGCTGCTGCAACACATTCCCTGTGCTCCCAGTTTGCCTTTCCAGCCAAAAAACTCCACTACAGCCTGCTTCTGGGTGCAGATTTCCAGCTGAAGGACTGACCAGTGGTGCATGACTGTTTCTGAATGTGCCATTCACATTTTCATGCATCCAGCTATGGGGTTCTGAGCCCTGGTGTAGGAGCTGTTCAGCATCAGTTTGTGTTGATCTAATGTTGCATGGGTGGGCACTGCTGGGGACCTCTCCTCTCCATCCCTGCCACTGCAACACCAGCTTTGGAATGGGGGAAGGTGACTTTCTCATGGACTGTGGAGGAAGTGGTGACCTCTGGGCTTTTTAGGTGGGTCACTGTGAGTTTTGCCAGAGCCTGTGAGAATAGAAATGCCAGTCTGTTTCATTCCTTATGGGAAGTTTTTCCTATGCCAGAGCGCAGGTTTATCAGATGTGACCATGTTTCAGTGAGTTTCTGGACTAATGCACTGAGTGGCCTCATAGACCACTGCTCATGGGTCAGACACCAAGGCTGCTGCGGGGCTTATTTAAGCACACCGGAAAATTCTGTGCCTAATAAGGTGAGCAAGGGGTGGTAAGAAAAAAACATTGCTAATTTTTTTTCCTCTTACAAATGCATCTTGCCAATCCTTTACAGCTGGCTAAAAGCTGGGATTTCTTGCACTAAGAAGGAAAGTGAGACCATAAATAAACCAGTGCAGGACACCTGGAAAGAATAAAGTGCCCTTCTCAGCATTGTAGGGGAGGAGGAATTGGTGTCTGCCTGGCTGGTACATGGGAGTGGGGAAAGAAGCCTGGGATCTGGGCCAGTGAGGAGATGCTCACAATAGTTTTCTTTTATAACATTTTCTGTGCTGAAACATAGATTTTTAATGTTACTGATAATAGTAAGTCCAGAATGAAGAGCCCTTGCCATTATTCCAACAATGCCATCTTTGGTCAGAACAGAGGCTGAAACCTATTTCTCAATATAAGCCCAAATTTCAACCCCCTCTGCTGAAGGCAGAAAACGGATCAGCTACAAGGACAGGGGATTCCCAGGAACCCTGAAAGTAAATGGTGTTGCATGGTGTTATGACAGTCTGGAGAACAGACTGTTCAACTCTTTTCTTTCACATTTCAGATTATCTTGTGTCCAGGTTTCAAATGTGTGGGATTTTGGCTATGGTAAGAAACCTCCTCTTTTAGTAACTCGTGTTCTCTTTGCTTTCTGGTGGGGAGAAACAGCCCAAACCACCTGAATTACCCCTTAGATGACTCCTCTCAGTAGGAATTGGCTTCCCCTCAATTATCAACCCCCTTTTTAGAAGTGGCTGAAGAGGAACAGTGGACTGTAATCTAGAGACATGAAATATCACGACAAAAGTGCATTGTTTCACAGATGCACCTTATCTCTGATGCACTCCCTGCCACTCTTAGAACCTGATACTCTTTCCAAAGCGCTTCAGACCTGTCCATTCATTATCTACACAGGGAGCAGATAAATAAGTACACACGCTTTTCCTCAGACCCTGGAAAAGCTTCAACCTGACGTCCGGCGGGGCCCTGTGCCAGCGATGCCCATCACTGCAAGCCTTCGGTCCTCTGCTGTGGTGGGAGGTGACAACCGTGCCCCTGCGTTTTGCACATCTGCATGTTAGAGAGTGAGCCTCTGGCATCTGCTGCATTAAATAGACATTTCTCACCAAGATGTATTTAATACTTCTCCATGCTGTCTCCATCTTCGCTGCCCACTCTTGACTACCAAGGTATTTCCTCTGTGGTTCTCTGTCATCTGGTGCTGTCCCGTTCCCTCCAGCGTGCCAAGGTCTGTGTTTGGTGTCACCGTTCAGTGCCCTGATGCGGTGGCAGGATCCCAGGCACTGCCTTACAGAGGGAAATGGGAGAGATTGCTCTGGCTTGTCCTAAGGGAAGTCACTGGAGGCAGTTAAGCAAATTCAGCAAATACAGAAACCAATAAATGACCGTCTTTTGCAATAATGTGCTGATACACAGCTGGTGTATTTCAGTACTGATTTAACACCAAAACGTTGACGTGGGAGCACTTCTGGAGAGAGACAATTCCTTTGGCCCTGGAATTACTGAGTAGTTTTGTGATATTAAGAAAATTCCTCTTATTGAATTGATATTTGCCTTAATCATCCACTAGCCATTACTTAGCTCCATTAGCATTTGAGCCAATATTACAGTTGATTCGAGGAAGAATACTATTTTCTGTTTAGTTTGTTCTTGGTGAACTTAAAATGGCTGCACTGTGCTGTAAGATGGAGCCTCGCTTCTGTATAGACAGAAATGGAATTAGCAAACATAAATTGTATTCAAAATAGCGGTTCCTGTTTTATCTCATTGTGTTTTGCCTTCCTCCTGGTACTCCACTCCTTTCCTCATAAGCTGTCCCAGCCCCTTTCGACAGTGTAGCAAATAGTCATTACAGTGGAGATTTTTTTTATCCACTGGTTTAACTTGCATATTTCTGCTTCTCTTGCAGTAAGGCTGCGAGGCTGCTAGTTAAAGTTACAGCACGACATTGGTTTTCCTATACGCTTTTACTCGGAAGGCTTATAAAATTGCCTGGGAGAATTCCGGCCAGGTAAAGACTTGCCTTAAGATGTGTAAACCTGGGAATCATTTTTTTTAATGTTACAAAAAAATTTCAAAATACAATTTACTTTACTATTTTTAACTTGACATCATTCAGGCTGTGCATGTTTCTAAGCACCTTCAGTTCCCATTTATTTTAGTGCTCACCATCTCCTAACAGCAATTCAACATCTGAAAGGTTTGGATCCAAAAGGGTTTTGTAAGAATAATGCCAGACACGTGGGGGAGGGGGTCAAACGATCAAAGAGAGGGAGTTTAATATTGTTGCCTGAGCCTGGTTCGAGGCGCATGTTTTCTAAGCATGGCTTTTTTGTTGTTTTTTTTCCTTTCCTTTTACACTGACTCCAAGTCAGCCCTTTAGCAAGTCACTTAACCCCTAAATCTATTTTTCCATCTGAAACCAATAACACCATGGTGATAAGGAATCTGTAAGTACTAATTATTCTTCATATTATTCATAATTTTACTCCAAGTGGTGCTGGCATTAGGTATAATTGTTTTTATTAGAGAATAATACTGGAAACAACCATTTATAAACCTTGGTAAATCTGTAGAAACATTTACTCTCAAAGTTTCATGAAGCTTTTTATGATTTCCACACATATTGTGGTTAACGTTTCCAATTAAGCTATCATACATACTGCATATATTATGTAATTATACTAGGCACAGAAGGAGCAACTTAGAAATTACAAGACAAGGGCACATACACAACAAAAATTTAATTAAAAATGTGAAAGGCAGAAGAGGCAGAGAGAAAAACAAATTTCAGGAAATTAATAGTCTAGATTAAAAATTATTCAGTACCCTAACTCTAATGGGATACCATTTTAATATTCAGCATTCCATGCCAATATTGGGTGTTTAAATCCTGAAATGTGAATTTCCATGCTTTTGTGACATTGACTCACGATCTTAACGTCCTTTTAATGTACTTTTTGTTGTGTAAATCTGTGTAAGTACCATCAGTCATCAAACTTGACATCTGATGGCGTGATGTAGACCCAGCCTGCATGTATTAGGGCTTTTTGTGTTTGTGCAGTGGAACCTACTTACACAAATTCCACTGAAGGCATAAACCTGTTAAAGGAATACATTTTCTTTACACTGAAACAATAGACCTGCATCAAAGGAACATCCAGGGAAAGAATAAGTAATTTAAAAAGATAAATTTCTTTTCTGCAAAAAGGCAAAATGTACTGACAGTCTGACCCGCAGAAGAAATGATTCTGTTGACTTATCAAGGCAGTGGGCAAACCGAATTAGAATTTAGATGATCATTTAAAAATTATCAAACAAGAATCCAGCCAACACCTTGTGCTTTTAATGCACTCCTATGGTTTGAGGTGATTTAGAAAAATTTAAGGAAAATGTGAATGAGAGCATTCCCAGCATCCTTAACACTATTCTATTTCTACCCCCTGAACTTCAGATCAAGCCTAAAGCTTAACTTAGGGACTTGGTTATAACAAGCAAGAAGCCACAAATTGTATTTTTAAATGGTAATCCCAGTGCCACCATCAGGGTAGAGGCATCTTCCAACCGCTCAACTGAGAGGATAGGATGGGTGTCCATTCCCTAAAACCTCTGTCCCACCACAGCCACCTGCAGCGTTACGCTCCTCCCAGCTGTGGGGAAAGGAGAGTAAAGAAAAGGGGCTTAGGAGCAGGGCTTGCTTCTGGCAGGACAGGTATCTTCTTGCTGGTTTTTATTTTAAAGATGAGAAAGCTGATGTCCACACTGACTATGGAGAGGTCTCTGAAAAGTGCCAGGAAAAAGCCTCATAAAGTTCCTATCTCAGTATATTCTCCAAAATCTTCTTTCCAGTGGGGCAGAGGGGAATTGCACAATGCTCAGGGAAAAAAGGAGAGCCACTCTACACACAACCTGGCGAAGGTCCTGCTGGAAGACCAGAGGGGCCAATTGCTGGATTGTGCTTTCTGGCACAGTGCTTGCAAGGATTGCCCAGCTAACATCTATGCATGATGATATGCCTATCTGGATGAAGACAGACATGCTGAATCCACCTCTGTGAGCACCAGGCAGAACATCCCATCAATAGACTTCTTCAAGGCTGGGTGTCTGGATGTCCAGCTGCCTCACTGTCAGCATACCTGAAGTCCTGCATTTCCCTGCACAAGAAAAACCTCTTCAGAAACAGGGGTGGGAGTGCAGCTGTGACAAACAGTGCCAAGCATGGGATTTGCCTGAAGTGGCAAAGAGCTCTCTTGATGCCTTTCACCAATGAAAAAGGTGTTTGCCTGCAGCTACAGCATGCACCAGGAGCTGAACCACTGTCCCTCTGGACAATCCATTACCCCTATGGCACATTAAAGGCATTCATATTCCCTTATGAATTTAAAGTATATTATTTACCTACCTGACATACTTGAGCTCTAAGTATACTTTTATGGGTATCTGCTCTGCATTTGGCACTCCTAGCTGGAGTTTGGGCCAAATTTGGCCTGTAAGTAGATTCATTGCTGTCATTTGGATTTGTAGTGGCAGCATTTGCCCATTATTGTGTTATTTTAATTCCCTCAAGAATCTAATGAAAATTAAGTGAAAAAATAAGGCTTTCTTTATTCTATTTTCAGAATGATGGATTGATAGAAGGACAGGCAACTTATACTTGCAGGCTGAAGATTTTATGCATATATACATAACAGATATGGAGACAGAATTTTTCCCTTATGGCAATGGAATGGTTTTGATAGTCTTCATTAAAATAGATTTGAAAATACCATTTGTTTTATGTTTAAACCTTAAATTAAATTTTTCAATAATAAAGTATGCTTATTATAACCCAATTCTATCAATCACTGAAATGAACAGCACATTGGTGGGTTCAAGCAAGTAAATAAATATGTTATTTTATTGCATGTCAGGAAGGTTTCTTGGATAGAATTCTTCCCTCTGAACTGGTGGGTTAGAGGTTTAAGCATCATATCAAAGATTGGTACTAACGCAGAGTGCTGATCCTGCCTATCAGTGCCTCGGACAGAGGGTGGCAGTTCAGGCAAAGTGCAAAAGCACATCATGCTCTGTCCAAGCCAGGGGTAGTGTTCCCCTGGTCCCCTTGAAGAGGTGACACTCAGGGCCTCAGTAAAGGGTACCTCTTTGTATCTGTGGTATTTTGAGATATATGTGATGTGTGATATTCTGCAAAGATAGTTTTTTAGTTGTTGCTATAAATCTTCCAGCTGCTGCATTTGTCTGGGGTCACTGTGATAGTTAAACTGACCGTTTTAATAAGTGTTTGGAGAGACCTTGAGTAAGAAAAGAGTTTTAGATAAAATTCAAAGAGGACACATTCTTTGCTGGAAACAGGCATGGGTATGGAAGGCATCTTGCCCCTTGGTCAGTTCAGAGTTTTGCACTACAAAGACTTTGCAAAACTTTTCCTATGCACAATTAAATAATTCCCTGCAGGAGGTAGGACAGGCATCCTCTTAGCTGGACAGATACGGCTGGGTGAACCTTGAGTGAATCTTGAATATGTCTGAGAGGCATGTGAAAGTTTCTAGCGCTGCTTGAGCCGGGCTCTAAGCCTCCATGTCCCAGGCTTCTGTCTCCACTAGGATCAGAGCAGCTCTAGGTAAGAGGCGCAGCCACTGTTCTGCTGTTGTATTCCTGTGACTGATCACTGTACCAGACACACGTCCTGTTTCCCTTCATGTCTCAGACATGTATGGAGCACCGAACCACCCCCCCACCCCTGCCCCCCCCGAGATGGCTGCTGATGCTGGGTGCAGACATGGGGTGAGCTGTGTCCACTGGTTGTGTCCTGCACTCTGACACTTGCTTTGTGCATGTGGAATGTTGCTGACCGTGCCCAGCCTATGCTGCCTCTCCCAGTGGCACAGGACAGACAGACCCTTGCACAGAGCAGCTCTGCTATAGCAGGCGTTAGCTGAGCTCACTGGCTGGTGGGCAGATGGTGCAGGTCATGGGGCATAACTCTCATTAACTTGTAGCCGAAAGCCTGTGCTCTTGCATTCTGTAATATCATGGCCTGTGAGCACTCTATAAAAGGAGACCCAAATGAATCATATTACAGTAGCCTGGAGAAGAGGTCACAAATCTTTTTGAAGAAGAGCCACTTCTGAAACATGAACTTCCACATGTCTCCTGTTATAAAAAATGAATTCCATGTTGAGAAACTTATTGACATGTTTGGGCATAGCTCATAGACAGGGAGAGCTACTAACACCCCAATGACACCTTCCAGATGTTCTCCCTTCAACAATTATCTGTCTTCTCCAGGCTGGCTTGCTGCTCCACAGACATCTCTGGGCAGGCAGGATGACAGCCGCTGAAGGCCACTGACAGGTTTGGCAGAGGTGGGAATGTTCTAGCAGGTTGAATAAATTGAGTATTTTGTGTTATCCATCATTAACATGGCTAAAATGAAAGAGTAGGGACAGAGTTCAGAGGTAGCCTCTTGTTCAGACACAGAGGATGTTGCCCCTTCAGCTTCTCCTGGAAAAAGCAGAATTTTCTGACCAGGGTTTTGTTCTTCCAGCCCATGCTGGTCACCATGTAGAGCGTGGATCTACACACAGATGTGTATACCAAGATATGAACAACTTAGAAGTGGTGATGTAGCAGATCATCAACTACCATGAGTGTCGTGGACATAAAACCATCTATGACAGATTGAAGGCTGTTACCAAATTAATGAAAAGCATGAGAAGGTGAGAGGCACCCCCCATGGGTTATTTTAGCAAAGCAGGTTGGTCCCAGTGCGCAGTGGTTAATCCAGAATCCCCATGGTCTCATAAGGCTGTGAGGCTCCAGCCTGCAGCTTCCAGACCCTGATCTCATCAGTGCCCAAGGGTCTGTTTCATCTCCCAGCCCACTCTGCTGTCACTTGAATGGGACAGCAGTCAATGCAGCACTCAGGTACAAGCAGAAAATTAAAAAAACATTTTCCCAAGAAGACAAAGTAGAAGAAAAGTGTTTTTACCAAGTAACAGGTGAAATATCTTTGCAAAGCTGTTTTGGGCTTGAAACACGAAGAGCAGAGCTTGCATGGGTCTTTTGTTTTACAGAATTTACAAAAGCACAGCGAGCAGCTGCAGCAAAGCCCACAGAAGGGATTGCTTGACTATGTGAACAGTGCTGAGGAAGATGGGGTTACCAATTCAAACAAGAAATAACATAATGTCTGATCCGGGCTGGCAGTTTCTTACCCTCTCCTCACTTTTTGTCCCTTGGGAAGCAAAAAGAACTGAGAAGAACAGAACTTAGTTTTTAAGAAAAAAAAAAATAAAAGGAGCGAAAATTTAGATTGGCTGGACACCTTCAGAATGTAAGGCCAACATTCCTCAAACATCGCATTTTTGGGGCGCAAATGCAACACTCTTGAGGTTACTGTTAATTATGTTTTGCAGTTTGTGACTTGAGGCTCACGATGTCACTTCATCTTTATCTGTGAATGAACCTGGGTATAACATAATGTGAACATGACAAAGTGTGCTGGAATGCCAAAAGCTAAAGAGAAACATATGACTTCTGGGCTGAATACCTGCTTTGCCCTAGTATCTAAGAAGAAAAAAGTTGGGATGTGGAAACAGGGTGAACAGTAAGAAGAGAAAAAAATTTGGCACGTCTTTTGTTGAAATTCTATCCTCCCCCTCCCTCGTATGCCCAGAAACCATCTGCAAACTTTTCAATCATTTTTTAGGATACAGTGAATTTTATCATAATTTTGTCAACCAAAACCATATGTGCTTTTTCTATTGACAACATAGAATAACAAAATCATATTTGTTCAAACCACAAGGCAGGTAATAAATAACTGTGGACACACTGCTATGTTACAACTTAATGTTGTTTTTTTTTTTAAAGAAAAGTATTGAATATTACCAAAAAATTTAATTTGGGAGGTAAAGTAAACTTCTGAAGAGAAAACCATCTGAGAGAAAGCTTGTGGCTCAATAACTTTCCCCTTCCTGTTAGACCAATTCTAGCTCGTTGTCCTGAGGCCATAATAAAATGAGATCTTCCACTGCCTGCCCTCATCTGTGCGTGGTGTCGATGCAGATGCAAACTGCAGGTAACGTCTGCAGCATGTCCAGCTGCACACACATTCTGCCCTTGGCCGCCCGAGCTCACACTGTCCATTGCTCTGAGAAGCTTGGGTCCGTGAGGTTGAAAGATTAAATGTGAATTGAAGTAATTCAGGACATGCTTCCTTGTAATACACCCATCAAGAAATATCTTTCCTTACTGATATTAGACAAGCTAATATTTTCAGGTGTGACCAAATATTGCCAGAACCATGCAAAAATCATCACTCTAGAGCATCGGAATAGTCCTGCTCTAGGTTCTCTGGTGACAAGCGACATTTGCTTATTCTTTGGGTCTAAAAATGCAGAAATCTGGAACACAAGTAGCTGCCTAAAGCACTTTAGGGACGTCAGCCTTTTTTTCTCTCCTTTTCTTCCCTGTGTCTCTGTGTGTGTGGATGGAGGATGCTGTTGCAAACAGCAGTGGGCCCAGCTGCTAATCACCGAAATTCCAACCGGGAACATGGCATGGATATGTTAATGGTAGTAATTAACCACTGTAAAAGGTTACTGAAGAAGCTGGTGGACTGTCTCAGGTTGTCTATAACTTGGACAGGCAACTCTCCTGATCAGTGCTTCAACAAGTCTTTGAGCTTAAAGGATGAAAAATATTATAGTGTGATTCCATCAAGCTTGGGTCAAGTGATTTACAGAAAAATATCTAAGAATCTATGTGTAGACAAACATATGGTTTTAATATGATTATTACATTAATAAATATGCAATTGTCATTGTGTTAACAGTGATAAACAAGCTTAGGTTTTTATAGTAATGCCTCATTAAGGTTGACTTGGGGGCTTGGTTGGATCTCCGCCACTTGACTTTGCACAAACGCTCTTTACCTAGGCATTAAAGTGGATGCAGAAAAACTTGTGCTCCACTGGAAAGTGCTCTGCGATCTGACAATGAAAAGCTACAGGTAAAATTCCCTATTGGAAAGGTGACTGCATTCTCCTGGCTTTATCCATTTTGACACAGTACTTCCTCACACGCCTTTGTTAGCAACAGCGTTTGACTCTGCCATATTGTTTTAATTTTTTTCTTCTACATAAGAATGAGACAAACAGAAAGACATAAACCTTGGTCTGAAAAATTTACTTTTAAAACTATGCTTATTTATTATACTAATACCCCCAGACTTCAGCTGAGATGTGGCCTTGTGGTGTTGTGATCAAGCAGAAAGACAGAAAGTTCCCCTTGAAACCTCCTGGGTCTGAACATCACAAGGGAAAAGAGGGGAAGTTCTATAATTTTTCAGCAACGATAATGATAAAATAATTAACAGACTTTGCACGTCTTTAAAACCCTCCTGCTAAGTTCTTGATGATCTTAACAAATAATCAATTAAAGCCTTCTGAGATTAGTGAGCATTATTATCCCTGGTTTATGGATTAGGTGACTGAGGTACAAAGGGATTAAATTCTCAGCCCTGTACCTCCCACCCAGGGCAGCCTCCTCCTGCCCCGAGCCCTTGTAGAGTGGTGTAAATGCCAGTGCACAACATGACAAAAGAGCAGCTTCTGAGGCACTTTTTAGGATGCCCTGTGGGAGAATCCGAGGGACATCCAGCTGTTTCAAGTCTGCTTTTTGATCAGTTAATACTGATCTTTGATTAGTTAATACCTTCTGCCATTCTTACCTGATTTCTCAGGTCAGTTCAGCCAGTTTCCAGGTCGTATTTAAAAAGGTAATGATACAAAAAGGAAAATACTGGATATTACATACGAGACTCACTTAGCAGATGAAAAGAGTGTCCTACAGAAAATATGATGCAGCTGAAGATGTGGTTTAGAGTCAACACCACCACCACAGCTGCTGCATTCCTCAGTGAGTGCTCTTCATGGAGCAGGGAGTGCTTCAGGGAAATGGTGCTCTGCACATGGCTTCTCCAGAGCTCGAGATGTAGGATCACCACAAAATCGCTCTTACAAATAAATCCATGCACAAATCTATCCACATGTTGGTTGGAGAGATGCAAGTTGCTGCCACTTGTAGACCACAAAACCTATAACAAGCGGGTGTATGAAGTCCTCACACACCTCACCTGATGTTAATGCAGTCAGCCCTTCCTTGGAGCTCCTCTTCACTGCACAGAAGGTGCCTGAGCCACACTGCAGCAGTGAAGGAGTAGCTGGCTGTTGGGTGGTCGGAGTTGTGCTTTTGTCCCACTGTACAGTGTCATCCCAGGGACAATATTTGGAAGAGGATTGGTGGTGGCAATGGTGGAGCGCGGTGCTTGAGAGGTGAGTAGTCCAAAAGTGGGTGTTCCTCTGGCTGTTGGGTGGTCAGGATGGTCACATGTTGGGCAGTGAGGTGGGAAATGTATTTTCTGAGGTGGAGTGAGAGTTGAGATCTCAGTGTAGCCTGAGTCTTCTCCTGCTGTAGGTGTTGTGTCTCTGCTGCAGCAGGAGTCTGGAGATGGTACCACTATCCCACAGAAAGGGCTTGCTGGGACCAGAGAGGCCCTGTGGGTCCTTCACCCCAAAGGGTCATGCTTCTGCTCTGAGCTGTGCGCATCCACTTAGAGATACTTCTCGCCTCCCAGTCTGTGACAAACTACCTTTGGGTCCAGTGTTTAACCTTCTGCACGGCTGCTCCAAGGAAGTGAACTTTCTTGTTGAACTTATTACACCACAAAAGGGGTAGTTCGATACATGCCTTAGTTAGCAAATCCGTGTCTCCAGGAGATTTAGGGGAATGGGGCAACTGCTTGACTTGTGAAAGATGTGTTAGAGCCATTCAGAAGTTTTTGGTGCCAAACGTAGCAGAGATGGTGTCTTGTTTTTTGGTTTTTTTTTCTCCTCCAACAGATGCTCTATGTTCCATCCCTTTCACTGTTTTAGACAAGAATTTCTTCTGCCTCTTTCTTTATGTGGAAATCAAAGACAATGCTTCTGTTCCAGAAATGTGGTCCATTTTCTTAGGAATACTAGATATTCAGGACAAAGCACCTGTGCCAAGGTTTCTTTTTGGGCAAACTGAAAGGGAGAGCATGGGTTGTGTTTTGAAGTGAAAATGACACAATTTTTCTATTTCTGAAGAGGTCTCATTAACACCTAATTTCCAGGTAAAGGAGCAACTTGATTTTCCTTCCTTTTTGAACACTGAATGAGGGGCATTTCATAGCTATTTTCTTTAACATGCTTGAGCCTGAAAGGATCCATGGTGTCTTTCATAGCTCATCTCCACTGATCTCTCTATCTCGTAAATCCAAGCAGTTGCTACCAGCCTTTTTTTTCTCTTCAATATTTTAATATTGCATATAATATTTAACAAGCATAGAAATGATGAAAATGCCACTGAATGTGTGATATAGGACAGAACTGAATTAAGGCTGCAAAGAGCCCTTGTTTTTAACATACATTCATGATGGTTTTGTGTTGTGGTGTTCTGGTTTTAAACCCAAACAGGAACCACTCCAACATCTCTACAGGAACTTTAAGAGGCTACATGCTTTGCAGGTTGAGGTGCTAATAAACATAAGAACCCTCTTCTCAGTACACTTAGAAGAAAAACAAGATTAGATCCTTTCACAGCTGCTTCAGTTTGGAGGCCAGAGTTTTCAAAAGGCACCTTCTGCATTCAAAATCCAGAATGTGATCCCATCAGGGCAGCTTCTCCATGTGAGTGTGGGGTGCAGTGTGGATGGGGTGAGGGCCAGGAAGGGAAGCTTATTTGGAGAAAGTGCTACTTAAAGTAAATGCTGATGATTTAAAATGTTATTCCTTCTGTGCTTTTAGAGAGAGAGAGAGAAAAAAGAGGGGGAAAAAAGGTAATAAATGCTCCCAGCCTGTACCTCATCTCCAGTCACTCCCGTGAAATTCCCGGGAGAGCATCCAGGCTGGCTCCCCTCTCCCCCTCTTTAAAAATGGTGGACCTGGAACCACTTACAAGAGAGGCTTAATAAGAGGCAAATGTGTTTTATATTTTGTATCTTGTTAAGTGAAAAAAGATGGATTCTCACAAGTAGTCTCCTGGTGCAGATTTGAGTGGTCTATGCATGCAAATGTTGTGATGCTTCGTCTGCCAGCATCCCGTTTCAGTCCCCCTTGGCCACTTAAAATCCCACCCCCCAGAGCAAGCGGAGATGAAATTGCTTCATTTGTACAATGGATCTGCAGATCTAGGGAGCTTGTTTCTATCTGATTTGCTGATAATTTACTCCTCATCTGATTTTTTTTTTTTTTGTTTCCCTTGTCTTCCCTTCCACCCCCCTTAGAAAGAAAACAGTGTCTCAGCTCACATCTCTTCCCTAAGGAGGGAGGAATTGTTTCACTGGGCTGAGAGTATGATTGAAAGCAAGTGAAAAAAACTAAAAAAGACCTACACAAAGGTGGCACATTTATTACAGGACAAGAAACCCCCTTTGCAACTGAAAACCACTAGTAAAAATTTCAATTTACATTCCTGATTGCTGAAAAATCTGCTAGAAAAATGTAACTATTGAAAATATACAGTATGTTCTGTGAAGGTGTGTGCTGAACAGCAAGACATACTCCCCCTCTGATAATCAGTTTTATGACCTTTTGGTGCAAGATAGTGTCATGCTTACTGTCTGCTTTCACTATTCAGTGTTGAGGAAACGCATTATATTTGTCTTTGATCCAGAGATCTGGATTGCTAAAACTGATGGCTACAATTAAAGACAGTCCTGCTGAAAACCTGACCTCTGTCTGCTCTCAACTTCATGTAAACTTTTCAATATGGATGTAATTTAGTATTAAATTACCCGTGCTTTATTGCTTTTTAGCACAGCTCTGTCCTGTTGCCTTTTAAAAATATAAAGAGTAACATAAAAGAAAAATTGCACTGCATCTGCTTAATTATGTAATTATATACTTGTTTTCCTACATTTAGAAACCTTTCTGGGTGTGTTGTCTACAGAAAAGCTGTAATACTTGAGGTGGATTACTTCTCTGTGTTCTCAGAACATACCCAGAAGAAAACATGCAACTGCTCTTGACAGTATTGCTGTTGTGAAGGGTTTGTGTTGAACCATGCTCCCTTTTTTAGGGCAGCCCAATAAGCCCGTGAGGTTTTTTTTTTCCCCTCAGACCTTAAACATGACATCAGACCCTGATTTTCACTCTGTGGTCTTGTAGGCATTCTGTTTAAATGAGAACTAAACTCCTCAGCTTTAGGAGATCATGGAAATCACAGACAGTGTGATAGGAAGGGACTAGGAGGCATCATCTGATCTCTCACCACTTCTAAAAAGGAAAAAACCAGTGTGGAATTTAGTGGCCAGGAGTCTGCAGGCTCCTGTTATCTTATGCCAGATGCTACTGTGCTGGCGCTGGTGCCTCCAGCTCCTCCCTCATCCAGCTGCTCAAGATCCAGGCACCCCGAACTGCTCTTGCTGCCCATCGGGTGTCTTGATCCTTGACTGTTCCATCCAAACTTCCTCCCCCTGCAACTCCTTAGCAAAGCATCCAGTGCTTTATCCAGTCTGCCCTCCTCCAGTGGGATCCCACTTGTAATCCTGAAGTGAAACAAAATGAAGGAGTATTTTTTGAATTGGCAGCAAGGCTTGGTCATTGTGGGTCCCAAATAGCTTCTCCCTTGTAGACATGAAGGAGAAGGGTGAAATTGAGCCACTTGTCCCTTGGCAGCTGCTTGTGCACTCTGTGGTGGGTACAGGCCAGACAGCTCACAGCCTGAAGTGATGGAGGTGCTTCCTAGGCATGATGTTGTAGTAGTTGTTCTTCCTGCTGTTATGGTTTGTCCTGTTGCTGTGTAAATTGTAATTTAGATATTTTAAATGGAACTACAAGTCTGTTTTAACACATAATTAACTCAAGCTGTATCATCAGGGCTCATGCAGCCACGGCCCAGTCTCCTGCATGAGGCTGGGTTCAGGCTCCGCTTTGCGGGAGAGCTTCCTTTTTGCTTCCCACCATGCAGTAGAAGCCAAACAGCTACAGCTGCTGATTGCTGCAAAGGCAGCTGAAAGAGGAAAGACAGACCAGTCAGTCTCACCTCTGAGCCTGGCAACATCTTGGAGCAGATTCTCCTGGAAGGCATGCTAAGGCACATGAAAAACAACAAGGTGGTTGGTGACAGCCAGCATGGCTTCACTAAGGGGAAATCCTGCCTGACCAATTTGGTGGCCTTCTGTGATGGGGCTACAGAACTGATGGACAGGGGCAGAGCAGTTGACATCATCTGCCTGGACTTGTGCAAAGCATTTGACACTGTCCCACATGACATCCTTGTCTCTAAATTGGAGAGACATCAATTTGATGGGTGGACCACTCAGTGGATAAAGAACTGGCTGGATGGCCACACGCAAAGAGTTGTGATCAATGGCTCGATGTCCGGCTGGAGACCGGTAACAAGTGGTGTCCCTCAGGGATGGGTGTTGGGACCGGTCTTGTTCAACATCTTTGTCGGTGACATGGACAGTGGGATTGAGTGCGCCCTCAGCAAGTTTGCCACTGACACCAAGCTGTGTGGTTCGGTTGATACGCTGGAGGGAAGGGATGCCATCCAGAGGGACCTCGACACGCTTGTGAGGTGGGCTGATGCCAACCTGATGAAGTTTAACCATGCCAAGTGCAAGGTCCTACACCTGGGTCGGAGCAATCCCAGGCACAGCTACAGGTTGGGCAGAGAAGAGATTCAGAGCAGCCCTGCAGAGGAGGACTTGGGGGTGTTGGTCGATGAGAAACTGAACATGAGCCCGCTTCAGTGTGCGCTCGCAGAACAGAAAGCAACCGTACCCTGGGCTGCATCAAAAGGAGCGTGACCAGCAGGGCGAAGGAGCTGATCCTGTCCCTCTACTCTGCTCTCGTGAGACCTCACTTGGAGCATTGTGTGCAGTTCTGGTGTCCTCAACATGAGAAGGACATGGAACTGTTGGAACAAGTCCAGAGGAGGGCCACGAGGATGATCAGGGGCTGGAGCACCTCCCGTATGAAGATAGGCTGAGAAAGTTGGGGCTGTTCAGCCTGGAGAAGAGAAGGCTGCATGGAGACCTCAGAGCAGCTTCCAGTATCTGAAGGGGGCCTACAAGGATGCTGGGGATGGACTCTTCATCAGGGACTGTAGTGACAGGACAAGGGGTAACGGGTTCAAACTTAAACAGGAGAAGTTTAGATTGGATATAAGGAAGAAATTCTTTACTGTGAGGGCGGTGAGGCACTGGAATGGGTTGCCCAGGGAGGTTGTGAATGCTCCATCCCTGGAGGTGTTCAAGGCCGGGCTGGACAGAGCCTTGGGTGCCATGGTTTAGTGTGGGGTGTCCCTGCCCATGGCAGGGGGGTTGGAGCTGGATGATCTTGAGGTCCTTTCCAACCCTAACTATTCTATGATTCTACCATTTTCAGAATTATCATGAGAACTGCAGGTTTCCTTCTGGACTCTGGCATGTTGAATATACTATGAGAAGAATTTTCTATCACAACCACTCAGGTACTAAAGCGAATAAATAAACAGGTATCAAAATGTATCACCCAGGGGAGGTAAATATGATTTTTTTGAGACTAAAATGTAAAATTATAAGATTAAAAATAATTAAAAATGAATCTAATGGGTGCAGCTTACAGCCTAATCTAGCTGTATCTATTGCCTTCTCTTTCACACTGCCGTACTTTGATCCTCTTCTCCTTTAAGAACAAATGAAGCATCTACTAGAAAAGAAGCAACACTGACTGCATTGAATTTTGACTTCCATGCAAAAATGTACCTGCAGCCCATCAAGAAACTGCTGGGAGTTCGATTTGTATCTTATCTAGCTTTTCTTATGTCTTCATTTTGTGGGTTGAGAGCCCTCACAACAAAAGCAAAAACAAACAAATTGAAATTTACCTGCGGGTGATCCCCCGCAGCTTCTCCAGCTGTTGTTTGAATAAGGGTCCATCACAGTTTTGTTTAGTTGTGTGTCATCCACCTCCCTGCTGCTGCCTGTGTTTGCTCACAGTACCTTGCCTTTATGGGGACACAGGAGCTTGTCGACCATATGGGCAGGTGTTGAGAAGCAATATGCAATTGTGACAACTTGAAAATATAATTATCTCCCTTCCTGAGACCCAGATAAGATTTCTGTTTCCCAGGAGAGTGAAACTAGGAATGACTTCCAACACAAAAGTGCTGCTAGAAGTTTCCCGTTGCCATTAATGCCTCTTACCCCTCTTCCCACTGCACGTGTTGGTGTGCAGTGAGGTTGGTGGCGCCTGTAGGGTCATGGGAGAGGTTGGCAGCATCCTGCAGCTTGCTTCAGTGATGCAGGGAAAGCACGTAAAGATAATTAAGCTGAGGAGCAACGGATGTCGTGGGCGGGGGGGGGAAGGAAGCTTCTCTTGCAGTTTTTCCCCATCTAAAAATGGTGCTGTGAAGAAATGGAATTTTTCACCTAAATATGTCTCGATTGAAAATCTTTGACCTTTAACATGAAAAACAACTAATTTTTGAAAGCAATTTTTTTTTCCCATTTTTGGTTAAATTGAGCCCTACAATTGATTTTGTAAATGAACTGATGGATTTCCACCTGCCCCCCAAAACAAAAAAGGGAGAAAACACTTCCTGACAAGCTTTAATAAAAACACAGTTAAGGTGATGTTTTCTCATGTGGATTCCATTTCCTAGGATGCTGATCCCAGAAGCCCAGGACCTGTGCTGTCTGTGGGATTTTCATATGGAGGGTTTGTGTGTGTAGCTCTGTAGCTAAGAGAAAAACATGGGAGTGTTTTGAAGAGTAAAATCTACGAACAACTTAATGGTCTGAAGGTAAAGTCGGTGCACGTGTGAAACGTAATGGAGAGCTAATGGGGCTTGGGAGAGAAAGGAGAGCATAAATTACACATTGAGCATTCTGGGATTTGATGGTGGAAGTGTGGTACAAAAGCTTAGCTATCATCTGGCAAAAAAGGCAAGGCTCTGAAATAATTTCTATAGGGATGCTGGTGCAAAATAACCCTTCTGTGTCCTCATCAGCATTCACAATAACAAATATCTGACAGAGCGGCAGGCTTCCTCCCAGAGGATGGCAGGCAGGGAGCAAGGAGCTGGTGTAGGGAGCTGGGTATTGAGTAGCAATTTGCTGGGGGCCAGGGCTGCTGGGGAGGGTGGTGAGGAACTCCCTGGGATTGTCCAGGGAGCACAGCTGGCAGGAGGGCCGAGTGTCAAACCAAGCTGCTGTGGTGGGAAATGGGATGGTGCTGCAGCTGCATCCTTTACCAGCTCAGGATGTGCTTGCTTTTGTACCAGCTACTGCAGCTGATATGGGGCTATGGCCCAGAGCATGTGTCCAGTGGACAACAGGCACTGCAGGGAATGACCTTTCCCATTACCGACTCTGGTGCACCGATGTCATTGCAAAGACATGGCGGTTGGCGGGATTTGTCCTTTGTCGAGGCATAAAGCTGAGATGTGGCCTAGACATCCTCCATTCAGAGCTGTGTTTACAGAAAAAGGGGGCTGCAGGAGAGCCGTATTTTACCTACATATAAATATAAAATAATATAGCTAATGCATATAACATATTCTTTCCTCTCACAACTTCCAGCTGGCTGCACGTGTGCTGCAGAAAGGCACAGTGCAGGGATGATGCCCTGCTCCTTGCAGCTCCCTGGATTCATCTCTGGCTGCCACCGCCCGCACTGTGGCTCTGTGGCACGGTCTTGCCAGCAGGGATTGAGGCTCTGGGGTGGGATCTAGCACCAGGAGGCTGCTTTGGGCTTGAGGCCTTTGAGGGCTTCCTGTGCATGTGAAATGAAAGGTGCTGGAGCAGGAGGTGGGATGCAGAGAGGGCAGCAGTGCCCATGTGCTCACTGCCCCATGCCTTTGGTTTGGGGAGGTTTGCCAAGTAACTGCCACCCAGAGAGGGTGGGCACAGAGGAGCAGGAACCTGCTGGCTCCCTTGTGGGAAGTGTTAAATAAAACCTGTTTCTTAATCTGCGGCACACTGAGCTGAAAAACCTTTTAGCTGTCTCCACTCGGGCAGATGAAGCGGCCAGCAGCAGGTTTGTGCCTGCCCTGCTTCATGTCTCCATGTGGCTGTGTGATGGCAGCATGGTCACGTGTGTGTGTGCTCTCTGGTAGAGAAAACCATGACTGGGGGGTTGACAGCATGTGCCTCTTCTCTCCCTAGTCCAGCGCTCTGTTCTGCATGAACAGACCAAATTCTTCAGAAAAGGGAGCAAGAAATGTCAAGTTAGACTGGTGCAACTGTTTATGTGTGTACTATTTTTCTTTTTTATTCCCTATAATTAGAAAGTGAATTAAATCACAACTTGCATGAGGTGGATTTTTATTGTTACATTAACTGCTATAACTCTGGATATTTTTTTATATTGGAATAAACATCTATTCCGGTTTTGCATCTGTCTGCATTTCGCTGCTCGGCATAGTCAGTGTCAGGGAGTTCCCAAGTTTAATTTGCATTTCTGGAAAGAAATTCCCCTTATTGGTTTTGAATGCACCACCTTTTAATTTCATGGAAGATGTGCAGGTACTATCTCATAGCTTCTGGGTTATGAGATAGACCAGAAGCAGCTGATCTACCCCCTGTAGGTTGTTCATTATCTCATACACTGCTGTTATGTCTCCTCTTATTTATTGCCTAGTTAAGGTTAAAAAAAACCCACACCACCAACAAAAAGTCTTTCAATCGCTGGTCACATGAGAGATTTTCCATATTCCTCATCATTCCTGATGGTTTGCTCTGAATCACCTCTAATTATGTAATACTATTTTTGAAATAAGCTGGTCACTACTATACATTACAGCTGAGACTACTTAATTTACATGTGCTACTCATAATATTCCCATATTATCCAGCATCCCAATGTACTGGGTTTTCTGACCATGATATTTCAGCCTTATCGATTCTAGCATCCCATCCTGGTAACTTCTGGCCTTCAATCCAAAATGCAGCAGCCACGATCCCTGCCTACCCTGGCATTTCCACTTTTCAAGGCTCTTCGCTGGTTTCCTCTTGCACCATAGGGGAAGCTGAGGTTTGCTGATGTGCCCTGCAGTGTGGTCCCAACCTCTCTGCTGATATCTTGGAGCTGATGTATCTGTGTCTTCCCTGGCTTTTTGACCAGTCCTTGGAGCTTCTCACTCCATTACTTGGGATGCTTCTCCTTTCTTTAAGTCCCTTCTAAAAAGGTTAACTCCTGGGAGAGCTGCACAGGCTCTGATCCGTGTCACTGAAATACTTCCATCATCCTTCAATGCTGACGCAGAACTTAAAAATGATAAACTAAACGTCTGATCCCTCAACAGCTACACATGCAAGTTGTCTTGACTTCAAAAGAAATGCTCATCTGAGTAAAGTCATGTATGAAGATATTTTAAGTAATGAAAAATCCTTAGGGTTTGGAGTTTTTTTTCCTTTGTTAGTAGCACAGAATTTTGAGTCTCAGTAAATGACTGCTCATTAGAATTACAGGGTTACTTAGATGCTTTAAATTTAGATAGAATCCTACCTGTCTCTCCAAACCAGTCTGCGCACTGCAGTGTTAGAAATATTTCCCACATTTGCCAAACAGGGAAATTCTGTATTTTCTTATTATGCTGATTGCCTGATTTGTACAGAAATAAGTTTTTACATTGTCACATTTATTTTTTTTTTAAATAGATGAATATTTCAAATAGGTATAAAACAGAATAAAGAAAATGCTAAGCTATGTAGTAGAAATTAAGTGTGTATAATGGAAGACAAATTTCCAGTTTTTATCAAGAAGCAGAAAGTGATTTCACTGGTTTGTGTAATTTTTGGTATGAGTCAAGCAATTGAGGTTAAGATGTCTGTTTGATATTTAGGGAAAGATTTGATGCTTTAATAAGGGAATCCTCTGCCTGCCTCATCCATCATTTGTCATCCTCATCCATCCAAACACCACTGTAAATTTGTCAGACCCTTTTCCATATTCAATACTTGTATAAATAATGGCCGTTGTGAGCAGAAAAAAGGCAACATGCGTTTCCTGTTTCTGTCCTGTCTCGAATCATACCCATGGAAATGTTTATCAGATTTCTGCCTTCAAAATACTCCTGCTCAGACCATATAATATAATTGCTTAAGGAAAAGTGCATTCCAGTGTTGCCCCTTATTGTGGTTGCTACTTGCCAAAAACCCATGAGTTTGTGAGCTTTTCTATAATATATGAAGCAGCCTGTGCTTCATTACTCCACGCTTTTATCCTACTTCATCATTTCTTCCTTCTTTTCTGTGCTATCTTAGGGATTATGCAGCTTCTCTGCAATATTCTGAAATTAATCAAACCAAGCAAAACCTCATGCTATATTATCCATCACTGGAGGAGAATGATTTCCACAATCCAGGCAGCTTTACATTGTTTTGTCCAGGGGCTGCAGCAGAATTCCATTAACCAGAATACACTAGAAATGTGATTTCTCACAGAATGCATTTGCTAAATATTCAAAACCAGCAAATTTTTTGATTTGAAGCCATATATAATGCTAATAATTTTTCTGTTATTTTAATTAGGAAGTGGACAGGCATAATGTCCACTTCTTGCTGTGAATTTTCACCCATGCAACAGCAGCTGTGCACTACTGCAGTGAGACTACCAAAGCTTTGTTCTGAGAGATGTAAAAACTTAATGGATGCTGACCCAGAGTAGTTTATATTTGGTCTATCATATAATCAAGCTCTAAAGGTAATTTCTTTCAATAAATTAGTAACCATACTGCAGATTACAGACGCTTAGTTTGATTGAAAGTAATAAAGAGAGATCATCCATAGAGTTCACTGAATGACGGTTCTGACTGGACCCACTGCTCAGAGAGATAAGAATTAATCTCACAATCCTCCCCATGCTTCCACCCACCCTGATCTGCCCAACAGCAGCGCAGGGTCCTATTGGCTCCCTTTGTGCTGGGGCAGCCCTGGCTGGAGACAGGGACCCCGGTTTGGGGCGGGTTGATCTGGGTCATGTGAGTGCTACAGATGATTTCAGACTGGTGATGTGTATTGATGATGGTGGTACCCAAAACACACAGGGCATGTAGCTGGTTCCCACACAGTGTGGTTACAAAGGCTGCATGATGTCTGCCTGACCTTGAATGGCACCACATGAGGGCATAGGAGCATGAAGATGAAAGCTGGAGACTGAAAGAGGCTGTTTATCAAACACAAGTACTTATGCTATAGACATTTTTTCTCTGTTAGAGTAAGGTCTTGATACTGGACCTGACTTCTACATGGGCATATTTACTCTGGTCATTCAGGCTGTGTCTGGTAGCTTGGAATAGATGATTGTTGTAAGTCCCTGAATTTTTATTAAGCTCACCAGCTGCAAGGCTCTTCTCAGGAAAGGCACTAAAAGGGGAATAACAACAGTTCCTGCCTGTCTACCACTGGGAAGTGACTGGAAGAAACCAGAGCTCTAGGTAACTCCAGCTGATAAACAGCTGATATTTAGGTTCAAACAGTTTCTCCATTCTAAAGTGTTTACACCATTTTTTCCTTCTCCTTCTTCTGCCCACGGGTTTCTTCTTTGAGCCCAGCACTGCTATGGGCTAATTCCTTTTCCAGGTATTTTACCATTGCCAAAGGTATTTCCTCTCTCTAAATGGCATTTTAATGAGTGCCTCCACAATTTCTGATGATAATGTCATTAATTTATTCTGTACAGCTTTGCTAACAACTGTGAGCTGTTTACTTGTAATGATCCTGACTTCTCACCTCTTTCTTGATGTCTTCGGTGTTGAGTGTTATATTAAGTGGGGAAAATGAAGATGCCTTTAAATAACAGAATGGAACCACTCTGGGCATTTGGGGAGTCATAGTCACTGGGGAACAATGCTGACCACAACCAAGGAAGAGGCAGAGTAAAGGCTTGGAGTGTATCTGGAGGTCAGAGGGGATGCTAAGCCCAGCCTTGCCCATACAGTTACCCTGAGCCATGGTGAGAGATGCAGAAGTTTCCTTAGTGGGGAGGGAGATGGATAAGAGCTGTTCATGTGCATTTCTTCACCTGTGACTACTTTCTGTTACTACTTTCTGCTACATATAAACAGTGAGCTTATGCCTGGAGTTAGGATGACGCAGACATCAGCAGTATGGAGGGAACAGCAAGTACAAATTGAACTGTAGTCAGATATGAAACGTAACTGTCAAACAGATGAGCAGGTATGTGTTTGTTGCTTTATTGTGAAATAAGATACCGATGTTCTCAGTTCACTCAGAAACTATCAGACTGCTGCTCCTTTACCTTTTTTTTTCTCTCCTCCTGAATTGTGATTTATGCAAAAATTAAGAGATTAGGACAGCATAAACCTGCTATTTAGCTGTCTAAACCCTCATTAAAAATAGCATGCTTCTATCTTGATCTCAAGCTTTCCATTAAGGATGTACACTGCTGCAGAAGGACTTCAGTAACTACTGAATGATACGTTAGAAAAAATGTTTATCTGCCAAGGCAAAGCTAAACCATAAGAGTGCAACTTTACTGCATTGTTCAGCTGAAATAGCACCACAGCCTTCTGCCACACGAAAGCAAGACCCCACAGACAAATAACCATCAATGTGTGGCAGTGCTGTGGGGGAAGGGCAGGGGGTGGCTTTTTTTTCCCTGTTGCCAAATTTCCCTCTCCAGCGAGACAGCCTGAACTTGTGACATTATCCACCCTCACGCAGACCAGTCGCTCTCCTTCTCATTATACATTCTGCTGCTGATAATACGACTCGGTTAATGCATCAGCTTTCACAGCTGCATACGTCAGTTCACAACCTGATGTGTCTACAAGTGAAATGAGGGTGATGCAGACCTCAAACAGATCCCTGGTGGATATTATTTCATAGCAAATCATATGATTATTCATAGATTCAGTGGATAGTTTTTGCTTGGATAGCGAGGAATAAGGTCCAGTTCTGCAAGGTTTGGATGCTCTTGGGCTGAATTCAGGCAAACACTGAGCATTTCCCAGCACTCAAAATCATGAAGGAACATGGGGTGCCTTCTCCTGCCACAGCCCAATGCAGCACTCCCAAATCCTTATCTCCACAAGACAGATGGACAAATGCAGATACAGATGTGTAACTTCATGCTGCTCACGTACACTGCCAGAAAGGGGGATCGTCCCGTTGCCATGAAATGAGCATGGAGTGACAATGAAAATGTGAATTATTGGGTGAACTAAGTGAATTGTGAGAATTATATTTGGTCGTTTGCCTGTTTCATGCAGGCAAATGCAGTTGCACAATACCCTCTGCATCTTTGCTTACTATATTTATGCTATGGTTGGATGAGCTCTTTTTCATTGACTCTTTAACAAAAAGCCACAAAACCTACCCCAAACCACAGTTCATTGACAAGCTACACTGGACATCAGGGTGCGAGGCTAATGTTTGTGACACCACCAGAGCTGGGGGTGAAGTGATATTCAGACATTACAATGCAAATAACAGGTTTAAGTTCTGTCTTTCTCAAGACCCTGTGGGTGCTTTGCTTTGGGTTAAAAAAATAGGAAAAGGTCAAGAGCCATTGAGCTGGTCTCAGAGAGTAAACAGTTGTTTTAAATGTCGCAGTGTACTCACTTGTGTACAACATGAGAGCTTCTCCTTGCAAGCAATACAGTAGCATTCAAGTATTTAGGTCTCCTTAAAACTGTTTCTTCCCCCACTTGTGGTAATACAGATATTAAGCATAATAGTATCTACTTAGCATAAACAAGAAGATAAAAATGATTTCTGTGATTCAAATGTTTGTTATTTAGCATTAAGCATCTTCATACTCTCATGTGTTTTGCATTTTAATCCACTCTGTGCTTGGTTTTGGGATTGATAGATTAGTTTTAATCCCCTGTCTAATAGTGGAGTACTAGTGAGATTTATTAAACTGGCAGGGTTTGGTACTTGGATTTAAGAGGACTCACATGCACTGTTCATGCATATTAAATTTGGGAAATCACCGATTCAGTTTATAAAGGACTGTGATGTCCTTTATCACTGAGTGTTTCTGTTGTGCTCCACTAGCTCAGTAAGTCTTTATATTTCTGAAATGGAGCATTTTTGATGGTTCCTTCCCACTGCATAGACACAATACACCACAGATATGTTTTTGACTGTTAAAGTTATGACTGAAATTCAGTTCAATTTACCCTGAATTTGTGCTGCCCTCTCCTCCTTGGTTCTGAAGCACAGACTTTTGGGTGAGGATCCCTTGGGGTGCAACAGCAGCTGCTGTATGTGCCCAATCCAGGGGCACCAGAGCCTAGGTGGGTGCTCACAAACACTTTCCCTGCCCCTTCATTAGCAGTTCATTGACTCAATGTTGCAGTTGTGTGTGACTGAGGCTGTTGGTGTGGGTGTTTTGGGCTGAAACAGATGTCCCAGAAGCTCTTCTGCACTGATGGCTTTGACCTGGTTGCTGTGGACCGGACTTGCTGGCAGAGGGGGTGCTTCCAAAGCGTGTGAGCTTGACGGTAATGTGATGAATGTGACAGATACTGAAGGTGTGCACTGGCTAAGAAGGACAATCATACTGAAAAATGCTTATTGGAAATCGTTTCTGGAGAAGCCTGTGTGCTACACTGGCTCTGGTCATTGACTGTCCTGGTGTCCCAAGCTGAATGTCCTGGTTGCTCCTGGCTGGAACACCTCATGTGTTTGCTGCATTTCAGGACACAAATAAAAGTGCTGTATGGTTATTAGAATGGGAAATACTGTTATGCTGGGAAAAGCAGAAGGTAGATAATAGTTAAAAAACCACTGAGAACTTCAAACTCGCCTAAATTGCAAATTCATGCCCTATCAGTGGAAGATGAGTTGACTTAATTTGCAGTTTTACTGGTTAATATGCCATTAATGCTGTAACCCTAGTAAAGCTGTGAGAAATAGGGGAAATTTACTTTTTTGTTAATGTAATTATAGGATTGCTGTATAAAAGTTATTAACGGTAGAAGTGAAAACTAGGAAAAAGGAGTTTAAATTTAATGGTAAGCTAAAGAAAGCACTAAAAGCTTTTTGCAAGAAGATGCTTTATTATTGTAAGTTTGCTTCTTTAGCTAACCTCTAGTTTTGATTTACCAAATAAACATATAAAGCAGATATTGCAAACACAAGGGACAACAGTTGTAATCACCAGCTTAGGAAGTCCCACATTTGATTAGAGCAGAGATAATAATCAAAATAAAAGTCTTTCTGGAGTTCTACTTGGTCATTGGGAACTGCTCAGTCCTGTGAACTAAAGGGGAGTTTCAACACTTGGATTTAAGATCCAGCAATGGAAGATAGAAATTTTAATTGAAAAGAAATTGTGTGATATGCTGGATAATTGACAATACTTTTCTACCTCAGTTAAAGCAAATTTTTCATTCTGCGTGTGACATAAAAAGAGATGAAGAAGGCAAATAGAGTTATTTATTCCTAACCCTTTCTTTTTGTTTTCTTTTTTCCTAAGGCCAGAATCCAGGCAGTGACATTGAAAGGTGGCAAATTCAAACAATGATGTTTTCACATAACATGCTTTTAGCCCTTGGAGTTCACAAGATGCTGATGGTGCCACAAGATATTGATGCAACAAGACTGAAAATATTAGATGTTTTATTTTACGCCTAACAAGAACACCCATGCTAATACATATAATTTCAATTAAATAATCAAAATTCTACTGCTCCAGGACATAAGACAATCCCTAACTAATGGTAAGGGGATGGAACTCCCCTGTGGCCACATTATTTCATAATTATCAGCTCTGAGGTTTCTTGCCCATTTCAGGGAGAGGATATTGCATGAAATTAACTGTTTGGAGCACATGAAAGTAGGAAACTACTTGGTTCATCAGCTTTTTGTGTTCCTCAGGAAAAATACGCATTTGCAACACAGGGGTTTCCTGGGTCCTTCATTTTGTAAATGTGAAATTTCAGAAATGTTTGCAGAGATGATGTTGTCAGAAGGGTAGAATATCACTGTATATCTTTCTTTTGTTTGTTTGTTTTCCAGGTTTCGTTTCACGTATCTAGCTTTGGCAGTTTACCACAAGCAAATTTAACACAATCTAAAATGATAAGTGCAAGGTCCTGCACCTGGGACGGAGCAATCCCAGGCACAGCTACAGGTTGGGCAGAGAAGAGATTCAGAGCAGCCCTGCAGAGAAGGACTTGGGGATGTTGATCGATGACAAAATGAACATGAGCCAGCTTCAGTGTGCGCTCGCAGCCCAGAAAGCAACCGTATCCTGGGCTGCATCAAGAGGAGCGTGACCAGCAGGTCGAAGGAGGTGATCCTGTCCCTCTACTCTGCTCTCGTGAGACCTCACTTGGAGCATTGTGTGCAGTTCTGGTGTCCTCAACATGAAAAGGACATGGAACTGTTGGAACAAGTCCAGAGGAGGCCACGAGGATGATCAGGGGCTGGAGCACCTCCCGTATGGAGACAGGCTGAGAAAGTTGGGGCTGTTCAGCCTGGAGAAGAGAAGCCTGCGTGGAGACCTCATAGCAGCCTTCCAGTATCTGAAGGGGGCCTACAAGGATGCTGGGGAGGGACTCTTCGTCAGGGAGTGTAGTGACAGGACAAGGAGTAACGGGTTAAAACTTAAACAGGGGAAGTTTAGATTGGATCTAAGGAAGAAATTCTTTACTGTGAGGGTGGTGAGGCACTGGAATGGGTTGCCCAGGGAGGTTGTGAATGCTCCATCCCTGACGGTGTTCAAGGCCAGGTTGGATGAGGCCTTGGGTGCCATGGTTTAGTGTGAGGTGTCCCTGCCCATGGCAGGGGGGTTGGAGCTGGATGATCTTAAGGTCCTTTCCAACCCTAACTATTCTATGATCCTATGATTCTATAATATATTAAAAGAGAAAAAAGAAGGCTGTTGTGTAGGGAGGTGGTGTAACCTCTCCAGCATCGGTCTCTGCTGTCCCTTGTGGAATGGTATGGGAGAGATTCATAGGGTGTGGCTGGATCGGGGGCAGCATGTGGTTCTTTGGCAGAGCATGTCTTGGAGGGTCCCCACAACCCTCCACTTTTACCTGATGATCCATGATCTGAGCAAAATGAGGAGAAACATGAAAAGGCTGTACTTTTTTGAATAACCTTGCTATTCTGAAATAGTTGCATTTAGAAGAATTAAGTTGGCTTCATTAACTGACTTGTGGGAGGTGAGTGCTAAATTTTCCACAAACCCTTAACAGAGCCCAAGGTGCAAACTATGATCTCCTTTATGACACCAATATCCTTAGGTTCTCACTTGTCTTAGGATATTCTGGCATATTACAACTATAGAAAAGGAAAAGCCACATCTGGGAATGGATCTAACAAGCCTAGAAGAATTTGTAGAAATGCCACATGGACATTGCAGCCTGGGTTTCAGTTTCCATCTATATTTCCAAGGCTCTTGTGGTACCATATGAACCAACAGCATGTTTTGTTTCATGCTAACAGCCACCTTCAGCTTAAATCAAAGAGGAAATGCAGTGATGCAGCAAGCAGATTCTTGTTCATTCTGCCATGCGCTGGGTTTTCTGTCAGTGGTGACCGTGTATCAGCCCGCCCTAGATCTGCCTGAAACTGCTTTGACCTGGCTGCTGTCAGCCCTGAAACTCTCACTTGGGAAGAACTTGGCAATTAAAAAACCTCTTTGCTTACTTAAGGTGATTTGTTGGTATGTGAGTACATTAGTAGGGGAAAATATGAATGAAACGGGGACTCCAGTGAGCAGGTTGTGCACAGCATTTCTGCAGCCAGGATTTGTCTATGGGCACACTGTTCTCTATGGAGGTGGCAAATTGTGAATGCAGGGTTTTACTGTATTCTCACCCAACTTTGTGTAAGACACCGCAAAGTCACCAAATTACAGGAAATCTCTTGTATCAAAAGAGTTAAAATAGTAACTCATATCTTTGCCATCTCTGAAAACACTGCCAGCACTGAAATGTGCATCTATAAATGAAAAGGTGCAGTTTCACTGGCACACCTCTGATCCTGCTTTTAGAAGGTTTCTAGCCATTTGCTGAGCACAGACATTAAGCTGACAGCTCTTTGATGGCTTCCCCAGTGCAGATCCAGACTGTAGTGGCAAACCTCAATGAGCTCATACCTATACTGAGCTGAAATGATGTGACAAGGACTTAGTTTTGTGTTTTAAATCTTCCCTGGGCTTCTGTTGCAATTAAACAATATGTACACATTGGTAATTGGGTTCCCCTGCTGCTAAGTTCCCATTACAGGAATGATACCTGCTGGTGAGGATGACCATGGTCTTCAGTACTTACTTCCCAAAGTACCTGCATATGCAAAGTATTTCACTGATGCTCCTTGCTGTTTCAAATACATTAGAGATGCAGCTCCAAGAAGAAGTTCCTGCTTAGCCCCAACACTGAGATACTTCTTTGCTTTCCAATCCCTCCCCCCCCCCATGCCTACAGACATTATTTTTCCCCTTTTAATTATTTACAAAAGCTTCAGCCACGTTGGGTGTCTTCCCTGTCAATGCAGTTCTGGGATGATGTCTTTCTCCCCTGTGACTGTTGCCAGTCCTTGTAAACTGGGATTGGTGTTGTTTCAGCACATGTATCCTTGAACTTTAAATAGCAAACTCCTTCTTTTCTATTTTTTGAGTCTATAAAAGTTATGAGTTCTCTTCAAGGTCCCGGTGCTGGCATCTGCTACCAACATGCTGCTGCATGTGCACCTCAGTGGTGAATTTGGCTATGGTAAATCTTCCAGTGTCCTCAGCTATTTTGGTTAATTCACTGTAATATGAAGCAACATTGAATGATGTCACATGAGTAGAAGTAAGAAAACATCAGCTTTTAAAATAATTTCTGGCTTGCCCCTGCTGTATGGCAGTAGTTCTTAACATTTGAAGAAAAATTTTTTTGTATCCTTTTATGTAAACACATCGTGTTAAAAAAGGCAAACTATAAAACATTAAAAACCCTGCAGGGTATTAAAAATACCGGTCTCAATGCATGTGTTCATTCCTTTCACTTTCTTTTTAGATCACTAGTGTTGGTACAAAATGAGCTGAGAGAAGGAGAGAATTCTAATTAGGTTTAAAAAAGAAAAAATATGGCCGTTTATTTTGAGCACATGTCTGCTTTGCAAAGGCATATCCCATTTCAGATGCAGGCAAAATGAATCATTATTACGCATTTATCATCATAAAAATGCTTATTTGGACTTTTCTTTTTTTTAAAGAAAAGGAAAAAAAATTGTAAGAAGGGCAAAGCAAAGAGCCATCTCTGAAGGGCAGTTATTGCTTGCCCTTGCTTGGGAAAAAAGGCTTTCTCAATGGGATTACGTCCCCGCTCATAACCTATCAGCCATCTGATCAGAAATTCATAACGCAGGCCATCCATTTCCAGCTATGCGAGGGCTGCATGATTGAATTTAAATAGGCAAATGCCAGACTTGAGCTTTGACATTCTCTCTGTCTCTCTCAATCTTTCTCTTCCCCTGCCCTCCCAATCATAGCACTTTTCTTCCTCCCTTTCTTTCCCTCTTCCGTCCGCACACCACCATTTCACAGGAGGCTTGAGCCAGCGTGATGAGAAGTTATCAGGAAATGGAGGATGGATGTGAGGGGAGAGGGAGAGGAGGGATGCACAACAAGGGAGAAATACTGAAGCAACTGGACAGCAGAAAATTAGAAATTGTTGCTGTCATGCTTTCACTGGGACTCTAAAATCTGTTTTTAAAGACCATGACCTTTTTTTTCCTCATTTAAAAAGAGGAATTTCAGCATACATTAATAGTCTGTACCCTTACCCAACCCGTAGGATGTCTGTGAGCACAAAGCTCCTAAGCTATTCTCTTTTTTCTGTTTCTTATATAGCTGATAAGGACGAAAATGAATTCAGAGCTGTGTGCTCTCAGTCATAGTGGTTTAAGGTGCAGGAGATGACAATGCTGTCAGATGGCAGGCACTGGCTGGGCAAGGGAACTGTCCCACCCCACCTGAGCTCCTGTGGTGCTGCCAACCCTCTGCAGGGTTCTGTAGGGATGGCGCTGGGTACTACGGCTGCAGGATGCTATGGGGCGCCAACCCCACCAGGACAGACTTGAGCGGGCACCAGTGGGAATACAGCCAGGGATAACATCCAGGCTGAGCTGGGCCTTCTGAGCAAGGCAAAATCCCACAGCCAGGTAGCTGTGCCTGTTGTTGCTTTCTTTTTCTAACAAGCTTTGGCGTGCAACCTGCGCCTGCATGAGGAAACATGCTTCCTGCTCCCTCTGCCCAAACCCTGCTCCCTGGCGGAGAGAGCTGATTATTGAGTTAGGGATATTAAAATGATATTTTTATTGCTTTCTTCTCTGCTGGGCCTTTTATCCCCTCTTCAGTGTACAGATGGAGTTTCAGCCTAAACCTTCACTGTAAATTGTGGTTCAAAACAAATGTTTTAAAAGTCTTACTTTGTCCTTCAGGAAGCAGGTAAACACTCCAGAATGTGCAGTTTTATCTGGTGGTACTTTATGGCCAAGCCAAGCGCAGAGAAGTGCAAGAGAGTGTGTTGTCAGTGTAACAGGTGTTTTCAACTTGAGGAAGCTGCTCTGAGGGTATTTTGGTGATTTTTCTTTTCTTTTTTTTCTTTCTTTTCCTTCCACCTGGAATTTAAGTCCAAAGGGGTCTTAGCCCGTACATCCTCTCTGTCCCTTGAGTTTTTCTCGATTACTGACTTTTCTAGTCCAAAACTACAGTCTTACTGAGGCTTCTGCTCAAAAAAGGCACTGAATTTGTGGCTAAAAATGACACATGGAGAATCAACCCCCGCCTTCCCTAACACTTCCCAGAGATTAATCATCCTTGTGGTAAGAAACATGTCCTTGGATTATTTGAGTTGTCTTGACTTCAGCTTCGCCACCAGGTCTTTTTTTGTCCAAGTTAAAGAACATATTTCCCTGTTGCCGTTATCATCAACAATGGTTTTTCAATTATTATTAACTTCAGGATTCTTAAGCTTTTGCCCAGCTCTGAGCCCCGCAACAATCCTGAAGATGCTGGGTCTATGCTCTTCCACTGAGGGATCAGTTCTCTCTCTGCCTGCCTCTCTTTCTCCACTGGCCGCTGATTCTGGGTTGACCCTCTGCAGCCTCTCAGGTCTTCAACCAGCCACCAGTGTTTGAGAACGTCTGCTTTGTACAAAGCTGGCACTAGTAAGCACATTCCCCTCCCAGTTGCTAAAAGAAGCTGAATCCTGTGTTAGCTTTCCTAATTTAGCCTGACTTTCATTGCCAACAACTCCTTGCTATACTGTTACTTGCATCTGGTGGCAGAAATCGAGAAGAGGTCTCATTTCTGGAAGTGCCAGAGACCTGCTAAGGGTGGCTGTCAGCGGTGCTGGTGTTCTGGGAGGCTGCTGGCTTAGCAGAATGTACCTGCTCCCTATCGTTGTTTAATTTCATCTCAGCTTATCACTAAACCGCTAAGTGCTTCATGGTGGTTCTTACGTGAGTTTGTCAAAATCCCTCTTTTGAAATAAGAACCATGAAAACTTTTAAGTTTTTTACTTTATATTTTCTGCTTCACCATCTCAATCTCATTGTGGTCTTAGAGGATTGTTAAGTTTTCTGTGTTTTCTATTTCACTTTAAATACCAGATATCCCCAACTCCGGAACCATTTTTCGCTATCTTCAGCCTTCCTCACCCATGTTCTCCTGCCCATAGCTTCTTGATCATTTTCCTTGTTACCTATTGTCCTCGTTTCCATTTGTTTTCTTGGTTTTTTATTTCAATTGCTGACTTTATATTGCTAACAAGCCAAGATGCCTTTCTGCTGAAGTTGTCACCTATCTTCATTGTCCAATTGTCTTTTTGGCCATTTAATATGTTTCTTCTGTGGTTTTGGTTGATTTTCTCCTAAATCCTTTATTATGATCAGTTTTCAATGCTTTTTGTAGCTTTAGGAATACCATGTACGTGTATTGGAACTGTGATCTGCATAAGCAGGTTAAATATAAGGTGAAAGTTCCTGAAGTCCTGGTTTCAGATTTCCAAATGTAAATTATTTGGTGCTAAAACCATATGTCCTTTACTTTCAGTGCCTTTGGTAAGAACTAGTTATCTTTTCTGAATGGCCTATCCCAAAATTAGAGTAGAAAAGGAGACTATAAAACTAGCTAAGGAAACTTAATTTGTCAATCTTTTGGCTGATGGGAATAGCCTTGTGCTGAATCACAGGGTTTGTCTAACAGAATACAAGAAAGAGAGGTGATAACGAACAGGTTTTGGCATGAAGGACTCTTATAGTATGTTATTGCCATTAGAAAAGAATAAACACTGCACAGTGAGTTTCTTTTCTATAGGTTGTCAAAACGGAGAAACTAAATGCCAATGAAAAACTTGTATATTACTTTTGATGAAGGTATGGCAAGCCTTTCTTTAAAATACACAGCAAAGTTTGGCTCTTGATAATCTTCTCTGCTTTCCACAACAAATTAATTAGAGAATATGTTTGTCAAAAGTAATAAAACTTCTGGGTTTTGGTAAAGCAAAAAATATTTGCTTTACCATTTCAGCTTATGTATGCTAATAATTTAACCACACAAGGACAGAATACAGGCTTTCAAAGTAACACTTGCTAGCTTGAATCTTGAGTAACAGGTATATAACATTTAAAAAGCAAATATTGTATTTAACAAACCAGTTCAGATTAATTATCCCAAAAGATAGATGTAGAATTTCAGTTCTGAATTTAACAATCTAATGAAGAAGCAGAAAAATGCAAAAAGAAAAATTCTAATTCAAATAATTTTTTAAATTTGGAGTCTTACTTGAAAGTCCAGCTATTTCTGGCTCCTGCACAGGCACTGTAGTGATGATACCAAGTAGAGCAGTGGTAACATCTGGGATAACTCCTTCCCAGGGGCCTTGCAGAGAGTAAAGACAGCAGTGGTGGTGGAGTCAGAATTGCAAAGAGGGTTTGTGATTGACTGAGAGCTGAGTTCAGCTCACCTGACAAAATTCTTAGTTTCACTGAAAACCAAATGGGGTTTTTAACTCTTCTGAAAGAAAAATATCGCTTAAGCTTATGGTTACAATTAGTGAGAGCTGGTTGAGTCGTTCTTCCTCCAGGATCACCACTTCTTAATCAAAGTCATGGATGTGTGTTTAGACATTGCAGTCAACAGTCAAGGGGCGCAAGGCTGGGAACCTGTTTGAGCAATTTGCTGTTCTCAGTTTTACAGTAGTAAGAGTCATCAAAGCACAGCTGAGCTGGGCTAATTCTATTTCAATTTAATGAAATTAAAACATTTGCCATTGATGGGGAATTCTTATCCAGCATGATCTTTGTCTCCCAGGGCATTATATAAAATCAAAGATATGGAAAGCAAGTGCAATCTTCATTGATACCAAGTTTAAAGAACTGCATACATGTATTTCATTAATTATTTACATAATAATTTTTAAACAGAGTATCTTTTTTATAAGGTCCACTTTCTTTTGGTACTTTAGTTGATTCACAAAGTAAAAGAAGCTGGTTAAGCTTGAGCTCAGTGGTGGATGTGGGTGTTGCAGAATTTCCACGATTACCTCCCATCGCTAGAAAGGATAGTTGAGTTTTAAATGGTCTGTAAGATTACTACTTAATGCAATTGCACAGTGAGATTTTTAGATGTATTGGTATTGTTTAGTGTATCTAGCTTTGCATTATTTTGGAGAATATTTTTCTTTGTATACATTTCCATGTCTTTGTATAAAAACTGACTTCACCATATGCCATGCCTTTCTAGCTTGAATATAAACTATGCAGTTGAATGTATGTGCTGTGTGTATATTTTGTATTTTTCTTTAAAGACACGGTGCCAACACCCTTCTGTATTTACAATTCCAGGAATAATCATCTAGTTTGTAAGAACATCTATTTAGTAGTGCATGAGACTTGTCAACTAGCACCTATACAAACAAGCTGCTGTTTAAAGGGAATGTTTTTTGTGCTTTCTTGTTTAAAGATGTAAGCACAAGAGTTGCAGATAATGTTTAATTGACTATCTGTTCTTAAAATGCTCTTCTCAATTCCCTTTGAGAGGTACTATGTTTATTCCCTTTCTGATATATATCAAGTCACTGGACAGGGAGGCAGGGAAGCAAGCTGTAGACATAAAGCAGTACGCTGAATTAACGTAACAATTTTGGTTTTGTACCCCAAATACCACACAGCGCAATCCTGGCTCGTTGCTGACTGACATGAGTACAAACATGTGAGCAGTTTGTGGCTGGTGGCATTACCCTTCCCATTGGTGTTTCAGTTGGAATTGACACATGTTTTGCTTGACTTTTATTGCGGTTCTGTTTGGTTTGGGACATAACAGCACCACCCTTCCTAGCAAAAGTTGTTTCTTATTCCAGGTTTTTTAAGGCATCTCCTAAAGAGCAGTTCACCCCTGCATGGCTCATGCTCCTGGGCAGCAGAGTGCAAGTGGGTGGGGACCAGCTGTGCATTGGCTCAGAACACAGCCAGGACACAAAAGTAGCCATCCACATATTTTTACAGTTTTTATTTCTCTGCATTTTAAAACAGCATCAGAAGTTGCCAAAATAAAATAGGTGCATGTGTTTTTAAAAGCATATAAGTGATTTAGGAACACAAGTGCCATTGAGCTTCAGGGGGACTTGAGCTGTTCAAGACTTGTTTGCACAGGAAAGTTACACCTTCTGTGCCAGTGTAGTTCTACTGATAGATCACTCCATCTGGAATAACTGGCTTTTTTGGGTTTGTTTAATTTCTCCAAAATACTGTTACAGTATTTTTAAAAGTTAAACCACTTATTTTTAGAAGTTAAACCACTGTTTCCTTAGGTATAGTCTGTAGAATTACATTAAACAGTAAAATTTATGAATGAGTCAGTTCTGTGTGGTTAAGCAAGGTTACTCAAAGAAATTCCACTACTGGGTAGCAGTCTCTTGGCCCTAACTTTAAGAACCACTAAACTAAATAAAATAAAGACATCCTTATTCCAAATTAAGGTCATTGGGGGAGTTATAACTGTGTATGTTTTCAGTTCATGCCCTTTTTTATTAAGGTAGCCCCAAACTTGCTAAGGAAATCCAATCAGAATTGCTCTGTACCATTTACAGTGCAGAACTCTACCTAAATCCTTTATTAAAACAGAGGAATAACAGTAATATCTGGATGATGTATAATATTTTAGATCTTAAAGTGATTCTGAAAGATGGGCACACTTACTCCATCTCTTAATTGTTAAATTGCTATATTGACTATATGATTCTAAATTTTTAAGCAACAGCAACAAAAAAACCTGATGCCATTATTCTCCACACAAGTGACCATTTATGAGGTTTGAGTTTTTTTTTTTTTCATGTTCAGAAACCAGATTTTTGTGTTTATGGCAGCTCAGTTACAGGATGATCCTTATCAAAACTTTGAATATGTTCATTTTCCCCTAACAACAAAGTCTTTTAGACTGTGAAATAATCTTCCCTGAAAAGGCCCATAAAAAGAACAAATCTCACCACTGAGATAAATGTCTTCCTCTGTGTCACTCTAGGTTTTAACCAGAGGCGATCTGGCTATTTAATGATCCCTAGGCTTCCTTGTGTGTCCTTTGGCTGAAACCTGGGGTCTTCTCCAGGACCTTCTCTATTCTACACTGAAATGCCAGTTTCTGATGTAAGAGTCTCTTGTAAGCAAGATGATACTCCCTAACCAGGTTGCACAGATGCTTAAATATCCCTAGGATTCCCAGTTTTCACCTTCCAGAGCTACATGCCACAGTTGTCCTCTGGGGCAGTTACATTTGGACTTCTCTGTAGCTCTCACTTCAAATTCAGTTCTCTGTGGGATTGAAATCCCAGTTGTGATCTTTACTTTCCTCCTACTCATTTCCTACAAAACTGGATTACCTCTGGTTGCAAGTGAAGAAGAGGTAGCATTTCCATGATTACCAGACCATAGCTGCTGCTGGTGTGTATTTTTCTGCACAGATGGTTTTGGCAAGGTTCAGGTGATTGAAAATTAAGACCTTGCATTTCTGTGGCTGCAATGTAGTCTTGGGCATGCAGCCACATTCTTCTTATTAGCACTCTAAAAGCATTGGGAGACCACAGGCAAGATCTGTATTTCACTATGCAGACACCTGAACTTGTTTAACCTACAATTTTTGTTTACTAAAGTGTGTGCCAAAACTCACTGGTTTGAGAGGAGCTAAAATTTCCCTCCCTATTGTGCAGAGTTTCAGTTTAAATAGCTGCAAGAGATGAGTCATGGGAGAGGTGAATTACCATTCTCATTCAACAGAAGTATTAAGCAACTGTCCACAGCTCAGGAGGCAGCTGGTGGTATGCCCAGAGGCTGGACGAAGCCCAGCATCTTCACTGTGGGGACATCAGACATTACAGAACTTTGTAACAGTTCTACGCCAAAAATGGAAAACTAACAAAAAACCTCCAAACTCCCTTCATAACTTTTAATAGGACACATGCAGAGGCTTCATATATTTAGGTATTAGGTTGTGGACGCAAAAAGCTTTGTGAGCTGTTTTTTAATAACCAAGACTGCTTAGAAAACTTAGCAGGTAAGTCCTGCTCTGTACAAAATAATCTAATATTCTGATTCCCAAAAGAATGCCTTAAAATACACCTGTATATTTGTTATGGATACATTTGTTGCAGGGTTGGGGATTTTTGTAGGGGTTTTATTGTGTTGTTGGCTTTTTTGTTGTGTTTTTGGTTTTGTTTTTTTTTTTTTTTTTGCCTTTTTTTGTGTTTTGTGGAGGTTTTGTTTGGTTTTTTAGTGTTTGTTTTTGTGGGTTTTTTTTTGTGGTGTTTTGGTCTTTTTTTTTGTTTTGTTTTGTTTTTTGTTGGGTTTGTTTTAGGGATTTTTTTTTGGTTGCTATTGTGTTTGAAGGAGGAAAACAGTACCAGAGAGTTACAGTCAAAACACTACAGGGGTGCAGAGTGCATGCCCCTGTGATATGCAGGTACAGCAGTTCATGTGTGGCACGATTACTTCACTGCGATCCGCAGATGAGCACATCCATAGAGTTATATATTTAGAAATAAGAATGCGCTTGTTCTGAATATGCTCATAAACCTAGCAGAATTCAATTGCCCGTGACAATCAGCCCCTTCCCCACCTTCTGTCTGTCCAGCACAGAAGCTATTTGGCAATGCACCCTCATAGCCAACAGTGCGGGAGTGTGTTAGATATCGGAAAGGCAAGAGAAACAGCTTTTAGCTTAATAAAATGTGATTAATAAAAAGCCAAAATGGCAAGGGAATCCTTGAAACAGTTTAAAGAAGAGGTACAGACTGAAACACAAGGCAGTGTAAACACGGCTGTACTTCTTGTGGGAGATACGAAATTGATACAATCCAGTTACATAAAAAATAATTTTAGTGGTTGTTTTTATAATTGTGTTTTTGATGTTAGTTCAAGAGTGTTACTAAGAGAGCTGCAGTGGATTAGAAATCCTCAAATCAAACTGTTTTTCTCTGGGTGCCTAACTTTGCTTGGGTTTATAAGGAGAAGTAATACCTTTTATGGGATCTGCTGGTAGAGCTTAAAAAAATAGGCACACTATTGAGATCAGAGTTTGCCAATCAGTTTTGAAAATTGTATTTTTAAATCCAGTAGAGTGTTGTCACAGTTCTAATACTCTTGTTACTTAAGCTTTACCACCTGAAGGCTGAGCATAAGAGCTGCTTAACACAGTTCTCTGAGTCTCCACACCTTTGGTTTTACTCTAAGACATTCAAATATTCCAACCAAATATGAACCATCATGTTTGTTGCTGCTGTTATTACTTAAAGGAGGGATATGATTAAAAATATGTATATGCAAAAATGGTCAAATACATTGTAGACAAGTCCAGCCAGGGTTTTGATAAAAAGTAACCTTATAGTTTGGGCACAGAGTAGTTATGAGTATCTTGAGCTCAGATGCCATAGGCCGAGTTTGGCTGCTTTTGATGATTCACGAAATCGGAATGCCAGAAAGAGAATAACTGGGAAGGGTCACTGAGGCTTCTGGTTTGCCTCTTTGTCCAGGTATCAGTTTAAATTCCTTGTTTGTATATGGCACTATCAAAAATCTGAATTTCATTTCCCTGTCAGTCATCCTTTTTCTCTGAAGCAATGCTTTTTACTTTTCATTTGTTACCACAAATATATGGTGACACTTTGTATTTAAACTGAGTTTTACAGTGATACTCAACATTCAGTCTTGCTTACCTTTGTGATCATGGTAGAGTAGTTTAAAACAGAAGTTAAAAACATGGTCAGGCATTGCTTGGACTGCAGTTCCACAATGATGATCCTATGTGCACACAAAGCACTAGCAGTGATTTGTTGTTTTTTATACCGGCTGTGAGAAGCGGCACTTGATGAAACCGTTTCAGATGTTTGGGTCACACCAGCAAATCCAGGTGATCTCTGCCTACTGTTCCTCCCTGCGTTTCAACGCATAGCATGCACAGCAAACACTACCACAGTTCCTGTGGTGCCTGCAGCATCCCAGGGCTGGCGGGCAGACACCTGAGTCTGGGGACCTGCTGCTGTGGAGGTGCCACAGGATGTGCAGGCCTCTCTGTTGCATATCCTGTGAAAGCCACCAAGAGCATGAGGGGAGGCAGATGCTGCATGTCTCTCCCCAGACCCATCTCCATCGCACGTCTAGAAACTCTTTGCTCCATCCAGGTTCTGGGCTGCTTCAGTTCTCATTTCAAATTACACCTGCTGTCAGAGCTGGTCTATATACGCTCTTTCAGTATACGATGGCAGTTACATGTATTTCATCACATTACTATGCATTGATTCCTGCTGTCATCCCAGGTCTTCCCAGCCACTGACCACATTAACCTTTTAGAAGAATGGGATGTCTCTGAACATGTGGGAAAAGCCAGTTGCCTTGGACAAGCTAGAGTGTTGCTGTGCCTCTTGTGTTCCCTTGAGAATTCTCTTAAATCCTTCCAGTAGTGGATTTCATGGAATCCAAGGCACTAAACCACCAAGAAACCACCCAACCCCCTCACTCAGCGCTGTTAGCAGCAGCCCTTTGCTCTCCCAGTCTGCCATGACTGCTAAATTGTATTCTGTGTTTACCTTGAGGATTTTATTTGTCATTGATCACCATTCACAGTGCTGTCTCCAATGTGCAGTCAGCTGCTTTGCTGCAGAAAATTAATAATACTTGAGTCCTAATTATTGTAGGTGCTCCCAGCAGCAGTGGCTGCAGGGCTCTGCCCCGTGACTCATGTGTGTGGTGTGGACTCTCCAGCCCCAACAAAGGCCAGTTTAACATGCCTGCACATAAAAGTCCTCTGAAAGAGTGGCTCATTTTCTATCAAATTTGGTCTGTCACGTGCAAATGTATATGTTGGGGTTGCTGCGCTGCACTCCCCCCAGCCCTCGGCTGGAGAGTCACACTAGTTACTCTCACTTTGCTGTGGAAGTCAGTGTGGGAGGAGGGTGGGTTGCTGGAGGAATGGGAAGAGTTTATTTGGACACAGATGGAGACAAACACCATGTTTTTCCACCTACATCTCTCTCTGAGTTTTGCTTTTCCTCCCAACTGCTTGAAAAGCTAACAAGGACCTAGAGCTGCAAACCAGCTCCATATTTTGACACTTCTTCACACTGCTCTTGTGAGGATGGACCAGTGTAGCAGTGAGTCCTTTTGTTTTTCTACCTCTTAATCCCTGTTATCCACCATACTGTTGCGGTTTTTCAAGCTCTGCTCAACATCTGATGTGAATGAGAAGCACTGCTACTGCAAAATGTTTGGGAAGGGCTTGTCCTGCAAGGCCTGCTGCTGGCCACAGCCTGATCTTCTCGGAGAGATTTCACACATTTCCTGTTTCCTGACCATTTGCTGGGGAGGGAGGAAATAATTTTCATTTTTCTAAACCAGATTTTATTTTTGAAAACAGTTCAAATAATAAACAGCCACCTATTAACCCAGCATGCTTTAATGCTCCAAATCTTAATATAAAGACTACAGAGAGCACAAACATAACATTAAAAAAGCGTGCACAGTTATTCCTCCTGCCCAGCGCCTCTCCCCCATAGAGCACGCAAGCTGTCTCTTTAATAATGCAAAGGAGCAGTAAATTTCAAGCTGAGGATGGGCAATAACAAGGAGAGTTATTTCCACAATGCCCCAGTGTCAGCCTCTGGCTTAGGAGCACACCTTATTAGTTCTAACAGGCTGGTTAGCATCGGGTCACCTCTGTGGCTCCGCTCCCCGGCAGGGTCACCCATCTCCAGGCTATGTTTGGGGCGAGGGGGAAGGGAGGCAAGATGTGGAGATTTCTCTTATCGCCCAGCGTTTTTAGCACTGTTTGTTTTTATTTACACCCCCGCTTTCTTTTCCGCCTCGCCTTCCTCCTGCCCTCTGTCCCACCCAGTCTATCTTTGCAACCCGCATAAATCCCGTGTGGTGGGCAAGCCCCTCCTCTGCAAGAGCAAATTAAAGCAGAAACCATGTTACTGTGGGGGTTCATCTGTATTTCTTTTCAGCAGAGAAATAATTCAAATTAATCAGGCTGTGTTTGTGTATGGACAAATAACAACGTGCATTAGAAATTTTTAATGAAAGCAAGCCCAACATGGTTGCACTCCCAATTAAGCATGACTGTAGCATGACTGTCTGAAATGAATGCGCCTGTGTGTGCACGACGGGCAATGCTAAAACCCTCCCTCTATTTTCAGGGGCCACAGAAATTGTGTTTAGGATCATTCCTTTAAAGCAAGCCAACCCAAATAGCTTTTAAAATGAATGTTCACTTTTTTCTGAAAGGAAAGGTAGGAAAAGCTGTGCATTACGGAAATGTTCATGTGCAGTTTTGATACGGCCCCATCACCACCTGCCCCCTCCCCCAGCCGCCAGCTCCCATCCAAAAATGAATGCAAAGAAATACTATTAGGCTGTCTGGTTATGTATTTTTTATGAGGCCATACAAGACACTGCCTGACCTCGTCCAGCTTATGTTATAACCACATTGAAGATGCTTTTCATTTGGGTTCTGCTTTTCAGCCTGGATGACCTCTATTAAATAAAAAAAAAAAAAAAGAAAAAAAAGGCCTAATATGTGACCCCTGGGAGTAGTCGCTTCAAGGATTACATTTAATTCATATGATAATACTGAAATATAATGTTTCTGCATCTAATGTTTTGGACATGTTTTTCTTCTTTATTTCAGGGGCCTTTTGAGTCTTGTTAAAGATTTATTTATTTATTTAATTTATTTATTTAAAATATGTTTTGGGGGGAGGACAAGTAACTGGTGCTTGGTGGCCAGATTCTTAAAAATCACCTTTCTTCCTTTGGGAAGCAGGCGTGAATACAAAAGACCGCATTTTCCATTTGAAGCAGAAGAGGAGAAACAAAGGCAGAGAAATTATTTTTTATAAGAAAGCGTGTCTGCCAAGAGCTCGTCAAAATAAAGGCACACTCTTTGTTTTGGCATTTGCTTAACCAGTTGATAAGGAGTGACCTGCTTTCCCCACGCAACCTGGCTGGGGGGGCACTGACAGATCCCCCCTTTACCTCCTTCCTTGCCTCCAGCTCCCATTGTCTGCCTCGCCACCACCGCAGCCCTGCTGCTACCAAAGACACATATTTACTGCACAAACTCACCCGCAACACTGCCTCGATGCCAGAGCCTCATGGTTGGGCTACTCGCCCCAGTGATGCAGCCTCCCAGCAGTTCTGAGAGACAACACATATTTCAGGGGTTTATAACTTCTCCATTAAAATGTACTCCGGGATGAAACATGACTCGTGGCGGTTCAGCTTAGGAGCAAATTTGCTTTTGCCAATTGCAAATATAAATTTGACCCTTCCTTAAATATTCTTCATGCAAGAAAATGTTTAATAAAGCGTATATATATATATTCTTTTTTTCTGCATCCCTCTCACTAAAATCATGTCCAGAAGTGTACAGTGGAACTCGGCAATCAGTCCGCAATCTGATCCAAGACCTTGTGCTGGGGAGCAATGAAGCCCTTAATCATTCACAGTAATGACACGTTTGTCAGGAAGCGCCACATGTACCCAACATGCGTTTTAACGTTGTGGTTGTTAAAAAGCGGGTGTGACGATCGCAGCGATGGTGCTTTGGTGCGAGGGGTCTTCCTCTTCCTCCTGCAGCTCACCCAGGCCGTTGTCTCCCAAAACCCGTGTCTGTTTAGAACAATGGGCCTGTGCTCCCAGACACCCGCTCCCAGAACATGGGTGCAATGTTTGCAAGGGGGTACACCATCCTGATTATCATTTTCTACTGTGACTGGAACTATGAAATAGTAAAACTACTATGTGCAAAATTAGACCTCGGGTACCACTTGGGTTTGTGGTCCAAGTCATTAGTGTGCTGACGAGGACCCGGGTGTTCCAGTGTCACTGGAGCGCTGGTGCTCCACAACCCACATCCCTCTCAGTCATCGCGCATACCGAGGGGCCCCGAGGTGTGGGGTTTGTACATTAACCTGGAATGCCATTGCGTTTATTTGCGTCATAAGCTGAACCTTGACAGGTTTTGGTGACATTTTGGTGAAAATCTAATTAGCGCCAATGCATGGCACCATGCACTGTTCATGTATATGCGCACCAGCGTTTTGTGTGAGGTATTAAAATAAAACCATACAGCCTTTTGGTTCCCTTTTGCAAGGCATTAAGCTGTGACCCTCCCCTCCCTCCTCCCTCCCCCTGTAGCCCCAGACTTCGCCATGCCCTGGCTGCCGGCTTAACATGGAGTTGTCTTTTTTTTCTTGTTTTCTTTTTTTTTTTTTTTTTTTTTTTCTTTTTTTTTTTCCATAAACCCAGTCACAACACGGCAAGGAGAGGAGGAGGAGGAGGAGGAAGGCAGAGCAAGGGAGAACTAAACCCCCCGAAGGATGGGTCTGCTCCAAAAGCCCCCGGCAGAGCCGCGGGGGGACCCGGCCGCTCAGGTAAAGCCCGCGCGCCCCTCGCCCCTCAGCGGGCCGCGCGCCCCCGGGGCAGGGCGGGGCGGGGCGGGGGGGGGAGGAGACACCTCGGCTCGCGGCGGCGGCTGATGTGAATATGCAAATGCGCGGCGGGGCACGTGCCGCTGCCGCCCCCCTCCCCCCTCCCCTCCCTGCCGTGCGCGCGGGTCGGGGGGGGGGGTGTGTGGGTGCGCGCGTGCCCGGGCGGCTCGAGCGGGAAGCGGCGGAGGCGCGAGGCCGCGGGGCGCTGTCCTGAGGGGCAGCGGGGTCCCGGTGTGGGCCGGCGTTCCCCGCTCCCCTGCGCCGCGGCCGTGTCCGGGGCTGGAGCCGGCGCTGGCGGCGGCGCTGCCGAGAGAACTTCCTATAGCGGACCGGAGGGGCGCGCGGTGGCACGCGGCTCCGGCGGCCGGGATGCGCGGATCGCAACGCGGCCCGCGGTGTCTCGGCGAGGCGGGCGGAAAGGGGGGAACGGCGCCGTTACTACTGAAGGAAAACCTTTATCCTGGAAGGGTGGTTTAGGACTTTACTGTCGGTGAAATGTCATTTTATCGGTTGCCTTTTGCTTCATCCATGTTTGAGTAAAACGGCCGTGAAAGATAAAAGCACCCGGTGTTCGCTGCACACAGCGGAGCTCAGGCGGGCTGAACGGGATGTAAAACTCCGCGCTTCGCACACCGGGCGCACGCACAGCGAGTAAGGGCAAAAGCAGCCTTCCACATGCCTTACACAAAACTTCCTGAGGCGTTCCCTGCACCCTGTGTTTGCCTACCCGGTAATTCGGGTGTACCCGGTGAAACCGGGTACTTCATACAAAGTTAGTGCGGGGAGGATAGTTGCCAGAGAAGTTGGGCGCTGCTGGTGACACCTGCCAGCACCCCGGTGGGGATTGACCTCTGACAGCCTGCCCAACAGCACCAACTGGGGGAAAAATAAATGCAGACTAGCTTGGTGAGTTTTCCCTAGGAGTTCTCATGGACTTCAAAAGGATATTCTAATGGGATAACTGTATTCGGTTAATAAATAAATAGAAAATACCCAATTTTTGTGAGGGTTGGGGCTGGAGGAAGCGGATGAAAGTGACTCATGGTAAACTGAATAGAAATCCTGCGTTGACGTTGCCTGATGGATCACACTGTAGTGCAAAGAGAGATAAGTGGAAGGAGAGGAGGGAAAAGGCAGGAGCACCTATAGGACTGTGGTGTAACCCCGCTACAGCCACATGTAGGGTGAACCCACCTGCCTGCATGCCCCGGCTCCTGAAATGATGCCCTGTGTTGCCACCTGTCTTTCTTCTGCCACCTAAGCGCCATGCTCGCCTTCAGTTCTTGGGAAATCCCAACTTGTAAATGCTGTTTTTTTCATCCCATTCCCTGTGTTTCTGTGCTTTCCCACGGGCCAGTCCTGGAATGCATGCTGTCCACCTGCACTGCAGGCATGGCTGCGGAGGGAGCAGCTCCAACGGGCCGCAGGCAAAAGGCTGCTCAGAGCCACTGTGAATGTTCCCATTAAGGGAAAGCACTAGCAGTGCTATGCCTTTTGGGACAAAGGGACAAGACTGCAGTGCCCTGGCCACTGTTTCAGAGGTGCTCCGGGTGCACCAGGCCCCAGCCCTCGCCCATGAGCACCTGCACCGCGTGTTCTGTGCACTTGAAGCCCGGTGCTAGTGTGTGCATGGGCTCCCTGCGCCTCCCCGCTCCTCTGTGCCAATAAAGAAGAAAGGCAGGGATGAGGATTGTTGCTATTGATCTGCCCAAGGGGATCATTAGGCATCAGTATCAATCTACAAATCAGTGGGCCTGTGTTACTTGCTTGGGCAGTCATTGCCAATTTGTTCCTATTAGATGGCCAAGCCTGGAGGTGTTTGATGAGCAGATTGAGTCTTTATCTCGGCGCTGGAGAGCAGGCGGGCTCGTGGGGAGATGCTGGAGCTTTGCAGAATTTCTGGTGTTTGTTTGTTTTCTTTCGCTGAAATCCGGCTGCCTCTTTATTGCTCTGTAAAGAATTCTGTATGGGCTGAATATGTTTCTGCTTTATAGATGGTTTTTCATATCATCATATTAAACATATTGAGAGTTAAGGAGAAACTATTTTAAAATAATCCCCTCGCTTTTATTTGGTATGTTTACCAGCAGCAGTCCCTATAAAAATACATATTCATGCCAGATTCTTTTGTTATCCTTTCCAGGTCAGACTGAACATTAGGAACGCAAACAATTTTTCTTTTGCTATCCCAGTGCCCGTTCTGAGGGATTTATTTAGTTGCTGTTGGTGAGGTGACCATTTATGCGATATTGCTGTCTGCAATTTAATTAAACAAAGCAAAATCAAAGCTTGCAGACAGTATTTTATTTGGAAGTGTTTGCTGTGGAATGGCGGTCCCGGTGTCGTAGGTTGCCGCTGGCCAGCAGTCCTGCCTGAGGGTGGCTGTAGTCCTGCATGAGAAGAGCCTGCCTTGTCTGCCTGTCTGCTCAGTTTCTGTTTCAATACTATGCAAAATGAACAAACAATAGAATTGTACTGTAATAGGAGAATATAAATTAATGGCAAAAGAGGGATTAAAGCAGTTCATACACATGATCTGATCTGACATCAATGCCTTGTTGTTTAACGCAAACCTTGATTTCAAATGTTTTGTCTCACTCCTGACATGAGCATCGTGCAGTTTAAACATCTGTCCAGCTGTTACAGACCCTACTGATGCTGGGTTATTGGATTTCTAATTTTGAGGTTTTGTCAGGGGGTTTAACGGACTACATGAGTGTTTATAATTTCTAATGGACTAATCTGTAATTTCTGTTTATTATCTGTGACTGTCAAATCACTTTTGCAGTACTTGGTCTGTAAAAACTGAAAAGAAAGAAAGGTTGGTTTCTAAATAACCCCAAATATTTGTCATATCTTTTATATACAAATATGCGTGCAGTAAACAGAACTATATATTCTTATTCCGTTTGAAGATCAAGACTGATTTTAATCCTGCATATCTACAACAATCACAATATATTACCTAAACCCAAGTTTCTTTGAGGACTTTTTGGATACATGTCATTATTTCAGTGGAGATAAAATAATGTATGTTTTAGGGTACTGCAAGGCTGATTATTGCTGCCTGATTAGTATTTGATCAAATTCTGTCTTTTTTTTTTTGTCCCTGAGACAATTCAGCTCCTCCACATCCAGGGGCGAATTCTCCTTATTCTGTCTGACAAGTGTTTTGTTGTGGAGCAGTCGATCATCTCCATGTAAACATGCATCTGCCAGTGCGTGGGGTTGGAAGCAGAACACTTAATTTATCATAAACTTCATAAAACTCATTAGCTTTCATCTTTACTTTACATGTGTAGAAATGGATTTGGAGTGTACTCAGGCTTTTTTTCTGAGGAGTTTGCTACACAAATATTTATGGCCCTTTTCCTTTGTAGTACAGATTCCAGTGGAAATAGCTATCATGCAGTTAACAGCAGATTGTGACTTAGGGAAGAGGTTGCCAAAAGCTATTGTTTATTTAGTTGTGTGGCATTTTGTATTGAAATTTATTTTGCTACTGTTTGTAAAAATACATAGCTTTTTTAGGAGGAAAAGTCAGGCTTTTTTCCTATAGTCCAGAAAAAAAAAAAAAAAAAAGGAGGAAAAAGGCTCCCGGAAAATTAAATATAAGCCTGTTTGTATGTATGAACATAACTGTAAAATCATAGTATATTCTGACTATTTTCCGTGAAGGAAGCTTGTTGTTGCCCATTCAGAAAACACACACACGGAAATTTTAGTGTGGTTTTTGTTTTAAAGATAATGATTTGTCTCTGAGTTCCAGTTGTTTATGTTTCTGTCTATATCTCTTTCCTCTTACCTGTTTTATTTAGTAAGGTTTCATCTGTGAAATTTCTCCATGAAACAATTGATACATTCTCAGCACGCTGCGGCGAGGGAAAAAAAGCCCTCAGATTAATGGTCAATGTCTCATACACACAAATTTGTGTTACGATACTACAGAGAAGCTGCGAATTACTGACAAGATCTAGAATAATTCCTAATGCTGTCGAAGGCTTCATTTTCTCCTCCGCATGATGGATGAGGCATAAGAAGTGCTTTCTGAGATCGTTAATGTGCATCATTCTGTTAAGTGTTATTAAAGTCCGTCTGTCTTAGGAAGCAGAAACAATAGCTTATCCCTTATTTTGTCTCTCTCCTTGCTAAACTGTAACTGTCTTTTACTAATGTGGCCTTTTGCTGGTGCTTCTCTTTCAATGGCTAGTCTATACCACAGCATTTAGGTGGGGTTGAGTATTGTATTTTCCCTTTTAGTCAAAGTACTGGCTTGTGGCATGTGAAGGAACACCTAATTTCAAGATTATACTATCTGTAACCTGAGGATGATAACAAAGCTGTGGAGGACCCATACCAAGCACTGTATTTAAGGTTAGAAAATAGGATTGAACTTTCCTGTGGAGGCTGTGCCTGTGGGAAAGAGCTAGTTTGGCCGTGCAGCCCTGCCTGCTCCAGCTAAGTTGAGCCGGCTGCCTGCACCCTGTACCCTGCAGAGGAGCACCCTGTGCCTTCTCCTCTGATCCCAGCGCTGGGAGCCATCCCATCGTCCACTGGATTAATTGTTTAAAAATCTGGGGCTTGCTGTCTGAGCACAGAGCAAAGGCGGATTCCTGCTGGGAGGGAGGTTAACACAGGGACAGCATGGCAAGTGACCCAAACTTGTTCTGTTTGGGCAGAAAAAGCTGCCTCATGCCCTGGTCCTTTGGGCATCACACCATGCACCAGTGCACTGCCCGCCCAGGGGGTTAGGCCAGGTACAGAATGCAGATGGATCATATTAAATCAAAAGTACTTTTAACCAAACAGAAGAATTCACTTTAAAGGTTTTTAACCTTTCTTAAGAGCCAATTTTTCCTTAAGCTGTGTGATAATAAAATACACTATAATTTATAGAGCGCTTTACATGGGTATGCATTCCTCTTCTTTTTCTTTTTTTTTTTTTTTTTTTTGTACAGTCAGATAAAACATATCCAACAACTGGGATGATAATCAAGGAAAAACAAAAAGCAACTGATCATAAAGCCATTTAGAAATGTAACATTCCTTTTAAAAGAGGTTCAGGCATACTTGGAAAGCCTCACTTACATACTTTTAATAGAATTACAGAAGTGTGATGCACAGCTGGTAAAAGCTCAGTCATCCACAGCACAGCTAGTTTTTGAGTATTTAATTTTATATTTGAATAATTCTCCAGATCAGGCTATAATCATGAATGTCATAGAAAAAGATTTTTTTTTCATAAATTACATTATTTCACAGATGTGCAAATACTTCTGTGAAAAAAATTACATTGATCAGTTTTTAATACCCCCCTGTCTCACCCTTCAGTCAAAAGAAAAAATAGCTTTTTTCCCATCTTTGTCTTCAGAAAGGTGCTAGATTGTAAACATCTGAAGGAAATGAAAGGGGGTTGGCCAGTCCACCCCAAATTCTTTCCAGATTTTCATTCCTTTCACCAGCAGCCTTCTGTTCTTAGAGGAAAGGGAGGAACAGCAGAAGAAAGAGAAGATGTCTCTGTTTCTTATTAAAATTTAAAGTGAAAAGCAGTGCTGTATTTTGCTGATTTTCAATCTGCTAATTCAGGAGGCGTTCGGCAGGGCGAAGCAGCGCCGTGGGAAGCGGGTTCGGCAGCTTGCGTTCTGTGGTTTCGTGTGATAAACCCTTGCAGGCAATTGAGATCCGACGGGAGGGGAAAGCAGCAAGGCTCTGCCACCCCATCCTGAATTGGCATCGCTGTCAGAAGAAAAGCTCGCACTAATTGGACTCTTTAAATTAGGAATTTATGACATTGGGATTTTTTTTTCTAATAAACAAGTGACTCTTCTACTGAGAATAAACTTTGTGATGGTGCCGGCCAGTGCTTTGGTCACATCTCCTCACTGTGACAACCTTCGTGTGGCATGGGAGCGGGTGCTGGTGCCTGGTGCTGGCACTGCCATTTCCATCAGATTCCTGAGCACTTTTCTTGTTGTCTGGTCAAAAAACATTTAACTGAGGCATTGGTAATTCCGCAGATCCTATTATTACCTGCAGAATATCTGATTACATTATATGTTGTTGTAAACGGGAAAGGTTGCTCTAATGCTTAATTCGGGGATGACAATTAAGATAAATGCCTATTTCCAAGCTCTCTCATCCCATATACTATTAAGTTACACTTTTAAGGGAAAGAAAGGCTAAAAATAACTTTATAAAAAGTAAGCCAAGGTGTTACCCATGACCGTTTAGTATTAAATCATAGTTGCCTGGTTATTTTTCAGGAAATTTAAGTACCAGATGCACTTGGAGAAGGCAATCTAAACAGCAGAGTTTATTTTCAATATGCAAGTGATATAAAAATATGCAAACCCTGATCACAGTGCTATGGAAACTACTCCACAAAAATGTGGAACGAAAGCTGTTACTGTAAATGTGGTTCATGTACCATAACAGCTGTGACAGCCTGGTGTGGCTCTGCACTTGTCCAATTATAAGAAAATATTCAAAAGGAAACTTGATTTAAATAAGGTTTGTAATAATGTTTCACATTTACAAAGTAAACTGGTGACAAATACTGTCCTGCATGGTGCGCCCTGATGCGGCATCAGCATTGGCTTGGGCAATGGGACACGTTTCTCCCCCCTCTCGCCAGATCCAAAAGCGTTTTTCAGGGCTTATGTTACAGTTATTTGCAGATTATTTTAGGTCTGTGTTCTTTTCTATCCACTTAGCAACTTGCAAGGAATCTTCCAGGAGCAGACCATAGTTGACATGCATCCTTTTTGGGGAGCAGGAGGAATGGTTGTGGTGGATTTAAAAGCGATTATGTATTGATGACAGATGGTTTTCAGTTTATGCCAGAAAGCCCATATAGACATTAGGGCAGAGACAATCATTCTGGGAATTTGGACATGTATCATTAGACTCTTTTTGTTAATCAAATGTGAGAAATAGAGTGAATTTATTTTTATACGTGACCTGTGGAACAAATACAACCAACGGATATTAAACATAATAGGTCTTAAAAGGAACAATTATAGTTTCCCTTTAACTTTTCTGATTTGTTACAAGTTGTATTGATTTTCAAGGTTTTAAGAATACTAATGATTAAAAGCAGCCTACCGCATAAATTTATTTACTGTAGTTTATAAGTATTGTGCAATGACCTGGCTTCATAAAATCAGTGGCTTAATGTAATTTAGACTCTGAGAGTGTAAGTTCCTTGATTCATTTATCATTTTCTGCTGAAATTTGTTTAGTCTAAATAGAAGTCCTACTCCACTTCTCCTACAAGCCATATATGTTTTGTATGTTAGAACTGAGAAGACCTTTTTGTCTTTTCCTTTTCTTGACCAAAAATAGTCATTATAGACTTCTTCATAAACCTCCAGACTTTATAAATAAAGGCTGTTGACAGACTCTAATGGTAGTTCCATGCATGGAATGAAAACAGCCTATCGCCCTGATTACTGATTTTTCAGAATTGTAGTGTTAATATAAGAATATGTGTGGAATTAGTCGTAGGTTTTGACTGTATCCCAGGCAACTCTTTTATGAATGTAATTATAGTTTTAATAGCTTCAGGGGGAATTAAGTTCTGAATTGTTCCATAAAGAATGTTTATAAATATATATATATATATATATTATATATATATAGTTGAAAGCTGAAGGCTATACAATAATTTATTTTAAAAATTCTTCTCTAGTCAGCATGAGTGATTTCAAATGGGATCCGAGAATCTCCAAGCTGAAGCTCTCATCTTCTAAGGAATTTCAGTTACCTGGAATAAAATGTTGCCTTAGAAATTATTGACGTAATAGTCCCCTTGGGAATCCCACAGCAGTCAAAGCAAAATCCAACAATAAATCCAGGGGCCACCTGGATAACTACCATTAAAGGCTTTTTTTCAGTGGAAAAACTCTTTAAAAGCTTAATTCTTCCTAAATGTAAAGTTCAGTGATTGTGTTTCTATGTAACTTTCATACTTACGTGTTTCACTTTACTTTGTTTAAACAACTTTTCAAAGCAACTTTGACAGTGAAAATTATACCATGTTTTTCCTTGATGCCCTCAGTAACTTACCCCTACATAAGGAACCCTTCGGAGCTGGGTTGATGCAGGTTTTTAAGCATAGCTAACTTGGCACCATTAATAATTCAGAAAAGTTTGCAATGACTATTGGAACCAAATGCACGAGAACAGCTAAAGAACTGTGCTTTGCATTTCTGAAGTTGTTATAAATCAAATGTTGCTCAAGTGCTAATCCCACCCAGTGACCTTGGCACAGAGACCCCCTCCCTGTCGGCATCCTTTCCTGGGAAGAGTGCCTGCATGTTGCTGTCTGCTGAAAACCAGGGCAGGTTGTTTGCCATGACTGTGGCCAAGCCCTGCTCCTCATTTGGAAATCCCAGTAAACTGAATTTTGAGCAGAAATGAGAAGTAGAATGTGCCTGAAAAAAATGAAAAGAGCAAAACTGATAGCCCTAACAGCTGGTGGACTCTGGCACTGGTGAGGCTGGTAAAAGGTTCGACCACTTATAACTGTTATTTTGCTTGCTTGTGACTGTAAGTCAGCATTAATTTCATTGAATTTAGATGTATTGATATGGGCTGGATACCAAAATGCGGCATTTCTGAAGAGACTGTTTAATAGCACCTGTAGGTAACAGAGGAGAACCCAGATGAATGTTGATGGAAGGTCCTTGCTGGCTGCTGGCTCAGATCTGGTGAGGACAGGCACTGAGTGCCACCAGGCTTCTGAGCTCCTATGAACTGGACTTCTGTGTTTGAAATGTTGTTGCAGAATTACAAATCAGAGGTTTAGTGAAAAACAATAGAAAGCCCTGCTTTACCTGTGAGACCACTGACATGATTGTTAGGGATTATTTACATATGCTTTTTTCCATTGGAAAAAAAACCCCCTTCTGTGACCATCCCAGTCTGTAATACATACAAGTAAACAGGCAAACCAGCTAAATCTTGAAAGGGTGCTGTGGAAGTATTGGAGAATATCCAGGTCCGTGTGACAAACTGAACAGTTTCCAGAATGTTCCCCTGCTCCACAGCTCATCTGTTATGGGAACGAGATGTGAAAATAGTTTCTTGTTTCTTGAAGGTATCAGCAGACCCCACAGTGTTACTTTAAAAATGCAGCTGGTTCATATAGGTTTATTCTGAATGAGTGGATATGTGTAGTCCAGCTCAGTTAGTTACAGAAAACCCCCGTGTTTTAAGGTGGGTGAGTGGTGAAATGAAGGTACAGGAACTACACACTGGGTCTGACATGTCAGAAAGGCAAGGATATCAGCTGAGGTTTGTATTTTTATTTGCTTCAAACATATATGAAAACAATTTGAAAGCATTATTTTATGTGTGCAGTTAGTTTATGTGATTATATGTTTCTAATCATGTTTTTATTCTTTCCTTATTATCTCTCACTTTTCCTCTGACCTTTCGTTCCCTCTCGGGTTAAGTCAGTGTGTCAGCTCTTTGGGGCAGGATGGCTTTCTGTTTGCTTGACAGCGCCCAAGCGTCACCAGTGGTTTGTGTTATAACCCGTACATGCAGCTGTACATCTGTATATATATGTGTTCATAAAAGTAACAGATTGAGGGGACTCTGGTTTTGCCAGAATTCTGAGTTGCATTTTGGACTGTATTAGAAAGGCACCACCTGGCTTTTCAGTGAAAAATATTCAAGAAGAAACAGTTATCCCCGGTAACAGTGGAAATTTTATCACAATTATCAGATTTTTTTAAAAGGAAAAGAAGAGGACAAGAATAACGTGTGTTAATCTTGTCTTTTGTTATTAGTGAACATTAGCTATCTACTATGATTTCCATCTCCATGTCCAGTAAAATGGATACTGTGGACCACATTAAAAAAAGCCCACACTTTTGATTTTTTATTGAAATATATATATGTAAAAATAGATTCTGTTTCAGTTGTACTAGTATATACCCATTTTACAGATGTCCTGGTGTGATGGTTGGAAGACAAACCTCTGTGCTAGTATTCAGGATTTCACTGAATTTACCATATTCTAAGTTATAGATAATACAGATTTTTAAGTGGCTTTACGGAGGTGCAGTATTTAATTTTTGCTATAAGCTTCAATTTTAAACAGTATCTATTTTTCATGTATAATGAAATTATCATTTATAATGATAAACAGTCTAAGCCAGTTATTTACACTGGTTTTTATCTTGAAATGAGGTTTGTTACATCTTTTGGGTTTGGATTATTTACCCGAATATTCCCTTATCACCCAGAGTCTTTTTTGCAATAGTATTTATTGTAAAATTTCTTAGTATAATTGTTTCGACAAGAGTTTATTCCTGCAAGTATATAAAGAACTTGTTTTGATGTTTTCCCCGAAGCAGTTTAATGCGGTAATACATGCAATCACATGTAGGAGCCATCACTAATATCAGGGGAGATGTTTTGTCTACAAAAACACGGATGAAAATGTATCCCGATATCAATCAATATTTGCATTGAAATGCAGGACTCGTTAAAAGTCCTGGCTCTGATGCACGTATATAGGTACAGAGATGCATTCTCAGTATTACCTGACCTGAAGGCATTTGTCTTTAGCCATCACAGGCCTGCGGGGCTCATCCAGGACAGTGAAGGTTCCCAAATTTTCTGTTCCTGTGTTTGGGGTAGGAACAGGCAGGCATTGTCTTCATCGCCTGTAATGAGCAGTAGAAGTGTGGCATTGTGTATCTAGGTTGAAAGTATTTCAGAAGCAATTTCTATTTAAAGGCCACCACTTTAAGATTTTGTGTGGTTTTGAGGAGAAGGCAAGTTTGCTGCACAAGAAATGTAATAACTGATGTGCTGGTTATGATGGGGGCCACACTCAGACTCTGGGATAATGCACAGAATACCATGTGGGATAATGACAGCAGAAGCAGTTTCTGTTCCATCCCTGGCTTGCTGCCTTCCACCGCCCCCTGCCATACAAAGCAAAGCCTCTTGCAGCTGCTTGACCCGCTTTTACCTGCCGGACTGTGATGGTCTGCAGACATGGAGGGCGCAGCCCAGGGAGCCCACCTCCAGCCCAACCTAGCCCATCCACAGCTCAGTCTACCCCATCTCCGGGGCCATGCACCCACTGTGGGGAGGTCTTTACGTGCCCCCTCCTGCCTGCACCCCTCTCCTCCCACACTGCTTGTAGTGGCTCTGCCCTAGCCCTGGCCTTGGTGGTGGATGTCTGGTGGAGGAGGTGGGGAAGCAGCGGGTGGGACCCGTGAGGCTTGCCAAGGCCATGGGTGACGGCAGTGGTGTTCTGGGCCAGAGGAACTGGCATGATTAACTCTTAGCCAGCAGGGTGGCACTCGGCTCCTTGTCCTGTGGACCTGCGGCCCTGTGGACCTTATGGCTGGGCAAAGGGATGGGCAGAGCCTAGAGAGTGTGGACTGGATCTGGGAGAAGCTGCTTCCCCATCTATGAACTAACAATAGATAGTTTTCCCACTCCCCATGTATTTTCTGTCTTGTCTGCCATGGGCATACATGTTCAGGAGGAAAAGCACCGCTTTCCTGAGTGCAGGGCTCAGTGTGGCGAGCCCTCAGTGGGCTGGCTCCTGCAGGACACCAGCAGTGACACTGGGATGATGGCACCACAGGGGTTCAGCAGCAAGAGAGCAGCCTAGTTTCACTTGGTTTCCATGGGCTGTAGGTCGCTGCCTGTAGAAGCTCCCCCAGCAGCGCTGAGGGCACCCAGAGGGCTCCTTTGGGTGCCGGCCCTCTGGTCTGCCTGCAGGCCCCTAGGAGGCCTCACCTGGGCCCAGCCTGCCCGCGGGGCTTCCCCGGGCACTCAGGGAGGGCCTTGCCGGGCCGCCGCGCACGGTGAGCGCCCAGAAGAGCCGATGTTTCACAAACTCCGTAATTATTTTCCTTCTGTTCGGCATTTTCCCTTCTTAAATTTTGCGGCCTCCTGAGCCCGAGCGCGGCGTCGGCTGCCCTCCTCCGGCAGGTGGCAGTGTCGCCTGCGCGGCGCGCTCTGCCGCGGCCTCCTCCTCCTCATTAAACATCAACCGGTTGTTATAAATAAGAATCCTGTTCTGCCTTCTAACTCTCAATTCTGGAAGGACCCGATCGCTTTTAATGTTTCCCTTTTAATATCTCTAAATAAACATCCACAGAAACACGCTGAACCCCCAAACTGCGGGGGTGCCTTTTGTTGGGTTGAAGCACGGCTCTGTCCACCCCTTCTGATATCCCCACCTCGGCTCAAAATTCAAATTACTATGGCGATTTTTGCATTCAAGAGTTGTTTTTCATAATAACATCCCTAAGACCTCATGTGCATTTATATTGAGATAGTCTTCCTCAAGGGTTGTTTAGCGAACAAACTAAATTTCTACCAGAAAGATAGAGGTGGCTGCCAGATAATTTTAATATACCATTAATTTTAAATGTGTGTAATTGTACAATTTTTTTCTTGAAGATGGGAGATCAAAAAAGGTGTATATTTTTGTGTGTGGTGCACTGGGTTTCTGTTGAGGGGCGGTGGATATTCCAGCATTTATATTTCTGCCTCAAATATTTGTGTTTGTTTTTCATGGGCTTTGTTAATACCTAAGGGAACCATTAATGCAGCCGAAATAACATGAGATCTGATGTTCTCATGGTATTTTAGTATTTCGATTCCTCGATGGAAATACCATGAGAACACCAGATCTCGCGTTATTTTGGCCCTATAAATAGCTCCCTTGGGAATTTTTAAAAAGCCCATAAAATACATAAACACAAATATGGAGATATTCAGGCTTCTGCACAACCTGCATGCGCAGCCTTCTTTCTGTTGAAGACATCAGTCAGCAGCTTTCCTTACCTTCCAGCTGATTTATCTTTGTCACCAAATGAAACTACTCTTACTCTCACAAAACTGATGGTAGAAAGCTAGACCTGTGTAGCTAATTGTGGTTGTGGAGAGGAAAATTCTGTGTTACTCATACAGGCAGCATATTTTTCATAATCTGTTTTTTTCTAATGTGACCATTCCTTTTTTTGAAATTTTTTTAATAAACACATTAACAATATTTTTATTTTTTGTTTAACTATGATTTTCATTGCATACTTGGTTGTATCTAGTTAATTAACCAAGCAAATGGTTTCTTTGGCTCTTAAAACCAGACAACATCCCAGTATCGGGATTAAGTTTTCATCTATATCAACTGACTTAAAAATACTGAACTTGATTCCTTTTGAATTAACTGAGTCTTATTTTATTTTTTTTTCCAATATCACCTATCACCATAGTAACCACTAGCTGTCAGTTCAGTTTCTGACATTTTTCTCATTTGGTAAGATTTCAGAATTGCCATCCTCCCTGCCAACATGTCATGAACAAGAAAAAAAAAAAAATGCATGAAAAATCTAATGGGTGTCTGGTCTGATTGTCCTCACTCATGTCAGGAAAGACAAAAACTGATGAATTGTGAAATGTATTCAGAGGGATTCAAGAAAAGCAAGTGTCTTGGACCCCCTCCTCACCCACACCTCCTCGTTTTCATCTTGTTATGCTTGATGCACCACCATACATGCTTGCCCTGACACTTGGGTTTGTAGAAATTTAAGATTAACAGTTTTTACATTCACCTCGATGATCCCTGTTTTTTAAAGTCATCATTAAAAATAAAGTTAGCAGAGCTTGTATTTAGCACTATTTCCCACTCACTGATGAGATTTTAGCACCTTCGAATTTGCAACAAAACACTTCTGATGCCTGAAGTCAACACAATTCTGTAGATTTCTACATTTTTATTATCTACTCTTGTATTTTATAAATTTATTAGAAACAAACCATTAAGCAGGCCAGTAAGTACTAAAGAGAAAAGCAAATTCTGGGTAACTCACTGGGCTGGTGTTATATTCAGGTTGGAAAACGACAGTAAACAGCAAAATTGTTCTTGCTTTTCTTTTATTTCTCCGATTGGTTTAGCTGGGGTAAAAAAAAAAAAAAGGAAATTTAAGAAAACATGGGATTGCATTCAGGAAGTGATAGTGTGTGTCCTGAATGGAAAAATATCTGAAAGAAACCCATTTCCAGTGCTGCAAAAAAGACAGCAAAAAGGGGAAGTACTCGTTTACTTCTGGTAAAGGAAACAAAACTACAGCAAGAACGTGTGGGTTTAGAACATGGTGGGGTTTTTTTGCAGGGATTTTCTGTACAATGCACACACATACGTGTAATCGGCATGTCGTGGTTCCATAGGTATAAAACAAATATACCCATCTGTCTCTGTACGTGCACAAAGAGACAGCACCCTAAATGTGTTTTCAGAGGTTTTGTTTTGGGCTATATCCATCTATTTCCATTCCCCCCCACCCCCCCCGACTGTCTCTGAATTCAGGCTCAGCAGCAGGAACTCATTTCAGAAACATAAAACTGATTTGATAAGCAGCTGCAGCGCTCGGGTCCCTTTTGCTAACGGGTGGACAACCCCAGCACTGCCAGGGCTTGAGACGGACTGTTGGGGGTTCAAATTTCACATACTGGGGCTACGGCGTTCCGAAACCCATGCAAACCCAAATGAACATAATTGAAACAATACTAGGACATTATAACCCTTTGGGAACATTTGGGGCAATTTTTATTTGTAAGTATATCTGCTCAGTGTTCCTGCATCTATATGTGATAGGAATAGAGAGGCAGAGGATGTAGCTCTTTCCAAGAAAAATACATATTCATATTGTAAGATCCAGGACTGCATATTTGTAAATGTTTTTCTCTCTGAAATTGTGGATTAAGCTTTAAAATCTGGCTAGAAAACTGTGTCAAACCAGCATGTTGCAGGGGAGCAGGCTGCACCTCCTGCTCTGCGGAGGGAGACGCGGGGCTGGGTGCGCCTTGCTGTGAAAGCACACGCGTGGTCATGGGGGTGCAGGGTTCATCAAAATAAAATTGATTTCTTAGTCTAGTTGGTTTCTTTTTAAATTACACATTTCAGACATGGGAAATGTTTAAATATTTTCTCAATTTTAGAATGGGAAAACAATTTTTAGAAAGAACTTGAAAATTTTACTGCCTATTTCAGATATGTATTTTGCCAGCTGTATTTTTTAAATAGTTATATAAATGTAGCTCTTGAAATAAATACACTGGGAAAATGTAACTCTTTTAATGATAAATAATATTGTTGTATGTAATATTTGAAAATAAATGGTGTAAACAAAATGCATCTTAATGTCTTTATGGTTTATAAGATTTATAACAATAATCAGGAAACCACTGTAACATTGTTTGCACCTTGTGTGCCCTAAAGCCATTGGATCACTCAGTTAATTGTATAAATTCCATGCACTATGGAAAATCATGATGTATCATTTATATTCAGCTATGTCAGGTGTATAAATATTAAAATATATTGGCCAAAAATGGCTGATTACCCCTCAAACATTTCATGATAAATCTTTTTATGATGGTGGTAGTGTTGAGGGTGGGGATGGGGGTGTGGGTGGACTAAATATTTCATGTTATTTGGAAATATTCTTCAAACAACCTAGATATATTATTAATGTTTCACAACTGCTTCAAAAATCCTGAAGCTCAGTTCAGGTTTATAGGATAAAGCAGTTCAGTACCTGAAGAAAAAGTGATTTTTATACGCAAAACACGCCAGTGATAAGGATTATGCTGTTTATTCAGCCTGTAATATGTGCGGTTCATAGAGACTTCATGCTGACACCCCTGTATAAAATAAAGGTGATGCTCCCTAATGCATGCCATCGGTAGGCAGCACCTTGGTGCTCTAATACTGGCAATATTAATGTGTATTTCAGCAGGGTTTTATCGGCACCTATAGTCTTATTCAGTAAATGTGCTGCTATCCCCAGTGCAGTGTATTTTTTATATAGGTAGATGCAGTGTTTATGACACAGTCTTTTGACTAAAAATATTTTTCACATATTAGATGTGTGCATATTTCTATATGTTTACCACACAGCACCCAACCTAGAGACGTGGCTGCGGAAGGAATTTGGACAGCAACGTGAAGAAAATATTGTTATACATATTTATTGATACTAATGCATGTGTTTTAATGAATAAATAAATACAGAGTTGGACTGTGTTGCAAATGTGTTTGGCAACTAGCCGTATCCAGTGAGGAGGGAGGAAATGTCAGAACAGGGTCTTGTAAATACATGTGGCTGGAAAGAATAAAATAAAAATGATGACTAGCACTGACAAGCAGACTTGGGGTGTATGATATACTTTGTTCATTTGATTCTTAGAACTCAGTCGGGGTTAAATTGGAATCCAGACATCAAAGAATTCTTCTCTCAGACCCAAATTTTGCCCGTATAATTTTTTTCTTACAGTTGTCATAATTGTAGCTAATTTCACAGTGTAAAATTTTTTTGCTGTTTGAAGTATTTTCCTAAATATACATATCATATGGCAGTGGGATATACTCTTTTTTATATAATGTGTTTCCCTGATATTCGCAGACAAGCTGCTATAAGCCCACAGTACCCTCTGTGGATGTGAGAAACCTTTAGGTTTGATGGTGTCTGTCTATATGCACCCTTGTACATGCCATATAGAAGCATAATCCTTAAATTCTAAGGGAGGAGAAGGCTAAAGGCTTTAAATAGCAACGCCCTTATTTTTTCTTTTTTCTCCTGCCCCCGACTGTTGTGTCTGAAAATGCTTGAAGCATGTGGTGCTGCATATTTGGTGGGTTTGCAGATTTCTGCACGATTTTTATCTGAAGGTCAGGGCTGTGGAAATACATCAGGTTGCGATTTGGGATGTTTGCCATTTGCCATTTAGCCTTGCTCCTTCTTATCAGATTGCTGTGGAACACAGGCCTAATAAAACAGGGAGCTGTTACAAAAAGAAGAAATAAATTTTGTTCTAGTTTTATGGAGTCTCTTTACTATTACACAGCAGGTGATTTTAAATGTATTTATTTACGTTCACCTTTTTGCTTTGGAATTGTTGAACCAGGTACAAAAAATTAATAGTGGCTATTTATAATTTCACCTGCTATTTGCATACATTCGATTTTTTTTTAATGAAAAAGTTATTTCCTTTTCCAGATTGGGGGAAAAAAAAAGGAGAAAACTTGTAGAAAGACCATGCCAGGAAGGACGAATGGGTAGTAAAGTTTTCCTCTGCATCCTACATCACTTTGAAAACAATGTCTTAGTTGTGATTTCTTCTGCCTGTGCTTATTGATGGGATTTTAGGCACCTGGTGGCTATTCACAACTGAGCATGTTTCTCTCCTTGCCTGCCAGGATGGGTAATTTGGCTTCAGCACCCAGTGCCAAGCACAGAAGAATTAAGGGAGATGTGGTTAACGTGTCGCTGCCCGGGACTGTGTGGGCAGAGCTGGTGGCCGGCCAGTCACTGGCTTTAATTTCTATACTCTGTCAAGAGTGAAATGACTGATGCTGGTGACCTAATTCTGAGTTTTAAGTGCAGGATCAGGCCTGTATGTGTGCTACATGAGAGGGGAGATTTCTGCCTGTGGATCTCGGATTGAACATCCCTCTGGGCCCTGCCTGGAGCGGCTAGAGGAGAGGAGCCTGGGACAATGTGTTTATCCCCCAGCCCTGCGCTTACAGGGGCTTCTCTGTGGCGGTGACCAGCCTGACTTGATGTCAGTGGATTTACTTGGGAATGGTGCTTAAACCCAACACTTTCAAAAATACCCTCTGCCTGGGGTCAAGCTGGGTGGGGGTGCTGGTCCTGGCAGGACCATTTGGTACAGCAATACCCTTTGTTGATGTGGCCGGAGGTGCCGGCTGCCAGCAGCATTGTGCTCCTGGCAGGGTGCTGCCTGTTTGGGGAGCCCATTTTCCTGGTGCCCATACAGGGCAGTTCAGGTAGTTTTGGAAGAGTTTGTTGCTCCCAGGCAGTTATTAACGGTTCCATTTGCACAAAGCCGTCCCAGCTGTGGTCTCAGCACAAACCGCTTTGCTTATGATTGCCTCATGGTGAAAGCCTGTCCGACACAAGGAGTTTATTTTTCCCCTGGATTGGCAGGGGAGTGGCTGGGAGCAGGCAGAGGTTTGAAAGGCCACTGCAAACCTTGTGAAAACAACATTTTGTTATTTTAATATTTTTTAGAGGAAAGCGTTTTACTCCTGTGTTGATACCTTTTTGTATTTTATAATTTTGTTGCTAATTTACTTAACCATTAGCAAATTAAGGTGGATTACTGCTTGAATGCATTAAAAGCACCAAGGAGTTGCGGTCCTTGTGGCTATTTCGGGCAGTGTCATAAGCACACTCTTTTTTTTTTTTATTGTCCTCCCAGGGAGCAGAATTTGAACTTAATATTCCATGAAATAAGCCATTGTAATCACGTTGGGTTAATAGAAGTAGTAAAATTGCCTCTCCTCTCACAAGACATTAGAGCAAGGCTGCATTATTAAAGTTTTCTTGCGGACAGGCGGTTTAAAATATATCCTCAGTGGCTGACGCAAGTCTTTTCAGTGGGGATGACAGCTTTTCAGATCTTAATAGGCTGTTCATTTCTGGCCTACGAGTTTTCAGCATTTCTTCTTTTCAAGCCAGGCTGTGACATGATGGCTAAAAACTGACATAAAGAAGTGCCATGTACTGTGAAAACCTTTATTCACTAAGTGGCTCCATATAAATTGGTGTCAATAAGCAAACAATTAGAACTTTAAAAATTTGTTGGTTTAAATCCCTTTTCTCCTTAATCATTTGACCTAAAAATCTCTCCTTTATTTTTCCCTTCTTTGAAAGTGGTGCATATAAACCAGCGACAAAATGTTTAGCAAGTTAAAGTGGATCAGATCTTTGTTATAAATCAGGAAACGATATTTAGGCAAGATGAGGGTTTTTTCCCTTTGAAATGAAACTTACAGTAAACAAATTCCCAGGTAAATTATAATGGAGAATGAAGAGGCTGTTTTTTCTGCCCTTTCCCCTCAAACACCCCCCCTCTCCCAGCTGACTTATCCATGGTTTTGGAGCCACAGCCTCCTGGCAGCAATAATAGCCTGCTGATTCTGTGAGCTTGGCTAATTTCAAGAATTTGGTTATTGTTGTTCATGCTTTCTGGAAATTGTTTGCTTGAATTATTTGCAGGAAAGAATTTTTTCTGTGTCATTAGATGAAGAAACAGAGTAACGCTTAATGCTTTTCCTGCTATTGCTTTGCACAGGAAAAAAAAAAATAATTTCAGTGAAGCTTTTTGTCTGTCTGTTTTAATTTCTGATTTCTCCTTTTCTTTTTATAACTCGACTCCTTTCCTGTTTATGGGTCTTGCCTTCATCCAAACACGGTGGTGAGCAGACCGCTCGGATGGCCACTGAGTAAGAATGAGTTGATGTAGCTTGGTACAAAAAATAGCAGAGTTAAAATACTAAGGCTGTGCAATATATTTAGTATAATGAGCCTGGCATGACATGTTATTTTACCTAAGTGTTTTTTTCATGATCCCCTTTGAAAATAATCTTCTCAAATGCCAAAAAGTACTACCCAGATACAGTTACGAAAAAATGGTAAATGCACCTCCTCAAAGGATACCGCTTCAAATGACAAGAAAAATGGTGCAGCAGCAGTTTGAAGGAGGAAGATGTGCAGCGACAGTTTGCAGGATATTTACTTCCTTTGCCTTTGAAATTATGCTTACTTTTTAGTAATATGGCTAACTATTATTAGTGGTAAAAATAGTACTTCTGTTACTGATTAATATATTGGTGTAATTTTAACAAGTAAGACCATGCTCAGGATTTCTAGAAGGTGCAAGCCATTCCCCTGGTCCTGTCCCTACAGGTGCTTGTCCAAAGCCGCTCTCCAGGTTTCTTGTTGCGCGTTTGGGCACTGGGAGCTGCTCTGAGGTCTCCTCAGAGCCTTCTCTTCTCCAGGCTGAACAAGCCCAGCTCTCTCAGCCTGTCTCCAGAGCAGATCTGCTCCAGCCCTTGGAGCACCTTCGTGGCCTCTGGACTTGCTCTGTCATGTCCATGTCCTTCTTATGTTGGGGGCCCCAAAGCTGCACTGGTCTAAGTCCACTTCAGGTTACCTGTGTGCTTGAAAAAGCTGGGTTTGTGTCTTCATACTTTGGTTTCTTATTCAAAGTATGGGGAAACCAACCCTCCTCCTGACTTGGGCAGTTGTCCTCTGTGGGTGATGCAGTGGGAGCCACCACCAGTCACTTCCTTGTGCATCCTATAAACACTGTTTGTGCTGTGGACAGCGGGGAGAATGTCCCCTGCTCCACAGAAGTGATGCCAAACCTCCCTTTGTTTTCAACAGCCATTGTGTTGCTGGTAATTTTATGTATGATAAAAATATTGGTGACATCCTATTTGTTTTGTAATTAAGGTATATATTGGTGATTCCAGAAGTAATTTCTCAAAGACCACATGTGAATATTTGAAGGTGCTTGTGCATTGCAGTAATGGAGGAATGAGGAAAGCTGCAGGTCCTGGAAAGGAGTTTTTACAGAGGAAAAAAAAAAAAAGGCTAATTATTGCCTTTAATTTATAAAAATTCTGTGACAAAATTATATCCTAATTTGTAAACTTTGATGAGGGTGGCAGCAGGCTCTGAAAGCCTGGAAGTGTAAACCAGATTGTTTTATTTTATAACACTTGCAATGATAACCATGAAAACTATGTTCAAAGGCTGTTTAATTCCAAGCTTTCATTCAGGTCTGCCTGAGAGACAATAGAGGCTGAACATCAAATAGGCTCCAGCTCTCTTCAGAGTCTGTATTTTTTTTCTTTTAAACAAAGCTATAAGTGAGATCCACCTATAAAGGCTCTAATGGGCCCATGAGAATGGTTGCGTTAGACGTGAGATCTTGTACGCTTCATCTGATCCTTCAGTGCTAGAAACATGTATTGCAGCCTCAACTCATTTTCTTTACAGATAACAAATTTTAGAACTAGATTTAACATGTTTTCCTTTTCAAAGTTTGCAGTAAAAGGACTAGAACAATATAAATACAATTAAAATAAATCAAAGGTATTATGAAAGCTTTTGCATTTATGTGAACTAAAGCAGCAAACATTTTTTTAAATTCCCAGAAATAAGTTAAATTTATTTAGGCATAACATGGTTATGGACATATTGCTTGCACTGAAAACATGATGCAAAACATCATATCGATTATTTCTGACAATTTTCTGTAATATGATAATTATACAGCATTTGGCAATTTAAAAAATTATTGCTGTTTTTCCTTTTAAAGCACTGGACAAGAAGCCATTGACACAGTCCTCAGAGGCTGGCTCTCCTGACTAGATTTGTGTGTATATCTCTTGCAATATTTTTCAGTAATCAAGGCAATGTCTTTAAATAAAAGTGAAAAGTTATGTGACCTTGACTGTCAGACTCAATTTAGACTCTGCCGCAACACTTCGCTTTTTATTTTTTAAATTAGCTGTTGCCATCTTTTACAATTTGTTTATAGGCAGAAAGAGCCAGGCAAAATACAGAGTATCCATGAGAAGTTTATAGTCGTTGGTTTATCCACAAATGCAGTAATTTTTAATAACCTTAACAGCTTTTTTTTGGTTGTTTTTCCTTTAATCTCCTCTTAGGTAGTGCCTTGATTTATTGCAGTCAGTTTTCTTTTCAAATAATAAGTTCTTTTTTGTAAGATTTTGGGGGTTGTGTTCCCCTTCTGTTTCCTTTTTTCTTGTTCTGTTTTCTTGTAAAATGCATCATTAAAAGATGTGCAAAGTAATATTCCTTCTTAGGCTACCCATATGAAACCATTTTGCTTCCCAACTGTTTTTCTGCATGTTACAAATAGTCGGGAAAAAAGCCCGTGTCATGTTTTTTCCTGGGGGAAAAGATGAGAGGGAACCTGGTGCAGCTTCTCTGGTACCCTGGGCCAGTGGTGATGTGGCATTGCAGAGGTGGTGTGTTGATGTGATCTCACTCTCCAATGCGCAACTGGGTTGTATTTTTGTTCCATGGACATTTGCACAGGTATTGGCATTGACTCGTTCCTTCCTTTAACTTTACTGCCAATTGCCATGCAATTTTCCCCTTCCTATGGCTGAAAGTAGGTCATCTGCATTGCCAGAGACACTGAGAAGCTCATTTTCTAACTGATTTTTATTTTTTTTAAAGATAAATTTTTGAAATATGCATAAATAGCACTGAAAATAATATTCCAAATGTCAGCAGCCCTGTAGCATTTAAGCTGAGATGCTGTGTTTTACTGTTTGGAACAGATAAAGTCATTCTACTGAATGAAAACCAAGGAAAAGCAAACATGAATTGGGAGCAAAACTATAAACCATTTTGTAGGACATTGCCTGGGACACAGGACGGCTGCTTGTTGCTTTGAATATGGAATATAAAACGGAAAGTTTGAGACTTTTGTTCATGTAAAATACAAGGACTGTTTTGATCTAAATATAATTTAAAAATTAAGGAAGAGGAAAATCATATGGCAAAATACAAACATCTGACCACGTTGAACTTCTCTGGGTAAATTTTGAGCATGAGAATTCGCTCAATGTTGTCAAACCAGATCCTTATTGAAGAGGGGGTGATGGTGTGGGCAACACCCCATGGAGCTGCTGCGTAACTAATGAAATGGACATACATAATGTTGTCCTTTTCTTTTTACTTTCACAGTTTTGCATGCATTTTCAAATGAATTGTTACATTAAAATACTTACTGTTAAGTATTTTAGGCTTTATAGAGTCAATTGTATTGTTCCATTTGACTGTTCTGCCACCAAAAATTATAATGAGATCATTTCAGTTGGGTGTATTTTTGTACTTCTAATGAGAACAAAACTGTTACAGTCTGCTTAGGCAAAATTAGCAAATTAACACATATTGTAATTCATGTGAAAAAGCTTAATCCAGCCTTTTGGTGTGAGAGAGAATGGACTATCGATTATTTTGTGATGCTATAGCAGCACCACACAGTTTGCTAACTTACTCTGCAGCACTGTTTGGAGGCACAGTTATTTTCTTTTGAAAAAGGAGCTTTTCTATATCAAAATGTGTGGTCAGGTCTGAAGAGGAGCCTGCTGTTTTCACTGGGCCATCTGAAGCACCACATCTGGAATAAAAAATGACAGTGAAACACGTATTTCTGTTAAAGACTCCTAATGTCTTTGGTGTGGTGTTTGCCTTTTCCATTCTCTTTTTCCCTAACTTTAAGTCATATAATGCTAATACTGCAGGTATGCCTTGGACTTGCATCAGTTTGGCCAGTACAGCATGAAAGAGCACGCAGCGGTTTGTAATGCAAGGGGCCAGACACCGTTGGGCTCCCTTGTCCTCTTCTGAGCATATTCTATCCCTGCATTATTGTATCAAACATCAGTTTTAATACAATACCACAGGAAACTAAGGGCCCTATTCAGAGATTACATGCACCCCATGGAAGGGTGCTTTTCATGTACTGGAAGCCTGATTTAAAAAAATAGCCCTACGTGACTCTTCCATATACTGTAACTTGCACAAAACGGGGAGTTCTTGAGGTTTCCTATATTAGTCCCTGCTCCTTTGACATGCCTGGCACAAGCCCGACAGGATCTCATTGTGGCATTTTTATTAAGAAAGAGGACGCTGATTCTTTTTTCTCTGTCAACTGCTGAAATAAGAAGGTTTTAAGAACAAAGGAAAAACTTGTACCAAGGAGAGACACAAGAGGATTATCATTCCCTAAAGAAGGTGGACGTCCCACACGCCAAAAGACTTGCTGTCCTAATGAGCTGACGGATTTTTCTGAGGCTGGTAAATATATTTGGGGAGAAGTGCATTTAGGAGTCATCGCTACTCATTTATTCTTCAAACTGTAATGCTGCACATTTTGGGTTTCACTATATTGCATTTTAAAACTAATGATGCATTCATTTTCAGAGCAAATCTTATTTCTAAGCCCTAATTTAATAGAATTAAACTCTAAGCTGAATTGGTTTTATGAGATAAAACTCTGAAGTTGATAACTGCATTTAGGAATAGTTCAGGTATTGAGTTTCTAATTTGCTTCCTGAGCATGGAAATCCCTCAGATAGTCAATATTGACGACCTGTAATTGGTAAGAGAGGGTCTTGCTGAGTTTTCTTGCCTGTGCTGGAGAGATACTCTGTGCATGGCAGCGGTGCTGAACCTTGTGCAGTTGAGCGCGGCTCCACTAGCCCAGGTCCAGCACAGGCTGGAGCCGGTGTTAGCTCCTGACCCCTTCACTACTAACACATGTCGGGCCACTAATAGTTCCTTTGCTTCCAAGAAAAAAGCCAATCTCAGCTTTGCTTGGGCTCAGCTGGGATGCAGAGCCCAGGCTTTAAGCTGCACACTCCATGTGTGACCGTTTGGTAAATGGATTCTTAAGGTGACCGTGTCTTATGTGGGTTGAGAAGGAGAAGCTTTAAAACAAGCAGAAGCTGCCTAACACAAAGTGCTGAGCTCATAGCAGGTACAGATCATTCCTGGGAAGCAAAGGGTTTAAGTGAGGAGCAGGTTTTCTGAACAAACACATGCCGAGTGATGGTGCCATAATTCCGGGATATTAAGCCAGTTCTAGCATTATCACTTTCCATCCTGGAACCCCATGGTTTCAAATGTGCTGCCTGTAAATCATCCTGTGCAAATCCTGCTATTGCCCATGGCCAGTCTCAAGGCAGAGCAGCCAAACTCCTACTGCCTGGAACAGCAGTGCTTATTTTTGGGCTCATGCTGCCGTTTTCCCCAAGAAGAATGAAGTCTTTTCATGAGCTGGCAGGGCTTGAGATAGATCACCTCAATGTGATCTCACTTTGATGCCAGCTGGGCGGGGCAATTGGTGCAACTTCTGCTTTATGGCACTTTCAGATTTCCCTCCAGGTTTTAGAAGTACTTGATTTAGCTGTTTTACTACAGAATGGTTTAGGTTTTGAGGGCTCAGTTCCACTAAGCTTGAAGAGTAGATTTTTAAAGCACCTGGATTTAGAAAATTTACCACTGTTTATTTGCAGATAGGTACCACTGCAAATACAGCATAAACCTCTCCCAGGGAAATAGCCCATAACTTAATTTGGAGTTACCTAAAGCTTTGGTGAATGAGGATGTGTGCATGCTGCCATCTCCATCAGTTATAATTTAATAGAGTTTGTTATTCTGAGAGGATGACATTTTTCTCAGACCCTTCTGTTTGAGAGACCCACTTTGCAGCATTTTGGGATGGAAAGTGTTATGTTGTGATACTCAGCCGGGAGAAAAATCTCTGTATCAGTGGGAATGCAGCCCCTGAAAAGCAGTCGGGGAACTCTCAGCATAAGAGATGCTGCGTTCATACCCTTGATCTTCATGGTTATTTCTATTTCCATGCATGTTACAGGCTGTTGGTTACAGTTTGGTGCAGGACTACTTAATTTGGTGTTGCTACTCTTCACATTTTTTCCTGTATAGGAAGCTGAGATTTTTTTTCTAACCCATGGTAGAAGCTGCTACTGACTGCTGCACAGGAAAGGAGGTGCCCGTCCTTTGCAAACTCAGTTTCACTACTTATGGGTAGTGTTTATTTGATTTTGTTTTAATTTATCTTAAACTATTCCCCTTTCCCACCTGAAGAAATCACGGTTAGTATTCTCCCAAAAAATTTGGGCATGTCTCCATATACCTGTGTCTGGGGCAATTTGATTATACTTCATTAGCTTTCTGTGGTGTGAATTGTGGGTGGTTCTGCAGAGAAATTGGTTATCAAGTCTATGAAGTTCCAAAAATAAACAAAAGCAAAGAGTTGTGCTATGTAAAAAAAAAAAAGAAGTCAGGGAGAGAAAACAACCCAGTTTTTATTGTAGTTGCTTAATGAAAAAATCTGGGTTTTTTTGCCCTAATATCTAATGATTTAAAGCATTGGGAAGAGATTTGCCAGCTAGTTTGTCTCCCTCATTAGGTTAATGAGATTTTCATTGTAGTTTTGTAAAACCTGCTTCTGTTGCTCTGGGTGTCTTTCCTGCATTTACAACCTGCTGTATAAGATTGAACTGAGGAAAACACAGAACAGTTGCCATTGCTGTATTTTGTCAGGTCTATAACCTTGCAGGGGTGATGGTGTAAGATCAGTTCCTGGGCTCTGGTGACCAGTGGAGGGCTGGTGATGATGATGACGCTCTGTGCCTGCTGGACAGCCTGGAGGGGTCTGGGGCTGATTCTTATTCTGTGTCTCTGGGATCAGATGTGTTGGTGGCCCTAGTCAGTGTTAGCAGGCCAGAAGTACTGTAAAATACATGTCCTTGTTACATATTCAGGAATTTTATATAAAATGTTCTGGGAATTGAGTTCTACCTTCAGTCATTTTGTGAAATGACTGATTTTGGTAACTTCATCAGGTGCATGAGAACCATACGGCAATGTTACATGAGGTACTTATAGATGACTATTGGACACTCTTGACTAAGAGAGCCATACGCAGAGATGCAGGTGTACATGTGTACATCCAACTGCAAGCCATCTTTGTTTAATTCCAGATTGTGTGGCATCCAGAGAGATGGCATGGGACCAGTAGTTTCGTTGGCACCAGAGGTGCGGGTGGTGGAGACCTCCTGTGTTCAATAACCACCATGGTTCCATCATGGTGGGTAGGTTTGGGAGGGATGGTGCAGGCAAATCGTGCCCATGGCAGTTGGGAAAGGGTGATGGTGCCTGACTCAGTGCTGGGCTCTCCGTGATGTGGAGGACTAGAACCATACCAAGGATGGGGAGGCTGCCCTTGGGGGGGAAAAATCCCCATCCTTGATTGTCCAACCAAAGTTCTGTCTTGCAGCATTTACATCCAGTTACCTGGTACAGGCTCTGCTTTTACCTTCTTGTGGCCATGATTCAATGGCGCATTGGTAATGTAAGGTTTTGCTGTGGTTCCTAGCAGTGATCCAAGTTGTTTCATGAAATGCCTGGGAATTTTAGTAATTTTGTGAAATAACTGGTTTCATAATACGACTGTAACATGTACACTGGGCCGGCAGTCAGGTGGCAAAGTAACATTGGTTGCTCTTTTCTCCTGCAACCAAGGCAGCTTCTGTTCTGCATTCTTACAGATTAAAGTTTCTTCTCCCTACAAATGTTATAAAGTCTGCTGTTTAGCTATAGACAGTTGCAAATGATAAACAAATCAATATTTGTTAATGTTATGATGTACTTGCATCTATCAGATACGCATGGAATGATTTATAGAGTACAGCATTTCAGGGCTGACCCTTGCAGGTCTCAGAAAGCACTTAAAAAATAAATTTACCCTGGCCTCTCTCACCCCATTTCAAAAAGGGTGACAAAGATGAAGTAATTTATAAGTCACACTTTTATTAATGCTTTTAACTTTCATATACTTGGCTTTCTTGCCCTCTGAGCAGCTAAGTGCAGCTCTTGGTCGAATGGTAACCTTCGGTGCTTTGAGGGGGGTTTTTGTACAAATGATCAACTCATAAATAGGTGCTGTGCTCCACATTATCCTGCCATAAATTCACAAGACCTTTCAAGTACATCAAGAAAGAGCAACTTGAACTAGGCGTTTTGCGCTTGAGTTTACAGACTAATGCAGTACTAATGAGCAGCTGGGCAAAGGGTTTCCAAAGCATGTCGAATGCTTTATGTTGTGATACTGTGCTTACTCCTGGCTGGAAGAGCCCCGTAAGGCAGGAGGGAGGTGGACGTGGCAGTCCATCTGAGGGACTTGTCCATGGCTTTTGTTGCTAGCTTATGGTAAAGTCATGGGGAGTATAAGGAATGTTGACTAGGTTAGTGTGAGTGAACTAATTATCACTAATTATCACCCCTCTGATTATAGGTATTGTTGAAAAAAAGATGATGTGAAAGAGAACAATATACAGATATACTTCAAAATACTTTTCAAGGTGAGTTCTTGCAGCTCAGTGTAGCCCTTATGATAATGCTGCTTGAATGCTTAGTCAGCAGTTGTATGACTGCTTACCAGCACCTCCAGAACCTTCTGCATGCAATGGCTGTATGTTTTGGGAAGAGTTGCGTGGTGATGCTCATTTGAATACAAAAATGAATGTACAGAACAGCCTTTGCACCCTTGAACAGGTAACATTAACATAAATGAATTGTTCAAATTCAGCTGTTCACAACTGAATCTAAATATAACCAAACACAGGAGCATGCCTACCTGTAAGGGATTGCTCACCCTGTGGAAGCAGTCAATTCTGCTTACACACATGCCTTCTGTCTCCTTGGTGAGCCCGTGGAGGTGAGGCAGTGGGCACAACCTTAAATACAGGAAATCCCAACTAAACACAGGAAAGAATCTTTCTTTCCTATGAGGGCAGTCAGACACTGGCAGAGAGGTGGTGGAGTCTCCATCCTTGGAGATTTTCAGCTGGGCATGGTCCTGGACTACCTGCTCTAGGTGACCCTGCTTGAGTGGGGTGGTTGGACTAGGTGTTCACCAGACACAGCTTCCAGCCTTGGTTCTGTGGTCCCGTAATCAGTCCTTTGCAGCAAATTTTCTGTGGGTTGATTTATTCTGAGGAGAAGATCTATCTGTTTCCAACTGGAAGTGGCATTAGGATTTGTACAGACTTGAGGAGGAAGAATGCTTTATTCAGCTGCAGCTAAGTGATGCAGTGAGCAGCCTAGTCTCTGTTAGATCTCCTGAGAGCTGAGGGTTGGCCATTGATGTGAGACATCTGATTATGAACAATGAGGAAAAGGAAAAGTGGTAAAGACAAGCTGTTTTTCAGGAAGTAACGAAGAATCATGCTTTAAGTTTCTGTGGTGCACTTCTGGTTTTTGAGCCCAACACAGAAATGAGCTCATTTTGGATTTTGCACTTGTGGGATTTGGGATTCCTCTAGTCTTACTGCTGCTGATTCTATGAGGTCTTTCATAGCAAAGGCCTGCTTCTGGGGTGAGAACAATAGCCTAGACCCTGCTCCCATGGAGCCTGCTTGCTGGTGATAACAAGCAATAGCTGCTAGAGCACAACACATTGATGAGATCGGCACTACCCAATACTACACTGGAGTAGCTCATCAGGCAATTTATCAGAGATGCCGTATAGGTAGGAGGGAGTGAATATATCTGAGGGTCAAGCAGTTGAGACTGCTTAGCATGGATGGTACTGGAACAGGAGAAGGAAGGAGCTGCTTTAGCAGAAGCAAGGTATGTTTGGGTTTTCCATCTGGGGTTACCTAGCTAAGCTTCTCTGCAATTATAGAAATTAAAGGCTAACTTCAGTTCTGTGTGTCTCTCACTAAATGACCTAGCCAGGCTGTCTCCGGGACCCATGGTCTGTGGTGTTGGAAGTGGTTGCAAGCAGTCAGTGTCCTCAGGAGGCTTTGGTGGGTTCGTGTGGTGGAGCTGAAGACAGCTGTGACTTGAGACTTCTTGAGCTTCCTACTAGTGAAGCAGCCTACCTTTGAAAATGTTGATGTTAAGTTCCCCTAAAACTACTATTTTGTCTCCTCCTCCCCCCCATGCAAGTAGGAAGTTTATGTTTTCATGTTTTCACTATTGCTCTCAGAAATGAACCTTGTCTGCTCAGATATCACTTGCATGTGGTGGCTATGAAAACCTGCCTTGAACCAGGTCCTTCTGGGTGACCAGCAGAGTACTATGGCTTTGGTTCTATGATGTAATGAAAATACACTTTATTTTTACTTGAAAAGAACTTGGGTTTGCATATGAGAATTTCATTATTAGTACAGTGAAAGCTATGTTGGATTTTTTACTTGATTGCAGAGTAGCTGGTGCCTCAAAAGGCTGGAGTTCTTTAAAAGAAAGTCTCACATGAAAAGCTGCATGAACTTCAACTAATTTAAAAAAAATGTGCATAGAACCTTGTGTCATAAAATATTTGAAGCCTAGGCAAGGCAGCATGGGTGGAAGCTATTTGAATGCATTGATTTCTTCTTTTCTGAATCGGATCCATCTGTCCAGATGAAGTGGGGAGGGAAAAAGAAAAAACTTTTATTTCAGTATAAAAATGTAATGCAGTGCATGGGAAAAACAAATTCCCTGTATTCAAACCATATGCTGAGACTGAGCATGGGCGCTGTCTAGTCTGTTATTAATGAATATTGTTAAGTTTGAGATCAGTTTGGAGTCGCCTCTGCCTGCAGTGTCTGGTGGCCAGGACAAACTGCTTCAGGTGACTGAAGGGCTGTGCCAGACAGCAGGTGGGGTTTTGTTGCATTATTGAATGTAAGCAGCTTCTCACAATCACTGTTTCTCATGTGCTACACTTTAAAACACAGTCAAAGGAGAGAGATGAATTTGCTTGGGGTTTTGTAACTTACTAAAACTTGATGCAATTACAACACTTGATTTTTCTTTTCTGCATAGTTAATGACAGCAATAGTTGTATAACAGGCTGCTGGTGGTGAACTTCTTAATGGGAAGATAACAGAGAAGAAGTCAGTGAGCTAGAACCCCGAAGTTTTTAGTGCTCCTGCTTCTCCTCTTCCACCCACTGGAGTCACTTGGGTTTTCTCAGCAGAGGTTTAATTTACACCAGTGCATAATTTACATCTTTGCTGCATGTGCAAGGTCTGTACTCTGCAAACATTGTTGTATTTGCTGGAAGAACACTTGTCTCGGCTGCAGAGGCTGTGTCCCACTATGGTTCATGGGAGAATTGTGCTGCTCCAGGGAGTCTTGGGCACCTGCCCTGCCATGGACCTGATGCTAGAGTAGGCCAAGAAGTGTTGAAGGTGCTGCCGGCTCTGGGGTGTGGCACATCAATCAGGCAGCTTCATGCTGCTTATTGCATGAAGGATATTTGAGCATGAGTTATAATCTGCAGGTGACCATCCAAAGGAGCTTTTCCAGCTTTTTCTCCTATTATTTTCATACCAAAAAACCCTCAGCTAGCAGTGAAGTGAAGCAATGACCCTTAAATCTATATTTCCCCCAATTTATCTGTTCCAGTCAATGTGTATCAATGTTCCAATATAAGCCTTTGTATTTTAAAGCTGCTTGTTCTACGAGATCTCAGGGTAATTCTGCTGTTAATAATTTAAATGATGAAGTAGACTCGGTGAGAACAATAACCGTGAAACAGATGGAACTGTGTGCAGTGTAGGGCATAAATCCGTGAAAACTCAAGGCTCTGTTGTTGAGCAGCTGAGTGGATTAGCAGCTACAGGAGAGAGCCTGCTGTGGTAGAGGCACGCGCTGCCATCGGGCAGGTGGAGGGGCTCCACAGACTCAAACTTTTGATCTCTCCTCTTCATTTGGGAGATAAAACGCAACAAAACAACCAAAAACAAAGCAGCAACAAAGTAAACTCGGTAATACTAGAAATGAAGCTGCCCATTTCTCTTCTCCGCATTGTTCTTGTTCTCAGTTTGCCATTTTGAGAAAATTCTCCCTTCCCCAAAGATACTCTTTTGTATTCACACATAGGTCCCTCCTTATTCAGTTTTGATTTAGGTGTAGCTGGGGAGCTCAAGGATGGGGCAGATCTTTCAGCTCATGTGAACTGCTGCACTAAAGTCAATTTGGTACAATCTCCAGTTTCTAAATTAAAAAAAGTTTGACTGGAGCCTGGGCAGAGAAGGAACTCTAGAACTCAGTTCTCACATGAGATATGCTCTTATATTTATTTCCCTGTGGTCTCCTACAAAACATATTTAATCTTTCTGTGTGCCTCAGCTGGCCTCCTAATGACATTGACCCGCTTCATATATGTTTGATGAAGAGGGAAAATGATCAGTGCATATTTAGCACAACACCAAGATGCCTTTCATTGCCTCTGAGTGTTAGAGGTGAACCACAGATCAGGAGAATTGTGAATTCCCATTAATCGGCGTAACTGGTACCTGTATAGTATTATGAAAATGGGGTGGGAACACTGGTGCACTGGAATGGGAATGGGTTATTACTCCTTGGGGAAGGACAGGTGGATAAAGAGACTTGGTCAGAGATGATGTTATGGAAATGTGGTTTGAAGTGGCTGGAAATAGGTGTTTTTATAGGTGTGATAAGTTTGGTGGAGCGATGCGAGGGAGTGGGATGTAAACTCTGCATGGGCACGTACCAAACCAGCATCATCTCTGCAGTCATGTGGGTGTAATACTGCCAACTTTGACGTTTGTCCTGTCCACACTGCCTGCCCGGGGGTCACTGTGCATCTTTTGCCAGGACTGTGCTCCCCAGTGAGAAGACTTTTGCCCATTATAATCCTTTAGCACCTAACTCAGCTGACGGGTTTTAGTAGTAATAAAAAGCCTATTTAAAGAGTGTATTGTCATTGACATAAAAATGACAACATCTTGTATGTGTTTCAAAAATTATTTTTATACTCAGTGGTGTTATTTCCATTTACATTTTGAGACTGTTGCATAGCAGTTTCTTTAGGTGTCCTCTACATTTGGTATTAAAAAATGATGAATAGGATCTCTTGATTTCTCCTTCTCCTTTTTTGTCCAGTCATGTACTTGTCATCCTTTAAATCCCACTTGCATAATTTTTCTTTACTAATTTTTGTACACTTCTAGTACTTTCAGATGGCTTATTGATGCAAAATACTTTTCCACATAGCAGCCAAAACTGATACAATTATTACAAAAAACCCCCACAACAACCTGTTATACTGGTTTCCATAAGGATATTCCCAATACATTTAGTAACAGCCTTGCTAGAATCAACTATTCTGTTAACACTTTTAGCAGGACTGTGTGCTGAGCAGATGTTTCTCATGTCTCGCTCAGGATTCTTTAGCTTGTTTCCTGAACAGTAGTGCTGCAGTCGCATCTTGCCAGTCCGAAGCTGATAGAAACTGCCTCTTCCCATGCATGTCACATCTTGCCAATCCTCAGGTTCTCCCTGGGTTTGCTGTCCCATAGCCAGGGTCTCTTGTCTGGCATCACATCTTGTCTCCTGCCATCTCAGAGAAAATGGTCTCGAACTCAAGTGGATTTTAAAGCCTGGCTGAGTCTCCACAGCCTCCACCTTCAAAAGATTTGCTCCAGGTGGCAGTGGCTGAGCAAAGCCGTTCTGTGATTGCCTTGAAAGAGCCAGAGCAGCAGTTCGTCTGGGCATCAGCAGGGAAAGCTTGAGCACTGCTTTGTCTCCTTATTCTTTGTAGCTTGAATGCCAAATCAGTATGAGGGAGAAGGCAGGAAAACAGTATTTAAATGGGCAGGAGGGAGGAAGGAGTGGAGCTGGGCAGGAGGCTGGAGAAGGAGCTGGTAAGGGCAGAGGAGGCAGAGCTGGAGGGTGTGAAGGTGAGATATGTAGGAGGATGTGGGGGAAATAGAGGAATGACAGTTGAGAAATGGTGGGGAGAAAGGAGCAGATGGAGGTGCTCTTCTGGTCAGCTCTGGAGAAGTATGCTCATGACGAAGTGAAACAGCCCTCTCTGGAAGCTAACTGATATTATTTCACATGCAGGGAAACATGCGATGTGCAGAGGTGTGAGGCTGGACCTGGCATCCTGTGTTTCTCCCTTGGGAAGGGGAGCCTCCATGTGTCCGCCTTGCTGCTGCTGCTCAGACACGTTTTCTGAAATGTGTCACAAGAAAATCTGTGCTGATCCACACTGCTGTGGCTGAGGGAGCACAATGGCTTGTTCATCCACAGAACATCAAATGTTAGCCAAGGAAATACTCCTTTCCAATGTAGTTGCTTTACTGTTGTTTTTCCCCGCTCCCAAAGCAGATGAGGAATAATTCCTTGGCTTTTAACTCTGTGTCAAGGGCTCTCCCTCATCAGAGGTGTTTGATTTTTCAGGTTAAATTAGCTCACATTAGGGTTGCAAACTCCTGTTCCCTAGGTTATGTCCTTTTCTTCTCCCAAAAGAGGAGCTGAGAACAGCAAACTGACTAGGTGCTACTTCAGTGCAAAGGTAACCAGTGCTGCTCCTAGTACTTGGTTTTCTGGTGGAGAGTTGTATTCAATTTGCAACTGATGCACAATGAAGAACTTAAGAAAATAAACATATAGGGAGTCAGGGTGGGTTTTGGTCACTGGTGACTGTCCCCACAATTCACCTTGTGTTCAGCTCCACTGATACTGGTACTGTGGAAGGACTATAAATGAACTTAGAATGCCACTTTCCTTCCTTTCCAGTGAAGTCCAGGCTGTTCCATGGCACACTGCTGCTCTGACTCTCTCCTGCATGCTGTTTCTCAGAGAAGCTGTAAATGGTCATGGCTTTGCCACTAGACTCAACCCTAGCAGGTTAATCTCATGGTTTAGGTTATTACTTCACTACTTAAATACAGGTGTTACATCAAATATTTTGTGGTTTTAGTTAATACAAAGTGCTGCACAGATGGATTACTGAGACTTGCATTGCAGATTTACAGAGTCTTCAGATCACTTAAATGGGAAGGGACAGGATCTGTCTTCCTATCCAGTCCTTTTGCTGTGTCACCATGGCTCATACATCTGGATACTGGCTCAGCCTCTGCTGTGTCTGCTCCTGTGGTTCTGCAGAGAAAAAGGGAAAACCAAAAGAAAAACCGTCCCAAAACTTCATGGTTTCAAAGAGAGGATGAAATCAAATAACCCCAAAGTTCAGAAACTAGAGAGCAAATAGAGAACCTCAGAGTGGGTATTTTTTGGGAAATGTCATGCTTTGCAGGCATCCAAGTTATGAATTTGCATGTCTAGAACTGCATTTCTGAGCCTTGCAATTCCCGGGAGTGGGTGCTGTCATTAGCTGCCATTAGATGAGGTTGTCAAGACTGGTTTAAATAAAGCTGGGGCAAATAGAGAGTTGAGCTGAACTCCTCTGTGCACCTCCTCGCTCCCCTCTTCCCGCATCGCAGCAGCCTGGCGGAACGCCGGCTCTACAGAAATCTGCAGTATTAATAATGAGCTCCTGATTGTAACGGAATGAGGGATGAGGTGGGATTTGCAAATTGCTTAAAATTATTGCTCTTAATTATAGCTAGACCTGTTAAGCAACTAGGAAAGGCTGACTGTCCTGTGCCTGTCCTGTGCTGCTGACTGATAGCTGGGCTTGTCAAGGGTCCCCATCGCCCTTTCCCACCCAGTGCTGTTAGTGAACTCCCCCCAAGCTGTGTTCTCTTTCACAGTGAAGTTTTACAGGACTCTGCAGCCACATCCCAGGGGTGGCACTGCCTTGACATCCCTGCAAAGCGATGGGATCTGGCTGCTGTGACATTTCATTATGCTGATTTTAACTGGCATGAGTAAAACTTGTGGACAGGCTCCGGTTTTGTGAGGGGGAGGAAAGAGTTGAAAAAGCAAACCATAAATTAAAATAATAACAGTATGGGCCAACAAACAGCTCACACATGTACAACAAAGAGTCACCCTAATAAATACATTCACTTTGATTTACGGTGCTGTGATAATCCATCCCCTCATCCTCTCGGTACTTGGGAGTTTTATTTTGTGTGGTGATGAAGGACAAATCAATGTTGGGTCTTTTCATTCTTTTAATAAGAAGAAAATAATTCCCCCTCTGTGTTCTGCCAGTCTTGGGACTTGGCTTCAAACCCCATATAAATCTGTAAAAATGTAGTATTGCCTTAGGATTTTCTTCCTCCTGCTGCTACAGGAAGGTTTTCCTGAAGATGTTTTTGAGCCTTTTGCTCATAAACCTGGCTGCTCCAACTCTCCTTCCTGTCCTGTGGATTTGGGCAGTGGTTGCCCCTGGTCCTGCCATTGCCTGTGGATGGGGAGGTGCTGGGAGGCGGCAGCCCTGCCAAAAAGGCAGAGCAAACTGCTGAATGGCCAGCAAAGGGTGAGAAGCACAAATGTTTATAGCTTTCTAACACTAATGATACTGAAATATAAATAATGCCAAGGCAGCATCGTTTGTCAGTGAGGATCTTGTGGTGCTCCGCAAGCAAAGTGTGAGTGTGATGTGAGCAGCTCCACGGTGAGGGGCACCAAGAAGTCAGAGACAACTGACATAAGGGAAAGAGATTTGGAGTGAGATGTGAAATGTGGACATGACTATTGGAGATGCTGGAACTTCCCTTGATCTTGTCCTGCACAACAGTAACTTTGTTCTTCGTTAGATTTATGGCCTGCACCACCAGAGTAACCCTGTGCAGGCTGGGGAAGCTCAGCCTGGGGGTCCTGGCTGCCTATGTCTGCCTGGCTGGACTAGCCTAACCCACATGGGCTTTCCCCAGGGCCTGGTGACGTGTTTCCTGGCTTGGAGGGTGATAGCAATGAAACCTCTTCCATCTGCAGCATCTCCTGCAGTGCCCACCGGAGGGGAAAACCTGAGTAGAAATGCCACTGGGCTGGAGGGGAGCAGTTTATTTTTCTGTTTTTCTTTAGTGTTTTTGTGTTACAGTGGTGAATATAGAAATGCTTTTATAGATTTTATTCCCTTGCAGTAAGTAACACACCTAAAACTCTCCTGCAAGAATAGAAAAAACATCCTCTGGACCCATGAGAGGAAGTTACTCATTCCTAATATGTTGGGTTTTGTTTCTTTCATTATATATACTCTTCACAATATATTTACAAAACACTGTGTTTAAAATGATAAAAATAATGATAAAATTAGCCCATTTTATTTGCATGTAATGTTATTTTAGTATCAGCCTCATCAATATCGTGCAATATTTCTGTAAAGAAATTGTAGCAATCTTAGAAATGCTTCTCCAGATATAAATCAAACACCTTAAAATTCCTCTTTTGCCTGCCCTTAACCAAAGATACTTAGGACAGTTAAACATATGAACTATTTTCTTCTCTCTGTGGAATTACGTGATGAGTAATTTAAATGCTTTACAGTGCATTATTTGAAATACATTTCATCAAGTGCATTATCTGATATTTTCAATTCTATGAAAATAAAGACTGTAGTTCCATGAACCAGGTTTCTGCATACTGTAGCTCCTGAGTGAACGCACGTACTGCCCCTGTACAAGCAAACAGCATGTCTTTGGAGTTATATATATAGCACAGCCCTGGAATAGAAGTTTTTAAGTTTTTGTATAGAAAACACTGTTATTGCCAGATAAAATTATCAGGGTAAACCTAATAAATAATTTCTTTGTTGTGTATTTTTACACTAACTCCCTCCCCTCGTTTTTTTAATGCTACATGTAGACGTAGACACTGTATTACTGTGCAGCAAAGGCTCAGAAAAGCTTTTATTGCTGTTGAGGAAGCTGCATGTATTATATGTGCGTATTGGGAGAAGACTATTTCACATCCTAACTTTGAGGAGCAGTAGCGGAGAGCGTGGAAAGGGGATGTCTATCCCCACAGCCTCTGCCCGGCCACAGCACTCTCAAACCTGGATGGGTTGGGGTGACGCTGGACCCCATGGGGCTGGGGACAGACAGTGGGTACTTTCAGGTACTGCATCCCATGGAGTCAGGCAGAGGCATACCCCTCACTGGGAATACAACCCTGCTTCTGCACTTAAAAGAGCATTTCTTTCCAGCCGTGAAGCATCCCTGCTCTTGCTCCTGGTCCGGTACCTGTTTTTCCATGTTTGGTGAAAGCTGTGTGGTTGCTAAATCGTTTTCCTGCGGCCTTTAACCTGAGCAGATTACATTTTGGGCAACAACAGAGGACAAGCCTGCTGTCAGAGCAGAAAATCAAATTTTTTTGATGTGATGTTGTTGCATTAGAAGGGCCAATCTTGTGTCATGTAACATGTGAATAATGAGACTAGCATGTGATGTCAAAAATTTCCAACTGCCTCATAAATAAATGCAGTCCCTCTCTCCCCCCAGAAAGGTCACCCTGCTTGAACCTGGGCTCGCATCCCAAATTACCAATGTGCTCAGAGTCAAGGTTAAAGGTACAGTATCCCCTTTCAAAAGGCACATGTCAGTGTCTGTGCTTGGAATGATAAATAACACTTGAAACAGGCTATCAATTTCCAAGGGCCCTGCCCCCCTTTTCTGTAGTGCCGAACTTTGCCGCGGGTCTGGGCCTGGGGAGGGAGCAGATATTGTGCTGTGGTTTGCTGCGAGTGAGAGCTTGCTGTGATTTTGACCGCCCTGGCTCTCACTCTGGCCATGGGCAGTCCGGCCCCTCAGATGCCGGCAGGGGCTCCCACAGCATCTGCTGGGTCACTAGGCTGGGAAGCCTGTAAATGTCACTGCCCTTAAGCCAGCAAAGTCATTTAGATAGCTAATTTCACACGTTTAAGTGTTTAAAGCTTTATGCGCACTTAGGTCATTAAGGTTGCAAAATGAAGCAACAAAGTGAAAAAGTTTGGAAGCGTCAAAGTTTGCACGTACAACCCAGCTCATCATCCCTGGGGAAAAGTGACTGATCTGGCCTGAAATCACCCTGACTCATAGTGCTTATTTGAAGGGAGCCTTGGCTGATTTGGGCACGAGGACAAAAGTGGCTCATGGTGAGTGTGACATCTCTCCCACTTTCCCCCTTACCTTTCTTGCTCCTCCTCTGTGAGCTATTTACTGTATAGCAGCAAAAGAATCTGCTGGCTGCAATGCAGAGTCCATTTTTATTTCCTCAATTAATCATGCATCTATTGAGGTGCAGTGATACTTAGTAAATAGTTGGCAAATACCCTCTAAATTTCCTTGTGAAATACCATGTTGTTCATAGGGCTTAAAGCCAAAATAAATCACTATTAACCCATTTTTACACCCAGGCAAGACAGTCGCTGTTGTTAAGGTCATGTATGTAAGTTACATATCTGAATTTGGTTTAAATGGGGCTGTGTGTTTATACCCAACAGATAATTTTATTATTCAGCACCAACCCATAGCATTCCCTGCTGTGCTCACTAAATGAGGTCAGGCTCCTGTAGAAGGATACCAAATTAGCATATAATTAAAGCATGTGTAACAATGCATATGCAACAGAGGGACAAATTAAAGTTGAAGAGGTAAGTTTAATGATAGTATTTTCTACCTTTTTGCAACTTAAGAATTTTATACATAGCTTTTCTTATGAAAACCACATGTGGGTCTTAGAAGGTAGCCACAGAAGTCTGTGGTTTCTGTGGAGCATGTGTGGACCTAGAAGGATAGTTCCCTCAGCCAGTTTGGCCAAGTACTTTCCAGCAACTGTATGGCTGGGGGATACATATTGCTTGCTTGTTGCATCTGTAGGTTTGACAGTTTCCAGACACGACCTCTGTTTTCCAGGCTCACTCCAAATTTGGGGTCTTACTATCTTGGCTCGTCGGTGATTTAAACGGCTGAGAGTGTCAGCGATCCTTTCTGCAGTGGAGGGCACGGCAGGAGGCAGATGTCACCCAGGGTGGCATCCTTGGAGGTAGGTGCAGACATTTGTGTGAGCCATCATAGCTCTCTGTAGAGCAGTAGAAACAGATAAACCCTTTCAGAGATGGATAAACCCTTTCAGAGACCAGCTAGGACAGGTCAGGGTGCTGCCTGCTCCTCTCCAGAGAGCTGTTTGTCTGGCCTGCCTTGGCTGCCCTCTGTCACATCATTCCCTCTCCAGTGGAAGTGCAGGGTGAACAAGCTGATTAGATCAGACTTACCAACGGGCTGGATGTCCCAGTGGGGAAAATGAATCCCACCCTATATCCTCTCTGATGCCCGGGGCTGCCTGCACACTTCCATTCCCACAAAACCCACCAGGTCTTTGGAAGAGATGGATGGGTGGCCTCTATCCTAACAAATGAGGCATCCCCTGATGCTGCTGCTGCTTAACCAAGGGAGGGATAGAGCTGATGCCACCAGACCAGTAGGGATCATTACCCACATATTCAGTATTAACTAGTAGCTATGGTGGAGCTTTCCTGTGTTTAGCCGATGAATCAAGTGTTAGAATTGTCTGTGTGATGTCTCTTGGCACATGTTTCCTCCTGGTACCTACTCAATGTTATTAGCCTGGCAGCCACATGAGACCAGACTGTGGCAAAAATGAGTCCGTTGCCCTAATGGCAAGTGATGTGTGAGGAACTTTTGAAAGAACTTAAAAAGATTATTAAACTCTACAGTATTTTGTGAATTTGAAAGCTTTTTTTTTTTTTTTTTTTTAAGAAGGATTTATTTTAAGAAAGCTTTTTCCATCTCTGGCTCTCCATTTATGAAATGCAGAGTGCTGGACTTACAGTGGGTCACTTCCTTGAGCTGTCATGGCAATAATTCTCAATGTGAATCCTCTCCCCTGGCCAACCAATACCCTGACTTCTCTTTTTTAAACATTTTTTTGTTAAGTTATAATTAAAGTAACAGTATATAAACTAGTCTGGCACATAAAACCTATATTCATGTTTACTTAGACGGAAGGAATGCGGGTTTATGGAATTAGGTCTGTAAAGGAGGTGGAAGCCAGTGTAGCTGTAGGTGCTGCTGCTGAGCACAGGGAAAGGTGGCTTTGGATCTGTTTGCACATCCACCGGCCTGTCCACCCCTGTCTCTCTGGAGCAGCGTAGGGACCTTCCCCGGCGCTGTGGTGTGCCAGAAGCCTGCGCCCTGGGAATGCGCCTGCTGACCTGCTCTATGTAACAGCCGTCAACCCCAAACCCTACCGAAGCAGCTACATCTGTTTTGGCTTTGTTCGCAAGGCAGAGGGGAGGGAGGTGCTCTCTGTGGTCAAGGGCCAAACTACATGTCATATTTCATTACCTTCATTAGCTACTACAGAAGGCTGTGTTAAAAAGAAGAAGGTCGTGGTTAACTCTTCAGCTGCCAGCTTTTTCTTTTTCCTTTTTTTTTTTTAATTCAGTTTTAATTTCACTTCCTGCTCTTCTCAATACCTCTTTACCTTTAATTTTAGCTTATCAAACCCATAAATCATATTTATGCCCAGGATTTTGCCCTCTTAGTGCAAAAGAGGCAGCCAGCTGCTGTTTCATTCCCAGCTAGCAGCTTGGACAATTGCTGAACCATCTGGAAAGAGTTATGGAAACAGTAGTGTAAACCCAAAAGGGAAAGTGTATTTAGCATTAATAAAACTTTCCTTTTTATTTTGTCCACTGTTGTGTTTTTCTTTTCCATCTCACATTATTCTGTAGATTTAATAATGCTGATTTCTTTTGAGGAAGGTTAAGGTGAAAGGGTATTTTGTGATCGTGGTAAGGTTGGGGTGAATTTAGTTCCTGGTTAAAGATGCAATTTCTTGTATAAACAAGTATCATGAAAAAGAATGAAAACCTTCCTATGCATCAATTACACAAAGTATAATATAGAGAAGTTTTACATTAATGTATGAGATGTCATCAACACATGATGCTTCATCATATTTTTGAGGTTGGTGTGTCAGGGAGCCTTGCTTTAACAGAATGGAATATGAATACAGGTACCAGCCTGCCACATTTAACTTTCCATCTGACATGCTATAGGTATTCACAGTACAACCCTTTTGGAGTGAGAAAATAGCATTTGGGGGCTTTTAACATGTATCCTGTAATTCAGCAAGTGTGTGAAAACTCTGCAATCCTGTTAGTTTTGAAGCCTGGGAACCACATGCTGCATGTGTCGTCTGAGCCCCATGTGAAAATACTTTTAGGAGGCAAATGAAGAAAACGTGCTGAAAATTTTTTAGAAAAAGTTAGGAATGGATTAACACTGTAAATGGTTTTGATATTTCTGTATTACAGAATTGACAGTAGGAACAAACCCAAATTACATATTAATTAGTAAAAATACTGAACAAGAGACTGTGAAACTGATACCATTTCCTTTCACATTCTGTAAATCTCCTTTTTCACAGGCAAGTATCTATTTGTTATTTATCCTGACATTTTTACACAGATATGTGGAGACATAATCTATGCTGAGGCAAGAGAGAGAAGGATTAAGATTTCACTCTTTATTTGATGTCAACAACAACACATACAGTATCTTCACTATTATTCTTAAAATCCCCAAAGCCTGTGTTCTGAAATGACTTAAATGTTTTAAAGGGCATGTGTGAGGGGCACACTTTTCTGCAGCTATGCCTGTAATGTCAAGCAGGTAGTGGGTTTTTTTCTCAAAATTTAATGAAAAATTTGATTTGGAATGAGATTTCTACCTGGCTATATTTTCGCTGGCACAGCTGACTGCTACTTCAGAACTGTACACCTGTAGTAATGCGTGCTTTTTAATGGGAATACCTACACAACCATAGCTGTAGTTGTGCAAAAGCAGCATGATTAAAAAATGAGGCAGAACAGCAAAATACCACTTTTAATTTATCATTTAGTGGTAGAAAAAGGTTTGTTTACTTCTTTTTCATGTTCTGTGCTCCTAAGACTTTTGGCCATTATTTTGAAATGTATTTTATAATAAAACCTCAGTGGTTATGTTGCCTAGGGCTTTAGTGCCCATTTTCAAGGAAGGGTATTTTTAAGCTTAAAAAAAAATATTCCATTGACTGATTATGTTTCAGCACTTTAGTTGGATGCTGCTGCTACCTTGAAATATACTTAATATAGCAGAGATTTAAAAATAAGTCTTTGTGATCCTATGCATCAAGAAGGTTCAGTAACTCCTGTACGCTATAGGTACGATACAATTTTTATTCTCTTTCAAGCAATTAGTTTAATTTTACAGGCTCAGTGTATGCAATCTATAGTTATTTTTAAAGGTGAATCCCTTCTCTCCCATAATTCCAGTTGCAAGCATGTGTGTGTGATGTATGTGTTGTGCTAGTGCATCTTTTAAGAGCTGCCCTTCGGGCACTGGTGACTGACATGAGGTGATGGGCTACATCTCTCCAGCCTCTGCTATTCCCCAAGGCCGGGCTATGTCTCTCCAGACTCTGCTCTTCCCCAAGGCTGTCTCCTGCAGACCCCAGGGCAGAAACATCTGCCCCACTCCTGCTTGGAGAGCATCCTCAGGGGCTGCCCAGCACATGGAGCCGCCCATCTCATGGCTTTGTTCTGCCCAGCAAGGGTTTCTTTAGCTATAGGAGTCATGTTTCATTTATTGGTGCCATGGGAAGTGCTGCATCAGTTTTGCTACTTGTACTGGTCCTTCTCTTGCCTCTGTGGTCCTTATCCATGTGAGGATCTCCTAAGTAGAGGGAGGGAGATGGACCTGGGTCTGTTAAGACCATTCTCCAGGGCTATTGCTGGAGTCAAACTCAATCTTGTCATGTGCAGCAATTTTTCTTTGATGTAGGTACTGCAACCTTTGATGCAGTCAAGGATAAAATATTATGTTCTCCCCATTAAGAGGTTCATGGACATGATTCTCACAACTGAAGTATGTTATGCCCAGACTCTTTGCACTATGTGGTGATCATAAAGCCATACTAACGCATCACTGAAAAGACTGGAAAGATTTCATTCTTGGTCCTGCAGCTAATGTGTTAACTAGAAGCCATGCTAATTCCCAAGATTAAAACGCACAGAAAGACAGGGATTGTCAGGAGAAGCCTCTCAGGCTGTGACCCTTACTGCAAGGCCTCAAATTAATTCTCTTCCATGTCAAGAGCTTTTGGCCTTAGCCACAACAGAGACAGTCACATTTCATTGCAGTTAGGTTTCAAAGCCTGTTTGCCCAGGTGCTTGTTCGGTTGTCCTCAGTAGAAGAACCTCAGGCAACTCTGTACAGTGCAAAACAAAAATAACCCCTCACATGCTTGTGCTGAGAGCTCCCCAGAGCCTGGAGGCCTGATGTCAGCCACTGCTGCCTGACCCTCTGCCCACGGATGCTTCCAGCAGGAACCCCTGGCGCAGAGCGTGCTGTTCTAAAGTGAAAAAGGAAATGGAATTACATGGCAGGGTCACCTAGCGTGTGCACAGGGGTGTCCAGAAGATGAGCAGGGAATAGATCCCCCCTCTATCAGTCCATTTCCCCCTAAAAACTCCATGAAGCTATAATCCTTTATACTTATCAATGTGAATATATTTAAAGCATATTCCTCTTGTTCCCCAGGGATAAACAAATACCTGCATGAGTGCAGATCTACTGCAAACACAGACAGTGATACAGATATATTACAGAAGGAACAACTAATGAATGCATTCCATGCAATGCAGATTCCTTTTGCAAGGTTACATCTGGTGAGCACACCCGAAACAGGGATGTTCTGAGATGAGGAAGGCTGTTAATTATCACATGCTACAGCCAGTTAATGCCTGGAATAATTTTTGCAAGATATTCTTGATTTTTTCTGGGCATCTAAACAGAAGGTTGAGGAGGAGGTGTGGAACAAGACACGCCTTTGCAGCTGTGAGAAGACATAGGAAGTGAAATGACAACTTGCTTGCTGATTGCAGTGAGGCAGTGGCCCTGTAGGCTCAGAGGGAGTGAGCACCAGGGAGGAATCCTTGAGCATGTTTCTGTCTAAACCCAAGAAACACTTGTATAATCTTCAGATTTGCAGTATCTTGGTTCCAAGTAATATGTGTAAAATCAGTTGCTATTTTGAAAACGGGAGTTTGATTTCATCACTGGCCAATTCGTTATTCCTTATATGGCAGAATGGTGATGTTTACTCAGTTTGGTAAAACTGCTTTAAAAGCCTAGCTAAAGTAAGTCTGTACATGTGAAGGTATTGCTGCTGCACTGTCTCATTTCCATAGGTGTTCACAAAGACTAGTAGGAGGTTGTGCTGTGTTTGTGTGTAAGTGCAAGTAAAACGACTGAAGAAACAAAGCACTTAGAAAATTGGTGTATACTGCAGCGCTTCTGTGCCCACAGGTCTCTCTTTACAGTCTTCCCAAGACTGGAGTTCAGGGATGAAGTAGATGACGAGTGTGGTACCTTGGCAGGATCACGCAGGACTAGAGGAATGATATACTGGGGCTAATGTAATTTGTGAGTGAGGGACATTGTTCAAGCACTGTACGAAAGTGCTTACTTCCTGCTTCTAAGTAGAGCTATCAGTATATCACTTTCAAAATGAGCAGTTTAAATTAAAAGCTAAACTAAAAGATACCTGGCTGCATCTGGGACTTGTTAGAAGCCTCATTCAGGTATGCCATTGTCACATTTTCCAAGAGTTGGAGGAGGTGGAAGATAATTATCCCATCCCATAGACAAGCCTATTTGTTCCTTAAGCCAGTTGCTTCTATGGCTGTGCAATTTGAGTCTATCTATCTTCTTTTTTCCTCATTTAAAGAGTACAACAGACTTATCAGGCTGCTGCTCTTCTTAAATTTCCTGTTTGCATGCAATGTAAACACAAACATTTTGTAAAGTTAAGTTTGTCTGCTTTCCCTTACTCCTAGATCACCTTATAAATCTGCAGATTGCATGTTTCATTATGTCCCTTAAAATAACAAGTCCGTCATGCCAGCCAGTCTTTAAGGAGAATTCACCCATTCTGGTGAAGATATCTTCTGCAGCATCTGCAATATTGCAGCAGGCCTGGCATACATGATCAGTGTGAGTGTAGAAGTCCCTCAGCTGCACAGTAGAGATGATGGCAGCAACTTGGAGGCATTCCATGTCTCAGTGAGCTGGTGGGTAGCCAATAATCCTGCTACCCTGGGCTATGACCTGGCTGTCTCCTAGCTCCTTTCTTTCTTGCCAGATATGGCAAATGTCTCTTAAGCTTGGTTGGCCCTTAAATCCTTCATCAGGTGGGTGGTGTTCAGTTTTCGTTCTATTCTATCTTGTGCTCAGAAGGATGGGCATGACAAGAATGGTGTGGGCTTTGTCTCTTTAGGCCACCGGACCATTTTGGTGGAAGCTTACCCTGTATTGTGCAGCAGCACCCGAACACCCAGAATATCTGAAGGGCTAAAGTCAGTGTCTAGACTGGGTCCTAAATTCCACTTCTGTAAGAACACAGTCTTAATGATTCCACGTGCTGACTTCCTTCCTTTCTGCCATTACCTTTAATTGGGACTTGTCAGCACCAACTTATTGCAAAGGACTTCCTGAAGAGTAAACTGATGTGCGGTGACTTAATGGTACAGCAATGAAAACGGTTCTTCCCAAAATTCATTAAGCTTTTTGTTTAATGTTCTGCTTACTTGAGTTAAAGCCTTTGAAATGAACAGTCTGTTTTGATAGGGACAGGGTGCCTGATCACCCAACCAGCTGTAGCCCCTTGAGTATTATCACAATAATCTTTACATATGGCTAAAAGAAAATTGGAGAAGCCCATTTGTGCTGGTAAAGAAAAAAATAGAAATTTCAGGAGTGGAAGGGAGGAGACGGAAGGGATTGCCTTTCTTTGCATTAATATAAGATGAAGATTAATTCTGCTAGCAGGATTCTGTCGTCTTGTCAGAATTCAGTGATTTTCCATTTTGGATCAGTGCAGTGCCAGAATGTAAATCCCATTGCCTTGCGTCTTTCAAAATAAAATCAAAAAGCCTTACTTATTGCTTATACGAGCAGCTAGCACACCTTAAGAAGTAAGAAAGGTTCAGACAGGAATATAATAAGGCCCAGGAAAGTGGCAGCATGAAAGGAATGACCTTTATTTGCAATCATAGCTGAGATTTACAGTTTATTACTGATAGCTTTTATAAAGAGCCATTCAGTTCAGAGGTGAGAGGTTTGTCATCTGGAAATGCAATTAACTTTAGCCTTATCCCAATCCCCCTGGTCTTAGTGTGAGAGCAGCACTTCAGCAATATCATGATTTCCCCTCTAATTTCTTTTTCCCCTACGTTTTTGTCTCTTATATCCCTTGTTCTTTGGCATAAATGCAGGTGCATGTTTTTTGCTGCTATTAGTTCATTATTATTAGATGCACCTTTGAATTTTTTATTAGATCCAGCTTGATTTTTGAATGAGAATTTTTCAAAGAAGAGTGACATTTAAACCTGAGAAGAACTAAGGTAACTCATGGAAGGGAATTGTGCTATACATGTCAAAAATTAATTACAGACATGGAGAATATAAAGAAAAAAAGGGGGGGAGGGGGAAGAAGGAGAAAAAGTTGCTTTTTAAATAGCAATGATTATTGCTCTTCCACACATAAACCCCATATACTAACGCCCATCCTTGCCTTGATATTTGGTTATATACACTTACACATCAGCCAGATGTGGATATGCCACATGTGCCCACATATACACACATCAAGGAATACAGCATGAAGAAATGAAAGTAGTTTTTGTATCCCTGCTGTGTGCCTATGAGAAATCCCTGAAAGTCTGTTTTTGTTTCAGAGGTTGGCTTTTATGGCCCTCTCTTGTCTGTTAAGTCAGGTCTGTAGGAATTTAAGCGCCAGACACAAAAGCAAGAATTCAGTGCACTTGGCCAGTTGGTTTAGGTTATTTGACATGTAGGCTGGTAGGTTTTCCACAGTAGGCTACTGCCAGATACATCAGAGAGGAGTGTGCCTGTAACAGAGGGGTCCCTCCTGTGCCCAGGGTCTGCTCACCCACTTCCCAGCCCCACTGCACCTAGTGTGCCTGCAGCATGGCAACCACTGGGCAGACAGCAGAGATTCCTACGGACTCTGCTCACTCCTGAGTAAACCAGAGCAGAATCATTACTGCCACCCTGGTTTTCATCCCTGTTTTATTGTGGCTATTATTTTCATCAGTGTTAGAGGTTAATATCCCTGTTTTTCTCCTCCGCTGCCTGAACACAATAGGGGCTTAACATGGAGTCAGCCCAGGTAGCTGAGACAGCGACACCATCCCCAGATGAAAGATCACTAATGGGGGTCCCTAGCCTATGGTAGGAATTGGGAATGGTCCTATCAAAACTTGTCCTGTTGGCATGTGGAGCTGGGGCCACTGCAGAGGATTTTGTGTTTTGTCCTGATAAGAAAGACATAGACTGAATATTGTGTGAAATGGGGAGGGTGTGGGGTGTGGACAGCACCTGGCTGCAGATAGATGTTGATTCTCTGCTCATCCTCTCCAGCCAGGGTGTTTGAGGCACCTGTCCCAGTGGTACCCAGGTGTCTGATAGAGTGGAGAAAAAGGCAGCCCAGTTTCAGTGTCCTTAAAAACACCTTTCTGTGGTGCAAAAAAGTGTTAATGTGGAAGGGGAGATTACCTCAAATAACATGCTTTCTAACTGGGGAAGTAAACACTGCCTTTGCTGCGGAAAGCTTTTGTTCTGTGGCACTCTTTATCTTGATGATATTCCAGCCCAAAAAGCCTCTTTCCTGTCTCTTGATAGCAATAAAGAAACCTCAGCTGTACTACAGATTTATTTTTTTTTAATTCCACCCAAAGATCCAGAACTGGGTAAGGGTGTCCTTGGTAGGAATGCTTACCTTTGTTTTCTTTTTTTTACCACTGCTTTTTCTTTAAGCAGAGTGCTTTTATCTCAACACTCCTTGTTACAGAGGAATGGTAGTGCTGCTTCCAATGCAATTGTTTATTTTGTTCGGAGGCAGAGGATCTGATTTTCCCGAGCTGAGAAATGGAATCAGTTTATAAATCCTGAAGTAAACCTGTCCTGCTCCCTCTGTATGGAAGCAGTAGTAGAGATGCTGTACATACAGCAGGACCGAATGTTGCTTTGAAATGACTGTGTTTGGTGTTTCCTGTTGTGTAATGGAATCTGAGAAAGCTAAAATATAAATAGATGATAAACTTTCATTTTATGGTTAATATCCTAGACAAACTGCTCCAATTCAGATTTGCTTTTCTGTTCTATCGGGGCGAAAAGAAATGAGTTCACAGATCGTCAAGTAACTGTCTTGGGTTTTGATCTATAAGGTGAAGAATGATTTCGGCAGCAGTTTTTCTCCCATCAGCCAGGTAGGTTTTTAAAAGTCCATGGAAATAAGACAAAAATAAAGGTGGCACATGCTAAAAGGCAGGAGGAAAGCAGCAGCCCAGCAGCATGGCCTTGGGGGCAGCCCCCTTTTATATTAATATTCCTACCAATTTAGGGATGTTGCTGAACATTCCCTTCCTTTGCTAACCCATAGAGATATGGTAGATTGCTACATGCTGATATGTATCTTAAAAAAATGTACATAATAAGAAAAGATTATATACACTCTATCAAGTCAGTCCTTATTAACTGGTAAAGATATTGTTACAATGGTAGATACTAAGTCAATGCTTATAAATAAATAGATAAACAGGCATGTTTTTAGTTGATAGAGAATGACTAATAATAATTGTTAAGACTAGTACCAATATTAAGTGTCGTCTATGGTTGGACTAGATGATTGTTGTAAGTCCTTTCCAACTGCATTAGTTTATCAAAAGCAATATGAGACACCTATAATTAATGATTTAGAATTTTCATTAAGGATCTAATGAAAGGTACAAAATCAAAGCTGACTAATTGAGGTTAACCTCAGAATCAAAAGTAGCAAATGCCAGTGCACCAAAGCCAACCTTAGGAAACTGGAGAAATTGGGAATTTGTATTTCAGGTATTAAAATGATATTCACCCCAAAGGAATATAGCCTTGTACTCAAACATATGGGAAAGTGGCACAGATCCAATGTAAAGATTTAAGGAAACTGAGTCAGGAAAAGATCTGTCATGGATTCCAGTCAAAACATCATGTTGCAATAAAAATGCCAATTTTTTTTTTGTATGTGAATATGCAGTGGAATTCCGTTTAAAGTTAGGAGTTTTGGTATTGTAATCTGCTCAGCCTGTGCACCCATGTCTAGATGCATTTCAGTGAGGATGTGGAGAAATTCCAAAGTAAGGTGCATGAGACGTTCCTCCCAGCAACTTTTTCCTTCTGATTATTAGCAGTGATTTTATTAAATGGTCAGCGGTTTTCATGCAGTAGTAATAGAAATAGATCATGACTTGAATAGATGATCAAAAATTCCTGTTTCTGGTAGCAGCACAGAGGCTTTTGTAGATGTTTGCCACTGCCTTGGATCAGAACGCATGAGGAACCACTGGCAGTTTCCAGAGCCCTGGCTCAGATTTGCCCCCAAAGCTGGGATGCTGAGGCATGAACTGCTGGTCCTCTGGGGCTGCGTGGCCATTGGCCTCCCTGTCTCTGCTGACAGTGGTGAGTGCCTTCCTTCAACTGTCTGGAATACATGGTGGCTCAGAAATGGTTAATAGATTTTTATGGATTCATTTAGTCCACTAGAAAGTAAATTCAGCATGTACAGTGTGTGGATAATTTTTGTTCCTTTTTGATCCCATGAAAAGTTAAATGAAAATAAACTGTGTGCTCAAGCACAGAGGATTAAAATAATGAATCTGTTTTCTCTATAAGAAAGAAAAGTAGGAGAATTCCTAAAACTTGGTGATGCCAGTCATAATGTGGCTACTCCGTTACCATAGCTTCTGCTATGCCATGGACTTCCAAAACTCTCAGCTTCTGGTGATGTCTCTTCTTCTGCCTGATTTTTTTTTCCCCCAGTAGTCACAGGTTGATGGCACACTGACTACTGTAATAAGTTAATGATTCTGTTTCTAATGTTGCCCTGACCGATCATGGGGTGGGAGTGCTTGCATCTATGTTTTAATTAGGAGGGTGAGGAATTAACTCCAACCGAGGTGTTAGGTACCTCATCTGGCGCAACTGCTGCAGTCTGCACAGTCTGTAGGTCACCCTGCGTCTTCCTCTCTCCCGTGAAAAAGCAGCAAAGTTTCCTAGTACACCTAGTGTATGTCCTACCCGAGGATTCAGTCAAGTTTTAGTTGCTTTTAGTCTTTGAACAGAGATATACAGCAAACTATTCTGAAAATGAAAGATGCATTGGGTAGAATTGCCCAAAGGAAGGTTGGTTTGAATTTTTAAGGACACTCGGAGCAAGAACAATGGGAATATCTATGGGTAATTCAGTGGGCTATTCTTTGGTTGAGTTTTTTGTTTTCACTTTGGTAGAAGAAGTGAAGTTTGATAACAAATACCAGTGGCGCGGGCCCCTGGCAGATGTCTTGGTGCTAAGAGGAGTGGGTGCCTGGCAAGAGGGGGCTGTGTTTGCTGCAGAAGGCAGAGTCAACCAGACAATAAAACAAATACACTTTATAGAGCATCATCTATTTTACCTTAGTCATTTGCAAATGAACATAAATGGGTTCATGTGAAACATGGATAATAACCAAGATGTGATAGGAAATTAATTAGAATTTATTTATAATTACACACTTAACTCGAGCCTATTAGTTACACTATCTGTGTTTTAATTGGTTTCATTTTCTGAATTTCCTCAGACTTTTAAAAATACAGTAGCATTTAATCTAAACATTGTAAAGTTTATACATAGAAACACATGTTAACTCAAAATGGGGAGATTTTTGGCAACTGGGAAATTACGTTTTGAAGAATTAAGCACTCTGTGCTTTAGAGCTTTAGATATTTACAGACTTTAGCCCTGGGATAGAATCTGAGATATATGTAAAATCCTGAAAAAAGGAAAATAAATATAGGAATTTATTTCCAAATTACCGTTTGCACATACATAAATAAAAAGAGAGACAGAGAGGGATGGCAAAGTTACACAAGGGATTGTATAGACACAGCTTCTAAGAACTTTTTCGTATTTCAAAGCCTGGTTTTGTTCTAAATTGCAGTAGAACTCTGAAACTAGATGAAAATGCTTTAAAAAATAATGCATCCATCAAATTTTGTTTAGATTTTCACTTTTTGAAATTCACGATTAAATTCAGTATTCAGTAGAAGCTCTAGGAAAAAAAATGGCTATAAGAATTGCGTTCCAAAAGTGACAGACAGCAAACGGAGAATAAGGTAGTTCAGTGTTGCTAAAACATCTTCTCCAAACTTTGTTTCACAAATGAATCTTTGGTGAAATCTTCAAAATTTGCAAAGGATTTACATTTTCATCGATCCACAGCCTTCTGTGGGGAAGTTAAATGTGCTTTATTTCTAACTTACAAAAATGGGCTTGAAGCTGATTTGGAAAGGATGTGAACCATTTCCAAGAGTTAGAAGAGCTGTGAATGCTGGGGCTGTGTCACCACGTGTTCCCCTGCAGAGTGGCCACGCTGGTCCCTGGGGTGCAGCTGAGCCCACCACGCTCATCCCCTGCTAAAGGTCCTGCACTGTAGAGCTGGGGCTGGAGCAACGACCAGCCGGGGTCCTGCCTGCCCAACCTTTTCTGATACCCCTGATCACCTTCAGTAGTGTGATATGGGCTGAATGTGTACGAGCTTTTGCTTTTTTGTGAGCTGTTCCCCTTAATTTGGTGAATGCTGCTCTATTTCCAATGACTTTCTCACCATGGACACCAAGCTTTCACAAGAAGGAGCTGAAGAGGTGTGCAGTGGCTCCACCTCTGCTCTTGTAGTTGACATATGACTGCCATCTTTGGGATTAAAACATATGTATCATTACAAAACGGAGTCTGTACCCATGACATAATTTGTCATGGCTAATTGATACCAGTCCAGTCATTCATAAAGTTGTAAGCACTTTTGAGGTCCATTCTAGGAGGTTGCTGTGTGAGGGGATTCTGCAGAGCCTAGAGAGACTTCAGAGACCCAAACCACTGGCGACTCTGCCACTGGCAGGTGCCCTGGTGCCTGTGTGTGTCAGTGGAAGCCATTGTGGATTAAGTGATTTAATTATGCATAGGAGGGATTTAGCGTCGAAGTCATTGTCTAGCTTGGAATAACCTTGACCATCCTCTCCAGGCAAAAGGGCAGCAGCCTGGACAGCCGGGCTCTGGGTTATGCTGTGAAGGTATCTGGGTTCTACCTTCATTGGGTTCTGTTAAATCCCAAGGTAGAGGTGTTGGCCAGAGCATGGGGACAAGTGGCAGTCTTGTGGCCTGGGCAGCTTGGCTTGGCTGCCATGCTGTGAACCTGGGCTTAGTGAGAAGACAAGAGATATGGAATTACTGTTTAAACTTTCAGGTGTGTGATTTTGATGTGAAAGAAGCTTCTGCACTACATAGTTTGAGAGATGCAAGAATGAATTACGATTTCTTTTTTGCTGGTTAACAGTATTTCCTGCACTGATATCTGGGTTTTACGTGTGTTGTTTAGCAAGGAACCAGTGTGCGTGAAAATGTTTGGACTCTCCAAGAGATGTTCAAACTAAATGAAGAGCATTTCCTATTGCTTCATGGAGTATAATGGACCTGGAGGTCAACAGTCACTGCAGACCACTCTCTACTTTTATTTTGTCTGAAGAAATTATTTTCCAGCCTTTGTATTGGTCACATTTATTGCATAATTGTGAAAGAGAAATGACTACTTCATAGGTCTGCATGAAAGCAATTTCTCTGTGTCAGATAGCTTAGACTTGAAGATTATATATAGGTGCGAAGAATGATGAATAGGATGCAACAAGATGTAAAATGGCTGATGAAGTTAGTGGATGACTTGCTGACTGTCCTGGGTTCAGCAGTAGCAGTCATTTTTCTCCTTCTTAGTAGCTGGTGCAGAGCTGTGTTTTTGACTTTCAGCCTGGGAACAACGCTGATAACACTGATGTTTTTAGTTGCTGCTTAGTAATGTTAGTCTGACCAAGGACTTTGTGAGTCTCATGCTCTTCCAGGGAGGAGGGGAAGCTGGGAAGAAGCAGAGACAGGACACCTAACCCAAACTAACCAAAGAGGTATTCCATACCACAGCACGTCATGCCCACTATATAAACTGGGGGCAGTCACCTGGAAGGGCGAGTTCACTGCTTGGTCAGGCAGGGTATCGGTCGGTGGGTCATGAGGTGTTGTATTCTCTCCCCTTGTTATTTCCCTTATCATTATTATTATTGGTAGTAGCGGTAGTGATTTGTGTTATACCTTAGTTACTGGACTGTTCTTATCTCAACCCATGGGAGTTACACTCTTTTAATTCTCTTCCCCATCCCTCCAGGAGCGGGGTGGGAGGGGAAGGGGGCGGAAGTGAGAGAGAGACTGTGTGGTTCTGATTTGTGGCTGGGCTTAAACCACAACACTGACATCTCTGGATGTGATTTGAATTTCTCTCCTTTAGCTTGTTAGTATTTTGTTTGGAGGCAGAGGACTACCTCTGCCTCACTGTTTTAATTTTATGTAACGTAAGCTTCTTTATTTATATTTCTGTGCAGTCACAAGCATTGGAATTACCTGCTCCAGGTTGGCATGGTGGGTTCCTCATGCAGCAATGCCACTTGTGCTCTCCTCTGCTGAAAACCCTCTTACCTCTTAGAAGTGCTTAGAGCTATGAGGAACACTTTTATTTCTTCCTTTACTGTTCTCATTCTCCCTGGTGGGAAATATTTCTCAGGATAAGTTTTTACTTTCAAGCAAGAAACTACCCACTTTAGTTTTTTACTGAGCTGGGTGATTTGGTGCTGCTACATGGAGCAACACACAGCATTTGGTCACAGTTCTTTTCACTGGGGAGAACAGAAACATTAAATATTATATGATGATGCTACATTATTAAAATTTTTCTTCATAGATTTCCTCAAACTGATAGTTTCTATATGTTCTTTAAAAGCAGAGTAGAAATAGCATGAAAAATTATTCACACATTATATTCTATCCTGAAAAATAGTCCGATGCCCTATCTGCTTATTGATATAATTAAAAATGGATTAGTTGGGTGGATTATAGTTTTCTGAAGTCATTAGGGAGTTTTCTGTCTCTTGTGACCACCCTATCCCTGAATTTAACTATATTATGAACTAGCTTGTAACAGTGAGGTCTGGCTATGTTTTCATAGAACCATAGAATAGTTGGTTGGAAAGGACCTTGAGATCATCCAGTTCCAACCCCCCTGCCATGGGCAGGGACACCCCACCCTAAACCATGCCACCCAAGGCCTCATCCAACCTGGCCTTGAACACCGCCAAGGATGGAGCATTCACAACCTCCCTGGGCAACCCATTCCAGTGCCTCACCACCCTCACAGTAAAGAATTTCTTCCTTAGATCCAATCTAAACTTCCCCTGTTTAAATTTTAACCCGTTACTCCTTGTCCTGTCACTACAGTCCCTGATGAAGAGTCCTTCCCCAGCATCCTTACAGGCTCCCTTCAGATACCGGTTTTGTTCTTAAACTTTTTCTCTAGTTTGATTCACACATGGGACTGTGATGGTGGTTGTGTCCTATTAGATCTGAGTGTGAGTCTTAATCCTTCAGATTCCTTGTTCTAAGAGTAAAGCCAACCCAAGGTGCAAGCAGGTCACTGGCAGATACAGCAGCAATAGTTTGAAATTGCTGAGGTGAGTAGCTCGAGAGAGGACGCCTTCAACACTTGAGCGGGGCGAAGCTCAGTGTCCAGGAGCCCCATTTCAGAGCAGCAAGAGCCACTGAGGGAGCCTCAAGTCCTCGACAGGACTTGCCCAGGAGCCGGCAGCTCCGCTGAGGCGAGCAGGGACTCACAGGGGCGGAGCCAGGAGGAGCGGCACCAGCCCTGACTGGGTAAAAACCCGCCCCAGGGAGCGCGGCCAACAGGGCGGGTCGAGGCAGCTCGCGCGGGCAGGCGGGCGGGATGGGGAGCACTCGCCTCATGAGCAGGGCCCGCTCTGGGAGCTCTGCTCTGGCTGCCCCGGCGGTGGCCACCGGAGGCACCCAGACAGAGCCGATGAGAGGGGAGGCTCCGTGCAGAGCTCGGAGTGCAGAGAGTGCCTGCACCGGTCCGGTGAGGGAACGGGGCCCAATGGGCAGGGCTGCACCCGGTGCTCCCTGGTGCCGGTCCTCCTGCAGCAGGGGCTGAGCTGCGGGACGCTGTCAATAGGCTGCAAGATGTCAGGGAAGCTGAGAGGAAGCAGCACTGCTTGCTCCAGGCCCAAACTGTGCAGGGGCCTCAAGCGTCCATCATAGCTCATGCAGGAAAGGAGGAGGCCGTTAACCCAGGAAGCTGGGAAATAGTAACATAAAAAAACAACAAAAAAAGGAGGAAGAGGACAATTAAAAGCAAGGGGCTTCCTCCTAAATCTGTTGTCCCCACTCCGAACAGCTTCGAAGTTCTGCAGTGGGCTGATGAGGAAACGCACTCGCACCATGAACAGCCAGCTGATGCACTGGTAAAGAAGATCTCTACTGGTGCTGCCAGGAAAAAGTGACGGGTCGTAGTAGTAAAGGACTCTACTTTGAAAGGCACAGAGGCACCCATCTGTCGGCCTGACCCAGTCTCAAGAGAGGTGTGTTGCCTACCAGCCGCTTGGATCAGGGATGTTGCAGAGAGGCTGCCTGGTCTAGAAAGTCCCACTGACTATTACCCACTTCTGGTGATCCATGTGAGTGCTAATGATATAGACAGCAGTAGCCCAGAGAACATTAAGAAGGACGACAGAGCCCTGGGAGAGGTGGTTAGGGACTCTGGAGCTCAGATAGTCTTTTCGACAATTCTCCAGGATAAAGGGGAGGGCCTTAAAAAGGCTAGGTGGATTTGGCAGGTTAATAAATGGTTAGAACAGTGGTGCCATAGCAAGGGGTTTGGGTATCTAGAACATGGGACTCAATCTGGGAGGGCAGGTGTACTGGAGGCTGGTGGAGCTGGTCTGACAACGAAGGGGAAGAGTGGTTTTGGTAGGAGGCTTGCCAGTCTGGTCAAGGATGCTTTAAACTAGATGTGTTGGGGGAGGGGGACATCATTCCATCCCAGCACTCCCAGTCAGTGTCCAGCACCTATAATAAATGCTCAGAGCTATGTAGAGATATTCCAGCTACTCCAGCCAATGAGCCGGCTTCATTTGGAGCTCAGCTCAGACGCCTCTGTACAAATGCCTGTAGCATGAATAACAAACAAGAGGAACTAGAGATGTGTGCACGACTGCGGGAGTATGATATAATAGGTATCACAGAAACATGGTGGGATGGCTCCTGTGACCAGAGTGTTGGAATGGAAGGTTACAGGCTCTTTAGAAAAGACAGGCCTGGCAAGCGGGGAGGAGGAGTTGCTATTTATGTTAGGGATAGGCTGGAGAGTATGGAACTCTGTCTGGGGACGGGTGAGCAGTCAATAGAGAGCTTGTGGGTCAGGGTTAAAGGAAGAACAGCGATGGGAGACATTACTGTGGGGATCTGTTACAGACTGCCTGATCTGTGGATGAAGCACTCTACAAACAGATAGGAACAGCCTCACGCTCGCAGGCCCTTGTCCTCATGGGGGACTTCAACCACCATGATATCTGTTGGAGGGACAGTACGGCCTGGCACAAGCAATCCAGGAGGTTCCTCAATTGTGTGGAAGACAACTTCCTCCTGCAGGTAACAGAGGAGCCGACAAGGAGAGGTGCCATGCTTGACCTCATGCTCACCAACAGGGAAGGGCTGGTTGGAAATGTGACGCTCCAGGGCAGCCTTGGTTGCAGCGATCATGAGATGGTCGAATTCGAGATCCTCAGGACAGTGAGAAGAGCGTGCAGCAAGCTCACTGCCCTGGACTTCAAGAGAGCAGACTCTGGCCTCTTCAAGAACCTGCTTAGTAAGGTTCCATGGGATATAGCCCTAGGGGGCAGGGGGGCCCAAGACTGTTGGTTGTTATTCAAGGATCACCTGCTACAAGCTCAGGCGTGTTGCATCCCAACTAGAAAGAAGTGCAGCAGGAGGGCCAGGAGACCTCCTTGGATGGATAAGGAGCTGCTGAGGAAACTTCAAGGGAAAAAAGAGGCTTACAAAAGGTGGAAGCAAGGACAGGCGACCTGGGGAGAACACAGGAATGTTGTCCGGGAAGCTAGGGACCAGGTTAGGAAAGCTAAGGCACAGTTAGAATTAAACCTGGCTAGGGATGTGAAAGAATACATAAAGGGATTCTATAATTACATTGCAAATAGAAGACAGACTAGGGACAACGTAGGCCCCCTCCGCAAGCTATCAGGAGAACTGGCTACCCTGGATTTGGAGAAGGCTGAGGTTCTTAATGACTCCTTTGCCTCATTCTTCACTGGCAAATGCTCTGACCACACCACCCAAGTCTTGGAATGCAGATGCAGGGACTGTGAGAATGAAGACCTTAGGCTCACTGTAGGAGAGAATCTGGTTTGAGACCATCTTAAGAACCTGAATGTGCACAAGTCCATGGGACCTGATGAAATCCATCCGCGGGTCCTGAAGGAGCTGGCAAATCAAGTTGCTAAGCCACTGGCCATCATATTTGAAAGATCATGGCAGTCAGGTGAAGTTCCCGACGACTGGAAAAAGCAAAATATAACCCCCTTTTTCAAGAAGGGGAAAATGGATGACCCGCGGAATTACAAACCAGTCAGTCTCACCCCTGAGCCTGGCACAATCTTGGAGCAGATTCTCCTGGAAGGCATGCTAAGGCACATGAAAAACAATAAGGTGCTTGGTGACAGCCAGCATGGCTTCACTAAGGGGAAATCCTGCCTGACCAATTTGGTGGCCTTCTATGATGGAGCTACAGAACTGATGGACAGGGGCAGAGCAGTTGATGTCATCTACATGGACTTGTGCAAAGTGTTCGACACTGTCCCACATGACATCCTTGTCTCTAAATTGGAGAGACATCAATGTGATGGGTGGACCACTCAGTGGATAAAGAACTGGCTGGATGGCCGCACGCAAAGAGTTGTGGTCAATGGCTCGATGTCCAGCTGGAGACCGGTAACGAGTGGTGTCCCTCAGGGATCGGTGTTGGGACTGGTCTTGTCACCGGGTCTTGTTGGGACCAACATCTTTGTCGGTGACATGGACAGTGGGATTGAGTGCGCCCTCAGCAAGTTTGCCGATGACACCAAGCTGTGTGGTTCGGTTGATACGCCGGAGGGAAGGGATGCCATCCAGAGGGACCTCAACATGCTTGTGAGGTGAGCTGATGCCAACCTTATGAATTTTAACCATGCCAAGTGCAAGGTCTTACACCTGGTTCAGAGCAATCCCAGGCACAGCTGCAGGTTGGGCAGAGAAGAGATTCAGAGCAGCCCTGCTGAGAAGGACTTGAGGGTGTTGGTTGATGAAAAAATGAACATGAGCCGGCTTCAGTGTGCGCTCGCAGCCCAGAAAGCCAACTGTATCCTGGGCTGCATCAAAAGGAGCGTGACCAGCAGGTCGAAGGTGATCCTGCCTCTCTACTCTGCTCTTGTGAGACCTCACTTGGAGTATTGGGTGCAGTTCTGGTGTCCTCAACATAAAAAGGACATGGAACTGTTGGAACAAGTCCAGAGGAGGCCACGAGGATGATCAGGGGACTGGAGCACCTCCCATATGAAGACAGGCTGAGAAAGTTGGGGCTGTTTAGCCTGGAAAAGAGAAGGCTGCGTGGAGACCTCATAGCAGCCTTCCAGTATCTGAAGGGGGGCTATAGAAATGCTGGGGATGGACTCTTCATTAGGGACTGTAATGGTAGGACAATTGGTAATGGGTTAAAACTTAAACGGGAAGTTTAGATTGGATGTAAGGAAGAAATTCTTTACTGAGAGGGTGTTGAGGCACTGGAATGGGTTGCCCAGGGAAGTTGTGAATGCTCCATCCCTGGAGGTGTTCAAGTCCAGGTTGGACAGAGCCTTGGGTGACATGGTTTAGTGTGAGGTGTCCCTGCCCATGGCAGGGGGGTTTGGAGCTAGATGATCTTAAGGTCCCTTCCAACCCTAACTATTCTATGATTCTATGATTCTAATATAGGAGTAACACCAGTGTGCAGTCTTGTGCCCTTGGGCTTCGTCTTGCATTATCAGCCAGGCTGAAGGAGGGTTCAGAACAGTCCCCAGGCTGCAACAAAGTTCCCCTGTATGTTCCTCAGTGAGATACTGGGGAGTAATTTTTAAGCCAGTAGGGTTGTTAATGAAAATTCTGGTCTGAACAGAGCTTGTTTGGAGCAGGTGACCTGTCTTAGCTCTGCAAACTATCAGTATTTAACACCACCTCTTCACTGCCATGGAGGGAGCATGCTATCACCCATGGTGCTGGCTGGATGCTGCAGCAGTGTCTGTGCAGTGGAGGTGCTGAATAATTCTGCATTGTTTTGTGAGGTATAAAATATAGAAGGTTCTAGGAAAACATTGTCTTACCTGTGAAGAATAAACAACTGAAAGTATCTTCATCAAATAACTGTATGCACAAGGCTAACTTGATTTGGTTGTGGACGTGGAGGAGGGAATATTCATGACACACAAATACCTTTGCATTCCAGGGCCTAAAGGTACTGAGATGATTATTTACTCATAGTAACAGCATTAGAAATACTCAGCAGCTACCCTGAATAAAAAGATTAGTTGTATCAATCACAACAATACCCATAAATATCACATTTGCCATCAAAGTGAATTTTATATTAACCTATCAGCAAAAACCAAACAAGCAATCTTTAAGTGGTAGGTTTAAAATGTATGTAAAATGCAGTGTATATGTAATTTTAGAAATGTTAAATAAGCCTTTTACTGGCACAGAAGATTTGGCTGGGATTTAGGACAAGTGTCCAGCACACAGAATGCTTTCCTGTTTTTGAAGGAATTTGAACACAGTCTGAATGATCCGTGCAAAGTTAGCCTGTTGTGTATTACCAACGTATTTCTTGTGAGATTGTGTTACACAGCTAGTTTCCTCTCTCAGAGATTTTTCTTGGACAAAATTGCTTAGAAAAGTCTTTGAAAAGGAGTTCCTGTGTTCTGACACTGTAAAAATAGCTTGATATCAGCTCATCAATAAGACCTTATGACTTCTGTGTGACACAAAGCCCGACAGAATAGACAGGAATTATTGTGTGCGCCGGATGGGTGATGTGCTTCCCTCTGGTATGTGGTCATATTTAATATGATTAAAATGGGCGGGGGGAAGAATTATAGGTAATTCTTAGGAGCAATTTAAAAGCTGAATTCTGTTGAGCCTGCATCTTCTCCACTAGAGAGGTATTTGTAGTAAAATCATAACTAGGAGGTTCCTGTCTCTTTCACTGTTCAATGAGAGAATAATTTATGAATGTGACAAGCCTACTCCGGGATAATGTTAAGACTAACATAATGTTCAGTTGAGTAACTCTACACTCCTAAAGTTTATTAGAGTGTGTAAGAACAGCAGCAGGGTTGGTATAATGAAATGGCACACACAGTCACTTTAGAGGTAGGATGTCTTACTAGGAATCCACTACAAGACAATGTTGGGAATCTTCCCTGTGGATGGCCCACTCCTTCCAGACAGAGATGGGATACAGGGATCTGTTCAAGGAAAACGCATCACACAGGGGTTAACTTACAAATATAAACAAAGAGAATCTACACAGGAAAAAATGTAGGCCATAACATCTACTAAGCCTGGCAAAATTTTTGGTTTTTGCAAACAACCTTTTTCCACCCAGGAGATTGGAGAATCATTTACATTGCAAAGGACCTTTAAGATCAAGTCCCATTGTGGTGATGGTCTACCCCAGAAATGGGGCAGGGTTGCTCTGCGCTGGTCATCGGCTGGTGAGAATGAAATCTTCTCAGCATTGTGAATGGTGGGGTCTCTCAAATATCACAAAGCACATTTTATATGGTCCATGATGGGCGATAGCAGTCCACACTGAAGTAAGTGGGGTGGTCAGCATGGCTTGTTTGAGCACAGAACTGTGCTGTTCATTTCTGAGAGACTGTCAAGAAAAAGTGAAGGCTTTAAGTATATGACCTTTAGCAGAAATTATTTCAGCAACAGCGTATTCTACTCTGTCAACTACAGTTGTAGTTATAACAATGAATTTCACTTTGAGAATGCAAATTGAGTTCCTAACTGTGAGTTTTAATCTAGGGTGTGCTGGGCAGTAATCTCTTCAGAGTTTTGTTCCTGCTAAAGCATTTTAGATTCCTGCTAGATTCAATATGCTGCTCCAAAGTTGAAAATATTATATACATGGGAATGAAAAAAGAAAAAGGAAAATGACTCTGCTTAATGAAGACAATGCTGTCATGGAAATCAAAAACGCACCAAGCTTTGCTACACAGGGAAGTTTTAGGTATACAGGTCCAGATTTTCATGAGACTGTCCTGGTTTCAGCAGTAGCAGTCATTTTTCTCCTTCTTAGTAGCTGGTGCAGTACTGTGTTTTTGACTTTCAGCCTGGGAACAGCGCTGATAACACTGATGTTTTTAGTTTTTGCTGATGTTTAGTCTGACCAAGGAGTTTGAGTCTCATACTCTGCCAGGGAGGAGGGGAAGTCAGGAGGAAGCAGAGACAGGACACCTGACCCAAACTAGCCAAAGGGGTATTCCATCCCAGAGCATGTCATGCCCAGTATAGAAACAGGGTGCAGTTACCCAGAATGGTTAGATCACCGCTTGGGTTGGGCTGGGTATCGGTCGGAGAGTGGTGAGTGGTTGTATTCTCTGCCCTTGTTATTTCCCTTATTATTATTATTATTATTATTATTATTATTATTATTAATTAGTGGTAGCAGAAGTGATTTGTGTTATACTTTAGTTACTGGACTGCTCTTATCTCAACCCATGGGAGTTACATTATTTCGATTCTCCCCCCATCCCTCCAGGAGGGGGGAAAAGGAAGTTTTTGGTGGGCGGTAGAGTGAGTGAGCGGCTGTGTGGTTCTGAGTTACTGGCTGGGCTTAAACAGGGACTCTCATAACATCACCTAGAGGAAGAATGGAAGCATTCCCCTGCATGCCAGAATGTTATGGCTGCATATACAAATTGGGAATTTGCTTGTGTGTGTAACTTTGCTTGTGAACATAGTTAATCTGTGGACATGCTCCAGCATGATCTACAAATAGGACTTTCTATAAATATTAAGATAAATTCTGACTGTTTTCTGCCTTTTTTTGTTTTAGTCCTGAAAAAATATGCCCAAGCCCCAACAATCCATCTCTATGCAAATTCCAGAATTCCATGTATGTGTCAGGGTGAGATACAATTTGCCCAAGTTAGAACAAACAAACCAACCAAATGGAACCAAACAGAAACCAACCAACCAACCAACCAAAACAAAAAAAAAAGCAAACAAAACCCAAACCAAACAAGAAATCCCAAAACAAAACCTAAATCAAACCAAAGAAACACCAACAACCTCACCCCCACCCCCACCGATGAAATTTGTAGTGGCTCCAGAGATATCTTTTGTGAGAAGTTGCCTGATGTTGCCAAAATAGTAGTTTTGGCATAGGTTTCTGAACGAAGTGCTGAATTCCTGCAGTTGTCATTGTAGGCTTTCCTAGAGACATTAAATCCCCATGTATATTGAGCAAAAATATCTAAAATGGTGATCAAATGTCACATTATGTGAAGCTGTACAATTAAATGTGTGTTACCTGCAAAGATAAGGATTTAGTGAATTTTTTTTGCATTTTTTTTTTTTCCCACAAACCAAGTGTCTGATTGCTTTTGACTTATCAAGAGGCTCATTTGGATAATGACTGCAAATTTGGAGCTACTTTTGTACGTCAGAAGACATCACAGAATTTCAGTGTTATGCCCTTTGGGTTAACATACAGCTAGAGTCTTTTACAGATTAATGAACCCTGTCTTACGAAGATTAATTTAAGAAATACTTGTTGTCTGTTTATATGAAGTCACAGTAGCAATGTCTGCTTCAGAAAAGTGTGCATATGGAAGGCTAGATTTAAAAGTGAAATGCCAAGGAAAATTAACTTCCTCTGACATCAGGTCATAATTTCAGTAATGACAGTGCATCCTGCAGGAATGGGAGACGTTCCGATGTGAGACATCTTCAGCTGCTGCGAGACGTTAGATAACGAGGGGGGATTAAACCTCTTCCATTTCTACCAAATTTGCTGCATTTACAGGAAATTTAAAGCTGAAAGCATCTCATAAGAGGAGCTTGACAGTGAGTAGAATACATTGTAAATGAAAAGGACTGGGTTGAACTTACCTAATGAACATTTACGCTGGCATAGGGAAAGACATTACCAAGGCCCTGGCAGCATGGGCACAGAGAATGTTGTTATCACACAAACCTGTGCAAAAGCAAGAGAAAAATATTAGAGATTATGGAGATTGTCACCTCTTGAATTCCAAAACAGAGATCCAGCATGTCTTAGTGTGTTCTAGGATGGGCCTTGCAGGGTTTGCTTATCTTTCCTGTTTTAGGACACAATTTTGCAGCCAGGGCAGTGGAAGAGTTTGTTGTAGTTGTTAAAGCCCACTTTTAACATTTAAAATTACCGTTTAAAAGGTAAATATTTATCAAGAATGTCGCAAAGGACCTCTCATTTCAGGGCAAAGTCTCTCTGGTTTTGATTTCTTCACAAATTGCATGCTGTAAATCAAGAAAATGTGATTTTAATTTATATTCTAATGAAGTACTCTTTTTGAATATTGGGACCACCAAATTAATCTGATATCTGTATGTAGATTGATCTGTTAACTTGAGGATGGCTTTTATTTGAAGTGTGCATCCTTTTCAGGTGGACTACTGTTCTCACAGAAAATTACAGTTCTTCATTGTATGTTTCTGTAAGTTTAGGGATAGTTTAAAAGTCATTTTAATGAGAAAACAGTTCTGTTAAATAATCTGGCAGGGTGTTTCATTGATGATCTGTATGCATGACATTGATTTGTCAATTCCACTTTTAAAGTGAGAAGTCTGAGTACCAAGGAAGTGTGATGAGGTTTATGTGTTCTATGGGGAGCAGCTGTTCTCTGGAGTTGCTGCTTTTCCCATAACAAAGTACCCACTTACTTTTTCTTTCCTTTTTTTTTTTTTTTTTTTTTTTTTTAAAATGAAATACTACTTTTTACCAGCATTTATTTTTTGGTTTTGGTTGTGCGTTTTCTGTTGTGGGGTTTGTTTTTTTTTTTTTTTCTTTTCTTTCTTTCCCCCCCAAGATCTCTGTTACAACTTCATTTTGCTCCTTTGTATTTTGATCTTGGCAGCTGGGATGGTTTTTTCCGAGCACTCTGGTTATTGAATTTGTAATAACAGAGCAGGCACCAAAGGAAGTGTACTGGGAGCAGAATGGAAAACCCATCCTGAGCATGTCCCCCCAGCCTGTGGGCATTTTCAGGGGAGGCAAACAGAGCAGCAATGCTCTGCTTTTCTGCTCAGCCTCTCCTGGCTTTACAAACAGCAGGATTTGGTTTCACCGAATAAATCTTAGGGCCATTTCATGAAAATTAGACAGTCTGTGAAATGAAATGTAAGCATCTGGCAGATGGCTTGTAAAACAAAATCTCTTGAACCACCTGGATTTTAGGGATCTGAGTTACCTGAACTGAGAGGAGCTTTCTTGGCACTGCTGACCTGTGTGAGCTTTGCTTTGGAAACTTTGCATGAAAACAGTGTGACAGATATTGGGATTTTTGTGAAATGCTGCATGTTCCCCAAATGCAGGGCATGGTGTCACTCCTGGTGATTGTCCCATGAAAAAGGAGGTTCACATCTAGCTTGAGGATTTATGATGCTCACATAGTGCATCCAAGCAGTTCTTTCTGGGACAGCCTGTGTTTGGAGGGAGGGCGTAGAGCAGGTCTCCAGAGGGGCTGCTTCAAACTGCAGCCATCCATCCCTCTACATCCCCTGGCCTGAGGATGTTCATGGGGACAGATGCATTTGCTGGATTGTGAATTGGTTCATAGTGCTCTCCAGAAGTGGTTCTGTTCCCATCCTCCTCTTGACCAGTTGAACCATGTATGAGTTCCCAAGGTCTGTATTTCCTTTCTTGTTAAATATTATTATTTTGTGATTGTGAATTGAAGCAGCATGGATCATGAACTAGCTTCTAAACAGTGTTTCTCCTCAAAGAGCACAAGTAGTTCCAAATAATGATCTTGAACTTTGAACACTGTCACTGGAAGTAAATTAGGAAATATTAAGTTGTGTTTTATTCTACAAGACATCTGCTTTGTATCATCTTTCTCCATAGAACTAGACCAGTTTTGACTAGGCAGGATGGATGCTATTTGCATTTGCTATGAAGGTCATAGTCTTCCTTACTAGGCTGTAAACAGGGTCAGATTCTGCCCAGTAGATTAAGTTAACTTTTGCAAGTTTTCCTGTGGTATCAGTCACTGTGGAATCTCCTACTTTTGCTTCATTTTGGTGATTGTTTTTTACGTGACAGATTCTTTCTTGCTCTTCTGTGTAGCTTGTCACTTGTTACTTGAGAAACTTTACTTCAGGAATTTGCAATGTCTTGTTATACTTTGCACATCATCCGTTTATGTGTATGAGCTGCAGTAAAGTGCAGTGATTGCTTAAAAACACTATAGTTACTTAAAAGAGATGACTTTGTGTATTTTTTTTTTGTTCCCATCACAATAACACTTTGCAGGTGATTATTAAATTAGAGATTTTCTTTGTTTTTCTAACAAAAAAATCCCAACCTTTTTCATGTCAGTGCCAATTATGAGTAGTAATTTTTCACATTTTACAAAAGAATTTTCTGTCCTGCCTCCACGCCCCTCCAAATAAAGAAGGGCTTTGACAGACTATGACAAGGAGGTGGGGGGTAGGGGTTTTTATTATTATTTTTTGCAAACACAGTGCTTTTGACTTTTCTTTAAAAAATCTGTTGACTCTATTGAAATGTGACAGGGCAATATTTAACCTGAATAGAGGCATGTTGACTCCTCTTATTAAAACTGACAGTTAAGGACATTTCTCTCTTTATTCCTTCTGATACACGCAGACAAGTCTTCACTGCTAACTAGTATACAAAATCAAAAACAAAAAAATACAGAGTGAGGAGATGAGTACCTTATAAACAATATATGAATGACAATTGCAAGTTTAATCTAGCAAAGAAACCTTTTTTTATCCTTTAAGAAAATTAAAGCCCTTTCAAATTAGCTTGATATATGGAGACAGGCTGACATCATTAATTTTCAAGTATTCATTCTTCTTCCCTTGCTCCCACTGCACGCAGATGCAAGATGCTCCAGGTACTCTGCATAGGTCCACAGCGACACCTATAGCAAGAGGTGAATTGTGCTTTGGCTGAGGCTGTGGTGGGGTAGGTTGCTTCAGGGGTGTGGGACTTGCTCTTCCTCTTCCCTGGGGATATATTTGGGCCACTTGGCTTTGGGTTTTTTCTTCTTCTGAAGAACTCAGGTGATATGGTGGCACTGATGGCCAACTGCTCTCCCTTTGGGCCAGTTTGGACCATGTTCCCTGTGGCAGCCTGACCCTGCCATGAGACTTTTCTGAGAACTTGGAAGTTCTTCCAGGCTTGTTGTAGCAAAGGTTGAAAAGGCCAAGTTGCTGAATTTTCCCTAGGTACTTTCTGACACAATTGTGCAAATATCTGTAACTATGGAGTATCTTCACCTGCCCGTTGTTCGTGCTTTGCCTCTGCAGAGGTTGGTCATTCTGGGCTAACAGCAGCATTCAGTGCTCTCTATCCTATGGCTGTCGCCAGCATTTCCTATGAGGACAGTGAAGTCCAAGTAGAAGAGTCTTCTTACTCCGTTATCTTGTGGAAGGATAAGGTAATCATCTTACAAGCTTCTCTGCATATTTTCAGTTGTTGTGTGGCAGAGTATGTAGAGGGAGATCTATGTAGCCCAGCATCTCAGCTTGTCTCTGGATAGCAATGAGGCATGTGCTACCATTGTCACTGGATGAGAGGAAAAAGATTTAAATGTAAGTGAACAGCAACTGAAGAAAGGCTTTGTAAGGTTCCTTTGACTAAGATGGCCATAGCACAGTAAAGATAGCTGTCCTACTACCATGAAAGCTGTGGCATTTGGAAGTCCGTTTGTGATAGCTGATGTAGCGTATCCAGGAACAAGAGAAAGATGACTGCTGGGGGAACCAAGAGTGAAAATGATAACGTACCTGTATTCTTTGTTACTCAGTGCGGCCAGTAAACTGCCTATATGGTCTCTGTAAAAAAATGGTTTCTTCAGGAAAAGGAATCAGTTTCAGTAGCATTAAATGGAAGTTTAAACCCTCTGACATCAGGAGTTTGAACATCAGGTACACGAGCAACAGGAAATAGCTTGTTCTTAACCTTATCCTGTTGGAAGAGTGGAAGTGAAGTCTAGCAGGAGATGAAATAGCAGTTATGATGGTTAGACGAACACTGCAAAACCTTCTCTTTGCATCAGTCAGTTAATTTAAAAGAGGGAAAAGTCAGATGTATATTTTTACTTGTCTCAGCTGATATTAGGAGAATATATAATGCCCTAAGGCAGACAGTTCAGACATTTTACAAGAAGTGGATTGATATACTCTGTCATGTAGGTTCTGTGGAGAAATTTGGGGCCTGTAGATGTTTTCACATAGGTTTGAGAGAAGGATAACCAGACTATCAGCTGTGGTGTCTAGAAAATCCTGGATGGGCAGTCAGACAGCAGCAGAAGACAGGACTGACAGAAGAAACAGGAGACCAAAATGATGGATTATAGAATTTATGGTGTTGAATCTCCTGAAAAATCAATGAATTTAAGGTGCAAAATTTAACATCTTTTCTAGTGGGAGTCACATCTCTGAATTAAGCTGCTAGTGAAATTTTTTTTTTTGAGTACTTTTGGTTCCAAAACTTGTGTGTATCCAAGCCAAAAAAGAAGATCCAAATCTATATGGAAAATATAAGAGGATCCGATGCCTTAGTTAATGTGTGTATGGTTAATAACCATGTTTCTACATATAACGAAGTAATCAAGGACTCTATGTGGCAGAAAATCTCTATGTTTAGAGCCAGGGACAAATGGAAAAGAGCAGGAGAGCAGTGCACAGAGACGGGGAGGTGATGTGTTCTTGATAAAGCAGAGGTAGTGACTTTATGCCAAACTGAGCTTCATGCACTGTTCCTATTATTTTGTCGCTTCTGCTCTCTAGACACCTACAGGCGCTCTCTTGTATAAATCTGGCTTTAACTTTGATATGCCACTGTCCTTTGATTTGTGTCAAGGCTGTAAACTTTGTCTTGTCCAAGATCTGCAGTCTGCTTCCTGAGCCCTGTCTTTGTCTAGGCAAAGATCACCCTGCCCCTGTTCAAGCAGCCTTCATTCCCACAGCCTCATGCCCCTCGCATCTCTGCAGATATGCTCAGTGAGATGATTTCACCGCTGTGACTACATCACAGCTCTATTTAAGGCTCTTTGTTGGCTTCGCTGCATCTACCAAAATCTCTGTCTTTATTCCAATCCCCTTACAGTTTTGCCAAAGCTTGCTTCTCTCTCGTGGTTTCGTTTGGATGCCTGCCCTCATTCTCATCCTCTACAATTATGTGCTTTTCTGATGAGTATTTTTGCACTTTCTGCCGTACTGTCACTAAAGAGTGAGAAAAGCACTCAAAGTCCCCAAAGCCACCGCCTTCCCTTCTTTCACATCTCCTAACAACCCATCTCTGCCTACTAAAGGCTGCAGCTTGGCAGTGGCGGAGCAAATAGCTAGCTGTTAGCAGCACAGCTCACTTGCTGCAAGTTGTTCATATCCAGTTATGGTTAGTACATGTTCTTCTGTCACCTGTCCAGCCCCACTTACTAATTTTATCCACTTCTACAGCTTGACATTTAACTTGTAAGTTCTTCAAGGCAGTTGCTGTCATTTCTTCCATTGGTACAGAACTTGAAGATGGTGTCACAGTATAAATATGAAATAATAAACATGCAATATCGAACGTGACGAGCTTGGGTAGTAAGTATTTGAGATGAACAGAAGTCACTCTGTAGTTCTAAAAAAAAAGTTGCTGTCCTTGCCAACAGAGATCAACCTATATGATTGCAGGTTTGGGGTGATTTAACTGTTTTGAGTTGGAGTCTTCGCATAAGATCTTTGGTTCTATTCATTGTTAGGCAAGGCAAATCCATGAATTTTGATGGATTTTTTTAGCCCAAACACTATAATACTGAAGAGCACTTAGTTTCATTTTTTAAGCGTGATGAAGCAGTGGCTATCCTTGATTCTCTCACAATGGGAGCAAGTGAAGAAGGGAATCTCATCTGGTTCTGGTGCTGAAGGGAAGGGTAGCTATGCCAAAATAGATTTTTAAAAGTATAACAAGAAAACACAATTTTGACATGTAGTGCTTGGGCATAGAAACTTAATATATGCAGTATTTAATTTGCCCTTTTAGGTTCTGTATTAAAAGCAGTGTACATACACATGATGCTAATAGTGAAATCTGCATCCCTTTATCAGGGAGAGCACAACACATATCCAAGGATACAACTGTGAATTAGTGGAGATTTTGGGATATTTGGATTTATTTTTTTCCTTTCTTGGTAGGAATTACTTCTTTACCATGTGAAGACACTGACAGCACTAGCCTCCTTCCTATTTATCTAGCTTTTCCAATAAAACAAGTTTCCGATTTCTGTAATACCAAAGAAGGGAAATTGTAGAGTTAAACAGGAATTCTGGCTGACATCACATAGACTTCCTGAAGAAAGGCACTGGAAAACTCATGAAGTATTAAACTATATACAAAATTCACTAAACAGAGAACAAGCCCTTGGAAAGTGAGACCACAAAAGACAGTCACTTCAGGAATGATAAAGTGTACTGCAAATCAGTGATTCTCACTGAAATGAAGATGTGAGTTTGGGTTTAAAATTCCCTGGCATTCAGAGATATAGTATTGATTAGTCACCAGCAATAAGACATGCTCTTTTCTTTCAATGCAACAACCTGTTCAATCACACTGCAAATGAAGGGAGAAGTAAAAAATGTATGGTGAAAGTTTTCTCCCCTCAAACGTGATGGATGCTGTAAGTTTACATAGGTGCAAGGGGAGAGTGGCCAAAAGCATGGAGGGAGAAATCCATCTAAGGATACTGAACACAGAAATACCTCTCCTGCTCTGAAGTTTCCAGATGAGCAAGCTGTCGGAGCCTGGAAGAGTGTTTGAGGGAAGTATCACTAGATGCATGCTCTATGTTTACACTCCTCCTTGGATGCCTGTTTTTGATGACTGTTGGATCCTGAACACGGGGCTAGGTGGACATTTGGTAGGACCCAGAACAGCCATTTGTATGTTCTTTTCTTATTTGCTACGGTAATTTAGGAACAGTAGAGAAATACAGCTTCAGTAGTATTTGTCATATATACCAGAACAATCGCAGGAGAGATCTAGTCATGTTATTCAGCTTAAATGATGATGTCTTATTCTTCTGTTCCATAACAACCCCACAGGTTTTAAGGTGGCCCATCAGAGTGAGGTTGGCAAACTGTGATGTTTGTGATTCAGCCATATGGATAGCCACATGATAAGAAGTCGTGTTATTCCTTGTGGTCTTTCCAAGGATTATCAGAGAATCTCTTCAACAATGAGGGCAGTACACAGTTAGGAAGCTGATTTTCATTTGCTGCTTGTCTCCAGTCTTTCAGCTGAAGCCAGGCTTAGTGTAGAATTGTACCTTAATTTCAGTGTTGTATATAAAAGCTTTTAAAAGCCCCCATCTTTATTCTTCAAAAGACGTAAACTTTTATTGCACTTTTTCTATTGTAAATTTGATTGGCCAGATGTTTTTAAGCTGACCATGTTTTCATTCAAAATTCTTTTTGTAGATTTTGACAGGGGCCTGTTTTGGTGAATGAGAAAACTATCAAAAAGGGAAATTAAATTTATTTTTTTTTTACACCTTAACTTTTGCAGATGTAAGTTCTATGATTTACCAAGTTTTCAGTATATCTTTTGTTTGTTTTGGTGAAATAAAATATCCTGAGGCATGACAAACTCTATCATGGAGATATTTAAAGGAAGGATACAGAAGGCAGTGGTAAGGGTGAGGGGATGATTGCAGTTTGTTTTGGCACCTTGGAAGAGATGCAACAGGTTCCTCACCTGTGGGAACTGAACATGAACACAACATGCCTCACTGACATAACAGCTACCAGGGCATAATGCTCTCAGGTCCTTCCTGTACATTCCTGCCTATATTTCTTTCAGGAATTGTCCACAGATGCTTCCCTGGGCAGCTTTGCTGGTGTCCTAAACCACAGCCCTTTGTTTTACCCAGCTGTAATGCTAGATTGCTTTTTTATTCTCAGCCTACCTAGAAAGGGAAGGGTGAATAAACCAAGTGAGCAGTGGAGAGTGCATTCCTTTGCTGCTTATGGACTCAGCATGTTTTGTGGGATTTGTTGTGGCTGGAGAGCAGTCAAAGGGTTAGGTCTGTGGGGAGGGAGGGCAGCAAGCTGGATGTTCTGGGCTGAACATCACCTACCTTTAAGAAAACTTAACATAGCATGGCCATCATAGTCGGTCTGTGTAGGAGGGCGTCCAAATCACAGCTATGGATGAGCTCGTGGTCACATTTCCTCCTGCCCAGTAAATGATGCCAGCGAAGGCAAAGCATCCTCTTTGGAAGAATTAGGAACTTGTGGCAGTGTGACACTGGAGGCGTTTGAACATGGAATTTTAGCAATTTTCTCATGGGGATCAAGGTCAGGCACTGCCAGTGATGCCCTACTGTCATCCATAATTTTTCTCCCTCACACAAGTCCATTCCTCTCTCTGTATCTTACTGAAAGAGTTTACTTTCCTTGTGCAGCTTCTTGTTAGTTTACATGAAAAATGTGATAGGCAAAAGCAGGTGGAAGGCAGTCAATGGGCATTGACTTCAAACACAATCATCAGTGCAGGCATGACTGAAATTCAGGCCAAAAAATGAATCAGAGAAGAATTTGTCTTTAAAATATTTATTAATTTAAGCTTTTTTTTGTTTCAAGAATAATATTTATATGATAGTTGCAAGAATAACTTCTGGCTGGGAGAACACAGACAACCATACACACAGATGCAAGGACTAAGGGTGTTTCTAAGCTTTTATACTTCCCTTTTGGCTTCTGCTGATTAAGGAGAGACCTTGGAAAGATAATAATGTTTATGACCATAGGAAATTAGATAAAAACATTCTGATACATAAATAAAAATTAGTTTCTGTGGGATGAGATAACTAGCCTATATTCAATACACTAATGCTTATGCATTATCTGTGGATGTGTATTTTTTAGTTTACTCCGTAAGCTGTGATGCAGTATGTGCTCCATGCTTCTCCCCTGAATTAGGATATTCTATATACATTCCAGTTTGAGTCATATTAAAAAGAATTAACTTTAGTAACAGCACATTTTACCAGGAATGGCTATCTTAGCTTGTCGCTGTTTGGGGTCCTCAGGTCAATCTCTTTAATTAAAGTCTTGTAACATTAAAAGTGAATTCAATACCCATCCTACCCTATCAGAGCTAACACTCTTCGCTGTACTGCTTTTATCAGCATGCCCAATTTTCCACCTGGAATTTGTTTTAACGAAGCCCAAATCCTATTTTGTCAAATGCTGGAGGCTGTATGGAACATTTTGCCAGTTATTCTGTTATCCACACTATGGAATTTGGGACAAACAAGCTGTAAGCTGCATTTTGATGTCAGGTTAAGCTATTATGGTACAAATTGTGTTTAATATATTTTTAAATACTTTCTTTAATATTTTATAGGGTTTTTTGCCTATTGAATTAGCAGTAAAACAGCAGTGCTTCATATTTCAGATCTTTTTCCACCTCTTAGAGCCCTGCATTCCACATGATCTGGTTACCAGCTGGACAGCCAGAGGCTGAGCACAAAGAAAGCGCAGCAGGCTTCATTTCTGTCCTGGTGTTCAAGCCAGAGTGTGTTTTTCTGCAATAACCCACTTTCTTATATACTCCTTGCCCATTTTAATTCCACCCAAAAAGTGGAGATGTTTCTTTCCTCCAGTTTTTACTCCATGGCCCACTAAAATGATGGAAATTGAATATGAGAGGGGATTGCACCATTTACCCTGCATGCACATTTAAATGTCCATTTAATGACACTTTCAGTTCTATTTAACTCTTCTAAGATGAGCAGTTCTCTATTTTTCATTGTATTTGCTTAATGTTAATAGCTTGAAACACAGGTGAGAACTGCAGCATGGTGTTGTCAGAATTTAACAAACATGCAATTAAACAAAGCTGTTGAGCAATGGTTTGACTAACAGTTGGATTCACATTTCTGTCCAGCCCAAGAAATGTAGAAGGAAGCAGAGCGTAGCAGTGTTGCTCCCAAGGGTGCAGGGGGCTGGGGCAGCACCTTCCACTGCACAGTGCAGGGATGCGCCATGCTGCTTCAGAAGCTCAGCTTTAGGAAACTTTCCTCAGCTGCAAGAAATTGGTCTTATCAGAAATAGGAAGAACTTTAAAACCACTTTAAAATCATGCTTAGCCAATTTTCTGGTGAGCGTTGTCAGAATATAGTCTGTTGGTTTTGGCTGATTTAAACCAGTTTCATTATATCCCTAGAAGTTTGCATCAGTGCAGAGAGCTCCCGTCTGGTGAGGTCTACATCATTTTTTTTATCAGTATGTCCTTAGAGTCAGACTTTTCCCACCGTTTTCCCCTTTTCTGTGTCCTTTTTCTCTTTTGTGGTGTTTTGTTTTTTTTTCCCCCTGGAGCTCAAGTGGTGTTAGCCTTGTAAAGGTTAATCAGGCACTTGCTGATTTCCACAGACCCTGTGCTATTTTCGGTAGACTTACGCCAGTTAAAACTGATTAAAACTCAATAAACTATGTGATGTGAGCTAATAAAACAGTGCACAATTCCTATTATTTGTATTGAAACAGAATCACAAAAAAATTGGGAAATAGCTGCTTTGTCACTAAAGTCAACATATTTGATCCTGTTTAGACATGGGGAGAGAATTTTTGCCTGAGAAGTTGCTGTTTCTGTAGTTATTTTTTTGGAGTGAAGCCGCACTTAAAAGTTATTGACATTTTTCAAACCTGAAGGAAGAGGGGTGGTTCTACATGTTACATGTAGAAATGAATCCCATTTGTTCCAAAATGTAAACATTGAATATCAAACACTTGAACTTGTCTGGTTTCAGCAAATACTGCTTTTGTGATCATGGTTAATTGAATATAGTTTAAAATTAAAAAGTTACATGAAAGATATTTTTCTGCAGGCTGTTTTCCGTATTTTCCCAGTCCTAATGTTTTTACTGTACTTGTTCTATTAAACAGCAGCCACATATGTGTCTGTGTTTTTGCGCATACATCTGTTCTGGGAGTGTATGCATGTGTCTGAACATATGTATGAATTAAGTGAGTGCAATATTGGCTAAATGAGAGAGACATAAGGTAGCCACCTGCTCTGACACAACTCTTAGTGCGTATGTACCAAAGAGAAGATATTTAAAAACAATTACAATCTAGAATGGACTTGTTAGAGCAAAAGAACAAACTAAACTAATTTAAACTAATTTGTCCCTTAGGATGGTAATTCATTGACAGAATTACCCTGCTATTGAAATTGTGCTGTTGTTTGCACAGCAGAACGTATTAGATAAATAGCAGTAATAGCTGTTCTCTGCATTAATAAACTAGCTAAAATTTCTTGATATGCTTGATCTATATGATAAAGTTTATTCTTTGCTTTCTAGTAAGAAGCCAAGGGTGCCTTTGATTTTCTATAACTATTTTCAGGCATACAAAGAGGTCGTGTACTGTCTGCAGTGGGCTGGATGCCAGGCAGCAGCAGGATCTCAGGGTGGTGGAGGACTGAAGGAGAGGAGCATGGCACCTCCTAGCCTGTGCCATGCCCACTGCTGCCCTGTCACTGTCTCCAGGCCAGACTGACCTTCCTTTGAAAACATTGCCAAGGAAGGTGCTGTCCGTTTAGTGGAAGCAGCAATGTTATCTCATGTTAATACACACATACTTAGAAAGACCTGGCTGGTTGCTTTATAGATATAGTTTTATTTTGAATATATTGTGGTTTATAGAAATACATCCGATGAGAAGCAGATGAGAAACATTCGCAGAACACAAAGCTATCGGTGGGTCGATTTGGACTATGGGTTCAAAGACGGAACAGTGAGCAGCACGGTGCCAAGCCTCTGCTGCCAGCCATTTGCTCCCAAGTGTGCGGACTTCTGGAAAGCTTGCATGGGGAAATGGATGTGGAGTAATTTGAGGTGAGAGTTTTAGCTAGCTCTGTGCTAATTCTCTGTGTGGACAATCCCTTGGGGCAGGAAGATCGCCTCTCTGAGAGGCAGCTCACTCAGTTTCCCAGTGTGGTGAGATCTGCTTAATGCCCTGGGAACATCCTTAGGGAATTGGGGTAGCAGATCCCAGGCACTGTGAGTTTGCATCAAGATCATGATGCACTGATGTCCTTCTATTCCAGGACGTCCTGCTGTGCTTTGACATAGTGCAGTTACAGGATGGACTAACAAAAGGATTTAGGCAAGATTTAAAGATCTGTGACCTAATCTTGGAGGCAACCTGTCACTCCAGTTCATTCTGGTCTGGTGTCAGTAGTGCGAGGATGGGCAGGGGTGTGAGCCCCACAGGGGAAGGGCAGGAGGAGGGAACACAGTGGGGAGGGCAGGTGGTATTCCTGTGGGCTGGGTGGCAGTTGGAGGAGCCCAGGAGCTGTTGAAAGCACTTCAGCTGGGCTGGATTTGGCTACACTTAGCCTTAATCCACCACTCAGTAGAGTATCCACTTCTGAATCTCTTATATATTGCTGGCCTTCATCACATCCCTGTAATTACTTGGACATGGGACTGGTTATGTGGTTTTACTACACCCTGACTGAAAGAAATCCTCTGATATTTCTGTACAGCTGCCTTGCTGTTTTTCTCATGATTTGCTTGGCATAATTGCAATGAATGGCCAACTTCAACATTAATATCTAGATTCTCTTGAGAGTACAGAGGGACAAGACAGATGAGCTTTAAATGTTGAACCTAATAGTAAGACAATTAGTTCTAGGGGTACCTATCCCCCTGAGCTGGAGAACTGGGAACAGAAGGAATCCCCCATAATCAAAGGGGAAATGGTCAGCGACCTGCTGTATCACTTAGACACACACCAGTCTATGGGGCCAGATGGCATTCACTCAGGGGTGCTGAGGGAGGTGGTAGAAGTGCTCACTGGACCCCTTCACATTATTTACCAGCAGACCTGGCTAACCAGGGAGGTCCCAGTGACTGGAAGTTAGCACAAGTCATATAAGAAGTGGCTGAGGGTACTGGGGTTGCTCAGTCTGAAGAAAAGAAGGATCAAAGGAGACCTTATAGATCTCTGCAACTCCCTGATAGGAGGTTGTAGTGAGGGGAGGTCGCTCTTGTCCTGTCACTTGTTACTTGAGAGAAAAGAGGAAACAGCCTAAAGTTGTGCCAGGGGAGGTTTCATCATCATGGCTTGACTGCGCGAAAGAAGATTTGGGAAGGGCTTTACCCACGCTTACTACAAGCTTGCTGATGACTAAAAAGGCCAATGTGGGATAGGCAAATCTGGCTGCAAAAAGCACAGTGAAAGATCTCCTTGGCTGGTATAGGTGGGGCGCGATTCTTTCTACATTGTCTTTTCTACTCGAGACTAATTCTGCATGTGTTCTCAAAGGAGACAAGGGCTTTATGTACAGTGTGTCTCTAAGTCTCCCGATTGGAGGCCAAGGTGGACCACTGGTGGTAGTCAATATGGCCAAGGCTGAGGTATTGTTTCAGTGAGTCCTTATATCTCTTCTTTGGGGCACTTCTCTTACGGTAACCAGTGGCAAGTTCACCATAAAACACAATCTTAGGGAGGCAGTGATCCTTCATCCTAGAGATGTGCCCTGCCCATCGCAGCTGCGATTTCAGCAATAAAGCCTCGGTACTGGTGACCCCTGCCTGGACATTACTAGCAATTTCTTCCCCAGAAGGGTCGACAAGCATTGGAACAGGCTGCCTAGGGACACGCTGGAGTTGCCATCCCTTTAAGTGTTTAAAAGATGCGTAGCTGTGGTGCTTAGGAACACGGTTTAGTGAGGGACTTGGCAGTGACAGGTTAATGGTTGGACTTGATCTTAAAGGTCTTTTCCAACCTAAACAAGTTTGACTCTATGATGTTTACAAGTGCCTGTGTGAAAGGGTCAAACAGACAAGTTGTGTATCTTTAGTACCAAGGCTCCTGAAGTAAGGGTACAATGATTTAAATTTTATCCTAAGTGTCTTTACAGAAAGCACCACTTGGAAACAAACTTCAGATTCCTTACTCCTTACCAAGAGCAACCTTGCTGCTTTTCATTAAGCTGTTTGATTGCTATCAAGCTCCTTGTGTCAGTGCAAAGGCAGACAGAGCTTTGTACAACATGCTGGGTAATTGTGCAGTTTCTGTGGTCCACTTTTGGAACAATGTCTCATAAAAATCTTAAGCAGCTATCACTTTTCATGGCTAATGAACTGGGAATTAGATCCAGAGCCAATTCTTGGATTAAAACTTCTGAGCCCAAAACAAGGCTGTCTTTAGGAACAAAAAACCAACCCCAGGCTGCTGAAACAGGGTACTACAGACTGTGACCTTCAGGATGTGAGATAAGTGACCAACATGAAGGATACAGCAAAAACTAATCAAGGAGCAATTGAGGGTCAGGGGGGAATTGTTTGCTTTTAGATGTGATTTCTAAAAGGCTTTTTTAGTTTCAGAAATATTTGAAGTAAGTATCTCTCAACATTCACATGCTGATCAGGGCCAGAATTAGTTTAGTGGCCTCAGCCTGCCCCTGGTGAACAGGGAATGGGAGAAACCCCCCAACCCGTTCAGCGCACAAAGGAGTGGATTGGTAAGTCAGCGGTGGGTGGGTGGTCTGTATTCAGAGGGAGGTTTAAAGGCAGATTTCATCCTGCAGACCAATAATATTTAAGAATTTAATCACAAAACCCACAGTCTCCTCAACACCCTGAAAGCCAAAGAAAATACCCTTATAAAGTATAGATTTTAGTGCTTCCAGAAAAATGAGAACATGGAGAACAACTGGAAGAGTTGTAAATGGTGGCTTTAACAGGAAAATTCCAGAATGTGTTCGAAGTAATTTAGCTACTGCCATGCCTCCTTACACGTCCTCCTCCCTTTCCTTCCTTCCCCCCAGCCCGCTTTTATTTGCTTTGAATTTCCCTTCCACTCTCTTAGTTGACAGAATTTTCACTTATTTCTGTTAGGGAACATGGCCATTCTTTTTTATGGCAAGGTGAAAATAATTTTATTTTCATCACTTTTCCCCACTCCCATGATGGATTTACTTGAAAAAAAATAATGACGGGCTTCACAAACTGGCCTGACAGTTGTGATGCAGAGAGTGAGCTGGCTGAGCAGGGACAGTGAGGCATCTCTGTACCTATTATGGCAAAAATCGATAATGCTTTCTGTAAATTGCTCCTCCCAAAGGAGATGAACAAATGCAGGAGACAAGGGAAGCCATCATTCTGTATGAAAACCCCTGCACATTTGGACCAGTGCAATTATCAGGAAGGGCCTTTTTTTCCTTCTTTTCTCTCTTTTTTTTTTGAGGGGGGGAGGGAGGGTGTGGGACAGTGGGGATGGTGGAGAGAAAAGTGAGAAAGAGTGAGACGCAGGAAAGAAAGGCAATATTTTTCAAGAAATGTTAATTAAAGGCTAAGTTTCTTTGAATTGTCCAAACATATTGGGGTGTGTGTGTGGGGGGTGTGTGTGTGTTGGCAAGGAAGGAATTAAGATAAGTTTTGGAAGTACTCATACTCTTTGGATATCTCTACATTCCGATTATGCATTCAGTATTGCCTATTAACTACTGTCTATCAGACAAAATTCATAATCTAGAACCACAAAGTTCTGTTAATCCTCACACATTCTGTTACCATGAATGGGAATTCCAGAGAACACCAAAACCCAGATTTTCCCTGTTCTAGAATAACATAAATTATATATCAAGTGGTATGAAAGGTAATCAGAAACCAAGTAGAGGAGCATGTGATACCTTTACTACTGCTCAGTCTGATATTATTTGCCTAGTAAACAAGAAATAACAGGGAATTTGGGTTAGAGATACTCAGTGAAGGTGCAGAGCTTGAACAGAAGGGATGGTGAGGAAGTAAGAGCATAATGGAGTAAGATAATTTGCCTTTAAGTGCTTGTGCTTCCTCTGAAATGTCAGATGACCAGTAGTATGTCCTACAGTGTGTTTGCCTTTCATCACAAGAATGTTCCCTTTGTTAGTATCTTAAAGAAGGTACAAGCTGACATTATCTAGAATGGATATGGATACAATATACATTGGGAATGAGGATCTTCATGACTGATCAATAAGTGATCACTGGTTTCATGTGAGCCTTTGGCAAGTCTTGGAGTTTCACCAAGTCTCAGCTCTCGGAAGTGAGATTAGCAATAACAGTTGTCTTTGTTAAGGTCTTCACTTTCTTCAAACAAAAAATACTTGAATGCTTAGTATGTTATTTGATATTACTTCCTCTGTCCAGAAAATGCACAATTTGTTTTTGTGATGGCATGTTGTGAGACCCCTTGCTGCCTACACACTGGAAGAGAACCATGAAGCACAGCTCAGCAGTGTGACAAAAAAATTTGGCTATTCTATCACCTTTCTCTTTCTGGCATTTCTGTTTCAGTGAGAAAAACAGTGAAAAGACCATAGAAGAATGAGAATTGCATTAGAGTTATTGTTCCTCGTCATAGGTGGAAAGTAGACATGACATTGCAGGCAGGTACTCAAATTCAAAGTGCCCTGAAGTTTAGGAAGACTCTTAAGAAAGATGTATTTGGAAAGGGCATTCAGTAAGTTCAAAAAAAGCCATGGTAGGTAAAAGAGTTCAGCATCCATCACCTTGGATTAAATCAGAAGTGAAAGGAGAGGCACTGGTGGGAGATATTCAGCCTTTCAAAATCTGTCTTGGAGCTGTTGTTGGTTAAATGCTTAGGGATGTATTGCCAGATGTGGGGAGATATCCCTAGCAAAACTTGAGAGAACATAGTAAAGCTCTCACTGTGTGGTGTATGTTGAACAGTGGCATAATGTCAATGAGTTAAGCTGCTTTTCCAGTGCTAAAAAGATGTATGTTGAGTGAAGATGAATAAATAACAAAGGTAGGCAATGACGGAAAAGAGAAGGCATTCAAGAAAGGTATTATTTATTCACGTGGATTTCCTAAATTTAGTTTTCTAACATAGTAATTCTTGCCTCTTGGTTGGTTTCAGTTTCTTCGGCAAGTTTTTTGCTCATGAATTCTAAGTCTGTTTTTGGAGTTCTAATAATTGCTTCAGAGTTTGAGGAAAATGTGTGAATGAAAGCAGACATTGTAATTCCAGCAAACCGTTTTTTTAGAGCTATTTCATGGTTTGTTAAAAACACAACAGCTGTTTACAGTTTTTATACATCTTCTGCACCATGCAAACATTTTTTTGATGAGTGCCTTTCTGTCCTATAATAAGCACATAAGCACTGATGAACTTCTTATGTCGTGTTCTCATAACCTGAGAAACAGCTTGAGTTTCTTCTTTCTAATACCTCTGGAATGGAACCCTCTTTTGCTGGGTGGGAGATGAGTGTCGGATCAAGTTTCTACTTTGTCAGTAAGAAGCCATGAGGAAAATGCCTGAGTGTGTTTCACAGTGGAAGCCAGTTGTTATGAAGTGGCAAGTTTTGTTGTTCCCACTGTGTTTAGGTTGAGAAACTGTGATGGAGCAGGAAGTGAGGACACTCCATTTTAAACTAGTATTCTGTCTCCCTCTCATGGAGGGGAAAAGCATCACTTTGCCATGGCTGTGAGCACAGGAATAGAACAAGCAAAAATTATTTGCTAAAATCAATAATTTTCACGTTGCCTTAATGCATCTAAAATATTTAAAGGAAGTATGTTTTAAAGCTATTATCATGGTTTACATATACTGCAAGTTTTAAATAGTGGATTTGAAAAATGCCTCTGAAAAATATGGGTGGTTCTCCTAACCCGGAGGCAAGTCTGGGAACCCAGCATGCTGCAGGTCAAGAAAGGGCAACTGAAAAGGTAACATCCATCAAACCTATGCCAGCGGCTGGGTATTGGTGATCCGCTTCCGCTAGCAGTACTTATTCTTCTGAAGGGAAAGCCTTCTAAACAAGGCTGTGAATTGGTTTTCATGCTCGCATTGACAGATTGGGAAAGCAGTTTGTTCTACCAAATTTAACAATGATATATCATTATCACAACTTTGGGGGAAATCTATAAAATCAATAAGTTTGTAGCCTGAACAGGATTTGTATCGCTTGCTTGCTGTGCTGGTGTCAAAGCGTGAGCATATGGATTGAGTCACAGCCTGAGATCAATGGAATTTGTGGACAGTAAGCTCAATAACAAGCCCTTCTGAAAAGAAATAGATGTAAAAAGCAAATTTACTAGAGTATAAAAAAAAAGCTAATATCTTTTCCGTGCCTGGCTGTAAAGTGCTGTTTGGCTGCTGTTGGCTGCTGGTACTTTGAAAGCTGTCTAGGGTATGTGCTTGCAATGCTGAGTGCAGCGGCTGCTCTCTACTTCCATGCATTGCATGTACAGTTGGATGCTTCTGTTTGTAGGGCTTGTATTAGGAAACTAGCCAAGAATAGGAGGAGGGGGGGAAAATAGCCCTTTATATTGTAAACTGAATAAAGAATAAAAACAGTCAGTGTGTCTGCTGGGGAAAGACCATGGTGGCTTTATTTACTTTGTACTGGCAGGGCTTGCTAATGGAGAAAAATAAAAAGGCATAATTAAATAGTTTAATGAATTCGCAGCTCTTTTGTTTGAGTGGGGCTGGGAATGCATGTTCCAGAGGGCCTCACAAAGAGCTCGGCTGGTAGTGAGTTAAAAGTAGGAAATCAGTCCTTTGAAGGCATTTTTATACTTCATTATCCCAGCATGTAAAATGACTTGTACTAAACGATTGAGGATTTTTTTTTCACTCTCTCTCTTTCTCTCTTCTTTTTCTAAACAAAGGAGAGCATCAGGGCGGCAGGAGCATAATTCCCTTCAGTGTCCTAGAGCCAATAGATCAGCTTGTCAGCAAATTGGTGGGCCTGTACTTACGTTTCAGTAAAATATAGGGCTCTGGGAAACTGTAGTGAACAACGAAACCACAAGCCAACCACCACAGAAACACACACTCTCTAAGAGATCCTGGGGGAACAGGGATAAAACCTCCCTTTTCACCTCAATACTTTGCAGTAGGCATATATTCACTTTTAAAGTGTTTTTTTGTGTGCGTGTTTGCAGTAAAAAGAATAACGCTACATTTCCCCCTCCCCTCTTCCCTCCTCCCACCCCCGCCAGGTTTATTTCTGGTTTATTTCTTCGTTGTTACAGATTAGTAAAGTTGGAACAGCTAAGGTGTATTGGTGTATTTCCTTCCTCGCAGTATGCCAAGTGACAGTATGTAGGATTTTAATGAAACTAATAGATACTTCTCAGCTAGTGTGCACACTTTAGTGATCATGAAGGTGGAAGGATGGCTGTCCTGCAAAAGAGCCAGTCACAGAGAGACTGTGCCATCCATGGACTCCTCCTGCCCTGTGTCTGCATCCCTGATGTTTCAGCATTGGCCCTCTAATGCACATCAGTCTTTGACTGTGGCTTTTCAGGAACTGGTCTTTAGTCTTCACATAGTTCAGTGCAGCCCAATTAACACTTCCAGCATCCCTGGATTATTCAGTCCTGAGGGTCCAGGAGAGTAAATACTGCAACTCACACTACCCCGCCAGTGGAAATTAGGTTTGAGTCGCTGCTCCCCATTGTTGCGCTGGCATTCATCTTAATGGTGTGATCATATTGCACTGTAGGGAGACCAGAAAGTATCAGACCTTCCTGGGGCTCTACCTAATGAATTAATTTCATTGAATTTCATTAAAAGAGAGGGTATGTTGCAGGGCTAAGAAGGAATGTGGGTATTTCCTATTAAACAAAATGGCAGCATGAAACCAATCTGATTTGAATTTGAGGACTGTTTAGATCAAAATATTCTGTTGTACACCAGAATTGTCTAGGACAATCTTTTAAACATTATTTGCTGTTAGCTAATACATTTATCTTGTTAATAGTCATTGTGGCCATTATTTATGTGGAGATTACAAGCTGGTAGTTCTGTGCAGTGGAAGGAAAGGCCTGTAAGAAGAAATGTCTTTACAAACAAATTAAGAATTTTGCCATTGTGCCATCCTTGGACAAAACCACTGGCTTTGATTTCACCTGGCTGCTAGAGCTGGTTGCGTTCTGTATGCATGTGAGAGCAGCTGCAAACAGCAGGGAGCTTCCCTCCAGGACCTCATCTGGCCCATGGACTGGTATTTACAAAGCATTGCCTGTGTTTTACAGCTTGAGTTTGCTTATAAACAACACTAACTGTTTGTTTCTTGTTAAAATTTACCTCATAAACAAATTTTACTGTGTGAGTTCAAGGCAATAATTGTTTAATCCTGACTTTCTCATACCCATAACACAGTGACTGTAAAGCTGTGGTTGGCACTTTATAGAATTTTTCTGTTGCTCTCTTCAGAGAGCACTGTGCCACATGCACTGCTAATGGGGACATTGGCTAGCCCCTGTGCACTGGGGACAGGCTAGCCTCTGCCGAGGAGGCAGTTATTGGGAATGGCATTGGACCAACTGCCTTTCTTTGCTCTCCATGGAAAGAATTAAAACAGAAAATCTCAGAAGAAGCCCAAAAGTCCACAGTAAAAGCCTTCTCCTAATTCTGAAGATTTACGTACTTCCTGATGGAACACTAAAGCTATACATTTATTTACAATCCATGGCACTCTCTATTGTCCTTCTTGCTGAGTAGCACGGAAATGCTGTGGAAGTGACTGCTGATATTGATTAGTGAGACAAGAGAGAGTTAGAGATCCTCAGCACTGCCACTTCCAGTGGGCAGGAAACCCAAATTGACCAGTAATAAAGTGTTTGAGATTGTACAAGGCGGCTCCTGGGGAAACCGCCTTCTCAGAGTGGGGATGCTAGGGGTAGAAAGATGTCAATTATCCATGTTTGATGAGGACTAAGTAAATGTGCTCTTAAAGTGGCAGATTAAATGTGAGAGAAAATGTGCTGGGGCTGGGTTCCCTCTGCAAAAGTATTTTTGCAAAGGTACAAGGATGGATGTTGTTGGACCCATGAATAAAGGAGCACCCGTATCAGTAAAGAATATAAAGCTTTTGCTTGATTTATCTATCTTCTTTTTCATTGTGTTCTCTAACTACAGGTAGTAGAAAAATGAAAATATTGTTAGTCCCCTATGTAGAAATAGCATAAGGAACTAAATTCTTGCTGCAATGCTATGCTGCTGTGTTTGTAGAATGAATATGCAAAAGGAACACAGAAGGCCAAGACATAGCTGCTTGGGACATCATAGGCAAGAGGGTAGCAAGCTTTTGAGTTCAGTGCACAATTAAAAATGAAGAATAATCAATGACACTGAGTATCTCAGAAACCTAATGTGACAACTATTGGGAATTATTCAGATCTGTATAATTACATAAATGGAATCTTTTTATAAAGTGCAAACTATCCTAGTACAGAGGATGGAAGCAAGGTGCAAGAAATCAGCTTGCAGGTTGCTGAAAGCAGGTATGAAAATACAGCAGAAGCATGCTGTGATAAAATCAGATGCCAAATAATAAAATAAGCAGCTTGTAAGGTGTAGCAAAATAGCAAAAATAACAACACTAAAAACAATTGCAGGGACAGGAGAATAAAGAGATATGTAGGATTGCCATTCTGTGAAGAGTAAAAGATAATTGTGAGACAGCCAAATGTTTTTGTATCCTTCTCTTTTAAAGGTCATCTATAGGACAGCAGCTATCATAATTAATACCATTGCCAAATAGGTAACATCTTGGTCCTGAATAGAGAAGAAACAGGTTAAAACATCTAAGATACTGCTGTCAAAAGTGTGGTTTTTCAAAACTCATTACAAGAATGAAAATAAACTCAGAACTAGCAGTGGTTGGTTTTGAAAACTTGTGCAGGGAAGATGAAATACTGGAAGACAGTATGGTGTCCTTAGCTGAAACAGGAGTTTAGACCGGACCTACAGAACAGGCAGCTAAACTCCAGTTTCTGCAAAAATTCTTGAAAAAAATAAACTGTTTCAAGCACTTCAAGGATGACAAGGAAATTAAAACCAGATTTGTCAGAAAAAGTACTGTGTAACCAACACAGATTGTACAATGGAGTAACAGGTGTTGGCAGAGAAGAAGCAATAGATGTCTTATATCTTGAATTTAAGGAGGTTTCTGACACTGCCTCGCATGACTTCTTTATTTATAAGCAAGCTAAGGAAATGTGACTTAGATGAGTGTAGGTGTACAACTGGCTGAAGAATTGGATTTCGGGTATACTTATCAATGTGGAAATGGAAAGAGGTATAAAATGAGGTTTGGTAGGGGCCTGGCCAGACCCTGGGTTATTGCAGTGCTTGCTGTAATGATCTGAATCACAAAGTAGGAAATACATCTACTGAACTTTTAGAAAACAGAAACCTGAGATATTGAGTACATTCAGTGACAGGAGTACAAGTCAAAATAATCTTACAAGTGGGGTTGATGGCTTGGGATAAACCAAAGGTAATTCTGTGGGGACAACAAGATCTTCTTATGAAAAGTTTGTGATGTGCACAACAGTGTAATCTGTTAACTAGAAGCAGCTTTTTGGCCAGCTGCTCTGATGATGGCTTCAAACCTTATGTCATCCTTCTGCTTTGAGAACTGAAATTATTTTAATGTTTATAGAACTACAGATGAATAATAAAGTGTGTTTGGTTAAAAAAAAAAAAAGGGAGAAAAAAAACACTGAAAGCATAAATAAGAAAATTCATGTGAAAGAAACAGGTTTGATTTGTAAAGAACTCATGTTGAGATATTTGATACTTTTGGTGCTTTACTAACCTTGTCTATATTGTACAGACACGCTAACAACAAAAGCAAAACGAAATAGTTTCAGAAGTCATTGCTAAATAGTAGCTGTGCTGTGCTACCCCAGCATTGACTTTGCATATGTCAATGGTGAACTATGTCAAGCAGGAATAGCAAAAAGGGAAGTTTTATTAGAAGGACATGCTGTGTTTTTTCTACTTATTTCAATAGCTCCTTAAAAATATGATTCCTAAAGTAAACATATTGTACATGAAATGCAAATGTAATACTCATGTAAACTTATCTTTTAACTTCTGACTCAGGCAAAGCCCTTACTCAGGTTAATCAAGGTTTTGACCATGTGATTGACTTGTTACAAAAGCACTTGCAACAGCTTTAATACCTGTTCAATTAATCCCCCTTGTTCTCCTTTCTGAACAGGGGCTCGAGTACTTGGTTTCACTAGCACTGCAAAGGGAAGTAAAAAAGCATGTTTGGTAATGATGTCTAATTGTTGCTTTGCATATTCGTGTTATTATCTGGCCATCAAAATCCTTCATTGGAGAACTTTTCTCCCTGTTGAATTCTCTGATCAGTCAGGAGGATCTGGTCTAGTGGAAGGTACTCCTGCCTGTGACAGGGTGATTGGAATGAGGTGGTTTTTAAGGTTCCTTCCAACACAAACTGTGCTATGATTGATTCTACAATCCAGTTCAGATGAAACTATAAAGCCCTGCAAAATCTTCCCGCTGAGCACTGGCTTCAACAAGAAGCCCTGATGTTCTTTCTTTCATGCATAGTCACCTTGTAGGTTCTGAAGCGGAATGGCATTTGATAATAGAGAACAGAATGAAGATGCTGAGATAACCACCAAAACATTTCTTGCCTTCTTCAAAGGTGCCTGGGCTGAATGGGATCCTGATGGGATGCTGGCAGGGCACAGCCATTTCTCTTTTGGTGTGCTCCTCATCTTACATGTACTTCTAACAGTTTTCTGGTGTGCATAGTTTCCTATCATATGTGAAAAACAGCTAACGTACTCAGAGGTATTCTACAACTGCATTTCCTCTTCTGACTAATCCCCAAAATGATGAATTTCAGATTATCTGAATGTCCAAACCTTCACTACTGCTGTGTTGGAGCGATTTTTGTTGGAAATGTAAAACTCTTGCTCTGCTCTGTCCTTTTTGGTGCCATTCATTTCCCATCAAATAAGACATTCTGATTTGCTAATAATAGTATTCCTTCAAAGCTGTGTAAGCTTTGTGTTTTATTGGATCCTCAAGTTAGGAAATAATCTAGTGGCAATCTTTTTCAGTCTACCTGTGCCCATGTAGTCTGGTTTTGTTTGTTCATTTGAAAGTATAGTCTAACATCTTCCATGAATCCCCTGAGATCCTTAAGTCTTTCTGTTGCATTAAGTTAGACAGAGACAGTCAATGACATTTTCTTACTTATTATTAATTTGTTACAGGCAAAGTTCCATCTGTCTTTTTTATATGTTTGTGGTACTACGGACTTGTTTTTTTTTTCCTCTTCACTGCCCCCCAAAAGCTCACTTCAGCAATATGAAGTGAACCATGCTTTGAGTGTTATTAAGTAATATTCCTTATTACAAAAAAGAGCAGGGCTCCTGTTAATGAGTGCTTTAATGCTACCAGCTCACGTCACTACCAAGGGAGCCCCTTTTCTTTTGCTCATAATGAGGAGCACCTCATTTGCACTGTCCCTAGATTTATGGAAGGACAGGAAAAAACCCTCAATTTATTATGTCTTAAATGAACTGCTCCCAGAGCAAAAACAAAGAGGGTAGTAAACTGGTGCCTCTGCACTATATAGTTTGATTTTGATTGAGCTGTATAGTGATGTTCTGCCTCACCTAAGAAGGGTGAGCATGGGCTATAATTACCTCTTGTGAACCCCATTTTCTGATAACCTCAATGGCCTCTACCTCTTCAGGATGTTGAATCTGTCAGTTATGGTATTTTGTTTGTTCTTCCTGGTGGAGCTGTGTATGGTTAGAAGCAATGAGGCTCATTTGATATCTCATTTACTTGAAAAAATGGGGCATGGTCTCTGAATTTGAAACAGAAAAAACACTCCAGTTGTTCTGTGGATTTTATTCTACTGTACTTCAGAAATTCTTTCTGTTAATTCTCTCTCCTTATGTTCATCCTAACCTTCTTTTGCTCCATCTGTACTATTGGTTCACCTCTTTGGCAGATAGTCTTGCATACTGTAAGAGTTAACTAAAAAGAAAACAGGTTTTAATTGATGAAATCCTAGTTTTAGAAAAAAGGGCTTTAAGGTCAAAGTCTTTCTTTGTAAAGTGAATAGAGACAGGCAATAAGAGCTGTGTTCTTGGTACAAGTTTAAATTCACTGTCTCTTGTGCAAGATGAATTGACATAATGGTGTTATTCCTTGCTTTTCTGACTTCGGAAAAAGATGTACTAATTCCTTGAAGTTCTAGTATTATTTAACTTCTCCTTTAAAGGAATGTTTTGCATAAACATAACAGTGTCTTTGATGTGATAAATTTCAAATAAAATTTGAGGTATAAGAAGGTTTTATGAAGGTGGGGTTTTGTTTTTATTTTTTCTTTTGACTTTGGCTTACATACTTCCTTGCACTCAGAAATGTGGAGCTGCAGAAAACGTATTTTTCAGCTAGATAATAGTGTTCTAAAACTTTGTCTAACCTATGGCAAAAAAGCAGAAATCAATAATAAATGAGCTGGAGCTGGTGTCTTTTTGGTGTGTGTGTGTGAGTGTGTTTTCTCTGTAGCTCAAAGGTTATAGAAATTATGGTAGACAAATTCCAGCTACAAATAATACTTCCAGCATTTTGCATAAAGTCTTAAACTCTTCTTATTTATTTCCCTTTCTGCAAGAGTCAAATAATATGCTTTCGCACACAAAGTCAAGGTTTTTTTAGACTTAAACTTCAGAATATTTTCAATATCTGCAACATTATCTTTTGAATAATAATTACCTCTTATATTAAATTATAAGACAGGAGGATTCAGGATTAGATCTCTGCATATTATTCTAGTGAAGGAAATTATGACAGGGGTCATTTTTTAGAATTATGTAGGAGGGTAAAAGGTCCCAGGCAGCATTAGAAAGGAAGGCGTTTATAATTAAATTGTAATTTAGGCCTATGATTTATAGTTTTCTCAATGAAAAATTTGGTGCTGTAGAGAGATCCTAGGAGAAACTTTAGTGAGATACAACTTAATGAAATAATAAAAAGAAAAATGATTCTGGAATAGACTGTATTATGATGGTACCCGTTAGCATGCCACGGTGTAGCTAATATTCTGTCAGTATTTCCCTTATAATCTCCATTTTCCAGGAATCTATATTTAGGTAGTAAAAGTTTGGTTTGGGCTGAAACACTGCCAACCCAAGCTATTTTATGATTCTGTGTGATGTTTCTGATCAAGAGAATTTTCACAAAATATTTGTATTTAAATCATTTAGCTCATTAAGGGTCATATTCTAAAACATACGAGTTCCTAGTTTAAGACAAAGGCGAGCTGCTGCTCTTGCTGTTACTGTTATTTATGAGTTGCAAGAAAACTGTCAGCCTTGTTCTTCTTTGTAATTTGTGATGTAATTAAAGTATATACAGTAGAAATCTGCTCTGAAATAGCACCCACTTCTACTGAAACAGTTCATTTCTATCTAATGTGCAGAGGGATTTTGAGTTTTAGTATTATTCTGTAGAGCAGATAACGCTGGAATTAAAAGAGGAACACTTTTGTGGTTATTTTTATTAATTAATGGGATAAACTCTTCCCTAATGTGATGAAGAACTATTCTACTGGCAGTAAAACATTAATACAGAAAGGTTAAATGATTTGCCAAAGGCAATTGAGGTAGTCAGTGACTGATCTGACAACAGAAGCCATCTCTGACCTGATATCCTCCGGCAGTAAAACTCTGTTGAACTAGTTTATACAGATGGCTAACAGCTCATAGGTGGTTTAAAGCCACAATTCAGGTGAGGAATAAGTAATTTTCATTTAAAAAAGAGAAGACTTTAAAAAAGGGATGTAGGTTCAGACATTACCTGTTCAATAAGATTTGCTTTTGCAAATTCAGCAGCTGTTCCTACAAATAGTTTATTTTATTATTTACTACTTTGTAAACTGAAGATATAATCATTAAACATCAGAGCTTTTTTGTAGCTTCCAAAGAAGTGTCATGTCACAAAAAGCAGGGCATATGAAGAGAGGAGAAAAGAAAGAAAAATAATGTTGTGTGGCAAACATTGCCTTGGAAATTACAGAGGAAAGAACAGAAAGATACTGAATTAGTGAAATTATCTCATCTTTCCTCTGACAGGGCTGCTGAGGATTCAGAAACTCAGTACATGTACCAGAATGGACTATGTGATGGAAAAGGTGTATTCGCTGGATGGAAACAAAAAAGGGGTTTGACTAGGAACCAACTACTTTTCTAACAATTTATTAAAATCTTGTATTTTAAAAATTTTCTTGAAAATTATCCGAATATCTATTTAAGATAGAGCACAGTTTGTTCCCAAAACATTCAAATTTAATGAGAAAATGACAAGCTTTTTAAAGATTCATTGTATGCTCATACAACGGATATTTAGGAATATTAACAAATAATGTCCTGGAAAAAAAGTCTTAATAGCACAAATTATTCTGTGTAAATAACAGATACTTTAGAATTTATTTAAATAAAGAAGTTACATCACGGGCTTTAGCATTTTCAAAGGAATTACTTATAGTTTATTGTGTCAAATAATAAAAAAAAAAATCCAGGTTAGCTTTTTCTTTTCCTTTTTCCAAGTTCACCTGAAAAAGAAGATGTTAAGACTGATCGTTGAAAAAAGAGATATTTCACCTTAAACAAAGAAGAAAACAAGGGATATTTAAATAAAAATTAAAAAAGGTGGGGTTTTTTTGGTTTTGTAATTTTCTGAACCTTGCTTGTAGTAAGTGTTGATTATGGAAACAGTTGTTTGAAATCTAGGCTTTTTTCTCTGTAACTCCTTTCTCTCTCCTTGATCCGACAGAGAAATCACAAATGCCTGTGTTTGACTTCTCCTTTTGTTTGGCAAGGCGCTGTGATCGTATACCTCATTTAGCATCTTAACATTGTTCTTGGATGAAGAAGCAGCAGCCTTTGTTTAGAAAGAAAGTCTCTTTGATAATTAGAAGTAGTGAGGGATGCAACAAAACCCCAAGAAAATGTGTTACAAAGTGTGAATGCATCTTTTATTTCAACAGATTGCCATTTCCACACGGTGAAATCCCCAGGCGAGGCCATGGACGGTGGCCCACCCTGTCTTCCGTCATGGTGTGTGCTGGCTGTGGCCCTGTGGGCAGGCTGGAGGTGATCGCGGTGCCCTGCCCTCGTCACTTTAGCCAGAAATGGATTTTTTTTTTAATTATTTTTTTTATTACTTTAAATTTTTAATTTTTTTTTTTAAATTTCATTTAATTTCGGCTCAATTAACTTACACTACCAACTGAAGCCGTTTTGATACCAGCTTAATACCCCCCTTCTCGTGACCTCCTGCCATGACATTAAAGGCACATATGCATGCAGTGATTTGCTTGCAGGAGAGTGCCTACATGCTGTCTGTGGGCTTTGGCTGGATTTCCGGCTCTTCTGATGGGGAACCTGGCCTGGCTTGCTCAGAGCGCCAGGGGGAACGTTTGGTGGCCCAAGGGACCAAGGACCACAGAGAAATACCCTAGGGACGGGGAACAAATAGCTCCATGAGGCTCTGAGGGTGCTGAGGGACCCTTGCTTCAGCCTGCCACTGCTCACATCATGGAAAAAAAAGCATTTACACCCAACATGTTCACAGGAAGTCACAGAGGTGGTTCAGTTTTGTAAATGAGAAGTTTGCTCCTGCAGGGGACTCCTGCTGTGTGAGTGGTAGAACTTAGTCTAGCACACAGGAAAAGGAGTGTGGACTCTGTGAGTAAAGCAGAAAAATGGCTTGTTAAAAAAAATGGGACTTTTTTGCTGCTTTTGTGACTGACCACTAACATCATGGTGATGGTGAAGTCACTTAATACAGCCCTCATGCAGAATGCTGTGAACTGTGCCAGCTCTGCTGTCTGTGTGCGCAGCTGGGGCGTGTGGTATTCTGTTTGCAGAGGTGGTGAGTAATCACTGCTAAAATGGGAACTAGTGAAAACCATTCTAGGAACATATTTAATTCTGTGAAATGCTGTACTTAAAAAAAATAAAAAAAAATCAAGTCTAAGGTGGCTTTGAATGGATACCCACAATTAATAGACATATTTGACCTTAATCTGTCTTCCTGGACAAGTTTAATTATGGCAATTTCTTAACTTCAGCTCAAGCTCTTGTGTTAGAAATGTTAGTGTTCTTTTAATGTGTGGGGTTTTGTATTTAATATCACTGTGTTCTCTAAGGAAAAGTAAAACTTTTATCTACAGTTATTTACTGGAGTGGAACAACCCAAGACTTTGGAGATGCTAAAGATTAATTTATCTTTCTAAATAAATTACTGTTTCTGAGGTGACCTCAAATTGGGGGTGAGGAGGAAGAAATTAGAAATACTGTTTCAAGAGACAAATTTAAAAGGGAATCTTCTTCAGAATGGTATTGTTCCCTTTGTGATCACAGTCTGTCCTGTCAGGAATTTTCCAGTGTAAAATATTGGGCATGAGTTGCTGATTAAAAACAGATTACGCACATATTGATTTACACCACTTTGAGTCCTAGCATTTTATTTTAGCCTTTATTATCTGTATATAACTTAAAGATGCAAAGGTTGCAATATCTCTGTGTAATTTGAAATATAAATAATTAGAAATATAAAATGTTCTAAAACACAGTCATATGTATGTAATAGTACATCCTAATATGTATTATTAATAGTACTATTATTTAGGAAAAAAGCAGCTTTGTTAGCTACTTCCTTTAGTCAAACTCTATTTGCCTTATCTATCTAATCCAGTAATGCTGATGCCTCATTTGATGACAGCAGCTTTCTTTTCTGTGCCTTAGTCACGGCAGCAACATCGAGAAGGAGTTTTACTCTGCCCCTGAAGAGCTCCAGACACTGTAACCTGCAAAACTGTACAGAACTAATGACTGATATGAATAAAGGCTTTAGGCCCATTGTGGTTTTACTTAGTTGATGACAGAAAGAAATGCTTGATGTGCTTTTGCTGTCCTCCTTTGAAAACAAAGATGTCCACTTGTATAAAAATGCATTTCTGTTTTCCAAGAGGTTTGAAAGGCAAGGTTTGTAAGGAGATGTTATATCTCTTACACGATAGATAAGATTTTACTATGTTTTTCTCTGTTTAAAATAAGAAAGCTGAAAATGTGAGGTTTCATACACAAGCAGTAATTTTGCATCTGTTTTCATAAATTTAACATCTTTCATATGAAATAATTTCAAGTTTTCTATTAAAAAGTGAAAGAAACCACTTGTGCCTTAGACTGAAGGCTGAAGTTAAGTAGTTACGAGACATGCTGATGATGTAGAAAAACTCCTTGACTAAATATATATATATATAAAGAATTAAACAGTTTTCGTTTGTCTTTCTATAGAGCTAGTTTTGTGAGTAGGATTCTAACAGAGCAGAACAACTCGTTGCTTGAGTGCACTTACTTTAGTTCCACATCTTATCCAACTCTAGGAACTTGAACTTGTCATTATCAGACACAGAAGGTCAATGCATTAGCCATGGTAGTAGCTCTTTCATGTGGCCTTTCTGAGGAGGAAAAAACAGCTTTTAATCTCAGCTTTTATAAAACAGTATGTGGACTGAGATACATCCTAACTTGTCATTTTCTCATCTGTTTTAGTGCTGGGGGTTATCTGGAGACGCTTTATGATGCCACACAGATACACACGTCTGCAAAAGGCCTAATATGAAGTGAATCTTCTATAAATAATAAACAACAAATAGGTTCCTTTTAGTTATATTACCCCCAAAATAGGTCATGTACATTTGTTTTAAATGCAAACTTGACAATAAAGTAAATTCCCTAGGTGGAGAATTTGATGTGTTTGTGCAAATTTTCTGGACACAGTACAAAAAAAGCCAACACCTATATTTTACCATTTAAAATATTTATAAATTGTCTCTTAAAGTCCTGTTTGAATTACTGCTTATAATAAACTCCCTACTAGATAGTCGCGACAGTGTAAACACTTGCCATTTGTTACTTAAACACAAAGTAATGTATGTTAACTTGGTTTTGTATAAAAACTTAGTGTTTTCTGTGTTTCTGGAAAAGTTGTTGCCTTTGTCAGTTCCTGGCCTCCAAAAATCTTTTTTTTCAATATCTACTCTTAATATGTTTTGTCCCTATAAGAACCGAACTTACATGGAATCATCCAACTGTCTAGATATGAATGGAAGGTACATCTCAGTGTCAGGATAGCTTCCTAGCAGATCAGATCTAGTTCTAAGTTGTTCAGTGTGCAAATATATGAATAGTAAAATGATAGCCTAGACTAAATGAGTATGTTTAGTATGTCAGTGCTTAAGCTAAAGTAAAAGGAATGCACCAAAAAAGAGCAGCAATGAGAAAAAAATCTAAATGCATGGGATTTTTTTTCTGTTAAATTGCCATCTTGCACCTCAGGGGAGCAAGCTTTTCCAGCTCCTGGTCCACAGGGTTCTGCAGTTCCGCGGGCAACTTCTCAGGAAGGGTGATTTAGGAAAGCAGGAAGGCAAGCATTGTGTCAGTAGGGTTTCACTCTTCTGTGCTTGTGTGCTTCCACTGGAAATATGAATAGAGTTTTTGAAGAAAAAAGGACCAGAAAATCTGCCTAAGCAATCCTTTTAATGCTTCCTCTAAATATAGGAACTAATATGTTAAGTTCTGTGGGTAACTACAAGATAAAAGAAGGCATATATGAGAAATAGGTAATTTATTGTCCTTGTTTGGAATTAAAATGGCTATGACACCTATTGTAATTTTCATACTATTTCTGCCTAATGTAATAGTGTTTGGATTTTAATTGGAGTCTTTAAGTGCTACTATAATACAAATAATACATATAGGATGTTTCACAGTAGTATTAGACAAAGGTAAAATGCTAAAAATTGTAGTGCCACATTTTCCAGCTTGTGTTCATATCTGGAGCCAGCTAGAATTTTAAGTTCCGTGTGTCACCCATTGTAATATACATAATTTCTTCATCCCTATTCATTTTCTTCCGTGGGATGCATTGTAAAAGTGTAAATCCATCACTAGATAATTTTCAGTTCCATTATTTACAAAAATGAATAGTTAAGCAAGTCATTGTTATTAGTGGGATGCTATTGTTGTTTCACAGAGATAGGGACTGCCAAGGTCTTGAATGATGTACACTTGAATGTTCTTTCAAGATACTTGTACCTGTTTCATTCGGGAGGAGTTTCACTCATGTAAAATCAAACAGAAACAATTTTAGTAGCCTCTGAAAAGAGAAGAAGGGAAAATGGATATTAATGAACTATTTAATATTCTGCTATGGAAGAAATGCAGTGATTTTGCTGTTGACACTTTTGCATGGAATTAAAGCGAGCTGGTGCTTGTTTTGCTTGTCTGTCTTTGTTCCTGAAAGACTTTTCAGTGTCATCAGATTTGGTTTTGTAACCTAAGAGATATTTTACAGACATGCAGACAAGAAAAAAAACCCTGCTGTTTCTTCATGAAATTCATTGGTATTCAGAGCACAGTCCTTTGATGAATTAGAAATTTTGGTTAAAGCTTTAATGAGATTTCTATTTCCTGAACTTACATTGGAAAATGTGTAGCTCCATGATTCACAATTCTGAATAAATTTTTGTTTCGTTTCTCACCTCCCAAGAATATTTTTGTCTCATTGTTTATTACTAATATTTTATTGATTTGTGAGTTGAGAAGTTCACAGTGAAGGTGGAACAGTTTAGAGCTATAGATCTTTACTGCATGGTCTGTATTGACCTGCTTGCTTGCTTGCTTGCTACATTCAGGTAAGAGTTTGCAATTCAAGATTATGCAGACACAGGTAGCTGCAGATTTTTTGTCATATAAATACCGTTAGATATCTACCAGTTTCTTAGCGCTTATTTTTTAAGACCAAGTCTTGTTTACACCCATCCATACCCTTGTACCTTCAGCAAAGCAGTGTTGGAGGGAGAAGGGCCAGGCAGGGTTCATAGGAGCCTGCAGAGGCGAATTGGTGGTGTGGTGTTTGTTGTGTCTACTTACATTGTGAAGCATAATGGCATTGGTAGTACAGTCTTTGCCTCTTTGATGTGGGATAACCAGTGGAGCCTGTAATAGAGGAATCTATAGACATGGTTGTCTCCTTTCTCTTTGACTCCTACCTTTTCAATTATGCAGCATTCGTCAGTACATGTAAATTCCCTATAAGTTTTCAGTTAATGACTGTGTAATGTCAGCAGCTTGTATCTGAGGCTGGTATCTTCAAGAAACTGTGCTGTGAATGTAGACAAGCATATTTACATACTTGCTGCATAAATGTAACTAGATAACCATTTGTATTTATTTCATGTTTAGTAAAATCTTTCATCATGTGGCTGGTTGTTTCATTACACATGGACAAATAATTTGGGAAGCTTTCCACAAGCTGTCATTGAATGGTCTTAGATTTCATAACCTTTCTTGTTTTCCTGTATTGTGCTACTCACAAATGTTCTCACAACCCCAAAATGTTTGAATCATAGGACCTACCACATTTTGATAACTTGCATGTGTTCCAGTGTGTTAAAAATAACAGGGATATTGAAATTATTATTATAGCTTGTCCTTAAATTTACTTAATATCAAAGTTTTTCAGGGTCACAATATTTGCAGAAATATTTTGGTGCTAATGGAAAGGAAGGGTATTACCAGTATATAACCTTAGCACTTCCTGAAAATTTTTAAAAGAAAAATTCAGTAGCAATATGACTGTTTTTTGCTGCACAGCCAGCAAATAGGTACTGAACTTGGGGCAGTGTTATGTACTGTTGTATTTAACTGTGATTGTTACTAGCATGGAGCATTATCCAGTAGTTTTCCTCATTTCCTGTCTCCTTTTCCATCTACTGTTTTGGGGATTAGATTTTCACTTATGCTGTGGGTGCCTAATCTATTTAGACTTCCCTGATCCTTCATCCTGTTGGGTTTTGGTTTGTTTGTATTTTAAGACTCATTTTTGTTGTGTGCAGCTCTGGTTTTGTGTTGGTATCTGTCCACTGGAGATGCCTCTCATTATAAGTGACCTCGTTCTCCTGCTGTATTTTTCTCTTCTTCAGTTCAGAAAACATCAGAGAAGAATAACTGTGTTTTTTACAGCTAAGGTCAGAAGAATGGGGAAAATGTAGGCATCTAGCCCAGTGTGGAGCAGCATGAGGTTATGTCAGTTTTACATGATGTCACTTTTCACTGTTAGAAATAATGTCAGATATTAATTGAGGCTGTAATCTAATATGGTTCACTGTTTGGAGATTACAAGATATGTTTGGACTGTTCAAAATCACAGTACCTTTTTTAGACCATCTTATCTTGCAAACCGTCCAATCTTTTCTCAACTACTAAAAAATGAAATATGACTTATCTGCACACTGCTTGAAGCTTCTTTCCCTCTGCAAAGTCTTCTGCAGAGAGAAGAAATTTACTGACTTGATGTTTCAATTCCTAGTAATATTTGTATGTTTTAATTTTCCAGCCCTGAAATCTGAGGGATCTGTGAAAACTGTCCATGTACCCCTATTACATCTATTTGACACAAGCAATTTCAGTATCTGACAGATGCTTGAAAGGTAAAATGCTTTTTTTGGTGATTAGTTTTGCCCTGATTGGCAGATTTAAAAATAAAATTATTGTTTTGACACACAAAAGGAAGAGACTCATATAATCTATATTTAGTGTTTCTTTCATATAGTTTACAATGGTTGACTCTTGGGCCTTATCCTTCTGAATATATTGACTGGTTCTTTCTTTGAAAGTGTTCTTTCATCTGGTGTGGAACCAAACTGATACTTGCAACCCCTCTTGTGACGTACCTTTTCTTTCAGACTAGAAATGAAGACCAAAGTAGGCTTTTTTATTAGTCAGACAAGAAGAAATTATGTTTGTTCACACTCAACCCCTGCTAAATTTGTGGTTTTAATTTATTTGTGCTAGCTACTTTCTGGATTTATCCTGAACAAGAAGTGGAATTACTGAATTAATGCCCAGGAAGCGAGCATCCTGTGTTATGTGCTCCAGTTCAGAAGTCCTTCATATGGTAAGAAAACCTCTTCCTCTGTATTTCCAAGCTGAGTTCGAAGTGCAAGTATTTGGTATTATTTAAATTAATTTTATGTAAAATCTGTACATTTTTATGGTTTTAGCATGGTCTGAAGGTGTGTGAATTGTAGCCACATTGTGTGAGTTTAAGAGTTTAGCACATAGACTAGTGAATTACGTATTTTCAGAACATAGCTCTACAGTTCAGCATTTGAAGACCATACTAGCAATAATAACTTTAGCAATAATGATAAACTTCATAATTTTTTCTGGGGCAGTTGGAGCAGTAAGTGATCTGCCTGTGTTAATGGCCGTAGAATATGTAGGTGATCTCTGTCTTAATATGTATTTTTGCAAGGACAAGCTTTGTTCCACACTCTTACACTGTCCTGGGAGAGTAATTTCTGAAAATATGATATAAATGCAAATCTGTGTTTAAAAACATTGAAACAACTGTGTGCATTCACTGGTTACTTGCTGTGGTATATTGTTTCCACAGTGTTTGTTGATGATGTAGACTGGGTAATTTTATTTTGATGTATTCAAATACAATATTCATTATTATTTATGAAAATGTAAGACTTTTTTTTCTTTATTATCTAGTACTAAGTATGCTTTGCTTCTGTCATCAGTGCTATGGTGGTCTTCTTGTGCAGTTGACTTTAGGCCAAAATAACTTGAACTGAGGGGAGGGAGGGAAGAAGTCTTTTCTTCACTTTGTGCTAATAGTATAGACAGGTTTGTGGAATCAGTGCAGCAAGTTTTAAATGGTGTATGAAATAAAAAAATCCTGTCTGATGCACAGAGCAAGTACAGTCATTGTTGCCTGTGCAATAGCTGCCACAAGAGGCTGTTTCATTTAATCACGGAATGGTTTGTGTTGGAAGGGATCTTAAAGAACATGTAGTTCCTGCTATGGGTAGGGACACCTTCCACCAGAACAGGCAGCTCAGTTTGTTCTAATACTATTTCAGACATACCAGCTTCTAATTTTTTTTTTTTTTTCAATCTTATGCTTTTATGTGAAAGACATTTCTTTCACAGAAACAAAAGGCTGTTGGAAAAAATCCTTTAAGATGCTGTTAGAAGTTTGCTAGGTTTTTGTATGTTTTATTTTGAGCCTAAGCAGCATTACTTTACAGTATGACATGCAGAGATGATGATGGTGGTGTGGATGCTTTGAACTTTCCTAGAGTGAGAATTTTAAGAGATAAATGCTAGGAGTCAAGATCAGGAGTGCAGTGAAGCAATTTGTCTGAGAGTTATAGTGGGTTTAGGAACTGGAGTGGAGATAAGAGTGATATCCAGCAGGGAATCAGGAGTTCCAGTTTTGTGGAGTGTGTCATGTCTTTGCATGTTTGATAAAGAGTAGGACCTTGGGCACTGATAGAGATAGAACCTTCTTTTCCAGTTTTCCATCTTAGTCACCCAAACATTTTTCTTGCACTTAATGACATATGTCTTCTGTGGGGAAAACTGAGATTTCAATTAAAGCATACATGTGATGATCCAAAGTAATCCGGATTAGTTAAACATTGTATTTCCTAGCACTTGAGTTTGATATATCTGTGTCATTCTGACAATGTACTTCTGAAAGTTATTTAAGGTATGTGTGAATAGGGAACTACATACATGTAAAATATAGAGTTGTGTGGATATAGTGTAAGAACAGAGAGTATTGTGGCTGATGAAAGTATTTTTATATTCAGAAAGAGAAAGCTTGGAGTTACTTGGCTTAAAGAAATGTTTTCTCATGACTTCCCAGAGTCAGAAAAGCAAACTGCCTAGGCTTTTTCTTCTGAAAACATTAGCTACCAATTTTTTAAACATACGTTAATCTTATATCTGAGACTTATGGTTACAGTAGAAACTATATATTAATTATGTATTTTTTAATCTAAATTTTAAAACTCTGACAAATTTAAGGTGTGAGAAATTATGATCTAGTGGTGTTAGTTCCAGGGTCCTTTCTGCAGTGGCTGTACTGCCTACTGCTAAGTCTGTTTGCTCTCCTCTTTTGTATGGAATATTTCAGATAGTTGTGAAAGGGGATGAAAAAGCTGTGATACTTCTGTTTTTCACAAAACTTACCTATGACAAAATCTAAAAAATTGGCTGTTACAGGGCACCCACGTCAAACATACTATCAAATGCAGTTGCTTCCTTAAGAGCAAAGAAAAAAAAAATCATCATAATGAATAACATTTCATTGACTGAACCCTGTTCCCCTCCTCCCCCCAAAATCTTGAAAATCTCAAACATGCAAAAGTCTTTCTCTATCATTTATGATTCATAAATGGATCAGTGTTATTAAAATCCACAGGAGCCCTTTGTTCATTTAGTCAGTCAAAGAGGTGCCCATCCGTCACTGCTCTGTGCAGCAGCACCCTTCTGCAGGCTTCAGCTGTTTATTTTCAGTGACTCCTTGGTGTAAAAAAAATCAACTGATTATGTCATTGAAATACAAAGACTATTAACCCTAGAAGATTTTTGCATCTTAGTTTTATAGATGAACTCAAAGGGATCGCTCAAGCACAGGACACAAGTTATAGTACCCTTTCTGCATAGGCTCTTTGCATATATATGTCTCCAAGCCTCTTATTATATAACTTTATTGGGTTTTTAAATTGCTAGTGGCCATGATTCTTCACATTAATACTGAAAACAATACTGGAAGGAAAATAATGGAGATGATAGTGCCCATCCAAAAATTCTGATGACACATAAGGCTGTATGTTGTGTATTACAAACTGGATTTTTTAATAAAAGATAAAACAATACTGCAGCAACATGAAGAAAGAATTAAATATGGGAAAACTAAGGGAAAAGGGGATAAAATGAACTTGCCAAACACTGATTATTACAGATACATTTTTCTTCCTTTAATACTAAAAAGTATTATTAGTAAAAAGTGCTGCAAGCCTATCCTTTCTTGAGTCCTGTAGAGCAACTGATACAATGACACCATGGAAAATACGTTTTGCAAAAGTAGATTGATTTTAAGAAGTATAGTGCAAATAAAAGAGAACGAAGGTGAATTTTTCAGGCTGGATGGAACTTATCCGTTTCTCAAAGATCAACCTTTTCCTATACTTTGTAACTTTTATAAAAATCACACATGGTTTACTGAAATTGGGCTGAAGAAGTGCTGTTAATAGAGTGGAATTTGGGGACATTAAATAGGAAGAGTTGGATAGCTTGAAAGAAGTAACGAAAATAAGGTGAAACACAATAGACTCTAGTAAGACTGCCTTTTGTGGATAGCTGACAGTATGGTGTTTGCTGGGATGTGGATGTGTTAAGTGCAACGGTATGACTGGGCCACCAATGTGATGTGTTAGTGAACAAGCCACATGCAACCCTGCAACATTGGAAAGAAAAAGTAATTCTGGAGAGGTTAGTAAAACACTTGTGCTATTGTAATAGCAACTGGCAAGAGCTCACCTATTTACAAAGGAGAAATGTAGCAATGTAAAATCAGAATTATCTTTTAGTTGGAGAATAGCACACGAGGGATTTCAATGTCTAATCCTTACTCACTGCTGTAACAATTAACATTGCATCAAGACTTCGGTTTTCTTTAACAAGGAAAGTATGGTAGGTCATTCCTCCTGGTGATGCTCTCTGATTGTGTTCGGTATAAATGATTCAGTAATCTGACAAATAGGAAGAATAATGTGAGTATAAGATTCATATTTTTTTTTTCCTAATGAAATGTATTAGAGAAACTGTGACACTGGTAGGAGGTGGAAGAAGAAAACGGTCCTTGAACTCTTTACTAGATTGATATACTAATCATAGAATCATAGAATAGTTAGGGTTGGAAAGGACCTTAAGATAATCTAGTTCCAACCCCTCTGCCATGGGCAGGGACACCCCACACTAAACCATGCCACCCAAGGCCTCATCCAACCTGGCCTTGAACACCGCCAAGGATGGAGCATTCACAACCTCCCTGGGCAACCCATTCCAGTGCCTCACCACCCTCTCAGTAAAGAATTTCTTCCTTTGATCCAATCTAAACTTCCCCTGTTTAAGTTTGAACCCGTTACCCCTTGTCCTATCACTACAGTCCCTGATGAAGAGTCCATCCCCAGCATCCTTGTAGGCCCCCTTCAGATACTGGAAGGCTGCTCTGAGGTCTCCACGCAGCCTTCTCTTCTCCAGGCTGAACAGCCCCAACTTTCTCAGCCTGTCTTCATACAGGAGGTGCTCCAGTCCCCTGATCATCCTCGTGGCCCTCCTCTGGACTTGTTCCAACAATTCCATGTCCTTTTTATGTTGAGGACCCCAGAACTGCACACAATGTGCAGTGTGACTTTTCCAGAAAAGGAAGAACCCCATTTTGCTTGGACTCTATCTTCCCTATTTTCCTTTTTCAGAAATAGAAGATTAGGAGGTGTCTGCACCAATGTGATAAAATGTTCCCACAAAATGGTATTGTATTTTCGCCTTGAGTTGCTGCTGAAATTAAGTTGTTCGCCTTCAGTGCTGCTTTGTTTTTGACCCCTTTTTGTGAATTCTCTGAGGAAAGGAACATATTCCCATCTTTTATAGTAATCAAATTTATCTGGCATCTCTCAGCCTCTTGCATTACTTATGCTACAGTTGGCCAGCCTTGGGAAGGCTTTGCCAGGTTTATTTATTTATTGTTCCAAAGTGAAGATTTTTGACTTGAGGTCCCCATATGATCCTAGAGGATTTTAACAGAAAAACTGAAAGTGCTTTTTGCTAGTATTTTGATACAGTTATTTTCTGTGAAACTATTTAGAAAAACCCCACATGACTTAAATTCTAAAAAAAAAGCCATGTGTCCAAAATCCCAAAGAAACATTCAGCTACTGAGAGAGAGAAGAGTGAAAAAAGCCTTCATTGTCTTAGTTGCATCAGAAATATTTGCACTTCGTTGTGAGAAGGTCAGTGAGGCCGATGTTACGGCATTTAGTTTCAGTGGGAATTTCAGTTTTATAATTGTCCATATGTGCAAATGAAATTTCTTAAACATGTCTAGTAGCTTTTAATGTCCCTGTGTTTAGGAAATTGCATCACAACCTGTAAATACGAGCTAGCTGCTGTGAGACTGGAAATACCCTTAAATCTTACTACAGGCAGGAGATACAGGCAGTTACATTCTGGTGGAAACAGGCAGCTTTTGCAGTTTATGTATTCAGTATTTTGCTGTAAAGGCTTGTGAAAAATAGCACTTGTATGTTCATGAAACATAGATGAAAATTCAGCATAAACATTACTGGTCCTTGTCCTGTTGATTGATAGCGTTTGTGGGAAGCAAACTGCTTTTTTTGTAGGAATGGTATGCAGTGGAGCACTTATAGTAAATATATAGTAGATGTGTAATCAGCAAACAGTCGTTTCTCAGTCCCCTTCTCTATCAAATGGGATGTGATGCAAACCATCCCAGAACAAATTTCAAAAAATATTTCAGGCTTCTTACAGGCACAGAGTTTTCAACTGGCTAATATTTTGTTAATGTGTTTTTGCTTTTCGAAATGTCTTTAAAAACAAGCAAAGCAATGCATTCCTAGCTGAGCTTATTTTCGTTTTGTGAAGTAAGTTGGAACATAAAGATTTGAATGTATAAAACAGAAACACTGAAGGTGCCCTCTGGCATACAGCAGAGATTAAATGAAATCAAAGCACTAGTAGAGAGATGAGTAGGGTTTTGTGCGAAGGTAAAAGAGTTGTTTCTACCGTAGTGCACTTGCAGCATGAGTCTGCTGGAAATGGCTGTGGGTAAAGCAACAGAAAGGTACTGACAGTGTTACAGAGGGAAGAACTCTGTGTGCTGCCAAACTAGGGTTTATGGTGGACTGCTGCTTGTCATAGAGCCTCCACAGAAGGTGCCAGGTACGCTGCAATTACTTATTTTCATTAGTCCTGGAAAGTGTAGTTTGTTCTTATTGTAAATACTCTTTATAGAAATACAGAAGCATGCATCCCGTGTCAAATATTTTGTCTTTTTTTCCAAGAGACTTTCCTCAGGCACTGCTTTTGCACACTGCAAAAACATGATGTTTTCAGTCATCACAACTTTGATCTTAAGATTCACTAGATTTGAAAACACAGTTTGTATGAGAAGTTTCAAATGTTCAACTCATCTTCACAATATTTTTGAAGATGCACCCCACAGTATTGGCTGTTATAATCCTGGGCAAAAAAGGGAGCAAGCTCTGTCATAAAACACAAGGATGACTTAGAAAACACGTTGCAATAATGCTAAGTTGAACTGGAAACTGAAGACAGGAAGCTGAAGTTTGAGACAGTGTCAATCAGAAAGTAAGCCTGAAGAGTATCAGTAGACATCTGAGAACACTGCATCAATATTAGTCTCCTGCTTCAGCTCAATGTAGTATCATCTTAATTTTTTTGTGTTTAAAATAGATTCTGTAGGCTATTCCTTAAGTTTAGACAGAGGAAAATCAGCAAAAGGCGAAGAAAAGCAAAGCAATGTTGTGCTATGTAAAAATAAGATTTTTGTTGAATATACCTTGTCTATTCCAGAAAACTCATTTCTCTTCGTAGAATGCCTACTGACAACATTCAACTTTGTCACAGCTTCTTTTGTAACTTCTGTTTTGATTGCTCTTTCTTCATCAATTTAATTCTATATTTGAAAAAAAAAAAAAAGAAATGCTGATTATAAGGGAAATTAAGCTGTACTGAGGTATCATCAAAGCAAAATGGCGTATTTTGCTTTCAAGTACGATTTATTTGACTAACAACCTTAAAAGCTTTGACTCATTTGATTTTATTTTATGCTCATGAAATCCACAGGAGGCTGACCTAGCCATCTTCCTCATCTTCTACTTTGCAAGTCCCAAATGGTATTTCCCCTCTGATTCTTTGATCTTATGAAATTTTTCTTAGAGGAGTAAACAATGATCGTAAGAAAATGTTCATATTACATTTTAGATGTACATACCAGTGTAGAGGGATTTTTATTGCAGGAGAAAAATCAAATCCTTGTCACCTAAACTGCTAATTATGTTTGATAAATGTATGGTATGTATTTAATGCAAAGAGAATTTAGGAAATAATACACCTTGCATAATTACAGCGACCAAGTTACTTCCATCAATCTAATTTTTCTGATTCAGGTTCATTTGCATTGCATTATTTTCATTAAATGAGCTTTCAGTGGAAGCCCTGCTCTCTGTCAAGAACAAGAATCAAATACTGAAATATTTCAACGTGCATAAATCCGGTTTGCACATCACATGCATCATGCATGGCTGCTCCATCACAATAGGAGGACATACACATTCATAACAGACATGAGCCATGCACAAACGTGACCATTTCACACAGGTATTGAAAGGAAAAATGAGCCTGTACGTAGCAAATATATGTAACCTCCTCTATCTTTGGTTGTCTCTGCAATGTCTGTCTGGTTGACTCGAACCATGCCAGTTTTCTCTGGCCATCCAAAGTGCAGTGGAAGAATCTGGTACGGTGGAATAGTTACTACAATTACCTTCCTCTGGTAAGTTGGTTGTAGTTCCACAGCAGTACATTCTAAGAAAAGCTGGGCTGCTTCTTGTGATGCTAGTCTGGAGTGGTCTTGGTTCTCCTGGCACCATTTTATACTCTGTTTTTATTAATTGCCACTTTCCCAAGTAGTAACCAGATTGTGTTCTGAGCCATTTTAGTGCAATTGTATTGCTCACCATGCGTTAGTACAGTAATTTGCTGATTCAACAGAATAGGCTACTCCCTCTCTCTTATAAACTGAATTAAGCGTGTGATTGGGAGAGGTGGGCAGAAAGAAAAGGGATGCTGTTACAGGGGTGCAGAAATGGCATCTTGTGCAATTCTGCCCATTAAGGCACTTGGACAGAGCCTTGGGTGACATGGTTTAGTGTGAGGTGTCCCTGCCCATGGCAGGGGGATTGGAACTAGATGATCTTAAGGTCCTTTCCAAACCTAACTATTCTATGATTCTAAGGCAACATGCCCACCTCCACCCACTGTGTCCCTGTTCCAGTGGTTTACTCTGAATGAGAAGATCTTACTGTTCTGCTCCCCCTTCGCTTGACACAAACCACCTGCTTCTGCTCCAAAACAAGATACTTGTGGTCTTAATTAGTTATCTGAGAAATCGGGTAACTGTGTAAAGATAACTGTTGTATCTTTCTCTTTGTACATTTTCTGTATTTCCATCTTTTGTGCTGTCACTTCTTTTCACCATAATGTAGTGTTGGAAATCTCCTATCTGATATTTAGTGAAAAACAGCCCTCTTCCTTAATCTACTACCATCCCCTCTCCTTTCCCCCCTCCGCACGCTTTCCAAGCTTCAAATTAAAAAAATAATAAATAATTTGGAAACACATTTCTAGTGGCAATACTGCTAACTCTTATCGTGCATGTAGTCATAATTACTGTTGAAGATGAATCTAAATTTATGTTAACGCATATATGGTTTTACTTAGTAATTTTCTTATTGTTACCTGCTATGATTATTTTCCAGATGTTGCTCTAGAATGGACTTGCTTTTAAAATAGAACAGTGATATTGCATTAATAATTTAATAGATGAGAGTTGAAATAATTCAGATGGAGCAAACAACGTGTTTTCCAATATGAATCCTTTTATGCAGTATCCAGAATTGTTCTCAGTTGCTGTCAGTGTCTGTGATAGTGTTGAGACATGCAGAGCTGGAGGTTATTTTCAGGCAGCTGCCTCTTTTGTTTTACACATGTGTGACTTCAGGACCACTTCTAAATATTTGCAATCATACTACTGATAGTATGTTAATTTCTAATTATGTTATAAAATATTTTTTTATAAATAAATGCAGAGTGTTTGTACGTGTCTATGATAGACGCTTACATTCAAGTTAACCTTTCTAAGACGTTTGAGTAGTGGGGAGTAGGCACAGAGAGCTGCTGGGGATGTTGGGGTGCTCTCGTGGCCATGGTTTTCTCACAGTCATGCTCTTATTTGTAGTGTCTTCCTTCTGGAGTTCCTGAGCATATAAACTTTGGGTAAAGGAAAAATTATGTCTTTTGTTACAGTTGTGGCACAGGCAGAGAGAAGGAATAGTGAAAGAATGAAAGTAATTAATGTTTTGGCTGTTAAGAGACCTGCTTCCTGATAACCATTAATATCATGTTCTGCATATTACTTGTTGTTCCACTTTAGTGTATCTTCCTAAAGACAGGAACTTCTGAACCCCATATTCCACAAATACCACCTAATCATCTTTGTATTGTAGAAAATGTGGTCAATAGCCAGCTTCTCAAAAAGATGGGCACTGAGAAGAGGAGAAGCAAAGAACGTAAGCGTTTCAGTGTGCCGTCAGAGTTTTGCTGTATAGTACAGTTGTTTGACTGCAGAGAGAAACAAATGTGGAACAAGAAACAAAAATAGGAAGAGTAAAAAGAGCTCAGTAAAGAGGTAGAACACAAACCCGTGGTGTTTGGGAAATGAGTGCCCAGTGAAGTCAAAGCTGGAGACCAGCTCTTTCAAAACAAATCTTTGAACCTTCAAAGCAAAGAAACCCCGCCATTTGTTAAGATACTCAGGCAACTGTTTTGAGTATTTCCACATTTAAACAAAATTAAAAGAAGATACTAATACTGTGTCAGCTGAAAGACCAACAGCAAGCTCTTAACTTGTGGCGTTCTTACAGCAAGTTCAGGAAGAATCGCAAGGAGTCTGTGTGTGTGGAAAGCTGTGAGCAGTGACTGTGTTGCTCTCCTTTATAATAAATCAGTTCGTCTTTGTATCTGGAAATAACATTTTCTGAAGGTTGCAGGTAGTTACATCTACCCTATTAGTGTGATAGGTTAATGTGCTACTTTACCCTGAATCAAAGAAAAGTTGAGCATATGGCAAATTTATAAGCCATTGTTGCCTAGAATCAGTGTTGCTTCTGTCAGTTGCTTTAGGATGGGACTCTCCAAAAGAAGAAATCTGGGCACTGCAGGTTATCCTCTGGTATTTGCAAAGCCTGAAGGATTGGACAGTATTGGAGAGACTTTTGAAGCAGCTGTCATCTGTCCCATGGAAACGCTGAAGAAAAGAATAAAAGTAGGAGTTTGGATTGGTCAGTTGACTCTCTGTTACTGTTCAAGCGACTGTGAGGAAAATAAAGTTAATTGTCTAAGTTCTTACTGCTCTCCTGATTAAACACTCTTCTCACACATTCTTTTGCAACAGAGTGCAACACGCAGAAGTAGAATGGTGTGAGTTTGGTTTGGTTTTTTTGTGGGTTTGGGGGGATTGGTTGGTTAGGCTTTTTCTTCAGATTGGTTCTACTCAGTTACAGATGACAGTGTTGAAACCTTTCTTTAAAAGGATATTGACTGCAGCTTTAAACCCTTTAAAATAAGTGCAGGATATTCCACATAACTTCATTTAGTGTAACAATTAATGCTATTAGGTAAAGTCTTTTTACCCCTTAAAATAACTGTAATTTATTAAGGCCAATCCATTGGCAAGAAAGCTGTGAACTGACTGTAAGCTGTTTAGTCTTAGGACTGGTTAAAAATCATTCATTATGTGTAGCAAGTGCATTAACCATCCTGAAAACAAACAAACAAAAAAGTAAATAATCATAGAATCATAGAATAGTTAGGGTTGGAAAGGACCTTAAGATCATCTAGTTCCAACCTCCCTGCCATGGGCAGGGACACCTCACACTAAACCATGTCACCCAAGGCTCTGTCCAACCTGAACTTGAACACCGCCAGGGATGAAGCATTCGCAGCTTCCTTGGGCAACCCGTTCCAGTGCCTCACCACCCTCTCAGTAAAGAACTTCCTCCTTATGTCCAATCTAAACTTTCCCTGTTTTAGTCTGAACCCATTACTTCTTGTCCTGTTACTACAGTCCCTAATGAATAATCTCTCCCCAGCATCCTTATAGCCCCCCTTCAGATACTGGAAGGCTGCTATGAGGTCTCCATCGGTTTAATGGAAATAATGAGATAGTGGCACAGCTTCTCTGGTGTGTAATAATTACATGTTTCATTTGAAGAATAAAATACTAGGATACAGTAAAGAACTACATATGGTTACTATGAGTGTAAACAATAATAATTATTAAAAATTTTTTTTCATGTCTAAATACTCACCATTAGTTGTTAAAACTCTTGCATAAGACATCTGATTTTTTAAGCTTAAACCAATAATTTTCAGCTGAAGATGAAATGTGGAAAATAATTGCTTATTCTGGCCAGATTGCCTGTAATAACTTTTCAGATTTCTGTGGAGCATGCAACAAATTTACTCACATGCATACTTGGTGATACTGCAGTTACTCAGCAACCTAATGTATTCTCTTGGTGATTGCTAGACTGCAGGTTTTTGGGCTCCCTACGACACCAGACCAAGAGCACTCTACCAGCTTGTCTACTACACAAGAGCATGTAAGAAACTCTGTAAAGTGCAACTAATGGATTACTTAATTGGCTATAGATTTTAAGGCCAGAAGCGAGTATTAGATCATCTAATCTGACATACTCTATAACATATGCCATTAAAATAAGCCTAGTTAATTCTGTAGTAAGCCTATAAACTTTTGTTTAAATGGAGTATGTATTGTGCTGTTTCAACCTGTCTTGTTATTTCAAGGCAGGAGGAACCTGCCCTTTCCTTACTGTTCAGTCAAACATGTATACCTTTCCATTTGAATTTCCTCAGCTTCAACTTCTGGATGTCTGTCCTTGTTCTGGATATTTTGAGGAAAAAGATCATTTTACTGTACAATACTTCCTGTACATGGAGGCACATTTTTAACTTTATATTTTCTTTTCGCTAAGTTAAATGTGGTCTGGCTCTTCTTTTCTTCTTTTTTTTTTTTTTGTTCAGTTTTTCAATAGGCTTTTGATGCTGGCCATCAGAATTGTATGCAGAAATCCTATACTGGTCTCATCAAAACTATAGGCACCCACATGGGGGATGACCTGACTCATGCTTTCCTACAATTGGCACTCAGCTAGTCCCGCATAGACTCTACCCATGGCTTACTGGTAGATTAATGTGAAAATTTGTTAATTTGCATTTTTGAGTGCTAAAAAAAGTTGTCTTTAAAGAACTCGGAATCTTGCTGATCCTCTCTGTATCACTGTACCACAATGAGATAAATTATCTCCATTAATTCTTTGATGGCTTTAAGTTTATCATTAAAGCATATTTTAATTTTCCTGTTTCCCTTTCTGACAGCTGTCAAATTTCCAAGAAGATGTAGCATCAGCTGTGTGACAGGGAACTTTCCTAGGTCAATGGCTCTGAAGTCATGCAATAAAAAAGTATAAAGGGAATGTTTTTGTTGCCCCAAACACCCAATTCTACCTGCTTTTTAGAAATACTCAAAATTAGTGGCTCATTGTAAAATTCTTTGGTTAGACTGAATTTTAAAGTACCAGGTAGGTAAGGATGACTTGTATATTTGAAAAGGTGTTCAGTGCAGCAAGATAGTGTTTGCCTCTGTGTTTTTATAAAGACAAACCAGTAAATATCCATGTGTTACTGTTTTCAGAAACTGTTGCAATTAAGCTATTTATTCTCTTCTAATGATTTAATAACATCTTCCAGATTACTTAGTGTCTTCTATTCTGCTGCAAAATTAACTGGCTGTTTAATGAAGGGAAATGTTTTGCAACATTAGAAAAAACACTTTGTAAGGGAAGAAAACACTGGGTGAGCATTTCAGGTGACTTCCAGAGAAAGGCTTGGAAAAATAAATTACTTTCTTAAGTTTTAGGCAACCAGTCAAAATATGATCTGGCAATTTTATTGAATTAGTGGAATTTCGTTTTTGATCAGTTCAATTTTATTGAGCTATTTAAAGTTTAAAATTATGAGGTATTTCTGCTGTTTGCAACAGGAGATGGAAGTTTGAATTGTGTGTTGTTAAGCTTTGACTTAAATTAGCTTATCAAGCAATTAATGAGTGTTAGTTGATTTAACAAATGGATTAATCACTGTTATCTGGTGGTATAGAGTCTAGAGGGCTAAAGGAACCTCTGTGATCTGCGCTGGTGTACATTACTAATGTGTATGCCTCTATGATTATTAAATAGCTTCTTTGATCAACTCCTTTATAAAACAGGTCAATATTGGATTTTTGAGAAAGCACTTTTTTAGCAGATTATCCTGTTTACTTAGGTGGACTAGATTGTCTATATTTGGCAAGAATTGCAACCTATTTCCATCAAAGTTTTCATGCTGATCAGCTATAGTTTTTACCCAGTCAATCACCAAGAAAATAGTGCTATTTATAACCTGGAATACATTATACTTTTTAAAATATATTAATCAGTAATTCAGAGAAATTAAAATTCAAAATGCCATGAAAGTGCATCTCTGTAAATGCAATTGATAATGTTTTATAGATTAAAAGCCTTGATAACAGTTGTCTTATTTGAAATAAGTTTAACAGCTGTATCCTACCAAACTTTATTTCATATATAAAAAAAAATTAACTGAAAATCCCTCTGAACTGTGGTCTTGGCTTTGGTACAGTGCATGAAATAATTTTTCCATCTTACCCCACTGTTCTCCAAAGGTCAGACTTTAAATTGGGCTGTAACTGTCTTGCTGCAGAGTTTCCAAGCTACGTTAATTTTTGGTCTGCCATTGATGGATGGAGCAGTTTGAATTCTGACATGCAGCAGCCTGACTGGAATGACCTGCAGAGGCAGATGTCAGCCTGTTATTTCATGCCCGTTTGTCAGAAAGAAAAAACAGCTGCTTTTTTTTTTTTCCCTTTTTTTTTTTTTTTTTTTAAAGCAGTTCTTTTATACATACAGAGAGCACGTATAGGTGGATCTGCTGTTTGATATACATACATATAGAGAATCCTATAAAAATTTATATTTATTTATCATTTCTGGAAAACCTGGTTAAGTCTCTTGAGAATTTGTTGGTGACCAATATTGAGAATGTGCATATTCTTATATTTGCTGTAGTGCAAACAAGTGAACAAGAATAATCTTGAGAATCTGTATTATTTCATAAAAAGGTATTATTTTGCTCATGGATACTCTGAGAAGATTAACACTGTTGTTTTGTAGAACAAAAAAGGTGTTATTTGTTAATTTATAGTTGCTAAAGAGTTTCCTTTGTGATTCTGTTCTTGCAGATTCATCGTATAGCAAATGTATTTCATGCTCATTGTCGCAGCATTTTCTGAGGATGACATGGACCCTTACTGATTGCACCAGAATGTTCATTTCATGTTAAAGCAAAAGTGCCATCCAAAAATGAGCATGGGGAGGGAATTTTTTCGTTAAAACACAGAAATCACTTTACAGAACTGATGCAGGCAGGAGCAGCTGAACTTTTATACTTGCCACCTGGCTTGCAGAGTCCTAAGTGAGAAGTAATTTATTTGGTTGATACGAGTGGGAAAAAAAGGAAATACTTTAATTAAAGAATTGAAAATCCCTTTAACATTCAGGGTCCTGCCTGAGCAGATGTTGGTGAAACCTTTGAGTGTCTCCTATATTCTGGCTCCACAACACACATTGGCTGCCCCTGACACAAAGGAGCAGTGAGCCAGAGGCATCCAATGTGCTGAAAAGTCCTGTGGGTTTTTCAGTGATGTTGCCATAAAATGGAAAGAACTGGAGTGAATGAATTTGGGGGTGATTCTGTGAGTTAATGGGGTGAACAGGAGTTTGACCATTGATTTTGATAGGACGAACATTTTATCTTGTGATCTTTATTTGATCATATCTCAATTAGGATAACTTCCCATAATAAATTCTAAATTCTTAGTTTTCATTTTGGAACTAATTCTTTGTTTCTAAAATTCATAGATCTAGAAAACACATCTAGTTAGAAGAAAAGACACATTATTCTCACAGGCTAGTTAGAATCACATGAGGGTTAACACAGTAATCATAAGGGATGAAACAGTTGTGCAAATTTGCAGATAATATATTTTATTGTGTAAGTTATGACAGGTCTGTTTTAATGACAAACCCAAATAATTTTTAAGGTCATCTTTTATCATTAATGTACATTTTACTATTGGATAATGTGAAGCTATGCCTTCGTTTAAATAAATAAAAGAAACACCATAACTTCTGACTGTGAGATGTAGGACCATAGCCAGGAAAGCATCAAGAAAACCATCTGCCAAAGTCTTAGTGATTAGGGTAGATTAATAGTTGAACGGGAGAATCCAGTCTTATGCATTAGCCAAGGCAGCAAACGTAATCCACAGTTATATAATACAAGAGGCTACCATCCAGGAAAATAGGAAAGCAGGAAAAGAGAAAAAAGCCCCATCTGTGTATAAGATAAATACAAGATGTAAGTTTTTAACAGCATGTGTAGTCTTCTGCTAAAACAGTGTAGCCTGTCACTGAATGCCTTGAGTGTCAAGTCTGGACATTTTTAAGGCTTTTTTCCCTGTAAGTGTAATAGCTAAAGTAGAAATATGGCCTTGATGCAGAGATGATTACGTGTTTATTTGTCCAAAATTATGTGGAAGACAGTATTACAGAATAGTTCACTCTTTTCCTAGAAGCTAAAAGTCTTTAATGTCTTGTATCTTTTAAAACAAAAGCAGTAAATATGGAAAACTCTGCTGGTGAAGCACTGACTCAGGTAGAAGGTTAAAAAATTTAAAGTTCTAGAAAAGTTCATAATAGCAGGGTGGTAGAGTTGTGCTTCCTAATAAATGCAGAGTAAATCTCATAGCCAATAATATATAAGTGCTTATTGTAAAGTTGGTGCTGAAAAATAAACAGGATGACTTAAAAAAGCCCAAAACAAACGCAACTAACCAAACAAAAGAACCCCACCAAACAAAATAAAACTGGTTAGATTTTTCTGTGCCTGGACAGGAGAAACCTTCTCCCCGCCACATCAGTGTACTTCAGCATTTGTCTAAAATCTTATTCAGACAGTGGAATGATTGCCTTTTCTACCAAATGTAGTGCTATTTTCCTTGGGTATTCTATCACTAAAATACTAAGAGGTTGCTTAGTAGGAGATAATACAGTGTAATGGCAAGAGCTAGCTGAGCAGTTTTGCTTATTGTTGGAACATTTTTCTGAGCTGGTGAATTCTCTAACAGTTTACAAGGAAGGTGTGAACCCCAGTGTTGCAAACCACAGACCACTGACAAGAAGCTATCTTTTTTCTAAACTGCTTTTCATACTCCTACTAGTAATAATCTATACTCCCCTTTGGATCCCAAGGGAAAAGGATGAAAACAACAGTGCAGAGACAACACTTAGCAGCAGTGAAGCCGTTCACCTTTTACTGTCCCACTGCTTCAAGAAAAGGGAATGTCAGAAAATTGTGCTTGCTTAGTCTCTCTCAAGATGTTGCTTCCTCTCTTAACACAAGTACATAATGTCTCATTCTACTAACAAATCCTTCTGAGGATCTTAGCTTGAGATTTCTGTAAAAAGACATTTTGGGGAAGTTAAGCAGGAAAATACTGGCAGTGAGCTGCTTTTGTATTGTGTCAGGAAACAATTCTTCCATTTAGAGCTAAGCTGCTCCCTAACTGGGAAAAGTACTTGAAGTTTCTTGGGGAAATGTTTAGTGAATTGAAAGCAAAACTGGCATAGGTTATTTGGTTGCTGTAATTTCTATGGATCAGGGTGTTTAAAAATAGTTTTATATGATATTTAAAAAATCAAAAGAATTCTGTAAGTGAATGTTTGATATGCAGGCTCAAGGCAGTTTGTAACCCAAGGCTTTTCAGCTCTGTCATTTGAAAGACACTAGTCACTGATCTTGCAGTATGTAGCTGAAACAGGGCTGGCTCCATTTTAATTCTGTTTTCCCATTTACATCTAAATATCACAAACTGATGCTGAATGCTGCAGCGTGTTTGTTTACAATATTTGCCTCAAAATGTTGCAGATTGGCAGGACAGGATCGTCATTTCCCAGTTTAAGAAGTCATTGGTGGTGGCTTGTAAAGGTCCTTTCCTGAGTTTTTCCTTGGCTTTCCACTGAACATCCCAAGACACAGACCTTCTCATGTTAACAACCTTGTAAATTAATGTGTTAATCACTTGGATAGGAAAGGACTTAAAAAAGTTTGATGACATTCCACTTATGTTGATGTTTTAATGGCAGAAGGAAATGAGTCAGTTAAAAATATCTTTATAAAATTGTTACTATAAACAGGCATAGAGGTTTTCCAAACATGCACTATGGTTTGCCTTTGCTCTTTGCTTGAATATAGAAGCCAGTTACTTTTTACAGTATATTTCTTAGTGCAAATCCAGCAACTAAATATGACTGTGCTACTTGAAATGATGGATGTAATTACCTTGGTCGAAATGATCACGTGCTAGAGGAGGATGTGAAGGGGTGTGACAGCCTTCTGTTAGCATAGAATCATAGAATCGTAGAACAGTTAGGGTTGGAAAGCACCTTAAGATCATCTAGCCCCAACCACCCTGCCATGGGCAGGGACACCTCACACCAAACCATGTCACCCAAGGCTCTGTCCAACCTGGCCTTGAACACCTCCAGGGATGGAGCATTCACAACTTCCCTGGGCAACCCATTCCAGTGCCTCAACACCCTCACAGTAAAGAATTTCTTCCTTATATCCAATCTAAACTTCCCCTGTGTAAGTTTTAACCCATTACCAATTGTCCTATCACTATAGTCCCTAATGAATAGTCCCTCCCCAGCATCCTTGTAGGCCCCCCTTCAGATACTGGAAGGCTGCTATGAGGTCTCCACGAAGCCTTCTCTTCTCCAGGCTGAATAGCCCCAACTTTCTCAGCCTGTCTTCATGCAGGAGGTGCTCCAGTCCCTGATCATCCTCGTGGCCTCCTCTGGACTTGTTCCAACAGTTCCATGTCCTTTTTATGTTGAGGACACCAGAACTGCACACAATGCTCCAAGTGAGGTCTCACGAGAGCAGAGCAGAGGGGCAGGATCACCTCCTTCGACCTGCTGGTCACGCTCCTCTTGATGCAGCCCAGGGTACGGTTGCTTTCTGGGCTGCGAGCGCACACTGCAGCCGGCTCATGTTCATTTTCCCATCGACCAACACCCCCAAGTCCTTCTCTGCAGGGCTGCTCTGAATCTCTCCTCTGCCCAACCTGTAGCTGTGCTTGGGATTGCTCTGCCCAGGTGTAGGACCTTGCACTTGGCATGGTTAAACTTCATCAGGTTGGCATCAGCCCACCTCACAAGCGTGTCAAGGTCCCACTGGATGGCATCCCTTCCCTCCGGCGTATCAGCCGAACCACACAGCTTGGTGTCATCGGCAAACTTGCTGAGGGCGCATTCAATCCCACTGTCCATGTCACCAACAAAGATGTTGAGCAAGACCGGTCCCAACACCAATCCCTGAGGGACACCACTCGTTACCGGTCTCCAGCCGGACATCGAGCCATTGACCACAACTCTTTGTGTGCGGCAAAACATCCAGCCAGTTCTTTATCCACCGAGTGGTCCACCCATCAAATTGATGTCTCTCCAATGTAGAGACAAGGATGTCGTGTGGGACAGTGTCGAACGCTTTGCACAAATCCAGGCAGATGACGTCAACTGCTCTGCCCCTGTCCATCAGTTCTGTAGGCCCATCACAGAAGGCCACCAAACTGGTCAGGCAGGATTTGCCCTTAGTGAAGCCCTGCTGGCTGTCACCAAGCACCTTATTGTTTTTCATGTGCCTTAGCATGCCTTCCAGGAGAATCTGCTCCAAGATGAGTCAGGCACAGAGGTGAGACTGACTGGTCTGTAATTTCCCGGGTCATCCATTTTCCCTTCTTGAAAATGGGGGTTATATGTCCCTTTTTCCAGTCGTCGGGAACTTCACCTGACTGCCACAGTTTTTCGAATATGATGGCCAGTGGCTTAGCAACTTCATTCTCCAGCTCCTTCAAGACCCGCAGATGGATTTCATCAGGTCCCATGGACTTGTGCACGTTCAGGTTCTTAAAATGATCTCAAACCAGATCCTCTCCTACAGTGGGCCTAAGGTCTTCATTCTCACAGTCCCTGCGTCTGCCTTCCAAGACTTGAGTGGTGTGGTGAGAGCATTTGCCAATGAAGACTGAGGCAAAGAAGTCATTAAGAACCTCAGCCTTCTCCAAACCCAGGGTAGCCAGTTCTCCTGATAGCTTGCGGAGGGGGCCTACGTTGTCCCTAGCCTGTCTTTTTTTTGCTATGTACCTATAGAATCCCTTCCTGTTATCCTTAACATCCGTAGCCATTTTTAATTCCAACTGGGCCTTAGCTTTCCTAACCTGGTCCCTAGCTTTCCTGACAACATTCCTGTGTTCTTCCCAGGTCGCCTGTCTTTGCTTCCACCTTTTATAAGCCTATTTTTCCATTGAAGTTTCCTCAGCAGCTCCTTATCCATCCAAGGAGGTCTCCTGGCCCTCCTGCTGCACTTCCTTCTAGTTTGGATGCAACACTCCTGAGCTTGTAGCAGGTGATCCTTGAATATCAACCAGCAGTTTTGGGCCCCCCTGCCCTCTAGGGCTATATCCCATGGAACCTTACTAAGCAGGTCCTTGAAGAGGCCAAAGTTTGCACTCTTGAAGTCCAGGGCGGTGAGCTTGCTGCACACTCTTCTCACTGTCCTGAGCATCTTGAACTCGACCATCTCATGATCACTGCATCCAAGGCTGCCCTGGAGCGTCACATTTCCAACCAGCCCTTCCCTGTTGGTGAGCACGAGGTCAAGCATGGCACCTCTCCTTGTTGGCTCCTCTGTTACCTGCAGGAGGAAGTTGTCTTCCACACAATTGAGGAACCTCCTGGATTGCTTGTGCCAGGCCGTACTGTCCCTCCAACAGATATCATGGTGGTTGAAGTCCCCCATGAGAACAAGGGCCTGCGAGCGTGAGGCTGTTCCTATCTGTCTGTAGCGTGCTTCATCCACAGATTCCTCTTGATCAGGTGGTCTGTAACAGACTAAGCATATTACTTAGTCTAAGCATATTAGTCTGTAGCAGACTAAGACATATTACTCATTTGAAATCAGTGACTGTATCTTTATTCCCATGTTTGTATCTTGGTCAGTCAGGAATAGTGCTTCTGTTTGTGATTTAGATCGTAACAGCATATTGATGGCACTGCTTCTTAATGTCAGCTTCCTGGAAGCATGTAGAACACTGGCAAGAGATGGGCATAGGTGACAGCACTGGTGTGTCTCCCTCTGTGCAGCAGCTACCTTAAGGACCATCACGAGAAAAACTTCCAGTGCTTCATGTTGCACCCAGTGTGCCAAAAATGTCATGTGTACAGCAGACAACTCGTATCCCTGACAGGTCTGGTAAGAAAAAGGGAGTGGTTTGTGTTGTGAAGGATAGCAAAGATCTGTGGATGAATAAAGGCAGTACTGGTCAGGAAAAAGAGCCCAGTGTATCAAGAGGAAACAATATGCACAGTGGCTACCTAATGTCCCTTTAGTCTGACACCATATGGAAGTAGCCAGGGGAAGCTGAAAGGACAATCATCCAGATCAGTAGTTAGGGACTATGTTTAGGAATGAGATCTCAATGTAGAGAGTAAACAGTTGTGTGTAGTTGGAGGTTCTCTGCCATGAAGCTGTGCAATTGTGTTTTTCCATAAGACTATTCAATGGGGTTCTCTTGCTTTTGCCTGTCATTGCATTTAGGGTTTGGCAATCTTTATTAAACAGATGTTGTGCATCATTTTACAGGATTTAATACTGCTTCATAAGTAACCGCTTTTTATGTCACCAGTGCAGTGTGAAGAAAAGATTGTATTTCTCAGCTTGAAATCTGAGCAGTGGGAAGATGCCTGAATAAGGTATTTTCATTAATTAAGTGGCCTACCATGCTGGTAGCATTTTAACTGATGGCCCAGTTGGTCCCACCAGATTAGCAATGACATATATAAACCCATTAATTTGTGAGTCTTCTTCATAAGTGGTGCCTATTTAGGATCTACAAACATCTAACTTAGGTGTTGATTATATTATTGATTAAATAGTATATGGTCTTCTTGATTGTGTTATTGATTAGTACATTAGAAATTAGATAGGGATTGAAACCTTATTGACAAGTTCATATAACCAAACTTCAGCCTAGATGATTCTTTGATTGCTTCAGCATCCAAACCGCAAAGCAGTGACGTTTCTAAAAGCTGATTCAGTGTAGAATCTACAGGCTGTTCCATCTTCCCATGATGTAGGACCTGAAGCATTCTTGGCCTTTGAAAGATGAAATTTAAGCTTCAGGACCCAGAAATTCAACTTCATAACAAATATGAGCTCTGAAAAATACCAGGCAGTGTTTGGAGGAGAACAGAAACTATCTCTTGAATCTGAGAGTGGTAGAATGGTGAGCAATAATTAATTATTCAGGTGTCATCCATTACTAAAGGTATTATTTCACAAGACTCAAATTGTCTTCCAGTGGAAATTGTACAATTACCTATGTAGTAAATGGTCTGGTATACATCCATATGTCAAAATGCACTTCAAGATGTATGTCAGCAGTTTTGTAGAGAGGAGGGAAATAAATCAGAGGCATGCGCGAGCCATTCCCCCTGTGCTGGCTCTTCTGAAGTCACATTTCTTCTGCTGCAGCTTCTATGAAGCCAGTGAAAAAATGTTAGGGCTTTCTTCTCCTTTTTTCTACTTTTGTTATTTAACTTTTTAAATTAAGTAATTGAATGCAAAATTTTCCCTTTAAAGTATTTTACACTTTTGTGAGAACCAATTTTCATAACATTTTTATGTGAAAATGAGTGCCATTCATTCTCATTTAAGACTCAAATATTGAAACACTCAATGAATAATAACTGTTCAAAGTTTTAAAATACAACTTCTAATTGCATTTTCATGCCCATGGCGGGGGGTTTGGAACTAGATGATCTTAAGGTCCTTTCCAACCTTAACTATTCTATGATTCTATGATTCTATGATTCTATGTGTGTACTTTTATCTCTGTTCCAGACCATAGCACTATAAGTTGCTGGGCATCAAGTGGCTTTTTTGTCTGTAATCTTACTAGACACATAGAGTATCTATCTCAGCTGCAGATGAAATACCAAGCAGACATCAATATTTCTGTATTTTTTCTCATGGGAGCATAAGAATCTACTGGGTTATGGCAAGACTTTGGTGTTAAAGAAGGTCTGGTTGCTACCTGTAACGTTTTCACAGTATTTAGCTTCTACATTGCTTAAAAATGTGAAATGGAGATGTTCAGTGTACTTATTCCAGATTGACAGGCTATCACCTACCTGATGGGATTTCAAAACCCAGTTGCAGACATTATGGCAATCTGAAAGACATATACAGAAGTTTTAGATCCAGTGTATGACTTGAGTAGATTGTGCAGTATGCCAACCATGAGCAAGGACTAATTTTAAACACTGGCTTACAAAACGTTGTAAGTGCTGGAATGCTGAATGAAAGCTGTAGGGTGGTTGTGGATGGTTGTGACTGATGGCTGTGGAACTGGAGATCTGGGGATTGGGTCTGCTTGCTGAGTCCTCACTACCTGATCCGGGATCGCAGCACTGATGCACTGTGATGGAATAGCAGTGCTTATCACAAGCCTCAGAATCTGACCTGCTCTCTCAGGTCATTGTGCTTTGGCTGCAGAAGTACATGACAGAGAACTTGCAGAACTGTAGTACAATGTTCTGTGTGTTTTTTTCTTTGCATCTCTTTGCAAAACATCTGCCAAGATGAGAAACAATTTGCATCTGATGACAAAATCCAGTTGTGGATTTTCAGATTTGTCTGGCATGGTACCAGAATGAACAGGTTTAACTTAGATCTCGAGGAAAACCACTCCCACTGGGAGACCAGAAGCACATGCCCATTATCAGAGTTGGCATAGAATCATAGAATCATAGAATAGCTAGGGTTGGAAGGGACCTTAAGATCATCTAGTTCCAACCCCCCCTGCCATGGGCAGGGACACCTCACACTAAACCATGTCACCCAAGGCCTCATCCAACCTGGCCTAGAACACCACCAAGGATGGAGCATTCACAACCTCCCTGGGCAACCCATTCCAGTGCCTCACCACCCTCTCAGTAAAGAATTTCTTCATTATATCCAATCTAAGCTTCCCCTATTTCAGTTTGAACCCGTTACCCCTTGTCCTGTCACTACAGTCCCTGATGAAGAGTCCCTCCCCAGCATCCTTGTAGGCCCCCTTCAGATACTGGAAGACCGCTAGGAGGTCTCCATGCAGCCTTCTCTTCTCCAGGCTGAATAGCCCCAACTTTCTCAGCCTGTCTTCATGCAGGAGGTGCTCCAGTCCCCTGATCATCCTCGTGGCCTCCTCTGGACTTGTTCCAACAGTTCCATGTCCTTCTCATGTTGAGGACACCAGAACTGCACACAATGCTCCAAGTGAGGTCTCACGAGAGCAGAGTAGAGGGGCAGGATCACCTCCTTCGACCTGCTGGTCACGCTCCTCTTGATGCAGCCCAGGATACGGTTGGCTTTCTGGGCTGCGAGCGCACACTGAAGCCAGCTCATGTTCATTTTCTCATTGACCAACACCCCCAAGTCCTTCTCAGCAGGGCTGCTCTGAATCTCTTCTCTGCCCAACCTGTAGCTGTGCCTGGGATTGCTCTGCCCAGGTGTAGGACCTTGCACTTGGCATGGTTAAACTTCATCAGGTTGGCATCAGCCCACCTCACAAGCGTGTCGAAGCCCCTCTGGATGGCATCCCTTCCCTCCGGCGCATCAACCGAACCACACAGCTTGGTGTCATCCGCAAACTTGCTGAGGGCGCACTCAATCCCACTGTCCATGTCACCGACAAAGATGTTGAACAAGACCAGTCCCAACACCAATCCCTGAGGGACACCGCTCGTTACTGGTCTCCAGCCGGACATCGAGCCATTGACCACAACTCTTTGTGTGCGGCAAAACATCCAGCCAGTTCTTTATCCACTGAGTGTTCCACCCATCAAATTGATGTCTCTCCAATGTAGAGACAAGGATGTCATGTGGGACAGTGTCGAACGCTTTGCACAAATCCAGGTAGATGACGTCACCTGCTCTGCCCCTGTCCATCAGTTCCATAGTCCCATCATAGAAGGCCACCAAATTGGTCAGGCAGGATTTGCCCTTAGTGAAGCCCTGCTGGCTGTCACCAAGCACCTTGTTGTTTTTCATGTGCCTTAGCACGCCTTCCAGGAGAATCTGCTCCAAGATGTTGCCAGGCACAGAGGTGAGACTGACTGCTCTGTAATTCCCCGGGTCATCCATTTTCCCCTTCTTGAAAATGGGGGTCATATTTCCCTTTTTCCAGTCGTCGGGAACTTCACCTGACTGCCATGATTTTTCATATATGATGGCCAGTGGCTTAGCAACTTCATTTGCCAGCTCCTTCAGGACCCGCGGACGGATGTCGTCAGGTCCATGGACTTGTGCACGTTTAGGTTTTTAAGATGGTCTCAAACCAGATCCTCTCCTACAGTGGGCCTGGGGTCTTCATTCTCACAGTCCCTGCATTCGCCTTCCAAGACTTGGGTGGTGCAGTCAGAGACTTTGCCAGTGAAGACCAAGGCAAAGAAGGCATGAGAATGCACACCAGAACACCACCACAAAGATGAGTTTGTACTTGTCCTCAGAGAACTTCAGGATTCAGAAATCACTGCTGCTGCTTGATTCTGGTTTTAGCAGACTTATGATTATGCGAAGACCAGGGTTGTAGTATTAAAATGTATGAATGTCCATGTATCAGTAATTGGTGCATAGCTTCTCTTCTGAGTGGCTGCAGTTGCTCTTTGACATCATCTGACATCATCCAGCAAAATTCTAGATAATGAGTGCATTTTGGTTGGTTTGCTTGTTTTGTGGCTTTTTTGATTTTTTTTCCCCCCCTTTTTTTCTTTTGCAGCAGATTACTTATACCATTCAGCTCCTGTTCAAAAAAAGAACATTTTCTTTTTCTTACCACCCCACCTTTGCCTCCCCCAGATATATTTAAATAACAGTAAGGCTGCTATTTAAAATGATAACATCCAGGAAATTAAAAGTTAAGCCCTTCACTGTCCATAACTTGGTGTCTCTGCTTTTGCCTCCTCAGCAGTGGTGTAAATGAAGGATGAAGCCTTAGCCTGAACTTTCAATTTCCTGGCTGTTGTCAGTTGTATCACAACTGCTAGGATATGCTGCCAATATACAATTTTCATTTCTGGAAAGGATTAATACACAATATATTATAGAAAACTAGAGAATAGCCAGAGGCCGAAATTAAATATTCTGCAAAGGTTCATATTAACCTAAATTACCTCAATGTTTTGTTGAGTAAGTGACAAAATTTAGATTCTAAAGTATTATTAGTAAAATCTTTATAATTTGCAAAGGGATAATTTAAAAGTATAGTTTATAATTTCTTCTATCTTGATAGCTTTGCCTTTTACTAGTTAAGGAGTTGTATCATCATTATGTGTTTCTTTTTCAGTCTCCTCGAAGAACAGACCTCACTTACTCTCACTTTTCCAGTGCTTGCCTGCCCCTAACGGAGCCAGGGGGTCACAGAAGAGGTTCTGGGTGCTGGGAAGGATGTTAGTACTAGAGATGTACTCCAGGTAGTTTGTAAAGAGTTACTGGAGTAGCAGAGAATATTAGCAAGTAAAAGGCACAGAAACTCAAGTCAGATTTAAGACTTATCAATGTGTTGCTGAGAAATGTAATTAAAATATTTTATGGAAGCTTACCAAACACTTAAATTTCCCTTTCTGACTAGGTAAAGTTGTTGGCCAATGCAGCCTTGGTAGGGCCGAGATACACCTCAGCTGCACACCTCGTTGCCTATTATGGTCTACAAAATCTCTTCTCTGTTACTGTTTCTCAGATTCTCCCACTCCATAGAAGAAAAAATGACAGCATTTTTTTATTGTTTTAAATTCATCTTCTTATGTGCATCTTTCAGTAAGAAGTGATAAATGACCTATCTTTTTTTTATATCAATTCATATTTTTTCTGGCTTTTACCTTTACTGCGTTAGTATCTTCCCAGTCTGTTCAGTGGTCAAGCTTGTGGCAGGTGCATCTTTCTTTTTTGCTTTGAAAAATGGGGTGCCTTTATTCTTATTAAACTCAAAATATCTTAAATGAATTTCAGATTTATATGGGGAAGTCTCACTATTTGCAGAATGAATCATAAATGCCAGTAATGCAATTTTAAACCGACGCTTTCTCATATAAGAAGAAAAATCCTTGAATCTGGGTATCTACTTTACCTGCTCTGACCAGAGGTGACAATAATATCTTTCTATCTCATGTTTGTTGTTTTAACAATATGAAGAGAGACAGGAGTGGAAAAAACTCTTAAAATATTTTCTGGATGTTTACCTATTTGCAGGTGTTTTGTGTTTTTATGGGTGTCTGGGTACTTACGTGCTTGCAAACGTGCACAGATAAATGCAACTAATTAGTCAGTGACAGCAAATGACATAGATTTAAATATAGACTGACTTTTCATCACAAGGATTTTTCTTTTGTGGCATGTATGCGCCCGGTAAAATGCAGGTAACATATGTACATGTCTGTGTGTATTTGGTAATGGCAGCGCTAGCCATTGCTATTCATTCTACCAGGATTTTGGCTGGCTGTAAACAGCTCTGATGAGGGAGAACTTTGTGACCTATTTTTTCTTTTTTTGTATGTGTGTTTTTTATAACTTTTTTGTGGCTGTAATTCTGTTCTTTCAGATTATAAACAGAGGTTTTACTACAGAATTTGAAACACTCTTCAGTTATTTTATAGTAATGCCACTAGCAAAATGCAAACTAAACAATTCACAGCCTCATTTTTCTGTCCCTTCAAACACAAATACATGTCCTATCTTATCTTTTCTACTGGATTTTTTTCTGCATTTGCCATTGCACTGTTTAGTAGGGAAAAGTTTCAAATCAATCTATTTTTCAGAAGAAGGCAGATGAGATCCAAACATTACCAAGTAGCTGGGGACATAATTGGTATTCTTTCCTTTTCTGTCAGACACAAAGTTCAGAAGTTAAATATCCATTTACTCTTTTAGCTTCCATTAGAATAGTTTGTAACTTCAGATATTAATGCTTTATGCAGCCCAACTGTTGAGATCCAGAGCAAGGAAATAAGTCAATTAACAGCAGCAGAAGAAAAGGTTTGTGAAGATCCAACTAAGAAAAAAGGCTGAAGTGAACATTAACATTTCTTCAGTTTGCTAAAATAATTGGTGATTTATGTTCTGCCTCTGCTGTGGCCACCTGTGTCAAATAACTTTAACATCTTTCATACTAATGTCCTTTGTGAAGCATTTTGTGATCTCCTTTCAAAAACAGCTGTGTAGAGGTTATATTGAGTGACACGGTCCTGCCTTCCCTGAGCACATGGACGTCACTGAGCACACATAATAACGCTGTGTCTTCCCCTGCCTGTGCTCACAAGTGGGATCTTTCAAAACATCTGATGTTTTCAGTGAATGTGACTTGTGCCACTCACATATAAGGTAATAAAATGCTGAGCCTATTTCAGAAGCAAAATGCTTTCCCCAAAAAGGCCTGTGCAGTGTAAAATTCCTTAACAGAGTGTGGCAAACTGTTCAGGCCTCACCAAGCAATGGGGAGAAAACGTAGGTGGTTTTTTTAAGTCAGCCTCTCTTTAGAATCTTTAGGGAGACTGCACAGAAACTCCAGTACAAAGAAGTGAGATGTGACTTGGACACCCTAAGCCCATTGCATATTTTTCACCCCACTGAGGCTACAAATTGCCAGGCGTGTGGTGTACATAGTAAGTCCTGTTCCAAAAAGTTGCTGAATTTCTTCAGTGAGCATACAAGTACTTCATTCTTTGGGAGATACATGTGTTCTATTTTATAGCATTCAGTCCCAGTGATGTTGAGGGTTTGTCAATTAACAGTGTAGTCTTTTGCAGTCCTCACATAACATTCTATGTAAGGATTGATCAATACAAGTGAAGTTTCATGAATAATTATCTCTTCCATGAATAAATACCCAGGGTAACATCCCAGAGTATACAAGCTTGTGCCACAGAGATGTGAAAACAGAAGCAAAGGCATGTTGGTGTTAAACAGCAAGTCCATAAGAAAAGCTGAAGTGTGTTTATAGCTAGAGATGCCTTACTCTTTCCAGCTGCCTGGATCCTTTCTTGTGGACTCTTTATCTTAACCAATTTTATAAAATATGAGATTCTGTAGTTTTGGTTTTCATACCAATTCATACATTTGCTTTTCGGGGTTCCATTTCCTCCTCTGTCCAGTATCTGAGGTCATGAAAGCTACATTTTTCCTTTTATATGTTTTCTATCCTCTTTTTTTATTATTCCCTATTTTCTTATTTCCATAAAAAAAAATAAAAATAAAAGAAGCAAGCCTTTATCATATTAAGCCTGCACAGTGAAATTTCAGTTTAGAGCTGAAAGTAGCCCTATCTATTTGAAGTAGGCGGGGAGATATTTCTGGCTTTTTCTTTCTGTGAATCTTACCTACATGAGTCATGTAAAGTATTGCTTAAAATTTATAGAAACCACATTATAATTTATAATGGTGCTTTAGCAGCATCCAGCACCATCCTGTGTGGTGCAAAGTGAACCATTGTAGGAGCTGAGCTAAAAATATTGCATTAAAACTTAAAGAAAATGAAATTTTTATACTTGATTTGCTCATGGTCATATGGTTGCAACTAAACACAATTCGAGCTGTCACTTCAATGGAGAGAAAAATATGCAATTTTGGAATATTTTAAATGAGCTTGATATTAGATTCTATAACTCAGAATGACACAGGAAATAGCATTCGCAACATGATTGGTTCATTACTATTTAGTAATTGCAGTCCATCATTTTAAAGGGAAACTAAAACACAAACAAATGATCTGCGTTTACCAGACTCTGTATCTGAGTTGTCATTTTGGGGATGGTTTTAGAAGATGCGAGTTGTGTATGTTTGGAAGCTTATATTTTTCTCTCATCTTTATCATTTCAAGACAGCGATTTTCATCATAAACTAACATGTCAGCCAAAGCATCTACATTTTAAAAAAATATTATTTCACAGTTTTCCACAGGCACATTTGATGTAAACCCTGGAGGTGTATTCCCTGAGTACCTATTACCTCCATTTTAGGGAAATTACATTAAATTATTAGTGACAAATTTACTTGTCTGCCAATGTGTTTTTCTTGAATTTTACTACAACATCAATACTTGGCTGTTTTATATGGGCCCTCATTTACCTGTCTTTGAAGGCAGTCACCCCTCTGGGAGCTTTGCCTGTCACTAACATGCACTAGGAAGAGTCTAAGTTTAACATTTGCTGTTTTGAATTAGGGGAAAAAAATATGTTGCACTTTTAAAATATAATATGCTTTTCTGGCAAGTCATTTTAATGTCTCCTGTCTCTGTTTTTAGAGAGCAAACCCATTTGTAAGTGCAGCATGCTCAAAGGAAATGCTGGTTTGTCAGCATAAAGGTGTTCACCAAGAGCTCTGATACCCAAGAAGAGGGACTTAAACATCCGTTGTCTTGTACACCTCAGATTTGGGCAGTTACCAGGTTTTACTTGTGTTTGTGTCTATTCAAGAATCATTTCCAGTTTAGTGCCAAAATAAAAGCAGATGGAAAGTCAGACTGAGAGCTCAAGTCAACTGCAGAATTTAAAATCTCTATTACAATTGCATGAGGAAATGCAACTATGAGGCATATGGAAAATAATATGGGCCTTTTAAAGCAATCACAGCATGTCTGGGAGCGTGGTTTACTTTGCCTGCCTTTTTATTTTAATCTTTAAGGTCTTTGTCTTCAAATGCAACTAGTGTTAATTCCAAATAAATGAGTGTTTCTGGAGTCACTATGCTGTGGTAATATTTAAGTCCAGAAAAAATATGCTGCTTTTTGAAACCAAAGCCTTTGCAGTCCAAGTTCCTCCTGTTGAGTACAGGAATGCAGGGTTGCCTTTTAAGGAAGGAACTCTTAGTGCTTGGATCTTCTGGCATGAGTGATGTGCTAGCAGCAGTGTAGCACCTTATGTTGTAATCTGCTCAGATCTTGAAAAGAAGTGAGATTCTGCTAGTTCAGTGATGGTCAAAGATTTCTGAGGAATACTTTTGTGCTTCAGCAAATAATATTGGCTATAGAATAGCACAGTATTTTGTTCCCTAAAGTATCGATCACTGGTTTTGGAGGTGTCTGTTTTATTGGAGACAAGGGGATGTCACCATTCCACATCACTAACTCGAAGTTTTAGAAGCTCAAATTAATGAATGCCTCAAAATGTATGTGAGAATTCACATGGACAAAGCTGTGAATCATTATCATACTACTGTTCTGGGAGAGATTCTTTGCCAGGAAGCTGGTACAGACAACTCTATTGAAGCCAGTGAAGCAATAGGGCTCTATTGTAGCAAATAATCTGCCCTGTGGCTTCATTTATTTGTGTATCATTTACTGCCTTGTGAACAGATTCTGTTATAGCCCTTTGGGTGTTATACATTGTGAACAAGAAAGGACCATGTTGATAGAATAATTCTGCATCAAGCTTCCAGTAGTTGAGATTTCTAGTGCTGGAGCATCAAATTTCTGGAACTTGGTATGTCCAGAAAACTTGAGGTGATGAAAAATCGATTATGAGGGCTGCTAATGTAGAGTAGATTAGAATGATTTAATCAAAATCCTCTCAATTTAGGAAAGCAGTTGATTAAAAACAGCTTTTAAATGAAACTTTTGTTACCTTAAGATAACTTGTGCTCTACAAAGAGAGAAAGGGAGGATCTCTGAATAGCAAGATTGTAGGAGGAAGGTGATGGTAGAAACACAATTAAAGGCAGAATCACTACTTTGTTTAAATGGCTGTATTATCCCACTGGTGCTTGGCTCCTGTTTTTGATTGGGTTGATAGCCCCAGCCCAAGAGTTGCGATCAAGGATTGGACCCCTGCTGTACTATTTGCCTACATGCCCACATATTCTGAAAGTACACCGTCTCTACTCCAAGGAGCTTGTAACGTAACCAGGCTTTTGCACATGTGCATTCATGTACATCTGCAAAAGGGACCTGGATCCCAGTTGTATTTTGATGACATAGACATAAAGAAGAGCAAATGTGAGAAGAGCCAAAGACAAGGAGCAGCACCATGATTCTTTTAGGGAGCAATCTCATTCTTAGTTGTTTTAGTGCTGCAGAAATTTTGTTCCAAAACTGAGTACAAGAGAATTAGGCAACATACTAACACGAATTATAAAAATTCTTAGTGGTTTTTTTTCATTTCTGTTTATTTCTGTTTCACCATTCTTAGACTAAACTTTTCTTCCACATCTGTCCTTGCTCAAAGTAGTATTTCAGAGACTTTGCTTTGCCTGTTTGGCACTGGGACTGCCATAGATACATGAGAATTCTACTGAATGAGTGTTACTTTTCCTTGTACTATATACAAATCTTAAACAAGCAGCAAAATAGAACATATACTGAAGACTTACCTCATAATTCACTTTGATTAATTCCTTACTGAATCAAAATGATTATATAAATCAATGCAATTTTAAACTGATTAACCTCAAACCCTCTGAATTAGAAAATAAGGGCTTCAGAGTTCACCTGCAGTATTTGAAATGCTTTTACATGATTTTGCCTGACTTTTTATCCTAGGACTGAAAATAGAAAATGTGTATTATGGCCATTAAATATAATTTGATGAGGAAATTATATTGCTCAAGGACTTTCCTCCTTTCTCAGAAGTTGCTATGTCCAAACGCTTGCATTGTTAGTGCAAGATATTTTGGCCTAGAAAGAAAGTGAGAAAGCCAAGGGGCTCCTGTCTACATGCACACGCAGAATAACTTAGCAGCCCAAGTCATCACTAAGTAGGCAACAACCAACAAAGCACCAGTGGTTATAGTTTTCCTTTGCTTATTCCAAAACCTGCCAAAAGAGAGGAAGCTGGGCAGCACCTCTATCTTCTATTCTGTTCCATGCATTGTAGCATCAATACACTTGAGGGGTGGGATTGTTGCATTGCCTATTGATCTAAGCTCTGAATATGTGTAAACTGGCAAGTTAACGCTTTTGTATGTTAATTTTCAGTAAAACACATATGAGCATTTTTAAGATAATACTTAATTTATGTGTTTCTCTTCTCATTTTGGACTGTTGGGGGGGGGGGGTGTTGGGTGTCAATGTATTGGCACAGTCTGATTTTGGTGCATTTTAACCCTCATACCACACATCTCCCACCTGCTGGTCCTTGCAGGGTCAACATTTACATATCAATTAAATAAGGGTGAGAATCGGGAATGTGTGAATGTGCACCTCACAAATAGGTGATGAAAATACAGTTAGACAGATTGCTTTGTAATTTGTGTAAGGAGCCCTGACGGCTAACAGGGTGGGAAAAGTGATGTGTGCTTCAGATGTTGATGTTTGGCAAAGCACTGAGATGATGCTTGTGTGTAATTATATGCTTTAATGCTACTGATGCCAATGACTCATTGAATTGGGATCAAATTTACCTGTGGCATAACAGTGGCTCACATAAGTGAAACACTTTAAAATACAAGCAAGACAGTTTTGAACAGGGAACTTTAGAGCAGTCACTCTGGGTGACATCTGTAGATCTTGCTGAGAATTTTTCATTTTCTCAGTCAGAAAACCAACAGATCGTACTGCATTTGTCTCGCCACCTGATGATGGTAACTGAACAAAGACCTGCCGAGCCATTCCTGTGCAGAAAATGTGATCTTATTCAGTTTGGCAAATGTTTAAAGAAACATGTTTAAGTAATTGTACAGTAAATAATTTCACTCTTTCTCTTTTTTTTTTTTTAACATATAATTGCAAATGCAGACTGTAGCTTTATTAAAATGTTTTCCTGCATCTGTTCTCCATTTTAAATGTATGAGAGAAACATGGGTGATAGCTGCTTCTCCTAAGCTATTTCCACTAAGCAAATACAAATTGCTTAGTGGAATGTATGACATATTGTTATTTATATGTTAAGGATTATTTTTGTCTCAGGTTGGAGAACAACAGCATAATTAGGTCCATTTGTTCTGAATCTTAGAGCTTCTTGCTCTAAACTTTACCTCTGTCTCTGTCTTGTTCTTTTTGTTATCATAGAATCATAGAATAGTTAGGGTTGGAAAGGACCTTAAGATCATCTAGTTCCAACCCCCCTGCCATGGGAGTTAGGGTAGAAACTCATCATGCCTTGAAATAGACTGTATTTCATATTGCTTTGTGCCAATTTCTATCCCTTATGTTCTCATCTCAGATATTCTCTCTCTCTGTGTATAAACACACAGGTGTTTATATATATATGTAAAACATAGGTATACATAAGTCACATGTTGTGGTTAACAAGAGATTTATATAAATGTGCTTTTACGTATGTATACATGCATGTAGAAAAAATGTGCAAGTATGCAGGAGAACATGAGGTGTACAGCAGCATTCCAGTCTGTATCTTTATGCTGTTGTTCACTGAACCTGCTTTTTCTATATATATCATCCTGTGGTTTATCGTGAGCACAGGTTTCAGTTGTGCAGTTTATCTGCAGCTAAATGTCTGTTTCCTTGGCAGTCTATCTTACAAATCACTGTTAATATTATTACCCTTTAGCACAGCATAAGGGACATGTTCAAAATGGAAAAAGATTCTTCAGTTTCTAGCAGAGAGAAAACTTTGTGCCTTTATTCCTGTGCGCCTAATCTCTTGTTTTAGCTCAAGATGGAGGGTTTATGATTAATACAGTTGATGCAGAAAATGGCCGGTTGCTTGGTTTCTTTTAGATGTATCATGCTCAGTGCACACGGTCTCTGAGCATCAGTTAGAGGAAAGTGACAGCAGACTTGACCTTTCTCTCCAAATCATATGGGGGGTGGGGAAAGAATTAGCATGATACAACTGCATTTCAACTTGGTTTAACTGATAACTTTCATATTTAGAGATGCTAATGTGTTCTGGAAATACAAAATCGCTTTCTAGTGAATGTGGTCACATGTTATTTTAAATGATATTTTAAAATCTAGCCTCTGTCTGCATAATAAGGTGCCTCAAAGATATTTTACTGACTTGGCTAATGCTCCTGAAAGGTCAATACAAATATTTAGCTTCTACTTTTACTTCTGCTGTTTCACAGATTGGACCCATTTTTAATTTAGAGTCATCTCACTGAATATTTTAAGGACTATTTAGATGGCTGGTGAGAAGGCATGAACAATAGGTCCTATATGTAGGAAGGTGTTAGTTATAAAACGGCTTAAATTGGCTTTAGTGTAACTGGAAACTACACTGGGAGATTTAGCAGGTTTTTTCTGTAGTAACCAATTAGTGCCATTAGAAAGTCTAATACGCACAGTGTGGCCTGGCAGCAGCTGTGATTGATACAAAGCTCAGCCAATCACACTGGGCCCATGTCAGCTCTCATTAGTCTGTCATCAATTACCGGGATTTTAGACCCATTTGAATGAAAAGTAAAAACACATTGTTACCACAAATTTCATCAAGTGAATATGCTCTATAAGGAAATAGATCAGCTCCGACCTCTTTGACATTTTCAAAATGTTTAAAAGCTGAAGTTAATTCTTTGTGATGTCCTTTCATCTTTAGTTGACAACAGAGAGACCTGGAGTGGTGACAGCCCTTGTCAAGTGGCTCTGCCTTATCAAAAACAATATCTTCCAGATCTTTCCAACTAAATATTCTAATCTTACATAATTACATTTAAAATTTTGTGTAGCTTTTATACGTTTCCCTGAACCATTTTTTTGTGTTAAGTAACACATCTTTTCACACGAGGCTTTTTTCACTCCAGAAGGTGTAATGGTTATTCCCACCAGGTGAAGAGCTGTGGGGAGTGGGATCAGATGTAGGCTGAAGTGCCGGGATGCCTGCTCCATGATCTGGGTGCTGACTTGGCTGTGCTTGGCTGTCTCTCAAGTCATGGGTGCCACTATAGGTGCAGTCATTTGGATTTTAAGATTGTCTATGTCCTTACACAACAACTGAACAGCCCTCCTCTCCCCACTGTCACAGCCTCCTCTCGTCCTCTGATAACTCATCTTTCCGTTTCGGTCAAGTATTCAGGCAAAAGTCCCATTTTGGGTGTATGGTTGAGAGAGACCTGTAAGATAATGTCACTCCATTTCGGAGTGGGAGTTTTTAACATTTGTGCACTAGAGCAGCCGTTTCAGCATGCAAAATTAAATACAACGGATTTTTCATAATTTATATTTCCTTTTTTATTTCCCTCATTAGGAGGTTTCTTTTCCCCAAGGAGAGTTACAGAAATTAGTATTTTCAGATCTTTAACTGGGGAATTTCTTGTTTCATGAAGGAACAAGCAGGTTAATGCAGGTGACAAATACCTGTGGCCACTGTTGGTATTCCTAGCTGTGGGCCTCCCACATCTCCATGTGCAGACACCACTGCAGCAGCTTCTCCGACTCCCAGCTCCATCTCTCCGCTTGGCCCTCCTTTCTGGAGTGTTGTTCCAGACTTCCAAAACTGATGGCCCTGCCTGTGCCCACTGTAGTCAGTACTCCTCCTGTAGGCTGAATTATTTAACATTTTCAGAACTACAAAGCTCACTTCAATAGAATAAAGTAAAAAGACACAAACAATTTTTTTTTTTTTCCTATCCTGGTAGATTTTTCCTAGTAATTTTCATATCTTCCAAATCAAAATATAAACTAGGTCAAAGATTGATGTCCTAGCAGAAGTCTACTCTGCAAGCTGGTATTTTGGAGCACATATACCATTGGACAGATCTGAAATGAAGGAGAATTCAGTACATGAGTTGTTAATAGTCAACTAGTTTATTCATGACAATATTTCCTCTTAGCTGATAATTTCCTTAGATTAATTCTTTGCTCATCCTTTTAGTGATAGCTCTAGTTTTTTTAGGTGTGCATTTACATGCCATGTCAGTAACCTCTCACATAGATTTTTGCTGTGTCAGTAAACATTTCTGAAAATAAGATTTTGAAGTGTGAATTATTTATACTATATGATAAGCAAGTAGAATGTTGAAATTCAATACCAGTTCATAAGAATTTGTTTTGCTTGATTTCTGTGACTTCTAGCCTAAACAGGCTTCTGTTAGAAAGAGTACTTTATTCTTTTCTGACACACTACTAAAGGTATTATGCAAACACAAGTTGTTCATTATAATCTGTTCAAAATGGAGGCAGCAGAAAGCTGAATTTCAGTTTATAATTTGATCTAAGAGAAGATTTTAATAGAAAACAGCAGCCAGCTGAAGGTGTTGGGACTGACTGCAAAAGCTGATTTTATTATGATACTAATGTCAGGCAACCCATATTCTCTCCCCGCTGACATAGCACAGTCCTGTGGAATGAGTGACCAGCATTGCTCACACACACTGTGTGCCATGGGAGCAGGACCTGCACCCAGACATACTCCATTGCGTACAACCTCACTTGTCAAAAATAATCACTTCAGAGGGGCAAAGAACTAATACGTGTTATAGGAATTTTCAGCTGCTTCTCTGTGTATCATCTGAACCTCTTGGATCCAAAACAGTAGACATCAAATAGAGAGTGGATTTCTCCTGAGCTGTTTCTCCATTTGCTTTGGAGTAAGTCACAGCACAAGAGCCCAGGTAAAACTTCTGCAACCCTCTCCAGGTTTTGCTATGATCAGTATGTTTTTGCATTGTTGCATTTCAGGGAAAAAAGGTAATGAGAAAATAATTTATACTTTTGAACTGTTCCAGTTGTTAGGTCAATTCTGTAATTTCTACGGACTATGACTCCCTCCCCAGATTTTCCTTATGTCAGCTGCAAATTACTTGAATAGTAACAGGAATGCTGAATATAGTTTGGTTTGGGTATCTGGAAATCCAGGTTATACTGTTGCACAGTTTTCATGAGTCTATTTGAGGACAGAAATTAAGATATTTCAATTATTGTATTTAGAAGTATGTCAGCACTGTTTACTTTTTAATAAAACATAAACAGTCCTACATTTAATAAAATATAAGCATGCTGTTTGATTTTTGTATGTTTTTACCTCCTTTTCAATGAATGAGTGCATATACACACACCATGTATATGTAATATAAATACATATATAAATGCTTTTTATCTGAAATATTGTGTATCTGGAAATTCCAGGAAGGGTGGACATTTCTGGCATACTGCTTTCTCTTTTTAGAGTGGAAAATTATGAAATGGCATTTACACATTTGTGAATTTGATGAAATAAATGGATCCTCATAAAGAGCAGACAGAAGCTGCCTCATTGTCACTGACTTGTGTTCAAGCCTCAATTTTATTTTCTGTCCATCTTTTTGTATTTTTACTAAGGAAAGTTGAGCCAAAAGCCAAGCTGGTTTTCCTTCCTTGCCTCTACCAAAGTAACTTTGAGTATTAGGGTTTGTATTTTCTTCTGGATGCTGTGTCATTCATCTAAGGGAAGCTGCTGTCCCTAAGAGGTCCAACAGCACACATGTTCAAACTTTAAAAATGATAACTTTTCTTTTGCCTTCAAGCTGTACAAATCCTAATTTATTTAGACTTGCTGTTTAAGTGTAGCCTAAAGTGTTTCTCATTGCATAGTGCTTTGATACTGACTATGCGAGGTGTGAACTTGGACTAGAGAGGAATTTTCTGTTAAATGAAACCTCCAGAGCTTTTGCCATGGCTAAAAACCTCTTCACTCTAAGCCTTGAAATATGCTGTGTGCCCCACTCCCAACCTCCATTATTGCTTAATAAGCCATTGGATGGTGGAAGAGCTTCTCTTACAAAAATAAGCACTGACATAAGTACCTAAATGTATATATTTATTTCAGAACTGTTCTGCTAAGAGTTCTAACAAGTATGTATCAAGCAGTCTGATGTCTTCACTTAGGGAACTCTCTAATAAAACTATTTCTTTAACAAAGATCTGCTTGGCCTAATTGCACGATACATTCAGGGTTGCAGAGCAGTGAGAATAGTAATTTAGTATCAGCAGATTTGTCCTCCTATAAGGTATTCCAGGTGGAAGGCTGAAGGTACCAAGATTTTGGTTTTTTCCAATGGATGAATAGAAAAAAGTTACAAAGAATTTTATTTTTAAGAAATCTTTGCATTTTGACAGCAGGAAAGAGAAACACACATGTATGTGATACTTCTTTCCATAGCTGGGGCTCACGGATATAGGCATGAACATATATATAAACACACACACACATAGATTTTTAAGTAATAGAATTGTTTTCATGACTGAATCATTTCCTGTGTGAAACTGAATGTTTTTCTATCCCTACAATTAAATATTACATGAAACATACTAAATGAATCTTACTGAAGTGCGTTTAATTAATAACTGCCATTAGAATGCAGCAAGGCTCAGCAGTGTTCACTCACATCGGTTAACAAAAGAGGGTATCTCTTTTCCAGCAGATCTCAGCTTTCATTAGTGATGTGTAAAGGAGTTTAATTTACCTGGAGTAGTGTAAACCTTTTTGAAAGAGGTGCCCATTCCACAGAAGAATCATTCTCCACATACTCTAAATACTGTACATATTTACCAGATTTAAATACATATTTACATATGTAAGATTGACCCAGTTGAATGGAATGACTCCCTCGATACCTTTTATAGTCTATTAGGTAAATAAGCATCTCTGAAACGGACTCACTTTTCTTTGCACAGTAGACAGTAATGTAGATGGGATTAGAGTTTTGGGTCTCTGTATGGTAGCTGGGCTGACAGCCTACTGGAGAAAAAATAGTTCTTTTTCTCCACTGCAGATATAGACATAGATACAAGAAACAAATAATGGAACAAAAGTTGTTTAAGATGTGGCACGTGAAGTGGGCAGTGGAGCCAAGCAGGGGTTGGGCTGTACATGACGGCAGCCCCATGGTACCATTCACAGTGCTGTTGTGACAAAAGCCACCTTCATGCTGCAGCCTTCCTCCATTTCATCCCCTGCCCACTATATAAATCTGTGCTTCCAAAGCATTTGCTGTCCTATGAACAGAATCCTAAGCAGTGCCACAAGATTCCACTGCACAGGCTCTGGGCAGGCACAGTAACATCACACTGTTGCATGACACCAAGGGTAAAAACGAAATGTTTCAGAAATTTAAAAGCCACTCCAAATGATCATAAAAGTAGTGGCCCTTTGCCTTCTTTGAGGCATTTCTCAAGGAAGTTGTGAAAATTCTTTATAAATGTTTAAATTTAGATATAGGCTTTTATCATCATCACTAAGAATAGATGCGGGAAGCAGTAAAATATAGGTGAAGTAATTTGCCAAATACCATGAAAAAAGAGGAAAAAAGAACACTTGGAAGCAAGATTTTAAGCTGCTTTTAACTACTAATATAATTCTTCACAATAATCATAGAATCATAGAATAGTTAGGGTTGGAAGGGACCTTAAGATCATCTAGCTCCAAACCCCCCTGCCATGGGCAGGAACACGTCACACTAAACCATGTCACCCAAGGCCTCATCCACCCTGGCTTTGAACACCGCCAGGGATGGAGCATTCACAACCTCCCTGGGCAACCCATTCCAGTGCCTCAACACCCTTTCAGTAAAGAATTTCTTCCTTATATCCAATCTAAACTTCCCCTGTTACCCCTGTCCTGTCACTACAGTCCCTGATGAAGAGTCCATCCCCAGCATCCTTATAGGCCCCCTTCAGATACTGGAAGGCTGCTCTGAGGTCTCCACGCAGCTTTCTCTTCTCCAGGCTAAACAGCCTCAACTTTCTCAGCCTGTCTTCATATGGGAGGTGCTCCAGTCCCTGATCGTCCTCGTGGCCCTCCTCTGGACTTGTTCCAACAGTTCCATGTCCTTCTCATGTTGAGGACACCAGAACTGCACACAATGCTCCAAGTGAGGTCTCATGGGAGCAGAGTAGAGGGGCAGGATCACCTCCTTCGACCTGCTGGTCACGCTCCTTTTGATGCAGCCCAGGATACGGTTGCTTTCTGGGCTGCGAGCGCACACTGCAGCCGGCTCATGTTCATTTTCTCATCGACCAACACCCCCAAGTCCTTCTCTGCAGGGCTGCTCTGAATCTCTTCTCTGCCCAACCTGTAGCTGTGCCTGGGATTGCTCCGACCCAGGTGTAGGACCTTGCACTCGGCATGGTTAAACTTCATAAGGTTGACATCAGCCCACCTCACAAGCGTGTCAAGGTCCCTCTGGATGGCATCCCTTCCCTCTGGCGTATCAACCGAACCACACAGCTTGGTGTCATCGGCAAACTTGCTGAGGGCGCACTCAATCCCACTGTCCATGTCAGCGACAAAGATGTTGAACAAGACCGGTCCCAACACCGATCCCTGAGGAACACCACTCGTTACTGGTCTCCAGTGAGACGCTGATCCATTGACCACAACTCTTTGCATGCAGCAAAACATCCAGCCAGTTCTTTATCCACCGAGTGGTCCACCCATCAAATTGATGTCTCTCCAATGTAGAGACAAGGATATCATGTGGCACAGTGTCGAACGCTTTGCACAAATCCAGGCAGATGATGTTAACTGCTCTGCTCCTGTCCATCCTGTCCATGCCTTCCAGGAGAATCTGCTCCAAGAGTTTGCCAGGCACAGAGGTGAGACTGACTGGTCTGTAATCTTCCGGGTCATCCATTTTCCCCTTCTTGAATATGGGCTAATTAATTCTTGCACATGGGCTAATAGTGCTCAAAAGATGGACCACCAAGTAGCTAACTGTCTGTGTGAGAGGCGACATACGTGCTCTTCACATAGTCTTGTGTTCAGCACTGTGCTCTGGCTGTAAAACCTGACTGCTCCTTGGTGGAGGGACCAGAAGAAAGGAATGATGCATCCCTACTGGCTGGCTATCATCCCAGAGCCCTAAGCAGACCTTTTCCAATGAAGTCCATCAGCATCTTGTGACCAAAGATGTCACAAAGATCTCAGATACTATGAAATCTTCAAAATTCCATGTAATGAAGCGTTCATTGCAGTAGAGTGAAGGCTAATGTCTACATGAGGGTTTGGTGTGTTTTGTTTTTTTTACTTCAGTTATTTTTGTTTTCAAATTTTAGTTATGGCAGTAGTAGTATTTAGCTTCTTTCTTATTTGCTTTGAACAATGAATTATATTTTGTAGCTGCAAATAAAAAGGTAATGCTGAGAGCTAGGAATTTATTTTGCACATCGATTCTTTCAGTCAAAGATGACCATACAATAGAGAAATCAAATGTTAACCTCTGAGCAGGGGTGTGAGCACTTCCTAGACACCCTGTGCTGATAATCCATCTGTTGTTCTACGCAGAGTCTCTTGCTTTTGGTGATTAGAATCAGAAATCTGCAAATTATACTGTGGCGGCAGCATGACTCTGAACTGTAAATACACACACTGACATACTGACAGGGACTGCTCAGCTTGCTTTACTCTGGGCCAATTTATCACCTACTGATTTACAGAGCTGGTCTAGTTTTATCTTACTGATTTGCAAATTCTAGTGACCAATTACATTTCCAACATCAGTTATTTTTATTATGTAATTTGTTTTACTGGAGCATATAGAAAAGCCAAGCCCTACTTCAGAGAGCTTACAGTCTAGTTTTAGATATATAGTGAGGATCATAAAGAGAAAAATGAGTTAGCCCATATAGCAATGACAGTTACTTGGTCTTGGCATGTGCCTATCTTGCTGCTCTATTTAAGCTCCTTAATTCTAGTGGGGAGGGGAGGGAAAAATCAGTTCTTTTAGACAGCAAGACAAAAATTAATTTCCACAAGAATTTCTGATACTAAATCCATGATGGATGTCACTAGGAGAAGAGATGAAGTGAAATACTAATTGTACACCCAGAATGACAAGAGACAAGCAATGAGCAGAGACGTAAGCTGTATGGCGATGTACAAGGACAAGCTCAAAATGTGAGGGGACACCTCTGGTAGCAGCGGCACAAGGGAAGGTGATAGGAAGGTTTACCATGGGTAAAAGTGCAGGTGACACATCTTCTGACGGGGAAGTCGGGCGGTGTGGTGGCTTTGTGTCCAAATGCAAAGCGGTGAGACAGATTTTGGTGACCTGCAAAATCCAGGGAAGAAAACAGCAACTGAGAGATCAGAAGCCAGGTGACAGTTTTGGTGGCCAAGATGGGACACAGGCTGTTGTGCAGTGCTGCAGGAAATCGGGAGCTAACACAGCTCAGATTCATCATGATGAGAGATTTTTCTGATACTGTATCAGTCCTCCTGGTCTTCAGGAAAAATCGGGAGAGTTTGAAATTAGGGCCACATTTTGCATTGAAAAATGATGTAAAAAGCTTTTCTCACTAGGAATACATTTTACCAGCAGAGGTTTCAGACTTCCTTAATTTCTGTTACATACTACCTTGAAATACTAGTAACACAAGTGTTAGAAGACAGAACTTCTGTTTGTGAGGTAACATTTCTGTTACTATCCAGGGAACTTAGTACATTTGTCTGTGATTTATTGTTAAAGTTTGTCTGTCTGTTGTATTTTAAAAATTAAAAATAGCCTCATCCCATTACACTACCTCATGGAGCAGTTCAGGTTGGTTTGCAGAATTACTGAAGGAATGCTACCAAGGAAAAGATCATTGGATATACCCAAGAATAACACCCCAAATGTATTTGCAAACTGTTATGGATTAGAAGCTGAAACAGTGACACTTTCAAAAAGAGCTACTAATTTCAACATGAAAACATGCTAATATGAATCATTGCTTAGTATATTGACTGCATTGGCTGTAGTAGCTGCAGGGCAGATGTTTCTCTGCAGTGGCATCCATACTGCTTCACACCTATTCAAATGCAGGACTTGGCTGCATGTATAATATTTATTCAAGTGCTTTTTAAAAGACATGAAGAAATGTGCACTTTTTCATTGTCAGTTTATCACCCTCAGTCTGATAGCAAAAGGGAAGTGAAATCCAAAGAGAAGAATGGTAAAAGAAAAATACCAACAGTATTCCAGACATTTTATAAACTGTTTCACTCTTTTGAAGTAACCCTGTTCATGGTTGTGTTGTGTTCAGAGCTTTTCCAGAACCTGAATGGTTTTTGTAGGTGGGTGCATGTTGTGGACACCAGGAGATGAAATAATCTATTTTTCTGTCCCTACATCAGGTTTTCTATGCACTAGTATGTTTAGCTGTTGTTTATCCAAATAAAAATGAGTCAGTAGCATGGGAATGGAGCTTATAATGTTGACCAGTTCCTTTTCCTCTGTCAGCTGCAATTTGGCAAATTAGAGGAGAAGAAAGAAAGGTCCCGCACTGCTGTGTGTGAATTGTTCAGTTGCTTTTGGTTAGTTTCTTACCTTTCCTCAATGGAATAAAGATTTTGAAAATATTTGTGATTTTTCCCGTTCAAATGCCTGCCTAAATGGAAATCTGTAAAACGCAACTTATCAAGGTGGATGTATGGAAAGAATGTTCATTGGTATTCACTGTGTATTTGCTCTTTCTTAAAAAATCAAAAGAATACCACTTGAATCCCAGAATTTTTCAGTCTGGAGTAAGTGGAGTACAGACAGCAACCAGAAATAGTGCAGCTATGTACCAGTGAGTCCCTTTACACATCCATTTAGCCGTTCCAAGAGAGCACATGCAGCCCCAGTTCCTAGGATGGAGCAGGTGACTCTGTTTCTTTTTCTTTTTATGTGTCAGAATGATCTGTTTGCTGAAAAAGTCAACCGAAGGCAAGAAAGACTGATGTGGTGGCAATTTTTAAGGTTTGAATTATTTTAGGACCCCATGTGGTTCAGGACTGTACTAGTGTGTGGAGACATAATATGAAACTGTCTCAGCATCGACCAAGCCAGCTTCTTTATGAGGAGTTGCAAAATACAAGGAAATCACAGTAGCCTGGGAAAGCAAACAGGATTTCATGTATTGTTTTGTGATCCTGCGTAGTAATAATAATGTAACGTAAAGAGGAGATGCTTTAATCCAGGTTTTTACACCTACCAGTTGAAGCAGATGTGATAATTTTGGTCTCTTCCTTGACATACATCTGAATATCAGTAAGTACTCCTTTGATCCTGGGTTACTTGTCTGGTCTTTCCCATGCAAATGAGAATAAGATTAGGAAAAGATTAGTGATGATTTCTTGAAATATATATATATATATATATATATATATATATATTTTTAAGGTGGCATTATCTGGATCTTTTTCTTCATTATCACTATTATTATTACTACTACTATTGTAGTAGTCTGGGAGAGAGCGTCCTTCTAAAATACTTTTTGGTGTAACTGGGCGCTGAGGTTTTTTACAGCGGAATACTATCAGCCTGGGTTCTACAAACCAGCTTTTTAAAAATCCCTCTGGGTGTATAATTCCTTCTCAAGCTGTCTCAAAGCACAGGCAATGCAAAAATTGTGAATTATTAGCTGGTTGCTGTTAAACTTTTGGAAAACTTTCTTGTGGATGGAAAAGCAGATTGCAGAATCGTTATTCTAAAGTCTATATATCCAGAGTACATCTCACAGTATGATGAATTTGAACACAGAAGCAAAAGTCACAGCAACATAATGCAAAATATATTCCGTTTCTGTGCCTTGTGTAGCTCTAGAGCGAAAATGAAAAAATACATAACCATGGAAAAAGCACAGTAAACCAAAGGGAAAAGTGAAAACTGTGTCACTGGTTTTTGCAGCAGGTTGTTTCATTGTACGGATTTGCAGTATTACATAGAGGTTGTGTCTGGGAGAGATATGACATGCTGTGGGACAGAAAGTATTTTCAATGAAAAGGCCATTAGCAATGGATAAATGGGTGCGAGTGGGTGCAGCATGTCCAGAATGCCTCTCTACCAAGGATGTAAAAATCTCTCTCTCAAGAAAGATCCGTTTTTTTCCAGTGAACAGGTGTCATGGAGACCAGCACTTCAGATGTATTATTATTTTTCTCTGACATACAGTCCTTCCACTTCTGTCACACACACACACTCTCACACACACAGCGGGTGTATATTGTCTGTCTTTACACATATAGACATGAGGTCAAAGAAGGCACTCAGCTGCATATCAGCCTCATGTATGCCTAAATATGATTATATATATTACGATTAACAAGTTGCGACTTAATGACTGCATTTAAAAATAATCAGATTTTAGCTTTGGAATGGAGTATACAGAAGGTGTTTTCTCACAAGGCAGCGTTTAAAGCTGCACAAATGAACTCCAAGAATCACTTCGAGATGGTGAGCTCGACAGATGCGTGCCTGCACCCCCTCCACGCTTCAGAAATTGCCTCTGTGCATGGAATATAGTGAATGCTGGGCTTATTTTAAGACTATTTAAAGGAAAAAGCTGAATTCCAGACTCATATCTAGGAATACAAAGCAGGCCAGAAGGTCTTAGTGGTTTGGACTCTTCAGTAATTTTTTGCTGTCTACATTCTTATAATGTAATTTATTATGAATGCTATAAGGAAGGACAATAACCAAAACAGCCCAACTGTCTGGAGACATGCATGTTAAAAACCAAGAAATGAGAAGGATGTTGCCTGGGTCACTGACCATTTAACAGCCCTTGAGCAGGACGTGAGAATGCTGCTTACAGCAGAAGTTTCATTTGCTTTTTTTTTTTTCATTTGTAATAATTCTTTATCCAAATACTTACAGTGAATGAAACCTGCTGCAGTGGAAGTTGCATTATCTATTCTTGCCCACTCTTCAGGTCCTTTGGCTATCCCAGTGTCTGCTGTGCTGAGGGGTAAATATTTGACCACTTTGCTAGCCATTGCTTCACAGCCTCTGAGTGACCCTGCATTAATTAGTTGGGAATTTCAGGGCTTTGAATCTGATTGAATCAAAATATTGTTTTTACAAGTTGATGAAGGCTTGATTGATGTGGGTTCTGCTGATTCTTCAAAGGATTAAATTGTATGTACAGATTACAGAGTCCTGCCTGTCACTGCTTAAATAGGAATTGTTTTGTAACAACGCCAAGAGAAAACAGTGTTTTTCTTTAAAACAGAGAAAGTCCCATGGTTTCCCAAGGTCTTGTTCTCTCTGTCTTTGTGGGTAGTGTATTTCCTGAAATCCAAAAATACTCTTTTCAGGCTAGATTCTTGCTTTCCTTCTCCTTCAGCTTTGCTGTCCTGCTGTAGGAAAGGATCTCTCTGGGTTCCAGGATCAGGGATGATGGGGATCACAACTTGTAGGACTGTCTGTCTGCTAGCCCCTACGTTCTCCTGGACAATAGCAGTAACAGCTATCAATTCTCTAGACCTTCCTTTTTAGAGGAGGAAAGGACCTCAGGGGACTAAATAAATACACTGAAGAGGATAAAGGAAGATGTAGTGGCAATCACATGCCAACAGCTTGACAGAAAAAAGGCTCTTTAACTGTACTGTTGAAGAAAAGGGGAAATCCAAAGAGTAACTATTCCTTAAAGGAAGACACAGCGGGCAATATGTTCCTTCTGCACGTATGGGATATATGGGGGTTTTATCCTAGGGATTTATATATATAAATCTATATATAATCTATAATCTAATTTTGCTGTAGACCTGTTATGCTGAAAAATGAGTTGTTCCTGTAGACTCAGTCTTATGCAACGAATCAGCCCCAATACATGTAGAAACAGTAAAACAAAAGCATGGGCCATGCAAGAACTAGTGATTCTGAAATGAAACCAGTGAAGCAAAGTTTTTTCCACTAATATAGTGAGAAAGAAGTTTCCAGAGATGAGATAAAAACCAGTATCAAGTCACAGAATTTCTGCACCTCCTTCTGTTGAACTGGAAGGGACCTCATCAGGTTCTAGGTTTAGTGTTTCCGAACTCTTGTGTAAACTTTGTGTAAAAGTGTTGTATACCAAGAAACCTTTCTGCTTGCTCATTACTGTTAGTAAACAAATAATGAACCTCACTTTCCTGTTTTGCCTACTGGAAGAACAACATTTGTGGAAAGAAAACTTTTATGAAAATCATATAGCTGTGAATAAAAACTGAAGTGTAGCTGATCTCCTAAGTCTTACACAGAAGATTGTTTCCTAGTAGTAGAGGAGGGCAAAATTAAGACAGAAATGAGAAGGAGAAGGAAAAGATATGATTTACTTTTCAAGGAAATTAAAAACTGCATTTTGAACATAGGGTAAAGCCTTCTTTGTATGGATACCATCTTCCTATAGCTTCTTCAGGTAGCAAATTGTTACTGTCATATTGGTGTGTCTGATTTGTGATAACATGCTTTAAATCATTTAAAATTATTTTCACATGCTGCTACAGAAAATGTATCGGTTTTTCTTCCTCGGTGGGGCTCTGGAGCTGATCTTTTGGTCATGTATGGGCATTGCCATGAAGAAGCGAGCACATGGATTCAGAATGTTTGTGCTTGTGCTGCTGGCTCTCTGTTGGTTTGTGAGCAGTCTCATCCTGAAAATGATTCAGCAGCTTATTTGTAGGAGTGTTATTGTAGGTTTGTTTCAGGGAAGCGCATGTAGATTCCCAAATGCAGTTAAGTGCAGGTTTCACTCTCTGCCCCATGACATCATGTAGCAGAAAAATGCAGCTGTGGATTTTAGGCTAGCTTAAGGAAACGCTTCGTCATGCAAGCTGGTGATATGTAAAGAATCCAGCTTGGAGAGTTTCTGCCCTGGGAAAACTTCCATGGGACTGTATTTCTAATAATGATGGGAAAATGATGTTATCAGTGTTTGTAACTTTACCATCAAAATCACAAATAGTGGTCAGTTTACTTGCAACAGCCCAAAGGAATAATTAATTCATACACCTGCAGTTAACAGAAAGCTAACTTAAAGGAGGAAGTGAGAAATTTATCCAGCCCCAAACGCAGAATTCACACTAAACTATGATTCCCGTGCACATGCTGGAGCACTCAGCCGGTTTCACCCCAGGACACAAAGCTGAGGGATGGTGCTGGCCAGCCAGAGCCTCCCCAGATCCCTCATTGCAACTCTCTGATTTAGGGCTCAGCACATGCTCCTTGTGTTTGAGTTGGAAGGGACCTTAAAGCTCATCTAGTTTCAGCCCCCTGAGTCAGACAGGGACACCTCCCACTAGACCAGGTCGCTCAAAGCCCCATTTTGAATTATTTTAATTGATGGAGTTGTTTCATGGACAAAACCAAACTGTAGTTGAAAACCACCAGTGTGTGTTTCATTTATATTTTCTTCCTTTGCCTTTAATCCTGTTAGGAGCCTGCATGTTTTTTTCAGTGTCATGCAGCTCACCAGCCAGTTGCAGGATCCTGAATGGGAAAAATATGCAGAAACTTGCTTCCATTTTAGCTTTCAGATATTTTTCTTTCCATCCAGAAAGATGTACAGAAGGTCTGCAAGCTGTTTCAGTGTCTGCTGTCTTTAAATGTAAATGATTGGCTTCAAAACAACAAAACACTTGGAGTGAACATCCTTGCCTTTTTTGTGCAGGAGAATTAGCATCAGGAAGGAAAGCTTTACAGGATGTGCTCTCCCCTGCATGCTTTTCAAACTTCCCACGGCTGGATATATTGATGGAGGTGTCATTTGAAAAGGCTGCTCCCAGCCCGGAATGTTTGCTGCTGGCCGAGATGCATTCCCTGTCACCGAGCGCTTGGCTGCAGCTCATCAGGGAGCATTGGCTTGTGCTCAGCTGGTTCCCAGTGCTCAGGCACCCCCAGCCCCGGCCCTTGAAGGGCCTTTTTTCAGGCATTGCACGCAAATAGTTTTGTTTTGTACCTAAATTTGTACAAGAGCGATAATGGTTGTAACTACTGATTTAATGTATTGCTATTTACAATATTCGTTAAGCAAATAGCCATGCAAAAGTGAGTGATTTTTTAAATCCAGTTTTTATAATCTTGTATTTATTTCAGTATATTTTCTTAATATATGATATTATTTATTTCAGTATATTTTCTTAATATATTTTCTTCAGATATGTGTAACAAACAGTTTTGAAAGATAGCAGTGGACTTTAATAACAAATAAAAGAGGAGTTTCTTTTCAGTTTAAAATTGCCGTCAGCTAAATTCAAGGAAACGTATCTGCAACTAAACTGAAAAGTGCAGGAATGGGTTTAATCATTTAACCTCTGGATTAATAGGCAGGGCATTTAAAAATCCATAGCGTGGAGTTTGCTTATTACTTATATGAATCACATCTCTTTACTGCAAAAACCTACTCCAGGAACTTGCATTCCCCTCTCTAATGGTAGTTTAGATTTCCTTTTTTGTCAGGCTCAACCTCAAGAAAAAAAGGGGGAAGAACATTTACAATTGATTAAAATAGTCTGTGACATTTAGTTTCTGTCAACAATTTCTTAATTATTGTTTTAAAAGCAAAGCTTCAATGTGTCAGTCTAAATAGTGATACAAAAGGCTTTTTAAGAAATCACAAATTAAGCTGCTAACATTTACCATTTTCAGATGCTACTGATGAGATTAAATCATTTGTCCTGATTTCACTACTGAAAAAGCAGTATGTCTGGTCATATCACAACACTGCAACGAAATCACAGAGTAGCAGCTCCTGAGTGCAACGTTTGCACTAGCATTCATAAGGGAGAGTAGAAAGGTTCTGATTCTATGTAATATTTGCTGAATTAATATCTTTTAAAAATGTGAAGTATTGAATCCAATCTGTCTTTCCTATTGCAAAGCATTCTTTCAGAATATTTTGTATTTTTGCTTCTTGGAACAAAAATGAAATAACAAATGTCCAGTTTGAACATACATTTGCAAGATTTTTTTAAAAAATATATCCTAAAGTTTAAAACTGGACAAAGTTGAGTTAGTAGTATCTACTAGGCTCTCTCTCTTTCCATCAATAACAGAAAAGCAAATGGATTTAACAGGGTGAAACACACAGTTCAAAATAAAGGTTCAGACAGGGCTGCTGTTTTAAAATGGAAATTTAGTTGATCTCATTTGTCATGTTGTAAATACTTCAAACCAAGTATTTTAGCACCATTACAAAGAATTCACATAATGGTTCAGTCCTAAAAAACGTCGTGCTTCTGCAGCAGGCAGCTTTGACTGTAGTGAAGAACTCGGGGCTATTATTAAAATTAGAAATGTCATTTTGCCCATTATTTTAATGGAAAGTTACCTTTGGAAGAATAAGTCCATTTTGACATGATATAAATGTTTTAAAATAAAAAAGCATTGAGGGAATCACAGAAACATTTTAATCTTAATTATTCATAAATAGCTACCTCCAGTCCATTTTAACAAAATGTCAGTTGACCAAGAAACATGCTTATTTTGCATGAGAAAAAGGAATATTTGGGCTGTAAAAGGAGGCTTCATCAATGTATATTTAACTTAAAATGAAACTTGCAAATCAGAAACAACCATCTATCATGAAAGTGCATTAACGTTGCAGCATTTGTTACTGAAAATTCAGCAATATTATGAAATTTTTAACTCCTTGACTAACTAACTAAAAGAGAAATGGCAAAGAAAGCTTTTATTATCAAGAATTTAGCAGGGATTTTTTTATAAATTAATCTTAAATGTTTGGAGGAGCTTGATCTGGAGGAAAAAAGCATTTAAAATGTTTTTGGGAGAAGTTTTGAAATGTAACTTATACTCTTTTAAATATTTGAGAAGCTTTATATATTTTCCCAGCTCTACCCTTGAGAAATGAACCCCCCAATGTGTGCTTTGATATACTGTGCACTTTGCAGTTAAACATTTTCTTTTCATAAAGGCTTATAGAAAAAGACATGCTAGCTGATTTCTAAATACATTTCACAACAATTGATTGTTTTGTTCTTTTTAACTATGCAGATTAAAGTAATAAACCTGGACTTTTTGGAGTTGCAGGAAGAATTAATTGTTACTTCCAGCTCCTCTAGAACCCATAATTTCTGTGTTCATGCTGTCCTGCATGGTTGTGTGTATGTTTGTATATACAGGTTTCGTTGGCAGACCTAATTTCAGAATACATAATGCATGATTTTGAAACCAATTTGTTATTGTAATAAAATATTTTTAGGAATGCATGGTGGTACTTGAGAGGAGAATGTTAAATTATACATGTATTGTGGCCGAGCGCATTCATTTAGCTCAGTGTGCAGGTGAATCTCCCCATGACCTTGGCACTTGCAGGGTAGCATAGAATAACAATCAAAGCTGGGATCGGAAATCCTACCATTTCCAAATATTAACAACTTCTTTCAAAGGAAATGCTGATTTCAGCATTTATGTTAATGGAAACATCAGTATATCTTTCAGAGAACTTAAAAAAAAAAAAGCCATGATCTTAATAGGATTAAAAGCCAGGCTTTTTATTTTCAAAATGCTAATTTGTTTTCTGCATTCTGTTTTCATATCAGGTCTTGTTATTCACTACACCGGGATCTAGAGGACACTGAAAGCTGCCAGAAATGCCTTGGTAATGATAGGAAAGCTACATAAAAGGTTTCTTTCTGAAAGAGAGGCTGTATTCCTTGCAAGGCTGGTTTCCCCATCTCTCTTAGTTGGTTTGTCAGTGCAGTGATACGGGTGGGAAGCAAGGGGAGAGCATTTTGCTGTACATTGCTGCTTTGTGTATCTGCATTTATTCCTTTTGCATTAAGGAACAACTGTTAGTCATTAGAGGTGCATTAATTGAAATAGCCTGTGACCCACATTAGTGAGATGAACTGATACGGCCAGCGAAGTTTGGCTGTGAAATTTCGCGTAGCCTGAGGCACCTGACATTCTGTAATCTGCTTATCTGGCAGGCTTTCACAAGCCCTCTCCCACCGCCATTCATGCTGAACAGTGGGGTGTAGAGAGGAGGCCAGAACAGAGATAATAATTTACCATGTAATTTGTTTTGAGATTCCTTTGATAGATTTCAAAACCGAAGCATCCTGCAAGAGAACGGGGTCTGTACAGCCTTGGAGCCAAGTGCGCAGCGCGTGGTGGTGGGCTCGGCAGGAGGCCGCCCTAACGAATGGACACCCAAGGCACTGCCCGTTCTCCATGGGGACCCTCTATTTATTTAATGGCTTTTAAACATTGCTTCCATTCCTTTCCCTCCTACAACGACCCTTATAGCTGGTGCTGTAAATCTGCAGAGTGCATAGTGAAGCTCAGTGCAGGCTGATGAAAACCACTTGCCGCAATCGAGAGGGGCAGGTAATTTCCCAGGCAGATTTGGTTGGTAAATGAGGTGTTCCATTTGGGAGCCAGGGCAGCACCTGGCTCGCAGGTGTGCTGGGCAGGACAGCTTGCTTCAATTCCCCCCTAGTTATGGGATATTTCTTCAGCCCACAAACTTTCGGTTTAATGCCTTCATGGAGGCATAAAACCCAACAAAAAATAAGGGATTTTATATCCCAAACTTCAAAACTTTCATCCAAAAGGGAAAAGGATCAAAAGGAAAAGGTGGTGCATTTCATGTTCTCTTGTGGCTTTAATAGTTGTTAACTGACCTATAAACTGAGTTTTCCAAGTAAAGAAACATAGGGGAATTTTATTACAGAAAAATCTATTGTGAATCATCCCCAGCTGCTTTTAGAGATAGGAGAGGCTGTTTTCACTCCTGCTTTTGAGGGTGTTGCATGCAGCCTCTACACCTTTCCTTTGTTTCCATACTACCATTGTGCATCCGTAGCCATACTGGGGTGGGGGGTGGGGGGTGGGATGTTAGTAAACAGTATTTCTGTCCTTTTTTTCTCATTTAGAACAGTTGCTTTGAGCTTTTTCAGCTAAAGGAGGGAGAGTCACACTAAGTCATTTCATCTTTGCTTGATTATTTTGATGCTTGTGATGCCTGGCATGTCCTTGGATCCAAAGGATGTTTTCAGACCTAGTTGTAAGTTTTGCACAGATGACCTCACTGCCTGTTGTGTTCATTGTAGGGTTGTACGTGGAAGCAGAAACTTCTCATCCGTGTCTGTGTGAAAAAATTATTAAGGGTTGGGAGATGCCTCTTAAAATGATAAAAATTATGGACATATTGAGTGAGGAAATACTTAAAGAGAATGAGTCTGGAACCTTTTAGGCTGAATCTAGGGGTTTTTTTTAGGCAAGTGTGTTGCTGTGTATTTGTACAAAGCCCAGCACAAAGGAATCAGGCTGGGGCCTCTGGGTACAGCCGTCATGCAAATAATGATAAATCATCATCATGGACAGAGCATGTTGCTTTTAAAATGCACGACCCTTTACTGAGGCATCAAAATGGTTGTAGGAGAATGCTTGCTCTGCCAGTTTTATAATGGTCATCAGAGAGGTTTGGAGAAAAGCTGTAACACTGAGAGAACTTGGACATTCAGAAGCCACCGTTTTGTCTTTAATACTCTGTTAAAGCTGGTAGCAGGAACTCCGTGGTAACAAAATTAAATCACTAGGTTTTACCCGTTGATCTGTAGGGACAGGAGTCACTGTGAACAGCATGTGGAAGAAGATGTCTGCAGGGGGGTCTGGCTTAGGTGACGTGGTACTGCCCAACCAAGGTTCTGTCCACAGTGGCAAAGCTCTGAAACCAGAACAGAGGACAATACAAACCTGTAAGATTCCTTATGGCTTCAGGAGTGAAGGGACTCTCTGGGGCTGGAAGTGCCCAGTTTTTATCCTGGGCTGTCTGCTCCTTTAGCTGAGGTGCCTGTAGCTGCTGCTTGAGGGAAGGGACAGAGGACAGGCACACTGTGGGTTGTCACTGCTGAATGTTACCCTCCTCCTCCTCTGCACTGCCTTAAAGCCAGGTCTCTGTACAAAAGCATTTTCCCGCAGCTCCTGCTATCCCAGGGGAAACAGGTCTCTGTGGCTTATGCTCATGAGTGGGGCTCATCACTGAAATTGATGAATTCATGAAGTTCATGAAATAGAGAAAAGGTTCATCCTGAAGAACAGCCAGCCAGCTTTCCCGTGGCAGCGCAGGCCCTCACGGAGGCTCATGCCATCTGGCGATTCATTGGTTTTATTTATAAACAGAGGACAAGTTGCAGCGTAGGTAGCCACATTTCAGGATACTTACCTTAACTGGGAATGATTCTTTTTCTACCAAGTCCCATTGCACAGGAGGTACTGCATGCTCCTGTGTAGCCTAACTGTTCTGGGCCCAGAAGTTGTGTCAGTGGCCTCTAGCAAGCAGGTACATGTATCGTGGGGTACTGGGGAGCTCTCTGTTGTTTGCACAGAAGATTTTCTGCTTATCTTCCTGTAATGGTGCAGTAACTTTGCTATGGGTCAGATTCTGCAGCATCACTTGACATCAATCCATTTTCTTAAGATTGGTGATAATGTGGTTTGTGTTTCACAACTAATAGATTTCTCAGCGAAGTTCAAAACTGTTCTGGGTTCAGCTGTAACAGATATTTTTCTCCTTCCTAGTATCTGGTGCAGTGCTGTTTCTACTTTAGTCTGAGAACAATGCTGATGACACACCGATGGTTAATTGTTGCTCTGCAGCATTTACCCCGATGAAGGGCTTTTCAGTCTCATGCTCTGCCAGTGAGGAGGGGCATGGGAAGCCGGAGGGAAGCAGAGACAGGACACCTGACTCAAACTAGCCGAAGGGGTATTCATATCACAGCGTGTCATGGCCAGTATAGAAACTGGGGGGAGTCACCGGAGGGCCCAGATCACTGCTCAGGACAGGCTGGGTGTCAGTCGGTGGGTGGTGAGCAATCGTATTGGGCATCACTTGTGTTTATTGGGTTTTTTTTCCTTCCCTTTTTAGTTTTTTTATTTCCCCCCTTGTTATTTCCCGTATCATTATTATTATTGGTGGTAGTAGTAGTGGTTTTGTATTATACCTTAGTTATTGGACTGTTCTTATATTAACCCGTGGGAGTCACACTCTTTCCATTCTCCTCCCCATCCCACCCCCAGCAGGCAGGGAAGAAGGGGAGTAGTGAGCAAGCGGCTGTGTGATTCTGAGTTACTGGCTGGGCTTAAACCCTGACACCAAACAAAACCTCCTCACCCAAGTTCTCGTGACATTCTTTCCCTCAGGTCCTTATTTTGGAGTTCAGCAGTATCTTGGGGTTTTGAAAAATAGTGTTTTCTCTTTGTGCTCAGATGTTGTAATGAGACCAAGACTGGGGGTTTTGTTTCTGCCCATGCAGGTATTTCTGTGCCCACTGTGGTGGGTGCCAGCAGGGCTGAAGCTGGGTTTGAAGTTTGTGCAGGCTGGTTCCTATACAGACTCGGGCACAAGTTAAGTATTTTCAGAAGCAAACAGCTCAGATTGAGAAATTTTTAAATTATATGAATTTCTGACAGGTTTCCCAAACTGCACAGAGGGATCTATGCTATCCAAGTCTCCACTACTTATTGGACTGACGCTTAGCTTTACAGGAAGGTATTTTGTGGAGGTGCTAATCGGTGGGTTCCCTTAGATGCTCAAAAATAACTGTAAGGTTGGACAGAAATTTAACTTTTCAGGTTTAATAATTCTTCAATTCTTCCTCATTTATGTTGGACTTTGGTCTTACACCCAGAGTATTCTTTTCATTTTTCAAAAGAGAAGTATAAATACGTTTCAGGTTATAGAAGAGGTGCTGAGGACTGTAGCTGTCACTCAGGAATACAGAGAGCAGAGAAAAAGATCAACTCCAACATACCAAGAAAAATAAGGGAGAAAAAATAGTGAAGTATGAAGGCTTTGTTAGTCAAATACCCTGCTCAAGTACGTTAGTAAAAACGAGATGAGTAGATTTTGACTCAGTTGTGCAGCTGAACAAAGCTGAAAGGGTGAATGGCAGTGGAAAAGGGAGGTCTGAAACCTCCCCCCGAACAGGGTGCTGCAGACCCTACTGTGCATCCTAAGGGATACTGCCACAGTGTGGATTCTCACCCCTTGTGGATTCACTACGTGGAAGTTTTGTTTTACTTTTCTTAGAGCAAAAAAGCAGAGGAATGTTGTAAGAACACAAAAGGTTCAGAGTGAATGCTTACTGTGTGCTGTGAGAGCTCTGCTCTCATCTTACAACCCTTTCACAGAGGAAGGACAAATAAAAAGGCTTCTTACAGACAAACTTAAAAACAAATAGTTTTTTCCATAAGATGAAAATTAAAATGTAACAAGCACATTTAATTTCTTTTCTTATAGCTGGCCTTTAATAAAAAGAGACCCTGCAATGGGAAGAGATAATGTTTGTTTTATAAAATGTAACAGCTAGTTCCCATTTTAAACACAGATCTGCTGGCTAGACTTTGTTGTGGGCTGAGAATTGACAAGTTTGCAGATGCTACAGCTTGTTACCTAATCAGAGCCAGATGCTGCTCCTCAGTGACTTTCTCACTGTCACCACATCCCTTACCACAGCATGGGGACAGCCAGAATTCATGGCAAGCCTTTTTGTGCCTGGTAGTCCTGCCATATTTTTTGTTATCAGCATTCTCTGTTTGTATTTAATTTAAGGAAGTTTGCAGTGGCAGGAGATACAGACGAGTGAATAGGAGAAGTAATCTGAAAGAAGCTGATGTCCACTGGACATCTGTTTAAACTCGTCAGACACAGAGAGAAGCCTGTGTGCCTTTAGTTTGTTCTCGGGAAATGGCCTGCAGCAAAATGAGAGTATTTGATTTGAGAATTCATTAGATAATTCTGTACGTTATACTTCAAATAATACATCGGCCTGAGAGAATGTTTTAAGTAAAATTAAACATTTCAGGGTGGCTGCAGCTGTTGCTGGGCTATTCCAGCACAGGAGCGCAGGGAATGTTTTTTCCCTCTCTGCACTGCAAATTGAGCTCAACATTCTGTTTGATTTTTCAGAAAGATAGCAAAGGAGTTTGGATTCTAGGAAGAAAGGGCTATTTGCTTGAGATCATTATTTGGTTCAGCACCTTTTGCAGCAGAGTTTCCTTCCTCACATGGCCTGCACTGCTCCATACTACCTGATGCTATTAGCAGCACTGTAGCTCTGTGTGTTTAATTGACTTGTTACCATCTGCCATGGAAATGGAAAGTTTGCAGCTTCTGCACCCAGCTGTGTGCGTTGTGGTGTGTATTTCTTGGATTAAAGACTGACAAGAGAAGGGGTTTGAGTCACCATGCCAAATGATGCCAGAAGTGCCACGTAACGTGCACAGCTACATAGATGTTTGGTTTTGGAGCTGCTTTCACGTATGAAATTATCCTCATGCTAAACCACTGCTATGTGAAAAGCTCAGGAGCTGGACTTGCTCCTGTTTACAGAGGGATCTGCTTTCTTTCTTTCTCTCTTGAAGAAACCTGTTATGTAGTGGGTAATAAAACTAAAAATAAAGATCAGAGCCAATGGAAATGCTGTAATGTTTCTCAGCAGAAGCATTAGAAACTGCCAATAAACCATGAGGCATTCAAAATTTGCACCCTATTACTGCGCCCTCCACCCCTTCTGGAATCTCTTTCCTCAAACAGATTTTTTTATTCCCAACACCTCTGCACTTACGGGTTATGCTTCTGAGCCCAGTTCCTTGCTACCCTGCTTGTCTTCTTCCAGGGGAGGGGAGGGGGAGTGTTGTACCTGCTCCTTCCCTGATGCTGCTTCTTCAGGTGAGTTTGAACCATGAGCTCCATGCCTTCTGTCAGCACCATGCAAAAGGCTGGGATCTGCAGTTTTGGAAAAGCCTTGGTCTGGTCTGTAAAACTGAAAGGAGAGGTGAACTCCGGTTTATCTTACAGGGAGGCCACATCTGTAAGTTTAAGTTGTGCTTTCCCAGACTGTGCACCTTCTTGTATTTGGAGTTTTAGTTGGTTTATTAGGGTTTGGTTGGTTGGTTTTGGGTTTGTTTTACTTTCTTTTCCCAAACATTTTGTGTGACTATTTTTCCTAGAAAGGTATTTAATTTTCAAGGATGTGTTTTTCCCTTTGACATCTTAAATCTCTGTTGTTTTTCTATGTCCATCTGGCTACTAGATTTTCAAAAGTCTCTAAGCCTGAATACACTGTGAATCAGCTTCTGCTGTTTTCACTCACCCCTGTGGTTTAGCAAGCAACAGCTTTCTGCAGAGAGGCTTCACTTTTAAACAAACCTTATGTCTGGAGCTGGTGAGAGGAGTGAGGAATGTTTTGCAAGCTCATCCTCCCAAAACAACCCCTGCCTCCCCCTGAAGAGTTGGATGAACTCACCTCCTGAAGCTCTGCCTCCGCCTCCGAGCACCCTCAGGCCCCAGCTCCCCAAGGGCAGGGGTTTTCTCTGGAGAACAATAAGCCATCTTCTCTTCTTTTGGTGCCTGTCCAGTGAGGGAAGAGAAAGATGAGGTCAAAGTGGCAGGCTGTACAGCTTTCTTCTGAGCCAAACAGATGGTGAAGGTTAAGTGACAGCTCTGTGACTGCCTCTTTTGAAGTAATTGGAGATAATTTGTATTTTGAATCAGAACTTGACCACTGTCAGAAGGGAAGAAGGTTAATATGTAAACGATTTTACATTAGCCCCTGTTTCTTGGGATTTTTGCTCCCTCCCACCCCCTTTGGATTCTTGTTTCTATAATCCTTGCTCCAGGCTATTGGTAAGATTGTCTTTGAGCTCAGTGTGACTCGTCCTAGGCTGCAGTTGTTATGAAAGCCAACAACAGCTTATTAAGGCCAGGGATAATCTCTGCTACTGATGCATTGTTGCTTTCCTGCAGTTCAGTGAGGGCTATGTGCTAGAAATAAGAGCTGGAAACACAGCCTTTAACTGGAGAGGTTAGCAAGAAATACAAAAAATACATTCCTGTTTCTGTAGTTGAACCCCATTTTGCAGATTATTTTGCATGGTTAAGAAGCTCCTCTTCAGCTTCTCTCATGAGAAGAGATAATTTGATTCTGGCTTCCTTCTATCCCTTGTGATTTCTTTTTGACCTTGAGCAGACTTCTGTTTATTTACTCACAGAACGTACGGTATGTGTTGTATTTGCTGGTGCTCTCCTGGTGAGAAGTGTACAGTAAACCTGAAATATTTCTAGAATCTGATTCCAAGGCAGTGAAGAGTAGCTGGCAAGTTGCTTCTCAGCAATCCCGGTTGATGTAACAGCATAAACCATCACAGCAGTTCCACTCTGGTCCTATGTCTTTTTGTAAGGACCATGTGCAAGAGCAAGAACAATTTTTTTACTGAGTCCTGTTCCTTTAAAATGGATACCGGAAAAACCTTGTAGGGAAAGAACCAGTAAAGTCCTTCTCATCCTCACCAGCAGCTTGATGCCTGTGTGACAGAGAGTTTCACACTTACACTGCACTTCGGATTTCTGTTCTTTGCAGGTGATGAATTGTAATTTTTGGCATAGCAGTTGGTAGCCAGAAAGGTGCCTGAATATGCTATTTGGAAGGGAACTTGGGCATTTTTGTGGAGTAGATGAGTAGGCTAATTCATCTGTCTTGTGCTCCAAGAGATTTTTTGCATGCAGAAGTCAGGGATGCTAGAGGAGAGGCAACCAACAAAGAACTTCAGTGGTATTTTCGGGTGATCAAGTGCTGTTTCCTCAGAAGCACATAAGGCAATATTGTATCTTATTCACATACATCAGGTTTATTATGAAACACATTTTTTCACTAACTTGAAGAAGAAAAAGGAGACACTGGCTTGTTATTTCTACCTTTTTCTTAACCAGGCAAAGTAAAGAAATGGTTGCAAAACCTTTAGAAGCATTCAAGTATCTCAGTGACTTTCATCAGATGTTCTCTGTACAAGAAAAAGAAAAAAAATCATTCTATCTTTTTATTTTTACTTTGCTTTAATCTTATTTGATGATGTCTCAACAGGCTGGGACATGCTTTCTTGGATGGCAATTTCGCTGCACCATATGTGTCTCTCACAAGATAGCAGAGTGAAATGAGTCTTGGCAGGAAGAGAACTAAACACATCGACAAAGAAAAGAAAAAATTATTTACTTAACTCCCTGTTGCCTGCATACATTTTTCCCTAGGACTACATCTGGTACAAGGATTCAAAGTTGGTTTCTTACAAACGTATGTCTGAAGCACAGTCCCACGCTGAATCACTTTTTCTAGCCATCCACACTGTTTGTTTTTCTTGTAATCCCAATTTAAGTGTTTCAGTACCAAGCTAAGAAAAAAGAAATTCTGGTTTTACCCAAGAATCTCTGTTGCTCACAGTCTTGGGGAGAGAACTGATCCTTATAAAGCTGCAAAAGAGACTCTGTCATTGTTGGAAAAAAAGATAACAAATAAGTTAACAACATGAAATTTCTGACCTAGCAGGGCATTCTTCTGGTGAGCTCCAGGCCTGGCATTTCAACTCTGTGGTGAATATAAGGGCTGTTAGGCCAGGCTCCCTATCAGTGGAGGCGATTATAGATACTTATCTTGATTGCTAAGAGATTCTAGTTTGGGGTGATAATTTTGGGAAATTTGCATTTGATGTATTTCAAAGCAAGGATATTGAATCTCTGAGTTGAAATAGTGAAAGGTATGTTTGGATGCTAAAATCAATCAACCAAGCAAAATACACCGTATTTGAACATGCTCGTAAGATAAATGTCATTGTGCCGCAGTGACGGCTCTCCCAAGTGCCCGGCTCAGAGCCACAGCTGCTAAACTGACTTCCCCACTAGCAACCAAAGGGTTAACCAGCCATGATTTTTCCAGCAGGAATCTCCAGAAGTCCATCTCCAACTGCATGTTCCAAAGGCTTTTGCAGCTGGATTGGTTTGTGTTTACATTAGCTCTCAGGGATGACTTCAGAACCGCTGATAAAATATGTATTTGTACAGTTGGATATTTAGGAAGAAAATCAATACAGGTTTTGCAGTGACCTTGCTGCTTAGCATGAAAGCGCCTGGCAAAAATGATAACAGATGACCATGCAGGTGATTTGTAAAAGACAAAATGAACAAGAAGCAAGCAAGTTAAGTATCATTAAGGAAACTTGCAATTAATAACAATGGAGTCATTATATATGAATTCATACATCGTGTGAAAAGACACAAAAGGGGAAGTAAAAGAGTACTCTGAGACATTATAAATGTACAGAAATGGCAGGTCTAGTACAGAATCATGGTGAGGGAATAGATGTGTGGGACCCATGAAGGGAGCAGAACGTATGGAGCTGTCCCATGCCATGCTGCGAGCTCCTCCCAGGATATTTTCCCCTCTGCCATCACCTGATGTTTATCCTTTCAGGTTTCTCTTTTGCAATTTCTGCTTCTAGGCATGAGAAGCAGCTTTTCATTGTGGAAGGAAGAGGTTTCCTCTGGAAGATGCATAATAGGTGGACATAAAAATATTGATCATGCTGATGCAACTTTTAGGATCTTATTATGTATTTAAAAATATTTTTCCTTTGTGCTCCTTCTATATGAAGTGCGATTAGAGATTTTTTCTGAATCCCTGCTTTTTTCACAGTATCTCTTTTTTAAAGGTAACTATTTTGTAATATGTAAAGTTACTATCACAGGGCAGCCTAGAAGACTGTTGTAATAACAATTTCTGTGTCAGTTCAAAAGTCCAGTTATGTCAAGTTAAATCTGTGAATTTTATCTTCACCATTTTGTGGTAGGTATAATGGAGATCATCTAGTGTTTATGCAGATACAGAATTTGATTTTGGCTCTGCAACATTTCAGACCTTTTGAGGCAAGTATCCGAGATCACTAGGCTCAGAAAGCGTGTAGCTGTTGCATTTTGTGTTACACAGCAAAGGTTATGGCAATGGGAACAATGGCTTTTCCAAAGATTTCAGTGCCTGTGTGTCTCAGGTGTGCCCACAAAGGGGACAGTTCTGCCCCAGAGTACACAAACTCCTTGCATACAATTAATGATCAGCAATCAGTGCAGGGTTCAGAGTTTTGCTGTGATTTTCCCTCTGCTGATCAGGTCTGTGAGTTGTCACTCTTTGCATGGGGCAGTGTCTGCAGCATTGAGCCGGGGGAAGAATAGGGCCCTCCCTGCCTGATGTCCCAGCTGGCCTGAAAGCAGTGATGAGTGCACTGTGACACCCTTTGGTGCCCACAAATGACTGGCAGGTCAAGAACCACGTTAGGAAGCAGTGAATGAACTATGTGAAGGATGTGAAGTCAGAAATTTTCACACAAGCATTGCGGAAACTTTGTGAATTAAAGGATAAGGTGAAGAGTGGCTAGGAGTCACATACTGAGGAGCTTTTGTGTTTCTCATTTAGAGAGGCTATGTTGTGCTCCTACTAAATGAAAATATTCATAAAATATGCACAGGTTTATTACTAAATATCCAATGTTGCAATTGATCTGTGCTGCTATCCCTGTGCACTTGCTTGAAATGGAAATGCAGAGAGAAAAGATGAGAGACATGAAGCACAGAGAGCAGCTATGGGTGAGGCTGCAGGCGATGATGCTGGCCCCCCTTTGACACAGGGATTCTACATCCGCAGGCCCAGGGAAAGCCACAGCATTCCAGCCATGATATACAAGAGCCACTACGTTTAATTGAGGAAGGAGGCTTTCTGCAAGAATAGGACTTTTTTCTTTTACTACTCTGTTTTTGATTTTCACCTTCTGATATACTGAATTATTACTTACATAGAGACTGTGTACCCTCGTGCCTTGTGAGCATGTAGCCATGGAGAATACCGGACAATTTATATCGTCTTAAAAATAACAGGTCCTACAGGGGAAAACAATAGTTGTCAATTGCCTTAATTTTATATATTCTTTTAATCACAATGAAAAATTAAAAAAATAAAATCCAGAAGCATTGTCACCTGTGTTTCTGAGAGGGCATCTTCCAGACTGCAGGTGTGAGAGCCTCAGTTTGAATAAATGCAGAAATCAGTTTGCAAACACCATCACATGGGTGGCAGGAAAAAATCCTTTTGTTTTCAGAGTCATACAAATGCAACATTCACTAAGTCAGTAAGTAACACGCCACAAAACTGTTGTCTTTTTAAATGGCTTTAAAAATACATCTTTAAATTTACGGAAGTAACACGAATTAGAAAATGCATTAGTGACAAAAAGCATGTGCCCTTTGTGGAAAGCTTGTGAGCTTTGACTGAAAATCTAAACCATATCTGAATAATCTGGATTATACTTACATCTTCTTTAGCTGTGTTGTTTTTTGTTGACTATCAGGTTAAAAGAAAATCTCAGTTGTTCTAATATCTTTGATTACGTACTTAATATTAAAATGTAGGTTTTATTTTCAGTTAATTTCAGACAAATTATTTGGTGTTGTTAACTTGCTTTGTATATGAGCATATGTGTATGTGTAAATATATATGTACTTGTATATTATATGTAAATGCCGAAATATTTAGAATGAAGTTTCTTTACAGTAGAGCTTTTTAATGACCTGTCAGTTTTCCAGTTGTGTGGACTGTTTAAAATTCTATACCATTTTCTGGTTTAATGCAATACCAATTAACTCTCTAGAGGAAAAGAGATAAGGTGTTAAAATTGGGATAAAAGCTTCCAAATGCTGGAAAATTCGCTCTGTCAAACCCGGGGCTCCTTTTACTGGCAGAAACTTGAAAGACTAACCACTAGTCTGCTCATAGGTAACAAAAAAATTAAATATAATTTCTTTAAATAATACAAATTCAATTATCAACACTTCCTCTGAAAACAGATAAGGTTGAATTTCCTATTAATTTTTTATTTTTGATTGATGAATACAAAATCGATACTTTGAAACTTGATTTTGCCCTCAAAAAAAATTGTTTTCTGGATGGAAAAGGACAGCTGTTTTTACTATTTTCCCATTTTGATTATTCTCTTTTTTAAGAATGTGGCATGAAATAAACCACTTATATAAGCTGCTTTCAAAGTGGTGTATCCAAAGTATGGTTAACTACATAAATTCCCTTCTTTCTACAGTAATAACCATTTTATCTTCTTGTAGAGGCAGTTAAGAAATGGGTTCCAAAATGTCCAGCATTTAGAAAAGGCACTTGGAAGAAAGAAACTAAAGCAAAACATGACAATTCCAGCATTTTCCTTCCCCGTCCTGCTTTGGCTTGGGGCCTGGGGTGGGTTTAGGCAGTTGTTCCCCCGTGACTCTTTCTCTGAGGGTGGCCCTGGGTCCGTTTTGGGCAGCTATAGGTGTGGGCAGGCCGCGGCATGCTGTAAGACTGGCTCGAGAGCAGTGTCCAGCCTGTCCTGTCAGGTTTATTGTCCACTCCATCAACGGGTCTAATGGTCAGCAGAGAGGCTAAACGTGTCCCCAGTGGCCTGACATTAACAGAGTGGACTTGTTTAAGTGTTACCCAGGGTGTCTCCGGCTGATGGGGACGCCAATACCCGTTTCCCTCAATGAGCAGTCACTTGGATCACAACTTAATACAGCTCCCCCGGACACAGCCCAGCCCCGAAGGGCTCCTGGGGGACCTGCCCTTGCCTTCGCCACCAGCCAGCAAGGGTTGATCAATGCCCGCTGACAACAGGCGAAGCGAGGGCCTCCCCCAGCCTCCCACCGCTGGGGAACGATAAAAATAAATGGTTTTACCCCAACAGAGATCCTGAGCCTGAACCAGGGTCCAGAGACAAGTCTAATTGGGCATCCAGAGAGCCTGAGCAGGCGCTCTTGGCCCACTGCACTCCCAAAAAGTCCAGCTTGTGGGGCAAATGCAGAGTGGAATAATCTAGATTAAATGGTTGGGAGCTCCTTGTGCTGCAGCGCCTTTTTGTCTCCAATCATGCTACCACATGTAGAACTATCTGTTAATATAAATGAGGCTTTGTTGTTCTTGGGAATAATAGAATTTGTACAGACACTGCAGGGCTGCAAAGCGGAACAGTCCCAAACATGGAAAAGAGCATTTAAAATAGTAAAAATAGTCTGTTTCAAATTTTATGGCTTGAATTTATAAGTAATATAGAGCTTTCCCAATTTGTAATTTCTGACAGTGTAAGAAAATTTCGTTTCATTAGCAGTAACAAAATAGGAACACTTCACATCCTAAAATGAGAACAACAGCGAAATGTACAAGAAGCGCAGATGTGGAGCTTTAGGTAGCTCCTGCTCAGTGTTTTTCATATTCCTCTTCAATATATCATTTATCTTCTGAGTGATTTTAAAGTGTTTTCTGCTGGAAAATAAAAAAATATTTTCTGCATATTAAATTGTTTACTTAAGAATATGATTATTTTTTTTCTTCTTAATCAAAGCAAGCTTACTGCCCACAAATATTTTAGGGAAAACAATTTTGGATTAAAACAGATTTAATTTATATATTTTTTAAACTCTTTTTTTAAAAAAAATTCTTCAAATATTTTGTAAAAAAACCAAGAAAACACTTTTTAACATATAAGTAAAGGAAAATGCATATGACTAGGCTTGTTCCTGTATTAACGGATAGCAGGGGAGATTCTGAATTGGTCTTCTTTTTCCAAGGCAAGCTAAAGATGGAAGTTGCCAGAGCAAATGAGACAAATAATATAATTTTTGTTAGGTGTTTGTAGTTTGTCAAAGCTTTTTGTCATTCAGATGACTAATCTGTATAAATAAGTCTGAAAACACTTTGTATTAACATAATTATTTACATAAAATATCTTTATTTTTCTGCTTTCATTAACAATTTTTTTTGTTTATACTTTCAAATACACTGTGGTAAATACTTTGTGCATATGTATATGTTTCTGAGTGTTGTCTCAAAAATGTTTGATAGTATCAGTTTCCTAAAGATTGTGTTTATAAAATGCACATAGTTGTGTGAATTATTTATAACAAACGAATGAAAAAGGGATCCTGCTACACTTACATCCTAACACTAACAACAGATTCACTTTTTCTTTGGCAACACAAATATTTATTATATTATTGTACTTAAAAAGGGCTAAGCCTCTAAAGTGTCAAAAGTCAAGCTGAACAAATTTAAAAGCAATGAAATGAAAACCAAGTTGGGCACAAAAGATCTTTTCTGAATTTACTGAAAGGCAGTTGCAAGAGCTGAAAAAGATGAGATCTGTGCCTCCCTTATCCTGTTTATTAGGTCTAATGGTCATCTTCAAATGAATATATTGCTGTGGCATAGCATTTCAGGCTTTAAATGAGTTCTAGGAATGTTTGTGCATTAGTGTTTTCAGCCAAGAAATGTATGTAGTATTTATTTGCAAAAAAAAAAAAAAAATAATCGGTATTCTGTGTATACAGCATAGAGCATAAATATTCAGTTTGAGGGCAGATAACACAAAGTGTGTGTGCAAGGAGGTGTTTGTGGGAAACCTCCCCAAATCTGAGAAACACATTTTAGTCACAGAAAGGTTCAGTGCCATGGATTATATTTTGTAAGTTCTCTTTTTGGTGTTCCCAAGCTCTACCATTTCCGTGTCCCTGAGCTCAGTTTGCAGACAAGTGGTGGTTGCCTCTTGCAAATCGGTATTCTGGATTATTTACCCTGCCTGCGGAGGGCAAGGATCCCGGTGAGCACATGTGGGAATGGCCCTTTCCTCTTCCAGGATGCACTGGAAAGCAGTGGGCCGGGAATCTGTGGTGTCTGTGGTTGGCAGTGGGAATTCAGAACAGTGTGCAGAGCTTCCAGACAGCAGTTAGAGAGCAGAGGAGGTGACTACCCTCTCAAAGGTGTGAAATTTGCTTTTAAGACCATTTTGGAGCCAACCAGTCATGTGTAAAATATAAAATCAAGTTCCAATTTTTTGAAATTAGAATTGTCTTTCAAATTAACCAGCTGGCTTTTCCTTAAGTTTTACAGGCAGAAAACACCTTTCAGGGTTTCAATTGCAGTCACAAAACTGAGGCAAATCTGAAAAAATCCCACTTAGCAAAGGTGCTCTTCATTTGGGGAGTGCTGAAGAACTAAATCCCAGGGAAGCAATGTGCTGGGAGGAAAGCAGTAGAAAGGAAAATAGGAATTATGTATAAAAAATTGAAGTGACTTAGAATCACAATGTGTGTCCTGTAGTATCTCTTTTCCAAAGGAAATTTCATTCTCCTTTGAAAAAATTAATTTTCGGCAAAAAAGACCTTAAGTTTCAGATGCAAACCCATAACTGGGGGACGGGAGGAGGAAGTGTGTTGTGCCGGGCAGCAAGTAACCTGCTGAAGAGGGAGCGCTGTGGATGTGCGGGGAGCATCTCGCTTAACAACACAGTTAGAGCCTGTTTTGACAATGCTAATATTCCAAAGAGAAAATAAGCCATTTTCCAGGCAAATGCTGGGCTCTGGAGAAGTTGGATGTGTTTTATGATAGCCCCGAGCTTTCTGCCTGTGGGGCTGGGGCTGGGGGTGGGGCTGGAGGGGCAGGAGATGACAGGCACGGAAAGGGACACACAATGGGATGACCGTGACTTTGAACAAATAAATAAAACATGCGACTCTCATTCTGTGCTCGCCCTCACCCACACCCCCACCCCTCCCATCCAACTGTGATTACATTTGCCGTGGTCATTTCCCAAATGTCTGCCTGATAAAAAAGCACCCCCGGCCCCACTCGCGCCGGCACTTGCAGCGAGGGCCCTTCCCGTGGCTAGCAATCTGCAGCCCTGCCAATCACCCGTGCCGGCAGAGACGTGCACGCCGTTTTCATTAGCACAAATGCTTCACGTTTGATTGTGGCCCCCAAAAAAACAATCAGTAACTCAGACTCTGCCCACTTAATAAAGAACCACTGCCCTGGCTGCCGCCTGCGCGATGAAGCGGGGCTTCTTTTGCCCCCACCGCAGAGCCAGAGGTGTGGGCAGGGAGAGTATGTTTTAATAAGCCTGAGAAGGAGAAAAATGAGTTTGCTCCACAGTTCTGTTCTTTAGGAACAGAGAAAGGTGAGCATGTTGCAAGGCAGGGAGGGGAAATTTAATATTGAGAGAGATAATGGCAACTATGTTAATATCCGGAATTTTCAATGTACTATAAGTACATTTTGTTTTTCCTTTTAGCACGATTTATAATTAAAGATTTTAATCTGGCTTCACATTGAGTTAATAAGCCCTTTGATTGATTAGGATTCATAAAATTGCCATTTCCCGCTGACGCTTTGCATTTCTGGGGATGTTCTTTTGAAAAGCTGGGTTAAGGTGAATAGGAAGCAGCCATTGTTTGGGCTGAGCTGTGCCAATTCTGGGAACTCGGGACTGCTGTAGTCAGAGTTTGTCCACAGCAGTATCTTGTTGTTCAGCCAAATTAATGCAGATAAAATCTGCTGAGCTACATCTTAGCCAATTTAGGAAAAACTTTCTTTTTTTCCTGTAATTTCAGCAGGTGTTGCGCACAATTCCCACCTTTCTGTACTGACCTGTTGTCAATGAAAGAATTTGGGATTAGAACTCTAACTGCCATTTTGAAAAAAAATACAGCCAAATACAGCAGAGCCCTATACTGAGGCTCTCTTGTGTCCTTTAAAATTCAGTTTACAGCTCTGTGCTCTAACGGTGTCCCCTCCTTTGTTATTAGGGGCCAGAGCTGCAGCAGTCCCCTGGCAGAGGCACTTGTTATACAAGTAGAAGGAATAAAAGGAAGAGGCCATTTGGCCACTCTTTGATCACATTCTACTTGTTTAAATTTGTTTTCTTTTTTTCAAGTAAATTCTGACAAATGCTAAAGTCTAAATCGAAAAAACAAGAGGAGGCTCGTGATTTTTAAGCATCTCATCAAGTGGAGGCAGGCTGCTTTCTCCAACAGGATCGTGTGTACGCGTGTATGCATGTGTGTGTGTGAGAGGGGAAAAAGAAATCTTTTTTTCTTTATTTTTAGCCAGGGTGAATGTGACCCTCTTTAGCCCCAGAGGGGCCTCACTGTGTGGATTGAATCAGAGCAAATTCCCTTTGTGTTTCCCGCTCCAAGGGGACACGCTATTGTTGAGTGCGGGGCCTCTTGTAACACGGAGCAGCACAGGACCGCGAGCAAATCCTTCCCAGATAATGTGCAAGTTGTTTCACAATCGATCTGTCCTCCCCTCCCCCAGCATTCACCCCAATTTACTTGGCACAACTATCATTTCCTGGCCCTTTTATTACCATTCAGACATCCTACAAATGTAAACGTTTGGGACAGAAGAAAGGGGCTGGGTGAGGCACAGGCAGGTTTGGGAGCCCGGCAAGCGAGATGCTGCGGAGCTGCTTGGCTTCTGAGTGGGAGAGTGGATGCCTGGCTAGGGTGAGCGGCAAGCTTGATATGTCAGCAGTTCCAGGGGGCTTAATTGGCTTAATTTTTTTTAATGTAAGTACCTGTTTCCTCTTTCTATTTTACATGAAAATATTTTTAGTATATTTTTAATCTTCCCCTGTTAATTTTCCAGCAGCCTCTGAGACGATTTTGCTCTTAGATACCTTGTGCTGGCACAGGCTGACAGTGATGAAAAGATGAAAACCTGGCAATAACACAGGGTTTTGCTTACAAATTGACAAAAACATCCCTGCCAATCCCCCATAATTTTCTGCATCTCCATAACTGACCTCACACATCCAGCACTGTCAGCACTGATTGGCTGGGTTATAATGTGAATGATGAAGAACATTTACCCCAAAGAAGAGAAACAGAAAGACCCACCACAAAAATAATTTGCCTCTCTAATTAATAATTTCATCCCATCCAGCACACTGTTTTGGGAGATTACAGAATGTCCATTTAGAGCAAACTCAGTGTTCCCCACGGCATGCCACTGACAGTGCCGAGCAGGGCAGAGGATTCCCGGCTCGGAGTTTTCTATCGGCTGGAGGAACCTCTGAGTGAATGTCAGCTCCTGCCTACCCTGGTGTGGCCGATCGATGCTTCATTAGGCCAGATTGTCTTTCGCCCATGCAACCTTGAAAACAGTCCCTTTAATTACCTGTGAGGAAGTCGGAGACCCTTCTCCCCCCCTCCACTGCCTCCTCATGCCTTTCTCCCCCTGCCCGTCGCTGCAGGCTGGGAGGTGGCCGGGGGTCACCATGGCCCTTCATCGCCAATACAGCCACAGACAGGAGGGTGCAGGGGAAGAAATATGGGACCCCAAGGTGAGAGGGCAGGGTTCAAGTCCAGACTACAGATCTATTGAAGAGGTTTCAGACAGCCAGGCCTCCACTTGACTTTCCCATCAGCCTGCCCCTAATTCCTCTGCATCGCCATGGCTGGTAACTCCTGTGTGCTGCTAATTACCCCGTGCTCCAGAATGGAGCTGGGCTGTCAGGAGCATCCCTTGTCCTTGGGATTCGAGGCAGAGAGGGGGAGCAGTCAGTGCACCCCCCTGCAGCTCAGGCTTTTTAAGAGAGGAGGCTATATGTAGTCATGGGCCCTGCAAGCAAACTGAAGAAATTGCATAAACGATCTTATTTGTTATGCATTATTAAAAATTACAAAAGATTTTAACTTGAAGTGATAATCTGATCATACTGAAGGATAGGTTTATATTTAATAGCCAGGTGTTTTACCTATTCATTTATGATGGGAAATATTATAATGAAGTAATAAAGCTTAGCACAGAAATGTTAATCATATATACGTGGTCTACAAACCCCTTGAAATCACAGACCCCTTCTGCTGTCCCAAGCTGTCTTTATTAGTATCCTCATAATTTAAGATAATTTAGGTTCTGGGATTATGCCTGTAGACCTCAGGGCACAGTTACTAATAACGGAAAGCTTATTTGACTGCATTATTCTCTTTCTGCATTTCTTATCTGTTTGGCTGTTGAGTTTTTGCACTATCATCTGCTATTTCTTTGTTTCCCATTTTAGGAGAATGCGGAACAAAATCATACAAAGTGTTGAGGCTATAGCAAATCTAATAATGAAATGGTGGACAAATTACAGATAAATGAGAAGTTACAGAGGACTTTTGGGGCAACTTTAAAAATTCACAAGGTTTTTTCATTTGAATACAAAACATGGGTTTGAATACTTTCATGATGCTGAAAATAGAGATGTCTTCCAGCGCTCCATCTACTTCCTTAGCTAAGAACGATCTCTCTCTAGTCTTTGCATTCAAACCCCACCAAATTCAAGTTACTGCCACAGGCAGGTATGTAGCTGTTCTTTGCTGTTCAGAAATTAGTGAACTTATTAAAAGTGTCTCTCCCATGTTTCCCAGTTCACAGAGTAAGGCATGATGCCATCATCCACATGCTGCAGCAGGGCAGTGCAAGCTCGCAGAGCAACCTGCACGGAGCTGCACCACAACACAGCATCTTCTGCTCCAGGGATAAGCATTAAAGGTCCGACCCTGCTAAATCCCATCCTTTGGAAGTGATCAGTAGAGCCATATTCTGCATTCACAGCAAGGGCTTTATCTCACTAAGATGGCTGTGATGTCACCACATTAAGCTAAAATAACCACTGAACATGAGAACAAGAAGGATGGCGTGGGGGAAGGTTTGATGAGGGGGGGGGAGAGAGAGAGAGAGAGGGAAATAGCAGGCATATTACAAGTCCTGCATGTGGATCACACAGCCAGATTGTGAGCAATCCCTGTGCTCAAAGTGTCTTCTTAACAGAAAAGGGAGAGTGAGAGAGAAAGAGGGAGCCAGAAGCCAGCCTTCAGTCCCTACCACAACAGCTCTTGTGCATACACTCGGCCAGGGTGTCAGAGGGCGTGAGTGCATTTTTCATTTCTTAGCCTTTGTGTGGTCTGCCAAATAAATAGGATTCTGTCTGTATTTACATGTGCTTGACTAACTGTGCTGGTTTTTTTTTTTATCCTGTATGTGAGCAGGCATTAACACATAAACTCACATGCACTTAAATAGATGTAACATAAATAGTCCTCTAATACATGGGGGACATGTTAAAAATAGTGTGAGAGTCAGCTTTTCATGTAAACTGCCACCCTGGCAGTGCCCTGCGATGTTTCCACCGTTCCTCAGTGCATGGGAACTGGAGGTTACTGGGAGGGAATGACTGAAATGGGAGAGGAGGAATCTTTCTTTTCTGGCATCTCTAATTAATGTTGGCCTTTGCTTCATGTCACGCCAGAGAATATTGTTTATGATGATGCTGGTGCTGAAAATCCACCACTCAAAAGAAGCTGTCCCATCTTTGCTTGGAGGGCTTTGCAGAGCCTGCGTCTGAAGGTCTTCAGTATATAGGCACTTGATAAATTAATCCAAACCAGTTCTGATGCATTCAGATACAGATACGTGTGTGCGGGTGGAACTGCTCTGAGTGTGTGAGCTCTACCTGTTTACAGCGTGGGTTGGGAGAATACAGCAAACATGCAGTCCTGTATCACATCTGTGGATCACATATGTGCACCCACATGCAGTATTCACATCACCTAGTAGATCTTTCAAAGAGTGCCAACTGCTCTGCCTTCACCAAAACCTCATTCTAAATCCAAGCTGATCTTAGTATTTCAGGAGGGAAATGCTAAAAGACTTGAACTAGATCTGCCAGCAGTGTTTCAGCAGGACAGAGGCAGTGCTAGCACAGAAAAGCTTGCCTTGAAGCCTTTACGTATGGATTGGGTGGCAGAGAGGGAAAAAGAAAGTATCCTTGGAAATGTGTCTTTTTTGAGATGGTAGAAATTGTTCCAGAAAATAAAGCAATGGAGAAAATCTCTGATGAGGAGAAAGAACAAGAAGCAAGGAGACATCCAGACTTCTCCCTTCTCCAGCAGTCTGCCATCATAAAAGGATGCCTGTCCTGAGATTACCAGAGGTCTGTCCAGCTGTCTGAGACTGAGCCTTACGATGGCAGTCTTTTTTCTACCTCCTCAGTATTCACACACATACCTGCCTAAACCAAGTAGGATTTAGCCCCAAGACTTCCCACTAGATTTCCAAGGTGGTGCAATTTATGGACATCTTCCTAGGAAGGGACAAAACTGCAGTAATTTCAGTATAGAGAACTATCAAACAGTGTTACCAGTTCCAAGTCATAAACCTTCTCCTTATATCATGAAAAGGGTGTAGGGTTAATGTAGCATTCATAAGTGATAGACATTTTCACAGGCATAGTAACTGTAGAGATACAGGACTGGAGAATGAGGTACTGGAAAAGTTTTCATGTTTCTCTGTAAATCAAAATTACGTAAAGGAAATACCAAGAATTTTTAACAGCAAATTCCTTGTGGTGAGTCTTGGTGAAGAGAAAAAGACTATCAGGAAGGGCCGGAGCATGCCTTTGCACCTGCCAAAATCAAGGTTACCGCTTATATCAGTAAAGGCTGCCCTGCTGGGTTGGTAATGTATTTTGGCTGTTGTTTGTATGTGCAAATGGATCTGTGTTGTCATATGTATGCATGTGTGTGTGCGTGCGTGTGTGCAGGTGTTGTGGGGGCGGTACTTGCCTGCTGGGGCTACTGTCCTGGAATCCACTGTGGCCTGGCCTGGGTTCCCCAGGGAAGGCTGGTGTTTGTGAGTCCTTTGTACAGCTTGTGCTCTGCTTTCACTGGGATATGGAACATGATGGGGCTTGGCTTATCATCAGCTTCACTAAGATGTATCTTGCTTGGCCATGTTTTGTGTCATTAGTAGCCACATCTTTATTCTTTTTGCATGTATTAGGTGCTGAAGTGACTTCTGCAAGATTTAGTGTAAGAAAGAAGAAAAGTCTATGTTTTTACACAGTGCATTGCTTGCTCCTCATGGCAGTGCCTGTGTCTCACTTTCCTGTGCAGCATCAAACAAGGTCAGCAGTTCTGCTTCTGCTGCTGCTGCCTTTTACTGCCTGTGTTATCGAGGACACCTGTAAAAGCTCCAGCTTTTGATATTGTGACCTGTGGCATTGCTCTGTGCTGCCTTGTGGTTTAGAGTTTTAAAGAAACAGAGGGAAAGGGAGAGAGTGTTTGCCTTAGGTGATGAACAGCAGTGGAGAGCCAGAGGCTGCAGAAGTGGGAAAATGGGGGAAGGGAGTGGAGAATGCTCACAGTATTTATTTATGCAATAAAAAGGGTTTATCGATAGTTATTATTTATCCCTGATATATATTCTACATAACTGTTATACATGGTACATTTTTTATTTATTTATCACTATAAAGCTGTAATTATTTATAGTTAAAATAGACCTTTTAAGAGACCTGTCTGTGCATAACCAGGTGCAGGTGGTGACAGCACATGGGTTTCTGACCATGGGTGCTCATTTCTTCACCATTACAAAGGCTTGCCGTAAGTACTTATATTTAGCTCTTCAGACATATTTCCTACACCCTTAACCCTGTGTACATGCCTATGTATGACTGGTTATCTCTCCTGGCATTACACTGTTGCAATGATACATGCTCGCAATAACATTGACTGGTTTTCACCTTTGCTCTTCCTCTAGTTTCAGAGGTGCCCTAAGAGCTGAGCTCCTCTTCACCTTCTCATTGCCTCATTGTGGCTTTGTAAAATCACTTACCTGTTTGGCTGCCTGTTTTCCACTTGTTTGCAGGTGCTGGTGTTGTGCTGTATAATCACACCATAGCTGCGGTAGCTGGTCTTGGGCCAAGGGTAAATTTGGTTGGAATTTTGCAGGTAATCTAGGAAGCTAGAGAGACTGTCAGTGGACTGTGCTGAGCATGGGTTGACAGGATGAGTATTATGATGAGGAAAATACTCCCTCTAGCCTGCAAGCATTTTAGAAGTATCAGTGAAGAGAATTAGCATGGAAGAACAGAAGTGTAATGATGGCACAGAATACTCTGGTGATGAGAACATACAACTGGAGCTGTTGTAACATTCTCCTGACTTCCAAAAACCTTCCTTTGTGCTAAATTTCTTCCCTTGTGCTAATGACGCAGGGTTGTTTTTTTTTTTTTTTTCAGAAAGAAGAAAACCAGTCTGAATTGTGCTGCTAGAAAGTAAGTTGAAACTTTGGTTTGGATTAAAAAATAAATTATTTCTTTATTCAATTAGCATCCCGGCCACTAATATTTGGCTGTTTGGCTAAATTCTGTCTTCCAGATTTGGGTGCTTTTCTGTTTAAGTGTCCCACAAACATGTTGGAGGAATTTCAAAGTTGTCTAGGAACCCTTGATGGCAGATTATAAGAAGCAGGTGATGGACAAACAGTTTGTGGTTAGGGCAAAGAGATTTGCCTTTTTATCTGGTCCATGTAGTTAGAATAAAGGCAAGCTAACGAGTGTAATTATGCCGATGACACCCTAAAAAAGCTGCTGCTAAGATTTAACTTTTACTCTTTATGATTATTTTATGTCATAATGTGTTGAAAGTAGAAAATGGGGGTTCTGAAAAAAACTCAGCAAGTTGAATTACAGAGGGTTAATAAGGATTGTTACCTCCCAGTGATTAGTTCTGAGAACACTTGCCTGTGGCTCTGAGGTCTGACTGCTCTCTCATGCCACACAGAGCTTCCAAATCAGCTCCAAGGACTTCCTGGCACAATGCATGAAGCCAGAGAGGTGCCTGTGCCTGGCAGTGCTGTGAGTAGGCTGCTGGATGAAGGTTTTCTGATGTGTGTGTGGGGTGGCCACTCCAGCTTGGAGTATGTAGGTGGGAAGTGGGGATTGGAGAGATTCAAGCTTCTAATAGTATGTGGATGCTTCAGCTGTGTGTTGCCTGCAGTCCAGGGCTCAGCAGTGAGTTAGATGAGTGGTTTGCATCACCCAAAACATGGCTGTGAATGAGGATAAGGTGCTGTATAGTGAACACTGTAAGGTAAAATACAGAAGGCTGTCACTGTTTCTGGTACTTCACCTGAGGAGTTGGAAGGCATCATGATATGTAGGCTGAACAAACAGTTGAACATCAAGAACACTTGAATGTAATTTTGCAAAACTGTTGAGGTGGCTTCATTGGGGTAATTTGAAGCTGTGAGTGCAGAGAATCTTGGAAAATTAGGTCCTTCGTTCTCAGGCAGATCCTGAGTACATTGTCTTCATTTAAATACTTTTATGCTAACTCATAAATGCCAGACAGCCCTGTTAACAGCACCTGAATATGGTGAAAATTAAGCTGTTGTCCCTCTTTCTGTTTGAACAGATAAACCAAACGTAATTTAATGTGCTGTAGTCTTGAAAGAGCAGATGGATTTCCAGGGTTTTGTGGGGAAATTTGTGGTTGAAGTGGTATCAAAATTTAAATATTTTCTACAAATAATAAGTATTAGTAGTCCTGAGTTGCATCTTTGCTGACAGTGCATCTCTCTTGGTTTAATAGCATCAAATCAGTTCAGCATGGCACAGCAGGCTTGATATCCCCAGACTTATCAAGACTGGTGTGTGTAGCTCTGTGTGTCGTGGGGGCGTTAATCAGAGGGTGGATCACTGCTGTAGAAAGTCTGACCTTCTTGGAGGTTCTCAGGAGCCCCATTATTGCTCACAAACAAGAAAGGCAGAGGCAGGAGCACTGCAAACATGCTCAAGTGCAAGTGCATGGTTAGGGAGCAATGAAAGCCTGTGAAATGGTAGGTGGGAAAGGAACTGGCAGGACACACCACCAGAGAAGGAAAATGGCAGAAATTCGTCTAGTTTGCTCTGAGAATAAGCAGGATTATAAAATGTGGCAGGTAACTGAAGCAATGATGCTGGGAGGGTTGCAGGCTGCTTGGGAAGCTGTACTATTTACAGTGTTTCCTCGGAGGGGCATCATGGTAGAGCAGTTTAGGTCACAGCTGCAGCCATTAGAAGGCCTTTATTTCTGAAATATAAAGTTTATATAGCTGGTTAGCTGTGTGGCCTCAATTTATTGTTGTTAGCGTTGTTTGTTATTTGCTTATCCTTGCAATTCAGTTAGTCTTCAGTTGGCTATTTCTCCTGTAATATGGCATAATATTTGTCTGTCTTTATGGGATATCTAAACACCTGAGAGAAGTGTGATAAATGTTCAGAATGGTTTCATTTCCTTTGTTATAGAAAACATATAAGTGCTAAGAAGTGAGGTTGCATAGTTCAGTGGTACTATTCTTCTTGAATTCTGGATACAACACTCCTTCACCAGAGTGGAGCCTCCTTACTCAGTCACTGGCAGCAATAGAAGACACAGGATGCTGGTGCTAAGATTGGGGATGGAAGGAACCTTTTGGATTGCCCCATCTGGCCTGGTGAGAGCCACAGTGTATTCACATGAAGGTCACTATTAATGCTGAACATTATGGATGCAGAAAAAATAATTGAACCGAATTTTTGAAGGGATTCTTATTTTTGGTTGGTTATTGTGCGTCAAAGTCGCATTTGGAGATGTACTCACCATTCTGAGTGCTCTAAAAACGCATATTGGCACTTGAGTGTTTCCTAGAATCGCAGTATGTGGTTGTTCCCTCTGCACCTCTTCTAGAGAGGCAGTGACGAAGGAAGGTGGGTGGATTTCATCCATTGATGACCTGCACAAGTGGTTTGTGATGACTGAATCTCATCTCGAGTATTGTTAGTGTCAGCAGCCCCAGTTCCAGTGTTTGGGGATTTTTTTGGTTGCCTTTTTATTTAAAGGTGAGAGTAATCTCTGATTGTCGAAAGTATCTGAAAATCAACAAAGTTTCATCAATGGTATTTTAATTTTGTTCTTTGTGGAAAGGCAGGACTGTGGTCAGGAATGCCTGCCTGGCATCTAGGTCAGAAGAGTTTAGTTAGAAGGGCTTTTAGTTTCTGGTACATCACCTGAACTCCTGAAGGTTAACCCGAGAGTTAGAAGGGCTTTTAGTTCATTAAAACATTCAATCTTCAAACCTGTTGGGACTTTTTTTTTTTTTTTAATTTTTTTTTTTTATTTTTATGTGCTGGGCATTAGATTGGTCAAGTTTTGGTTATGGGCCAGTTATATTCTAGTGCCTGCTCTAGGTCTCTCCAAGTGCCTGCAACAAACCTGTAAACCTTGTGACTTTTGTTTCAAATTGTTTTAAATTTGCTCTTGTGCTTCCATGTGGTGTAAGTCCATGAATTGTGGCAAGGAGGAAGAAAAGTATAAAAAAAAGACTTGAGGGAAACTTGGCACAAGAGCTCAAGTGATTAAACTAGGTAAGAAGCATCTTTTGTATCGCTGCTTGTGAATTTCTGCAATGAAATGTCAGTTTAGTACAAAGGAAAAGCAGCATGGTGGTGAATTTGGAGTTCGGGGAGATTTGAGTTTGCCCCCTCCTCACTAGGAACCATTTATTTTTCAGTGCTTGTGTCTAATTAATATAAGGCCTGCTCAGGCACAGCCGCCCTCATTGGACATGTCACTCGTTAATCATGCGACCCTCCTAGCCTTGGGTAATGACCTTGAAAGAATATATCAGCCCATGATGGCGGGAGTGAGGAATTAAATTGTTTCTCTGAGTGCTTATGGTCATTGCTGACAATTTATATGACACAGCTGCCCTAAGCTGTCCATGCTGGCCATTGTGCTGCAATCATTTTCGCCCTGGGAAGGGGTGTCTGCCCCTGGCCTGATTTGGTTTCGGGGTTGTTCCTTTGTGTGAGGAAGAGGAGGAGGGCTGTGCAGCCTGGCAATCCTGATCAAGGATACTGAAGGCATTGCTGAAGTCTTTCTCCCTGGCTGCATGCAATGTTGCTATAGTGGTGGGAGTGACATTAGTTTGATTGTTGCATATATTTTCAAACCTGAGGAGGGTCCCCAAGTCAAGAATCCTGGTGCCTTTCAGGAGGGGCATTCATAAGGTTTGCAGCCTGTAAAATTGGTAGAATGATTTGACTGGGGATGATATTTGGGTAAGATTCAGATACAAACATATCAAATAAGAGCATTTATGTGTGCAGGTCCTTTAATTACCATAAGAACCCATCTGATTCCCTGTGTGCATTCATGGGAAGTTAAGAATTAAATTTTACGATACATTCATGTAGGTATTTATGGGTTGATATCTGTGGTTTTATATTTTTGTGTTTTCCAAAGTGTTAAATGTACTTGGGAAGGTATTTATTATTTGCAGATAATGAGTAAATGGCTTTCTTAGTTGTTATATATTGGTATCTGCTTTTAGACTGATGAAATAATTTGTTACAGTTATTCAATCATGTTATTTATAGAAAACATGCAGCTGAGGATCTAAACATCAGATTGTTCTGCTGTTGCCATATGGACTGCTTTTATCTAAATATAAATAGTTGATAATTATCACTAGAACTATTGGCTAAAATCACGAAATAGACCGTGAACAAATAACAATCTCATTCTTCATTAACATTTTAAAAATGAAATAGATGTACTTGTTTATGCTTTCAGTAGATTTGGCTCTGTTTTTACAGAACTGTAAATGAACCAGAACATTTGTTTTGTATAATCTATAAAATATTTTGTATGCATATTTGTATTTGTGAGCTCAGTCTGCTGGGTTTGGAGAAGGCTGCTGTGAGGTGACGTATGGCCATGTGTCTAGGTGAACTGGGGCTGCAGGGGCTCATGTCCATGCATTGGGAACTGCAGAGTGCACTTGTGGTGTGGATGGTGACTGCAGTGGGTGTCCTCAGTGGCGGGTCATGCTTCTGAAACCATTTTTCTCAGATTCCACTCTGTGCATTTTGTTTACTTGATGGAATATCTTTTAAGGCTGTACCAATTGCTTGTTAAACCCTACATGTCAGACCATTTTTTATTTATTTGTTGCTGTACTCCAAAACACTGGTAGATTCAAAATGCATAATTTTCCTGTTAAGTGGCTGACTTGTACTACTGCATCAGAGTTACCCAAATGTTTCATAGTTGGAGGTTGTCATTTAAGCCAATCTACTAGATACCACGTACATTGCTGTTGTAAAGTACATTTATTAATATATTAATTGCTTCCATCTGAAATGTTTTTAAAATGCTTGGCTTTGTCATTGGAGCTAGTGACTTATTCCTTTATTTGTCAATTTGTTCCAAGATCTCTTCTCTAGCACCTCACAATGAGGGAAGATGATAGCAAAGGATGTACAGTTGTGACCTCGATATTCTGTGTATTTTGAATACTTTAGGGAAAATTACCCAAGTCAGCAGTAGCTGCATAAAACTTACCTGTAAAATAAAGACAAAATCAGGCAATGAAGTGAAAGTGGATATGTAGGCTGGGAGAAAATACTATATTCATACATATATCTCTCTTTTAATACACGGTTAAAGCAGAGAATGATAGATTCCTGTTTTAGTTCTGCCAGTGATTTACTGCATGGAGATGGACAGATTTATTTGCGTTGTTATTTGCATTTCTGGGTTTAAGCTTACAGCTAAGGACAATGATAGAAGTTTAGTATCAGTATTATGATGATTATTGACAAGCTTGGCATTTGGTTGCATTTTTCCCTTTCCACAAGCTCATGAGGTTACTGGCAAATCACTGGCTCAGGCCCATGCCAGATGAGATCTGGGTGAAGGCTGCTGGTGGAGACTTACTCAGAAGTTTACTACACATTACAATACACTCTCTTCTATTTCCAGCTCAGCAATGTTTGTTCTCTATCACCTTAGATACCTGCATACTGCCTTTTAGTGCGAGTGTGTCTGTACACACCCAGCAAAGAGGGTCTGCAGCGCACTTACAGGACGGCAGAGACCTGCAGGTCATGGATACAGAATTTACAAACAAAGAGCACTTCCTGATGTGCAGACCAAGGCTTCAGCCAGGTTTCCTCAGAGCACTACTTCTAGTTTGAAGGTGAAGACAGAGTTGGTAGGAATAGTCTTAATTTCCCATGGGAAGTGCATGGTCTGGATGCATTATGGCAGCGCTGTGGCAAGGTCAGCTCCTGGGCCGGTGCTGCTGGGGCTCACGCTGAGCTGCAGACCAGCATCCGTGTGGGGCTTCTGCTCCCTTCTGCTGTCCCTGGGCTGGTACTGCCCTGGTTTTAGTTCCTTACAGGAAGACAGCTCTAAACACCCCTTCGGCTCCGGCAAGATGTAACCATTCCTTATTGAAATTCCTTTTTTTAATGGGCTGGAAAGGGAATGAAGATGCTGCAGCCCCCATTCCCCGTGCTGCGCTCGCCACACTGATGTCAGCCTTCTTGTGCGGCAAGGGTATTTTAAATTTGTTTATCTCACTGATATCAGGTGGTTTGGTTGTTGGCATTGACATTAGCATGGCAGAGCAGCAAATATGTACATATATATTTATATTTAGCATTTTTTTTTCTGATATCTTCAGCTGAAAAGGCTTGGCTTGATTAATATTTTCCGCTGTCCGGTAACCATGGCAATGGGGTCAGCAGATATAATACTTAATTTAATCTTCCAACTGCCTCAGTGTGCATCACCAGTGTCCCGAATAATAGAAAACCTTTTGCTTTTCCCTCCCTTTCTTCCCCCTCTCTCTCTTTCTCCCTCTCATTCTCTTGCTTCGTGTATTATTACCTTTGCCAGTGGCTCCCTCATATGACCCAAAAGGAATGAACAGGGTTTTTTTTTATTCAGTGTATGTGTCTTACCAAAGACATTAACCAAAGACTGAAAGCCACCCTCCTCAGCCAGCCCGATCCCCACCACCCACCCTCCTGTTCCCCCTCCCTGCCGCGCTCCAAAGCCCATCTGCACTGCGTGATGGAGACATGGGGAGATGCAGAGCACTCAGCGAGGCCATGAGGCACTCTCCAGCTACATGCGACCAAGCAGATTTCCCTCCCACCAGTGGGGCCGGGTGGCTTGTTTTGCTCTCCATGTGGGTTAGTGCATTGCTTTGGCTTCTGATGGCCCAGTTCCCCTATTCAGTTATTTAATTTTGCGCTTTTGGCTTGATATTTTTTTTTAGGGTTTTGGTTTTGTTTTAAGTCATAGCTTCATTTTTTTTTCTACAATAAACGCCTTCACTTTTGGGTTGGTTTGGAGGAAGGAGAGGGACTGAATACATGCTCCCAGGCAGACTTATACTATTAAAAGAAAGAAAAGAAGAAAAAGCAATTTTTTGCTTAAAGACATTCTGAATTGTCCTGTGACTAATGCCTCCTGGGGCAGGTTAGGCTGGTGCTCTCCTCCTTCTCATCCTCCAGCGGCCCCAGTATCCACATCTCCAGTGAAAAGACAGGAGTGTTATCAGGGATTAGAGAGTCATTATTCCAGAGATGAGAAGAAGAGGCCCTTGAAATCTCCATAATCAAAATTCTTTCTGTTGGTTTGTTGTTGTTGTTTGCTAGTTTACATTTTAACCCATACTTGAATTCTGAATGTAACTGAAGAATACTTATGCTTTTTTTTTATTATTATTATTTTTATTTCCCTCTTGCTAATGAGATATTTGGGAGACAGAATGATTCTGACCACAGAATGGGTAAATGAGTGGATTTTTCCTTTCCCAGTCCATGCGAATGAGCTTGTGCATGTGTTCATTACCTCCAATACCATTTCTCCAGGCAGAAATACAGACAGAGGCCAATGCCAAGGTCTTGGCAGAGTTCTGGCTCTGCTCTTCCTCGTTGCCTTTTGTCAAAGCATGTCAGACACATTGGTTTGAGTCTGTTCTCGCCCAGGTGTTAAGGGATGGCTGGAAAGGTTACAGTTTTGAAGGAACTGAATTTCATTCCATCAGCCCAGATCTGAGTCGCTGACTTGTCATAACATTTGGTCCTAGGCAGTAATTACTGTGAGGACATTAAATTCCTTCCCATTTCTGAGGCATACCCATCACTTTTCTTTAAGCACAGTACCATGACCATGGCAAAAGCACACTGCTCTTAACAGATGCTGTAAACCTGTCAGTAGCAACACCCAAGAATTTCACCAAGAAGTGGTGCAAATTGATCCAGTTGCCTCTATGCGTTACTAAAGGATCAGTCCTTCCTCATGTTTGTCTATAGTACTAAACTATTTTGTTGAGTAGTACCATTAACTTTTGTAGATAGTGTGTTTTATTGTTCCTCCTCAGGACAGTCTTCAGTCATTTCACTGCTTGAAATAATTCCTGCCCATGTTTAGGAATGGCTAGAAGGCCTGAATTAGGAAAACTGGTACATCCTTCTGCAAGAAGGAGTGGGGACGCAGGTTGGTGCACAGCATCCATGAGACTGAGGTCCTCTGGGGAGCAGGGAAATCCAGCTCTATGGGAGCTGCTCCTGGGTACCAGGTGCAAAGATAGTGCTGGGCACATGAGCATGGGTTTGGTCACTAGTATTCACAACGATGTGCATTTGGATTGCGAGCAACCAGTGCAAATGACAGTTGTTTGTGCTTGAGACTACATGTATTTTCAGGATTTCAAACCAGAAAAGTCAGAGTAATGCAGTTGTAGCATGATATTTGCAGATGCTTCTTTTAGCTGGAGTATAAAGGAGTTTCTCCATCCTGTGGCTGCATGTCCTGAAGGTTTCTGACCCCAGCACTGGGGAGGAGCTGCTCGTGATCACCCTGCTGGGGAAGGACAGGCAGCAGGGTTTCTGAGGGCCCATGGAGGCTTTAAGTTATTCAGCACTTCATAGTGATGAACTCTAAGCTTGATTGAACAAATGTGTATGAATTTCTGCAGTAACTATATCTCTACTTCCTTTGTTCCAGAATAACCCATACATCCCACTTTTGCTTCCATCTTTTGTCTTGTGCAAGCCACATATATGTTGTTTGCAGAAATACAGATGTCCACATAGATTTCATGAAGATAATTGAGATGAGCCTTTAGATTTGATTTCGCATATTTTGAATATTACAGTTCAATGTTTCTTCTTCTTTTAATATATATTCTAAGTGTTTGATAAAGTAGCTTTTTGTCCCATAAATCTACTACAAGACTAGCCATAAATCTGACTCGGATAAAGTATTGAAATTTGATTATTTTTTTTTTATTTTTATTTTGAAATGTCTCTAAAGTAGATTAATATATTTAATTATTCTAAAAAGCCCTCAATCATGTTATTTCTTAGGGAGAAAATGCCACATCTGTTGGTAATACAGACTTTCTCTTTTGACAAGTCAAAAATTCAGGTCTTGGGCAAAGTGACAGAGGCTTGACTGGCAAATCCCTCCAGTGTAATGCTCACCCTGACAGCCTAGCACCCCAAAGAAACTTGTATATTAACTGCATCTTACCACAGGTCCTTTTCTCTAATCACGTGGCTATCACTAGCACATACACTACAAGTGTATAAATTTAAGAAGAGCTCCCACTCTCATGCATATTTATGCCATAACATTAAAATATCATATGCACTAATCTCTGAAAATATAGGAGAAAAATGTGGGAAATAAATGAGCATTCTTTCAGCTTTACAGGATTCCTGCCAATCATTTGCTATTTGATCTAAAAAAAACCAACAAAAATGAACACAAAAATGAAAGCTAACCCCAGAAGCAATAGCAAACATAATGCACACTCATGTTACAGTGCCTGCAAAAAAGTAATGCTAGTTTTTTAAATGTATTTACCATAAACAAATACTCTCAATACCTTCTCTTGAATAAACATCTCTGTATCTCCCTTTTCTCTTCTATGATCCTGCCTTATAGCCCAGTCTTACTAAGTCTGACTTGGTCTCCCACCTAAATCAATGGGAGTTTCAAAAGAAAAAAAAGGCAGGAAATTGTTTATGGAAGAGAATTTTTCTCATACATGCTTGTAAGGTGCAAAGGCTTAGGGTATAGGGCTACGTGTCAGTGCTAGTCCTGGTGAAGTTTGAAAGCAACAGCAAAAATGCATTGGAAAGTGGCATTTACAGTGTGCTTCCAACCTGTATACTGAAAATTAAACTTATAATCAAAAGGAAAATGATCTGCCTTCCTATCGAAGGAAAATTCTTCAAATAAATAATAGTTTTAGCCTTCCTTTTCCCAACAAAATATAACTTGTTCTTCTGCCTGCAATTCGTGGAATCATAGGTTGGAAAGAACCTCAAGAATCACCAATTGTTGGGCAGGACTAGTAGGAGAAAATGAAACTGTTGTTTGAAAATAGCTTGAACAATGCTTCTGAAACTCTCTCTGCCTTTTGTGGAATAACTGAGGTTGCAGAGATTTGATAGATTTCCAAATGTTTTCTTGTTGCAGTTTGCCAGCTCAAGTTTGGGTTTTATTTTTTCTGCTGCTTTCTATTGTTTGTTTGAAATTATTGGGTCTTAGATGGTATAAATAAGAGTCTGAAAGAGCATCTCAGTTACTGGCAGCACCTTGAGAACTTGCAGCATGTGACCTTGTTGCCATGCTGGAGCAGAAGAGGGGTTTGCATGCTCCTGCTGCCTATGCAGACTTCAAAAGGGGCAGATGCCCTTAGAATAGCAGTGCTGGAATTAAGTATCTGCAGAACAGGCGGTCTGTAGGGTTGGTACTCTGCTCTTTCTCTTTGTAAAGTCATGGGAAATGGGGTTGAAGGAGACCTTGGGAGATCATTTTTTCCATATTTTTGTCAGAGACAAGATCTGTTCTATCAAAGCCCTCTTGCTATACATATAGCACTTTATAATAATAAATAGCAACATTTTTTGCACAGTTGAAGTTTGCTGACAGTTCACAGATTTTACACTTCAGGCAGTATATTTAAATGACTTAGAGTGTAAATCAGTACATAGCTTCTGTGGAAGTTGTGGATTTTTAAATCTGAAGCAGAGCACAGAAGCTGCAGTGTGCCAAAGGGCATGGAGCAGGCCCATGGAGTCCATCTTTTCCCTGCACAGCATTGGAATAGAAGTCAAGTCATCCTTTCTGAACAATTTACCATTGCAGGTAAGGTCAGGATGCAACAGATCCTCCCCAGGAAAGTTTGTGCTAAGGGATACTGCCTTTTTGTGCCCCTAGTAAATTTGGGGTAATAATCCCAAATAACAGGATAATTTCCAAAACCACTGATGATTTCGGAAATTCTTGGCTAGGCTGGAGGCAAGTGACGCAGTAATGGCACCTCCCCTTTCATGAAGACTGACATTCTAGTTCTTAGATATGTTTTCACAGAGGAGGATTGTGGCTGTAAATCAAACTGGCAGACTACGTGCTGTAACGTGTGCTCATGTGCATTGTCCCAAATGCAGGAGGGGAGGACCAGGATTGTTGCTTGAAAGGAAAGGAATAATAATAATACTGATGATAATAAATATTTCTGTGAATGCAGCCGAGTTGTATCTTATCAGTGCTAAGAGCAGGAAAGCCAAGTCAGGTTGAACAGCAGAGATGGGAAGGCTCCATGGCAGAAGCCTGTCAAGAAGGAGCTGAGAATGGGGTGTGTGTGCCTGGCGATACCCACCTGTCATCTCCTTTGGGCTGTATGTTTTGGTGAAGGATGGCCCTTTTAAAAGCAGCACTTCTGTATCTGTGTGTTTCCTTTTCCAGCCACATCTCCATTAAGTGAGAGAACCCTTGAAGGCAGCCCCTCCATCCTTCAGACATTTGCTTTACGTAAACCAGCTAGCAAACCGCTCTGTTAGTATTGATGTAGACATTACCACAAATCGCCACTTAGGGACCTGAAAGAATTGACTAACTGGTTTCAGATCCAATACACATAACTTGATCAGACACAAACTTTAAGTACACTTGCCGGCGTGCCAACTGCACCGACTGGGAAGTGACTCTTCTGCTGGCTATTTAAAGAGGCCCTGAGGGGAAACCATGAAAAAATAAAGATTTAGGGTTGAGACTTTTGTTACAATGTTTTTGGATTAGTCTGAGCATGAACAATTAAAACATGACTTTTCTTTGTGAGACTTGGCCTAGAATTTTTTTTTGTTTGTTTTAAATAAATAAACCTCACAGATTAAGGTTTTACAGCCATCACAATGACTGTAGATTCCTGAAGAATTTGTTCTGAATCTTATTTATGTTAAAAAGCCTGGATGCTCTCCTGGCATTTGGAGTTGCTTTACAGAGTGTTTACACTGCCAGCCTGGAGCAGTTGGAGGGGGAAATCGGACTGGGTCTGTTACTGAGAACCAGCTGTGCCCCACCAGCAGAAAAGTCTTCTGCATTTATTGGCACCAACACAGTAAGACCTTTTCCTGCGGTGGATAATATATCCTGTGAGAGGTATTTTTCTATGATTTGGAAAGTTCGTGTGTCACATTGGTGTGGTATTAGCCTGCTTTATGTACAAATGCTAAGTCCTTAAGTATTGCTTCTTATTACAACAAAACTTGCAGCTACATAGCTTTCTTCCATCTTCCTGAGCCAGGAGGACATTCAGCTCCTTGGTTCCATGTGTGCATCACACACAACTTCACTGCAGCAGCAGCAGCTGAGCTCTGGCAGCCCCCTCTTTGCATCCCAGTTTCCAAGGAAAGGGGATTCTGGGCTGTACTGGGAGCACACCTCTGAGCAGCTGACCAAAACGGACAGTGTAGAGATCAGGATTGTGCCAGCCTCACTGGGGCAGTTTGTATGCACAGAAAGAAATACAAAAGCAAATGAAACCATTTCCTAATTTTCATTGTCAGCGTGGGTTGTTTTTTTTTTTTCAAAACCTTGGGTTTTGCAGGGATGTTCCCAGAACAGCCGCTGGGGAGTTACGTGAACCTGCGCAACAGCGCACACTGTGGCACTAGGTGTTACCAGCTCGCTCATGATCACTCAGGAGGATTCCTGGTGATGGTGAGCTCTGCTCCTAGTGAAACTTAAAGACAAAAGCATTTAATATTTTTGGCGTTGACTTACAGTGTCAGAACTGAGAGCTGCACTCAGGAAGTTGGCAGTCGTGAATTTTTTAGTAGATCATAACAATCCAACAGGATTCTGCGAGCTGGAATTGAGAAATATGGGATGATCAAAGAAAGTGGGAAGAGTGCAAGACAAATTCAAATCATTAGTTGGAAATCGTAGCCTCTTGTGTAGCAACTTTGGGTGATTCATAGAACAAATCTGTATTTAGCTGCAGGAATCAAAGTTCAGAAGAAAAAACTTAGCTGGGGCTCTACGTCCTGTTTTGTCCTATGGAAATCAGAACACTACCTAAAGGGGTTTTTCCTACCTAATTGTGATTCACGCAGCTAAAACCAGCGTAGGCAGCATTGTCTAACTGAATACAGTGTCTGGTTGTGAGGCTTCTGCTTGGGGAATTTGGAACTGATGTTGCTGTCCCATATCTAGTATTCCCCAGAACTTAATGTTGCTATAGAAAGCCCAGGAGGATCCAGCAGGGCACTGAGGACTGTTTTCTTATTACCAAACAGAGAGATATTAACAACACAATGTAAAAATTAAAAAAAAAAAAAAAAAAAAAAAAAAAGAAAAAAAAGAAAAGAAAAGAAAAAGAAAGAAAAGCAAAGCAAAGACTGCCGCCTGCTCTTTTCTTCTTGGTATTATTATTTGTGACAAAGCCTTTGGTCCATTTTTCTTCATAATTTGCAGGACTCCTAATGGGAACAGCACCTCCCAATTACCATGGTTGCCAAAGGCTAATTTGGTTACCCTCAGGATCCACAATAGAGAAACTGTGTTGGCCCTTTGTAGATATTTGCATACTATACATACCAGGAATGTAAAACAGCTGCCTGGGCCCTATTCCACTATCATGGCAATTATGGGTCATTAGCTTTTTCTTCTCTCCCTTTCTCCCTCTTCTTTCCTTGTTCTCATCTTCTAAACTCTGTCAGGCAGCACAAGCAGCGGATGTTTTTGCAATGAGCAGCGGCAGCACAGGAGGAACTGCCTTGTCTTATTGAAGGGTTGGGGGCTGTCGAACGGCCGCCTGAGCAGTGTGAGCACCATCCTCCTTTATTCTGCAATTACATTCTTTCTTTCCCTTTTTTACTCTCTTGGTGTGCTCCCTAGGAGCACTTACATCGGGACATGTGTGCCCGTACACGTGTGTGCATGTTGTGCTTGCTGCTGTAAGGGCTGCAGTGGGTGACGCCAGCAATGACAACAGCCGCGGCACTGGTTGTGAGCAGAAGCATGTGCTTCCCTGTGCCCATTGTGTTCCCATCAGACACCCCCTGTCAACACCCCGTTCCTTGGGGGAAACCTCCTTGTACTTCTGAAACTTTTGTGGGCTCCCAGGGGCCCAGAAATTAAAGAAGGGGACAAAAGGCAACTCTATCTTAATTCGTTTGGTATTCAATTTGTTAAATGGCCAGAGCCTTTTAATAGTTTATCTCTCTTTTGTTCTGAACAACATTTACAGTCTCTGTAGTTTGCAGGGAAGTGATGGTTTTGCATATACATTAATTTTTTTATGAACTGCTAATTTTATTGACAATGAGGATAGATTGAAAGACCCAAAGCTTTTGTGTTGTTTTGTTAAAGCAAGTAAGTAAAGCACAAATGTAAATTACATCTCCAGGTTCACATTAGAGGTTTGCAAATAATACTGAGCTAATGGTTATTGCTAAGCAAAATAGCACTGGGATCAATATTCTATACAGTAGAACGCAATACCTCTCTCTCTTTTAATCACCTCATTGCAGAAATGGCATTGAAATTTGAAATCTCATTTTCTCCATTTGTACAAATTGAACATAAATCACTGTGAGTGAGGGGAGGTTTCGGGCAACTTCACTCTTTGTGGAATTGCATTACTAATTAGTGCTGGAGGGAAATGAGGATATAGGCAGGGCTCAACCGGACTGTGCAACTGCCCACAGATGGTTCTGTAAATAAAGAACCAGGGGGAAAAGAAAGGATGGGCTTCATCCTTTTCTGTATCAGGGTCTTCCAAGCGAAAGCACTTCCAATATTTGTTTCTTATCACCATTAAAAATGGATAAAGAATTAAGAACAAAATGCTGGCATCGCTTTTGTTGGTGTTGAGAGTGTACCTGGTGCTGTACAAAACAAACTCAATCTGTAGCCGTTTCCCTAGGAACTTGCTTTAAGGGTGAGTCTTGCTATGCTTAAAGTGAAATGTTGTATCCCATGTTGTGCTTTTATTGGAGGGGAAGAGGGGCACTGTTGGTGATGGCATGGTGTGCAGAATTCTGGGTAGAATCTCAAAATAGTGTCATTCCTGCTGGTTAGAGAAAAAAACCCATAGTTGCTCTTCTGCTGTCTCTGATTTGCTTCAATAATGTTTATGAGGGAAATACTGTCAGAAAAATCTTTGCTGCTGATAAGTTTAAACCCTTTTTCCTATGGGGTAAGGGAGCTTTTCCGAGCTGTGGCTGGCAGCATGTGTCATGTGTGTGCTCCCTCAGCATCTTGGCTTATCCGGAATGATCCAGGACATCAAAACATTCAGATAAAGGTAGTAGACATTGGGTAAGTGATACAGGCTGAGAGATAGGACAGATTTGGATTAAAAGGTTTAGATAAACAGGGTTTTATTTGTCTGTGTGGAGAGGATACTGTGATATGAAAAGAGGAGTCTGAGTGACTCTGAAAGTTTCTCCAGGAGTGGGTGTGTTCCAAGCATCACCCCCATGGATAAAGACTATTTGAAATTAGTCACTATCAGTCCCAGAGATTTATCATTACACCTATATTTTTCCATCATTTTCATGCTTTCTAGACCACTACAGTAGGAGATAAAGAGGTAACTTTATGGGAGAAACTGTTATTAAGGCTCATTATATAAATCTGTTCTTGCCAATTTCAATAGCTAAAAGTGAAGAAAATAGTTCCTCACTTTCATTTTCGAAATACTGTGCTTGTGGAGCTTCTAGCAGAGACGAAATAACTCAATTTTAGAAATTTGGGGCAGAAATCTCAGATTCATACCAAGGGCTGGTTCAGGTTTAGACTATTCCAAAGGATAAAAAGAGATCCAAGTTATTACAAATGTCGATTTCAAATATAGTTGGGATGCTCTTTGAAATGTGCATTTAGTCATATGGCAAATAAATGGCAGAGAAGTTTGCTCCTCTTTGGCTTGGTCTGTGCTGCCAAGCTCTAGAGAAGGACTCGCATGTGCACCACTCTCTCAGTTCCATCTATCCCATCTTCCTCACCGGTATCACACAGAGCCAGGGACAACATCTGCATGGTTTGAACTGGAGGACTGCTCCAATGTTGTATCCTACAAATGGCAGGAGTCTTTGGAAAGTGGGGTATAATAGAAAGGAAAAATCAGACTCTCTGCTTCATTAACAGTTGCCTGTCAATGAATCACTGATTTTCTAGAGCCTCTTAGCATGCTGCTTTCTGTATTGACTTGCTCAGACATGTATTTGGACCAGCAGAACATACAGTATCATTTGTTCTGCTCTTGTACCCATGTAGCACATAGCAAGAGGTTACTTGAAGATAGTAAGAGAGGGACATGTCAGTAATAATCAGCACATCCAGCCATATGTTTAATTAATGTCATTTGCCTCTGTCATGCTGGGTGCCTTAGAAAACATAAAAATATATACATTTAAAGGAAAAATAGAGTTTCAATTAAGATTTTATGGTAAAACTGACTTAAGGGTAGGCAGGAAAAGAAATCTGGGGTAAAAGAAATCCTGCTAAATGTTTTGCTTCGAAACTGATGGGTATGCTCAAGTGGAAGAGGAGAGTTTATAGGTCATGGAAGGAGGGGCTGGCCACTCGGGAGGAATATAAGGCTGCTGCTAGAGGATCTAGGAAGGCAGCTAGGATGGCTAAGGCCTCCTTAGAATTAAATCTGGCCAGAGGGGTCAAGGACAACAGAAAGAGCTTTTTCAAATACATAGCTGATAAAACTAACACCAGAGGCAAGGTTGGCCCACTGGTGAACGGGATGGGTGCCCTGGTGACAGAAGATACAGAGATGGCAGAGTTATTGAATGCCTTCTTTGTCTCTGTCTACTCTGCCGGAGGCATTCCTGAAGAGCCCTGTACTCCTGAGACCTCAGATGAAGTCAGGTCACTGGAGCAGTTTGCCTTAGTCGATGAGGAATGGGTTAGGGACCAGTTGATCAATCTGGACATCCATAAATCCATGGGTCCAGATGGGATGCACCCGCGGGTGCTGAGGGAACTGGCGGAAGTCATTGCTAGACCACTCTCCATCATCTTTACCAAGTCTTGGGAAACGGGTGAGGTGCCTGAGGACTGAAGGAAAGCAAATGTCACTCCAGTCTTCAAAAAGGGCAAGAAAGAGGACCCGGGTAACTATAGACTGGTCAGCCTCACCTCCATCCCTGGGAAAGTGATGGAACACCTTATCCTTGATGCCATCTTAAGGCATGTCAAGGATAGGAGGGTTATGAGGGGCAGTCAACATGGCTTTACCAAGGGGAAGTCATGCTTGACCAACCTCATAGCCTTTTATGAGGAAATAACATTGTGGATGGATGATGGCAGAGCGGTGGATGTGGTCTACCTTGACTTCAGCAAAGCATTTGACACAGTCTCCCACAGCATCCTCATAGCTAAACTGAGGAAGTGTGGCCTGGATGATCAGGTAGTGAGGTGGACTGCGAACTGGCTGAAGGACAGAAGCCAGAGGGTTGTAGTCTATGGGGCGGAGTCTAGTTGGAGGCCTGTATCTAGTGGAGTGCCTCAAGGGTCAGTACTGGGACCAGTATTATTTAATATATTCATCAATGATTTAGATGAGGGAATTGAGTGTACTGTCAGCAAGTTTGCTGATGACACTAAGCTGGGAGGAGTGGCTGACACACCAGAAGGCTGTGCTGCCATCCAGCGGGACCTGGACAGGCTGGAGAGTTGGGCAGGGAGTAACTTGATAAAATATAACAAGGGAAAGTGTAGAGTCCTGCATCTGGGCAGGAACAACCCCAGGTTCCAATATAGGTTGGGGAACGACCTGTTAGAGAGTAGTGTAGGGGAGAGGGACCTGGGGGTCCTAGTGGATGGCAGGATGACCATGAGCCAACACTGTGCCCTTGTGGCCAAGAAGGCCAATGGCATCCTAGGGTGTATTAGAAGGGGGGTGGTCAGTAGGTCGAGAGAGGTCCTCCTTCCCCTCTACTCTGCCCTGGTGAGACCGCATCTGGAATATTGTGTCCAGTTCTGGGCCCCTCAGTTCAAGAAGGACAGGGACCTGCTGGAGAGAGTCCAGCGCAGGGCAACTAAGATGATTAAGGGAGTGGAGCATCTCCTTCCATTATGAGGAAAGGCTGAGGGAGCTGGGTCTCTATAGTTTGGAGAAGAGGAGACTGCGGGGGGACCTTATTAGTGTATATAAATATATAAAGGGGGAGTGTCACGAGGATGGAGCCAGGCTCTTCTCAATGGCAAACAATGATAAGACAAGGGGTAATGGGTATAAACTGGAACACAAGAGGTTCCACTTAAGCTTGAGAAGAAACTTCTTCTCAGTGAGGGTGACAGAACATTGGAACAGGCTGCCCAGGGGGGTTGTGGAGTCTCCTTCTCTGGAGACATTCAAAACCCGCCTGGACACATTCCTGTGTAACCTCCTCTAGGTGTTCCTGCTCTGGCAGGGGGATTGGACTAGATGATCTTTTGAGGTCCCTTCCAATCTCTAACATACTGTGATACTGTGATACTGTGACTTTGGGTTTAGGCATCTGACTTCAACTCCGGAATAGTGGGAAAATGATCTATTTAGCAAATGATTATGCATAGCCATTTATTTATTATGTGATTTACTGAGAGATTTTAAACTCTGCACATAGCACAGCTTGTTCTGAAAATACAGAAATAATTTGAAAGTTACATCAATTGCTAATGTGTTAGCAGCCACAGAATCTCACTGATTTCCCAAGGATCAGCTGTGGGCAACAGCCTCTTTAAACTGATCTCTAGAGGCTGAAAGAACTGGTTTGCTTGAGAGCACAGTGGAGAAAACCGCATGGAACACTTTTGCTTAGAACTCTGCTTTTCCCTAAGTTTCAGTTCTTTGGCTGCTGTCACTGTCTGGGTGCTGTCAGGAAGGCACAGTCACACTACCCTGTGAGGGTATTTTTCTTCTGAATTTATCATCTCGTGCTCTACAATGTAAATGTTTATAAATTAAATAAATTCCTAAATAAGTGCATACATAAACAATTGATAAATAACTACAGGCTACATACATAGATACACAGCACTAATGTCTGCATGTCTGGTATAGATGATGCGCCAGTATCTTCTAATTCTGCAGAGTGGTTGAAACAGTAATGTGAATTATCTGTTTCTCATATTGATGGGATATTTCTGGAGCATAAAGATAATAATTAAAGTGTCACTTTTTTTACTTGCATTCCTTATGAAGATCTGCTCAATATTTTATAAGTTGTATTTAGCTTCACTGGTGCCAGTAGAGAGAATTCATTTTGTGAGGAGACTAGATGAGTAGCTACTATATTTTCTAAAGCTTCCAGTGCATGCAGGCTCCAGGAATCCCAGCTAACACGTGCCTTGAATGCTACACATCCTTTGTATAGGCAAGAGTTATAAAGAGCACTAACTTGTCATGTAAAAGTTGATATATTGATTTATATTGGCATACTCTAATGACAGTGGTGTGTCATGGCCATAAGTTGAGGAGAAGTCTACAAGCTCTTTTAGCTGTGTAGAGCAACTTCACACCTTTTGTGGAGTAACCACAGTGTCCTCTGCAAGCTTCAGGCTGGCAGCACATGCATAATGTGCAGACTTGGAGTCTGAGATTTTCAGGAAGTGTTTGACCATGTTATGCATTTGGTGTCCCAGTGTGCCTGCAAGGGGAATAAGTGGCCTTCAGAGGGTATTCTAGATGTGGATGCAAGGTTTGTCCCTCCTTCCTCCCAGGGGCAAAAACTGGATACGACACACGTGCAACAGGGTGGGACATCTCACCAAGGTGTCTCGGAGCTGGGCATCCTGAGTAAACAGTTTCTCTCCAAAACAGTCTGAACAAATGATGCTCTGGATAAACAGAACATCACCTTAGGGTTTGTGTCTAATGGCCTCCAAGCCAAAAAAGAAGGCACACCCAAGAAGAACAGACTGAAGGGAGGCGAAAACCCTCACCAAACACTTGCTTCATGGGAAGGATGCTCACGTGTGGTTATGTGTGGAGTGGTACTTGGGCATAAGATACAAATATATCTTTAAGCTATGTCAGTCCCCTGACACAGTGCAGATTGCAGCTGACGAAAGTGTTGTGGTGAAATGAAAAGGGAAAAGAGCAAACTGTTCTGCAGCATGGAAGCAAAACATCAGGAATGCTTGGTCCGCCTTGCTCTGAAGCGCTTGGGTTCTGAAGCAACCTACAAAAAATGTTTAATCAGCCCGTAATCTGGGTCATCTCACTTACCCCAAAAGAACTTCACATATGTGATGAAAAAGGCATTTACAAACCTATGGAGCCCTGAAGGAGAGAATTATTGTATGAGTAATAATAAGTACTTAAATAGCACTTGACAACTTGATTGATACAAACATTAACAGATTAGCTCCTACAGGACTTAGTGATGGATATGTGTTTCCTGTATTGCAGATGGAGAAACTGAGGTGTAGCAGTAGATTAATTTACCTGCTGACCCACAGTGTGTTGCTGGCAAAGGCAGAATTAGAATTAGACTTCTTAATGACCAATTAGCAAAATTATAAAGCAAAAGAGCAAAAGCTCTGATAGCAACCTCTAGGATCAGTATGAAAGGACACTGTATAACCTCAAGATCTCATTTCTTAATTAATAATTTTAGTCAAGAGTTCATAATTGTATATAGAAATAAGGATTATTTTTATCATGTACTTTGTCTTGCATTTATCCAGCCCTCTTCTTCGTGCATGCAGATTCTGACTTTAGAGATATTTATTTATACCTATATGCATGCAGATATGGTTTTAGTGGTACAGCCATAAAATACAGCCATCTATAAACTAACTCAAAAGTATGACTCTCTCTACTTATTGGCACTCCACTTTTTGGTATGTACATTAAATATGTGTCTATTTTACTATCTGGAAAACACAAAAATGAGTGAAATCCAGTCATTTGCCTATTACTCTTTGGACTGAAAAATTGTGTATGTTTATAGTTTGGATAGATACACAGTTCATGCTAGGATGCAATACAGTGCAGGTGTTATTGATGAGTTTGAGATGACGGTAATACTTAGGAGTAGTGAAGCCCTGGATGACTTATGTGGCTCATCCCAGCCTAATGCCAATAAATTGTTTGTGTCACACCACGCCTCAGTGTATTTTGTGCATGCTACCTATTTTACAGGCAAACTATTTCAGAAAGATGTTAGAGACTTTTTAAGAAATTATTTTTACCGTTTTTCATAGACTGCTTCATGTGAAGGCAGACTGACAGTTACCAGCACTCTGAGTCTATACAAGCAGAGAAAAATTGTACAAATATGATTCTAGGAACCTTTACTTACAGAAAGTATCATTTCTATATATATTAATGGGCAGATTTTAACATCATATGTATCTTGAAAGCTTCTGAAGCATACAGTGCTTTATTTACTGAAAAACTGTAAAATCTCTGAATTCTTCTCACGTTTTTGGTGAGCCACAAAAATACTTAGTGGACAATCTCTCCTCATGAGTGGCTGAATGTTCTGTGCTACACCTTAAACTAATGCTTTGTGGATCAGAAATTTTGTGTTTGAAGAAAAACTCTGACTGATTAAAATAATTATTCCTTCTTCAAACACAAATGCCAGCTCTTTGCAGAACTGAAGTTGGGATGTTTGAAGTAAACTGGATAGAGAGGAACGAGGTGCAAAGCCTGCTTCCTCCACAGCATGACTGCCTGGACACCAAATCCCAACTGGGACAATAAGTGGATTGCGGGACTTGATGGGTGACATAAAACCATCCTGTTAGGTGTTAGCAGTTATGGAGAGAAGAGCTATATGTTAGTTGATGAGAGAAAGAAACCTACATTTCTGGGGTACTGACCTTGCTTTTAGACTGCATAATTCATAGAAAGCTGAACTTTAAATAGCTGCCACTTGGATGCATGAAAAGGTATTTTGTATGCTACTTGGCTCTGTGTCCTTCAAGAATAGTGTGCAGCTGAACAGATGCTGCAGAAGTTTGAAAGCTGCATCTGTCTTGGATTCATTTCCAGGCTCCAGCATGTATTGGGTTGGGTCCAGCACTCCCATGGGATCACTTGGAGCTGCAGGACCTCAGTGATTCTCCAAAAGTCTCAGGGTATTCAAAGGTGACCTCCCCAGCATGGTGGCAGTCAGATATGGATGGTAGAAGAGGGCTTTGCATAATGAGGAATTTTTAAAACTTCATTAAATATGGTTATTTACAAATCATAATTAGAAATAATAATTAATTTGGGCTCTGATGCTGGTTCTTTCTACATGCCATCAGCAACATTTGTCTCACTTTGTGTGTGTGTGCATGGAGAGGCATTTCAAACACTTTAGATTATTAAATTAAACCATGACAAGTTTTAAAAAGTAAAAAAAAAATTGCCAACAATAACAGGTAGTGACATAAGGCAAAAAATGTACCTTAGTACATAGGCCTTAATGCCTTCTTCCGATTGCTTCAGCTAGGATTGAGTGAGACCAAAAAGCAAGATGATATATTGCTTTAAACCGTGATCCTTGTGAAGAGACGATCCCAGCTCTTTAATCTCTCTCTCTCCCCAGACAAGGGGATTCTGTGTTTTCTGTGCTGAAGCTCCCGAGTGCAGAGCCCTGTCCCTGGCCTCAGAGCTGCATTTGGGTGCTTTGGGTGCTCCTGAGATACAGTTCAGAGACACAAAGGAGAAGGGGGAGAGGGACCTGTGGCTGGGACAGGGCCCAGGTCACCCCTGTTCCCCCTTGGTGGGCTCATGCCGAAGCACAGCTGTGACATTGGCAGGCAGGCATTTGAAGAATAATAATAATTCCGCAGATCAAAGCAGCTCTTCTTCAGACAATTACAGTAAAATTGAAGCTCTCCTCCAAGAGAAACGTGTGCCCTTGTTGTGGTTTTCTTTTTTTTGCACTCCTTTTCTTTCTTTCTCTTCTTCCCCCAACCCTTTTTTTTTTTTTTTTTTTTTTTTATCGTTTATGAGCAAATTGCTTTTTCAGGGCTATAGAAAAAGCCGATTGGAAGCTGAAATCCTCCCTCTCTGCCAAGGGGTGGGATTCCCAGGGTTAGACATGTAACATCTGAAGGGTGATTTTTTTTAAAATTGATATCCAAGAATAAAAGAGAGAATAGTAGGAGAAGCTGATCAGGAATGAATAAAGTCTCCTTTTAAGCTGAAATAACCTTCCCCCCCCAATTTTCCCTCCAGAAAAGCCGGACTGTAATTGCTTGCAATCACTCGGCACAAATTGTCTGTGCGTATTTGCTTTTTAATTTTGTATAATCTGGTCCATTTCGCTCTCTCTGCCTTTGAGCTTAACCTCTCTCTTTCTCTCCCTCCTTCTCACTCTTACATGCCTTCCCTTTCTCTCTTGCTTTAATTCTTCAATGCTGCTAAAAAAAATATTACTAATTCACAATGATATTTGATGGCTTTTGCTAAGGAAAGGCACTTAGGAAAAATAAAAGAGACTGAGTGGACATGTGCTGCAACTGGTGAGATTTCATTGTTCTCTTTAAAGTGTTTGTTATTTGTATATTTATTTCATTTCTGTTTCCTTAAGACGCAGAAAGCTCTTTTAATGCATCTACAGGAGGTCTTTCCCAACTCTCCAATGGAGCTGAGAACAGGAATCCTATGCACCCCATCTAAGGAGGATATGCACTAGCTGAACAGGCAATATGATTCCATCATGTGCTGTGTCTGAATTTGTCATTGTATGCTTTGCTGGTGCTCTACTGGGGAGCCCCAGGGGTTCAGCCATAATCAACATTCTTCCAGGTGAACTTGGTGCATACTAAGTAATCTTTCTGTGATTCCCTGCCTATGGCAAGGGGGTTGGAACTAGATGATCTTAAGGTCCTTTCCAACCCTAACTATTCTATGATTCAGTGGTTGGAATTAAGGTTCTCATTTAGATTTTGCATTCGGATTTTCTTCAAGCAGGTGCCTGTGGAAGCCACTGTGTCAGGGCCTGGCCCAATATCTGAGGAGAAACCTGGCTGATGTTCTGGAAAAAAAATCTTATGTGTTAGAAAATGGTATCGAAGGTGCTGGGAATGAGAAAGCACAGAGATTACATCTGTCAGAATAGTTCCTCATCATTAAGACTTCATTTACAGGGGACTTCATATAGCTTCAGTGGCATATCAGCACCAAGCATAAGGTCAAAGGGATGAAAATCTCTGCCCCACTGCAATTTTTGAATTTTATTTTTGCAGCAGCTGATGGACTTTGTGCTCTTTGGCAGCTATTTCTTCAGCCCCAAGGCCACTGTGTTGTGCTGCTCTAGTGCTTATGCTCTCTGTCCTTCTTCCATGGGCCAGTGTACGGAGCAGCAATGTGCTCTGTAGTGTCTTGTGGACATCTCAACCCAAGTCATCTGTTCCTATTGCTGCTCCCATCGCTGCTCCCAAAGCATATTACATAGTGTTCTAGCATAACATGCGTGCTCCTGTTGCCTAGCAGAATCTGAGAAGCCCAGACTGGGACTTATGTGGGACATAAGCTATAATGTTCTATTTTGAAATACTTCATTCAGTTGTTGTGTTTTGCTTTAGGAGGTTGTTGGGGTTGGTTTTGTTGTTGTTTGTTTGTTTGTTTGTTTTTCCTGGCCATGTTGTTTGGGGTTTAGTTTTTGGGGTTTTTTTTTGTTAAAACAACAAAAATATTTTGTAAGTCTTATTGATTAATAGAATAGTTTGTACTTTCTCGTAAGTTTGAGTTTTTTCTGGCTTGGTTTAAACTCCAATTCTCAGATACATTCACCCCACTCAGATTGTGGTTGTAGTTTGTATGTTAAATTCTTTTCTGTTATTACTAAAAATGGTTTGAATTGTTTTACTTCAAATGTAACATTAAGGGTTTATTTTCCTTTTAAAGGAATTCTAATGAATAGTTGTAGTCATGAGCAGAGATGTATGTATGAACAAGTCCCCTGGTCTTACAGAACAACTTTGGAACAAGCTCTGCATGCTGCCACCATGTCACAGGAGGCATCAGGACCTATCAGAAATCACCTTCCTGTTGCTATTCTTCTAAAAGATCTTACTTTCTGCATATAAGAATTTAGCTTCCTATTAGAAGTCACTCTGTGGTGGGATGTCACAGTAAGCTGAGGCACTGATTTCTCTTGAGATTTCTCCACAGCAAGATAACATTTTTTTTTCACTCGTGATGTTTAAAAGAAAAAACAGGAAAAATCCTATGACTGGGTAGAGAAACCTGAAAAGGGTCTGGGTTCCATTCTTCAAGCTGTAGGGGGACCAAGGAGACAGGCAGGCACTGGCCTTCACTGTAAGTATATTCAAAAAAGAAAAAACAGCTTTACTCTAAAAACAAATAGTTGCAGATTCCCAGCAAACAAACCTGTATGAAAAAAAATAGTGCAATTTAAAAGGAAAATTCCATGTATATTTTTCTTGATGCATTTTGGCTTTGTTTGTAACAGATTTATAATGCTTGTATTATTCAGCTTTTCATTTGAAATTCTAATGGACCTTTTGAACGGACTGGTGCAGGCTAGGAAGTAAAGAACATAAAATAGTTTCATTGACTTATGATTTTCTGCTGACTTTTTCATTGTCATCTGATATCTTCATTTTCTGTCACGAGACCATTCCGGGAATGTCCTCAGTTGCCTGTTTGATAGTGGGTTGGAATATAGGTAACTGTATGAATTGCAGATGACTTGGTAATTTATTCAGATGGAGTCTGTCATCTTTAGGTAATAGGAAAGACAGCTTTAAATACATGTTGTGAGTAGATTTGAGATTTTATAAAAGTTTTCTTTTGACTTTCTTCCTAGACCATACAGTAGCATGTGTTCCCTCTGACTCACAGTGTCTTTCTTAATGGCAGAGCCTTGCTCTGGAGGGTTTCAAATTTAGCCAGAACTTGCTTAAAAAATAAGAATGCCTGATCAAGCAACACCTTGTATCTATTACATATCAATAGTGAATGCATCAACTTCTGTTGAAGCACATTAAGAAGTTTATAGCAGTGGGATTTTTTTAACCTTATGCTTTTAAGTAGGACCTTAATGGGAAGAATAGCATTTCTTTGCTGGGCCACAGGATCTGGGGACTAAACACCCACAGTTTTAATTGGCTAATGATAAAGGTATTATACTCAGTTCCAGATGTCTCTTATCCAATTGCCATGTGAGATTTTTTATAGTTGGGACCTTTTTGTTCACTTGAGCTGTCTCTTCACAATAGATATTTCAGGGTCTTTCAACCAGTTAGGAAAGTTCACTATATTTTTAATACAATGTAAAAAAAATTAAAATAATGATTTGATATACAGGCATTGATGAAAGATGCATTTTTAAAGTAGTAAATTAAAATCTCATTAATATTTCAGTGAGAATATTTTGTGCTTATCTGTTTCATCTCTATTTTTGACCTATGGCTTGGAGTTCACAGCATGAAGGAGATGGTGAAATCTGTTCACCATAAAATGTTAATTATAAGTAAATTACAGCACAAACGTTCAATCAGCCACATTAATTCTACATAAAGTGAATTATTGTAGCAGAAAATTTTAAAATGTGACTGAATTTTATAATCTGAATCCTCCATTTTCTACCTTTGCTCTTATTGCTGTGCTGTTCTTCTCCAGCATGGCTGAGCTCTTTGTGCACTGATGATAAGTGCTTTCTGCTTAGATTATGTTAAAAATGAAAGAGCAAAATTTGATCCATATGTTTGCATCCTACAAATATCTCTTAAATACAGAAAATTGTATTTGCCCCATGAGAAGAGGCAATACCATGTGAAGGGTTCAAAATGCAGGAGCTGTGATTGGGAACATGCAGCTGTGAGGGTCTTGGTCAGCCCCTGGGAAGGATGGGCACCGGTCATGCTAGCAGTGGTGTCACAGCAGCCTGTTCCCTGTGCGAACTGGTGTTGGAGGGATCGCAGTGCTATGTGCATGTCCAGGACACAGCATTCACTTTTAATCCTCCATTTATTTTGAAAAGCAAGCAAAAGGCACAGCCGAATCTCCATGTACTTTCAAAATTTAGATGGAGCTCTTGCCGGCCTCCTGACCCCTGAGCCAAAAAGGCTTCATTTTAGTGGTATATAATGTAGCTTCCTTTGTAAATCCCAACATTGCATCATGTTACAAAAGAATTTGTGCCAAGATGTGGAGCATAAGAAATGCTTCATGTGCTGTATAGGGATGACTGTGGGAACAGACCTGAGAGACCACCAGGGCTCTGTGTCTCACCAGTGAAGCTGAATACAGGAAAATCTTGTTTGAGTAGTTTTATTCTGGTGCTTCAGGTAAAAGGTCCATGTAGCGAACAAATAAGTGGGTTATGTTTTTACCTATAATTTGTGGTGTGTCTGGGAAAGCAAGAAAGAAAAGTGAACTTTTATATGTGCAGGTGCTCCAAGTTTAGAGACTTTGGATATTGCTCTAGTCCTCTTCTCTTCATTGGGGTGTTTCCTGAGTCAGTAACTCAGGTGTCATTGCAAATTACCATCTTGACTCTGAAATCCTGTAAAGCGTTGCCTGTTGGATTGGGTTTGAATTTGACTTTTTCTTAAACTTTTGTATAATGACACCTAGACATTTTTTTAAACACTGAAATGTGACATGGTACATTCCCACTGCTCTTCAGAGAAACGGACTTGAGTTCAAGTCCAAATAAAAATTGCAAGATGCCTTGTGAGGCACAGTTAAAAAATAGGTTACAGCAGCAAGGAATCAGTGTCCTCACACAAGTTTATAGAAGGCTTTTACTCATGAGAAGAAAACTGCCTATTTGCCACTCCTAAGTGGTTTATGGACTAAGGACTTCCTAGTTGTTAGGTGAGAAATCTGCTCAGATCAGTGCATAAAGCTGAATAATTTTGTGTGCCAAGTGATCTTTCCTGAAACAATTGCACACTGGTGCAAGATACTCTATTTTGATAACTTTGTTCAATTTTTCTGTGATATCAAACATTAATTCTTCATCTCAATTAAAAAAACCCCAAAACTAAAGAAACAAACCACTTCCCCAAGCTGGTCCACGAAACCTGTAAATGGCTGCTGGGTACCTCAGTGGTTTCTGAATCTGGCTGTATTCAGGTTATTTTAACTCTGATTTTGCCATTGATTGTGCTTTGTTGTAAGCAGACACTTGGCTTTTCTTACATGTACTGGCCTCTCCATGTAAGGAGATATGGGGACCTGTGTTCACTGAAATCTATGAATATGCTTTCCAAAAGCTATAGTACTGTGTATCAATTTAAAATGTTTTAATTGTCATAAAATATTATCAAGAATGGGAATCCTGATGCTTGTATCAAAAGAAGACCAGTTCCTCTGTAAAAGTGTGTGTTCCTGGGAGGGAAGGGAGCAGGAGACATTTCCAATTTGTTAATAGCAGCTCTGATGGTCTGTGAGGGTAGGCAGGAAGTGGTGATCCCATGGCACAGTGAGATAACCTCCAGGATTAGAACATATGAGAGAGAAGAGTTAGAAAGCTGATCCCATGAGGTGGGAAGGACAAACTGAATCTCACAGCCACGGCATTGGCTACCTGAGCACATGGAGGGGTTACAGATTTTTTAATTCATCCTTTGATTTGTGCCTTCAGTGCTCACAGCCTATGCTGTCAGGGTGATGCCACACGGGTTCTTGCAAATGGCACTCCATGGCTCTAACCTATCATTCCTCCACATATCTGAATCACTTGCCACCAGCATGAAATGTGGGCTCCAGAAAATGTGTATGTGAGTCACTGAGATTTGAACTGCTAAATGCTGCAAAGTGTTTTGGAAGAAATCTCTCAATACCTATTCGGAAATGAAGGACTCATTTTTGTGGTAAGATTTGCCAGGAAATCTAAATGAAATCCAGAAATGTAACCAAAATAATTTGTAAAAAAGAGAGTTGTTATCAGAAATTTTATTTGCATACATGTATGAAATAGGTAGAACTGTGGCTGTGATACATGCATTTGACCTATGTGACTGACAGCCGTCATACCCAGATCTCCCACTGCTTTGTACAAGCACCTGGGGCAGACTCTGCACCTCCAGGTTTGTGTTGAGGTTCTGCATCCTCTGCCTTCACCATCTGAAGTGTTCTCACAACTGGCTGTGCACCCTTGGTTACTTTCTTGTCCCTGTTCTGACAGGTTGCATAGACATGAGGAACTTCTTTCTTCTACAGACACAATGTGATGCAGCGGCTATTCCAGATTATTCTGTACCCAGGCAGCTCAACATATGTTTGTATATGTGAGCTCTGTTAAATAGCTATACTGGAAAAACAGCATCTGCTGTATGGACTCAACTCACCAATTGGTACACAGCCCTGCCTTACAAAAGTCATCCAGCTCAGAGCATTGAGGCTACAACAGATGTAAGTCAATGTTTCTCAAGAGACACAGAAAAGTGAAAGACAGGGTGGGAAAAATAAATTATCACAGGAACCTGAGAGGTCACACGTGCATGGAACCTGAGCTAGCAGACCTATTTGAAGTATCTGAGATATGCTTAACATTTAGCTGTTTAGAGGCACTATATTATGAGGAGACTCAATACAGAAAGATTTATCCTAGCTGCGTGTGCCTTTCCTGGGTTTTGTCAGGGAGTAGCATAGTTACATAGAATCATAGAATCATAGAATAGTTAGGGTTGGAAAGGACCTTAAGATCATCTAGTTCCAACCCCCCTGCCATGGGCAGGGACACCTCACACTAAACCATATCACCCAAGTCTCTGTCCAACTTGGCCTTGAACACTGCCAAGGATGGAGCATTCACAGCTTCCCTGGGCAGCCCATTCCAGTGCCTCACCACCCTCACAGTAAAGAACTTCTTCCTTATATCCAATCTAAACTCCCCCTGTTGAAGTTTTAACCCATTACCCCTTGTCCTGTCACTACAGTCCCTAATGAAGAGTCCATCCCCAGCATCCTTATAGGCCCCCTTCAGATACTGGAAGGCTGCTCTGAGGTCTCCACGCAGCCTTCTCTTCTCCAGGCTAAACAGCCCCAACTTTCTCAGCCTGTCTTCATACAGGAGCTGCTCCACTCCCCTGATCATCCTCGTGGCCCTCCTTTGGACTTGTTCCAACAGTTCCATGTCCTTCTCATGTTGAGGACACCAGAACTGCACACAATACTCCAAGTGAGGTCTCACGGGAGCAGAGTAGAGGGGCAGGATCACCTCCTTCGACCTGCTGGTCACGCTCCTCTTGATGCAGCCCAGGATACGGTTGCTTTCTGGGCTGCGAGCGCACACTGAAGCCGGCTCATGTTCATTTTCTCATTGACCAACACCCCCAAGTCCTTCTCCGCAGGGCTGCTCTGAATCTCTTCTCTGCCCAGCCTGTAGCTGTGCCTGGGATTGCTCCGACCCAGGTGTAGGACCTTGCACTCGGCATGGTTAAACTTCATCAGGTTGGCATCAGCCCACCTCACAAGCGTGTCAAGGTCCCTCTGGATGGCATCCCTTCCCTCCGGCGTATCAACCGAACCACACAGCTTGGTGTCATTGGCAAACTTGCTGAGGGCGCACTCAATCCCACTGTCCATGTCACCGACAAAGATGTTGAACAAGACCGGTCCCAACACCGATCCCTGAGGGACACCACTCGTTACTGGTCTCCAGCTGGACATTGAACCATGGACCACAACTCTTTGCGTGCGGCCATCCAGCCAGTTCTTTATCCACTGAGTGGTCCACCTATCAAATTGATATCTCTCCAATGTGGAGACAAGGATGTCGTGTGGGACAGTGTCGAACGCTTTGCACAAATCCAGGCAGATGACGTCAACTGCTCTGCCCCTGTCCATCAGTTCCGTAGCCCCATCATAGAAGGCCACCAGTTGGTCAGGCAGGATTTCCCCTTAGTGAAGCCATGCTGGCTGTCACCATCACCTCCTTGTTTTTCATGTGCCTTAGCATGCCTTCCAGGAGAATCTGCTCCAAGAGTTTGCCAGGCACACACGTGAGACTGACTGGTCTGTAGTTCCCCGGGTCATCCATTTTCCCCTTCTTGAAAATGGGGGTTATATTTCCCTTTTTCCAGTCGTCGGGAACTTCACCTGACTGCCATGAGTTTTCAAATATGATGGCCAGTGGCTTAGCAACTTCATTTCCCAGCTCCTTCAGGACCCGCAGATGGACTTCATCAGGTCCCATGGACTTGTGCACATTTAGGTTTTTAAGATGGTCTCGAACCAGATCCTCTCCTACAGTGAGCCTAAGGTCTTCATTCTCACAGTCCCTGCGTCTGCCTTCCAAGACTTGGGTGGTGCAGTCAGAGCTTTTGCCATTGAAAACCTAGGCAATGAAGTCATTAAGAACCTCAGCCTTCTCCAAATCCAGGGTAGCCAGTTCTCCCGATATCTTCCAGAGGGGGCCTACATTGTCTCTAGTCTGTTTTTCATTCACTACGTACCTATAGAATCCCTTCCTGTTATCCTTGACATCCCTAGCCACTTTTAATTCTAACTGGGCCTTAGCTTTCCTAACCTGGTCCCTAGCTTTCCTGACAACATTCCTGTATTCTTCCCAGGCCTCCTGTCCCTGCTTCCACTTTCTAAAAGCCTCTTTTTTCCCTTGAAGTTTCCTCAGCAGCTCCTTATCCATCCAAGGAGGTCTCCTGGCCCTCCTGCTGCACTTCCTTCTAGTTGGGATGCAACACTCCTGAGCTTGTAGCAGGTGATCCTTGAATAACAACCAACAGTCTTGGGCCCCCCTGCCCCCTAGGGCTATATCCCATGGAACCTTACTAAGCAGGTCCTTGAAGAGGCCAAAGTCTGCTCTCTTGAAGTCCAGGGCAGTGAGCTTGCTGCACACTCTTTTCACTGTCCTGAGCATCTTGAACTCGACCATCTCATGATCGCTGCAACCAAGGCTGCCCTGGAGCGTCACATTTCAACCAGCCCTTCCCTGTTGGTGAGCACGAGGTCAAGCATGGCACCTCTCCTTGTCGGCTCTTCTATTACTTGCAGATGATTTTCATTTAATAATTTTCATTTGAAAGCAAGGCTTTTGCTAAGTTTCAATCAGCTGCCTTCATCAGCTAATCATAAACATGTATTTGTCTATCCTTTCCTTTTCTTGTGTTCTGTGCAGCTAGTTGCTGCTGGAATAGATTAAGTACCATGCATAAAGATGGATTTCAGCACAGCCGAAAGGTATCTGGGCACGGTGTCATCTTAAGGAAAGATTCATCAGGATGTTAAAAGAAACAGATGTGATCAGTAAAGCTCCTTAAAATGGAAAAGCATAAGAAAGAAAAAGTGTGAGGCACAGTGGCTGCTAGGAGCCTTTGTTTTCCAGTAAGCAGCATGATTGGCAGCAGAAATAAACACTAGCGGGAAGCTTGTGTATCAATCTAATTGTATAATTGCAGGTTGCTTTCTGCCTGGTTTGATGTGCAGATTGTAGTAATGTGTAGTGTCTCTTTGGTAATTTGCTATTAAATCCAACACTAGGAAGTAGTTCAGTTGCTTCCTGTACAGATACCTGATGTTTGCAGTAGCTGGCAGCATAACCCATGCCCACCTGCTGGGGCTCTTCGTGGTATTTTTGCTTATATGGTGTTCCAAGTTTTTTTCAGCAAATGGCAGAAGGTGAGTTAGATGTAAAGGTCAAAATGTGATAACTCATTGCACAGTGTTGTAAAATTCACTGCCAAGATCTGAGAGCAATGTTTAATTATTCCCTCTGAACTTGTACAAAATATTATTTTATATATATATTGTAATCAGTACACTGAAAACACGATCTGCCTGGAAAGCCTGCACTGGCTCTTCTCAGATCAACCAGTGGGTCCCTGAACAGGAGTAGAAGAATGGTGTTCAGTGAAACTCCCACAGGAAAAATCCTTAGGGTGAGAAAAATGTCACGTGTTACCTTTGAGGATGGATGTAGAACAAAGCCACAAAGGAAAGAAGCTCCTTCTTACTGGGAGAATTGGAGAAGGTTCAACTCTATAGGGTCAAATGTCCACCTAGCTCATTACGCTTTCTTAGTAACTTGGCAGTATCTAATGTTCTAATGTTTGTTACAACTAATTAGGAGGTTTTCCAGTGCAAATACCCCACCTCTGTTCCTTGGTGATAAATTGATCTCTGGCTGAAGACACTGTAATTCCAAACTAGAAGTACATCAGCTTTATCATGAATCACTAATGTCTGTTACAGAATGACAAAGATTGACTTTTCTGATTTCTGGAAGGATCTTCCCAACCATTTTGCTTCCTATGTGCCAGTTGCTTTTTTTGTATGACTGTGTTTGCACCTTTTGTCTTTTGCTTTGTTGTGGTTGGCAAACCACTTTTAAAAGCCAAAGCCATCATGTATTAGTTGCTGTGACTTGCATGAACACAGTTTTTGACAAATTCTGCTAAAAACATCCTTTGGAAGACAATTCTAAATAGATATTGCCAGGTCATGAGCTTTTCCATTCAGATGAACATGTTCTTTTGCATCAGTAGTCTTACACCATTAACTCAGGGTACAGTTGCAGCAACTGTAACTAACACATTTTGGGGAAGGTTGCAATAGTTCAGCTGTACCATGCCTCACCAAGCTGCACCCTGACAGGAACGCGTGGTAGGCATTCACCTCATCCCCACTGCTTAACACAGATAGGGGTAGCACATCTAAATTGCTAAAAAGAAAAAAGAGAATATCAAGCTGTAGACGGTTTCCTACCTAGGAAAGAAAGGAAGGTATGAGGCATCTGGAAAACTCACACTGCTTGATGAGCACCTAGAAAACACCCGGGTATCATTCTAGGGGACAGAGTTTGATTTCAATAGAGTGGAGTAGAAGAGGATGTTTTTTGCACATAGCTGGACAGGAATAGGAAGGAAATACAGGATTCTGCCATAAAAGCATGCAAAAGCGTATGGCCTGAAGTTACAGAGAATGGCTATCCTGTAGAATCTGATAAAGTGACAAAGTGACATGGGTATTTTTGAGCCATTCTGTGGGAATTAATGCTGAATTATAATCTTTCCAGAACTCACTAGATGAGTTAAAGTTCCAAATACTTTCTTTCAAGGAGTATCTGATTTTAGATCAATTTTGATAAAATGCTAGCAACTTACTGTATTTGGTTTCTAGGTTCGATACTTTTATGTATAGGTTATAGCCTAATCTAGCCGTAGTACTTTGTATTAAATAACTGTCAATCAATAGGTATTTAAAGGGGGGGGGGGGGGGGGGGAATCATGCTCCTGAGCTCTTGAGAATATAAGAAGACAAAAAGCCTCTTTCGCCTATATTTCATGACCTCTATGGGGAAAATAGTACCTAGATCATTATTTTTTCCCCCATGTATGTCACAATGTTGATATGCTGATCATATAAGTATTATTTTTGTTTTCTTGTGTTGAAAATTCATAGTGGCCTGACAGGCAGACAGGAATACCATGCACATGGTATTTCCCTGCATACAGATAGTTGCCATCTATTGACCATTGGTCTTGATAGAGCTGCAGAGGTTTGGTGAAGCACTGGTCCTGCTCTTGATGTGGCATCATTCCCATTGTGTGAATTGGTGCCTAAAGACCTGACACCTATACAGGTTGGGGCTTTCTTCCTCCCCTGGTAGTGCCTTGACATAACCTCAGTGCCCTTCTGTCCGGTCTTGCTCAGACACTGATTGCATCCCCAAAACTTAACCTCTGGACTCCCAGGGGTTATGCTCAAGCCAAAGATCACTGAGCTTATACAGATCAAGAGGATGTCAGTGAGGAGAAATGGCTTGCATTCAGACCTAGGATAAGCTTTAGACACTCATTAGTCCTAACTGAATGCCTGAAAATAACATGCCGAATTTCAGCTTAGTCAACAGCAGTGAAAGATAGTTACTGCGTTCAGATTACCTTGAAATGTCTTCTGCATGCTGGGACTAGCAATTAATATTATACAGAAGGAAAACCCTTCTGTCTCATGTTCCCACAAGGGCAGCTGTGTCCTCACTTCTGCAAACAGAAACCATTCTTGGCAAGTGGAAGTTTAATTAGGAGTCTCCCTGAAACTAGCCAGGTTGGGGCCTGACTAGTAGCCGTGAGGAGCCCTTGCAAATGTGTTAGCAAACATGCTAGGAAAAAGGCTTGATTTCTGGAACATGTCACCAGGCTGCTGTCTCACTTTGTATGTCCTTGCGTGCACATGTTTTTAATATGGTTGCACATTGTCTACCTGGAATATGCAAATCATATTCAAATCAGACCTCAGCATTCAGACTGTCAGCACATACCCCACGGCTTCCCTCCAGCAAGTGACTAATGGGAACATGTGTTCTTTCTATTTTTGTGAAGCTGGGGGAATAAGGGAAGGAGGGACTGAGCTATCAGGATTAAAACGGAGCCTCTCTTTCCTGAGGTCTTTTTCCACTGGAGGAATGTAGCAGAATGGCTGCCCGCCTGCCTGGGATTGCTCTCTGGGGCTCGGGCTGTTCCGGGGCCACTGTGGCACTGGCAAACAGTTGGGGCAACTGCCCTGGTGGGAGAGGATGTTCCGGTGTGTTCCCAGTATTTGGTGCTCAGGCAGGCAGCACAATGCAGAGTGGCTAAACTTTCTCTGATTGTGTAGGTAATTTTCTTTCTTTTTCCCCTGTCCATTTTATTCACAATTATACATATCACTATATTTGCTAAAGTTTCTATGGCAACAGCTTTAACTGCTAACATAGAAATGTAATGTCAGGAAACTATTTAATGCTTCTGTGGATGACTTAATGTGATTTAACCCTCTGGTATAAAAAGAAATCAGCCTCATCTAGTCCTGGGCTCTGGCTCCCAGCTGCTGGGTGGAACCAGCCTGGCTTCGTGCACTCTGGGCTTTCCACTGCTTCAGCGGGTTTACTTGTGTCCCTCAACCTCCATCCTTCTCAGAGCAGGGCATTGCCTTGTGTTGATTCTGAAAGTTGTTCAGCAATATACATTAAAATAATAGTATGTGATTAACACGCATCTGCCATTCCCAGACAACTAAACCAAATGCTGAAGGCTCAGATACTGCTGAACTCAGATAACTGAAATTCCTGATCCCTCTCTAGGCCTTCTCCAGTCATTTATAATGTGTACTCCAAGGGACAAGCAGGGACAAACACTGTCTTACAAAAACTGTTATTCTTTGAAAAGTAGTAGCCAGGAGGATGTCACAGCCTGCTCTCCAGATTTCTTCAGGACAGTGGCAACCTGGGCTGGGACAGCCATGGCTGCAGCTCCTGTCCCGGCTTGAAGGGGAAACCAGCTGCTGCTGCAGCTCACATACTGTCTATCCTGTGCAATGAGCAGGATTTGGTCCTGTGGAAAAATAGTATCATAAGATAATAATAAGTAGTGAGTTTGTATAGGTTAAAAGGCATGAGTGGGGTCATTGGCACCATATTCAAGAGGAAGACTTTCCTTCACAGGCTACAGCTTGGTGAGAAAGTGGTAACACCTTGTTATTGACTTTCTTATCTGTTTACATGGCTCAAGTGAATCAAGGTCTTGCTTTGATACTGAGAGACTCAGAGAATCAGATTCAATATTTTCCAGATACTGGTCTGAGCCATCTTCCTGGGCTGCTCTGGGTCCACAGTTTAATGGAGAGTTACACTGCCACTTTGCAAACTAGGCCGTGTTTTAAATATACTCATTTGGGATATTCTGCTTCCAAATTTTAATGTTTTCAAAGCAGGATGCTCTCCCATCTCTCCCCGAGATACAGATCTCCAAGACCTATAAAATGTGTAGAAGGACAGAAGCTGGCCTACCTCATTTGCCAGCTCAAAGCATGACTGAGGTGTTTCCTTTTGCTTTTAATAAGATTGTCAGCACTCCTTTCTGCTCTGAATTGAGTAGAGGACTGTGATTTAAGCAGCCAGAATAGGAAGCTCACTCTTCTTAATTAGCACTAATGCAGTGAAGGTTGTTTTCTGGCTGTGGCAGAGAGGAATGGTAATTAATATGGCAGAGAGACAGAAGGAGAGTTCAAGGCCAGCATGTGTGCCTCTGACCCCGGGTCAGTAGAAGGGCAGCAAGCAGAGGCAGCAAGCATCTGGGAGACAAAGCCAGTTTCAACAGGACGGACAAAGCACCAATGGTGTCTCCCAGCTTTCCTGCCTGGCTCCACACCTCCAGCAAGGACAGTCCTTACCCTGCCCCAGCATGACTAGCCTTTCCACACCCCAATTTAGGTGTTTTTGTATTCTAATGAAAAACTTCTATCACACCTCTCAGCATGGCCTTGTAGTCGATTCTTTCTTGGCGCATGTTGGCTGCTGCTGGCACGCATCAGGTCATAATGGCAAAGCCAGGATCAGAGGAAATTCCCACAGGAAAGTTACACATCTCCACAGGCCACAGCACAGCACCATGCAGAAGGTGCCACAGACAAACCATGGGGGAGCAAAACCTCTGTGTGGTCACATTGACCAGTGCTGCATATACATCTGTGCTTGTACATTATTCTGTATGTTTAGCTGTAGCCTTATGCATAGGCAAAATTAAGAGAGCATCTGAGGAAAAGGAAGATGTGAGCAAGGCCGTGTTATTTGCGGGTGGAGTTAGGAAGGACAGGAGATGATAACACAAAGAAATATCTGTAGTAGTAGCATTCATATTCCCTTTGCAACTGCTTCAGTGTTAGGTGGCTTCTCTGTTCAGGACTGCGGTGCTGAGCCTAGAAGGTACTGTGCTTCTGGTGTAGTAACACAGTTTGTTCAGAACATTTATTCCTCAATCATTCTTTTGGCATGCTATGTACCCACAAGCTTCTAACATGTACGCAGAGCATAAATGCTCAAAGCAAGTCTGATCACATGAAGCGGTGAGCAGTGCCCTCCCCCGAACACACATTTCAGAGCAGAAGCTGCAATATGATTAACTGCAGCCACCAGATTTCGGGCAGAGTTGTGTGGGTTGTCACCTGCTCTTACCCCCAGAACAGGTTGGCTGGGATCGATGGGTGCTGCAGTGGCAGCCAGACAGAACTTGCTGCTCATGTTCATTTGGAAGCCCTGCAGTAAGTACCTAACGTAATGCTCAGGAGAACTCTAAAAGGTTTACTTAATTTAGAAGTTTCTGATTGTGTTGGAAAGTAGAAACTGATGCCTGGTAAAGGGGGTCTTGAGTTAGTTGTATGGTTTGTAAAGACATTGAGACTTGTCATTTCAGCTGGGAGAGTAGTCAACCAACCCCCTAAAATGAGATTTCCCTGGGTCCCTGGAAGCTAGATAAACCAGGTTTGTTCCTTTAATGTTCTAATAAAAATTGTTTAGCTGAGAAATTGACTTCCTCAATTAAATGGTCTTGAATTCACCTTTTGAAAAGCTGGGTGGTATTTAAAATGTTGAAGAAAAAGCAGTGAGTGGAGTGGACAAGGCTTTTACGTATCAGAGCAGTATTTCTGAAAAGCAGCTTAGTAAATTCTTGTGGGCAAGTCTTATCCTTGACGATGCACTTTTCAATATGTAACGGCTGGAGGTAACTGTTTAACACAAAAAAACCAGCCTGGGTCCTGAGGTGGTTTATGAATTTCATCACAGAAGCGAGACCAAAGAGGTGATGCTGACCTGGTTCGTGTGCTGGGGGCTTGATTCGGGAGTTTCTCCACTCCTGCTCCTCCCCTGCTCTTTCTCTTCCCCATGGTGTTAACCCTGACTGAATAAAGCAAATGTTTACACTCTGAATAAGAATAATCCGTGTAAGCATTCACCTTGGGTGGAAGAACTGTTCTCTCTGAAGTGAGTACCAAATGCTTCTTCCCAACAAGAAAAAGAAGCAATAGGGGATTCGTTTGCATCTTTTCAATCTACTGGGTCTGGGAGCTGAATTCTTGCTCACTGGATGAGAAAATGCATGCTAGAGCTCTTCAGCACTGCACCTCAAGAAGAGGCGGAATGATGAGCAAAGCGCTCTTGCATTTTGTCTGCTACTGCCCAATAGGGGCTGAACAGGGACCAGGAGACTCATGTCACCTATGACTGAAATTAAAGTAAGGTCAGAAAGGTGAAATGGCAATATTTTATCCACTGAGAAACCCAAGGCATTTGGATTTGTGCCAGAGCAGCAAATGCTAAATCATCCTATGCCAACTGGGGGATTTATGGCAGAGTTACAAAGATGATAAGCACTTGTGCTTAGAATTTCCCCCCCCCCCGTTGATTCTTATTAGCATGGAATGTTTTACACTTTTTAGTAGGTATCACAGTGAAAGAGGGAACGTTTTCAAAGAAACATTATCCAGAATACATACATTGTTTAAGCTAGCTGTTCTCCAGACTTTTAGAAATGTAAATATGTAAAGATAGAGGCAGTGTCTTATGTTTTATTAATCATACGTATCTATGAAAACTGTCAATATCTTAGATTTAGAAATACAAGTAGCGGTTTAAAATCTCTTTTAAAATAAAGCATGTCATAATACCGATTTGCTACACAAAGCTGAGTTTAGGAACAGGCCACAGTGTGCAGGAGTGATGCTTTTTCGTGCTCCCGCATGCTGGGTAGAAGCTATCTCTCCTCCATTCAATCTCGCACTGTTATCACAGATGTTTTTAATGAAAAATGTTTACATTAGTGTTTTATTAGTTCAGTTAATATTATGCATATGTGCTAGTGTGTTCTTCATGGTTTGCTATGACACGTTTGTGTCAGAATGATGCTTGGAAGCAAAATGACAATGTAGAATGTGGAGCTAAGCGAAACATTACATGAGGTATGATAAAGCCAGGCCTTTATATGTGGCTTTAATTGCCTTTTGTTGTCCAAATAAAAAAAAAAAAAAATCAAGTGCTGCTGACTGCAGGTGAGATTGGTGAGCACAGACAGGCACTGACCAGGGGTTGTATTACATTGCTTATGTGGTGTCATGGACTTGGGGTGGAATTCCACCATGCACAGGACGGCAGGAGCTATTTGGAAGGCTGGACCAGCTCAGGAAAACACTCATGCTCAAGAAAGCACTTCAGTATGTGCCTACCTTCGGACTGATCAAGAAGACTTCAGTATATGTATGAAGTTCAGCACGTGCTTAAACATTTGTTCAACTGCTGGGCTCTGAGTGATGAGTATTAGAACAGAAGAGTGATGAATTACTCCATATGTACATCTCACCAATATGAGATGTAAACAGACTATGTCCAGAGTATAAATAGATTTTAATGGGAAAATTATGTGCTGTCCTATGACCATGTGTTCTGTTTGTAAAAAGCGGAAACCAAGCTTTAAAATAGATTTTTCCCACAGTTTAGCAAATTACTTTATGTACAGTAGTTTGCAGCGAGGATACCAAGTGCTTCTCCTTGCTTCAGGCAGCTCCCTCATAGATGATAGCTGAGCTTGTAAGTCCAGGATTGCAAGCATCAGGTATTGGTAAAAGGCAGCTTTCAAGGAGCAACGATCTAACGTGACAATGGCAGCTGAGAAGATTTCCAACTTAGACTGAGTCTGCACAACAGATTGATGTGTTGCATATGAACTTCTACTGATGACACTTTTAGGTTTTGTGTGCAAATCTAATACAGCATTTAAACATTCCTCCGTGCAGAAAACTAACAACTAAAACTAACCTTAGTTGTTACTGTGAGCTAACACTGTGGCTTTAGTTGTTTCAAGCTGAATTAGCGTGTAGGTAGTACTTCAGTCACACTATGCAAGCATCTGCTTTTGAGTGAAGTATTACAGATTCAATCTTTATTCAGGTCTTTGTGTGTGAGTCACCGACATGTTAAGATTGAAAGGTGGCAGGCAGGAAAATTTTGGTTGTTTCTTAATTGGTTGATATGTCTTTCTCTGCCAATTACAGATTCTTTCATTCTCTGCTGTCAAAAAATTAGATGAGTAAGAGCATGTAGCAATCTGAAAAAAAACCCAGTCATTCCTAAAATCTTTCATTTTGCAACACTTAAATTTTGATTCTAAAAGGGTTTCACATGAAATTGGTCTAATGATAGCAGCCCTTTTTCCCACTTCACTGGTACCATGCATTGCAACTGGGGCAGCAAATGCTTATCAAGAATTGAACAGTGGCTGCTGCGGGCGATCTTCCCATCTAGTCTGGGGACTGTGCCCCCTGGCCAGGACCTGTCCTTTGTTTCTGCTCAGGTGGATGTGAGCATCTTGACACACTGTGGCTCACACCACTCAGTGAGGAAATACATGGGGTAAATGACAAATTATTTGTCAGCCAACAGGACATGGGGCTCCCCTGACCTCTGGTTTGACCCACAGGAGCCACTTTTCTGTTGTTTTTTCGCCCCCCAGTTGCTGATGGAGAAAAACACTCATGATGTGCAGTGTGACACGGAGCCTTTTTTCGTTATCTGCTTTGAGGCTCCTATAGAAAAAACTCTGGAATTAATGAAACCACCGAAATTTTCATGGGAGTAATTGCAGCATATGAAATACCAGGGGTTAGAAAGCAGAAACCAGCAGCTGGGGACACATCCCTGGAACCAGGGGCTGCACAGCACCTGCCCCCTGGCTTCTGGGTTTGCTCCTTGTGTGAGCTGTTGTCATTGCTTTGATTTTGTTATACTGCTGCTATGTGGTAATGAAGTAATTTCTGGATTTTGGGGTGGTTTTTTTGGTTTGTTGTTTTTGTTTGTTTGTTTTTGTTTTTTTTTTTTTTAATACTAAGAAAATGTAATATAGCATAGCATCTAAAATGTGGCTTAGTGAATGAAACTGAATTTCCAGGCTGAGATGCTGGCTAATCTCACTTGTGTGCTTTCTGTGTTCTTGGTTGCTGCTGTTCTGAGAAATAAGCCAACATAATTTTGAAGAAAGCCAAGTAGTTAACCTCTGCTAGCATGCACTGGCAAAATAAAGCCATTTATTTTGAAATTAATATTTTAGATATGAAAATCCAACACATTTTCTTTCTATCAATTTTAGTATAAAAGTAATCACGGGGATTTCTTCAAATCTAAATTAAAGAGAGAGACAAACAAACCCAGATTAATGCTGTCCAATAAATACAGCCAAAGGAATTCTGTCCCCCACCCCAACAGTCACCTTCATTTCAATTTTTAAAATCAGTGCAAGAATCTTTACGTCTAATTGGAGCCAGGATATTTAGCACTAAATTAATCAGGTGGAAATGACTGTTAAATTTTGTTTGGGATTGGCACAAAGCAAATGTTATTTCACTATAAATAAAATGTGCATTTGTTGGAAAGCAAGTTAACATTTAATTTAAATTCCAATATTTTCTACTGAAAGGAGTTCAAGAGAAAAATAATTTTGAAACTTAGAACTGAAATACTTCCTCTAGGAAGTGTTGACAGTTTGTTTCTATATTCAGACCTCTTTTTTTGTGTGCACTTTTTCCAAAAAGGCTGGTTTTGTAATATTTTGCACACAGAAACCTTCTGTTTTCCAAAGGAAAGCTGTTTTTCTGCTGGATTGCTTAGTCCATCGTGACTCTGGGCAGCAGCTCCCAGATCTTTGTGTTACTTTCTGGAGGATAGGGCATCTGGTCCAGGGTTGTCCTGCTGTATCCTGCCTGCTTCCTGGGACGGTGAGTGTGGCACAGGGTCCAGCCCTCGGGGTCTTTTCTGGCTCCTCTCCTTTGTTTCTGTACACACAGTTGGAGCGCTGCTTCCGCTGCCAGCATTCAGGAGCTGCTGCTGGGGTTCCTCCCCATCCTGCTGGACCTGGTTTGAGGCTCAGCTGAAAGTGCTGCTTGGTTTAGTCTCCTTTCCCTGTGAGAATCCTGCTGCAGGATCATTTTCTCTTTGCTTCTATTTTTGATGGTTATCTCCAACAACAGGCTTGTGTTCCTCTGTCTGTTCCAGCCTGACACAGTGTAATGCAGCAGAACCTACAGGAGCTTGAAAGGAGCAGTCCCTGGTTTGTTTTTTTCTTTTTGAGTTTGTTTGTTTTTTTGTTTGGTTGTTTGGGTTTGTTGGGTTTTTTTTGGCAGAGGCCACATTCCTTCACCCAGGCAGAAAGATTGTCTGTGCTTTTCTGGCTTTTACTTTTCAAGAAAGCATTTTCCATCCATCCGTGGCTTTCCTGCGGAGCGAGTCTCCCACTCCGTTCAGAGGAAAGGGTGCATTTTGCGCATTTGCCTTTTTGTTTCGCCTAAGCCTCTGGGACTCATAGAAGGGGGAGGAATTGATAAAAGCAAAGCATTTTGCCATAAAAAGAAACTAAGAGGGCAATGGAAGGCCATTTGTGTAATTCCCCAGGCTGTGTCTCTTTGAAAGTGAAGGTCTGGCGGAGTCTGCATAACCCGCTGACTTTGGATCTTCTTTTATACTTTAGCATGTGCAATATGTTCTTGTATATGAATTAAAGATTAAAGGCAACTTAACCTGTATTTTTCTTTTTTTGCAACATTCTGTGGTAGTGAAATGGTGAAGCAACATTTCTGATCAAAACAGGGGGTGTGTGTGAGTGTGTAGGGAAAACACCCAACAGCTTACGCATCTCCCGAAGCGGAGCTGCCATCTCACCATGTTCAGACAATGTGAAAAGGCCTTGGAAGCCTAAAATAATTATTAGCATTTCTACAGGGCTCTTTCTCATGGCTCTGACACTGGTTTATGACTCTCAGTAGTTTGCACATGGGGAAGTGGGTGCCCATGACCGCACCAGCGATTTGCGCTGCAGAATGGTGACACTTTGACTGTCAGGGGACAGCTCAGGTGTGCTTTGCACCTCAATACATACTCAGGTTTTACATGTAAAAGCAGTGTCTGGGCATGGCTGCCACTTCCCCAGGTGAGCAATGAAAGTAGAGGCATCCTTCTTGAATTGCGGTGAGAAATAAGACAAGGGGTACTGGGTACAAAGTACTGGGTACAATACTTACTTACAAGTAGTAACTGGGTACTACTTAAGAGGTTCCACTTAAGCTTGAGAAGAAACTTCTTCTCAGTGAGGGTGACGGAACACTGGAACAGGCTGCCCAGGGAGGTTGTGGAGTCTCCTTCTCTGGAGACATTCAAAACCCGCCTGGACACATTCCTGTGTAACCTTATCTAGGTGTTCCTGCTCTGGCAGGGGGATTGGACTAGATGATCTTTTGAGGTCCCTTCCAATCTCTAGCATACTGTGATACTGTGATACCCCTGTTTCCCCTAAAGCTACAAAGCAATGGGTTTAGCATGTCAGTAGGGAGAAAATGGCTTCACAGTGGAAGAATTTGTTCTGGAAGCTTCTCTCATACTTTTCCATTGACTGTAGAGTGGGTACTGGAATGGTAAAATACTTCTTTTGAGGTTTTCTATTTTGTTAATCTAGCCAAGCAATACAAGTGAGGTAAAGGCAGGGTAAGAGTTAAAACTATTTATATGATTTAGCCATTGAGGGTTGATTTGGATTGTTTAAGGTTTGGCTGAATTGGAAGCTGGGTGCAGTAGAAACGCACAAAAGGATCAGGCAGGTGGCATCAGCATGCTAAATGGAATGGTGAGTTTTCATGTGGTAGCACAGCTCAAGAAGAGGTGTAGAATGTATAGAAGCAGAAACTGCTGTCTGGAATGAGAAAACTCCCATTGAAGCCAGACAGCAGGTTGCAGTGTGGGAATCTCTTGCCAAGTGAGACATTAGCCAAAAAAAATGGTTTGGAGCACCCCTCCCCACAGGGCTAGGAGCATAAGGCTTCACATGCTCACATGGTGCAGTGGCACCTTGGTGTATGGAGTATTCTGGACACCATAGTACTGAAGGGTATTGACAAACCAGGAGGAGATTAGAGAAGAGCAATAAAAAGGATTAAGGGGGTGGTGTGATTGATTTACAGGAAAAGATTAAAAACCTAAATATGTGTAGTTTGGCAAAGTGATGAATAGCAGAAGGCTTGATAACAGTCTACAACTGTTTGAAGATCTAAACATAAAGGGGCTGATCCTGCAGACTTCACTTTCATGATGTCCCTGGAGAATCAATAGTCATTGGGTATAATGTTTCAGGACTGAACCCCAATGCCCAACTAAAATTGGTTACAATAATATATATATATGGGGAAGCATGTGAAGTAATTTGAATATCAGCAAGAGATTTCTAACACTGATATGCTGAAATTTTACAATTCTTCTAAAATGGAAGACATCAAATCCTTGAGTCTTGATGTTTAGTCTCAAAAGCGTACTGGAGAGTGAGGAAAGTGATACATAACAATAGAGGAACAGCGTGAGTTTCCTCCATCAGGTGGCTCCTTCTTTAGCTGCTCTGATTCTGCAAATCAGAGTCAAGAATCTGCACAAACCAGAGCAGAAATTTGCTGTCAGGGTTTCTCTTTGGGTTGTCTTTTTTGGGGGGTTAGGAGTGGAAGAGTGGTTGGGTTTGTTTTGGTTTATTTGTGTTCCTGGGGTTTTTTTAATATATGGTGATACGTGGTTATAATGGTAATACAATACTGGATAAAAAACTCCTAGTTTCTGACAGGTATTATTGGATATTTAAGCAACAAAATTAGTTTAACTTATGGTGTTTCTGAACTTCAGCCTAGCCTCTGCAGATTCAGAAGATGAATGCATGGCTGGAACACGTTCAGATCAGGTAGTGAAATTTCGTGTTTCTTTACAATTGCTTCCTGTTTGGAGACTTTTTTTAGTTTTTTCTCCCTTCTCCTTCCCTTTCTGATTTTCTTTGCCTGGTGATATTCCCAGCTGTTACCCTGAAACTGGCATTCCAAGCAGGGGCAGCTTCTAAGCTACCACTCTCCCTTCTCTTAGCTGGGAGAGAGAATTTTGTTCATTCCATGCATTCAACAAGTCCAGCTATTTCCCTTTGTTTCAAGGAGACTCCAGCTAAACATAGATCGTGTCTCCATCTGTGACAGCCCACAGTCATCTGTTTACCAAAATAAACTTTAAGCATATATTGAAAAATAATTTCTATTGAAATATGCATCCCTATGGCATTCAAGCTTGGTATTTAATGCCTTTTTTATGGTTAATAATGCATCAAAAGCATTTCTAGTCTTGAGCTGTCATTACATCACATACATGATGTGCCGGATGCGTTTAATTGACTCAAAAACTTGGAGTCAGTTTTTATCTAAAAAAATACTAATATATGATTACCAAGCCCTAATTCTCCTGGTCTATGTCTTATAAATTGTCTGCTGGTGTGGCATAGTCCATTTACAATGCTTACAGCAAGCTTAGCTCTGAGTAGATGGAGAGAGTTCACACATAACAAACGCTGTTTCTTAGAAGCGTTTTCCTGAAGCAGAGTTTGCTTATTTTTGATTTTTGCAGTGTAAAAGCAAGTTAAGTCAGGAAGATATTATTAGACCTGGTGCATGCTTAAATTGAAAGAATATCGGTCTGAGACCAGAATAGATGGTTCTGCCCCATGGGAATTTTTTGCTCCCACAGACAAGGTAAGAGTTACCAGGTGTGTTGTGCCCTGGACCTCTGCATGCTGAGGCACATCTGCATACTGAGGGGAGTAAATGTCATTTGAATTGATTTCAGTTTGTGCAGGTGGGGGCCATTTATCCATGGGTTCATGGAAAATGTAATGTATGAATACTGGGTTGAGATTTTATTCCTGCAAAAATACCCTGCTGAAGTCAAAATCTTTCCCTATGAATGTGATGTTATGAACCAATAAATGAACAATAAAATAGTGTAGAGTGCTTCAACAAAGTTGCTCTCAAACATGTTTAGGGATGGTAGCAGACCCTATAGTGCCTGTAGGAATTGCCAGACACAGAGTTCACATTGTTCATGTCTTGTGCACGTGCAGAGGTAGCAATGAATCATGCCCTGAAGAGAAAATGTGAAAAAGCTACAGCAAGGCAAAGGTAAATGCTTTTATCCACTTACTTGTTCACAAGTTCTCAAAATTGATTATGTCTTGGTAAGTACAGAAATGTTTTCTTCATGCCATTTTTGTGCCTTGTATTTTAGTTCACTTTTTAATGTTGTTGACTCTGTTCTTCTGTTTCATATTCTGAAAGCCACTACTTCCCTTCCTTCCCTTCTTATGGAATTTGTTTAGGTACCTTGTTCTCATCCTTCCAGCTTTCACAAGTCCGATTGCCAATGGAGTGCCAGTGCTGTGCCTCCTAGACAGTCCTGTAATGTGAGAGGGTTCTCCTCTGCAGCTTTTAAATTGTATTCCATATATTTTTGCTTCATCTCTTCCCCAGAATAATTTGCTTCTAACTTGCCAGTATGTTTTCCTGTAGCCACTCAGCCTTTGAGTATCTTTTGCTGGGTTTTTTTCTACTTTTGTCTTTCAAGTTTCTGTTAAGCCTTTTAAAATACTTTTTGACTGAACAGTAGTGCTTAAAATCCTGTGATTATATTCCAGTAGAGGGATATGAAGGATATGAAAAGACTCAGATTTCAGAAGGACTGAGGTAGTCATCAGATAAGGAGGATGTGAACGTAGTTTTGGAGAAGTGACTTGGTCTTATTTGTAGGAATCATTCGTTAATACAGGTCAAACTGAGTGCTCTGGGGATGCCTCTTTGTTCCCTCCTCATGTATAATGTGACCTGTGATTGAGGTGGGTATGTGGGAATCCACTGACTCTCTTCTTACTGTCACTTCTTCCACCAGTTGGAGCGAATACTGTTCCCTACAAACCCAAATCAATGCAGACTTGAACATTTTGTTTCTTCTTGATAACTCTGTTAGATGGATGATATCACACTTTTTAGCTGTATTTCTAAACAGATATAGTTCAAGTTTGAATCCTACTAGGTGGGTCTTTTTAATACTTTTTTAACAGACAAAAAAAAAAAAAAGGGTGCAATTCACGCAGCTTCCTTCTTTCTTTCCTTTGGTTTTCTCTACTTTTTTACTTGATGATCTCGGTCTCAGCACTCACCTAGTTTCCTGATAAATATCAGTTAGGTCTTGCAGAAGGTAGTTTTCTGTAGCTGATCATCTTCAGTCATCACTGTCCTTTACTTTGGGGCTCTGATGTTGTCCTTCCATGATTTAAAGTCTCCTGCCTTAGCTGAGCAGTGCTGTTTTAAGTGCTGGAATGATTCCTCCCACAGCAGGAGGGGCTCATTTGCCCACAGATGCTTGGAGCACAGCCACCTGCAAGCGAAAAGGGGTGTTTTCACTCACAGGATGGACACATAACATGTCACAGGACTTCAGCTCTTACATGCACTCACATGCACACTTGCAGGTGCATGCTTGCTCACTGGCATGTACTCCTTGCTTCCCACGCACACTCATGCTTGCATGTTGTACCACTGGCCTCGTGTCAATGTTTCCAGGTCAGATGTTGGCAGGGTACTGTGAAGGGCCAGTCATTTAATGAACCCCTCTGGGACCTACCTCAATTACTAACAATTTCTCTCCAACTCATCAGGCAGGGAATCGCAGCCCTTGCTATTTCACTCCATCACTTTCTTCCACTGCTTTTTCCACCTGAGCCACCTGCTTGCTCTCACACAAACCAACCAATTATCGATGAAGATACAAATTGGGTCCTTTTTCCTGGAAAGCTCCTTCAGCCTCACACTTATCCCAAGTTTTACAGAAACACATCAACTAGCATTTCTCTCTGCCTTTTCTCTCTCCATTCCTGTCTTGTGCATGCTGAATTACATATTCACAATTAAGCATCCACCTTCATATCCAGACCTGGTATTGACTTGACACAAAAAAATCACTATCCCCATGCACGTGCTTGTGTGCATGTGCTGTTATCAAAGCACATGAAAGACAGCTTGGGTCATTCATTAGTTTGAGAATTTATTTGTTTCAGTTGGAGGTCACCTTACCTGCAGGTGTCTCAGACAGAAATAGCCTCCAGAATAATCTTCTCATCTCCAGTTTATATAAGCAAGGCCTTCATGTACCAAAGATCATAAAATGAAATGAATACCACTGAACACAGCTAGTTTATATGCGGTGCATGCAAGCAAGTATATTTTCTGGGGATGCATATATCTTTGTCTCCTTAAATAAAAGGATCTTCATGAGAATTATTTAGTGTTACAAGGAGTGTGAGATGACAGCTGTGATCAGCTGGAGTCATTTTCCAGTTCTGGAACCATGTGCTAATCTTTGGATATATACTTTGCGTCTGGCAATTTGGCATCATGTATATTTGATATAAAGAAGTGAAATTGATCAAATCTTCCCAAAGAGCATCTGTAGTTAAGCTTCCCTTTACATGGCACTGACCTCTTCAGTGCCTTACAGCTTGTTCACACATCTAAATAAACTCATCAACCTCTGGCTGCCTTTATGAAAATATGTTTTGGAGTCTATGAAATCAGCTTGGAAAGCATTAGATGGCAGAAAATGGGAGATTACTTGTAGCAAGCAAATAATCTTTTTAAAAAGCTATAAGAAAGAGCTTTAAAATTTGCAGTGTTTTCTCAAGGTATCGAATGTTAGACAGAAATGTTCTTGCAACCCTGACCTTGGGGCACATGGCTAAAGTGCCCCTCTCATGCTGGTGTCTCATATCCTCTCTCCAGCCCAAGGCCTCTCACCCCCTTTGAAGGAGATTATTCCTATGCTTAGGCAAACTTGAGTTTTCTGAGCCCGTGTCCATTCCTTTGAGAAAAGATTCTTTAAGGTTACCATGCTGGTTCATGCCTCACTTCCACTGCTGACCATAGGGGTTCTCTGCAAGGACCGTATTGATTTACCCAGCAGCTCTCAGCGCTGGCAGGTGAAGCTTAAGCTTGTGCTGCTGGAAGCGACTCTTGGTGGGTGCATTGTTACCTTCAACCAGACCAACACCCAAGAGAACCTTCATTTCTCACCCTGTATAGCTCAGATTTAAAAGGGCTCCAAGGAGATGAGCCTCTACAGAATCTTCCCCAATTCCATTTAAAAGTAATAAAATAATTGCATGAATGCTGGACACCTAAACATGGAGGCAAGCATTCTGCAGTGTTCCCTTCAAATCACTATTAGAAGGGATTTCAGAAACTGGAGAGGAGGAAGATATTTAGTAAACACATGGCTTTTTTCCAAGGGTGTAAGTTAAGTAAGAATGATGGAGTAAGCCATGCTGATTAAGACTAAAGCTGTGCATAGATGAAATAGCAGAATTAATTAAGGTAAAAATGTAACTATCAATAGGTGCAGTTAATGAGAGTCCCTGTGGGTAGGAATTCATGCCACACTAGCAGTAGTTGAGCTCTATACCTGTGATGTAAAGGAGATGACTGCATGTGTAAAAGCTGTAAAACAGGCTTTTGCAGAGGCTACGTTTTTTAGATACTTTAAATGGCTTTCATTTGACATAACATCTTAGAGAGAACTCCAGACAAGAAAGACCATTTGTCATTAGTTTTATTTTCTTGCAGTGCAGAGGACATAGTATGGGTGGTTACTATTGCAATTTTGTAAAAAAAAAATAAAAAAGCCTGGAAAAACTGACACTTGTAAAGTCTAATGTCCCTTAGTAAAGTCTAGCTTTGAAAAGAGAACTACATGAAAATAAGAGGGGGTTTTATTTTATCTTGTGCTTTAGAAAATAAAGCATCCAAAAGGTTAAAATATTTTAAGTGGAATGGTGGCAATTCAAATACACAATATCACACTTAAAGGAATTCTTAAAAAATAAAGCGAAAGTGAGAGTCATATTTAAAGAAAAGGGTAAAAAAAAAAAAAAAGAAAGCTTTTGCAATTAAACATAAAATCATGAAAACACAGGTGTCATCATGTTCCCCCACCAAAACAGCATGTTTGAGGAACAAATTGCTGGAAACATCAAAGGTAACACTTGCTCAAATGCATCAGCATTGCAAAGGTTGCCAAGAAGTCGGAAGGGGTGCCAGATGACTGAAAACTGAATTATGAAATGAGCAGCCATCAAAAATAAAGTAGATAGTGGATAAGCTAACTAGGATCTCTGCCCTGGTGTGTGATGTGGAAGAGCTTTGAGAGGTTCTACATTAAAAGCTGTTATTTTTAGTGGGAATAGGTATGAAAAACTGTCTCAGACTGTCAGGAGAAGGTTTTAAAACAAATCAATAAAAAAAACTACAATAAATTGTCCGGACAGATGTCAAGAGTTAGTGAACTAAAATTCAAAATATCCAAATTACTGTATTGTGTAACCTGCAGTTTAAATTGGCCCAACACTGGAGGAATTGATTGTGATTACAGTTCTTTAAAAATGCTCTAGGTGATGTAAGGAATTTCAGAGCAGTGAACTTTATTTCTGTTGTGGAAAAATAGGGATATCACAAATGGAATTTGCAGACACACACATAAGTTTGACATGGTGGAGAAAAGCCAGCACAGCTTTTGTAAATGGAAGCATATCATCACAAACCTATCGCACTACTTGAAAGAAATTGATAAGCTTGTGGGTGTGGAGTGACTGAGTGATAGAATGTATTCCATTTCCCTCCTCTCTCAAAAAAAAAAAAAAAAAAAGTTTGGAGGAAAAAAAGACAAAAATACGACAGTCATATTTAAAGAAAAGCAAAAAAATCATAAGCTTTTCAAGGAACAGACTAAAAACAATAGAGGAATATTTTCACATCATTGTATGTAGCCATCGGATGGCCACATGTCTGTTGCCTCTTAAAGTTCTTGTTGTCCATTTCAACAATGATACAGTATAGATAAAAATGTACATTGAAGGTCATCACAAGCTCAGGAACTGGGGAGCTCTTTCAGTCTTTTGTATTTGAGATGTTTTGTCCCAATAAATTCACAACTTCATAAAGTATCCACTGCCGATTAGGAGTCCATAACCTTCAGGTTGCTGGGAACTAGATGCTTATTAGCAAAAAAAGGAATATCTGATTTTTCTTTTGTTCTTACAATTATTTTTCCAAGCATCTACTACTGTCTTGCCTTCAGAGAGGTTTCTGAGCTAGATGGGCCTTGGGTCTATCCTAATACTATTCTTTGCACGTACGTTGTGACACTTGAAGGAGCTCTGCACCAAGGCAGGAGGACTTCTGTTGTTTTTCTTCCTCTTTGCAGTCTGTTGCTGTGCAGGGTATGGCAGGTACCAACCCCATCTTCAATAACCATGTGCTTCAGAAACCTGCTTCAGAAAGGGCTGCATAGATAAGAGTCATTCTATCAGTAGTGAAATTCCTATTTTAATGTAATTTTACAGACCCTGATTCACTGTCCCTTAACTGCAGCTTGTTATTTCTGGCATTAGAGGGTAAAAAAAAAATAGCTTCTGGGCATGTGACACTATTCACAGGCCTTTAATGTCAGAAATAATGATCATGTTAAATTGGAGCTCATTACGACGAAATGAGACCTCATTGAGCCCTCTTTTTGGGGGGTTGTTTAATGATTTTCCTTTTTCTCTTCTTTTTTCCTTCTAAGTAGCTCTGAATTGGTACACTGGGGGAGAAGCTGGGAGGTTTGGTGGTAAATTTAAATTGCAAGAAACCTACACCTTTAAAATATATTAAAAAAAAAAAAAAAAAAAAAAGCTTGATTTTTCTACTGTTCTCCCCAAGTACTCTGTTCTTTTGTTACATTTTTAGTTATAGAAATTTTCTTGCACCTCTTAAGGCTGATAATAATGGTTATATCTGAGGCAGCTACAAAACATATTTGGGACTTTATTTCAAGCACTACTTTTCTCATAATGAACATGAGGATCCCATTTTCCAATCTTTTTTCTAATCACATTCAAAAGTACTGAAGCTACCTCCTGTGATACAGCTGCAGTGAAGCCTCTTTGCAGTACGTGTGAAGCTGATGTGTGAAACCAGGCGAGTGCCCACATACCCCATCCCTTCTCGGGGTCCACTATGCCACAATAGCTCCCAGATCTCAGGCCTGTCTGGATCTGTGGTATAACACCATGCCCAGCCATTCAGCAGAGCACATACAGTGCCACACTGAGCAGAGCTGCCTGAGATCAAACCATCAACAATATGCTACTGCTGTCTAGTTATCAAGAGGGTAAATCTCTTCAGGGGAAAATCAGTTTTGTTGTTCTCCTTCCTTCTCCTAAATATATCTTAATTTTATGGCATTCAGTCTGTTTTGCTTCCCTACTCAAATCATAGAATCATAGAATAGTTACAGTTGGAAAGGACCTTAAGATCACCTAGTTCCAACCCCCCCTGCCATGGGCAGGGACACCTCATACTAAACCATGTCACCCAAGGCCTCATCCAACCTGGCCTTGAACACCACCAGGGATGGAGCATTCACAACTTCGCTGGGCAACCCATTCCAGTGCCTCAACACCCTCACAGTAAAGAACTCTCTCCTTATATCCAATCTAAACTTCCCCTGTGTAAGTTTTAACCCATTACCAATTGTCCTGTCACTACAGTCCCTGATGAAGAGTCCATCACCAGCATCCTTGTAGGCCCCCTTCAGATACTGGAAGGCTGCTATGAGGTCTCCATGCAGCCTTCTCTTCTCCAGGCTGAACAGCCCCAACTTTCTCAGCCTGTCTTCATACGGGAGCTGCTCCACTCCCCTGATCATCCTCGTGGCCCTCCTCTGGACTTGTTCCAACAGTTCCATGTCCTTTGTATGTTGAGGACACCAGAACTGCACACAATGCTTCAAGTGAGGTCTCACGAGAGCAGAGTAGAGGGGCAGGATCACCTCCTTCGACCTGCTGGTCACGCTCCTCTTGATGCAGCCCAGGTTACGGTTGGCTTTCTGGGCTGTGAGCGCACACTGAAACCGGCTCATGTTAAGATTCTCATTGACCAACACCCCCAAGTCCTTCTTCACAGGGCTGCTCTGAATTTCTTCTCTGCCCATCCCTCCAACAGATATCATGGTGGTTGAAGTCCCCCATGAGGATGAGGGCCTGTGAGCATGAGGCTGTTCCTATCTGTCTATAAAGTGCTTCATCCACAGAGGCCTCTTGATCAGGCAGTCTGTAACAGATGCCCACAGTAATGTCTCCCATTGCTGTTCTCCCTTTAACCCTGACCCACAAACTCTCTATTGACTGCTCCCCTGTCCCCAGACAGAGTTCCATACTCTCTTAGCCTATCCCTAATAGAAAGAGCAACTCCTCCTCCCTGCCTGCCAGGCCTGTCTTTTCTAAAGAGCCTGTAACCTTCCATTCCAACACTCCAGTCATAGGAGCCATCCCACCATGTTTCTGTGATACCTATTATATCATATCCCTGTAGACGTGCACACATCTCTAGTTCCTCTTGTTTGTTCCCCATGCTACAGGCGTTTGTATAGAGGCATCTGAGCCGAGCTCCAAATGAAGCTGGGTCATTGGCTGCAGCAGCTGGAATATCTCTACATTGCTCCAAGCATTTGTTATAGGTGCTGGCAGCTGATTGGGAGTGCTGGGATGGAATGATGCCCCCCTCCCCCAACACATCTAGTTTAAAGCTTTCTGGACCAGCCTGGCAAGCCTCCTACCAAAGCCGCTCTTCCCCTTGGTGTCAGATCAGCTCCATCAGCCTCCAGTAGACTTGGCCTCCCAAACTGAGTCCCAAAATCACCTCACAGTCATATTTTGTTCCTGATGAATATGCTTCTTGGACTTGCATGCTCGATCAGCACCTCCGTGATTTTATGTATCTCTGCTTCTACCTGTGCTTCATCCCCTCCTCTCCATTCCTGAGACTTAATTATCTATTAGTTTATTTCCTTCAGGTTTTCACCTCTTTCTGCATGGTATTTTTACCATGCTTTGTCCTGCATCTACAATGAGCCCTGATGTGCTAGATCAGTTGTGATGTGCGTATATTTAATCCTGCTGCTTTTGGTCATTGTCATACATATGAGCTTGATTTCTTATAAAAGGTATACCAAATCTTTAGAAGCTGGCAGAAATGTGATCAATCAGGAGTTAATTTTCTTACTTCATCATATTTTCCTCCTTTAGCCCTCTTTTCTTGCAATGTGTTGCAATACCATAAGCTCCTGAGAATTGTCAGCTTTATTCGTTAAAGCTTACACAGCTTAATTTACTATTAAGTAATATAGTTTGAGATGGGATGAGATGCTCCTGGGTCAAAAGGAGGACTCCAGTTTGTGTCAGAAGCTCTGTTTTCTGTCTGGTGGTGTACATCTTGGGCATTAACACAGATTCTGCTACACAGACTGTTTTCCTGACAAACATTCTCAGCTGTCTGACTGCCTTCTCCTCTTGGTGCCCTTGCCAGGCCTCATAGATCGGCTGTTTCTCAGTCTAGATGTGCTAGAGGAGGAAGATAGGCTGTAGTTAAGATGGAAAGTTGTTTTGTAGACAAAGTGTGTTCATCATGCTGTACAACTGCCTCAGGAGAGGTCGCCAGCAGAGCTGACAGTAAATCCTGCATTGGCAGATGGAGGAGGTGAGACTGAGGACTAAAGAAGTGTATTCCAGGATTTTTTGTTCTGCAAATATCTACAGCTTTCTCTGATTTAAAGAGTAAAGGGACTGTGCTGAACATCCTTTTTTCTACCGTGTTATTTTGAAAGAGTTCTTGGAGACTGGGGAGCCCTAAAGTGTTGGCTTGATCTAAGGAAGCCGTCTGACCTCATCTAGTGTGCAGGGCAGGCTGGGGTGGTGTCTGCTCCAGCCAGTTTCGGGTCTACCAGCTGGGACTATGCCCATGGACTCGGAAAACCAGAGGGAGGTGGCAGGGCAGCTGATGGGAAGGGGCCAAGAGCTGTGTGGCCATTTTCATCAATAGCTTGTTCCTTTCTGCTGGGGCAATTAGATCCCTGCCCCTGAGTAGGAGTCTGCTTTGAACTTGCTGCCATACAAATGGGATAAAACCACTCTCAGCCTAAGGGGTTTTCTTGTGAAGTCTCAGGTACGTGATAGTGACCCAGACATTACGAGGTGATACATACAAAAGTTGTGGTGGTATTGGATACCACGATTGCCAGTGGTCTTCATAGACAATAAGCATAACTACAACCAACATGGAAAAGGAGAGCTTTAATAAAAAATTTAAAATAGTGTGCCATTTTGTGAATTATTAGAAGGCTCAATTGTAAAAGCAGCACAGGAGAAAACTGAAGACACTTAAAAAAAATTATAATGAAGGCTGATAGAAAGTACAAAGATGGAATTAGTGTTCAGATACCAAAAGAGAAGTTGTAGAGAATAGATCATAAGGAGCTATAAAGGAGGGAGATAAATATATTATGTATGCACTAAAAAAGGAAGTACCTGTAGATAGTTGCAATGTCACAGTGTTAAATTTGGAATATTATCTTTGTTCCAGCTTTCAAAGAAATATGAGGATGTTAAGACTAGAGAAAGAATATTTTCATTTTGTATGTGGCAAACAGTGGATGTCTAGACAAGTATTTTAGCAGTGTAGATATTTAGTAAAACATTCTTAGAGGTGTTACGGAGAAAGCAAGCCAAATGTAGACAAATCTGAAGATGATGACTGAGAAAAGCTGGAATAAAAGATGATGTTTGAGATACTGACTTCAGTGTTAAAATATTTAAGGAAGTTGCTAGTGAAAGAGGCTTTGTAGAGCAGATGAAGGCCTCTGCTCTAGCTAAGTGAAGTTCTGGATGTGATAGACAAGATACTGGATGCTATTTTGAACAATACCTTTAGAGAGAGGGATAGATCTTTGAATCCTTAATACAAAGGTATCAGAGTGTCTGTGGCTGAGAATACCCATTTCCTCCTGTTCCATAACATGCACACACATATATATATTATATATGCATATGATGCTCAGAGGTTTTTCTTGCAAGATATTTTGGATCATGGAGAAAAGAACTGACCAAATTCTAGCCTTTGGGTGATATGGCAGAGAAAACCACCATAAATAAGCCTTCCTTGGTGCTGAAGCTGAACAGAGAGCTACTAAGGACTTTGATGTGTGTGGCATGCATGCCAGTTGCATAATGTACCTCAGAAGATGAAACCCAAAAACATTGCACTCAATGTTTTGAGGAAATAATTGGACATCTGGCTCTCAGCACAGCTTTTGATTGCATCGTGTTCAGTACAATAAGCTCTTCTCTGCAGCATTTGTTTAGAATCTTGGCAACTTCTCTTCTAACTTTGACGTGCCTGAGATTTCACTCTTGATGTTTGGTCACTGGGAAAGGATGGAGAAGCTTGCCTTCCTGCCTGGTAGGAAGATCTTCGGGAGCCAAATGACAACCTGTTGTATGAATTTCTGTTAAGGCAAATCCTGCAGACTAACAGGTCTACTTAGATACCTACTAAGCTGTAGATATCTACAGCTTTATCTACTTTAAAGCCATAGATAAATGTCTGTCTGTCTCTCTGCACATGCATTAAAATGACTCAGAAATGGACATGTTTAGGAAAAATGGCTACATGTTATTGCTCTGCTTTCCTATGCATTACCAGTGACTATCATTTAGCACTGCGAAAAACAACATTTGAATTGTGATAAGCATATTCCAGTGTGAAGAAAAATCCTGAAGATAATTATTTGTATCCAAATTATTTTTCATTCTTTGGCAGACGTTTTCAGACTTCAAATACATTGTTTTCTGCAAGTGCTGCATAATAAATTAATTGCTTAATTAGTAATAGATGTGTCACTCCTGGGAGAAAATCCCTTACTTTGAACAAGTAAACCAGACACCCCTTTCATGTTTAATATGTTGGGTTTAAGACTTTTACCTCTTTTTAAATACATGTACTTTCATAGATCAGATAATACCTTAAACTATTGTCAGTGATTATGTAAGATCTCACAACACAGAATGGAGCAAACTGAAGACATTTCCTGACTTTAATCAGCAATAAAATACGAAGAAATTAAAATTTACTTCCCATCAGTAGATCTCCTGCACACATTCCATCTATTCTAAGTATTGAAGTAGTCCTCATTACCATAGATGTGAAAATCTTGTGGCTATGGAAATGTTTGTAATGTAATCCAGCATTAAAATATGTTCATATCCTGAGCTTCTAAAACAAAAAAGGTTTGGTGACTACCAGTTGCTTCAGCTACATTGTCTAGGAGGTGCAGAAAATGGACTGCTGCCACTTAGGAAGGCAAAGGCATGGGTAGTTACCCCAAGCCTGCTAATCCCTGATGAAAAGTAGTGCTTCTCGCATGTGCACTTGGTCTTTCATTTCATTTTGGTATGTTTGTGTTGAGTTTTTGGCAGATGGTGCCTTACTAGCACAAAGGGACCCTGATTCTGTGGTTTGCCAGCACTGTTAAAATCAAATAATGAGTGATAGTAACTGTATACATCATACTGTAGTGCTCTTGTCAAAGCATTCAGCTGGTTGATTTGTTGGGATTTTTTTATGAGCAAGGCTTTGTTTTAACAATATTTATATATTCAAATAACCAGCAATTCAACTCTTTTATAAGTGCAAAGTCTTCAGTGTATGTATCTAGTGATTCCAGGGAATCAATTCAGACAGTATTGGCATTATGTTGAATTTATGCCCTGGTTCTGCTTCACCAATATGAATTGCCAGTTTTATCAGAACATTTTTTCCATATCCTATGGGATATGGTCCTGAAGAGAAAGGTGGTATAGGAGAGATACGTTATTTTATGGATTGGCTCCTCCTAGACAGAAGACCCAGGAGGATTACAGAGATACTATCCAAGCATGCACATACAGGATTAGGAAAGCCAACTGGGGGTTGGCCTGGTAAGCGATGTTAAGGGCAATGAAAAGGGTTTCTATGGGTATGCCAGCAGAAGAAGGAAGACTAGGGAAAATGTGGGTCTACCGTTAAATGTGGTTGCCTACATTGAAGAATGTATGTCTGCATCTGAAACTTAAAATGTGGTTTAAGTTATGAGCTGAACACCAAACTCAAGAGAATGTTGTGAAGGCTGTTAAATTGGCAACTTTCAGCACAAAGATTCAGCATGGCTTTGTATTGATTTAAGGACAGGTTTTGTTACATTCTAGTTTTTAATAATCATATGTGTTGGCTCAGAAAAGGAGGGAAGAGAATAAGGAAAATCACCAAATGAAGAACAGCTCAGAAATTACCAAGTGTAAAGGAATCCGGTGGACATCCCTCTCACACTGTCAGCTTTGTACTGGTGGTCAATGGTTGTTTGTGCCTGAGACCAGAAGAGCAGCTCTTCCCCCTAGCTCTACAGGTACACATGTCTGTGGTGGGGTTTTACAAAAAGTGCACCTACCTGCTGCAGGGACTGAGGAGACCTGAAATTCATTTAACTGAAGCCACCGAGATGACTTCCCGTGAGACATCCACTTTGGCTGGTGCTGCCCTGGGCTGGATGGTAACAGGTGACCAGGGCACGGAAGCTCTTTGTTCCATCCCACCCCTCTCCCTTCAGCTTTTGTTATCTATCCAAATTGTTAGCCAAAAAGATAGATGTATGCAAAGCACTTTCACAGAATCTAAGCTGGAACAGCTGTCAGAGATGCAGTCCCACTTAGTTGGTCTTCATAAAATGCATGCAGTATTTCTATGAGTCTGGATAAAGGGTAAAGGCAAACTGTGCCCATTTAGCAGGAGGCAGCATGTGACAGCTGACAAAGTGACAGTGGGCCCCTGAACAGCCCATGTCACTCTTCAGCAGGAGGCCCTGAAATGCCCATTTTAATTTTAATGTTATTTTCAAATAAAATTGCCACTTTGGGATAATTGCTTCTTACTGTGTAACTTTGAGAACACCATACTGAGCAAAGTGGGTGCAGCTTTCTTTATTGTTGTTCTTATTTGTTATTGTGCAGCACCATATGTGTCTACAGCCCTGTGCAATAGGTGGTTCCCTGAACTGCCTGCTGCACAAATCAGCCTTTTGTTCTGGGAGCTGTTGTTTTAAAAAACAACTGTCCCAACCTCCGTGCAAGGTAAAGAACCGAGATGGGGGGATTTCAGTCACATGCATTGTTTGGGGGGGTTTGTTTGTGCAGAGTTTTCTGGTAACCACATCCACAGCAATGGGCACGATATAAGCAAATATTTTTCTTTGTGCAGAATGACTTATGAGTCTTTTCATCTGAAAGCTCCCCTAGCTACTCACTCAGTTTCCCTTTTCTTTCTGTCTTCCTAAAGCCTCCTGGTATGGCATGAAACAAAAATGCAAAGCCCATTTTCTCCCAGGTTTGCAAATGCAATCAGCATGTTTACATATTCTGTTTATTTAAATCCTTCCTTCATATAGAGAAGAAAGTGTTGGTTTAAATCCTTAAGCACCCGGCTATGGTTGCAATGGCTTCGTGGGGCTCATTTTGTTGTATTTTGGTGTTTGATACCCTGAGGCTCAACGTGTCTTCGGATGTCCTAGTAATGGAGTAAAGAGGTCAGAAAAACAGCAGCAAGGGACTCTAGCTAATTCACACCTTGGCACCAGCACGCTGGGGCTGACACGTCCAATCTACTGTGGCACTGTTTGACAGGTGTCAGGACTAGACAGTTGCACAGAAGTACACACAACTGCAGAACCAGAGCGAGGGGATGATTGAACATTCTGCAAATGAGACACCCAGGGAAAGAAACACACACACACACACACACACAAAACAATTCAATAGAAAATCTAGGCTAATTAATGCCTGCTGTTGCCTGATGCGTGCCATGGCCCCTCAAGGACTCTCTGCCATTTGAGAGTTGAAAACATGTCAGGAGATTCCTCTTTTCTCTTGCATGAAGAATATTATGACATTTTAGTGCTTAAAAAAAGTTATGACCACTTTCTCAGTTTTCGTGGCAAGTTGTGAAACTTCCTGAAGTTCAGCCTTACCGGTGCCATTCCTGACTCTGCAGTCTGATATCTAATCGGGTCACCTTTTATCTGCCAAGATATAATCTAACCTTCTCCTGGATATATGTCTGTACAGTTTTCTTTCCTGTGGACCTATAGAGCAGTGTCTCTGCATATCATGCTCGATGAAATGATCATTTAAAATGGGCTATTTGCTCCCATACTGGTGTCATGCACTGACTTTCGAGGGACTTTCTTCCCCTGCTGGTCAGTAGCCAGGCACCATGCTCATCCAGGCAGAGAGGGGAAGGCTGCAGAAACTTGGCCAGCTCTGCTTGCCTGGTGCTGGGTTCAACCTCCCTTGCTGCCTCTGGGTCTATGCTGGGAATAGCAGTGTTTGCAGCAAATGAAAATGTGCTAGAGAAAAGAAGGTGTGTTTCCACAGTTCTCCTAGGATTCTGGCAGTGATGGGGAAGGAGCAGCTCCTGAGTGTGGGTTGATAAAGCACCTAACACCATGGTCCCTACCTCTGACTGCTGAGACCACTGGAGAGGCTTGTAATGCCTCCCATGCCCATTCCAGTGGCTGTTTTTGCAGTGAGTAATGGTGAAGAGCACACACAGACTGTGCGAGCCACTTGGGATCTGCCAGCCAGCCGCTAATGAGGTTTGCATTAATGTCACAAAAGGAAGATTCCTAGACCTTAAATTTGCCAAGAACATGAGAAATGCAACTCGATCCTTGCTCTCCGTCCTCTGACCTTCCTGTCACGGCTTCTGCTGCAGTGTGGGTAGGTGGCTGTGTGGAAAGCTTTATGCTTTACTTTGGGACTGAATTTTAGAGTGGGCTAGCAGTGGGAGACTGCAATATTTGGGATTTGTCTGAAGTGGGAGGATCCCATCATTTGGGGAAACAGCTCTGTACAATGCTGCGTATCAACGGGACACAGTCTTGTCCTGCTGAGAAAGTCAGCAGAGCCAAAACTGAATTTAAAGAAAGCCTTTATTATTATTATTATTCATGTCAGGACTCCATTGGGAAAATCTTTATCTGCATTAAAACGTACATAAGAAGAGGAAAGAAGAAAAGGCCAAGAAGAGTGTGTACTACAAAGCGTCCCTTTGAGCTCAGCTCTGTTCTTCTGTAAAGTTCGTTGCCAGGCTCTTTGCAGGGAGAGAATTCGGGTTCAGGGTTGAGCTGGAAACATTTCCTGGTGGAATGTATATCCCCTGATCGCACCTTTAGGAGATTATCCCGTCATTAAATATTTGTAGGATAACAGGAGAAGCCTAATTTAGTTTTTGTTTCTTTTTCTCTGTGGTTTAATCACAGATGAAAGAGACTAATAGCACTACAGAGCTTTCTGGTGATCAAAGGCCAATCAATCCTCTTTGTGGAGTAATTAACTATTTGCTAAACTTGCAGAATTGATTTCCATTTAGGGCTAAGAGAGAGGGTTTTAAATGAAGACCGATTTACCAGGCGTGAGGAGGGAATCTCAGCACTGATGCCAGGAGATACTCAGAGTGATGAATTGGAGCCTGCTAATTGGAGGATGAAAAATACAGCTGGAATCTGGCCCCATTTGCTCCTACTTTGGGGAAAGACAGGAAAAAGGAAATAAGACTGAGAATCTGACAGATGGCTCTCTGCGACTACAGCAGGGAGAGCAGAGTACAGTTAAAGCAACATCTGACTGACTGGAAGGAACATAGATGTAACCAGCACAAAACTGTATTGCAGTGAATCCATTATTCAGGTAGATGCTCCACCTAGAAATGATTGCTGCCTACTCAGTTGCAACTTTGTGCTGGTGAGCTCCAAAGCAGCTTGCATTCACACTAATTCAATACAAAATCAATCAGACAGCTTTGTCTGTGTTGAGCTTTAGTTTGCCAGGAAATTTTCAGCACCACGAATGAAATAGGGGCTTTGAGAAAAGCTGAGGGTGTAGAACATCTTTTGGCACTCTTCAGTGGAGATAGGAGGAGAGGATCCTGTACTGATAAGCATTGGAGCCTTGGAGGGATAATCAGGATGTTAGGCCTTACTTGAAAATGTTGAAATAGGGAACTGAGTTGGACAGACTGTTTACAGATCATAGAATCCTAGAATCATAGAATAGTTCAGGTTGGAAAGGACCTTAAGATCATCTATGGGGCATATTGCATGAGCAGAGGGACTAAAAAGGCTAGAGTTCATCTTCGTAGAATCCTAGAATCATAGAATAGTTAGGGTTGGAAATGACCTTAAAATCATCTAATTCCAACTCTCCTTCCATGAACAGGGACACCACACAGTAAACCGTGTCACCCAAGACTCAGTACAACCTGGCCTTGAACACTGTCAGGGATGGAGCATTCACAACATCCTTGGGCAACCTGTTCCAGTGCCTCACCACCCTCATCATAGAGAACTTCTTCCTTGTATCTAACCTAAACTTCACCTATTTAAGTTTAAACCCATTCCCCCTTATAGAATCAAATTCATCCATTATAATATATGTGATGGAGAAATGCAGTAGCAGCTTGTAAATTGTGAGTAGCACATGCAAAATTATTAGGGCCTAATTTCAAGATGTAAGGGGTTTTCACCAAATGTGGAAAGTTTAAAACAAAGAGAAGTCAGTACCTTTTCTCAGAGCATATACATAACACATGGAATTTATTGCATGTGATGTTGTGGAAGAAAAAGAATAAATGAGTTCTAGATAGACTAGACAAATTCATAGAGAAGAAGTTCATTCTTGCAATCTGATCTAGTTGAAGATGTCCCTGCTTGTTGCAGGGGGATTGGACTAGATGACTTCTGAAGGTGCCTTCCAACCCAAACTATTCTATGATTCTATTCTATGACAGAGCTCAGCTGGATAAGGTGCAAGAGATGCAATGACATCTAAAAGAGGCATAGTAGGTGCTGTGTTTTTTGTCTAGGGTGATATATCTGCTTCTGTGAAGAAGCTGATGCTGTTGTGATGAAGCCGAAAAAAAATTCTTTTCTAATTAAAGAATTCAATGCTACTTCACATCATTATTATTGGCAAGGTCCGTAGGAGAATCATAGAATAGTTAGGGTTGGAAAGGACCTTAAGATCATCTAGTTCCAACCCCCCCTGTCATGGGCAGGAACACCTCACACTAAACCATGTCACCCAAGACTCTGTCCAACCTGGCCTTGAACACAGCCAGGGATGGATCATTTACAACTTCCCTGGGCAACCCATTCCAGTGCCTCACCACCCTTACAGTAAAGAACTTCCTCCTTATATCCAATCTAAACTTCCCCTGTTTAAATTTTAACCCGTTACCCCTTGTCCTATCACTACAGTCCCTAATGAAGAGTCCCTCTTCAGCATCCTTACAGTCCCCCTTCAGAAACTGGAAGGCTGCTAGGACGTGAGTATTAGAAAAGTGAATGAAGGCCAGTATTAGGTCATGGACTATTCTTTTTTTACGTATCTCAGAACTGCAAACCTTTTGGGGTTGCCTGCTGGCTTTCAGTTTGGCCAACCCTTTACTGAGAAAGAGAAAAATACACATTAGAGGAAACACTGCAAAATTGATCTTGCTTTATCCAGTTGGTATACAAATCTGATATTACCTCATTACAGAGAAATTTGGTTCTTCTGTATCAAATGATTCCTTAGGTGTGATTTGATTCATTTCAGCAGTTTCAAGAAAGGCGCTATAGGAACTTCATTAAGGAAGGCTTCTGGAGGGCAACCCAGAGCTGGTGGGGACAAGGCTAGCTGGCCTCATGCTGGGCTGTGTTCCACAGGAGTCATTGCACAGTAAAACCCAGGGAAGTTGCGTTGTAGTGTAGCGCTGGTGTCAAGATGATTGTATTTGCCTGTTATAAATTGAATTCGCCTATTAGAGAGCTATGACTTGATTTTTTTCATTAGCACACAAAGCTTGAAGGGAAAGTTTCTTCTGTGGTCCCTCCAGACCTCTTTAAACAGGGATATAATGATTCTCTGTTGAGAAAGAGCAAAAGAAATTCCACTGCTGTTTAAACAATTAAAAGCAAAGCTGTACTTGGCAGAGAGGCTGAGGCACCAGCGGTAACCTCTCCTCTTGGCTGACCAGCAGCTTTTAAATGCAGGGGCTGCTGTGAACTGACTCACTGCAGGGTAATTACGTTAGGGACCCATACGGCTTGCTGAAAATCAATTCTGTTGGACCAGTGTGTTTGTTCGGAAATCCACTCAGCCAATTCAGGAGTACATTAGGCTGCAGGCCCCGTGTGCTGACCTCCCCAGGATTGGGGTTGACACTTGAACGAAGGCGTTTGTCCAGTTAAAGGACAGTACTACCAGCAGACTCTTATCTCCCCTAAATTGGATTACTCAGATCTGCTTGTTCTCTTTAAAGATAGCTACTTCAGGTTTTTTTCCTCTTCTCTTTCCGTCCATCTGAGACACTAACCTAGTGATTACAGTTTAACATGCCCTTCTCAGCTATTCCTGGACAGTGAACATTTAATATTGCCTCTAGAGCTTCATTTTTTGGCTGGAGTGGGCTTATACTGGGGAGTCACTTCTTCAGCAGCAGTTGCTTTCTGGCAGATTACACAGCAAAATATATGGAACCCATCGTATTTCAGCAAAATAGGGTCTGCATGACCAGGCATGGCAGGACTTGGTTAAACCGAAGCACTGGGTTGGAAGTGAAGGAGAGGTCCTGGCAATGCGGGTGACATTTGTGCCACCGCAGAGTAAGGGTTTGGAGCATGCAGGACCTGGTGCTGCTGACAGACCTGTAGTGGCACGAGCCTTGTGAGCCGAGTAGCACAAGTGGTGAGCCTTGCACACCTGCAGGGCTGCTGAGTTAGACCTGAGCTAGTCACTTCACCATTATCTTGACTGCCAGAAATTGCTAATACCTGCTCTAAACCCACTTGGCTTTTCCCATCCATGATAAGGAAAGACTTCTTGAAATGTCCATCCCATAAGGCATAGAAAAAAATCCCTGCTTTCTTGAATTTTCTTTTTGCATTTTTAAATCCAGGGATATTGGTTAACCTCAAATATCTCCACATGGAAAAGGTTATCAGCTCATTCTGTCTTGTGTTTCAGAAGATACTTGTATGTGTACATGAAAACAAAATATTTTCTTGCTTTTCTCCTAAAAGTATGGAGGGAAGACTGGAAAATAAGGTTGAGGAAGAAAAAATTTGAATCCTTGGAGAGCTGTCTCCCTCTTAGCACATGGACAAATCCTTCTGCTCTGTAGCTGATCCATATGTAGATTTTTTGTTACGGTCTTGTACTCAGAGCTTGTTCTGGTCTTGTAACTCAGAGATGCTTTTGCTTTCTTTATCTCCAAACAGTGCTGCTTGTTCTTGTTTGAAGCAGAATCCAATGTAAATATAAGAAAAATTTCTCTTGAAAGAAGAATTTTTTTTGTGCATTTTGTAAATTATGCATGATAAGACAAAGGAAGAAGGAAAAGAGAGGGGACAGGAAAAAAGTAAGTGTGTGTGAACATGTTGTTAGTATGTTTTCCCAGTTAGCAAAGATCTGGGACAGTAGTCTTCTAGTGGGAAGGGAGCAAACAAATGGATATATGGATAATGTATAACTGCTGGTAGTACCATTACAACAGGAAAATCTATTTGGATGACTACGTGAAAGAACTGAGATGAAAATGTGCTGGACATCACGATTCATGATTTTTTGTCCTGATAAAACGTTTCCAAGCCAGTTGGATAATATCTTTGTGCAAGATACTATGAAATATTAAAAAAAAAAAAAAAAATCAAGTCTTCTCTGTGTATGCAGAATTTCTATTAAAAGCTCCAATGGGAGGCAAAGTTCTTGTTTAGCGTACAGAGGTGTATGAGTTTTAGTGTTAAGACTCTTAATCTACAAAGCATAATATAATCCTCTTTTATCTAGCTGTACCACAAAGCCCCAGTTGTAGATAAATTTGTGGTGACTGTGGGTGCAGCTGCAGCTTCTGCTTCCCTCACCTACCCTTGGTAAATGTTTCTGCAAAACAGATGAAATTAACTGGTGTAACCAATAAATAAAGAGCAAAGTTTGCAGAACAGAAGGTTGTAACACAGCGGTAGACCTTAAATACAACTGATAGGTCTGAGCTTCTGCTCAGCTGCCTGCCAATATCAATGATTTTCTGGTTTTGTGAGTCCTGGTGTTTCACCCTCTATTCTTCAGGACTGCGAAAGGATGGGAAGCCTATGTAGGCCTCCAGATTGTCTTTACAAATGTTCCCAGTTAGGAGATGGGATCACTTTGAATGGGAATTAATTTATGCTGCATAAAGGACTGCTTCTGTATAACAGCCAGCATGCGTTCACCTGCAGATTCCAGCACGTGTCTGCAGTGCATCTGTATGGCCATATCAGCCATGTAAGGGGAGCCGCCAGGAAAAGGAAAAGCTAAGAGGTTTGCTCTCCTTCATGGTATGTGTGAATCTCAGGAACTGTCTCATCCCCTCTGAGGCAAAGAACTTGCACGAAGGCTTTCTGAAAGGGAGCTGTCAGAGATACTGTCCTTCCTGCATAGCAACACTGCTGCTTCTGACATTAGGGCCAAGTGTCTTCTGCTGGCACAACTGAGTATTTCTCATGTCCTTCTGAACCTGAAGGTGCTAAGAGGCAGTTGTATGATTTCTGGGTTAGGTGGCAAACCAAGTCCCAGGTTTGAAGTTACCTCTCAGTCAGGCAGCGATCCTATTTGACCTGTGTGGGAAAGATTTGTTGCATATTATATTAAAATGAACAACATGCTTGGCTAAAGAACAATCTTTTTCTCAGTTTTTTTTTTAACACTATTGTCATGGCAATAGCAGTTTTTCATAGTACAAAGATAGATGCAATTAGGATAAATCAATAGTTCCTAAAATAGCTCTTCCCAGATACAGAGTAGAAACTTCAGTTCAACAGGTAATAAATTGCTTTTCTTGGATGAGTGTAGTGGTTGAAGTGGACTGAAAGCAGAGTCCAAACTGGAGCTAGCATATACCTTTAGAAATTAAATCAGAGGTATCAGCCTCTGTGCTGGAGAGCATGCAGGTGTACTCGTAATTGGCAGTTTTCATGACCGAAGGGAAGTCTGTGACCAGATCCTGCTATTGTACACGGGCAGATTTCTGCTGAAATCAATAGACCTCTACCCCCGGAAGCTGCTGAAGTAGGTTGATGTGCCTGGTGTGCTGGTGGTAGACATTAGGCAAGACAAAGTTTCCAATTACATATGCTACCACCCATGGGTTGGTTTTGTTACCTCTGAGTAGAAAGACAGCTCAAGTAACTTCAGTTTCGCTGTTCTCAATAGACACATCTCACTAAGGCTTCAGAAAGCAGAAGAGAAGGCAAATACTGAATTAAAAATAGAGAAGGTGCATTTTTCTTCCACATTGTTTCAAAGAGTGTGAATCCATCGTTGGGGAAGAAAAGGGGATTTGTGGTGGGAAGAGAGACATTCAAATGGCAATGTTGATCTGTGAATATTTTGATGAGAGCTTGGTCTACAGAAACTGCTGTCATGCGTGCATAACATGATGTCTTTGTCTGCTGTCCTTGATTTACCTCCCTTTTCTTTCTTAATTTTACTACTGTGGCGTACTATGACCCTGACTCTGTGGTTTCTCTAACTTCGTGAAAAATAAGCTATTCCTCCCAAGATGGTTATACCCTTCTCTTCCTGTATGCCATGCAGCAAGAGCTCTGTACAGCTCTTATAATGACATCCTCGATACTAGCAAAAGATGAATAATAAAAACTGCTGCCATTGGTCCCAGAAGGGCTAGAAGGAGGTTTGTTTTGGAATAATGAGTATGGAAATTCTGCATCCATAATGAACTGCAAGCAGTCTTCCAACTCACTCGTGCCGAAAATGCACACTTGCCTTTCCCATAACTTGTCACTTTTCTTTTATTATTATTGTTCAATATGTAAACAAGGCCAAGAAACTCTTTGTTCCTTTGTGCCTACTTACATTTGTCCATTAATCCCAGTCTCCCCTCCCCCGCTCCTGCAGTGCACACGGGATTACACAAAGCAAAAGTCATTAATTTTTATCTCTGACTATCTGTAGGCTTTTTAATGTGGCCTGGCTTGCTTATGCACCAGCAATTACATGTCATAAGTGCTTGTAGATGCTGAAGCGGTATCATAGGCTGATGAATCACTGCCTTCTCCTCTGATTAGTATGCAAGGGGTCGTACTCTTCTTTGAGCAGCTGGCATGCCAATGAGGATCTGGCTCTGCTGGTCAAGGCATCTGGACATGAATTCAATATGGATTGCTTTAATTAAATGGCTAAGCACACAAGGAGCTAAGAAACAACTCCATCATTGAGTGAAACTTGAAAATAAAGTCGACGCGAGAGCATAGGTAAAAGGAATTGTTTAAACACCTGTTGGTTCACTTGTGAACCTTCAGGTTCCTTTTCCATTAATGAAGTTCTTACAAGTGGCTGAAGTTCCTTCCAAATTTATCCTTCAGATAAATCTTATTTCTAAAATCTGATTTATCATTAAAAATTTAGGAATCAATGAACTTGATTCCATTTCTCTTCTCTTTATAGGATTGATTTTATTTCATGTAATAGTAAGATTATTGCAATTTGTAGAAGAAACTATTTTAAAGGAGGGATTTTGTAGGTGTGTGCTGAACCACTGGGAAGTGGAAAGTAGCAAATCATCTCTGAATATGCCAGAGGTGGAACAGGGAAAGGTGAAAAAAGCATTGTAAAATACTTTTTTTGCCCACTTTGGAACTGTATGAATTATGCCCATTGAAAGAAATACCATAGGGATATTTTCTTCTGTTAGGTATCAGTCTTTGCAAAATGGAAATATGAAGTCTGTTCTTTGCTTTCAGTTTTTTTTTCTGGTCTGATATAACCTTAATTTCTGTTCTATGACTTTCTATACTGGACATCAAATTGCAGGTCTGATTAAAGCATCACATCATGCTGAAAAATTCGCAGTTCATTTGAACTGTTCAGTTCATCGACTAAATAGTATTATGAATAAAAAGATGACATAATTTCCAATATAAGAAGCCAGATTCCTACCAAATGAGCATCTTATTACCTGTGTTCTGCAAGGACTGTCACAACTCACGCAAAATACAGTATTTACTTTAGCTTAAAATGGCAAATTCTCTTCATTGTTTGGGAAAGCTCCTGTGAACTGCCACAGGAGATCCTGTGGCTCTGCGGATGTACAGATCCACTTGAAAGGCTTTTTGTTTCAACATGGGCTTTGAGCTGTAGCCACCCTTTCTCCCATCCAGCTGCCCAAGACTTTTTTATATGGCGGTAAAGAGTAGGCAGGGGAACCTTCTCCTTGCAAAAGCAGCGTTCTCTGACTTACTGCTTTGTGCTTACCAAGCAAAGGAAAACTTCACTGGTCCAGGTATGTGCAGAGCAAAGGGAAGCAGCAAATGAACTATGAGGGATTGCTCTTTGATGCCTTTTGGTTGGGAAATTGTGAGGTTTAGCCCAAGTCTACCTCTGGGATTTTCATGTGCTTAATGATTTCATGCACTTTGTAGTTATTTGGTCCTCAGGAGGAAACAATGAGTGCAGCTGTAATGATACCTTGATAGACACCAGAAGGTTTTGTTTCTTTCTTTTCTCTTCATGCAGTTTACCATCCTTAGGAGGCAGTTATCATTCACGGTGTTTCAGGGAGTGGGACAAAGCTATTGTTTCATCAGTTATAGAGATGAAAGGAGCCCTCCTCTACTGTGACATCCGCTAAATCATGAGGCCTGCACGCCCTCCGTGCAGGGAGCTTGCAGTGTGGCCTCCAAAGCTGTCTGTTGAGCACTGGTCAGCACTACAGCAAGGCTGTGTAAGCCTTATTGCCACCCTTGGTCTGTGAGAGCAGGGGCTGGAAGCACCCTGGTGCTGCAGCCAGTGGTTGAAAGCAAAGGTTTCTCTGCACAGCTTAGAGATCTTGAAAAGATAGAAGAGAGTTGCAGGCAAATGAAGGGTGACATGCTGAGACTGTAGCTGTATCTGGGTTTTGTTTAACCGTTCAGTGATCACACTCAGTATCTTCAAATTGCTGGTACTCCACTGCATCATCTCAATACAATCTTCAGCTAACAATTTGTACTAAAGTTGGTGAGCAGAAAAGATACCAGGCTACTGTCTTTATGGAAAGTAATAAAAGGAAGACAGCAAAATTAAAATAGAATCTGTATTGAAGGTATTTTTTTCTCATATTTTACATTTCAAGAGACTTTCTCCTATCTGTTGGATAATGTGCATGCTTCATAAACCAAGGAGATTCATCCTGTCCTTCATCTAAATGAGGAACAACTGGATGATGAGCTCCCCAGCAGTATCACAATTTTCTGTGCATCAGAAGGAAGTGCTTAAATCCCTTAAAATCAAAAGAATTGCAGAAAAAAACACCAGTAACATTGCGATGAGGATATGTTTTTTGAAATCTTGGGTATTCATTCATAGATTTTGTACAACTTACAACTTGCTAGTTCTTTAGGATTTTAATGTAAATGACAAACTAGTTGATTTCATTTCACTGCTATAGCAGCTACATCTTAAGTTTTATTTTTAACACAAGTAGTTTTGTGTTAATAATGATTTCCTCCTTCCCTTCCCCCCCCCCCCCATATTTTTTGCCAGTGCTTGCTAGGGGTCATTTCCTAAAGAAGTTCAGTGCCCTCTGGAGCATGTCACTGACTCAGGGAAAACATACTTTAGCATATAAAGGCAGATTTTATATCAAAGCAAAATTTGATTTCACATATGTGTAGCTGTCATTCTTCTCAGATACACAGCTAGAACTCTGTTTGTCCCCTTATTTTTCCACTTCCCACTAAAACATCCATCTTCAGCTTTGTTCTCCTCTTCCTTCCTCCTGCGCACTAGTGTCTGTCCCAGCTCCTGCTGCAGCGAGCACTTTGCACAGCAGAGAGGATACTATACTTAGTGCAACCCAGTTTACTCTCATCATTTTAATAGTGGACCTAAGGTATGTTGCCATGTGAACAAGTCATCATGTCACCATGGCAACCAGCTGGATTGCAGCATCGCTCCGAGGAGTGGACTTTTTTTTTTTACCCCTTTTTTTCTAGTCAGTGCTTTTTCTTTTGTTAAATTTGCTGAAGGGCTCACAAAGGGAGGATTGAGGCTGCTTTATCAAGCAGCTTTTCACTTAAACCTGTAAGTTGTTGTATAAACAGAAGGGCCAGCATGCCACTGGATTCCCTTTCAAGGCAGACTTGATGAGGGCTTTGAACCAGGACCCCAGCACGGTTTGCAGCTCGATCAGAACTGAGACGATTACATGTCTTGGCACCTTTCACTCTTCTCCACACTTCTCCACTGCTGCCCGCAGTAGGAATTCCGGGCACTCTGGCATGGATTGGGTGACCAGCAGGCAGCCCTTCGCTCCTGCTTTGAGCCTTTTTTGCTTTTGCGGATCTCAGTAGGCCAAAATTAGACACACTGAGAGGTTTGAGGTTTTGGTTGGTTTTTTTTTCATTTCCTTCTCCACATAACATCGGCACCTTCCAGTACCAAGCAGTGAAGGCAGAGAAGGAACATGAAAGGATAAATGATTCAGGCACTCAAACACCAGAATGATGAGAGCTGTGTGTGCATCAGTATGTAGAGGCATGGTAACAGAATGATAGAACCCTTAAGAAAACCATGGAAAAAATAGGCAAATAAAATACAGCTATTAAGCTGGAACTCAGAAACATTATTTTAAAGATTGAATTCCAGTAATGCAACTCTTCTTTTCCCTGAAACCGTGTGTGAAGTTATAGGCTAGGCTACCAGGGATTGTCACAGCCACTTTACAGGTTGAGGTTTTTATATCGGCAGTTTCAATATGCACACAATCCTGGTTGCCGTACAAAGAGCTCTTAAGAAAAGTATCTCCTGTAGAATTTCCGGAGCTTAAGGAGTAGCCTGCATGATGGCAGCAGAGATTCTGATCTTCTGCAATTACAATTGCATAACCTCGACAGACCTTTCAGCCTGCACAGATCTTCTTCCAATCTCGACCTCTCCTGCCTGATTCATTCTCATGGCAGCAAAGGAGTAGTATCAGAAATGAAGCAGGGGAAAGAACTAACCCGCACATGTTTGTATGGGGAAAACTGTCACTGGGGCAGGAACCAGTGCTGGTGGCTTATCTTGATGTGCTAATGCAGACTAGAGATAGATGTCTCCCAGGGTTTGGTTTGTTTGGGTTTTTTTATTACTTGATGAATGAAGAAGAGGGAGAAGGAAGGTGCAGGTGTTGTTTGGATGGTGGTGTGGTCCTCCCAGGACAGTGAAATGCAACAACTGTGCAGCTTTGGACACAGAGGATTATAGGAATAATACCTGTAAATAGGCAAGTTTCATTACTAGCCTGTAACATATCAGCAACAATAGAAAAATCCTAGTACCACCCTACTGGGTCTACGTGTTCCTGTACTGGTGGTGTCCACAACCAGCCAGGGTATGTCGTTGAGATGTTGCTCACTCTCAGATGTTGCTGAGAGTGAGTGTTGAGATGAACACTCACTCTCAGCAGCCGTGCTCACCAGCCCTCTTCAGATGAGTGTGCATTGATAGATGTACAGTGCAGAATGGGCTCATGATCCTATAGTACTTATACTCATTTAGGCAGGCAATTGGTAAGGTGAATCACCCTCCATAGGCAGCAGGGATCATATCTTCTTTGTGCATAAAATTACAGCAAACAAGCCTCAAATAACACAGGACACTTTCATAATTGATTTATGTAGGACTCTGAAAGTTCTATTACCTTTTGTTTAGCTCAGGGGGCCTGACTCTGTGCAATCCATTGCTGAAACTAATTACAAGATATAATTAAACTGTGACACGAAGATATTATACCGTTAGTTTACTAATGACACCGCGAAGCTGTACCACCAGCACAGGACAGTGATTATGCTTCATTCATTATTTATCCGTTTGCTAAATGAGATGCTGACATTTTCAAAAATTACTTTGAGGTTTCTTAATTGTCGGCAGCAGGATGGACTAGAAAGAGCTCTCCTTCCTCTTAGTTACTTATCTAAACCTCAGATGTATTATTAGCAAAAAATAAATAATAAAGAAAACCCAAAACTCAGGCTTTCTGGTCATTGTTCTATTTGAAGCTGGGTAGTCATTTCTGAGCACTGAAGTGAAGTGATGAATAAGAAGTGTCTTCAGGTGAAATGTCTCCTGTAGCAGTTTATGCCATAACCTGAGTAAATGGTGATACTTTATGCAAGGATGATGTCAAGTTCTAAGTGGTTCAGTGCCAGCTGGAGAACACTGTCCCATTTCTTCCCCTGAGCAATTTTATGAATCTATTTGCATCTTTGTTTGTGTAATAACTTTTGGGACTTTATCGATCTGTAAAATATTTGTCCATTAGTAGTACTAAAATATAATTATTTACCTTAAATAAACCCCATTACACAGAAGTACTATAATTGGCACAAAATAGAACAGGCACTGCCTCTGGCTGCTAATTTGTATGGATGGCCTCTCTCTTCTTCATTCTGGTGTTGAGCCATTCATTTGCAGCCCGATAAAGCTCGGTGCTGCAGTGCTGAGCAGATCAGCCGACCAAGAAAGTCTTGCTCCAGCTCTGAAGAATTCCCCATTTGCTAAAGCAAGCCTTATCCTGAAGCCAGAGGTGAAACACACATTATCTTTGTCCTTACCCTGAAGAGATGAATTCTGTGGACAGGGTTTATTTACAGCCACCACATCTCTGTGTAGCCTTGGTTTTCTGCACTATAATTAATGGAGGAGTTTGGCTTATCATATTCTCAAAAAGAAAAGATGCATTTACTAGCTCCATTATGACAAATTCTGGTGTTCTCTGTTTCTCCATAGTAGCTTCTCTTTCTCCCCCTGTGCCTTTCCACTGTTCCTGTTCCTTGGGTTCAGAGACGCTAAAAGGTACATACAGAAGGCCCTGCACAGCCGCTAACCTCTCAGTAACCTCCCTAGCAGTACCTCATGCTTGTTTTCACCAGAAAAAGAAAAAAAGGAAAAGGAAGAGGGACTTACAAGTTGTGGAATATTAGAAGGTGCAAGAAAAAAGAAAGTGAGATTAAGACAAGAGGCAGGAGACTATTTCTCCTGCTTTGTCTAAAGAACAAGCTACATGTCCCAGGTTTGGATTGCCTTCTAGGAAGAAGGATTTTTCCTTCTTTTTAACCCCTCTAAGTTAGTCTAGGAGTTGCTCTGGTTTAGTTATGTATGAGAGTGACTGACTTCCACAGGTTGCATATTTGAACCCTTGGAAATTAAATGGCAGTGGAAGGTGTCTCCTCCAGAATACACTGATGTTGCAGTCCCAACTTGACTCTAAAGCGAGAGTGCTCTGGCCAGCACCAAACATAAATACCAGAATATTTTTATGTTTTACACTGGTCCTTCATCTCTGTTAGTGGAAACTCTAAGAGAGAATGAGATGGATAGTGGGGTTTCAGTTCAGCTCTTCGTATTTTCTAAGCTGGAATCAAATAGCAGTTCAAAAATGAATGAGTTTGAAGGAAACCATTTCCTAGAGCTTTATTTACCCAATAAGTAGCAAATGTTTAACAATCTCTAACTGTGCTTCAGAGAAACCCTGTGATTGCAATTGTTTCAAGAATGTGGTAGAAAAAATATCAAGATGACATTAGATGAGTACCTGGTGCTTCACGGACTTCAAAAAGCACCCAGAAGGTGTAAAACTGCTTATTTTGCTGAAGTGGTACTTACTGCAGAACATTCACCTCCTAGATCCAGGTGACCGATAAACACCAGCTTGCTCCAGAAAAACTCATGCATAGTTCTAGTAACTGCTGCTGGACTCATCTTCCTATAGATGATGGTGACCCCATTTCAGATCACATTTAGGCCATTCTGGTAGGGACTAGGAGCTGGGACTGCCAGCCCTTCCCTGAGAGTTCTCAGCATCAGCTGAGGTTTCTCCTTCTCCAGAAGTTACTTCAAGGACTAACCAAAAGGGGCTGTAAGAGTGATTTTAAATACAGTCTGTGGAGCCCCACACAGGGGGTCTTTGAAATAAGGAATGGAGCTTCCTTATGCATTGGTTTTGTAATGTCACTGAGCACATGTGGAAGAGCAGGGTGATGCTTTTAGCTCTTCTCATAATGCTCCTCTTAGCACATTTTTGTGTATATTTTTTAGCTAGGTATTATGCTCCACTATGTAAAAAAGGAAAAAAAAAGGTATTCTTAAGTAGCTGCAAAAAATGGGAAATAAATAAGGAACAATGTTTCCAAAACTTAACCTTTTTTGAGTTTGATTGTGAAAAATTCCTTGTCTTTTGCCTCCTTCCCTTGAATCTTCTGTACCTCCTACACACTCCAGCTACCTTTTCCACCTTTTATTTTTTCCATTATTGTTTTTCTCCTGAAGATTTTCTGGGGTTAGAGCTTTTTTTATTTTATTTTTTTTTTAGAATTCAAGTTGTTCTTACTCTCTCTCTCCTGTACTTCAAGAGTAGTTAGACTTTGCTGTGAGCCTGTTGGTCCCAAGTCCCAGGGAGTGGAAAAATCAGTGAGGATGCAGATGACTGCGAATTGATCAAGAGCTTACAACCAGTTTGCTATTAGATTAACATGACCTATCTTTTCAATCTAGGATGCCAGGATACTAGGATGCTTAAGTGTAATTGATTGTGCTTGTCAGTAGAAAGATCAATTTAGGGATTTTCTGAGGTCCTTTCCAGCCCCATTTTCTGTTATTCTAACCATAGAAATTCTAATCATAGATATCTGGGATCTGTTAGTGAGCCAGATGTGGATGTAGCTTGAAAACTGTTAGCTGAACACCTCTTTCCCCAGTAAAACCTTAGGAGACCTGGGAGAAATTGTCCATCTTGCCTTACAGATTTCTTTGAATTAAAAACCGAATTTCAATTCTGTAATTCCCAAGTTTAACACCAACTACTGTGCAAAAAAATGTAGACTCTTACCTAAGTGTGAATGGAAGAGAGTTTTATGGCTACATCAGACATGGGAATACTGTATCTGAGTTGAGCAAACACCATCTGTGTGTTCCTGTTATGGGTCCCTCAGCCAGTTCTGGTCAGTGCCTCTGATATTTCTCCTGGGTTTTATTACCACTGTACAAATAACATGCTATAGCATTTTTTCTAGCTCTTTTCTCTCTCCCTACTCCCTCCCCCCCCCCCCCCCCAGTGGACTCCAAGGCTCTAAATATAGGTCACCCCAGGCAATTAGGGAAGAGCTGCTGGTTTTGAACGATATTCAGCAGGCAGGAAGCCCAGTTTCCAAATGAGTTATCAGGTGATATGATGTTTGGCCTCAGCCAGAGTGATTGACAGGGGGCCTACATGTTCACAGATACATTATTTAAACATGGTGAGATATAAGAGATCTTCTGCACTAATTACTTCGAAGGCTGTATTAATCACAAGACACTTTAATACTCAATCAATACTTGCATTTGTCAATGACCTTGTAAATCTCCTCCACTTTAACTCTGCTGTGTGGCAAAAGTAGTTGCTCAACATCTTTGGGTGGCTTGTTTTGTACTACTGTTGCTCTGTAATATGTATTTAACAAGTCTCAATTCCAGTGTCTGAAGTTCAATTTCAAAGGCGGAAATAGGAAAAGAACAGATGTTAAGGCAACTAGGTACCTGTATTCCAGCTAAAGTGTAGTCATTTTTGGTGTAGATTGGGAAGCACATACACTGCAGAGGACATTTCATATGGCATTGGCATATCCTGACTTCACTTAAAGGCTGGACAATGGTGACCTAATGGTAGACCAGCAAGGTCTTTAATATACTTTATGTTCTAACTGGCATGTGCATATTAATGTGAAGATAGCAGCATGCTTGTCCTCATATCTTTTAGATGTAAGGGATGTGAAACTTGGTAATTTTATCCAAGCAAATGAAGAAAGTAAAATAATGTCTTCAAATTAAGATAAGATTGCACTGCAACCCATTGCATTCAGAAATGGAAAAGAGTCATTATTTTGTTTTTCATTTAAGGCACTGAGCTAGAAGAGGGAAACTGAGAGGAAAAAATTGTGCACTATGATCTCCTGTCTAGTTGGAACTGTTTATCTTTTTATAGAGGGTTGTTTTTTTTTTTTTCCCAGCTGCCACACTGTTTGAGCAGATATTTCTCATATTCCCAATTGATTCATACAATTAATAATATTTTACCTGCCATGGGTTTTTTAAGTATTCTGGAACCTAACAGTAGTTCACTCAATTGCTTATATGTGGTCATGAGAAAGAAAAGCCTGGATTCCTCAAATGGGTCAGTGAGTCATGGAATTACTGAGGTGGGAAGGCACTTCTAGAGATTGTCTCCTCCAGTAAGTCCATATATGTCATGAAATGGGGAGCCCAGAACTGGACCCAGTACTCCCAATGTGGCATACCCAGTGCTGAGCAGTGGAGAAGGATCAGCTCCCTTCACATGCTGGCAACACTTCCCCCAGTGCAGCCCAGGATGCTGCTGACTGTCTTTGCTGTGTGTGTGTATTGCTGGTCCATGCTCAGCCTGGTCCTCCTTTGCCTGTGTGCTGGTGCCCCGGATTGCTCCTCCTCAGGTGTAGGACCGGGCTTTCCCCCTGCTTGAGTTTCAGATGCCTGTTAGTGCCTTTGAGGTCCCCCTGAATGGCAGCACCACCCTCTGTTGTGTCTCGTCCTGGCTTTCTTTGTGTCAACTCCTCTATAGAGCTGTGCTCTGCCTTTGCATGTCCACCTCACTAAGGAAGCTCTGGGACACCACTGTCCTCACTGCTGACCCCTGGGGTGCACTGCATGCTGATTTTCAGCAATCCAATGTAACATTACAGGATTCTTATGCCAATTGCAATATCTTTTTCCATGGAATTCCTGTTGGTAATTGTTGCAGCATTCTTCCTTTAGCACTCTAACATTGATATCAGATCTGCAGTGCAAGATCTGCAAATATTTAGACCATTTCTTTAGTTTTCCCATGTGACCTTTTCCTCTATAATGAGAAAGGTTTTTACATTAAAAACACTTCCTTTATTGGGGTCAGTACTTTATTTCCCATCTGTGGCACAGCAGTTTGGAGTGGCACACATACCCACATTCCCATGTCTTCCAGTTCTACATACATTATGCTCTTCATAGCAATTTTATCTTTACACTCATTTCTGTGGAATTCTGTTGCAGAAGTCTTATGGGCAATGTACAAAAATTACCTCCTTCTTATTCCAAAGTGCCCCTGCCTGTAGTCACTGCTGTCATCTCTGAAGCTGCTGAGCTGCAGAGAGAGGTGAGTTTAGTGCTTTCCCTCTGCTCTCAGGCTATTTTTCCTATGCTTCTTTTTTATTATTTTATTTTATTTGTGGTCCCTGTCATTCTGCCAGGGCAAGGGGGTAAAGAGATTTGACACTAAGTGTGGGGCAATGCTGTATCTGGAATCTATCTTCCAGATGGTGAAAGAATAAAAATTCATGGCAGGACAGCCACTGCTGACACATTCCCAAAGACATATTGCAGGTAGCATTATTTATTGTGGCAATGAGTTCATAGAAGTGCTACCTCAAAGCACCCTGAGAGATCCTAAAAAGCCCATCTCCCATCAGGTACGGCAGATTTACTGCGGCTGCTGGCGAAGGGGGTCAGGCAGCACTGCGCAGGAGGCAGCTCCTCGCAGGAAGGCTGGCTGCTCTCCTAACGGATGTGGCGTGGGGCTATTGGCTCCAAGGAGGGCTTGAGCCTGTAATGTTGACCATAAACTTGCAGTGACACGCTGCCTTAGATAAGAAGCGCTGGAGGGAGGGGCTGGTGTGGTTTCTGGGAGCAGAAGCGCTGAGGGCCAGCACAGGCACTCGTATATTAGGTTAATGCTGGAAAAGGAGTGATGGGGGTGGGGATGGGAAAGGATTGATAGTCTTGTGAGTGAGCAATGCACTCCCTGTGCCGGAGGCTGATCTCAGCCCGCAGAACTGTGCCATGGCTGAGGCAGGCAGATCTGACCTCACTTTGTCCAAGACAGGGTGGGGAGAGGCTGCGAGTGGGACAGCCTCACCAGGTTAAAATGCTGCAGTTCCACCATGCTGCTGCACCAGCCAGCCCAGAAGCAAACGGTGTGAGGGTGAGGGTGGGCATGGCTTCCTGTGAAAAACAGGTTCCTGTGAATCAGCCTTCTGATTAATGGACATGCAGTATTCACCTGAGTTTGTATAAATCCAACCACTACCGCAGGCAATTGCCCCACTCATGGATGACATTTGCAGTTGCAGGCAGGGTGGGCAAGTTCTTGATCCGCTTCCAACATGTACCATTACGTTCTGTTCTGCAAATAATTGGTTAGCACATTCAAAATCATTTACCTGAAATAGAGCAAATGCAACACGGGCCAAGGCAACATGGTAGTGACCTGTTCTAGGCTTATTTTCAGGAAGATTTGTACAAAAGGGCATTTTGCTAGTCTATTGTGCTATAACTGTTCAGCTGCTATATTGAGAAGTATTGACACCTTCCCCACCCCCATGTTAATTCATTTGAGAAAAATCAGAAAGCTAAATAAAAAATAGTCCTTTATAGAGGCTTGTGAATGAAAATTTCCTTGAGGCGTTTTTCTGCATACTACTTGAACTTTCTCTGCTCTACTACACCTGTGTTGTACTATTGCTCTTCTCCCACTGTGGGTGAAAGCTGGATTGTAAAGAATCCATCTGCTTTCACAGAATGACATCGCAAGTCTCATGGACAATCGATGGTGCTTCCTGGGCAGTGAAGCAGCTGTGACTCTGTGATTGAATGGACTGTGGCAGTGAGTTTGACAGTATTTATTCACTCAGTTTTCTCAGAAACCTTATGGTAGGCTGTAAACTTCAAAAATATTGGAAACTTCAGAGGTCATTAAAGACCTCTCTCAAACTATGTAAATATGTTACTGATGCCTCGTTAAACCTTGAAGGCCTTCTGAGCACTGCTTTCCCCTTCCTCTCCTGTGTAGTTGCTCTTTGCTCATGTGACAATTTAAAGACAAAGAAAAATTAATGTCGACAGCCTTTGGAGTCCTAACACAGCCACCAAAACAACACAGGTGAGAGCAATAGGGAGTCACAAGTCTCCAACTCATAAAACCACATGAAACTGTGTGATTTTAACTAAGCTAAAAACGATTTTGCTATTCAAATGCTTGTCTTAACCCTGCTTCTACCCATCAAAATTAGATGTTCTTGCAGTGTCAAAGAGGATTTGGATTTCTTAAGACAGATACTTGTTAGCAATGACACAGGATCCCATATCTCTCGTTATTAGAGGTTTGTAGGGCCTCGTTTGGTGGTGGCACAAGCTGAGCAGTTTTCCATGTCTTCTCACTTTCCTTTCACACTGTGATGAGCCTGTTTGCAGTTAAAGTATTCAGCTCCTTGCATTTGCATCTCATCCATGCCACCTGCCTTTCCTGGTGTTTGTTGCTGTTGGGGTTGATTCTGTTCAAGCTCCACACATGAAATGCATCACTCAGCTTCAGTGGAGGTCTGCCGTGCAATGCTCAGCATGACAGCATGGACCCAATGGTGCCTTCCTGCTACCTCGCAGAACCTCCCCAGCCAATGCACTGAGACCAGCTTCTGCCCCACTAATGTAGAAGAGGAGGATGCTTGAGTGTGTGTTTCCACTGCCTGCTTTTCTTCCAGGCCAGCTGGAAGTTATCAAGGCCAGAGGCTGCTTTCCAGCTTCATAAACCTCTTGCGTTATTCGGAGTCATGATTCTCTTATTCAATGGTCTGTGCTTTTCCTTGGGATGGCTAATCCCTCAGTGTGACTAGTGGAAGCTGGGGTATTGATTTCTGCCTCTCTCTAAACCACAGTTGTGTTCAACGCTTGTTAGACATCTAAAGGAATATCCACTGGGCTCCAGGGGCAGTCGGGGAGAGGAGCACAGTCAGCTGTGCAGAGAGATGTTTGCCTCAGGTCTGGGGACAAGCCATCAGAAAGGACTGGAAGGCATCAGGAAAGGAGCAGATGGGATCTCTAACCCCTAATAAGACTCATGGAAGGTTTAAACTAGCACAACACTGCTGGCTTACTATCTAATCATTGATAAAGTTGCAGTTTTATGAATTTGGCTCAGAGGAGTTGATGGTACATCTGAGGACATGCCAAGGTCCACTGAGAAGGGAGGCTGTGTTTAGTGCAGTTTCTCACGCTATACACATATGCAGGTGAAAGGGAGTCCAGCATTGTGGGCTTTTTCTTTGAAATACTCTGTAACATGAGAAGCCTTTGAATTCAAGAGTCCATGATGGTGGGAAACACTCTGGAAACATGTTTGGGCTCGATCTACTGGATTTCCAGTCTTCAGGGTTCGTTGTCCCGCCTACTGTTGCACTCCATCACACACTCTATTCCCATACTGATCCTGGCTCCTAAGAGCTCCTTTATAGGGAGGGAGCATTGGATAATTGGGGAAGGTTATATCGGCACTGGAATTGAAGCTTAGAGCCTGGATGAGAGGGCTGAAAGAGGCAAAAAGAAGGATTTAGCACATTTTTAATTAAAATAACAAGCTGGGACGTATCACTACATAGATTCCTTTGTATCCTAAGTTCCTTTCCGTCTTTTCATCTTTGACTTTTTAGATTAGGCACTCTCAGAGAAGGGATCACATTTTCTTCTGATCTGGAGAATGCCTGACATACTTTGAGGGCTAGCATTGTCTATACAATAATGAAAAAAAACCCAGAATTGCAGTTTCATTGCTGCCTTACTCCTAGCTGCCATCACCGTGAGGTACTTAGCACTTAAAATAATTGCACCTAGCACTTACATTATACTTTCAGTTTTTCACAAATTAATCCTTCTACCACCTCTGAGATCAAAATTGGTATGTCCGTTTTATGAATTAGGAACAGAGACACAGAGATGTTAACTTTGTCATCCAAAGAAATGGAAGGAATTGGTGGTAGCCGTTATATTATGGTATGTTGCGTAAACACAAACCTAGTCACCGTCTGAGCATCTTACAGAAGTGAATTAAGAAAAATGGCTAATGTGTCATGTACTTTATTTGTATTAAATTAGAAATTAGTAGATTAAGTCAAATTTTGTTTGATTAAGCATGCACAGGCTAGTCTAAAGTGAACCTATCAATCAAGATGATGACCATATCACATGATTTAAATTTGTTCTAATAGTTGCACATCCCAGAAAGAATAGACTTTTTTTAAGTGAAGCTTGATCCTCCATCCATGTAATTTAGCATAAAACCTAGAAAGGAAGCAAAGTAAACTGAAGTAATTGCAAAATACAAATTTTAATAGATCTAATACTCTGGAGGATCTCTGTCAGGAGAGTTGATTCTGTATTTGTTTATACAGATGAGTCTAAATGGCACGTGAGCACTGGTACAGGGCTGTTCCACAAGCTTGGTCTGTTGTGAGAGGTATTTTCTGCTCCAGTACAGACCAGTAAAAGTTGATGTGTAAATGGAGCCTGGGGAAGCTTTATTAAGGGGTAACCTACTTTCACTTTTTTCTTTTTTTCCTCTCTCTTACTCTAGAGTCCCATGTTTTGTGTTTTACTGGCTTTACTTGATGATCAGCTCACCCTCTTGGTACACTGCCTGTTGAATATGGGGACTTCTTCTTTGTCTCCAAGGAGAGAAGCATGCTATGTCTATAGCTGGTGGAACAAACCTGATGCCTGGCCAAACAAGATTCAGCAAACAGGACTTAGTTTTTCATATAATTTTTCTTTACTTAAATTACTTGTGACTACTTACAAAAATTTTAATCCATTTTCATGTTCTCTGGATGTGACTCATGGGGTTTTGACACCCAGATGTGTACCACGTATCTGTGTGAGCACTGCCAATGTTTGTTTCTGATCACAGTGTTCTGTTCTGCAGCAGATGGGGTTTCTGAAATTTTACAGATATTAGTAATTTTTCCACTAAATATCTTCATACCTCTGCTCAGAGATTTTTATCTATTTTAATATTTGTCTAGTGCTAGCCAACAATCACTGGGTGTTGCTTTCAACTGTAATGTCTGCTCCAGCTGTAGAGGAATAGTAGAGGAATAAAAATAGTCTCAGCCATACACATGGGTCGAACCATTGGCTACTTCTGCCTCTAAACTGAGTCCAGGCAACTTATTTATCCAAACCTGTTGGTCTAAGTCTGCACTTTCATTCTGGAGATGAAAGGTGAGTGCCAGGTTGCTGGGCTGCCTCACTCCTCCATTTCCTTTCCCCATTAGCAACTGGGACCAGAGCAGGCAAGTGGAAGAGGCTGCACGTGCCTTTGCAGCACCACCTAAAATCCCGTTTGATTTGCTGGCTTTGATGGTGTGTTCACAGTCGTCTTGCCACGACTGATCTTCTCTAACTGCATGGCCCTTTAAATGCCCCATTTCAAATAGGAAGGAGAAAGTGATCTGGTGGAGCTCTTCCTGTCCTTAGGATCTGTGCTCTTATTAAGGCTTTTACTTGCTTATATCTATGACTTTCTTCCTTTCTGAAGGAGTCAGCTTGATTCAGTACTTTGGGGACTTGGTGACATTAATCTATCTGTTTTATGTAACACGGAGTCATTATTAACAGATTCCTGGATCATAAAAAAAGGCATAACGAGAGACAAGGAGGGTTTTTCCCCTTGAAGATAATAGCAGTCATGCCGGAGAGGATGAGGGCAGGGGTCAGGCAGCCGCTGCCTGATTGGGCACCCAGGCACAGCATTGACATTTCTGCAGTTTCATCAGGAAGTCTAAATAATCCATGGGAAAACTGAGGGTTATTTACAGGAGGTAGATATGCATGGCATGAGCCACTGAGATACCGAAGACACAATCTTCTTGGTGCCTGCCTTTGTACGGCTGCTGTTGGGGATGTACAGGCATGAATGATCTGACAGCCAGCTCCTGTGACTGTAAAGGGAGCTCAAGGCATGGGTGGAATAAGCACAGGAATTGGAAGATATTAAAGTGAGAGCAATAAAATTGCTTCAAAGGCACAGAGGGAAAAACAGGCAGGTAGTGTTAGTTTAGTGCTGCTCTAGAAGAAATGAGGAGGAAGGTAAGGTAACCTTATCTGAAGATCTGCGTGTGCTGCAGGCTTCCGCTGGGAGGAGTTTAAGGTGTTTTTATTGCAGAGTGCTGCTCCCCTCTGCCACCCCACCCTCTATCCCAACTCCGAGCCATTCCCTGACAAAATCTGTGTTTCTAGCATGTGCTGCCCATGAGCCAGGGGAAGAGATTGAAATGGAGATTGTAGTTTGCAGGGGTCTCTAACCCAGAGACTGCATGATGGGAAGGAGCTAAAGTAGCAATGGAGGCTTTGATAGTCTTCTAATACTGTCCCCAAGTGCCATCCACTGGGATTGTCCAGTACGCCCATTTGAGTTCCTCCTGACAGACATCTGTGCCAGAGAAATTACCAGTCAGATCATGTGTTCTTGGTTGGCATTTAATATTTTTTTCTATCTTCAAATTTGAAACTGATACTTATTTACAGGTAGCTGAAATGCCTAATGTGCTTTTTAGATTACTGTTTTAATATTTTTGCACTTGTTAGTAAACTGGTTTTGGTTTATATAAATTGACATGTGAATATCTGGGGAGGGGGAGGACTTGGGATGTTTTCTCTAAGGTTTTATTAAAGAATCACACACTCTTATAATCATATAAAAGAAATAGCAATTATACTGTGCACAGCATGACTGACAGCTCCTTTTCACCCATTTCAGCAGCACACTTACTGCTCTATTGTAATATGTAATGCAAGGTGGCTCGTGTGTTACAGCACAGCCCCCAGCAGCAACAGCTCCTTCTCCTGTGCTGAACCCACTAGCTGAAGCAGTGCGACATGGGTAGACATGAGGAATCTCTGCAGCCTGATATGCACATAGGGCTTGCTGGGCTGACAGCTCTGCCCGAAGGTCCAGAAAGGACACATGAGATTGTTTATAGCGTGCTGAGGACCAGTGCTAGAGTCCAAACTAGCGTGGGGTTAAAATCCTGAGATACTTCCCATCCTGAAAGTCTGCATACTTTAAGAGCCACTCAAAGAGCTGGTGCTTGAAGGTGAAGACTTAGTGAAGTAAAGACTTAGTAAAGACTTAGTAAAGACTTCTTGACTTAGACTAAATTTTACTATTAATTTTAAATAGTAAATAAATTCCTTGGCTACTTCAGTTATGTGTTTATTCCACTGGAGGGTTGATAGCTGAAGTCTTCTGACTTTTGTCCTGTTCTGTACACTTGAGTCTTCTTTTTTATCTGTTCTCTTCATTCTTTTCCTGAAAGGAGTGTAGATATGCACACAGGAGCTGCCCCTCATCTTGGAGCATGTTAGGAAGACTGGTATCAGGACAAACATTGTCAGGAAACCACCTTCCTTGCTGGCTCCTGACATTTCACTGCTGGCTGAAATCTTAGAGCGGTGTCTATGCTTCCTCTCTTCCCTTTCAGCAGTTTTCCTTGCGAAGGTAAGTGTAATGAGTTCATCTTTGCAGCAATCAGACTTATGACAAAGGAGAAGAGAAGGCTGCGTGGAGACCTCAAAGCAGCCTTCCAATATCTGAAGGGGGCCTACAAGGATTCTGGGGAGGGACTCTTCATTAGGGACTGTAGTGACAGGACAAGGAGTAACAGGTTCAAACTGAAGCAGGGGAAGTTTAGATTGGATATAAGGAAGAAATTCTTTACTGAGAGGGTGGTGAGGCACTGGAATGGGTTGCCCAGGGAGGTTGTGAATGCTCCATCCCTGGCTGTGTTCAAGGCCAGGTTGGATGAGGCCTTGGGTGACATGGTTTTGTGTGGGGTGTCCCTGCCCATGGCAGGGGGGGGTTGGAACTGGATGATCTTAAGGTCCTTTCCAACCCTAACTATTCTATGATTCTAAGAAAGAAGAGCCTTTTCTAGGCAGCCAAACTTAAAACAAGAGCCATAACAAAATGATGATTTGCTTCTGAGTTCTGTGGCCAGTCTGCGGCAACAGCTTGGTGCCTTGAGGTGCTGCACTCTGGCTTTGGGTGCAGAAATGGTTGAACGTATGTGCAAGGTTAGAAGAGATGTGAAATATCATCTCTGTAGCAGCTATGAGTTGAGGTCTCTAAATCTCAGGTTTGACATAATTACATATAGGTTATTAGAACTAATATAGATTCTACTTTCATTTGTATTCTGGTTTCTAACATTTAATGCCTTTCATCACAACCATGAGCATTAGAAATGTTTGTCAAACTGGTGTCTGAGCTTCTTATGTTGTTAGGTGAGTCTGCAAGCAGGAGTTTTAAAAAAGCCACCAGGTAGCATGAGAGAAAACCTCTCCAACAAAACCCTGAGTTGTAAACACTAGATTTGGGTAACTTGGTGGAAAACCCATCTTTAAAAACCAAGCTATAGGCCTCAAACCCAACGCTTAGCTAGTTTGCAGAATAGTAAGTTGATTTTCTGAAGCAAAGCACATTTGGAGCCGTTTGACGTTTTGGTTATAAACCTTTTCAATTTGCTTTGAGATTAAACTTGGCCACAAGGTCACAGCCTAGGGGGAAATTCTGGAACAATTTTCAAAGCAGTTCATTTGGACATTTTTCAACTATTTAAATGCAAATATAAATGAATAAATAATTTATGCATTGCTTTAACTGAAAAATATTTTAGTTTAAGAATACACAAATTGTCTCACAATTAGTATGACTTGTCTACAGAACAGCTGGCAAGCTGGAAAAGCAAGTTATAAACCTGGGAAAGGGGCCACTTAGCACTCTGTACCTTTTCAGTTGTGTTTACCTTCGTATCTGTTGCTTTGACTGGACTGTTACAGAGCGAATTAAACTGTGACAGTACAATAATATGCACTTAAAAAAAAAGATTATAGAACATATTACAAAGTTATTTAAAAGCCATTATTATACTGTAATAAAGTTAAATGATATGTTTACGTAAGCCTTTAATTCCTGAAGAATTACAAACTGTGGGGCCAGATCTATCAGCAGGCTAACGTGACAAAATCATGTTAACTTTGAGACATGTGTGTGTGTTTATACCAGACGGGGCTCCAGCAGAATGCATGAGGCTCTGTGAACCCGCTGGGATCCAACACCAATATGCTGAAAGCTCCCTTTGAAGAAGCGGGCTACAAGGATGCTGGAGAGGGACTTCTCATCAGGGACTGTAGTGATAGGACAAGGGGTGATGGGTTTAAACTTAAACAGGGGAGATTTAAGTTAGACACAAGGAAGAAGTTTGCAGCTGTGAGGGTGCTGAGGCGCTGGCACAGGGTGCCCAGAGAACCTGTGACTGCCCCATCCCTGGCAGTGTTCAAGGCCAGGCTGGACAGGACCTTGAGCAACCTAGTATAGTGGGAGGTGTCCTTGCCCATGGCAGGGGGATGCATGAGCTTAAGGTCCTTTCAGACCCAAACCATTCTATGATCCCATGATTCTATGAACTGCTAACAGACAGTTATACTTCTTAATATGAAGCTTAATATGAAGGGAAAGTTCTCCACAAAATGTGCAAAGAAAGCAGGTCACCTCTCACTGTGTAACTGGACCCAAAGTCTCATGCAGTGACTCAGGACATACGGGAAATCATTTATTTTTTTGTAAAACCGTTTTGGAAAGTTTACAAAGCTACATTAAGTTGACAGAAGGTTGAACGAAAGTGAAAATATTAAAAAAAAACCCCAAAAACAAACAAAAAACCAACCAACCAACCAAACAAACAAAAAAAAACCCAGAAAAATGAAATGATGAAATGTTGTCTCTGTTCTGGTTTTGAGAGGTTTAGTTTGGGTTTGGGCTTTTTTATTTTCAAAAATTCCCACACTCCAAAATGAAAGATTTTGCCAGCTTCAAACAAGATATTCTTAGCAAATCAAAATTATATTTAGTTTTGTTTTAGGGATGTTTTCGTTTAATATGAAACACTTCTTTCAGGCTCTGATTTTTGTGGTTACTCATCAAACCAGAACTAAGCAGTTGTTTTATCTTCCTGCATCCAGAGATGATGAGGCTGTGCAAAGGCTTATGTGAGTCAGTGTGACCCAGTGCTGGGGTGTTGTGGGTAACTGTGAGGTTCCTACCTGTTCTCCAGTTGTACGTTTCTCTGGGCACTGTCACGTTTGACTGGTATTGCTGCTGCAGCAGACTGGGCCTCTTTTCCTTTAGCTGTTAATGACCATGGTGAGACTGTTGGTCCTTTCAATTACACTGCAATGATCCCTTAATCTCTTTAAATAGCTCCCCTGTTCTCATCACATCATGCTCATTACCTCATATAGCATCTATATCCCAATCCTAATCTGGAGTTGAGAGTAAATAGGTTGTTGGGGGTGGGGTTTCTACTTTTATTGTGCTTGGGCTTGTTGTATGTGTAACAAAACAAAAAAGGAAGCAATGTTGGTGACACTTTGTGAGCGTGCTTGCTTTCTTCAGTACTGACGCGCTGTGCAGGATATCAGAGCACCATGGGATGCACTACCCAGGAGTGGCTGGAAGCAGGCAGCCTTGGGCTTTGTGGAACTGGATTTATGGGCTTTTCTGGCAACATCCTTAGCTGAGGCATCCTCAGCTGAGCCACAGTGCTGGCTGTCGTGGCTGAGGCTCATGCAGGCATCCCACAGCTGACAGAGCATGGGAAAGAAAACGTCTGCTAACTGATGGAAAATAGTGGTGCCAGAATCCTAACAAGATTACTTAATTTTTAAGGGGGTGTGAGAAAACATTTTTCCAAGCATTTTTATTGATTTTCAGTATTGTACAAAACCCAGCCATGTAAAGCAATAACATGGGAAAAGATCCAATCATTGAAAAACAATTACAGATCAAATGCCCAATTCTGGAAGTAGAATACATGCACAGCCCACCCTTTCTAGTTCAGGCCTCATTAGCTATGAACACTTAGGGGTAAAAAGCAGGATTTAAAAGTTAATAATTAGATGTCCTGCTGCAGTGCTGTACTGGTGGCTTTCTTCCCTAAGCTGCTGACAGGGTCTCTTTTCCTTCAACAGTCTGTCAGTCTGTTTTCTTTCCAAGCCCTCATAGAGCACTGTCAGGAAGCAGAGCAGGATGTGACCCAGAATGGTCAGACAGCCACTGGTGGGAGGGCTCTGCTAGCAGAGCAGCACGCTCTTACTTGACCGTGTCCTGATGCTCCTCAGGCTTTACACACAGGATCCATGTCACTTTCACAAAGCAACCCCAGCACTCAATAAGATTACTTCATTTGCTGTGTGGAGTAAAGCTGTGCACTGAAATCAATGGCATTTCTATGTCTGTGTGTCAGTTATACAACGTCCAGCCATGTGTGTGCCTGCCTACTGCCTATGTAGGCAATGGAGTGTAAAAAAACAAAACAAAACAAAACTCCCTCTAGGATTACTGGAGTATTATTGTCGTTTTGCCAATTACATAATACAGCTCTTAATTTGAAATGAATTAGCATAAATAGGAATCAACCTACAATTAAGAAAATAAGTTAAATTGCATTTGGTGAAGCATTATTCTATCTTGTTGAGCAGTTTGCTCTCATACTGCTAAACTGACAAATTCTGTAATTCACAACATCCTCCACATAATCAGTGTAAATTACTGAGGTTTTACAATAACCTGTACATACAGGTTGCAGTGGCATTGGATAATCCAGACAGGCCAGGTTTAGGAGAGCGAAGTGTCATTCAGAAGCTAATTTGAGCCTGCATCTGATGCTACTGTCACCAGGAACATGAGAATCGCCACCCAAAAATGTTAGGAACATCACTGGCTTAACAAAAAATATGTAGGCGTCCCCAGCTCATACAAGGTGTGATGTTCAAGTGACACATGAAGACAGGAAGGCAGGAAAAGGACCCTGTTTTCCTCACCCAGTGTGGCTGTGTCTACAGGAGGATGGGAGGCTGAGCAGCTTGCTGGAGGAACCTCTCTCGCTGCCTCCAGGAGCTGATTCTTTGCATGGTGAGAAAGCGGCTCCACTGGGAGCTGCCCATGTACAGATCAGCTTCTGGGTAGCAGCGTCTATGGAATACAGAGTATTAATGGAACCAACTCTATTTTTTCCATTTTCATCTCAGGTTTTCCAAATGCCATTGCACCATGGTCAGAAAAATGCAATCTGGGCACAGCCCTGCCCTGGGAATATTTGGTTTAATCATAGTTTCTGGAGATATGAAGCAGGTTGGAAGAGCAGGTGCAGTGTTCAGTTGAGTGCTTTGTCCTGCCTTGTAAAACAAGGGTTAGGGATAGGGTTAGGGTTAGGTTGACATCCCTCAAACCCTGAGATTTGTTTTAGGGATGGGGCAGGAGGGGATGTACTCCCTGCTCCACTCCTGCAGTGCCTGCATAGCACCTTTTACCAGCTTTGCATTGAAAATGCAGAGCTGCATCAAGATGCTGATCTGTCTAAATGACGCATATCTTTCTAAATTTGCCAGTTAGCCATGATGGATCCTGGAGTTTGTCAGCAATCCCTTGCCTTGCTCATTCACACACACAAAGACATCCTTGAGGCCTCTGCACCCTCCAGTTCCCCCACGGGTATTTCTGACAGAAAAGGAGTGTCCTCGAGCCCTCTCTTTTGGAACAAAAGCTTAATGAAAGTGTAGGCACACTCCCATCATGACGGCAGCCGGCTGTAATTCTTGGCAGGCTGTGACATTGCCCATCCTCCTGAATTAGTGCAGGGCACGAGGAATTTAGCACGGTTCTAATTGTGATCAGATGCAAACAAGCAGCATCGGTATGTGGGCATGTGGCAGGACAAAACAAGCGCAGGCGCCTGTCAGTGCAGTGCCCTGCTGCACTGCCCCGCACAGCGAGGGGAGGGCTCTTCCCCACGCGCTTTGTTCCTGTGCGGGCAAGAAGGTCTCTGGTTTAATTTAGTGTAGGCTTTGTCAGATGCTCTTTATTTGCCATACAGTAACTCAGCTGCTGCAAAATCAAGGCAGCTGCTGAGGGAGAATGCTCCCTGTCAGTCACAGCCAGGGAAAACGGATTCCCGTGTCAATCCTGAGCACCAGGAGAGGAGCAGGAGGGGCCCGGCAGAGGGACAGGCCTCCTTCCCACCAGGACCCCCCTTCCAGAAAACATAGATTGTGTGGCACGGGTCAGAGGTGTTTCTCTCCTTCTGGCCACCCCTCAGTGTCTTGCTGGCTGCAGGAGGGGAGTGGAAGCCACTTGCAGGGTGTGGGAAGCTGCCACAGCAGAAGTTTGGCCACGAGCACGTGTCCCACAGAGCCTCAGTGCTCTCTGAAACAAGGAGATACAGCCCCTACCCACTGGGGTGGCATCAGGAGCAGGGTACCGAGCCGCACCAGCCTCTGTGCACGATGCCGTTCACAGGCATGCTTCTGGGCAGCGGGAGAGAAACTTGAGCAAGCCTTACACCCAAGTCCAGCCCAGAATGATGAGACAGGTTTCCTCCAATCTGCAATCTAATTTGGAGGATGATCCCCCAAGGTGGGAGGTGTTTGCTCCTTATTCTCCAAAAGTCAGCTGGGATTTCCTCCATCCATGGCAGGGCTTTCTTCTTTCGTCTCAACTGTGAGAGGATGGAGTCATGTATTCCCCTGTAACTAACCACGTAGCAGCAAAAGGACTGTTGTTTCATCTCCAATACTCCTGCAGAGACTGGGGTAATCTATCCTCAAAATGCCTGCCGAAGTCTAAATAATTAAACCCATTATATGGCTGAAATGAGAAGCTTTAGCTTTCTGCTCTTCTGCTCTTCCTCTAAGGATTTCCCAAGGATGGGGGATGCTGTCCTATGGGGGGACCGGGGTGGGGGGAGGGTGGGGGAGCAGGGTCGGGGGGGAGAAATCAGACTTTGTACTTACCCTTTACACTCCTACTAGTCCAGATGGCACCAGTATCAAATTGTTCCCAAAGCCAATCCATTTACTAAAGCAAGCGTTTAAAACAAGGCAGATTTAAAATGCCTGGTTAAAACCAGGATCCTCTTCAGCAGGGAAACCCATTTTATCTCCTAGTCACTGAACCCCACACAGTTTTCAGGAACTCTTCTCAGATAATTTTAAACTTCACTTTTCTGAAAAACTCCAGTTGTTAACTTCATTATCTGTGTGACACTTCACTATCTCCTCTTTCCAGGTTATTTATGAGTACACTAAAGCAGTGCAGAATTTCTGCTCCCTTCCCATGCTACCGTGGTGTTTGTACCCTTTTTTTCCCTATCTTTTTATTGGGAGTTTGCAGGAAGATTAATCCTCCGTACTCCATGACAGTTTAGTTTTCTTAAGAACCTTTAGTGAGGGATGTTCTAGAAAAGCTTTTAGAAAATCTGATGCACTTTATCAGCCCAAATCTCCTGTATTAGCAGGGCTGTTTCCTCCATCAGACAACTTGGATCTATACATATAAACTCTTCTCTTGGCTTTGAGACTCCTCCCCAAGACACCAGATTTACTCATCTGTGCTAAGTCAGGTTGGTCCCCCAGTTTTCTACTGCCTTGCTTGTTCTGGAAATCCATCTTTCTGGTCTGTAACTCCCACGATTGCTCCCTAAAGCCTGTTGCGAAAATCTGTCACCTTCCAATCTCCTGACACAAAGGAAGAAAGTTCAGCTGTTTCATATTTGAGCTCTTCTAAAACTCTTGAAGGAGTACTGTCACCTCTGGTGATTTGCTGCTCTAGCCTGTGAACCCTCCTGATCTCCTTCATAGTGAACAGCAATGCAGAGGATGAATTTCATTTTGCTGCTGTGTCCTTATCTTTCTTAATTCCTCCCTTTTATGCCTTGATCATCCATCAGCTGCACCAGGTGACTGACAGGCTTCCTGCCTTTGTGTTTGAGATGTTTTTATTAGCTCTCATAACACTAACAATTGTTCTTTGGGACCTGTTTTGGCTTGCCTTATCATGAATTTGCATTGAACTTGCTAGATCTATGTCCTTTTCTGTTTTCATTGTTTAGAAACAACTTCCATTTTTCTGAAAGTATATTTTGATTTTGGATAGCTCCCTTTTTCTGTTGTTTTGTTTAAACCAGGCTTTAGATCTCTGCTGGTTTAGCCATTCACCTGTTGTGTCTCACACATGTCAGTGTCCTGTAGTCATGGTGTTGTGTACCACTCGCTTTCAGACTAAAGCTGCTAAGTCAGGATGGGAAGGAGGCATCGTTATCTGATTTGCAGACTGGCAGGCTGCAGTCTCAGCTACAGAGTGACCCATAACAACACAACCATCAGCTGGCAGGATTTCTGTCTTGAACCCACACTGTGTGCTTTTTCTGCCTGACAGATGCCATCCAAGACCAAGGCTGATATTCAAGTGATCAAACAAGACTCTTACCAAATATGAAAATAGTAAAATGTATTCAAGTGTAGAAGGAGATAGGGACTAACAAACTGGGGGAGGCAAACAGTATTTCACTAGCCTTCTGTAATTCCTGTTCATAAATTCCTGACAGCTGCAGAGGTGTGACTGCAACAGGAACTACCATCAGAAGGGATGAGTTCCCATCCTGGAGACTTCCTGACACTGGGTGCATCACACCTCATGTTCAATCATCCATCTAAATGCCAAGCTGTGCACTGAAAGTAATGCTTTTCTTTGGGATGACTTCTTGTGAATCCCACTGTTTCTCCTAACTCTTCAGTGTATTTGTTTTCCTTCCTTATGCATCTATTCCACTGCCTGTTACGTGAGAAACAGTACTGGGCTGGGGAGATTAGAACAGAAAAATAAGACTACAGAAATTCTATCATTGCTGATGGATGAGTCAGAGTCCATGGTACAATCAAACTCATAGGGTTTCAATTGGCAAAGCCACCTAAATGAAGCTGATACAGTCTTTTCTATATTAAGTAAGGAAGCTGAAAAGTGCAACTGTCTGTTTTGCAGAACTCAAAATGCACCTCTCATATAAAAATGCTGTGGGTCAGCTTTCAGTTGCAGGAGAGGTAGAATGATTGGGAATGTTGACTGAGTTGGAGCTGAACACACATAATTTCGCAACAAAAAGAGGAATGTTGACCTGCTTGAGCGAGTCCAGAGGAGGGCACAGACGTGCTGGAAGGGCTGGAGCAGCTCTGCTCTGGAAACAGGCTGAGAGAGCTGAGCTGGTTCAGCTTGGAGAAAGCTCCTTAAGGGGAGACCTGAGAGCACCTTCCAGTCCCTAAAGAGGCTACAGAAAACTTATAGAGGGGCTTGGGACAAGGGCCTGTAGGGACAGGCCAAGGGGAATGGCTTTAACCTGCCAGAGGGGAGACTGAGGTGAGCTCTTAGGCAGAAGCTCTTCCCTGTGAGGGTGCTGAGGCGCTGGCACAGGGTGCCCAGAGAAGCTGTGGCTGCCCCATCCCTGGCAGTGTTCAAGGCCAGGTTGAACAGGTCTTGGAGCAACCTGGTCTAATGAAAAGTATCCCTGCCCATGGCAGGGGTTTGAAACTGGATGAGCTTTAAGGTCCCTTCCAACCCAAACCACTCTGTGATTCTATGCTATTAACAACTCCATGCTGTAAAACTTCTGGTTATTTTGGTGCATTACTTCAAATTCTTCAAGATTCTTCATATGCTTTATGTTCTGTCATTTGCAGGCATTGATTTATAGAGTTTGTACAAACTTTTTCCAGTCTGAATAGGAACCGTCTACCCTATCACACTCACTGGTGCTGAATCTTGAGGCATCATCTCCACATTTCCATACTGAGGTAGGGAGATCTTCTACAACCTCATTTTCTTAAGTCTTGTAGGGGTGGGTTTTTTGTTGGTAGCCCTCCTGGGATGTGTAATGTAAATAACATGGATTAAGAGATGTGATTACATGTAATACAACCATGCCATTCTCAGGCAGAGAGGAGAAGCCTTTGTGTCATTTATCCTTTGCCATTCTGGTGAGCAGCAGTGTTTGCTTGCTCTTTCTTCTAATGCCTGTATGGTTGTTTTATAAATGCCATCTGCATTAAGTATTACTTAGCACCTGACTTGCTGGTCAGTAATGTTGGCTCATCTTGTTTTCAGTGCAGTAAGATGAACGAAAAGGTGTTTTTTGAAGAAGACTATTCATAGATTCCTTTTATTTTTAACTAGATGTCTTTAAGCTGATACCTTGTCAGACTATAGTTCTGTGTGGGGTGGTGAGGAACTATCATGTCCCTGTTATTTATGCGTTGACCGTAACTATTAGTATCAGTCATTAAAGAACAGGTCAAATGATGGAGCCTTTGTCTCCGTCTTCTTAGCAGGAAAACTGTCCCTTGAATTTCTGTCATAGTCAAATAGGTGTAAGAAAAGAGAAGGAAATAGGAAGACTCCCGACCTGTTGCATTTTGTGTGTGAATTGTCAAAACTAAATAATATTCAGATGGTCTGTTTCAATTCTTAAATATTCAGTTTCCCAAAACTATGGTAAATGATGTGCTGGCACAAAAAAATCTTCCTGAACACAGGAAAAAATATCCCTTCTCTTCTTACTGATCTCTCCACCATTAGACTTGGCACTGAAAAAGCACCTATTGTCCAAATAATTCTTTTCATTCAGAATTATTTTCTCTGTAACTAGAATTCACTGAGTCACAGTGAAGTACCTAGTTTTAATATATCTGTATATCTTGAGTCATTATAAAGTCATTCATAATATCTGAGATACTCCATAATATCAAACTAACCTTGTGTAATATTGATAGCAATAGAAAGATTAATGGTAGGCTTCAAAAAAACCTCATCAGTATCTTTCCAGATGAAAAACTGAGAAATGTAAGTTTGGCATTGGATTTTATCCTGTGTTTACTTTTTGGGTTTGTTTAATCCTTTAAGGAAGCTTTCTCTCTTGCTTTCTCCATAGGTTTTTATCTGAAGTATTTTGTTTACAACATGAGTGAACACTTCAATTTCTTAAGAATCATCAGGCTTATAAATTAAATTGAAACCTTGGGAAGTTCTGAGATAGGCAAAGACATGCATTCTCTTTGTGCTCTTAATATCCTGGAGGATCCTCAGTGAAGCATCTACATTTCCCATTTAGTAAGGAAACTTTTCAGGCCTTAGAACCCTTTGGAGGGGGATGTGTGTGTGTGTGCATGATGTTCTTCAGATGTTGTAAACTGAATCCAAAGACTTGGGTGAGGAATATTAACACTGAAACCCCTCCCCAAGGTCAATATTCTTGACTTTGATCTGAAAATGAGAAAGAAAAAGATGGGTGGAACATAGAACAGAAAAGCAAGCAAAAGGTAAGAGAAAGGAAGATGAAGTAGACTGAAATGAAGAAATTTTGAAACATTTAATAGAGATGACATGGGTGGTTGGTTGTGACATCTTCATGCAGTTATGTCTTGACTGATTTTGTTGTATTATAAATTGTACATGTTCTTTAAAAACACCTACAAGTGGTTCTATTCTACAAGTGGATTCTGTTGTGGGAATCTATCTGTTTAGTATTTTCATTGATGAGGTAATGGTTGGATTTGATGATCTTAAAGGTCTTTTCCAACCTAGTTGATTCTATGATTCTATGACTGTGGCAAAAAGAGTAGTAATATGCCAAGGGAATCCTCCAACCTCCCAACTTCATCAGACTGACCATAGCGTGGGAAAATGGTACCAGGAGAAAGTGAAACAAACCCAAACCAAACCTGGCATACGGGTGAAACACAGTAAGGATGTCCAGTGAACGTGTCTGGGAACTTTCTGGGTGATTGGCTTGAGTATCTTAGTGAATCTAAACTGCAGGGTTAGTTCTGTTGAAGAGACAAGTACACAGAGTGAAAAGCAAGTGTATGGGATTAGTAGGGAAATGCTTCACACCAGTGGAAATTAAGATAGAAGCTTTTTTAGTTTGTGGTACATTGGTATGCACAAGCAGCAATAAGCAAGCAGGTTTTTACTGGTAAGCACAATATTATTGTATTTAATTTATTAGGACAAATGTGTAGAAATTATGTAGTTGCCAGAATCCAGGGTACATACCTGTTTTCACTGTATCCACTGGTTTTTAGCTTTCTCTTAATTTTTAGAAACTTTTATTTTCAAGCTGTGACTCTCCTCCTGAGATGATTTTTCAGTTCAAGCAAAACTGTGCTGTATTTCAGGATAACAATGTAGTGGTACAAATTTCTGTTACTAAGTAATATTTATGAGCTGCATAAGCACCAAATGGTTAGACAGCAGTCTGGCAAGGAGAAAGCCATGAGAAGAAAAGAGTACTTCTAAATATTCATGTGAAAACTGGTGTTTCTTTAGCAGAACTGTAACTTTTAGAAGTTACAAAGCTGGCATAAGCAGGTATAATTTTATTTTATGTAAGATACTGTGAGGCTCACTTGCTTCCAAGAGACCCAAATACTTAACCAACTGTATGGAGGAAGATCAACAAGTTTTGTTCTGTGAAGACCAAGCAGTGTCAGTAGAATAGAGACCCATACCTCTCCTTGTAGAAAGGAACTTTGTTCTTTATTCTTGTCTTGGTTTTCCCTTTGGATCTAGAACAGACTTAGTTATTAAAGTGAAGACTTTGGTTTCAACCTAGCATGGTGAGGAAAATGGTATTATTCATACTGCTACTATAGTTGTCATAGATTTTATTATAGGATATTATTATAATTACCTGTTTATTGGCTAATTGCTCTTCATTAAGTGCAAAGAAAGTGGAGAAAGTAGGACCACTGCTGTATTTCAGAGTATGAGGGGGCATTTGTTAATAAGACCCAGAACTCTCATTTTCTGAAGCTGACGAGACATCTTTTCCTATTACTGTGATTTCTTTTTACCACTTTCTGCTGAAACAAACAATAAGTAACAAAGCGCAGCTTCTAAGGTGCTGAGTCAGAGGAAAAGCTTGATAGGAATATTCATAGGTACTACCCCAGTCTACTGAAGTTCCTGTCAGATCCTGCACTCTAAATCCTCTGTATTGCTGCCATGGCCCTGGCCCTGCTGCACTTAAAGCACTTGTGATTTAAAGCACCAGGGTAAAATCACAGGACTCAGGCTGTCCCCAGCAGGATGCTGGGATGCCTGGAAGCTGGATACGCCTCTGCTGGGCTGGTTTGCTTTGTGGCCATTGTAACTGCTACATCCAGGAAAAATCATGATTTTGTATCAGAGGGCAAGTGACATTTGCACTGCAGCTTCCTCCTTGAGGGAGCTAGTTTTGTTGTGACATCAGGTGGTGGAGCACATACTCTAAATGCCAGGTTTTACTGACAGCAAGGAAAAGGCTGAAAATCCTTGTTTGTGTCTGGGGTTAGCAGGTACTGCCTAAAATTTATTCTGTTCATTGAGCAAGTAAAAAGGATCCTGAATTACTGATGAACATCTCGAATAAGAGATTTACCCCCAGAGCCATAGCTTTTCTATTTGCTAAGGTTTTTCTAGGTTTGTTCTACAGTTTCAGTATGTATTGATCTTCTGGCATAAGAATATAATTTTTTTTTAGTAACTTTCCTCTATTTCAATACTGAAAAAGAGTGGGAAAGTATTTGCAGCTCATCACCTCGGTGATGTGCACATGACAGCCAGTTCTTATGTGATTTCCCAAAATACTCTTTTTTTTGACTGGCACAAGGCTCTTTCAGAAGTCACTGTAAAAATATGGGTTTAGTTCAGTAGCTCAAAAACTCTCTGGTCCCACATCACAAATATTCCAGCCACAATCAATAGCAATCCCTTGCAAGCAGCAAACATTTCACCACTATTTGTGGTGTTTAAAACTGAAAGGTTAATAATAAGGACTGGTTGTAGTTTAGGATGAATTTTGGAGGGTCTTCATGTTTTCAGTTTGTTTATCTGATTGTGAAGGTAGACTAAACTATACTAAGATTATCCAGCATGTCCTTACCATGTATAAGCTAAAGAGGTTTCCTTAAACGTCAGCTGATTCACTGTTGTTTTCCTTTCTGGAACATGTGGACATATGGCAGGTGTTGAAATTCATGAGAGGTTTTCCTCCAATTTCTTCAAGAGATAAAATGTTTAAGTGTCTATCTTTAAAACATTTAAGTTATAAGTGTAAAATCAGCTGGTGTAAATCAGCTGGAATTTGTGGGGATACCTCACTAGACACAGATAAAGCCTAAGAGCCTTTGCCACTCTCCCCCAGCCTGGGTATGAGCAGAGTATAAACTAACAAAGGGAGCTGAAGCACATTCCCTTTCTTGCCTGGTAACATTCCTGCTTCTCAAAAGTATAAGTTGCACAGACCCCCAGAGCTCAGAAAACTCCTGTGACAGTGACACATTTTCAGAGAGGCCACATTCAGGCCCTGGCACTTTGACAGGAGCAGCAGGAAGAGCATCCCTGGGCTGCACAGTCCTGCACACTCCAGCCACACAGGAAGCTCTGGGTCTGAGCACATACTTCACCTTTCCACACTCATATTTGCCTAAAAATCTTCCTGATAAATATCTAAGTTATGGTTCTGTGATATTTAAAGTCTCCACACACCATTTAAAATAAAAATCATACAACATTATTTCAAATGTCCCCTTATTTGCTAGATCCTGATAAAAAGGCCATACTTGCGTTTAATCTTTATTCTCCACAACCATATGACAGTGTAGGGGACATGAACATTTGCAAAATAATTTGTTTCAGAAATAGCACAGGAGATGAACACATCCGAACAGGTCCATCATCCCTGCTGTAGGCTGGATGTCACCTGCAGCACCTGATGACCGTGCCCTCACTGCTCAGCTGTGTGGCTACTGCTGCTGTTTCAGCAGAAGGAATGATATGAAACAACTCAAATTATTTAAAACATTTATGTTTACAGGTACTGAGACTTTTTCCTAATTAAAGCCTGCCTCATAGCAGCAGTAGTAACAGAAGTATTAACAGCAGCCAGAGCACGAACAATGAAGACTTCTCTTTTTGGCTGGTTGCTGGCATTTCTTTGAGGCTCTGTAAAGACAACGCTACAACATTCTTACACAGACCACCGGCTTTGTAGCAACTGTCTCTTTGGAGCCTTGGCACGGGGAATAATATGCATGTGTCCAGGCATTTTCCAGGCTGTGGGATTTTCTTCTCTTCTGGTCCCAGTGCTGTAAGACCCCTCCTTTTAGCCTGAGCACCGTTTAAATAGATCATTTGTTTTCATTATAGGTTTTTGCATCTCTGCCTTTCATTCTTCTTAATGAATTTCTAGGGTCTGATTGGAAAACAAAAGCTAAATACAAACATAAAAAGCAATCTAACAAAGGACATGGTTAAGCATCTGGCAGCTCTGCCACCCCGGCTGTATCGAGGAGATGGCCATTTGCTGATTGCTGGGGGTTGACACCACTTGGTTAGTATGCTAATCTAGTTCTCTGCATTTAACATGCAGCTCAGGTCTGAGCAGTCTCGGCAGAGCCCGGCAGGGGAAGGGGTGTCTGGTAGCATGGACCGTGCTGCACCCACAACAGAGCACCCCAACATCGTGCCTGCTCCTGTCATGCGCTTGCACCCCCTCTCCCTCTCCACCCTCCCTGGTGCACGCACACATACATACCATCCAAAAAGCTCTCTGCAAATGCTGAAAACCATGAAACGTGGAAAAGCCATGTATGATTGGCTTGTATCTCTGCCTCCGCGTCCCCAAAGATTCTCACTTTAACAGACCATGTGTTTCTGCTGCTGGAGAAGCCCAGAGTGTAAAGTGCCAAAATTCAGCAACAATGAAGTAAGACGGAGTTTAACATCCAAAACAAAGGGATGGCATTTTTGTAGCTTACTTACAACATAGCTGCCACAAGATGGTTTAAATTTCCCTCTATCCTCTCTCCCCACCCAACCTCACCCCAAGAGAAAGCCAACATTTCTTAAAATCCATTTGTTCAGTACAGAAGTCAGATGCCCAGGAGGGAAGAAAAGCTTGCTCCTGATATTCACAATGACTGTCACCTTCCCTGTGTGCTTGGAGGCAGTGAGCTGCAACCCTCTGCCCAGAATAAGAGGTTCTGATTTCCACAGTTAAGGAAAGTATTCATTCCAGAGCCAGTTCCTATGGTCAGGTCCATCAGGTCCTGCAGCCACAGGAGAACTTAATTCCTCAAGGTCCCTTTTCTTTGTTTTCATAATGTCACAGCAGTTCTAGAGAGGTGCATGGAGAAGCCTCAGCATCTGCTTGCATTCCGAGGATTTTGAAACTTGTATTTTCAGGGAGCAGGTCAGATGTGGGCAAAACCAAGTCTACATCTGACACATTAGCAGACAAAGCTATTTAACCTCTGAATTATAGCACAGCTCCATAGTTCTCTCTTCTGTTGTTTCATGCTCCAAGCAAACTGCTCCTTGCAGTTCTCCCTCCTGGTGCCAAGCACGTATTCCAGCTGCAGCTCTGTAGTGCAGGGAAATTCCTTCCAACTCCCCAACAGAACAGTCGGCGCTTTCTCCAGAGCTGCAGGCTTGATTTTCCTTGATTATTTTATTTCTTTGGCTCTGATCCAAGATGTTCCCTGTCAACATTTCAGTGTCTTTTCTCATAATCCCTTTTCTAAACATCATCAACAATTAACTGACTCTCTCATATCTACAAACACATGCACACACACGCAGGCGCGCATGCACACACCACTGAGCCTCATCAGTGTCTTTTTTGCCTTTAAGTATAAGAAATTACAGCTTCTCATTAGCTGAAGAGCATGTTTTGAAAGGCTTTGTGTTTACTCACTTTGCAAGTGATGCTGGCGCTTTTAATTATTCTCCTTTTGCATATCATAAGCGAGCAGCAAGCTGCTCCAGCCAGCCCGGGCGACGCGTATTCCCAGGAAGGCAGGAGGAAGGGATCGCGTTTTACCTCACTGCTGCTGCTTTCTTCCCTTTCTGTCAGCCAGCCAAGGAATCCCCCCAAAGCTCTTACGTAGCAGATACCAAAACCGTGAGTCACTTTTCGCTCCCGGAGCAATAAGTCCACCACATCTGTGCGCAGAACAGTGAGCGCGAGGCTGGGAATCTCTCCAGGCTGCTGGTGTACCCCGGCAACAGTTCTCCAGTGGTGACTTTGTTTTTCCTGCTCTTGCTTTCTCTCTTCAGCTCCCTCGTCTCTTCATTCCTTTTCATGCCGTTCCCATTTTCTTCCTTCCTTCCTCTCCATTCGTCTCCGCAGCTGGCAGTGGCAAACCCAGCAAGATCTGGGTCCCTCTCACCTTCTGTGAATTTTTTTTTTCCCATTTTTTTCCTCTCCTTGTATCTGCAGCAGCCTTTGGCTGCTCACTCTGCCAGGTTGGATCACCAAAGACACACGACTCGCTCACAATGTATAATCAATACAGATATTGATCCGAAGAAAATGTTTGTAAATTCCTGAAAGGGGAATCAGGAGCAGCGGGACAGGGAGGCTTGTGGGGGACGACATGGTGCTCCAGGCAGCGGCTGCAGGCAGCGCGTGGCCAAGCCCATGTCCTGCCGCCTCCGAGGTGACGGGTGCTGGAATGCGCGCGGGCGGCAGCGGGTGTGCGCGGGGGCTTCTCTACTTTCATTTCTCTACAGCTGCTTCCCCTGAAGAATTGGAGGCGAGCAGGCAGGAGGCCCCGTCGGTGCCATGCCTTGGCTGCAGGCCAGCTCTGTTTTGTTTCCATCATCACACGCCACTTTTGAATTTGCATACATACAAGGGTTATTTTCCCTTGCGCCTCCAAAAAGATTTAAGAAGGTGGAAAAGTGGTTCTGTAAGGAGGGATTGTGGGTGTTAGTCATCGTTTTCAGGATTTACATTCAAAGCAATGTATTTGCAAGGAAGGGAGGCAGAGAGGAAAATAAAGGGCAATAAGAAGGACTTGGCAAAGACAGAAAAGCTGTTTGAATGTGGAAGAGCCTTGGAGTGCAAAAACCCCTGCTCTTCAGTAGGGAGCTGCACATGCCCAGTTTGTGCGCATGTGGTGCAGTTAGGTCAGACCTGTCCAGCTAGGGCCCTTCCTACGTCCCTGTGAGTAGGTCCACCCCGGCCATGAGGTGGGGATGATCATGGCCCTTGATGCTGCTGCCAAAGTCAGGGTTGGAGCCATCTCAAGAGCATCCTGATCCCAATCTCGGGAGCCATTTCCTGCCTGCCTGCCTGCAGTCTGATAGCCCATGTGGTGTGTGGAGCATGTAGCACATAACACTGACCCACTTTGCTCCTGGTGTAGTCAACCCTACTCCTACTGCAGAAGGGTCCTTGTGTTTTTTCCACCTTCATCCCTCTGGTTTTCTGTCTTTCTGGGGAAAGGCAGGTACTGAAGGTATTGAGAGACACATTATTAGGATAATTGAGTATTCAGCCCCCTTTCTAGTGCTTGAGGTCTGCAGTGTTGACCATAAGAACTGCTGTAGGGCCATGGGGCTGCCTGCTACCCCAGCCAGGCGGGGTGGCCATTGCAATGCGAGCGCTGCTACCCTGGCCCAGGCCTGCCAGTGGTGATGCCTACCAGAGCAGCCAATCGGGATGCTCACTGCATTCCTGACAGCTTCCAGCCAGATACAGCCTGCCAGGGCTGTGCAGGCTTCTCACCAGCCTCCCACCCCTCACAGGCCCACCCATGCCCATCCTGTCTGTGCACTGCTGCATGTGTCTGCCAGTGGTCAGTGATGGGGAAACCTTCCTCAGCCAACCTTGGTCCTGCTTCCTCTGCCTGCACAGCCACCCACGCCACAGCAGCCATGGGCACCCTGTGATACCCATCTTGGGCGGGCTCTGTGCAGGGATGCAGTTCCCGTGCCTCCTCCCTCAGTGCAGCTGCCGGCTTTATCAGCCCACGCCAGCAGCAGGGAGGCTGAGCGCATTCATTCTCTCTCCAGCTTCCGAGTAGCTCCCACAATCCAATTAGCAGAGGCATTTATATCACAAGGGTCTGGTGTACCCTGCTCATCACAGCAGCTCAGAGCCAGTCATAAATTCTACCAACACTACATCTTTCCTGTGACATGGATTAATTACAGCTCTGGGCCTCCAAGAGCAGGTTTGTGAACGAAAGTGTCCATGAAATACGAATGTGGAGAAGGCAAAACAGAAGATTCCTGGCCATGAAGGATGAAGGGGGCAAGCACTGGGTGGCCCTGGGCTAGGGCACCTGTGGCAGCGCGACGAGGGGCTGGGGAGGCAGGTGGGCTGAGCTTTATTAAGAGAGGGAAGCAAACAGAGGTTGGCCAATGGATGTTATGAATCCTGCGCCTATAGCCATAATGAGAAATTCTTCATAACCGTTCTTTGTATGCTCTGCTGCAGTGCAGATGCTGGAAGTGAAGCTAGCAGAGACTTAATAAAATTACATGTGTCCACTTAAGATGTAGCAGGCACTAGCCAGCAGCATAGCTTAGAAAGGCGAGCAAGGCATTGAAAGATTTGGCATCCACAAAGGCTGGTTCTTGTTCTCAGGGACATGTTCCTGTCCTCTCTGCTGTTCCCAGAAGCTGCTTCACATAAAATCCCCCTTTTTCTGATACTTCTGCTCCAGAAATAGTCATTTTCTGGAGCCCTGGTTTCAGCTTTGCTCTCGTGGGACAGTGTTCTTGGTGTTGGTTGTACCAATAGGCTGCAGTGTCAGTCCCACTGGAGGTGGTGTTTTTGCAGTGGTGCAAGAGCAGGTTGGAAACTGTCTGTGGGAGAACATCCAAGGAGAGGAACAGTTTGTGTCCTTGTACCCCTGTGTACTACTATCTAGTTTCGTAGCTCTGTATTTCCATTTCATATGCTGGAGTCCATCCATTTGTTTCACCAGCACCTGGCCGTGTTTTTGCATTTCAACTACTCACCTAACTGTCTAAGCACTTACTCATTGCTTGGTCTGCTTAGCTAATTTGGGTGCATGTCTGTCACCGTCAGCTGAGCTGGACACCACACAAGTATTTGATCTGTTTTGTCCCAATCATACACCAGTTTAACGATTCATCTAAGCTATCTATCCATCAATCAGTTTTCAATTTACATATCAGTCAGTGGTTTTGTTGTTAAGTTTCCATGCATTTGTTATTGAAACATGATCACTTTAAAAGTCCACAAAACTACCTTTTAAATGCATGGGTAAGTAGGAATTTTAAAGACATGAGGATGCATATTAAATTTAGTAGCCTGTCAGCTCCATTTGATCTATTTACTCTGATCTGCTGACAGATCTTCTGTGTAAGCAAATGTGGTTCCTGCTGATAAAAGGGGTTTGTTTTGGGGTTTTGATTGTTTGTAACTAGGTGAAGGTGGCTGTAGCCAAAATACAGCTCTGTGAGAAACAATTTTCTTTCATTGAAGAGAAATACTATCTCATCATTCAAAACAAAATGTCTTTTTACTTTTGAATAATAACAAATCTTGCATTTACTGACCAGTACCTTTATTGTTTGTGGTCAGACAAAACTTGTTCCCCAGCTGTTGCCTCCACAAGCTGATGGCTGTAACCATGCAGCTAGACCACTTCAGACTGCAGAGAAATTGTGTGTTGGGAAGAGAGCGGGGAATTACCCAACCTACAAACCCATCTCACAGATTCCCATTCAGCTGAAGCCTTTACAATACGATTTTACATATATATATATATAGTTTACGTGTGGTCGACATATATAGTCTATTTATTATGCATATATATCGTATTTTCTCTTTATATATTTATATTTAGAAAGCTGTAACAGCAGCTTTATATCTAAATTTGGGAATTAAATCCTTAGCCCATGAGATCCCAGTATTCTCTCTGACCTTAAAATCAACAGGTCTGTAGATCCGAAGCAGAGCTGGACTTGGTCCCAGGTCAGATTTCCTTGGCTTTTGTCATTTTCAAATCACAAGCCTCATGTGCCATCACTTTGGCAGGACTTCTGCTGCTCCGTGTTTATTATCCTAAGCACAATCAAGTCTTTTCATTCATTACTGTGTGATTTGTCTTCTCATACAACTTTCTTTCACATGTTGGTTGACCATAAAATTACACTGGTGATATTGCCTTTTAACAAAACTCTGACATGTTCTTCCTTCCTGGTCAGAGTAAAATGACAAAATTACCTTCTTCCAGCCTCATATGCTCATAGTTAATTCCTTGATTAAAACTGGCTGAAAAAAAAAATATTTTGGCATATCTTCTTTCTTCTTAACCCCACAAAAATGTCATTTAAAACACATCTATACAAACACTTTTTGCATTTTTTTCTAGGTCTACTTGAAGCAAGTCAAGTGTTTTGTTTCTTTCTGTTGTCTATTTTAAATTTTTGTTTCAAGTTTACTTTTTTGTTCCAAGTTCTCATATAGTTTGTCATATTGCCCTATATGTTCTTTGGCTGACTAAATGAGCAATTTAACTGCATGTGTTGAAAACAGTGAAGTGCATTGCAGCACTTCTTAACAAAAAGCACTTTGATGCTTTTTTAATGGAAAGAGAAGGTTTAAAAACAGTATGTGAGTGATATCAAAGTAGAATTTGTGGAAATTCTGCTTTAAAAAAAAGAATTGTTTTGGCTTAATTTGAGATCAAAGAATATCATGAGTGTTCTGTGAAGTGAGAGTTCTCTGTTTGGGCGGCTTTCACCTCCACAGCTGCCACATGGGCAGCCTGTCCCTTACCATGGATGGACACAGGCTTCTGCGTGGCCCCAGCAGCAGAACCTAAAATCAGCCCCCTTGGACCAGATGGCAGCTGTCCCAAGCCATTTTGTTATTTTTGAGAATACAAACTTGGCTAATTTCTATCCTGTAATTTCTATCCTATTTAGGGTCATTCCTGTTTCGGCCTCCTACTGCTGTTTCCTGGATTTCAGTCCAGAAAGGTGCTCTACAAACCTGGAACTGTCAACACCCATCTGGTGTGGAAATGTGAAATCCGTACTGTTCCCTTGAGCTACTCTTTGCCTCCAGTGCCTGAGGGAGATGGTTCTTGACCTGTATCTCAACTTGCCTTCACATTGCTTAGTCAGTACAGAAGGTGTTCTCTTTCTTGATGGGTGACTTTATTCTTTTACGAAATTGTCCTGCATGAAGTGTTCCTGAAAAATACAGTTTAGAGGGAATATTGTCAAAAATTCTGTCTCTCTCTATACTTTATTATCCCCTCATTTTTTTTGTCATTTAACTCCAATTATGGGATGCTAAGTGCTTTTGGAAATTTCATTGTTAATATCTTCTTACAGTGCTATTAACGTAAATCAACGTTAATAGGGTCCCAGCAAGTATAAAATCAATCAAAAATTCAGTGCTCGCGAATCATTCTGTAATTTCAGCATAAAATGTTAATAGAAATAAAATCCAATACCATAAAATATCAGCAAATTCAACTTTAAATACATGTGATGAATGACTTTACCATTCTGCAGCATCCCACGGACTTCTGCAATGTGAAACCTTTCACTGGCAAAGGTCTAACACACACTGCTCCTTCCACCATTGCCTTCCCTGCATAAGGTGTGCAGGGAATCTTACTCTTCCAGAAATTAAAAATCCATCCTCACTGAACATGTGGCATCTGTATTTAGGCTTTTAGGAAGGATTACTAGGAATCTGTTAAGTTATTGTAGCTAACAGAAACTCACTGCTTCTTTGTGCCATCAGCCTGGCTGGAAGAGCTTCAGCTGCATTACCTTTTATTGAGATTGGGATTTCCTTACAGACAAATCTTTTAAATTGGAATTTAGACTGTGAAGATCCATCAGTTATTTAAAGTAAACTGCTACAAAAATGATACAGATTTCTCAAAAGATACATCTGTTGGCCTGAAAATTCAAATTAAAATTACTGTTAAAAGGAAAACAAAATTCCCAAAGTGATGCATGAAAAATTGTTGGGTATTTAACCTCTAATTTATCATCCCATCAGTCTAGAATCTTTTGATTTTGTTTTTTAAAATTCACCTGTTTTAATGGGTTTGGCCTGTTTGTGCTCTAGTTTTTAAAAACATGGTTAAGAACCTTTTGCTTGCAGAGGTAGGTATAACACCTGCAGGGAATGCAGGGTTAGGTCTTGATTCTCAAAGTTGCCAGACGAGAAGCATGATGCAAGTCTGAGATTTCTGTGATCACAGAAGAAGAAAGAGACACTGAGATACTTATTAAGAGAGTTTGCGAAATGCTTTCGTGGTCATTACATAGATACCTTTTCAGTCCTTATTCCTTTTTTTACCCATTATCTTGTTCTAATGTCCATGTCTCCAGTCTCTGGACTGGTCTTATTCTGTTCTCTTAGTTCTCTTTCTTCTTTCTCTTCTTATCTCAGGTGTGATTCCTCACCAGCAGATTTCTGCGATAGAGCTGTGCAGTGGAGTTTTACAGACCCTTTGAAGTCTGAGTGGGATTTTTGTGACATTTGTACTTATAAGATATTAGGAAAGTTTATGGTATCTCTAGGTGTCTCATAAGTAGTATCCACTGCAAAACTCTTTTGTCATTGCTGTCTTTATGCCCATCCCCACAAGCACCAGACAAGCCAGGGACATTTGGAAACTTTTGGTTATTCCATCTGGATACATGTTGCCCTGGAAAGTTAAGGTAAATGCTTAAGAACTCACGCTCTCTCATGTTTTGGAACCTCATCTCTTATTCTTTTATCCAGAACTTCTAACAGGAATTTGCATTATGATAAAACAAAACTTCAAATTTCTGTGAGCATTACTTTAATTCTGGTGACACAGCAGAATTACCAAAAGCTGCCTTAAGCTGCATATTTATGGTCATTAAATTTCTATAAACAAGTGGCCAGGGTGTCAGCCAGCTTGGGACTCATCCACAACCTGCAGAACCAGCTAAATTGATTGCATGGAGCTGGCCAGAGCTCAGTCTCAGTGGGCCAGGGCAGTGCGATTTCAATGGGAAGTCACCAAGCCTGACCTCACAAAAAATGTTTTCAGCACCTGAGATAACATGTAATTCAGTCTGTACAATCTTCATACTATTTATTGCTGGTTTAATATAGAAAATTTTTCTTTATGAAAGAAATCTGAAATCAAGGGCTTTATTCATTGGCATAGCTACACCATTTTCCTTTTAAATAAATGGATATTGGATCAGCCCTTAGAACAGGGAAGCCTTAGTGTGGACTAGTGGCTTGATCCCTGCAGAAGCACTTTTGCTAGGGTTTCAGTTTAAAAATGTCCTGATGTTTTTTTAGATACTGTGCTAAAAACCTTCTGACATTTCCTTTGGTTCTTCTTCCCCTTTTTCCTGTCTTCTGCTGAAATGGAAAGTTACTCATCTGGCTAATTTTCAGTGTGAAACTGCCCATCGAGTCACACTGGGACAAGCACGGTCAGAAACAGCAAGACCTTGTTGTGCATTTTCCTGTGCCAGGACTTTTGTGATGCTGTGCATTACAGTAGGGTGATGCTGCAAATCTTTTTGTTTCTGCTTCCAAAATAAATCAGACTTTTTCCCAACCATGTTCCAATGGTGTGAGCTTAAGATATTGCTTCTTCACCTGCTTGGGTTTGCAGATTCTCGTCTCTACCTCATTTGTTGAAGATCACAGTATCAGAAGAACAGCAAGGAGAAACAGTACTTTTCCCACCCATTTTTGTTTCAGAATTAATGACTTTGATATTGAGTGGTGAGGGATCTGTCCACATCTAATAAAATGTACCAGCTCAGGTGTTGGAAACCCACATCTTTGCCATTAAACCACACAGCTTCACTCCAGACCAGAGGGAAAGCAGCGAGTGCTGGGCTCTGCTGCCACTCTCCTACATCAGAATCTCAAGTTCTTCATTTCTCTTGAATACAATTGCAAGCAGAGGCTTGCCAACAGTTTTCACATTTGGCTCTGTAAAAAGGAGAATCAGAGGGAATCCTGCCATAATATAGCAAGGCTGTTGGGAAAATAAAATGCCCCATAGTTAGAGAGATTATATTAATTAAATATAAGAACAAGAAAATACAAATGTTTAAGACAAAAAAGTGTTGTTTTGACAGTAACTTGGCGATTAGGTCCTCTGCCTGAGGCTCCTTAAATCAAGGTTTGTGTGTGCCTTTTGCAGGAGAGGATGCTTTTGGAAACACCAGACTCAAAGCAGAGGTCTAATGTTAGGAGCTGCATTGCTCTCAGGTCTCATCCTGTGCTGCCTTCACTGACAAAGCTGCTGCAATGGCTCAGAGTAGCCCCAGGAGATTCGAATGGGTGCTAATTGTTCAGATTACTTATACTGAGTGTGAGGGACTGAGTTCTTGCAGTCAAAACACAGATCTAAGAACTTTTTTGAGTAGTATTAGAGAAAAGTAGTATTTTTTGAGATATTTCAACACTTTCCAGTCTGCCCTCGGGTTCTGTTGGTAATTCAAGAGTTTCAGTGTTGTTTAACTTCTATTTTAAAAACTTCTCAATTCCCCTTCTGCCTCTCAGCGTGGAAGAATGGTGAAGTGCTTTTGTCAGCAGTAATGGCTGAGCCGACCCAGTAAATACTGGGGAAGCTCTGGCAGCCATCCAGGGTGGTGTGCCAAGATTGCCAGGTCCTGCCACGGTGGTGACAGGCACACTAGAGAGAGTGGTGATAGGGCATCCCACAGTGACCAGCATCATCCCCTGAAGGAGAAGGCACATTCAGAGTTTTAAGTGCAATAGATCACCATATTGCCAGGAAGCAAAAGAAACATTCTTTAATCCTTTCAAAGCCCAATAATATTATGTATATTGACTGAAGCCCTATGGAGTGGGCCTGGCAGGGCTTTTTCATTACTGCAGCACGCTGTAGCCTAGCTACCTTTGAAAAGTAACCAATATTGAGAGCCACTTGACATTTGCAAAGGATTATGGGTGTCCTCGCCATCTCTTCTCAAGTTCCCAAATTTACAATGGTCTTAATTTAAAAGTTAAGCCAGGGGATCAGTTGCTTAGTCTGCGGCTGGGCTGCCCTTTTAAAAAAAAAAAAAAAAGGAAGTTAAAAAGAACGTGTGTGCATGTCTATGTGTTTGTGTGTGTGTGTGTGCCTGTGCGGAGGCAAGAGATGGGTAATGAACCTCGCACTGGTGTCGCCCACCTCAAGCTGTCAGCTCCAGTCAGTGGCATTTAATTGTGGCAGGGGGTACCTAAATCGGGATAAGGCGGATGGGAACGGGTGGTTTCATTCCTGCAGGTGCTGCTAAAATGCAGGGAGCAGCAGCAGCTGGTAATGAGTTGGTGAAAATGAAAAAGGGACATAAGTAGCTTCTTTAGCAAATCCCCTGGAAATGACATGGAGCCTCTGGGATCGATCGGATCGATCCCTCCAAAGGCTTGCAGGCTCCTCTCATCCGACTGCCAGCACAGGCAAAACATAATGTTATTATCAGCAAAACTCAGAGAAAACCTGCCGGGGAAAACAGTGCTCTGGTTTCTTCCTCCCGCGGGGCTGCGCATGGACTGAGTGTGTAGGAGCATCCCAGTGCCCAAGCAGAGCTGTGTGGAGCAGAGACCCAGCTGCCCATCTGGTTCCTGTGCAGGGCTCGCCTGTAGCACAGATGTGGAATTTGGATTCCCAGCTGCCTGGCCAGGAGGTGGGGAGCAGAAACCCGTCCTGCAGAGCAAGCATGGGGGGAAACAGCAATGGTAGGACAGTTCAGGAGGTTTCTAACAAGCTGTTGGTCTTCCTCCTCTCGTGTCTCTGCTGTCATCAGTTCTGGTTTGATTATTATTTGCTCTATAACACTTTATGAGGTTTGTGTAATTGGATTCATATCCTTAATCTGAGCTTTTCAAAACCATGTTTCTGGCCAGGGTCTGAGCTGCCTCCTTGCACACGGAGGTGTCAGCACCCCAGTTCATGAGCAGTCCTGCACCTGAATCTTTGCTGTCTTGAACTGAAACAATCCTGAAGTCTGAACTGTTGTATCTTCTCCAGAGCTCTGCAGAAATGGATTTTACTCTCAGAGTTACTGTGAGAAAAGTGGTCTTAAATCTCCCAGTCACGTACAAAGGGGCCTTTCCTTGAAGAACTCAGAATTTGTTTACCTTTCTATAATCCTGCTGGGGAAAAGAGGAAATATATTTGTTTTATTCCATCTGTCCTGGAAAGTGTACCTTCAGAGCTCAGAGAACCTGCAGCAGGTGTGGGATGCTCTGCGAGATGGTGTCAGTGCGTGCAGTGCATAGCCCAGAATGGGGGGAGGACGATGGGGTCCCCAGGGAACCTGTGTTGATACATAGGCTGCTTGACTGTTTGGGTCACCCTGGCTCCTGCAGTTGTCCAGACTTCTCCAGTTCTTGGGCTTTGCTTCAAGCCCAGCACTAGATGAAGCTTCTACCCAAGAAAGGAAACAGTTTGGACATTACTGGCTTTTGTTTGTGGCTTGTGCTCCACAAATTGTGATCATTTGGATCTTTAGGACACTATTTAAACTAAACAGCATCATAAAAGAGGTGTGTTGATATAACTGCGTGCTATTCATATGCCCTCTAACATAAGGATAGGAGAATATTTATTTTACCCACTGGTAAGTTTGCCAGTTTGTGAAAAACCCTTATTCTCAGGAGTTACAAGCATCTCTGCTTCCACAGAATCGATTAAACTAACATCAGCTTAGTGTTTCTGAATAACAGATCTTAGAGGACTTATACTTGTTCGTACATGACCTTTGCAACAAGACCATAAATTCTGAAATACAAGGATTGAGGAGTATGAAATGAAACTACAAAATGAACTGAAGTTACAACAGTATTACGGAAATATGTGTAACATTTGTCATCCAAACAGTTTATAACAGTAAAAATAGGGATAGAACAGCCACTTCACATTCAGAAACTATTGAAATGAACATGCAATACTTCTAAAAATGTTATTGTCTGAAAAATGTCATTAATTTTGGAGGCATTTGTCTTTCCCTTCATAATCAGCTAAACTGACAGATTCTCATAAACGATATAAATACTTCAAATATTTTTTGTTTGTACCGGGTCTAAGATGTCTTGCTGAGATGTGCTCACTAACACATATGTCATCTTTCATCTCAGTGGTTGCCCGGTGGCTTTAGGAAAGGATGAGATCCAGTGGACAGTCAGTGTTAGCGGGCTGCCACTGTGCAGGAGCTCCAAACAGTCTGGTCTGGGTTATGCTACTGGGAGATAAAGACTGGCAATAAAAATACCATTGGCTGTTGACAAGATCACTCCATAGCAATAGAAATCAGGATAATACATGGGCATTATAATCTTTCTGAATGTATGAAAATGCAGATGAATTCCTGTATTTTCCAAGCACTTTCTAAGTAACAGCAAGACAGGAGTGCTGAAGCAAAGCATTCAGATCTGTTCTTACTTCTTGCCTGTCAAACTGCCTAATTCCTTTAAGTCTGCAGTGGGAAACAAGATGAAATATGCTACAGAAGAACTAAATAGAAACTGTCCTTTGAAACAGAGTGAGAGCAGAGCTTTGCTGATATTTCTGTTTCTCCTGTTTTAACCAACAACTTCTTTATGGTGGTCATGTCAGTTTCCTGGCAATGGAAACTTGGTCATGTGGAGGCATCAACTTATTTTCAGTCTTACTGTTAGAAAAACTCTCTCAAGTTAAATGCTTCATTTGGAGAACAGTGACAGCAGAAATATTTTCTTTTAAATCACAATACATACTTTGGTTAAAGGCTGCTGTGCACACAGCTGTCTTTCCAGGTCTCCTCTTGGATTTGCCAGCTGTGGTCAGTTTTCCCTGCAGTCTGCTGCTGGCTCTCCCCTGGGATGCTCAAGGGAGATGGTACCCAAACAGAAAACTTCTGAGGAGCAAAGGCATTTTGTCATACAAGGTCAAGCACAATAGAAATTTGTAATCACAGATTTTCATACTGAGCGAGATAGATTTTTATTTTGATTCTGTGAACAGTAAATACAATGAAAGACTTAAAGCTTGGACTATCAGCACAGGCATGGTCACCTTGCATCAATATGCTTTTTCTTCTGATTTTTTTGTTAATTTGTCTTGTTTTCCATAAGACTGGTTTCATGTGACACTGTAAGTTAAGGAGAAAACATGGGTTATTTTTTTCCTCTAAAGCTTGGTATCTGATAAAATAGTGTGGTACTGGTGACACATGTACTTGTGATGGCAATCCCAAACTAGAGAGGGCAGCTGTAACAGACTTTCAAAGCCTAATGCAGGTCCCTAGATGCACAGATTGGGTGCCAAGGTGATTGTGCTGTAGCAGCAGTTGCTGGCTGAAAGTGATGGTGCTGGCAGCAAGGTCTCAATGTGGGGTTCTGTACTGGTGTGCACAAGGGTACCACTCGCTCCTTCAGGTGAGCATGCTTGCACACTGTTACTGACTTAGATGTACCAGCATTATTCTCAAACCTGCTGGATGTGTTGTTTTCTTAATTAAACTCCACATCTACAAATTAGTACAGACTTTATCCTTCAGGCAGGGAAGAATGTATATATGATGAAAGTTAAAAATCCATCCCAGCTCTTCACAAGTGGAGACAAATCAATGTGCATGCCATCAGATAAAACCAGACAAGTTTTTCTGTATGTCACTTGAAATACAGCACAAACCTAGTAATTTGCCTGACTTCCTTTAAAAAAAGTCATCACCCTCTCATTTCCTCCCTTCTCTTAATTTCTGCTCACATCGCAATCAATCACAGTGCTTTAATAATGCCCCTTTCTGTCAAAAAAGCTTGCCAGCTTTTGGGAACCTTTCGACACTGTGCGGCACTTTCCTGAGCTGAGCTGAGCCACTGCTCTGTATTCCATGGGTTATTAGGGTTAGCAGAAAGAACATGCATTTATTTACTGAAGGTACTTTATAAATCAATACCTTGGTTTTGAACTCAGGTCAATAGGAATACTCAGGAACACAACCAAAAACTACTGCAACCCTAAACCAGCACTTTCAACATATTGATTTTTCGAAGAGTATCTTTTCCTGGCATTATTCACACAGTGTTGATGAACAGCTTCATGCAATCAAAATTGTAAATAAGTATGGGTATGCAGGCACATATGTGTGCAGAAGTGTAAGTCTGTGAAACTGAAAAAGCTTTTAATGTGGTGTGGGAATTATAAAAAAGCAAAGGCAGGAAGTGATGCAGTTAAGGTTCTTAAAAAATCATTCATGTTTTCCTTTGAAGTTACAGAGTAAAATGTATTGTTGAGGGTCAGTAAATATTGATACTGTTAACTTGGCTTCATTTGCAGATACAATGTTATGTAAATAGTTGACAATTTTTAGGTACTAGTTTGATTAAAACCAATAATAAATAAATAAAACTAGAAAAGCATATGCAAAGCAAGGCCAGTCTGGAGGAACTTGAGAGTTTTCTGGTTTCAGGGGCTCTAAATTTTGTATTTAATTGCACAGCTTTGGCATCACTTAGGAAGGGTTTTTCCATCCTTAATTTAATGGTCAGGTTTCCCAAAGAAGATCAGAATGAAAAAGCCATATCTGTTTATTAAACCCCACATCAGATCACTTTGTATTGTGATCACACTTGAACTCCTGAGTTAACAGATGTCCATAAAGACATTGCAAGAAGTACGTTGGAGCTTCAGAGAAGGTGTCCAGTTGCCAGACCAGGTGCTTATCCCCATCTCACCTCTGCAAGAGTGGCAGAACCATCTGAGATTCACTTTAATAATGCCCCTTTCCATCAAATAATGTAATCTAAAAATTATACTCCAAATTAATCTTCATTAAAAAAAAAAAAAACAAAAACAAAAAAAAAAACTCACACAAAAGTGCACTGATTTTGGTTGAGATTTTTTTTTTCCCATTTTGGCCTTTTTCTTTTCATTCAATTTGCTTTTGGTTTCTAGGAGAAAGGCAAGGATGCTTGCAGCCAAATAATGAGAGATTTTAAGTTTTACATTTAGGGTATAAAGAGGAGTATGTGCATCAGAGAGCTTTCAACCAAGCAGAGAAAAACGCTTCAAACTCTCAGTAGCTGAAAGTTGATGTTTGTTAATTCATCTGAGATATGCAGGGCAGATTTGTAACAGGTTGACTAGTTAAGCAGTGGGACAAATTATAAACAGATTACTTATCACTGAAAATATTGACATTAAAAATAAATCTATTCTGAAGATAGGAGCCGAGTTTTATGAAACTAATATTCTTGATAGAAAAGTTATTATGTGTAATTTGATTTCCTCAGTTATTCAATAAGCCACTCTAAATCATTATAATGAATATAGCTTCTAGAAATATGGGATTTCTGCTTCATGCAGAATTTCAGTATTTTGAAAAATCCAGATTGCGTTGAAACATAAATTTTTTTTTATCTGATTTCCAGCAACTGAAATACTATACTCCAATCACTGCTATTTTCCTAAACCAGAAAGCCTCCTGCTACCATAGTAAGGCTTGAGAGACATCATGGGTCTGGCTGGTTTTGTGTGTCCCAATGTGGGATGCTGACTGCTGTGATGAGCCCAGCTAGACCTGTATGGGTGTCATTTGAAGGCCCATTTAAAAGAGCCCAGGTCATGGTGGCAGCTCACTAGAGTGTTCAAAAAACCCAAAAGGTATTAAGTAAATAATGAGCTTTTATTTAAAACTTAGCATTGTAGATTAAATAAAGTACTATCAATACATGAGAGCCCTGCAGAGCTTCCCAGCTGCTGAGAAGCAGCAGGGGGTTCTGTGCAGTCTTTGGGTTGAAGGCTTTTTCACTACATTTGCAGGGTTTTATAAACAGACACTTTCAGATCCTCTTTGCTCTGTTTTTGGTTTTGTCTCTTTTCTCCTTTATACCCATTTTAATGCAGTAAAGCTAATTCACCCAGCCTTTACCAAGCTTGACTCTGGTCCAGATCTGGCTCTTTCTGTGGGATACTGGAATCCCTCTCACCCCTGTGAAAGTAGTGTGGCCAAAGGCAGGACAGGAGGCTTGGAGGAGCAGTGCACATTGTGGAAAGCTGAGAGCCCTTTCCTGTGAGGCAATGGGTTTGCTATTTCTTCATCTTTCTGCTGAGGAGGCACTCCATATTGTTGTTGGCATTATCGTGGTGGTGTTGGCTTTCTTTAGACACTGTTTATGATGGTTTGGCTGGTTGTCTTCAGGGCAGAGATTGCATTGCTATTCTGTGTTTTTATTTTGTCTTTTTATATTTATATCAAGAGTTCCTCAGGCACCGGGAGAGTATAAATAAGTAGAATAACAAGCCTGTGCTATGGTGCAAACTGCAGTAAGAGCATCAGACTTCTATGACAACCTGATTGTGGAAAAAATCCTTTTACCTTTAAGCTCATGGAAGGTCTGTTAAAGGTGTGCAGGGTGATGTGGGATTTTATCTGCTATTTCAGATACTGCTGTACTCCTATGAAGAGCTCTCTTACAACATCTCCAGACTGAAAGTCAGTGAGATTATCAGGAAATCCACCTGCACACAAAAGTACTGGGGCTGAAATACATTGGTCAGGCATACATAGCACTGAGAGGATTGTTGGTTTAGATCAAGGTATAGAGAACAAGCCAGGTGGCCTCTAGAGGGGTGTTTCAGTCCTGTTTTCTGAGCTTTTATGAACACTGGGCAGGCATCATGACGTGTGTGCTACAAAACCATTTTAGTATCTTCCCCCATTAAAGATAGTTCTGGCAGACCACCTGAACTGGCAGTGTGAGCACTCCATCCATTCCACAAGGTACTCACCTCTTCTTCCCAACAGCATCCTTCAGAAGGATGACCCATCCACCTGAATCATACTTGATTACACTTTACATGGAAAATGCTTGCTAGCTGAACACCTTGGAAAGAAATAGTCTTCAGAGTCTCAGATTTTACTGTTACATACCATGAAGCATTTCTGTCATCTGTACATATGCTACCATAAGAAAGATTCATACTTCCAGCCCATCAGTTAACCCAGCTGAAGGTCCTTACACATTTTATTTTGAACTACTTTTATCTGTTCTATGTGGTAAAATATCCTAAATATCTGCCCATAAAAGTCCTCACAAGATCTTCTCATCCTTCTTTGGATAAATTCCAAAGTCATATGTATGTTTTTGCTTGTAATGAAACTCACTTTTCTTGAGATTTTGATGTACTGAGAGAATTGATAGTAGCTGCTAGCAGCTGGGTTTACTTCATCGCCAGTCCATTCAGTCTCTTATTTTCCTATAGGGTAAAAGATTATCCACATGTGGAGATATATTATTCTGTAACACCAAGTTCATGAGACCTCTAGGCCTTACCCAAAAGTGATCTCAGACTTCCATATAAATCTTTTTTTTCCTAAATTATGGTTCAGCAAAAGGGAAGCCAGACTAAAAAGTCAAGATTGCTCATAGTAATGTTATTCCAACTGCAGAGGAATAGGCATTTAAAAAATGTCTCAAGCATTTTGTAGTTTACTTGAAAAGAAGGAAAGGCTAGTCAGTCTTGACTCCAATTTCCTGAAGTGATCTGAAGTGCTGTCAGTGTGCATGGTACCAGTAGGATCAGACCCTCTGATAATGTTAGAACTCATTTAGCTCAGCAGGGACTGGTGTCCTGCAGAGGCATCCCCATTTTGGAGCTCCAAGGCAGCAGAATGAAGATGGGCTTGTATGCTCTTACAACACCATGTTGTGCTGGAGACACTGGGTTCATCCGGCTGTTCTGGTCAGGCTGAACACCACTCTTGCCACAGGTGATTGCCTCTGAATTTTTCAGAATGGCAGAAATGTGGAAAAGCTCTTGAAGAAGAAACAGTTGCTTACCTCTATGTAAGAGAAGCTCTTTGCAGTTCACTGTCCTTGTTCATGATGAAGCTGCATTCTCTAATAACAAGCCTATCTGTAGACCACTGGTTATCTCCAGTTACAACAAAAATAGCATTAGTTCAACTGCCATGTAGGGGACATGCATTATTAATTTCCTGGGGTTTAGCAATACACTTTGCAGCCCCTTATTAGCTGTATCTGAAAGTAATTTCTGGGGTACAAATTTGCTCTAATTCAATTTGGCTAAGAAAAATATCTTGATAATTTAGGGTATGATACCAGCTGCTCAAATTTCCTCCTTGACTATCAAGTTTGTCAATTTGTCATCTTTTCTGAAGAACTTGTTGCCTACCTTTGGTATCTCAAGTGAACTCCATGATCTCACCCTGAGGTGTTAAGAATCGCTGAGGGCTATCAGAACTTGTGTAAATTACAGCGATGCAGACAGCATGTTGAAAAATCAATAAGTAATGAAATAGTACTGCAGTGAAGTAGCCAAGAGAGCAATGGGTGAAAAAATCCCAAGGACTCAGTTTAATTTTGTCAAAGTATAAAAGATAATGTTCTGCTGTGATGCTATAAAATCATCCCCACTGGCCAAAGAAAATTGAAATACAAAAGAGTAGTGTACAGGTGCGGGTGCACTTCCTCCTGAATTCCAAGTCCTCCTCCACTTCCATTAGCCTGCAGTGGATGCTGCAGTAGTGATCTGGGCAGGCATTCACTTTTCTAATGAGGCAGTGGGTATGACTTTTTTGCCTTTACATGCTATGGACTAATGTCAGCTCACGTCAAGTGTCAGTTAAGCCTCTTTCTAACTCCCAGTAATCCTCACATCTAACCATCCTGAGTTGGCTATCTCATATTGGCAAGCAGGGAAACACAAGCAGAGTATTTGCCATGAAGACCCAGCACTTCAGAATGCTTTCACAATATGCTAAAAGGAACAGATCAAAGGCTTTGTGATGTACTTGAATTTGTCTTTGGTGTTCGTATAGGAAGGTTGTTACATATTCTTATACACATTTCTGAAGTACAATGTTCTACAGTAAAACGAATGTGCTTTAGGCAGGCAATTCCACATGACTTAGGTTTCCAAGAAGTCTGGGCCCTATACTCCTCTGCCTAATCACGGCAATACCTACACCTCTTTCCTCCTCTCTAGCATTTTGGCTGTGCAAGGGACGTGTTGTGGGTAATGCAGTTGAGACCCGTGCTGGCTGCTCTGCCAGCTGTGCAATGGGCTGTGCAACAGCTGGGCTTTCTCTCTGTGGGAACACCATTTCCTCAAGCAGCAAGCAATTCCTCCACATCTGTAGAAACACAAAATGTCTTTAAGACTGTTCTACTGCTCTTTCATTTTGGCTGAAATTGGCCAAAATGGGAGTGAGGTGGGAACTGCCAGGCAGGCAATCTCATTTCCTGATTAGGTCCTTAGGAAATCAGGTTCAGAATGAGCAGCTGGCTCCAAAAGGAGAAGAAAAACATTGAACTGAAACAGAATTTTCACAAGCTGGGTGTTGCCATGAGAGTCTTTCATTTAAATCCATAAACTATGAGATTCTCTGGAGTGAATTCTTAGAGTTGATGAGTTTTTTCCATGTGGATATGCAAGATAGTTAAAATGTATTTAAACAAAATTAATGACTAGAATACCACTAAATTAAACATGTCTTGTGAAAGATAAACCAGCCTGCATTCTTGTGTTAAGGGAGGGTCCCCCACTTCAGCCTTTAATAGCTAATCAACCTATTATCCTCTCACTACATCTGCCTGTAAAAAGAAACACGTTTCAAAGACAGCGAGCTGCTCTTTGGTCCCAAGAGACCTAAAAACCAGGTTCAAATAATTGTCCTTCACTGGTTTTCTCTTGATGCCTTTGTCTGTGCATTTCTGCATGCTGCCCAGAAAGGCGGGTTCTGCGCTGTCTTCTGGGGAACACCTCTGTCAGAGTGGACAGAGAAATGTGATCCTTGGAAAAGGAGGACAGAAAATTGTTTCCTTAATGTGCATGAATGATCTGTTTGATACAGATTAATGCTTACTGTTTAAGCAGACACAGGATTGAAAAATCCTTCTGGAAAAGCGGGTGTGCTGCTGGCTTCGCTGGGGAGAGCAGGCAGTTCAGAGAATGCCAGTTCCATTTCATTGGTTCCAATCACCTCTATAGACCATCAGTGCCTTTGTTTAACCTTCCATGATTTTGTTTCATTACGGTGGTATGCAGAAAATGAACAGCCACTACCGGCACAGCTAGAGAACATCTTGAGTGAGATGGCAGGGAGCTTATATTTAGTCATTCAGCAAACTCAGGTTAGGCTTTAGTGAAAAGAGCTCTATTAACTCCAGTGACTTTGGAGAGGGTCCTTTGTTCTTTTCAAAGTTGTTATGGGTTACAGAACTCAAAAGCCTCTTTTCTTGCCCATTATTAAAGCAGTGCAATGAATCACCGTATTTGGCACTGACACTTTGGAGAGTTCCAGATACTACAGGACTGTTTGCAAGGAGGTAGCATGTAAATACTAAAAAGATCTCAAGGAATTTAATGAAGTAGAATATGTGGCCCTTGGAAGTAGAAAGCATTTATTTACACAAGAGCATTCTATTTGTATTAATCTGAACTATTCCATTCATTAGAAAAGCTCAGATGAAACATTGATCAGCTGGTAGCATAGTACAGCTTTTTAGCCTGTCCGTGCTGTCAGACACAACGTGCAGTGTGGACACTCCCTTTTTCCAGGGGCCTCTGAAGAGCCTTTCCTGCTCTCTGGGCTGGGACTCCACATCAGGGCGCAGACCTTCTGTGCCTTTTAGCATTGCCCTGACAAGTTATCTGGTGTCACTGTGAGCTCTGGTGAGGTCTGGCCAGTACCGCTGTCCTGTGGACATATTCTGTGACATTCTGTGCTGGAGTTTCCCAGCACAAACAAAACAATGGGAAACACTTCCCATTATTAAATGATATTTTCAGCTGCTTCTACCTTTGTCACACATAAACCACTTGGACTGGAAATTGTCCGTGTCTGCCCCAGGCTCTTTCTTTTTTACCTACCTATCAAGTACTTGATTCCTTTATTAAAAAAAAAAATATTTGGGATACATTATTTTCTTTATACTAAGGATGTTTTCTTTATATTAAAGAATACTACCAACCCTTTTTCCAGAAATCAGCAGCCCAGATTTGAAACTTGACATTTGGCAGAGGATGGCTTTTGCATCAGTTTTTATCTTTTGCAGTTACTGTGCACATTTACACACATTGTAAGCTTTAAAGAAGCCTTCAAATCCTGCATTTCTCACGTGTTCAGGAGGATGGAGTTAGACCTGAACAGATGCCCCTGAGGCTCCGTTTGCCATGGGCATACTTCAGCCAGCTGCTGAGATCGTCCCTCATTGTCAGCTCTGAGATGCTGCATGCTCAGGCACTGCACGAGAGATGTGTGATGGCCTTGAGAACTTCCATGGGTTTGGTGCTGCCTGTTTGGCATCTTTGCTCCATGGTGGAAGTTATCAAATAACACCATTTGGCACTTCTCATCCCTTCCCTGTGAGAAGGAGGAGCCTTCTATTTCAATATAATACGGACTTCATGACAGCATGTAGGGTCTGTCTTCATCTGGCACTTTGCTGAGGAGAGACAATACCATCACCAGCTAAGAGGAGGGGATAAGATACAATCATCTGTATCTAGACTTTTACTGTCTCTGTATTGAAACAGCAGGACACTTTGGATAACACCTTTTTCTAGGAACTGAGGCTGAGCCAGCACCATTGGTCCTCAGATGTTGGTGGAGGTGGATGGTGCTCACCAAAGCCAGACTACCTGCATGGCGTGGTGCTTCCTGGGCACAACATTGCTACCAGAAGTACTGTGCTAGTAAAATTGCCAACAAATGCTGGCACTGCATGGTGACACATCATGGTGGTGTCGGCATGATCCATGGGTTGCCCACACCACGTGTGAGCCGTGCTGGGCAGTCTGTCGTTCCTGGGCTCTGAGTGACCCCTGCTGGGGCCAGCAAGAGAGGAGGAGGAAGGATCAGAAGTTGTGGTGGAGTATGTTGCTGTCTGCAGGATCCCTCTTTTGTCTGCTCCAGAAGTTGGAAGTAGCAAATCAGCCTAAGAAAAGGAGAAGAAAGGATTATTTGATGGTTAAGATGGTTGAATGCTGCCTTGGAAAACTGATTGTTTTCCTTTCCTTTGCCACTTTTTTTTCCTTTGTGATGCTAGTTAATTCTCTTCAACCTAACTTTTCACAGACTGTTACTAATTGGGTATTCTTCAATTTCTTCATGGTTCATTTGAAATGCAGGGGTCTGAATTTGTACTCACAACTGCTACCGAAGACCATTTTGGACACATAAGGAGTGTTCCGAGAAAACAGTTTGTAGACCTCTCTTAATTAGGCATCTGCAGTTAGAAGATACATTTCCCTTAATCACGATAGATCTCAGCTCTGCAGTCAGTAAAATAGAGGTAATAATAGCACCTTGTATCACAAGGGATTTGAAGGAAAGCTTACAGGCAATTTAATAACTTGGATGTCAGGGCAGCATTTAAATTGTAAAAAGTAAATAAAAGGAGACGTGCATTGAGCAGTGAGGAAAAATATGTCTGTCTGCATAATGGGTGGGGGGGGTGTCTGCATTTCTAATCCAGTCCTTTTTCATATTCCTTTCTCTGATATGTCATTAACAGACCATTTTAAGTGTCTCTGTCTCCTCACACAAAGACCTCCAGTCAAACAAAGTCCTTTCCCAAGAAATCCTTAAAACTTAATTCCTTCCATGAAGCATCTAAAATCAACCAATGGAGGAATACATTTTTTGCAAAGGGGTTTCACAAGGAAATATTTGCCACTTATTCAAATCACAGTGTAAGTGCTCATACTTGTCCTCCTGAGGTTCCTTTTTCGTGAACACTTCTGTTCTATTTATAAATATTTACCATTACTAATATTCTTACGCACATGCAAATCTAAAATTCAGTTTGGGAGATCTTCTACAGCAATTTAGAATTTTGTTTTATGTGAGTGTTTTTTCTAGGAAAATCAAATTGCCTAAAATTTGGTGGAAAAGTAAATGCAGAGCAGTTTACCACACAGGGAGTTTTTCCTGGTAAATTTGAGAGCATTCCCAAAATTTCACATTCACCTGGCTGTGTGAGCAATTCTATCAACACTTCTGCTGGGCAAAAATTTTATGAGCATTTTTGCTTTCATCCTAAGGAATATGACAAAATACGCAGAGTTTGCAGTTCTTGGGCTTTGCCATGTGCAGATAGGTTCACTGGTATGAAACTAGCAATGGCCCTGGAGATCCAGGTTATGGTTTTGGACACTCACTGTCAGAATGCTGGCTGGTTGTTTTGTGCTCATTTCCACTGTGGCAAGTAGCCTTTCTGCCTGGCTCTGGGAGAACATAAGGAGGACAGGTCTGCCTTGCCCAGCCCAGGCTTGGAGAGCCCTGTCCCCAGATGCCCATGGTGGGCTTCCCCAAGACCTGCCACCCACCTTGCAGAGTGAACTTGTGGGGCCTGGAGAGCAATGGCAACTATGCAGTTCATCAGAAATAGGCTTTTTATGGTTTTCAGAGCAGAAAATAAAGAAACCAAAGGAAAAATGTATGTAAAAGCCTTCTATAGCGCTTTCTGCTTGGAGCCTTAAAATCTTGAAGCAATGCCGTCAAAGCTTTTCTGAATGACTTGATGAAGGTTTTTTTTGTTTTGGTTGCTGCACTCTTGGGACTCATTGGAGTGGCAGGATTAAAATTAATTAGAGGCTGTTTGGAGGGGGCTTTGGAAGATAGCCTCGGGCTATACTTCAGTCTGGTTGTTAGAAGCAATATCATCACCGCCTTCTTTTCCAGCAAACAGACCTGCACTGGTGCGGTTGTGGGGAGCCGCAGAACATCCAACACAGACATCAGAGCAAAGACTTCCTCCCAAAGAGATTACTTACCACAAAACCAGTGGATCTACCTGCTGACAACCCCAGAAATATGTCTTGTTTCATTTTATGGTTTCTAAAAGAGGCTGCTTTATAAAGCTCTCCAGAATCTTGATGAAATATCCATGCAAGGATGTTCATTTTCCTCTTTTCTTACCATGAATTATGTTGATTAGCATGTCTGAGGAAGAGATGAGAGAAAAAGCTCTGTTTTAGAGGCTGGATTTTTTGTTTGGTTGGTTTGGTTTGCTCTGTTTTGCAAAGAATGAGTAGATTTATCAATGGGTGAAGAAAATTGACAAATAACCATTTCACACCCACTTGTCAGCTTGACTTTGAATTTTCCTCATTGAGGAGGGTCAGCTGCAGAACTGATAAAATGCTACATCTCAACATTTGTGTCAAGTTTTCATATGTTTTATGCATTTGTAGACTAGTAGATAACCCTTTATAGTTAATCCCAAACCACTCTGTGATTCTGTGACGACAGTTTCAGAGTAAGATGATGCAAAATCTGGCTTTCCTATGTCAGTAACTCGTAGAAGCAGCTAAAAATTTTCAGTATGAATAGAATCATAGAATCATAGACTGGTTTGGGTTAGAAGAGACATAAAGATCATCTAGTTCCAAACCCCTGCCACCATAGAATACTAGTTAAGAGTGGTAACGGCTTAAAAAAACTGGTAACTAATCCTTGTGGAAGTACAGTCAAAAATAACTAAATTTTTCCAACTCTCATATTTTTTCTGATTTCCTTTTCCATTCCAGTAATATCTACTTATCAAATTGACTTAAGTATGCAGGAAGGACTAGTGGAGTTTAGTATAGTTTTTCTACTGCATATCCTGTGTGCCTTGGAAGAAAGTAAACAAATTCACAAAAGACTATATAATCTGGTGCAACTGTACACTCTACTTAATGAATCATTCCAGTATTACTTTTCTCTGTGCTTAGCTCTAGCAATATCTAGAAGAGCTGTATGTTCACTGCATTGTCAGAATTTTAACACTGATTTAGAAACATATTTTTGTTCATATTTCTGATAACAGGAATACTAATAGTGTTGTTTTCCCTCAGCACCTTGGGATTACTGCAATATTAATTGTGAATATTTAGTGTTAAAAAATACAAAATAACCTTCCAGAAGCAGGAATTATTTTCCTCAGGATGTGTTTAATGAGTCCTTAATTGCAAACTTAGTAAAAATATCAATATAGAATATAAGAACAAGTGGCAAATGCTATTTAAAAATCATGTCTTTTGATTTACATTAGGATTTACAGGTTTTCTGACTCAACAGTCTAAAAATGTGGATGGTGTGTGTTCAAAATTGTGTGTTCCTGTGATCACTATAGCAAAATATGACAAATTTCCACTTTAGACTATAACGGAGTTTTGGGGGAGTAAGCGATATTAGGGGAGAAGCTTCTGTAAAGCTCCATTAATTTTAAGTAGCATAAGTACTTTCTCCTAAATTTGCCCAAACCAACAAACTATTGCTTAAAAATATGAAGGGATAAAGAACAAAATTCAGAGCTATTGAACACAGCAGTTGATCCTAGAAAGAAACACAGAAGATTTTGAAGTGATGACCAGACTTTAGTTGATGACCAGATGAGTAATTCCCATCTTCCCTGGATGTGTCAGTGGAGCAATACCACTACTACCGTGGAGCAGTAACAATGACAAGAGCTGGCCAGGCTGTGCTCTCCTGGTACCTTACAGCTGCCATCAGTTAAGGATGCTCTCTTCCAATATGAATTGTCCTTCCCACCCCTTCACTCCAGGGAACAAACAGTGATTATTTCTCCAGTTATTTTCCTTAAACAAGTTTCAGCTATTAGGAGATTTAAGTTAGACTGGCACCATAATAGAGCTCCTTTCCTCCTCCCCTATCTCGCCCTCTTCGTCTTGCACACTAAAAGCAAACAGAATTCATTATCTCATCTCAACATTGCAGCGTTTTAAGTTCAATGTCAATAGCTAGTTAGGAAAGGGCAGGCAGGTCAGGGATTAGGACTCCAAACTGTCCTTGACGTTTCTTTGTAGGATGATCGGCTGTTTGCATCAGCCTAGTAAAAAAAAATTCCTCCTCCTCTATCCTCGGAATGATCAGGATGGGAAAATGTCAGTTTAGGGGCTGACAGAGCTCTGATAAGAAGATACAGAAATGACAGAATGAGAGAGAAGGAGAGGGACAGAGGCATAAATACTGTAATTCTAAGTTTAAAATTTCATTTTTAAGTATATTTGCTAGTGCATGTTCTGGTTTCTTCCAGTGTTCATAAGCTTCTTTTTCAAGCAGTTTCATTTTAAGAAAGTCTGAATCTATTTTTATTTTATTTGATTTTACAAGTTCTGGAAAGGTCATCCTGCCTGGCCTGGAACATGCAAATACATTCACTCCCACAGAATTACTTATAAGCATGAAAATAGTTTCCACTTTCAAAAGTACATATACATTCTCTGGAGTTACCAACTTGGTCTGAATTCTCAGACTTAATCCAACAGGGTAGAAACAAAGCATTTAGATGAAAATATTTTTGAAGTGTGATGACCTCTGAGCACAAATTAAATACCTAGTTTATAAAATATTACTATGCTAGTAATTATTTTTGTTTTCCAAGTTTCCTTGCCTTTATTATGAATTTGATAAATTTTGAGAGAAAACTTATTTATTATTCATACTCAGTTCAGTGTTTAACCCAAATAATCTAATTTTCACACAAAGATACTCTTTCTATATAAGATATGTCTTTCATTAATATATTCTCTTCAGGAAGATATTCCAATAAAATTTCTCAGCTACATAGCTGTTTTGTTTATGAAGGACATGATTATTTTCAAAGCCATGGAAGACATTTGTTTTTTAAATTGGAGAAGGTATTGTGCTGTTAGGCAAGAAAAAGTATGAGTTTCTTTAAACTAGTCTTTACTTTTTTATTTTTAGTGTTACTTTCTGAACAGTTTTGTAGTTACTTGTGGGACAGCCTGAAGAAGATGCAAAATAAAGTCTTACTTTATTTTCTACTAGTGAGGTACCAAATGCCACTGAATTGTGGTCTCTGGGCTATGGCAGTTTCTTCGGTGATAGTACAGAAAGGTTTTGTTTCACTTGGGTTCTGCTTTTCCATTTATTGGTTAAAACACAATAAAAGGAACTAGGAAGCATTCGTTACTTCTCAGAGCTAGTTTTCCTCGTAACCACTAGCTGTGCTTTTCCTGGTATTGCAGAATCACAGACGTAAAAAGCACCGTCACAGTGGCAGCAGGGGTAGCCTGACTGAAGCTTCTGCATTCCAAAGCAATACAGCAATTTAAAGTCAAGTAAAACAAAAAGTATTTCAAAGTTTAAACCCATGTTTGTGTCTGATGGCATGAAATGTCACAGTAATTCAGGTTGTTGCCTCATTGCACTTAACAGAAACCAACCTGTATCTTCAACAACAGCATTTATTCTCTCTGCCGTGTTGAAATAACACAGTGTGTTTGTTCTTATTTCCCCCGCCCTCCTATTTTTATTAACCATTTTGTATAAATATCAAGACACATGTTTTCCTTGGAGAAATTAAGTTGTCAAGAATCTCAAAATCATCATTTTTTTCAGATAGTAGTTATTTTTTAAAATAACAGCTTCTACTATAGCTTGCCTACAAGAATAACGAAACTGCAAAGGTGGTATTTCCTGTAGGGCCTGTATAACTTTCTATGACATATTGAGTAACAGAATTAAGATCCTACTGCTTGTAACTTTTTTGTGAACATTTGTAAATCTATTAATTACTTCATTTTTAAAATCCTAGCTTATATTTAATCGCGACCAGAATAAGATTTCTTCATCTAGTATCCTGATCTCTTGCTGTTACAGTCAGGAGAAGAGGAAAACATGCTTTACTGACCACATGCCAGTGCCACCATGTCCCTGGATGCTGCTCTCAGGGGCTGACGTGCCACCACTTCAGTCTGTGAAGTGGTACTTGGTGCACCATCTGTTCTAGAAAACCATATTTCAGCAGCAGAGGCACCAGCTTGGGCAGTAACTCAGCACAGTAGGAAAAATACATGTTAAAACTTTCTAGAAAGACAATATGAAAAGGAATGCTGACATCACACCGCAGTTTTCAGAGAGACTTTGTATAGAATCATAGAATCATAGAATCATAGGATCATAGAATCATAGAATAGTTAGGGTTGGAAAGGACCTTAAGATTGTCTATTTCCAGCCCCCCTGCCATGGGCAGGGACACCTTACACTAAACCATGTCACCCAAGGCTCTGTCCAACTTGGCCTTGAACACCGCCAGGGATGGAGCATTCATAACTTCCCTGGGCAACCCATTCCAGTGCCTCATCACCCTCTCAGTAAAGAATTTCTTCCTTATATCCAATCTAAACTTCCCCTGTTGAAGTTTGAACCCGTTACCCCTTGTCCTGTCACTACAGTCCCTAATGAAGAGTTCCTCTCCAGCATCCTTATAGGCCCCCTTCAGATACTGGAAGGCTGCTATGAGGTCTCCACGCAGCCTTCTCTTCTCCAGGCTGAACAGCCCCAGCTTTCTCAGCCTGTCTTCATACAGGAGGTGCTCCACTCCCCTGATCATCCTCATGGCCCTCCTCTGGACTTGTTCCAACAGTTCCATGTCCTTTTGATGTTGAGGACACCAGAACTGCACACAATGCTCCAAGTGAGGTCTCACAAGAGCAGAGGGGCAGGATCACCTCCTTCGACCTGCTGGTCACGCTCCTCTTGATGCAGCCCAGGATACGGTTGCTTTCTGGGCTGCGAGCGCACACTGCAGCCGGCTCATGTTCATTTTGTCATCGACCAACACCCCCAAGTCCTTCTCGGCAGGGCTGCTCTGAATCTCTTCTCTGCCCAACATGTAGCTGCGCCTGGGACTGCTTTGATCCAGCTGTTAGGACCTTGCATTTGGCATGGTTAAGCTTCATAAGGTTGGCATCAGCCCACCTCACAAGCGTGTCAAGGTCCCTCTGGATGGCATCCCTTCCCTCCAGCGTATCAACCGAACCACAAAGCTTGGTGTCACTGGCAAACTTGCTGAGGGCGCACTCAATCCCACTGTCCATGTCACCGACAAAGATGTTGAACAAGACCGGTCCCAACACCGATCCCTGAGGGACACCACTCGTTACCGGTCTCCAGCCGAACATCGAGCCATTGACCACAACTCTTTGCGTGCGGCCATCCAGCCAGTTCTTTATCCATCGAGCGTTCCACCCATCAAATTGATGTCTCTCCAATTTAGAGACAAGGATGTCGTGTGGGACAGTGTCAAACACTTTGCACAAATCCAGGTAGATGACATCAACTGCTCTGCCCCTGTCCATCAGTTTCGTAGCCCCATCATAGGAGGCCACCAAACTGGTCAGGCAGGATTTCCCCTTAGTGAAGCCATGCTGGCTGTCACCAAGCACCTCCTTGTTTTTCATGTGCCTTAGCATGCCTTCCAGGAGAATCTGCTCCAAGAGTTTGCCAGGCACACACGTGAGACTGACTGGTCTGTAATTTCCCGGGTCATCCATTTTCCCCTTCTTGAAAATGGGGGTTATATTTCCCTTTTTCCAGTGCTCTTCACTTGACTGCCATGATCTTTCAAATATGATGGCCAGTGGCTTAGCAACTTCATTTGCCAGCTCCTTCAGGACCCGCAGATGGATTTCATCAGGTCCCATGGACTTGTGTACATTCAGGTTTTTAAGATGGTCTTGAACCAGATCCTCTCCTACAGTGGGGCAAGGGTCTTCATTCTCACAGTCTCTGTGTCTGCCTTCCAAGACTTGAGTGGTGTGGTCAGAGCATTTGCCAGTGAAGACTGAGGCAAAGAAGTCATTAAGAACCTCAGCCTTCTCCAAACCCAGCATAGCCAGTTCTCCTGATAGCTTCCAGAGGGGGCCTACATTGTCCCTAGTCTGTCTTCTATTTGCAATGTAACTATAGAATCCCTTCCTGTTATCTTTCATGTCCCTAGCCAAGTTTAATTCTTACTGGGCCTCAGCTTTCCTAACCTGGTCCCTAGCTTCTCGGACAACATCCCTGTATTCTTCCCAGGTCGCCTGTCCTTGCTTCCACCTTTTATAAACCCCTTTTTTCCCCTCAAAGTTTTCTCAGCAGTTCCTTATCCATCCAAGGAGATCTCCTGACCCTCCTATTGCACTTCCTTCTAGTTGGGATGCAACACTACTGAGCTTGTTCAGAGAGACAGGGATACGCAAAAATTATACTGCATGTTGGCTGCTTCTGTTTTCAACCTAAATGCAAATATTGTATCTTTCAATATATGTATTTCTTGACCTGTTTGCATTCTCCTGGTTTTGCAGTCTTTAAGTGGTTACAGGACCTGCATCAGAAATATTGTTTAATATCCAATCAGCTTGATTTTTAATCTGACATTTTAAATTTGTTTAATGTATGCTAGTTTATTACCTGATAAATCCCCCTGAAGATACAGGGATTGTGGTTTTATATGATCTATGTATTGCTAGGCACTAAGGTATGCATATATGTGCATGCACACACACATATATACAGTACACTTTATAGGGATTTATATGCCATAGGCTTGTGCTAAATAATATCACCTGACTCTATGCTCTCACACAGGCATTTTAGATCAGCTGGTTTATTTTGCTAAGGGAACACATGATGTAAAAGCAGAAAATCAAATCAGAGAATAATTTAGGCTGGAAGCGACCTCTGGAGATCACCAGGGCCAAGCCCCTGCTCAAAGCAATTACAAATACATCAAGTTGCTCAAGGACTTGTCTAGTCAACAATGCAAATGGAAACTAACACTAATACCCTCCTGCATCTTTCTGTAGTTACATGTTGGCCAATATGGACAATAGCAAAAAAACTTTATCTACTGATAGCAATCACTAAGTAAAACATCTTTACTATCACCTCAAAAGTGTCATAACTGTGCTTAGGGGAACCTAATTAAATGGATACAAATGGGGTTTAAACCACAAGAATAGTTATAAGATACACAAAATATTACTGCACACGTACATATCAATTTGAGAAAAAATTACGTGTGACCACATAGTGAAAATAATACAATAAAGGTAAAAAAGGAAATAAGGTCTGATTCACATGGTTCCAGCTCTGTGGACAGTGCCTCTCTGTCTTTTAACAAGTCCAAAAGAATGGGAAGGTCCTTGTGCATTCATCTACACTTGCTATAGCTGCTTGAATTCTTTGTAACTCTTATTCAGTGGAGTAAAAACTGAAATATGGAATTGAGACAGTAATTAACGCTGCAGTTTCACTTGTCCACATTCTCTGTTCTGCTCATACGTTTTCTACCTGGAGTCTATAATTTTAATCAAGCAGTATCTGTTTTCAGATTGCTTCTCTGTGGAACAGGCATCACATAGCAAGGCTGAAGTTTGGCATTGTTGCTTCCAGACACCCTGCCCATATTTGCCATTCCCATTCCCAGGCTGGGCTTTGCCACCGCTGCAGTTGTGCTGATACAACTCTTTCTGTAGCCACATAGTAAACCGCAAGTGTGATGACCAGGGTTTAAAAAAGCCCAGCCAAACAAAGCCTTCCCTTCCATCTCCAAAAATAAAAAGGTGCATGGAAGTGTCTGGACCTTTTTAAGCTAGCCTTAGCAGCAGAGAAAATGGAATTACATCTTGATAGTGGTTATGAGTTTGGCAAGAAGCTACGCTGAAGTCATTGCCTTTAAATGTAATTCATGGTTATCTAGAACCCCTTAATTTCCTGTTTAAAATTGCTGGCAAAGCCATTATTGGATCTGTGTGACCTGCTGCTTTGTAAATCTGAATTAAACACATTAATGTGATTTTAAGTTTAGAGAGGAAAGCTAAGCTTTTGAAAACACCCAGTGGTTGCCACAACATGCATTCCTGGAGAGGATAAAACATGAGCTAAAATATGCTTCACATTGAACAATCCTCCAGAACTCAGCAGTGTCTTCAACTTTGAACTTATTAACTTAGAAGTTAATATCTTCTTTCCCAAGGTTTCCTGAAAATTTGGTAGAGTTATTTTTTATTGAGTTATTGTTTATTTGGTCTTGTGAAGAACCCAGACTCTTAAGCCAAATTCCCTGTTGGTTGAACATATCTACTGAAATCAAGGATATACATCTTCTCAGTAAGCTTGGGTATCACTTAAGGTTTTATGGTATATATTGTTCCTGGGCCCCTATATCAGTTATATTCTCTTTATATCTCATTTCAGAAAACAAAATAAAATAAACAGGAACATTGCATGTAATTATAAGTAATCAGTTACTGTGTCTTGGACCATGATGACTAGAAGTTATGAAGGTCTGTTCTGCTGAAGTTGGTTGGGCACTCTAAGCTGACATACCATGGCTTACAGATTTCCGTTTAAACATTGCATTTCACCTTAGATCATCTTACATTCTGAGTCAAGGCTGTGTGAAAAGCAGGCAGCATTCTGCAACTGACAGTCAGCATGTCTTCCTCCCACTTCATAAAAAGACACCTGTTGCTAGCAAGTCTTTCTCAGGGTTTTTTAAAAATCAAAGACACCAGATTTACAGAGTCTGTTAAAATACCAAAACCTTAAAAATTATATTGCAGATGTTTTTCAGAGCAGAGATCTATGGAGGAGAACATTGCGCTGTTTGTAAGGGATGCCACTGCCTCTGCCCAGCCCAGGCTCCAGAAACAGGGAGACAGGAATATTATTTCCAAGCATTTTAACTTGCTGCCTGAGAGAAAATGTGTGTCAGCGCCTGTATCCAGTGCCAGTCCCTTCCTCAAAGTTGCTGAGCTGAAGTGCTTAGAAATGACACATCTGTCATCTCTCTTCCCTGGCGGGAGCCAGCACAGGTGATGAGTGCAGTAATAGTCATCCCCAGCCTGAGCCTTTCTCCTTGCCTAGCTCTGTGCTCTTAATTTCTCTTCTGAGCTTGGTCTCTATCTGCCATCAGTCCGTGTACATCCTTTGCTTCATCTCCCTTTTACTTTCAAACCTGACCTTGCACCTTATCTATTTTCCTCAAAACTCGGTACTCTGGCTTCCTCCAGGAGGCTTGTTGGGGACTGTCCCACTCTCAGAGCAGGCTTTAGTGCCTGGAAAGTGATTAAAAGTCATTAGAATGAAATTATTTCTTGCAAACTTTTAGGCATGTTATATTACATTCTGCTTTTCTGAGGATGTTTCTACATGGTGGTGTCCAGAGAGCATCACTGTCTGTCACTGCACCAACCTATGGAGCTTTTAGATCTGAGGTTTTAGGTCATGCAACTAAAAGGTCATACTGGGAACTATTTGAAATTTGAGACTTACAAGTTTGACTATCCTATGTCCTTTCTTTAAGTTGCTTATTTCCCAGTCATTACATGTGAATTTTTTTCTGTGGTGCATGTTTACATTGGAGGTATTTATTTTTCTTTTTAGATTACTTTCGTAGTCATATCATGCAAAGGGAAGTATATAGTAAAAACTTTTTTATTCTGGTTTCTTAGACCTTCATCCAGAATGAGATCTCTGGGTTGATTTGGTGTGCCTTAGACTTCAGTTTCCACCACGACATCCCCACTCAAAACCAAATGCTACAGTTCTGTTCAGCTCTGAAGAGACTGAACTCTTCAGGGTTCAGAGGAAGAGTGGCCAACATGTAAGGCAAGAGATGACCAGATCATTTCCTATTAGACAAATAATAGCCAGTGCTATGATTTGTCAGTGAGTAATGTCATCTGGGAGTAGAAGACACTGTTAAACCATACTTCTGCATATTCTTGCATCACTGTGAAATGATTAATCATAGAATCACAAAATGATTAGAAAAAGATTAGAAGAATGATTTGAAGTTAACACTGAAGCAGTTCTCCACCATAAACTCAGGGGTCCCTGTGAAAACAAACACGTGGATATAGATATAGAGGTTTATATTTAGAACTTTCATTATTTGTTCCGCTATAGGATGTGAACCAAAATCAATAGCATGTATGCAAAACAGCAGTAGTTGGATTACATGAGCTGAATGCAAAAGCAAATGAAGAAGGTAAAACCTTCTACACATGTAAGCAAGCAAACAAATAAATAGACTAACGTAATGTAATACATCACCATCTCATGTTTAGTCTAGCGGGTTTGGCTGTAAATGAAAAACCTTGTGGCAACTTTGTACAAAAGAATCTTTTTTCTAATTTTTTTTTTTTTTTAAGGTAGTTAGTCTTTGGACTTCAATTCAAAAACCAAACCCAAACCAAAATAAAACCAAACCAAACCACCCAGTTACTGAGAGATTGGAAAAAGGTTCTTGACGAGTAAGCCACTTTGGACTCCAGACCATGTGGGTCACACATAACATGCCCAAATAATTATTGGAAGTTTTCACACATTACTGCACTTCCTGTTTTGGCACCTGTTGCACATCTTCGATGGGATGGCAGGAGCAGGAGAATACGCATTTTCCAGGACAAGGGATACAAATGTAAAAGAAAAGAGCGTGTGCTCAAAGCAGATGCCCTCAGTTGGTACCACACGAGCTTCCCATGTGCTGGCTGCAGCCGCACATGGTTGATGAGGGACTTGCCACACTGCTCTAACCAGAATGTTCTGCTCTCTGTGCTGCAGTGGAGGTCAGAAGCCACCATTTCCACCTCTTATCTTGCAGCCTCCCTTGGTGGCAAGGTTCTTCCATGAAGAATGGTGCTTTGCTTTTTATATCTGATCTTCCTCCTCACATCTTTTCATTTCTGTATTTGCTCAGCACACATTTCCAAGCCCAAAAGCAAAATGAACCTCTTCTACATTCCAGACCTGAGGCTAAGACTCTACAAGGTGCTCATCCTTCTACACTGTACTGATGAAGTGGAGGAACCTATCAAGTTCCAATGTAGTCTGCTGCAGAACAGTAGTCAAACAAAAGTCTCTTGGGATGCTGTCTAAGATCCTTATTAGGCCCTTCGCTATCTGGGAATATTTCAGCATTGGGAGGGAAGTAACAATGATCTTTGAGGTGCCATCAAGTGAAAGCTCTATCAAAGGAAGGAAAAACATAATGGTGCTGGGAACGGGAGAGGGAACTTCAAACACTTCATTAAATATCAGTGAGTAGCATCATTGGGGAGTAGTCTTTGGAGAAAAATGAAATGATCTACAAACAGCTTGGATGATGGGTAAAAATGTTTAAAATACACTGTTAATGCGATAAAATAAGACTGGATGCTGCAAGCCGTGGCATGCTGTGGCTTTCAGGAAACACAGCCCTGAAGAAGTACAAAAGGCCTTTAGTCTGAGGTAATGAGGTACATCTAATTATATTTAAGAAAGAACAGCAAGAACTACTTAGGAATACACTACCCACCCTTTTCTTTTCAGCAGGGCCAGGCAGAATCCCAATCCTGAGACACCGTTACTTTCTGAAGGGTGAGGATTTCAGAAGACATCACAGCAAACAGGGTTACTTTCCCATAACTGTGGGGAAAAAAAAAAAAAAAAAAAAGGCAAAGTATTTCTTGTCTGTTCTCTTCTTCCCCCATTAGGGGAGGGAAAAAAGAAAACACAACAGAAAACAACCAGGACAAAATCAGCCCAGCCATCATGAGAAATGAAGGCTGTCGGAATGACATCTGACACTGCCGGGCCACAGCTGAAGAACAAGGGAAAAGTTTTCGGACGACTGTCACTGACCCATAGTCCCTCGCTCCTAACCTTGCTCTCCAACATATGTTTCTCATTTCCTTGCTTATAGCTGGTCCAAGCTAATGATATGTGTTTTGGCAGCCATCCCGTGCCTGGCATAGTGCCTGCCTTGTTCTCATTGTCTCCACTACTTACAGAAACCCCTTTCTCCGTCTTTCTCTCTCTCTCAGAAAATCAGCTTTGTACAACTCCTAGTATGCAAAGCAGCTCTTGCTGCCAGAGCTACCATCTCCTCAGCTCCTCCACCATGCATCCACATCCCTGCACTTCTGGCGAGACACACTAACAGAAACACAGGGAGCTGCTGAGGAGCAGGACTTGAGCAAGGGTGGAAATATTGGAAAATCAAACATATTGGCCCATTAGAGCCTTGCTAAAAATACGGCAAGCAGAGCTATTCTGAGGTATGGTGGCATGGGAAAGCTCTGCCTGGAATCCTGGGTCCCTCCGAGCAGACGGACCAGCAGACGTGGGAAGGGGAACTCACTCCAGCCCTGAGGGGAAGAGGGCACTGCACTTGGCAGATGCCTCAGTACCCCTGTGCTATGGCCAGGAGATGCCAAGATGTCTCCTTTTCTATCTGCAATCAATAATAATCGTGGACAAGCACAGGGAGTGCATTCTGCAGGGCGCAGTTCTGGCCTGAATGCCAGCAGCACAGACTTCCATTCCCAAGTCAGCCACAGGCTTGTGTGGAACTTGAACGAAACCTAAAAGTGAGTTTACGTTGTGCCTGAATAATCCCCCTTAAAGTATTGCTGTTACTGGTGTGTGGGACAATGCCAGAGGATAATAGCTGCTGTTGGCTTCGGAGTGCTCAGGCTGTATTATATCTTGACACATGGATTGTTTTGTGTTGGCATGAGGTACCATGTGTGCTGCATCAAAAAGAAAAGGCCACTGCTTCTTCACAAGGCATAAATAACCGAAAACACCACAACAAACAGAAGAAGTGGTAGCAGCAAGCAATAACCCCAGGCTACAAAACAGCTTTGCTCCAAAGGTATTTTGATGATTCTTAGTATTTTCTTTTATAACCTTCCCCATACCAAAAAATACAATTTCTGGATTAGTCTGGGCAGTGTTTCAGCCACCCTAAAACCCTGAGTTTTCAGAAACTGCAACTTCTTCAACACTTTATGATTTTTTTGTAAGACACAGAAATATATGGTTGTATTGTATATATTTACCTATCAAAGGCTCCATAACCAGTCTGCCCTCCATATATGTATTTTTTATACATATATATTCTCAGTTAGTGTGCAAACTAATCTTTTACTAGCAAAGGAAGTGTAACAATGTTGATGAAAAATCCCATGCGCAGTGCTTAGGTTCAGTTGCTGTATAGCATGTGTTCCTTGGGATTTTCCACCGCATCTGATGGTTCTTAGGCTATTGTCACCTTTCTTGTATCCAGGGCAGGGTGAAGGACTCACACTAACTCAGATAAATCATCAGGAATTAATCTCTGGCAACAAGAAAGTGATGCCATCCTTTTAAAGATATAGAGCCAATTAACTCCAGCAGCAGTCACTCCGCTGTATTTGTCACAAAATATTTATTTTTGAAATAGCCAACAATAGAATTTCAGCAGTTAACTCCTACTCAGCATGATGAAAGTGAAACTTAAATTTTACCTTCTTTCCTCCTCTCTTTTCTGACACTGTCATCCACTTCAGTGTCTGCTCTTTTAGAGCCTGATCCGGTGTCACTGAAGTTAATAGGAGATTTTCCATTCTCATTGTATGAGAGCAGAAGCAGGCCATTACCAGGGCTCATAACCTCCTTGCCACATTCAGCTATTTCCTCTTTGTTCCTGCTCCTTGTTTCAAGGTCATTGCTGAACACTTTTTATTCTTTCCCTGCTCTATCCACAGAACCCATTTCTTAGACAGGAACTTTACTCCACATTCTGTGATCTCAGGTGCTGACTGCAATGACCTCCGCATCTCTAGCCTTCCTGGTTACTGTGGTGTAATTTAGGCGAGAAGGGACCTTTGAAAGTCACCTTGTCCAAACTCGTGCTGAAAGCAAGGCCAACAGAAATCAAGTTGCTGAGGGCCTTCTCCAGTCAGGCATTAAAAATCTCTGCAACCTCTCTGGATGCCTCATCCACATTTTGACTACTTTCATGAAATATTTTTTCGAGTATCTACTCAGAGTTTCCCTTGTTCGAGCTCCTGCTCACTGTTGCTTTTGGTGCCTTCACTGTGCACCCTCACAAGGAGCCTGTCTCCATCCTTTTTATGCCTCTATCACACTGTCCTTGTTAGGCTTTCTACCTAAACCCTCCAACCTGCCTGTCATTCCAGGACACTGCTATAAATTTTGATTCCTTTCTGAAAGATGCTCTGAGTCTCTGCTGGCTTCATCTCCCATCCCCAGGACCATGGCCCAGGAGCCAGCTAGAGCCAGCATGCACTGTGTCTTGCACAGGGCACCAAGCCCACCTAAGGAGTTATGTAAATAAATAAAATATATTTTTTCCAGGAGCACAGATGCTAATCCAATGTCCAATTTTAGCAGACATTTCCTTGCAAATGCAACGGTTGAGAACATAAAATGTCAAGCATAGCTGTGCAGGGTTGGCCAGGAAGACTCTACAGCCCAGCCTCTGGTCTCAGCAGCACCCCACACTGGGTGCTCTTGGGGAAAATGGTGCTTTCCCATGTCTGTGATGTGGTCCGTGCAGAGATGTTGTGACCCAGAGATCAGAGCCACATCTTTTCACCTAGATGTCAGGCTTTTCGTCCTCAAATTTGCCTTTGTGCCATGCCAACTGATTGCCATGTGGGATTTGAATGATCTTTGTATCTTCTTTACTCCGTCCTTATCTCCCCCTAGTAAATCTGTGCCTGAATGTAAATCCAGACCCACTTTTCAGCTTTTAGGTATGCTTCTTTAGAGACTCTGGGGAATACGGTGAAAGGAAATTTCCATTTTGGAGATCTCTGGTTTCTACAAACTCATGTGAAAAGAAGAAAGCAGTATCCTGATATTTTTAAGGCACTGAATAAGAGAAAAGGGCAGGGAGACTCATATTATCTCTCCAAGCGACATTTGTAAGTGGGTTATTAGAGGACAATTTGACAAAAACTTACAGGGAAGTGCACTGTGGCAGGGCACGCAGGTACCAGGAGCCAGAGCTCCTCTCCTGTAATGCCTTCTTCATTTCCATGAATAGTCAAAGGAAACAGTAGTTGACCAACACCCGCTGTGAAGGAAAGTCACTCACTGGACCTTGAAGTGGGGAAAAAAGAAAACGAAAACATTATTTGAATGCTTTAAATCAGGCCTTGTTCCTTAGTAAGAAAAACAACTCAGCTTTACCACAGCTTTCAATCTTAGTGCAGGAGTATCTGTCAAATTCTTGTCTGCCTTATGAGATGTCAGCTTGCAAGGTCACTGCTGATCTTAAAACCCAGAGCACAGATTTCTGCACTGTGTCTTTTGGAGCTGCAGCAGTCGCAGTGCAACTCAAAGACATCTGGTGGCTGACAGCCACTGTCTTTGTCGGAGGGAAACGCGCAGCTTCTTGTGGCAAATTTTCACAGAACCGTAGAATCTGAGACTGGTTTGGGTTGAAGTACCTTAAAGCTCATCCAGGGACACCTTCCACTAGATCAGATTGCTCCAAGCGCTGTCCAGCCTGGCCTTGAACACTGCCAGGGATGGGGCAGCCACAGCTTCTCTGGGCAACCTGTGCCAGCGCCTCACCGCCCTCATTTATGTTGTCCAAAACTGTGGAGCATCAAATAGGGGTGAGAACAGGTATCAAAATCTTTCATTTCCATTAACATGACTTTATTGCTAAGAGGATGGAGAGTTTGCTGCGTGATGCTTGGCCAGGTTTGCGTACAAGAGCACTTCTCTGGGTGCAAAGCTTCTATCAGAGCAGGTGCCATGGGGGGATGTGGGGCTCCAGTGCAGGACAGGAGAGCTTGTGCTTAAACACTTAAAATATCACCATTTCTCTTGTCTTGGTTTTCTCATAAACATTCAGCAAAGCACTTGCATTCAATCACACATATTAACTACTTAAGTTCTCCTCTCCAAGGATGCGGATTGTTATTTTATGCCAAATGTGCTGTAATTAAATTTGACATAAGCACATGGATTAAATATGTGGTTTGGTGGGCAAATGGGAGATGGCTTTTCCCTCTGGCTCTATGCAGAATGCAGCCAGATGATGTGAGGCAGGGGGGAGATAATTCTTTGTTCTATATTTTGTTATTCAGTGTTGTCTCTTCCATTAAAATTGCACAGGTTAAGCACCTAGTGCTAATAACTGGCATTCACTCAACTATCTTTGAAGAAAGTTAGCACCAAGCATTAGTCTGGCTTGCTTTGTGTACTCTCTATTAAATATATGTGTGTATATATATAATATACACATATAGATATGATTTTTAGGTAGAGGTGTTAGAGTCAGCATATATTGGATAATAATAGATTATTACTGATTTTTCAGTAAAGTTTTTCCTGAAATTGAACACTTTTTTTTCATTGTCAAACCCTAGTGACATATCTGTGCCTTTCAGTATTACTTATAACATTGTTGTGCACTTTTTCATTCACTCATATAGAATCATAGAATCATAATATAGTTAGGGTTGGAAAAGACCTTAAGATCATCTAGTTCCAACCCCCCTGCCATGGGCAGGGATACCTCACACTAAACCATGTCACCCAAGGCCTCATCCAACCTGGCCTTGAACACCGCCAGGGATGGAGCATTCACAACTTCCCTGGGCAACCCATTCCAGTGCCTCACCACCCTCTCCGTAGAGAATTTCTTCCTTAGATCCAATCTAAACTTCCCCTGTTTAAGTTTGAACCCGTTACCCCTTGTCCTGTCACTACAGTCCCTGATGAAAAAATAGTCCCTCCCCAGCATCCTTGTAGGCCCCCTTCAGATACTGGAAGGCTGCTATGAGGTCTCCATGCAGCCTTCTCTTCTCCAGGCTGAACAGCCCCAACTTTCTCAGCCTGTCTCCATACAGGAGGTGCTCCAGTCCTATGTTATGTTGTACACTGATAGAGACCTCAGATGAGGGCCTTTTTTGTATTAATAGCAATAATAGTTGCTAAATCCTACTTTTATGTCAATAGCATCTAAATAAGGACATGGTTGTCATGGTGCCTGCTGCTGAGCTCATGAGAAAATGAGACACTTATTCCATAAATATTCCTATCTAGTTTATGAACGAATAAAAGTGACAATAGTAAAATCATGGAGATAAAGAGATGAGAAAGATGAAGGTAGCATCCTCAAGATCAATGAGCAAAGAAAATGATAGTTGATAACTTAAATTCAGGATCTCTGCATGGGACACGTCTGCCAGTTCCCTCCATTCTGCCTAGTAACAGCCAAAGAGTTATCCTGGGATTTAGAAAAGTTCTTGTTCCTGAGTGAAAAGAATTACTGAAGTTTCAGATGACTGGTTTGGTTGCACGTCCTGGCATTTGGGGGTGGATATTATTTTAGGGGGGTTTTAATAGCTAAACTCTGTAAGTTTTTGCATGGAGGAATGGAGGGGGAGCCAATCCTAAAATGAAAAGTTAAAAAGTTTGGAGTAGAAAAGTTGGGGTTTTGGTATACCCTTCTCTTCAGAAAAGTCAAAATTTCTAAAAAGAAAACAATTTTCTCATAAAAGCATGATCGTGGTTCCCTTTATTATTCATATTTCTCTTCTGCCAAAGAAAAGAAACCTTCCTTATAAAAAGTCAACCAAAAATCAAATCTCATTTTAATGCCTAATGATCTATTAGTGAATTTTGCATTAAGAGCTTTAAAGAATCCTTATTTATCTTTTTTCTTTATGTAAATTTAAATATTTAATATTAACATGTTCTGTGTAAAATTTTAATTTTAAAATGTTATTGTTTCCATAGTCTGTTTTATTGCCTTGTACAAATCAGATTTTCTTTCCTTCTCTGTTTATTTTTCTGTTTAATTTCAGAATTATCCAGTGTAAGACAGTTGCCCCAATTCCTTGTAGCACACAGACCTGCATTAAAAATCCACATCCATACAGGAAAGATATTAAGCATATACGTAAATCCCATGAACATCAAAATTAATCATGTTGCCGAAATAAGTCCTTCGTCATTTTGCTTTGGAAACTTTTCTTTTACTGCTTCATTATACTAATTCCGGCCAATGTTCCTCTCAGTCCTTATTTGCCTTGCTGAAATTGAGCATAATTACTATCCATTTATTAGGGTTAATTTTTGTACTATTTAAAAATCTAACTGAATTATGATCCTTGCTGCCCTTTAACTATGATTAGGCCTTCATTATTATTTGTACCTAAAAAAGATGCATTTCGCAGTATCAGATCCTCAAGCTTCACTGACTTACTACTTTACAAATTGCCACTCATGTCAATGCGACTTCAAGCCCTCATCATTACTGTTTCCCAGAATATACATTTCTGTTTCTCATACGTAATTTACGTGTTGACTCACTGTCGCAAGTTTATTTTGAGTTGTTATTGGCACAACAAACGGTTACATGGTTTTCCCTCTTTCTTCCTGCTGGGCTTCTGTAGTCCATTCCTTAGGCGTGTTAGCTCCTCATTAAATTAGCTCGTAATATCAGACAGCAACTGCTAGTTGACTCTGTCAGCAAACTTTGGTTTTCTTGGTTTTAAGCTGTGTTCGATACATACCCTTCGTTCCTCCAATGCCTTTCAGTTCAGCTGCCACTAAACAAACCTGCAAACCTGCTCCCTTTTGCAGGAGCTTGTTGTTCATCTTCCTCTCTTTGGTCTCCTGCAGCAGTCTTCCTCCACCTTGCAGTGTTCAATACCAATGTTTTTTGTTTGTTACATATTTGTTTGAAAGAGATTATGGTTCCCCACAAATCAAAATATTTTTAGGAGTATAATAATTTTCTAATCTGCTGAGCTCTGAGGTCATGAACAGGGCTCTTCCCATGCAACTGCTTTAATGTCCAAGTAAGCCATACCTCTTTGTCTTGACTTCCAGAACATTTTTTGTCAGACCTTCTTCATGAGTCACAAAGACTGTCATGTAAAGTGCTGGGTTCTCCATTTCTGAATGGTGCTCTGTAAGCTTTTCTGATAGACATCCTTTGAGAAATCAGGGCCTGATACAGGTTTACAACATTGTTAGATTTGGTGATCTAAGAGCCTTCACAATTAAAATTGTGAAAAATTGAGAAAATTAAAAAAAAATAAATTACTTCCAGCGCAATAACATTAGTTAAGGTTAAAGATATTTCCATCCTTCATCTCTTTGCTGACACGTGTCAAGTGTTGACTCTTTATTGCATATATAGGTCAATCCTGTGTCCCTTTAAAGACCTGCAGCCAAACTTCCTCCCAAGTCTCCAAAAGGCTTTCCCATTTCTCAAAGACGTACTAAGGATTAACCAGAAGCCTCTGAAGAATTTCCAAATGATTCCTTTAGAATTATTAGATACAAGTATTCAGACTTGGTAATTTCAATATCTTTAAATTTAACAGATGCGATTTAACCTACACCTTTACTATTATATGACCTTGATTATATTTTTACATCACCTAGTTTGATTACAAATGTGCACCAGGAATGTTTTATTCCACAGTTATTGACATTTTTACCCTCTCTGTTTAGTAACAGTTAATTACTGCACATAATAATCAATTATTAGAATTTATTGTATCAAAGGTGAACTTTTTGTGAGCGTTTTGTTGGTAGTGTTGATACATCTGACTTTTCTTGCAAGTTGTTCACATATATTAGCTTTAGCTTATACTGTCACAGATGTTTCCTTATTTCATTTGTTATACTTTGATTCCTGCTTTTTATAACTGCTTTCATATCCTCATTTAGCAAAGATGTGTAAACTTCCTTGTGAACAAAAATCTGCAGCTTTTGGGAGCACCAAGTAAATTGTTCTTAAGTGTTGGCCAGTTTTCACAGAAAGTTTTCAGGTTCTTTGTTCCAGCCCATTCCACATGGGTGTCTTTAGGGTTAGGAAATTTCGTTCCTTCAAACATATGTGAATTATGTGGTTTTTAAAAAATATAACCAGACTTGGCCATTTGTATTAGGCACCTAGTGCATTTAATTCACTCTGGTTTTGCCCACTAGGACAAGGGTCATGGCAATGGATGTTACACGTGTTGTGCAGGCTGGATCTAGCAGCTCAGCTCTCCTGTTCCATAAGAAAGAGCAGAGGGCTCAGAGAACGGGGCTGGGGCAGGACTGGGCTGTCTCAGGCAGAAGTCTGTGGTGCCAGAGCCAGGTCCAACGGATCTGACACTGACTTTCTTGGAACTGAGCAATGAACACATTGGTTGCTTTGGTCTGGCATAGCACAGTACCTGCATGTGTTTGCTCAATATCAATCAAAAGAAGGGATTTTGGGAGGCACGGGCAGGTTGGTATAGTGTGGAACTAGAGGTTTTCCACATTACACAGCAGTTTCATTTGAACCTATCTGAAGGTCATGTGAAGTTTGTGGGTGGCCTCAAGCTCACTATGGGTGGCTGTCCCTAGGAGCAGAGAACCTGTGAGTGCATGCGATGCTCTCATTTCTCATGTCAAGTGTTAACTCTGCAAGAGATAAAGTAATCAAAGATATTTTAGGATTTCTTGTGCGTCTTATTTTAGGTTCCTAGACCTATGCTTAAGCTTCCTTTAAAAAAAAAACACAGACTTAGTTTTTATTTTCTTTAGCTTTCCAGTGCCATGGAAGCAAATGTGCTGACTTGGACACAGGGACTGGATGGGAGGTGTCACCAGCCTGGCCAGGATCGGTTTGGATCTGTAGCTCTGAATGCACATCTTCAGGCTTGTTCTTGAAAAGACTGGAGACATGTATTCATTATCACAGTAGATCTTGTGTTTAAGGACCTAACAAGTAACATTAGCAACAGGATTACTAACTACTTTGCTACATGTGAAATTAAACAGGATGATTTCCAGCTTTTGAATACTTAAAAATTATTGAAACCCTCCTCTGTTTGCTTACTGGTCAATGTTTAATCAGATGTAAATATTTCACATAAAATCCAAACCAACAAGTTATCATTAAAGTTTAGCAAACTGCCTGCTCTATGGAAAGAGTTGGGATATTTTTAAGGTTTGTGACAATCATTAGGCACTGGCTTTTTGCTGGCCCATTCTTTCATTTCTCCGCATAGATCCTTGCCATACCATCCACATTTTCATTTCAAAATGCACAAATCCTTCCTCAGAGCCAGGTAGATTCATACCTGCTCATAAATTAGCACAACAATCTCACACATCCAGCACACTCGCAGCCAGCAGCAGGAAGGAATCAGCTCTTAAACTCACCCTTGTGTTACCATGTGCAAAAGATTACTCAGAAGGTACAAGAAAATCACAGGCAAACTTCACATTTTAAGTTTCTTTTCAAACTGCCACCCTGAAGCATGCTTGTGGCTCTGCCTCAGCGCTGTAAGGACTCCACTACTTTATGTGCTGACCTTACCAACCCGTGCAAAGCGATCAGGGATGGCAGGAGCAGTTTGCAACACAGGATTAATCTGATGCATTTACTGCCCTTTTGCAAAGGGGCCAGTAACTGTCTGTGACACAAGGCAGATGAGAATTTGGCCCTCGTCTCTTCTGAGCCTTAGAGATGGTGTGAGCACCAGGGAAGTGCTGAAAAAAGGAACAGGAAACAGATGGGAGATGAGATTTCTTCAAACTCCACAAAATCTAAGACTTCCCACTCTCACACCTGAGAAAGGCCAGGCAGCACAGAGCAAATGTGTGCTTACACAGATGTACAAAGAGAGAGCAAGAATGGATAGGGACAGAGTGAATGTCCAGGTAACGAAGTGAACACAAGGAGCAGTTTTCTACTCCTCTGTGGCTTTGAGAGTTAAAAAAAAAAAAAAAAAAAATCTTAAGTCTAGTTTTGTATCAGAGAGTGAGTGTTTGATCAGCCCTGGCTTCATCCAGCACAAGAAGGGAGAGAAGACTGGGACAGTCCTCGCTCACACGTGCAATAGTCCTGGAGAGCAGTGGGACACTGGTGGGAGTGACCTGTGCCTTTACAGGCAACAAATCAAATCATCCCTTCCCCGGGGACCCAGAGGGATGCATTAAACACCACCGAGGAGGAGGAAGAGGATGTCAGTGACATCCCACTGCAGCAGAGTGGCCGGCAGTGCAGAGGTCAGCGGGAAGAGCGCTCCTAGGCCCTGCAGTGAGCACCAGCACTGCGACACATTTTACTTTGGGCGACTGTGTTGGCAGCTTTATTTATATTTTCCTTCAGAGCGGGGCAGAACTCTTTAACATGAAGGGAAATTTAATCTTTTTGCTGATAAGACGGTAAAATACTGAAATCCGGCTGACCTCCTGCAAACAGATCCCAACAGCCCGGATGTCCAAAAGTCTGAGACACCCCTCCCCCGCCCCTGCAACTGCATTTCACTTGTGACCTCAGGCAGCCTGTGGCCAGACAAGATCCTTTGAACACATCCCTGATGCGGCAGCGATTAGAGACGCTTTGATTACCCAGCTCGGCTGGTCCTCGGGGCTCGCTGCCCGCGTCCCTGCCCTCTCCCTGGGCACCACTGAGCAAGGTTTAAGGCAAAGCTCCTTCCTCCCCCGCTGGCCCCCTTTCATTTTCGTAGAGTGTACTAAACCTCAAGACGTAGTTAACACTAATCCTGATTTATTTAGGATTTATCTGCATTATTAATTCTGGTCATGCTGTGAAATAGTACTAACGGTTCCAGTTTGTATGTAAACTTGCAGAGGGGTTTATTTGAGACTTTTCCTTGAAGTGCTATTTTAACCAAAATCTCAAAACTTCCCCCTTTTAAAACACTTCAAATGGGAGCTAGGCATAATAATTTGATTTATTGTTATTTTTTTCCTAGTAAATACTCTCTTGGACTATTTTATGCATTAATCTGGATTTGATGTGGATTTAAACATTTACAATGCAAAATAATTTGGGTTAAAAATAATCCTCCTTGATAGAGCTAAAAACCCCCCACAACTGTCACCATCTCTGACAGCCATGTCAGATGCTTGAATATGCAAATGGAGGCCAGGAGAAGCCTGAGCAGCAGGAACCGACCATGGCGTCTCCTTTGATAGTCCAGTCAATCAAACATCTCAACTCTTGGACACTGTGAAGAATCTGGATCTTGAGCTACCAAGTCTAAACTCCCTCCTGTTTTACTAGTGGCCACGATCCATCTGGCAGTCCTTGTGCCAATGTGCATGTGCCCTCTCCCGATCCCCCCTCTACCAACATGAAACAGGCATTGTCCAGCCTGTGGCTGGGGTCTCACCCTCCAATTCAGCCTTGATATGTGAAAGAACTGTTGAAACCAGCTGTATATTGATGGGTGTCCATATTTTCATTGAAATGGGTCCTGATTTAACCAATGTAGGAAAGATCAAACCTAAACCTGCTGAATCAATATCTCATTCTCTTTGACTCCAGACAGGCCTACCAAGATACCCTGTAATGCCATAAAACTGAAAGCGAGAGAGCTGCTCCTTGCCCTTGGCAGAGCGCTGGACTCCAGGCTGTCCCATGGTGTCCGCCTGGAGTCACCATCATGCCAACTAACCCATCCAGTGACTCCCCTGGAAACTCACCACAGCAGTGCTTGGGTGTGCTGGGAGCCCTCTCCTACGTGGACATAAGGTTTATGGATACTACCTGTAGTAAGAGATCAGAAGTCATAACTATCTCAGTTTATTCTGAGCATCTTACATGACCTGGCTTCTCTTCTACCTGAAGCTAATAGGTAGTAAGATCCCAAGTGTCTTTAGGAACTGGCACTAACACAAAGTTACTAAAAGTGAGACCTATTTAGGTCTCACATGCAGGTATTTCCAGTTTACACCTTTCTTCAGTAGTGGTGGCAGCACATGCATGTTTGTCCGTTCTCCTCTCTGAGGCTGTGATGGTGCTGCTCCTCATGTTTATTCTAAACCAGACTGCCAGGCCTATAGGGAACAATTTTCTAGGGCATTTATTTGTTTCCTGAATAGGCACTTAGGACAAAGGCATCTCTTGATAATCTCTGCACAGAGGAGCAGAACTGCAAGGGCTTCTGACACTGCAATACCACACAGTATTCCCAAAGTAAAATTAAAACATGCAGATTATTAAAGATACAATTCCACAGCAGCCATGAAATCTGGCATCCTCTCTTGAAAAATTACAAGACAGGATGAGGCAACATATAGTGTGAAGCTTAACTGTCACCACTCTGGTGGGAGATCTTGGGGCTACAGTAAATAGTTCTCTGTAAATACCATTTTGTTGCACAGTAATAAAGTATCAAACAATGTAAAGAATTATTAGAAAAGAAGTAGAAAATAAACATATATGCATCCTTTATGTACCTGCCTCTTAAGTAATCTACACAATTCTAGGCTTATCTCAAAAAAATGGGACGAGAATGGGAAAAAGTCAGAAAAGTGCAAGAAATGTGATGGAAATAGGGAACAGCTTCTGGATGTGACAAGGGTATGAGGCAGGGTAGGCACTGCTGGTCTGGAAGAGAGTTGTCACACAATGCAGTGACTGTCATAGAATTGTAATTTAACAGACAAAGGTAAATAGGGAATGTTGTTTGCTGCTAGCCCTGATCCAAGAAAGAGGGGGCATTGAACGAAAATTGAAGTCCAAGCAATTTTTGATCCAAAAAGCAGACCAAGAGATGAAGCTGTTTCTTCACACCAGAAAAATCATGCTGCACAGCTCTTCTATAGCAAAGCTGTGGATGCTGGCTGTTTGTAGGTTCAAAAGGCAACTGAGCAGCTTTATAGAAGAAAAATCCATTGAGGATGCCCGAAGAGTGGACCACTAGTTCAAAAGTTGTTGGTGGCTGCTGGGGAACAATCACTGTCTACTTACTTATTCCGTACTCTTCCTTGCAGGGCTCTGCTACTGGTCACTATTGATGAGAGGATATTGGCGAGATGGACCATTAATTTAATTTATCATTTTATAATCTCTTAACTAGAAATGTGACCCATTTAGTTCAGATAAAACACTTTCCCAAAATGGCAGGTCTTAGAAATCTGTAATGGGTATACCATCATTACATCTTTATAGTAGCAGCTATGGTACTTGCAATCGTTAAGTGTTTGTCAGCAAAAGAGCAGAGAAATCTACTGACTCTTCCTTCCAGTCATGTCTTGAATTAGGTGCATTCTATGGCCTGGGATAGATCAGAACCTGTACATTTATCAGAATTCTGATGTTCCTGTTAACCCAAATTAGAATTATAGAATAGTTAGGGTTGGAAAGGACCTTAAGATTGTCTAGTTCCAGCCCCCCTGCCATGGGCAGGGACACCTTACACTAAACCATGTCACCCAAGGCTCTGTCCAACTTGGCCTTGAACACTGCCAGGGATGGAGCATTCACAACTTCCCTGGGCAACCCATTCCAGTGCCTCACCACCCTCTCAGTAAAGAATTTCTTACTTATATCCAATCTAAACTTCCCCTGTTTAAGTTTGAACCCGTTACCCCTTGTCCTGTCACTACAGTCCCTAATGAAGAGTCCATCCCCAGCATCCTTATAGGCCCCCTTCAGATACTGGAAGGCTGCTATGAGGTCTCCACGCAGCCTTCTCTTCTCCAGGCTAAACAGCCCCAACTTTCTCAGCCTGTCTTCATACGGGAGGTGCTCCACTCCCCTGATCATCCTCGTGGCCCTTCTCTGGACTTGTTCCAACAGTTCCATGTCCTTCTCATGTTGAGGACACCAGAACTGCACACAATGCTCCAAGTGAGGTCTCACGACAGCAAAGTAGAGGGGCAGGATCACCTCCTTCGACCTGCTGGTCACGCTCCTCTTGATGCAGCCCAGGATGCGGTTGGCTTTCTGGGCTGCGAGCACACACTGAAGCCAGCTCATGTTCAGCTTCTCATCAACCAGCATCCCCAAGTCCTTCTCCGCAGGGCTACTCTGAATCTCTTCTCTGCCCAACCTGTAGCTGTGCCTGGGATTGCTCCGACCCAGGTGTAGGACCTTGCACTTGGCATGGTTAAACTTCATAAGGTTGGCATCAGCCCACCTCACAAGCGTGTCAAGGTCCCTCTGGATGGCATCCCTTCCCTCCAGCGTATCAACCGAACCACACAGCTTGGTGTCACTGGCAAACTTGCTGAGGGCGCATTCAATCCCACTGTCCGTGTCACCGACAAAGATGTTGAACACGACCGGTCCCAACACCGATCCCTGAGGGACACCACTCGTTACCGGTCTCCAGCCGGACATCGAGCCATTGATCACAACTCTTTGCATGCAGCCATCCAGCCAGTTCTTTATCCACCGAGTGGTCCACCCATCAAATTGATGTCTCTCCAATTTAGAGACAAGGATGTCATGTGGGACAGTGTCGAACACTTTGCACAAATCCAGGTAGACGACATCAACTGCTCTGCCCCTGTCCATCAGCTCTGTAGCCCCATTACAGAAGGCCACCAAACTGGTCAGGCAACATTTCCCCTTACTGAAGCCCTGCTGGCTGTCACCAAGCACCTTGTTGTTTTTCATGTGCCTTAGCATGCCTTCCAGGAGAATCTGCTCCAAGATTTTGCAAGATTTTTAAAATTCTGGTAATGTCTCTGTTTTGTAATTTCTCTTGTTTTTTAAAATAATTTCAAATGGTGCCATGGCAGAAGGCACCATGCGTAATCCACAGTTCCCTCACACTTAAGTTTGATGGCAGGATCCTCGTGCCAGTGCATGGGGACTGGCCAAGGAGCTGCCGTTATGGAAGCTCCAGAACTGCTCTCCAGCGGTAGTCAAACAGCCTGTGGCTGTTATCACCCACTTCCATCACCACCCAGACTGGCAGTTTTCCAATAATGCCAATACCCATCCCCAGGGTATGGCCATCAGCAGGAGCTGGGCATTGTCTCCTTACTCCAGCAATCTGAGGACAATGTTGGTTACACTCTATTAGCAGGCAGACACCCAACACCTGACCCTGGCACTGAGCGTGCAGCCACAGAGGAGGACATGGGGAGTTAAGGTGGACCAGTGCAGTTCCTAGCATGGTCTTGGGCTCACAGGCAGCTTTATGGATGCCCAGCAAAGACATAGAAGAGGAGAGGTACCTCCAGGTTGCGAAGCGGAGGCACAAACTGGAGATGTGCTCTCAGCAGTGAACTGGTTGTACATTACAGAACGCCCCTACAGACATCAGCTCAGGTGTCCAGGGCTTGAGTGCAGAGTTTTGGTGGATGGGTACAATGTATTCTATTAACAAACACAATCACAACATTCTGAAAGGTGCTGGTATACACAAGATGGATACTGGACCAACATCTTTTTGCTGGGACTAGGCACCTGCCATGTGTCCACACCAGCCAGCCCGGATGCTCCCTGTTCTGGCAACATCCCTGCTCCGGTGTGGGCTTCAGCCCCAGAAGTCCAAAAAGTAAACCAGCCATAAAATACAACCACATTCCACCCAAACCAGGTTGTCTGGCTTGAACTTCCAGTCATTTACCTAAGCTTTTCCCTGTTGAGGACTTAAAGGCCTCCCTGTCAATAAACACATTAACTCACTAAACATGTGGATGCCTTTTCTTCTCTGGATTAACCCTTTGGGAGCTGGGGCTTCCTTTGGATTTGTTAGGATATTGATCACAGATCATGTTTGCTTTTCAAACTCTGTTTCTGCTTTGGACTTGACAGATAGTTTCAGTGTTGCAGTCAAGCAGCAAATTTACTGCAGCCGCACAGGGAAAGGGAGTTGCAGGGAACAGCCCATGTGGGGCTTCTCCTGGGGTAGAGGTGCCTTTTCTGCAGCCTCCAAAAGAAACAGTCTCGCCGTCATCAGAGAAGCTTGTTCTCATAAGACTTTTCTGATTAAGCGAATTCTGAAATGTTAAACAATGTCAGATACAATATATTTTCCATATTAGCAAAAACTGTATTAAATTAAAATAGGTTTTAGTCTAATTTAGCTCTTCTTTTCCTATTGAAAATCATACCCCTTTTCAGTTAGTGTCTGTAAATGGGCATGAACATTTAAAAGGTGGCCAACTGAGATAGCCTCACTTTCTCTGGTTAAGAACAGATTAAAGAAGCTCTTAAGAGAATGACTTAGAAGAAACTTTGCAAAATGGAAAGGTCATATTTTATGACCTTGCTGACCCAAATGGATGCAAAAATACCAGAATTAGTGAGCTATCCAGAAAGCAGGTCTTCCGGCTTTTGCACATGTATGGTAAGCTCGTTCTCTCAGTTTCCAGACCTTGTCTGACAATCTGAAGTAAAAAGGGTGCTTGTTTTAGTTAGGGCTATTTGCTATTGCACCTCTCACATATGTCATGTCCCTCTTTTACACACTCACTTACAAATGCTTGGCTCAGAATTGGACAAAGTAGGTGTGGTGTTCCCTTGGAATCTGGACCGTGTTCTCAAATTTTTGAACTCCTTGTGGATAACTCTGAGGTTCCTGTGCAGGTATTGCCTTCTTTTGCCACTCTAATAAATTATATTGAGTCTACATGCTTCAGGCTTAGGGCTGTCTGTTAGACTTCTTTGGATGTTCTCTTTTTCCATCTAGTTGAGGATTTCTTCAATTTTTTCCTCTTTTTATGTTTTGAAGGAGGATTTTTTGCAATTCTGCATGGACTGCATGAGAGCCATGCCTTTCCCAGCCTGCTATACAAAGATAATCCTCTCACTATACAACATCTAAGTTTATCTTCTTTCTAGGCTTTAAGTTTAATAACAAAACCCCCAAGAAGGTGGTATAAAATCTCCATCTCCAAACTTTGCCTCCAGGCTTGGTTGACCTTATGGTTCCTCAATCCAGGGTGGTTTAGCCCCTCTTTACTCAAATGATCACTTTCTTTCCATCTGTGTTCTGTTGGGTTTAACAGCAACAGCATCTTCCTTTGCACATCAGGTGAACTTCACTAATCATTCCTGGGAGGAGGAACATTAGCAAACAAGGTGAAATATTTCAGGCAAAGAATGCTAAAATATTATAAATGCGTTACAGACAAATCATGACATGTGGCCCTGTACCACTCGGAGCTCATGCGGCAGAGCAGGCAATCATTACAAATCTCTCCTTCAAGTGAAACATCTACATTTTGTGAATTTAACATGCTGCATCCCCCCATTCTGTCACGTGTTACAGAGATCAGTTTGCTTCTTTCTGGATATAATTTGATTCTCAGTGTTTTTCCTGTGGTTCTTGTTAGTCTCTGTGTTTACTTTTTGATTTATTTTCATTTAGGCAACTGAGATTTCTCTTTGTCTTCAAAATTCATGTAATGTGTTTGCATTATTTTCTGCATTGTAGGCTTGGAAAATTACCAATTCAACACATAGCCACACTGAAACTTTGTTTGAAAGGCTTGACAGACACATGAAGCATTATGTTATTTACCATCTGCCTCACCTGACAACACTCACTGGAGATTCCTGAGTGCAATGCCAGCATTACCATGACCGTGTCTTAAAACTGTGGCATAATGCTAAAGGGAAATATTCTCTCCATTTGAATAGTCACATCAGAGAAGAAGCCAATAAGAGTCATGATTTAAAGAAGCTTTTGTAAGGCTGGGAATAATTATCATTTCAGTGCTGCTGCTGGTTTGCGATGTCATACTCAGGAAGTCACGTCACTTTCCTTCTCCAGCATGGTGGTGACAGTTCCCTGCTCATTTCAAAGGCGTGTTGATAGGATCAGTTAGCACTTTTCCATCATTTGCGCTGTATTAAGTACAGAGCATCTCTATGGTTGGCTGCTACATGAGTAACAGCACATGGCCCTGAGCTTATTGATCCAGCCCCTCCACAGGAACCTGGGTGGGCACCGGTCCCCCAAGGGGCTGGATCCTGCACCTCCTCATGGGGAAGTGGAGTCTTATTCACACAGAGAGTATTTGTTTAAGAGGATTTCCTTTCTCATGCAGGGACAGCAGTGGCCATGCCAATAAGGGTGGGAGTGATTATGAGAGATTGACTAGTGGAATATAATCCCTGTGTGATACCGACTGGGTCTGGTGCAGATTGCGTTTCAAAGGTAGCAGCTCATCCTGCTCCAGGAGTGGTGTTCCACCCATAAATAGGGCTTTAATGAGATCCGACAGGCCTGATTTCTCTGGTGATACAGTAAAACAACACAACCAATTCTGATGGTTTGGGGTCCTGACCTTTAACAAGGACTCGCGACACAGGGCAAACTGCCCAAGAGAGATGGAGGGGCAGAAGGCCAGGGGGACAAGGTCAGCAGATAATGAAGTGGTCAGCATTGGATTTCTGTCACTCACAGTGGTTAAGTACAACAGTGAGGGACTTCAGTAAAAGAAACTGTGAAAGAGCACATGCAGAAATAACAGAGACTGGGGAATCCGGAAAGGACTTCATTTACCTTTCTCTGTGAGCTTGCACAGTCCAAGTGAATTTGGTAATGAAGAGGGGGAGTGCAAAGACAGCAAGAGAATAAGGAAGGGCCAAGAGAGACTAAAGCATACAGAGAAGGAAAACCAAGAGGAATTGTAATGGGAGCAAGTACTGCAGTCAGGTGCTGAGACCCAAAGGAAAAGAAGCAGCGGCCACAGCAAAAGAGAGGTGTAGGCCAGAGGTGACTGACGATGGAGCCCTGGATCTGCCCAACTAGCGTTGCAGCAGTTGTTTGCACCCATCCAGTAGTTCCTGCACTCCATGGCAGTCAGAATGCTCCTGAGCACTACCCTGGCCGAGGACCTGCTCACAGCAACAACCACCGAGGAGCAACACCCCAGCCATGTGTCCACAGGCAAAGCGCCTCCAGGCTTGAGCTGCCTCTGCTGCTGGGAACTGAGGTAGCAGGGGTGGCTTGTATCCTTTTAGGTTCTTTTGTGCTGCTAGATCTAAATTTAGTGGGACTATTAACTAAAACCACCCCATTTGGTATCAGAATACCTGCTGTGAATTCAAAGAGTGCAACAACAAAATAGAAAGGAAACTAAAACCTATTATTAGGGACTCATCGACAGCTGATTGTGTCCGAATTTTGGATCTTTCCTTTGCAAGACACCATTTTAATAGAAAAACCAAGTACCATTAACAGTGCCAGTCAGCCAGTAATAAAAATGAGGACAAAAGCTTTGTTTTATAAACACCCAAAAGATCAACTTACACCAATGCCAACAAATTCATTTGAAGAGTCCAGCTGCTGACAGTATTTTGATTACAAGGTCCCTGATTTTTCTTTATACTTTTTTTCATATATTTTTCCATATATGCATATATTAAATTCATATATATATATTCATATATGTAATATATATATTCATATATCTACATTTTCGTTTGCTAATACATCTATCTAGGCAACCAGTGATAGAAATTAAATGCATTTGATTCAAACACTGATGAATTATGTCTCTGAACAGAAACCCCAAAATTAAGCTGACCAGAAACAGAAGTGAAAATGGAAAGTCTGGACATGTTATGTTCAGACATGAATAGGATGCTATAGGAAAATATATTTAAAGAACACTTCAGACTAAGTAACCCAAGCTAGTTTTATTTACGTGAAGAAAAAAATCATACATTGTCTTAGCATTGCTGATCCCTTTGGTCATGTTCAAACTGCAGGAGCTACAAAGAACAAAATCCTTAAATCAGATATGTATAGTAGTTTCTTATACAGAGTAAAATAACCTTTAGTCTTAGCTATACAACTATAAGAATGGTTGCAGAGAGCTACCTGCATCTGTATTGGCTTCAGTCAATGAAAGGTTTGCTCTTTAACTGCTTTTTCTTTATTTGGGTGTCTTATTGTTAATTTTTTGTTCTTTTATAAATGTGAGCATTGAAGCCAGGCAACCTGTTAGAGAAGTGAATTGCTTGATTACACTGCATTGTTTTAATTTGTCTTTGGATGAATTCTCATAAGCTTTCATGAGAAAATCTCCCATTAGAAGCATTCATTTAATTTAAGAACAGTTGGGAGAGGAAGGGTTGAGATGACAGATGGAGACTGTGGGTGTCTTATAAGAGAGAGCTGAGCTTTTTGTATTTATCTTTTTTGTGGAACATAGTTGCTGTTCTCTGCTGCTTCTGTTTTTTTTTTAATCTGTGCTTTTTTGTGCAGTATTTCTTAGAAATCTCTCTGCTTTTGTATTGTAAGTCTAATAGATTTCATTAGTTTTTCCTGTACTGTGTCAGCTTTAAAACATAACAATATAACACAGTATAGGGATGTAGCCTGGTAAGAAAGCAGAATGAAATAGGCCCAGCCTTAACATGTGGATTTCAATTCAGTTTTGAATTGCACAGTATTTAGCAGAAAAACATACTGAAATACAGAACTGATTTCTTCACTAGTTCATCTGACTAACTGTCCAGCAAGTGGCATGTGCATGAAGGAAACTGGTTTTCTAGCTGTCCCTTTGCTGTGTAATTAGAAGTTCACTGTCAGAAAGGGGTCTAAATCTCATATTTAAATTTTGTTTGTAAGTATAAAAGTAAGTAAAAAATATCAACGCATTATCTTTAAAAAGCATGTGTATAAAAATGGTGGTATTTCTCAATGTAGATGTGTGCTGTTAATGTTTCTGGCCCAGGCAGTTAAGCTTTGCATGAAGACCAAATACCATTAATAGTGTTAGTCAGCCAGTAACAGAAATCAGCACAAAAGCTTTGTTTTATAAACACATAAAAGATCAACACCAATACCAATACATCCATTTGAAAAGTCCAGCTGCTGACAGTATTTTGATAAACAGGTCCCTGATTTGTAACTCTTGTAATGGTCTTTAAGTTATAATGACAAATAACATGTAAGTTGTAATGTCTGTGCACTAGGGCTGCCAGCCCGCCTCTCAGAATCAATTAAAATTTAAAGTAAAATTAAATTCTGTTAAAGTATGGTGGAATATAGTGAAATGTTTGCTCTATATAAAACTTGTTCTACTCTGTGATGTAAGAAGCAAGCTATAAATATAGCGAAAAAAAAATTCAAACATTAGCCTGACTTCTTCTCACTATGCTATACATGAATTTTTTTGCATTTTTATGTTCTGTCGCCAAATTTGCATTGCACAGAACAAACCAGTTGAGATGGACACAGTACATTCATTAGATTTTTGTTACTTTTCCATTAAGTTTTTAACTTCATACAACCAAACCAGAATTCCAGTTTTTCCCTTACCCTTCACAATTTCTGAATGATTTTATCATTCTCTGTTCAAATAAAAACAAAACCTCTTTTCCAAGGCTCCATTATCTCTTGCTCTGATTACCACAGCCACCAGATCTTTTGGATGTCCCACATTTCAGTCCATATAAAACTGCCTTAAGGGTCTTTCTCAGGATTTGATTTGGCCATTTTATCCCTCAGATGCCTTCTTCTTTCCCCATCCCTCCTTCCTAACAAGTCAAGCCTCAAGTTCACCATATCCAGTTCTTCCCCTTCCTATTTAAGTTCATATTCCCATAGACTCTCCACCAGCTTCATCACAGATTGAAACCCTACACCTATTCCTCTTATACATAGAATCATAGAATCATAGAATAGTTAGGGTTGGAAAGGACCTTAAGATCAACTAGTTCCAAACCCCCTGGCATGGGCAGGGACACCTCATACTAAACCATGTCACCCAAGGCCTCATCCAACCTGGCCTTGAACACCGCCAGGGATGGAGCATTCACAACTTCCCTGGGCAACCCATTCCAGTGCCTCACCACCCTCTCAGTAAAGAATTTCTTCCTTATATCCAATCTAAACTTCCCCTGTTGAAGTTTGAACCCGTTACCCCTTGTCCTGTCACTACAGTCCCTAATGAAGAGTTCCTCTCCAGCATCCTTATAGGCCCCCTTCAGATACTGGAAGGCTGCTATGAGGTCTCCACGCAGCCTTCTCTTCTCCAGGCTAAACAGCCCCAACTTTCTCAGCCTGTCTTCATACGGGAGGTGCTCCACTCCCCTGATTATCCTCGTGGCCCTCCTCTGGACTTGTTCCAACAGTTCCATGTCCTTCTCATGTTGAGGACACCAGAACTGCACACAATGCTCCAAGTGAGGTCTCACGACAGCAAAGTAGAGGGGCAGGATCACCTCCTTCGACCTGCTGGTCACGCTCCTCTTGATGCAGCCCAGGATACGGTTGACTTTCTGGGCTGCGAGCGCACATTGGAGCCGACTCATGTTCATTTTTCCATCGACCAACACCCCCAAGTCCTTCTCGGCAGGGCTGCTCTGAATCTCTTCTCTGCCCAACATGTAGCTGTGCCTGGGATTGCTCCGACCCACATGTAGGACCTTGCACTTGGCATGGTTAAACTTCATCAGGTTGGCATCAGCCCACCTCACAAGCGTGTCAAGGTCCCTCTGGATGGCATCCCTTCCCTCCGGCGTATCAACCGAACCACACAGCTTGGTGTCACTGGCAAACTTGCTGAGGGCGCATTCAATCCCACTGTCCATGTCACTGACAAAGATGTTGAACGAGACCGGTCCCAACACCGATCCCTGAGGGACACCACTCGTTACTGGTCTCCAGCCGGACACTGAGCCATTGACCACAACTCTTTGCGTGTGGCCATCGAGCCAGTTCTTTATCCACCGAGTGTTCCACCCATCAAATTGATGTCTCTCCAATTTAGAGACAAGGATGTCGTGTGGGACAGTGTCGAACGCTTTGCACAAATCCAGGTAGATGACATCAACTGCTCTGCCCCTGTCCATCAGTTTCGTAGCCCCATCACAGAAGGCCACCAAATTGGTCAGGCAGGATTTCCCCTTAGTGAAGCCATGCTGGCTGTCACCAACCACCTCCTTGTTTTTCATGTGCCTTAGCATGCCTTCCAGGAGAATCTGCTCCAAGAGTTTGCCAGGCACAGAGGTGAGACTGACTGGTCTGTAATTTCCCGGGTCATCTATTTTCCCCTTCTTGAAAATGGGGGTTATATTTCCCTTTTTCCAGTGGTCTTCACCTGACTGCCATGATCTTTCAAATATGATGGCCAGTGGCTTAGCAACTTCATTTGCCAGCTCCTTCAGGACCCGCAGATGGATTTCATCAGGTCCCATGGACTTGTGCACGTTCAGGTTCCTAAGATGGTCTCGAACCAGATCCTCTCCTACAGTGGGCCTAAGGTCTTCACTCTCACAGTCCCTGCGTCTGCCTTCCAAGACTTGAGTGGTGTGGTCAGAGCATTTGCCAGTGAAGACTGAGGCAAAGAAATCATTAAGAACCTCAGCCTTCTCCAAATCCAGGGTAGCCAGTTCTCCTGATAGCTTCCGGAGGGGGCCTACATTGTCCCTAGTGTGTCTTCTATTTGCAATGTAATTATAGAATCCCTTCCTGTTATCTTTCATGTCCCTAGCCAAGTTTAATTCTTACTGGGCCTCAGCTTTCCTAACCTGGTCCCTAGCTTCTCGGACAACATCCCTGTATTCTTCCCAGGTCGCCTGTCCTTGCTTCCACCTTTTATAAACCCCTTTTTTCCTCAAAGTTTCCTCAGCAGCTCCTTTTCCATCCAAGGAGGTCTCCTGGCCCTGCTGCTGCACTTCCTTCTAGTTGAGATGCAACACTCCTGAGCTTGTAGCAGGTGATCCTTGAATATCAACCAACAGTCTTGGGCCCCCCTGCCCCCTAGGGCTATATCCCATGGAACCTTACTAAGCAGGTTCCTGAAGAGGCCAAAGTCTGCTCTCTTGAAGTCCAGGGCAGTGAGCTTGCTGCATGCTCTTCTCACTGTCCTGAGGATCTCGAACTCGACCATCTCATGATCACTACAACCAAGGCTGCCCTGGAGCATCTAATTTCCAACCAGCCCTTCCCTGTTGGTGAGCACGAGGTCAAGGATGGCACCTCTCCTTGTTGGCTCCTCTATTACATGAAGAAGGAAATTGTCTTCCACACAATCAAGGAACCTCCTGGATGGCTTGTGCCAGGCCGTACCTTCAGTCCAACAGATGTCAGGGTGGTTGAAGTCCTCCATGAGGACAAGGGCCTGTGAGTGTGAGGCTGTTCCTATCTGTCTATAAAGTGCTTCATCCACAGATTCCTCTTGATCAGGCAGTCTGTAACAGACCCCCACAGTAATGTCTCCCATCGCTGTTCTTCCTTTAACCCTGACCCACAAGCTCTCTGTTAACTGATCACCTATCCCCAGACAGAGTTCCATACTCTCCAGCCTATCCCTAACATAAATAGCAACTCCTTCTCCCCGCTTGCCAGGGCTGTCTTTTCTAAAGAGCCTGTAACCTTCCATTCCAACACTGCAGTCATAGGAGCCATCCCACCATGTTTCTGTGATGCGTATTATATCATACCCCCGTAGACGTGCACACATCTCTAATTCCTCTTGTTTGTTCCCCATGCTACGGGCGTTTGTATAGAGGCATCTGAGCCAAGCTCCAATTGAAGCATGCACAGTGGCTGCAACAGCTGAAATATCTCTACATTGCTCCGAGCATTTATTATAGGTGCTGGACACTGACTGGGAGTGCTGGGATGGAATGATGTCCCCCTCCCCCAACACATCTAGTTTAAAGCATCCTTGACCAGACTGGCAAGCCTCCTACCAAAACCACTCTTCCTCTTCGTTGTCAGACCAGCTCCATCAGCCTCCAGTAGGCCTGGCCTCCCAGATAGAGTCCCATGTTCTAAATATCCAAACCCCTTGCTATGGCACCACTCTTCTAACCATTTATTAACCTGCCAAATCCACCTAGCCTTTTTAAGGCCCTTCCCTTTATCCTGGAGAATTGTCGAAAAGACTATCTGAGCTCCAGAGTCCCTAACCACCTCTCCCAGGGCTTTGTAGTCCTTCTTAATGTTCTCTGGGCTACTGCTGTCTATATCATTAGCACCCACATGGATCACCAGAAGTGGGTAATAGTCAGTGGGACTTTCTAGACCAGGCAGCCTCTCTGCAACATCCCTGATCCAAGCGGCTGGTAGGCAACACACCTCTCTTGAGACTGGGTCAGGCCGACAGATGGGTGCCTCTGTGCCTTTCAAAGTAGAGTCCCCTACTACTATGACTCACCGCTTTTTCCTGGCAGCACCAGTAGAGATCTTCTTTACCAGTGCATCAGCTGGCTGTTCATGGTGCGAGTGCGTTTCCTCATCAGCCCACTACAGAACTGTGAAGCAGTTCTGGGTGGGGACATCAAATTTAGGAGGAAGCCCCTTGCTTTTAATTGTCCTCTTCCTCCTTGTTTTGTTTTTTGGTTTTTTGTTGTTGTTGTTTTTTGGGGGGCGGGGGGGTTGTTTGCTTGTTTTTGTTGTTGTTATGTTACTATTTCCCAGCTTCCTGGGTTAACGGCCTCCTCCTTTCCTGCGTGAGCTATGATGGACGCTTGAGGCCCCTGCACAGTTTGGGCCTGGAGCAAGCAGTGCTGCTTCCTCTCAGCTTCCCTGACATCTTGCAGCCTATTGACAGCGTCCCGCAGCTCAGCCCCTGCTGCAGGAGGACCGGCACCAGGGAGCACCGGGTGCAGCCCTGCCCATTGGGCCCCGTTCCCTCACGGGACCGGTGCAGGCACTCTCTGCACTCCGAGCTCTGCACGGAGCCTCCCCTCTCATCGGCTCTGTCTGGGTGCCTCCGGTGGCCACCAGAGCTCCCAGAGCGGGCCCTGCTCATGAGGCGAGTGCTCGCCATCCCGCCCGCCTGCCCGCGCGAGCTGCCTCGACCCGCCCTGTTGGCCGCGCTCGCTGGGGCGGGTTTTTACCCAGTCAGGGCTGGTGCCGCTCCTCCTGGCTCCGCCCCTGTGAGTCCCTGCTCGCCTCAGCGGAGCTGCCGGCTGCTGGGCAAGTCCTGTCGAGGACTTGAGGCTCCCTCGGTGGCTCTTGCTGCTCTGAAATGGGGCTCCTGGACGCTGAGCTTCGCCCCGCTCAGGTGTTGAAGGCGTCCTCTCTCGAGCTACTCACTTCAGCAATTCAACTCTTATTCTTTTAATCTCATAAAAACATCTCCACACTTTCTTCCATCTGTACCATTTATATCATTTTCCACAAACTTAACTGCAAAGCTTCTGCTTTGTCCTCTTTGAAGTGTGCACTGGACTCTATACGACTTGTCTTTTCTTTCTTTAAGCTGTAGTCTCCCACAATGATACTGGAGGTGTATTCCATCACTGTAAGCTCATTAAGGACCTACGTGGTGAGCTTTGGCCACTGTTGGTGTTGAAAGGACAGAGATGGAGTCATTTGCTCTGTGAGAAAGGGAAGCATTCCACTTTATGGCTTGCAGTGTAACACAGCGGCCTTTCCTCTTGCAATCTGCAAGGAGACAGCTCATCCTGGTTGGCTCCTCGGGAGCCCTGACCTGCTCCTTCCCTGTCAATACTCCAGCTCTGTAGGACACATTAACCAGCTTCCAGCTTCCTCTGCCTTCCTCAGGGCATTGCTGGCTCTGTTACAAACTCTTTTCTAGTAGATTTTCTAATATAAGCTGCCCCAACCCTGGAAACCATTATCCTGTGACCCACTGTCCTCATGAACAGATGGGTAGATGGGGACATTCCTACATCTGTCTTTTCCTGCTCTCCTGATTTATTACTTTGTAAAATAATATAACGTTAAAAAGGTTGAACCTGAACTGAAGCTATGACTATGGCACTATTAATCAAACTGTTGGAGAATTACTTTATATTAGGTGCCTTAAGCACTGATTCAGTCCACTAAAAGCTGGTGTGAAACATAGTCTAAATACTGAAAAAAAGCAATTCTTGATTGCTTTGTGTTCTCTTACAGTGTATGACTTTATAATATAAAAGACCCCTGAGCAGCACTAATGCCAGCAGTTCAGAGAGGAAAACAACCAAAAGCTGTGCTGAGGAGGAAGCAGACAGCTATAGGAAACCCCCTTGGTCTCCTCTCAACATGAGGCAATGCCACCATGTTTCTGAGCACCTTTCATACAGTAACATTTCATAACAGGGTGCATCATTTAGAGAGCCTTTAGCACGTATTTTGAATTCTGAAGTCCTTCTCAATGTGGAGACACCTCTGGTCTGTAAAATGGGAGTATGATCATGATGGCATCAGCTCACACTTTCATGAACTAGCACTGCCACCCAAATGCCCATACAGCATCTTGCCAACTTTTCAAAACTACTTTTGATGATCCATAACTCTTCAAACCTTCCATATAGTCAAGACTTGAAACAGGCTCTGTGGCCATTGCTGGTCCCACAATGGCATGAGAAATGTCTCCAGCCGGCAGAGGCTGAGGCTGGAAGATCTGTGCAGCTTCCCCATGCCAAGCAAGTAACTCTTGCACCAGTCCTTAGCGGGATCTCAGGTGAGAGGGGCTAAAATAAAATCATTGCTTTCCCTCTGAGAAGCAGGTATTTAAATAGTGGCTATGTTCACTCCATGAGTCGTCTTGTCCTCACAAGCCATGTGAAGAGCCAGTGGTGGTGGTGGCAGGCACTGCTGCAGGGCCAGTGTGCAGGGCTGAGATGTGGCTCATCAGGCTCTCCTGCTCCACCGACCGTCACAAGCCTCTCTTATCTCAGCCGTCAAGCCATGCTTGCTTGATGTCTCAGTTCCGGAGTGGAGACGCTCCAGCTGCTATCTGGGAAGGCTCTGGCCCCAAAAATATTTAGTTAGCAGCCATTCAGTTAAGTGGAATTGACTTCTTATCGGCTTTCCTCTGTACATCTGCCACCAGCGAAGGCCGTTTCCCTCTTCCCTCTTCTCCGCCTGTCAGTCCGCTCCACATTCCTATCGGCAGCCGTTAGCTCTGATCAATACTAACCACTGTGTAACAGCTCATGCATGGCTGCCTTAGTTTGCATCGATCAGTCCCTTCTTCCAACAGGTAGCTGGCTATTTGAGGCAATGACTTGAGATAAACACCTACTTTTACTTCAGGCTAATTCATTACGAAGGGGTTTCAAGGAGACCTGGTGCCCTTCCTCAGAGACTTGCAGAGATCAGAGACTCCCAGCAACTTCCCTCCTGCATGAGATTATATCAGACCATGCAATTTTCCCCATCCCCTCTGAAATGTGTGAAAACGATGCTATCCAAATACTTTCAAAAGACCTAAACTGAAAATTATACCTCAAACTGCTCTAGCTAGGAGAATGTGGTGGTTTTAAAAATTAAGAACATGAGTGTGGGTTAGGAGCATGGATGAGATGATCAGCTGGGCAGCAGGAACTCATGACTGTCCCATCACAGCTTTATACTGGCAGATCCTCTTGTGTTGATGTTCAGTGTCCAGGTGCCCCCACGAGCCCCACATGCTCCAGCAGGATGCAGCATCCCCAACTTCCAGCACAACCAGCCCTGACCCAGCACAGTGGCCACAGCTCCCATGGAGCTAGATGGGCGCACTGCAGGAGGGGGCTTACTGTGCGAAGGGGTGAAGCCTAGAAACTGTATCAATACCAGCAAACATTCAGCAGCCTGGTACACCAGGTTACTTTGCTGAAGGATAATGCACAAAGGCTTCAGGCCATCTATTCTGTTTAGATGCCATAAGGTAGCACAGAGATAAAGTGCTATGAAGATCAATAGGAGGAATCTCTGCAAAACTGACCAGCGAACAGCGGGATACTGGCAATCCTACTTCTCATATACCTGCTGCTGTCCCCAAAACTGCCAGTATTTAGGAAACTAGCAACCATTTGGAAGAAATCCTAACAGGTATCTTCGCACAGATATCATCACTCCTCATACATGCTCCTGAATCAGCCCCTGCTTAGGAGCTTTGATTTGTAGGCTTGGAAAGAGGAGAGGAGCACGTACGGAATCAAGAGCCTTTGCCAAAGGGGAAGGCATAGTTCTTAACCCAACTGCAAAAAAGCCATAGATCAGACACATCCAGCCCAGAAAGCCTCTCAGAGAAACTGCAAACACCTTTCCTGGTGGGTTTATACCTGTGCTGCTTACAGAGGCAGAAGGGCCGCAGGGCTGCTACAGCAGCTACAAGCTTCCCAGTGAAATGAGTGTTTATTATTATAGGTTTGATGCCATTCCCAAAAGGACCTAATCAACAAGTAATAAGGCCTCAGGAGAGCAGTTAGAAACCTGAACTTTAACTCCTTCATAACCACAGTGTAGAAAGAAACTTTTGCTTTGGGCTATGCAGCCTGCTGTGTTAGTGACAAAGAAATACTGAAAATCTGAAATACAAAATAACTGCAGAGGGGTATTTGAATTGGAACAGTGATGTAACAGATAGTTTCTGTAGCAGGGTGAGTGTGTGCCTGGCAAAACACATTAATGGGTTGGGAGGATTCAGGCCCACATATACAGCCTCTGTCATATCTGGGTTTTTTTTCAATGCTTCTTTCGAGCTTCAGAAAATCACCAGTGTTGTGGGGTGCCTGCACACTTGCAGCATTCCCTCCACCTAAACAAAAACCCTACCTCAGCTTTCCCACTTGTAAAATAATAGTAATATCTGCCTAAATGCAGAAGCTTGAAATGTGCAGTTTGCTTGAAACTTGTTTTGAATACTTTGAATGGGGCATTTCAGGCAGGAACTGCATATTGAGTAATTCTTGCCATACAGAGTCAAGCGGCTACTGGAAAGCAAAAAACTGCGTAAGAATACATCAGTGTGGCAGGGCTGCACCAGCAAGGATTGGCCAGAGGGCAAATTTTCCTTACTGCCTGTGTCAGAGCATGAAGCTCTTGACTTGGCAGGTCTTTATGCAGAGCCAGGGCAATGCTAACATGTTGCTAACTTCTTTTGAGAGTAACTAACTCACTTCTTGAGTTATCTGAAACTCAAGAATCATGTTCCTAAAAAATGTTACAGACTGAAAAGGGTTTTCTTTCTTTTTCTTCTTCTTTTTAAATACAATATTTGAAGGCCATTTGCCCTGGAAGAATGTGTGGCTGTGTAGAGAAAAGAGCTATGATTTTTGCATATTTCCTTTTCAATGGAAACTGTAGAAAGAAAGCAAATACTATATAGCAGCACAAAAATCCAAAAAGAAGTGTCTCATGCACCTCTAAGGTTGCTTTTCCATTTTGAATTTCTTGACTCTTCAGAAAAGAATTGCTTTTCCCAGGCCCAATACTACATTTCAGGCCAACTTTCAGTGGACTGGATAAGTGGGTTCCACTTAATGGATTTCCAGATCACACCAGGATGAGCAGACTAACTTGTGTAGTGGTAGTTGGTGCCTGGTGAGACGAGTATGAAGTGCTTTATGTTTCATTTGTTCTGGCACTGTTCACATGGCTCTATGAGTGACCATAAAATACTGAGGAGAAGCCTAAAGCTAAGCATGCAACTGTGGCTTCCTTATTCTTTTATGCCTCCTAAATGTCCTGGTCTTGGCATTATCTTGGCATTATCTACTAAATGTGGGTAGACTTGCTTTCAAATAGCGTATTGCTGATTTCTTAGTTAACTTCTGCAAAAATAGGAATTTTGCAAAATGAGTAGTTCTTAGCATCCACTTGGGATTTTTTTTAGACTAATCTTTAACGTGTCTGCAAACACAGAAATACAATTTCTTCTTTTGAATGTCGTCCCTCCTTGTTCACCATTTGATTAGAATAGATAGGAAATTATCTTTATTAAACCAGTTACTGGTGTGTGAGCTGCCTTCTAGCTGCTTCTGAAGGAGAACTGGCAGGAAAATGCCAATTTTAGTGGTCAGAGATCAGCATGGGGCTTGGACTGCGAGGCACAACACACTCATTTAGAGCTGTTTTTCCAGGGGCTCTGCAGACTTCAGTAGACATCAGTTTACACATCCCTGATCTCATCAAGGTTGTATCTCTAAACAATAACACAAGAAAAGAGGTTGTATTACGATTATTTTTCACTTCAATTGGCATTTCTAAATAGTAATAAAAAAAAAAAAAAAAAAAAAAAGGCAAATTCCACAGCAACAGGGCCACAAAAGGCCTGTTCTCCTTAACTTGCTTCACTTGCTGTTACCCATCCAGGGGGAAGTTCCACTTTTAGTGTACCAGATTTCCCTCAATATGACTTCAACCTGCTGTATAAACACTATTGTCATGCCTAATTTAAGTTTTTACACTGAGATTTTGTTGTTGGTTACATGACACTGCAAATGAGATACATTTTAGTGAGGGAAAACAAACTAAATCAAACCAAACGAACGAAACCAAACAAACTAAAACTAACCAAAGAAATAGAAGGTTGGTGAAGCATCTCTTGGAAATGTGTTTTACTGAAAGTCATCCCCAGCTTGGATATTTTCAGACAGTTTTCTTTCCAGAAGTGCTAAGTACTCCTTCCCCCAATCCAGGTTATGAAGCATGAAGGGAAGTAAACTTTTCTGCAAGTTCAGTACTATATTTGATATCTGAGGACAGCTGAATGCTCTTGTCAGCCTTAAGTTTCAGGTTGCTGTTTCATACCTTCAAGAGGTAAATGATCATTTCCCAGAGATATGTGGAAGGTGGGGTGTGAAACACTGTTGTAATCTGTATACACAATAAATAGTTGGTGTTTCTGTACCTGCTCTTCCCTATGCTGTATCTGTGTACCATGACAAAGTTTGCTGCATAGATTAGATTGGATTTGTTTCCAGTGGGTCTGTCTGATAACGGTAGCTGAACAGGCGGCCCATCTGGGACCTCTGTCCTGGGTTCAGCTGTAACAGTGAATTTTTCTCCTTCTTTGTAGCAGGTGCAGTGCTGTGTTTGGGCTTTAGTCTGAGAATATTGCTGATAACATGCCAATGTTTTAATTGTTGCTCAGTAGCACTTACCCTGATCAAAGACTTTCCAGTCTCTCATGCTTTGCCAGTAAGGAGGAGCATAGGAAGCTGGGAGGAAGCAGAGACAGGACACCTGACCCAAACTAGCCGAAGGGGTATTCCATACCACAGCACATCATGCCCAGTATAGAAACTGTGGGGAGTCACCTGGAAGGTCCATATCACTGCTCAGGTTGGGCTGGGTATCAGTCAGCGGGTGGTGAGCAATTGTACTGTGCAGCAGTTGTGTTAATCGTTGGGGTTTTTTTCCCTTCCCTTTTTAGTTTTATATCCTCTCCCCTTGTTATTTTCCTTATCATTAATAGTGGTAGTGGTAGTAGTTTGTATTATACTTCAGTTATTGGACTGTTCTTATCTCAACCCATGGGGTTTACATTCTTTCCATTCTCCTCCCCATCCCATCGGGAGCATGGGGGAGAGATAGGGAGTACTGAGCGAGCGACTGCGTAGTTCTGAGTTACCAGCTAGGCTTAAACCATAACAAACTCTTTAGATGTTTCACCATCTAAAAGTGAGTTAGTCTCGCAGTCTTCTCATAGCATCACAGAATCATAGAATTGTTAGGGTTGAAAAAGACCTTAAGATCATCAAGTTCCAACCTCCCTGCCATGGGCAGGGACACCTCCCACTAAACCATGTCACCCAAGGCTCTGTCCAACCTGGCCTTGAGCACCACCCTAACACTAAAGAACTTCTTCCTTATATCCAATCTAAACTCCCCCTGTTTAAGTTTTAATCCATTACCCCTTGTCCTCTCACTACAGTGCCTAACGAAGAGTTCTTCCCCAGCATCCTTATAGGCCCCCTTCAGATACTGGAAGGCTGCTATGACTATGCAGCTTCTCTTCTCCAGGATAAACAGCCCCAACTTTCTCAGCCTGTCTCCATACAGGAGGTGCTCCACTCCCCTGATCATCCTTGTGGCCTCCTCTGGACTTGTTCCAACAGTTCCATGTCCTTCTCATGTTGAGGACACCAGAACTGCACACAATACTCCAAGTGAGGTCTCATGGGAGCAGAGTAGAGGGGCAGGATCACCTCCTTCGACCTGCTGGTCACACTCCTCTTGATGCAGCCCAGAATATGGTTGGCTTTCTGGGCTGTGAGCGCACACTGAAGCCAGCTCATATTAAGTTTCTCATCAACCAGCATCCCCAAGTCCTTCTCGGCAGGGCTGCTCTGAATCTCTCCTCTGCCCAACCTGTAGCTGTGCCTGGGATTGCTCCGACCCAGGTGTAGGACCTTGCACTTGGCATGGTTAAACTTCATAAGGTTGGCATCAGCCCACCTCACAAGCATGCCAAGGTCCCTTTGGATGGCATCCCTTCCCTCCGGCGTATCAACCGAACCACACAGCTTGGTGTCATCGGCAAACTTGCTGAGGGTGCACTCAATCCCACTGTCCATGTCACTGACAAAGATGTTGGACAAGACCGGTCCTAATGCCGATCCCTGAGGGACACCACTCGTTACTGGTCTCCAGCTGGACATTGAGCTGTGGACCACAACTCTTCACATGCGGCATCACAATTGTAGTCAATCTGCACCTGAAATACAGAGGTTAGGACATCATTCTCATTTGCTTTGGCTTTTATTTTAACTTTGTAATCTTTTCAATTAGCATTTGGTGGCATATGTGGAAATATGTGATAAATACTGAAAACTGACAGTAGTCTTTTAGTCTAAAATGTCTGAAAACATTTGCTATATACGGTGCAGATAGTGAGTCTGTAATAAAGTTTATCTCAGCAATTCCTACTGATTGACCATACCAGCAACAGCTGGAATTGATGGAGCATCATGAAAGGCATTCATACTTAAGTATCAACAGGCAAGCTTTGTGGTGCATGTGTCTGGTGACCCATTAGCTCCAATTGTTTTTTCACTGGAAAACAAAATTCAATGCAGAGGTAGTTTGGGATCCAAAATATCATGTGATCACCCTGCAGCCTCCCAGAAGTCAATGTAAAGGTTTTCCACAGCTGTAATACCATTCCAGTAACCACTGGAATCTTTAGAATTAGACTTCTTGCTCTGTAGAACTGTTGAGAAATTTCCAACCTTTTACCATCTTCTCTTTCCAGTATCCCATGACGTTTCAATGAGAAACTATTCACATAGTTGTGTACACGATATGCTTTGGTTTTGCTTTTGAATCTGTGTGTTTATACATGAATTTTCAAAGAAATGTTTCTTTTAGCAAAACACAAAAATGTATGGTAGTCAATAATTGTGTTGAACACTGTGGAATTAGCTTAAAGTGAGATTTTCCTCTTTGAAATGAGATTGTATTTGTGTCTGGATCAAGCAATTCTGTGCCAGTCTTGAACCTCTTAAAGATGAAAATCAGAGTAACTGCTGCAATATCGGAAAGGTAAAATGAGAACAAAAAGGCATTTGGCTGATGTTTATCACAGAATCACAGAATATGGTCGTAAAATCATACGAATAACCACCAAAAGATAAATAAATTACCTACCCTACTACTTATTTTCATGTACAGTTTGACACAAAAGCTGAAGCCATGAATCATTTATACCTGTTTTAACAATAATACTCATATTCCTGAAAGACAGTCAGCACTCAGGCTGCCGTGGGCACTGTGCCAGTTGCTGAAAGGTTAATGTCTCAGCAGCAATACATTAAATTATGAATTATGCCAATCCCAAAATGGAAGGTCATTATCTCGGTATGTTTAATTAGCCCGGCTCGAACTTTGCCATCTGCTAGCACTGCCCATCACTAATGCACGGAATGGGAGGATCGGAAGTAAGACGCCAGAAGCAGGAGACCTGCTTCCAAGCATCTTAACCTCACCTGCTGAGCCTGCCGGGATGCCAGTGCTCTGACAACCTTGGTAGGTCCAAAGGCTCATCTACACACCCAGCTCTAGTGGTGTTTGGTGACAACCAAGTTGATCCCCAGACCACAGACAGCGCTGCCTGCCACACAGATCATGCTGAACGTTGCAGAATTCAGGAGTATGAGGAAAACACATCTTGTTTTCTCCTGAGTCTTCAGGGCCAGTTCTTCTGCCAAGCATTTGGTTGATGCTCATATATTCCCATTAGAATATATAAGAATATATTGAATCCCGGTCACATCACAGACCTTACCAGGAGAGGAAAAGGGAGAAAGGTGAGGGCCCAAAATGTTCAAATGTGCCAGAAAAAGAGCAACAGCTGGGACTGGAACAGCAGGGCTCTGGCAGGCCAACGCTGGGTATGTGGGAAGCAACAGCTCGCGGTGGTTTTATTTGCACAGCATCTCTTGCCAATAACTGCACAAGGCTACAATATTTAGTTTTTCAATAAATATTTAATTTCACTTCTTTGTTTATTTATTTTTTTAAAAGAACAAACAGTAAATTCTGTTGATATTTTTATTAGCTAAGATTACGTGATACTTTTTAAGTATAAAGCACTAAGTATTGCCATAACTCACCATTTTTATGAGAGGGCTTTTGGGGGGCTATGTGTTAAAGCTCAGATCAGAAGCATGCCCTGGAAAGTGGAATGTACAAACATGGGGTAAGAACCGAAGTTCTAAGAAGCCAAACACAGTCTTATTTTTAATTCTTCTTTTCCTAGGTAGGATAACCTTGCCAAAGAGAAAAGGAATTTGGACAGACTTAACATACAGCCTGTGCAGCTTCCACTAGCTGGACACTAAAATGAAGAGTAAGCTTATTCATTCCCATCCCAACACAGACCACCAGAATTAAAAGATGTTTTAACCTACATCAGAGACTGAGTCAAACACTTACTAATCCACCCAAACTGTCAAAGAAGACCATTTGATTCCTATGGCTATCAAGTCTCCATATTTCTGTGTTGGATGTGAAGAGTAAAGAAAAAGTCTGGCAGAAATTAGAAGACGTCCCAAGTCAGCGTAAGAGACACCACCAGGTAGAGGCTAAATTCCTTTCTCTTGATTGTCTTACAGTAATTATTTCTTGTCCTCCCCTTGAGTTTCGGCTGATTCCCTCTTCACATTAGCAAAGCCGCTGTACTTGTACTTCTGGAGCAGGTGGCATGGTTCGAATACTGGAGCAATATGTATTAGAGTAAAACCTGCAGACAGAAATAGAAAGTAAATGGAAGATGAATTGATCAGAAGAAAGGCGAAGGATGGTGGGGGTAAAATACAGGGAAGGAAAGGCAAGAATAATACCTTGCCTGTGCACTACAGTAATTTTTTTTTTTTTTTTTTTTTTTGGTGCTCAGGGTGTACAGTATCCATTTGAGTGAACAAATAGAAAAAAGAGTTCTCAGCCCCAAACAGCCAACATACTGATTTATAGTGTGACAGCCTGACGAAACAAGTAGGCAGGCCAGTGCAACTTGGAATAATTTTGCAGAGAGTGAGTTACTTTACTTTGGTATCCACATATGTGTATGCCATCAGATGTAAGTCTTTTGGTTTTGCAATAATTCACTGTAGAAGAAAAACTTCTCTTTCCAGAAAGGTCTGGAAGGGGCATGAGAGATGGTGTCTGAGGGCAGGAGCCAGTGTCTTCCATGGAGGAGAAAAGTGCTGCTGTTTCAGTACACTGTGAAAGGAGTGACAACCTGAACACAGCCTGGAAGGAAGGCATGAGGGAGCACTGCAAACCCCTGCAAGGGGTGTGGGTGGCACTTGGAGTGGGCCAAGATGTGGTGGAGAGTAGAAAGAAAAGGACTCAGGAGGCAAAGCAGGAGCAGTTGCTCTGAGCCATCTAGAACTGGAGTTTCTAACAAGCTGTCCAGACAGACAGTCAGGAGATGAACTTGAGACCACACGTTTTGAATGGGAGAGGAGTCCAGTGGAGACAAAAACCTGTCACAACCACAGGACCAGGACAGCAACAGCAGTTGCTATTCTAAAGTTGTTTTCTAACATCGTTATTGCCACTTCAATTGCAGTTTTATTCCAAAAGCATATTCCAAAGTTTTATGTCCATAAAGGTTTAGACATAAACAAGAAAGAAGTCAGGAAAGTGGTATGTACTGTATAAACAGTTCCACTTTATAATTAATGCTGGAGATCAGGGGAGCAGGAATAGCTGTGCATGTGTGGTCATTCAGATTTACTGTTGGTCTTATTAAAACCTAGTTCTGAAATAATTTTATGCCCAGGTAGGGGCAGAAAGTGAGCAGGATGCCCCCAAGCAACCCATAAATAGTGTGGTGAAGACAAAGCGTTTATTACTTAGCTTCACAAAAGCTCTGTAAGTGCTCTCCCAGGGTACGTATACTTGTACCCCAGATGCCAATTCTGCAAATTAGCATTATTTCTCAAAATACTATGTAAACAGCAGTCATTTGAATACCTGATTTCATCAGAGTCACATATGGCAACATCAGCATCCTTTCCCTGTTGCAGGGTGAGCAGAGTTTTTTCACTGCCCATTTTTTATTTCTCTTGGAATATTATTACTGCTGAAAAACTCTGACAGGGTCTGGGATCTATACAGACCTCATTCTGGAGGATTTTGTCCCATCTCTTTGTCCCATGCTGTCTTAAGAACAACTCTGGGACATGAACTTTACCATTTATCACTGAAGTGAGCTATTTCAAATCTTCAGTTTAACAGTTGCAGTTACTGTGCTGAAAGTTATTTCATGGCTGATACACATAGGGAATTACAAGGATTTGAGATCCTATCAAATCAGCTTTGGGATGTCATTTTTTGTCAGCAGAAAAGCCACTAGTAGTGCTGCTCAGGTTTTGCTGATGGGCTCTTATTTTATCGTTTTGCATCCTATAACTAGTAAGTTGTTAAAATTTTAGTCTTTTGCCATTTTTTATTAATTTTTTGTATTTCATTTCACATAGAAGAGGGTACCTTAGTTAGTAGAGTAACAGTAAAACAGGGTGAGAAAGACTTATAAAATCATCTTTAAATGATGAAATAATTTTCCTAGATAAAATATACTGTATGAAAAAGTGAATATTTCAGGATTTTCTAGGGCTAAAGGCAAGTGTTGTGTTTTAAAGATGCCTATGTTTCCTGTGGGTTAAAGACATACATTTAATACAGAATTTTGCAGGATATTGGACTTCGATATCCTTACATTGGAAAAGTTGCCACTGACAGGAGACCAGTACAAGGGAGGTGCTGAATTTGCTGGGAAGGAGAAAGCACTTTTCTAGCAGTTAATTTATTTTTTTAATCCTAATTGTTTGGACTGTATAATGTTTTGAATTGTGACAGTTAATTCCATGGAAGTAGAAAAGGAAGAGAAGAGCAAGGCAAGTGACTGTGATCAGTAGTCAATAGATATGGTTTTGTGGTACTCCACACAGTTGTTGTCTGTGTGGCTAGGTCTGCTCCCTCACGGTGAATTAGTATTATTCCCATTCTACATGCTGGGAAAATAGGACAAAAGGTGGAGTTTTGAAGTCCACACCTACATGCCTTCATTTTGGGGCACTTCTAGCATGCCCTGTGTACTGCTTTGACTGGTCCTTCAGTGCAGACAGCACGTCTGTGGCAGAGCTACGAATAGAAGCCAGACCCTTGTTCCAAGTCCCAGATCTTCAAGAGTACTTTTAGGCACTTAATACCATTAATTTCATACTCTTTTTGGCCAAAGATCTTAGAAACAAGATCATACTTCCTCCTGAAATAATTCTAAAAATCATGCTTATGTACTCTTGAAGGGGGTTTACTCAGGGTTCACGTACAGTTTAGTTCTATTTATGAACAAACGAGCTTCAGCATAAGTTTCAGGAAAAGTTCTGCATGGAGTGTGCTTTTGTGCAGCATCTAAGTACGACTAAGGCTAGAGAAGAGATGGTGCAGAGTCTTGGTCTTCTTCACGGCAAATGGTGCTCAAGTGGGGCTTTGGCAGAAAGCAAGGGAGGGCTTTGCTTAATGCCTATACACTTCAGGTTCCTTTTTTGCTGTCTTGGAAGGGCAATATTCTCTGCTTCTGTGTCCTCTTTATCTTGGATGTGACTTCCTTCTCTCAAACACAAAATCTGTTCCATTTAAAATACAGCAAGACCACTGTTCACCAGTATTTTTATTCCAATGATGCTTGGATACACGAGGCACCCAGAAATCCTGAGGACGACAGGTCTACAATGCGCTGGAGCTTCTCCAGCCACAGAGGTGCAGCGCTTGCTTGGGCAGCTCATACTGGTATGTTAAAGCTGGCTGAAAAGGCGTAGAGAGATACATAGATTTCTACATAAGATTATATTTGTATTGTGCTAATTCGGCAAAACCAGTTGAAGCTCTGATCCTGCATCTTATTATTAATTGATTGATTTCCTATAACCTCATTAGTTAGTTCGCTGTGACTTCCTCACAGCATGCATAGCTTTGCAGCTGACGGAAGACAGCTCCTGTTGCAAAGTCCAAACACATCGAAAACACCAAGTCAAGGAGAGCAGCACAAGCAGCAAATGGGCTCACACCCAGGTTACTCTTCTTTTCTCGGTTACACAGCTCAAGATCCTGAGAGCTTTTGCTGTGCACCCTTTATCCCCTGACCCTCACAGTCATCATTTTGCCAGTTTCACGTGCCTGTGGCCACATCTAGCCTATATTCCTCCCTGTGGATAGCTGCTCATCAAGTGAGCAGACAAACACAGTGCGCTTCAGTGGCTTCCTGCCTCTTGGGTCTCAAGAGGGGTTTTGGGGCTGGTCACAGGCTGCCCAGGGTCAGCATGGGTGATAAAAGCATCTCCGCAGTCACACTGGAGGGCACAGGCCTGCTGCAGGCGTTGAGGGGCTCCTCTCCCCACACTATCCAGCTCCGGTGGTAAACGTGCTTATTACAGTGCTAATGTCCTGCAAGTGGAATCCTACCTCCAAGTATATTAGGGTAATGAGTTCACACCTAACTAATGGAGACTTAATAGAGTTACTAATAGGCTGCCTTTTTCCCCCCATGGTTTATGACCCCCGGGCTGGAGCTGTCAGGGGAGGGAGAGGCAGTGTTCAGCCCCGCGGCTGCCCCAACCCACTCCCCGCTTGGCCTCCAGCTCCGAGCCTGTGCCTGGCCCAGTGGCCAGTGTCCAGAGACATCATCTCTCCACCTTTCTGCAAGGAAAAATAAACAGTTTGAGGCTCCTGTGTCTTTATTAAACATTTCCTTTAAACTGCATACTTTGGCTCCCTGCCCAAATGCACCAAGAAAGCTTCCACAGAGCAGCTCCATTCCGGAGCTCTGCTGCGGGCTTCCCGGGATAAATAACCCCCACAGCAGTGAGCACCTGTGCCACCGGCTGCGGCCCAAGTGGCCCCGGGCCCGCCAGGAGAGGCTGATGCAGCCGGCCGGACACCCCACGCCACCAGCACCCGGGAGTAGCCCTGTGGAGGAGAGCAAGGGAGGCGAGGAACCGGCAGCGCTGTTTGCCTGGCTCCGCTCTCCAGCACAGACACGACGTGGCAGCGAGGTGGGTGGGGAGGTGGCTGATCTATCTGATCAAGTTCGTCCAGTGCTATGGGCCGAGACGGTTGGAGCCGTACGTATGAAGGGGGTTGGGAAGCTGCTTTGGTTGTGAAGCAAAAGCAACCATATGTTTAAGCCTGTCACACCCGAGGAGTGATACGCTGCTGTTAAGGGTGCTTCACCTGCCGCCAGCACAGGGTCAGGAGTAGGTTGTGTCCCTGCCGGCATGGCGGCCACCATCATGCCCCGGGAAGTGGACACCATGTCTCTAAGCTGCCTCAGGAAGCGGCGGCAGCAGCAGCACCACGGCTCTGGCGGCGTGGGCTGGCCAGGCAGAGCGAGGAGGGCGGTGGGAGAGGGGCCGAGTGCAGCGGGCAGCGGGGAGGGGGCACAGTGGCGGGTGATGTCAGCGTTTCCTTCTGGATCAGTCATGTGTGCTTGCCAGGTAAACAGTCTAGAAATAGATGGGAGGAAGGCAGCGGATGGAGCGTGCGACTGGGCTGGAGCAGCTCTACTTAACCCTTGCCTCCCCGCTGCCACCCAAACAGGCAGCTTCCCTTGCCTTCAGGGGAGCAGAAACACAGAGGAGTAAAACAAACCTGTACCTCCTGTGTCATGGCTTTACAGTGCAGTGCCCGCTCTGGATGACAGTGCTGGCAGAGCAGGGTAGAGCGTATGGATCTCCCAGGTGGTGGTTGGAGCAGACGTGCTCCATCAAGACGGGAGGTGAGGCCAGTGGGAGCCGTGGGTCGAGGTGCTTAGGAGCGCTGTCAGCTCAGGGACCAGCCAGGCCGGGAACCGCCCCCTGCACTGGGAGCAGGTTAAAACCCAGGTGTTCTTTGCAAGCACAGAAGCTAGGTTAAATCTGGGGATGCCTTTCCAGCAACTGAACAACATGAGTCTAGGTATAGAAAGATCCGCAATGTGCTAAGAATATTCTTAGTTTGCTCTTTCTTCATTCACTAGAAATGTGCCTTTTCTGTGGCACTTTTCAGATCAGCCTAGCAGTTAAATTAGTAACTACAAGAAAAACTACCTGTGCTGCTTGGAGACGGGGTTTTCCAAATCCTCACTCACCCCAAACACAAAACAGAGACTGAGCATGGCTGGGAGCCTGGCCCTCCAGTCCTGTCCCTCATTACTGGTCTCAGCAGAAGAAACACAGCACCATGCAGGCTCCTGCTGGGGACAGGGACCGTGTCTTTTTCGGGCAGGGCAGGGTATTTTTTTTCAGGCATTTTCCAGGCATGATAATACAATACTGTGCATCATTCAGGTGTCTGTGCTGTCTGGAGCGGCAGAGGGAAACTGCGAGGATAGAAAGCTGGGGAAAACACCCTCAGAGGCACTGCTGATGGCCAGGTGCCTAGTCGTCCTTGCTCAGCACTTTCCTTTTCCCCCAGAAAACAAAGCTGCCGTCATAGCAAGTACCCATAAAATGCAAGGCATCCTGAGTGCAGAGATTAGTGGTAATTTTACAAGGACTCAAATAACGTTGGTCTGCAGGGTGCAGCACTGCCTTGAAAGGGAACAGCAGACATTTCCCCTGGAAGCAAGCTTCCTCTTTAGAGCAGTTTACAGCTGAGGCAGTGTCAGATTGTGGCACAAATATACTGTCAGCCTTTGGCTTGAGAGATGGACATTTGATATGTCTTTCTCTTGCCGAAACACGCTGCCTAGACACGACTCCTAGCATGGTTATTTTTTGAAGCATTATGTAATTGGCTTGCATGGTCAGTAGTGCTTCCTTAACAAGCCTTTCAGCAAACCCTCTGCCTGCCGTAGCCAATCCTCAATCCTTCCATACACACTTACTCACGCAGGCTCAGTCTGGAGTAAACTCGCTGCTAAATACAGTTAGAAAACAGATGAAACCAGGCTCGGAATAGATCATCCACTCCCCGTGCTACGTGAGATGTGGTGCATCCGAGCCCTGGGTGCTGCTGGTGTGGCAACAGGGTCATGCTGGTGTCTCCCAGCCAAGGGGTAGCCTCCTTTGCTGTGCCTGTCTGTTATGGGGGAAAAAAACCTGATTTTTGGAGCATGGATGAGCAACCAAATGGGAGCTGCTCCCAGTGTCCCTGTCTTCTCTTCCCTGCTGTGATGGTCTCATGCATTGAGGACCAGCTTTGGGGAATCTCTCCTATGGCGCTCAGGCCCAGAGGGACATTAGGGCTGTTAGCTCCCCAGTTTCTGTGTGAGCTGAAGCACTGAATTAGGAGCAGAGTCTCCAGCTCCCTTCATGGTCAGGCTCTTCACTGGTCCTGCAGCACAGGCTGCAGTGGTGCGTGACCGGCCCAACCCTGTGTGCGGTTTGCAGGATCTTTCCTCTCCTCCAGCCGTGGTCAGCCCGCAGGATCTGGCTCTGCTGAGTCATGGCTTCCTGTTTGTGATTGCTGACTGGTGGCAGCAGTTGCAGAAGCAGTAAGAGATATTAAAAAGTGTGAACTTCCACGGGGACCTGAAGATACAATTAGGGCTGTGCCAAGAAACACACTGCAGCGAGCTGTTGTTTAAAGGGATGTAGAGCGCTGCAACCCCTGCAACTGCAGGAAACAGGAAAAATGAGCATTGCTAGCTTTTTATCATCTCTGAACCCAAATAAAAATTGCCTTTGACTTCTGAAACTCACTCTGGCTCTTTTCCATGGTCCTCCTCAGAGCGTTTGATCCAGCCTTCCAGTCTGGGTCTCCTCTACCTGCTGCTGCTGAGACGTGGGGATCCTTGTTTGTTGCTTTCACTGGAGACTGATTCCCCATGGAAAGCCTATGTGTTACTGTGTAAAAAGGGCTGCTTTGAAAGGCTTGCACAACTGTAATGTTATTTCCATTCTTTTTTAAATGAGAAATATCTCTGGGGAGAAGCAAGAAAGTATATGGAGAAAGTGCTCTTTGATCATTAAGATCTAAATGCAGCATCCAAATAGTGTGTCTGTTTCTTCATATTATGCTGAAATTCATCTTCAAGTGCTGCTCCTGGGTGGGCATTTTCCTGTTTCTCATTTCTTGGCTTAAACTTTAGGAAGCATTGCCACTGGTTTCATCTCTAGCCCTGGTGATAACTGTCTCCAAAAGTTATTTCTTCACCCTATTGTTTACTGTGTTTATATCAGCATTTCAATTTGTGTTTTAATTCCATAGTAATTTTTTTTAGCCTTACTGTCAGAATATGTGTCCTGGTTATTCAGTTAAGGACAGGAATTAAGAGGATGGTGTTCTATGGATTGTGTGTCACTGGAGGACAGAAAATGTGCGTAGGCAGATCTTTTCTGGATTGGAGCTATAATAGTTTGCAGCTAAGAAAAAAATCTTCATTTTTGCACTGGCATTAGACTGATTTTATTATTTTTTTTAACCCTATGACAGACATAAGGCTGAGGACAGGCATAGAGAATGTACATTGGGGCAGACAAAAAGAAACACTGCACAACCTCAGTTATTTCAACAAATATCAAAAGTGGATTGAGAGTGGATGAAGAGGAGGAGGAGGCAATAGTGAACACACAACACAGTTCAAGCTGGCAAGGAGCCCTTTCTTGAAGAATGTAAGAAGTTTAACCTTTAGCATTCAAGTGTCTGGGCTTAAGTGTCATTATGAGCAATACTTTCCTCCAGCACAGCCTCTCCTGCCTGGAGGAGGGCTCTGTGCAGCCTTGTCAGTTTTCGCTGTTCCTTTACCGACTATAAAAATGGGTCTGTCTGCATATGCTCAGCGAAGTTACTTCTAGTGACACTGCCTCACTTGGCAAAGCAAGCATGGCTCTGGAGGGGTCCAGGGAGGAACTGCCCCCCTGGGATGGCCAATGCCAGCTCTGCTGCAGCTATGGCCTGATACAGCGAGCACTATGCCAGAACAGTGTTCTCTGCCTGAAACTAGGTTAAAGATTTTGTGCCCCAGGCTTCCCAGTGGAGCCCGCTGGCTAGGGTAGGGGCTCCCCCTAAAACACTACCTGCAGCCAGCTACTGCATTCAGGGCTTTCAGCCACCAGCTCAGGAGCCCCCGCACCAGGTACCGCTGCCCTTCTCACCAACTTGTTTTGGCCGCAGGAAGAAAGAGTATCTGGTGGTGAATTGGTTTTGTGAGAAGCAAACTAAAATGAGGAGGAGGGAGGGATGGGCCTGGTGTTGTCATTGTTGTCATCGTCATCACACACACATCCCCCCTCCCTGTGCTAATCTCACCTTTTGATGGAGGCAACACAGGGAAAAGATTAGAGAGACAGCAGCAGAAAAACATCATACCTGGCTGCAAATAGACAGGCTAGATGTGACCCTCCAAATCATCTCCAGCTGTAAAACACTTCAGGGCTGATAGAAACCACACGCATCCCAGGCATAACCCAATCTTCAAAACTGCATTCCAGTAAGAATGCAGCATGGACCTGAAAGAAATACTGCCTGGGATTCACGCCTCGGGCTGGGTGCTGGGGTAAGGGTGACCCCTCCACTGGCCGCAGGGCTGGGGTGCAGGGTGGGCTGCAGGGCCCCCAGCCATCGCTGTGGCTCCCCAGCCCTCAGCTTTCTGTCCCAGCCCACCCAGGGCACAAATCAAAGCAGCTGCGCCGGCTAATAGGGGAGGGTCGGGGTTAGCTGCAGGGTACATCACCGGCTGGAATCCGAATTTCAATAAGCATGCCTCACATGTCAAATGTGCTTATGTTAAATACAGGTAATGCTGTGAGCGTATGTTTGAGAGCATGATTCTTTCAGATTTCTTGTCTGATTAATTTTGCATCTTGTGTCGGTGATTTTTCCATGCAAAGTAGTACAGGTTTTAGAGGAATGAGAGCTTACATTTAGAAAGAGGTAAAGATGAACTATTTGATTAACTGTAGCAAAGATGCTATGTCAGATCAGATTTCTCACTGCTTACAACTTGAGTTTTGCATATGTGGTTATTGTATAGCAAGTACTGGTGCTTCACGCTCACAGAATAATTTGATGCAGGCTTTTCTGCAAATCTCCATCTTAATTCTGAAATAATTTGGAGGGGAAGAAGGCAGATGTTTTCCAAGAAGCGTTTGGTACCTGTCTGGCACTGAAAGATGAGAGGCTTGCAGTGCTGTCCCTTGATCCTGGCCCACATGGGGGATGACAATGGGAATGCACCACGCAGGGCCAGGGTCCCTCCGCCGCCAGCTCAGCCTGAAAGACCCAGACTAGCCACAAGATAAGCCAGGTTGTTTCAGTCACTGTCTTGACGCACTGTGAATGTTGTGGAAGCCACCCTGTAAACAAGAATTCTTCTCAATACTGAAAACATTTTTTTTCGCATTCTAGTTCTGTGGGAACTGTAATGTTATTTTGTAACTCGTTTCCCTCTTTTTTCCCTTTAAGATGGTTCCCAAACATTTATTGTGGGATTTTTCATTTAAGATAGTTTTCTAGGGAAATTACTGTGACAGTGATTTAATTGTTTAATTAAAATCTGACATTGATGACAACATAAATACAATAGGCATGAGGTGATATAGGCATTAAACAACTGCAGTTGTGGAATACATCCATAGAGTATGCTGAACACACAGAACAGCTCACAAAGAAATTATGTTCAATATTTATCAGGTTAGTGAGTCCTAATTAAATGCCAAGACTTTTTTCTCCATTTTTCTAAAAAAGCAAAGAAACATATAGATGTGTTCCAAGTGTTTATTTCCATCACAAACACATCTATTCATGTTGTGTTGTGGCCTGCCAAAAAAGCAAATTCATATTAAAAATCTGCTAGTTGACTTCAGGGGTATTTACTCAGTCTGACTACAGGAACTAAGCCAGAGGTTTGGAGGTAGCTGGAAGAGACCAGTGAGTTCTGCCACTCCCCGTAGCTATAGTAAGTCCAGTGATTACAAAATAGACAGACTTGTTTTAATAATTGTGCAAAACCACATAAATATATTGAAGACAGCAGAAAAGAACAAACCTTCCTCTGAATTCCTCCCCTTGACCCAAATCTCTTCTGAATCCTATAGAATGTGTCTCTTCTAGAGAAATATATATGCTCCTTCTCTAGCATACCCCCACATCTCTCATCAATAAAGTAGGCAGCCCCATGCCCATTAAACCATGCGTACATGCCTCCAGAAGAAATCCCCGTTATCTGGATAGAACTGCTCAGTAGTTCATGTCTCAGCCCTCTCCTTCAGAGCCCTGCTGCATTTCTGCATCCCAACAATGAACATGCTGCTGTTGGAATACCCCTTTCTATGCCTCTTGCTGAGCGTCTTTAAATGGTATCAGATCGCTTCTGCAGCTTAGACAGCCCTTTGCAATCAGTCGCTGCTGATCCTCTGCCCTTTCCCCCTTCCCAAACCCCTAAATAACTGCATCTGCTCCAGCCTAATCCATGTCAGCCTTCCCCTCTTCTTGTATGCAACTTTATGCAAACAAACTTTCTAAATGAAAAGACAGCTTACCTGGGCAATGCTCAGAGTATAAAGTAATAACAACTGATAAAGGCAGACATCCCAACTCCAGTACGGGGATTTGATTGCACATTTCCATTGCAAAGGAGTAGAGGGAACTGGAAATCTGACAAATGCCTTTAAATTGACCTGTGTTTTCACAATGCACGCTGTGTTTAAAATGAATGGCAGACTTTATCATTTGGAGCTCCTTCAAGAACTCTGGCCTTCTACGCTTTGTTCTGATTCTTCAGACACATTTCCAAGAAGCACAAAGCTACATAAGTGGATGAAATTATGGAGATCTTTTTCTAAGCAGGATTTCTCCCCCCTTCCCCCAATAATTTTTAAAGCCTGAATTTAACAAGCTAGCCTGGAATGTCTTTCTTATTCTATCCATATATTAGTCCCTCATGTCCAGACGGCCTCTTCAAAGCATCAGTGTGCTCCACACAGCATTAGGCGGAGGGAGGCAGCGTGCAGCCGCCTCGTGCTAAGCAACAGGACATGGTTGTGGTCCCTAAAAATTCACCCTAGTCAACTGCTTCCACCACAGCCCCAGGCAGATCTGGCCCAGGACAGAGCTGTTCCGAAGCACTCGACAGCCAAGTCCTATTTCTACGGGAGGACTCAGTCTCCCTGCAGAACCCGGGAAACTGAAGCCGCTTTACCCCTGGTTTATATATCCAAGATAACAACCATCTTTTCTGAAAGTTATGTCCAGAAAGCCATATACACTGCCTCAGAAAAACCTTTTTCTTCAAAGTTGTTCCTCCAATCTGTATATATTTTTGCAAATAATAACTTTCCTTTAAAGCACTGGTATTAGCTCCATCCGTTCAAAATAACAGAACTGGAACTATACAATTCTATGTGCAAATAGACCAGGTATGATAGCAGACAAAAAATTAGAGTTAACCTAATAATTCAACTGTGTCTTTAACAAGTTTCCTATGGGAAAAATCAGTCTTCCCCACAGATCTGACACTGAGAGCTTCTTTCTACTAAGCACATTAAAGGTTATTTGGACAAAAAATCCTGTCTATGCATGTGTAAAGATATGTACATAGTACCAAGAGGTATCTGTAGTACTACAGATGAGGTTTATCATGATTTCTAATTAAAGCAAGGGTAGTCCTTTCTTGTATTTTAGCAACTGTCTTTTTTAGTGATTGTTTTTTTTGCCTAGAACAAAGAAACCTTAAGGGAAGTAAATTTTCAAGACGAGAAATGCATGCACGAATGTGTAATCATACCTAACGATTCCTATACAAATTATTCCTCAATTCTTTAGATTTATTTTGGTACTTGTGCAGTGGTTTATCTGGCTGGTCCTGCAGCCATCATTCGTTCAGTCCCTTCTTTTCACACACATACACACACACCTCATCACCTTTTTCTGCCCCCTCAGTAGAACTGGGAGCTCTTCTATCCCCCAGGCTCTGGATGGCCATGTCCAGAACATCGGGCAAACCTCTGCCATGGCTCCAGGTGGCCATTCCCCTCCCCAGCCTCATCTTCTGCCCTCGCCAGGAGGGGAAGGAAGATGTCCTAGGACTTGACCCCAGCACAGAGCCTGCACAGACTGGACCCAGCTCCCAGGAGGGTGGGGGGCCACAGAGTGTGCTCCCCACTCAACCCTTGCAGCCCTGGGCACCTCTGACCCCGGCGCCCACTACCCTCCTCCCTTTCGGGGCACTTGGGATCACCCCGGGAGCATGAACGTACAAGAACGCAGGAGCAGTGAGAGGCTGTCGCAGGAGGGCACAGCGCAGCATGGCCGGAGGAACAGCAGAGCCGCTGAACAGGGGGATGTTTGGTTTGTGTTAACTACTCAGACAGATGCACTCCGGCATGTTTGCATTTATGGGATCCATATGTTGTCATGGGAAATTAGAGGACAGCAACACAAATCTAGAATTCGCGATGCAAATGCAAAGAAAATGTACATGGCTACCAGACAGCGTTTGATCATGTTCTTGCGAAGGTGCCTGTTTCTGGAGCATTAACAGTTACTAGGTTTACTTGCCACCTTCTCCACATATTTACTTTTTCTTTGCTCTGCAAAAAGTGTGTACACAGGCAGCACTCATTCCCAGCCGGGTCCACGAGATCAACAGCCTCTGGTGAAAACACGCACTCCTTCTAAGTTACACCAAGTACCAAAAGACAAGGATTACTTTATTCTCACCTCAACTTCATCATCCGAACATGTTTGTTTCATACTCAGCACAAACAACAGTTCCAAATTACACGCACCTTTACAGACAGCGCACCAAGCAGCCCTGAAAAATCCAACCCACCCCAAGGCTTGCTGGTTTGGATTTGGGCTTTCCCCCCATCCCCCCACCTTTTTTTTTTTTTTTTTTTGGGGGGGGGGTGGTGGTGATGGTTTTGTTTGGTTTTTTTTCTTTTTTCTTATTTTTTGGAAGGGCAAGTAACTTAACAATTATTCTTCCATAAAGCTAGACAAATAATTTTTACACATTTTCAAGGGCAGCTTTTAAAGGCAAACTGGTAACATACTGTAGTCTATGCATTTAGCAACCCATCAGAACCCACGCATAGCATGCCCATCAGAACAGTACACCTCAGTGCTGCATTTATAAAACTCATAGAACTATGGTACATATTAAAATTCGAGTCTAAAAACCTGTGAATACCTTTTCCAAACGTAAGACACTTACAGTACCGTACCAACCAGTACAGCCCTTCTTCAATTTCTGGTCATCTCCCCCTTCTTTCATTCCCCCATCCCACTGAAAGGGACTTGTCAAAATTTCAAAGGACTACCCCCACCGTAAAAACCTGGAAGGCTGGATACATTTCATCACAAATACTTATTAACAAACATGCAGTTTATTACCTTTCAGTATAAAATACATCTACATTAAGGTTCTCCCAAATGGAAAAACTGACCGCAACTGCATTCCTTGTTCAGTGCTATGAAACAAACCGGGAAGTTAATTACTTGGGCTACTAGGAAAAATAAAAATCAAAATGGAAAAAAAAAAACCAAAAAAAAAAAAAAAAAAAAAAAAAAGCAGCAATTTGCAAAGCTTCCTTAGATTTTCAAGACAGATAAGTTAATTCAGCTTCATTTTTGCCAGTAATAAGAGTCTCTTACAGAAAGATGAAGAAAACATATTCTTGAAGCCTGGAGAGAGGTTCTTTACTGGTCCTCCTAAAATTCAAATCCCACATTCCCAACGATCATCTACATTTTTTCGCTAGGGCTGGAATGGGGAGGGACAAGCTGCTGGAAATAAAAATTTTAAATAATAATCTCAGATGGACCCGAGCAGAAAGTGAAAAATGTTACCGCAAGGCTACAGAGATATTTATTTAATCAAACCAGAAGTTCTGTTGGGACTGGAGGAATGTTGCAGCCTTTCCTAAAAAAAGAAAAAAAAGGGGAAAAAAAGGGGGGGGGGGGGGGGAAGAGAAAGCAAGAAAGAAAAAAGGCAGAGGCACAGCCGCCTCCTGGAGTTCCCCATTGTCCGGGGCTATAGAGAGCCCCGGAATGGCATTAAACTCACAAAAGGCACATTGTGCGGGGGACAAAAAAAGCCCCTTCTTCTACAATAACTTTTAGCTTCTTATTTTTAGAAAATGACAAAGCTGTTGCCAGCGATGGCTGGTGAAACCTGTAGCCCGGCTCCCAGCGAGGCCGGGCGCGGCCGCATCGATCCGCTGTCCCACTTCGGAGCGGCGGCCGCAAAGTTTGAGCGGGCGCTGGCCAGATGCCGCGGGGATGGGCGCTGCGGGCCCGCTCCGCGAAGCTCCGCGCCCGCGGCCCGCCCCGCTCGGGGGGCCGGGGCGGCGCGGGCACAAAGTTGCGCTTCGCTGCCCGCGCAACTTTCCCGGCTCCGCCCGGGCAAACTTCGGCAGCGAGGGTCGGCCCGGCCCGGCTCCGCCCGGGGCAGCGGGGGCAGGTGGCCCAGCGGATCGCCCCGCTGCCGCGGAGCGGTGCGGAGAGGAGAGGAGCGGAGCCGCCGAGCGGCCCGCGCGCCCCCTCCCCGGCGCAGCGCTGCGCGGCTGGGCGCGGAGCTGCCCCCCCCGCCGCGGGCTGGGGGCCGGCCGCTTGCCCCAAGTTTCGGTGCGGCGCCGCCGCCGCGCTCCCCCCGCCCGCTCCTGCTCGCTCGCTCCCTCCCCCGCCGCCTGGGCTGAATCTTATTGATCCAGAAGGTGGCTAATTAGCCCTTCCCGTCGTGCCTGGGTAATGAGGCACATGCGCACTGCACTAATCAGCCATTTTTTGCAGGAAACTAATTAGCAGAATAAAGATCCAAAGAGTTTTTTTTTCTTCCCAATCATCAGATCTGAGTCCGGGCGCTTCCTGCTCCGGCGACCGCCAGCCCCGCCGCCCGCTCCGCGCCGCTCCGCCCCGACCCGACCGCCGCCGCCGCTGCTGCTGCTGCCGCCGCCCGCGGCCCCCTCTCTCCGGGGGGCTGCAAACTCCCCGACAACGATGCTGCTGCTGGGCAGCGGCGGCGGCGGCGGCGGCTCCCGCTCGGCTCCGGCTGCTGCCCACGGCTCCTGCTGCTACTGCCCCGGGCCCCTCCGCGGAGTGCGCTCCTGCCGCCGCAGCCGCCGCAGCCTGCATGGGATCTGTAGCCCCCGCGCCGCCGCCCGGGATTAAAAGCGCCGCCGCCGCCGGAGCAGCGACCGCGTAAGTGGCAACTTTTCTGCCCTGTCCCCCGCTCGGGCTCCTCCTGCTCGGGGCGCCCGGGCTGCTTTGCATGGGGCTGGTCCGGCCCCCCCTCCCGCCCGCTCCCACCCACCGCCCCGGATCCCCCAGCAAACTTTGTGCCGCTCGCCGTCCCGGAGCCCCGCCGTCGCCGCCGGGGACGCGCAGGTGCCGGCGCCGCGGGGGCCGCTGCGCGTCCGCGGAGCCCCCGCCCCGCCCGCCGGGCCATGGCCGCGGGGCGCGGAGCGGCTCGGCGCTGCGCCGCTTTGTGCGCGGCGGGGCGCGGGCGGCGGGGGTCCGGCGCCCCCCGGGACCCCGTGGGGAGAGAGAGGCCGTTCGGGCGGACCCCGCGGCCGCGCAGCGCCGGGGACGCGCTGGAAAACAAAGGGGCGAAGAAGTGCCCGAAACTGCCCCGGCGCCGGCGGCCCGGCCCGGCCCTCCGCCCGCCTCCGCCCGGCCGGGCGCCGCGCCCGAGCGGCCCCGGAGCGGCCTGGCGAGCCCGAGTAATTCCGATTTTTGTTTTCCGCGGGCAGGCTCGGTTTTGGGAAGAATGCGGCTAGGGGGATGGGGAGGTGAAGCAGCGAACGGCGCTGTAGGCCGATCCCCCTTCTCAGTTTCAGTTTTTAATTACTTAATGCCGAATCGCACGGCGCTTATCTAAATATTTGCAAATGCTCTTTCCTATTGATTCCTCTGAATAAACTGTGCTCCTCGCCCGCGGAGGGAAGGCGGCTCCTGAGCCAGCCCTCCGAGCGGAGCCGGGGTGCGCGGAGCCGCGGCCGCTGCCGTGGGGCTCTGTGTGCACGCGTGTGGCACGCACTCGCGGGCTTCGCTGCGATATTTATCATTTAGGTTGCGTTTGTTTTGGTTTTGTTGTGTTTTCTTAATTATTATTATTTATTAGAATTATTTTTAATTTAAATTGTTAAACTTTTCTTTGCCCCCCTTTTTTTTTTTCTAAAATAGAAATATTTGTTTTGCTCCGAGAAAGGGCTGTTTCTCTTTCAAGCTGGGCTTGAAGCTGCTCGTGGGTTTGTCCTGTACTTTGTGAGGATATGGAATACAGCTGCATCCCTTGCTGGGCCGTCTGTCTGTCTTTCTCCTCTTCTCGCTCGTGTTTAATATGGAGCAATTTTCTGGAGGCTCGGTGACTCGCTCCTTAGGGTCACATTGAGTTCGAATCCCACTGAAGGTGCAGGGATCCTGTGATGGGGGAAATAAGAGAATAAGGAGGACAGGGTCAAGTTGTCTGCTCAGAGGCCAAAACTCCCACAGCTGCCTTTAAAAATACATATATAATATTCGGCTTTCCTCACTGTATTACAAATTGCAGCCTCCCCTTTCAGGTATTTTCTTTACAGCTTAAAGACCTCTCTTCCTTTTGCCTCCCTCACAGCTCTCTCCTGCCCCCCCCGTTAGGGTAGAAAAGGGGGGGAAGGAAGGAAAATAAAAGGAAAAGAAATGGGGGGGGGAAGGGGAAAAAATAAAACTCATTGAGTTTAGGCAAATAAGGTTTGGTCTCCGTATCCTATTACAAAGCACTTTGAATATGCAAGACATCACACAAGACCAGTTATTCCAGTTACGACAAACTTAAAAAAGAGAAAAAAAAGAGAGGCATGTTTAGATTGTAATTTGTTAGAGCAAGAATTGTATTTAAAACTCTGTCGTTTAATTTTTTTTTCCAGCTTTGCATTGCATCCAGCCTTTTTCTGATGTCTAGGGCTGGGTTTGTTTTGTTTTTTTTTTTCATTATTATTATTATTATTAAAATCTTTCCGTTGAGTTTAGGAAGACTGCTGCAAGCAACACATTTTCTGTATTTTTGTTCCTGTATCTTGGAGGAGAGTTGGCAGGGATTCTGTGGTTTGCAGTTACACAATATGTTATCATGTTTTTAATCACTAAATCATTGCAGTGGTTATAGATTTACAGTCTTAGGGTATTACTGTGAGCAGCAGCGCAGACTGTATGTACAGAACATACGAGAGCATGCAGTTAACATGTTCGTGAACTTTGCTTTTAAACCGCTTCCCAGCCGAGCTCTGCTGGAGAGGAGAGCGAAGCTTTTGGCATCACCTCTCCACGCACTTGAGGAAAGTTTGCACGAGGCTCCCGGCCAGGCAAGAGCTCTCCGATGGGTGCTGCGTGCACCCCGTCCCACAGTGCTGGCGGTAAGCGGCGGGGCAGGGGCGCGAGGGTCTGCCAGGGGCCTGGGGGGAGCAGGCACCCTGCCGACCGCCCCCTGCGCCCGCTTCCCCTTAAGTATGTAACAGAGCCCTCGGCAGCATTAAAAATTCAGCATTACAAGCTGATTGTAATGCTCCCTCATTAGGGAGCACTGTCTGGTCCGGCATTAAGCACAAGACAGAGCGTGGCTTTTCGGCTGCGGCACCGGCTGAGGCTTGAAGAGCAGCCGAGTGGAGGGTGGTCATGGAGCAGGGTGCTTCGGCTCCCATAGCCCCCCGTAGGGCTATGCTGGGCTCCCCGCTGCCGTGCAGCACCAGGCCTGGGGCTCTTGCTCACCCTCCCGGCTGAGGGCTGCTCCTGCGCAGGCTTCCTGAGCTGCCCTCCTGCCCAGGTCCTGCTCCCCAGGCCAACTTTGGTCAGAAACAAAAGCAAAGAAAAGACATATTAAAGGGTTGAGGAACTCTGTGCCTAGACACAGAGGTTGCTTTGCTGTATTTGTTTTGTTGTTTTTTTCTCCCATTCTTTCCTTTTCGTTCATGGTCATTTTGGGAACAGTGGCCAGCGGGAAGCCCGCTGCAGCCCTTCTCCCGCACACCAGCGGCGCGGCTCACAGCAACGCTGGCCTTCCTTCAGCTGTGGGAACCCGATGCCCTCCCTCCTATCTTGCTGCTGCCTTTTGTTCCCGCAGGACCGAGGCAAGGTGCTGCTCGGTGGCGGAGGCGGTGCAGGGCCTGGCACCTTTACCTGGCCTTGTCGTGGCTGCTGTCAAACCGCGGCCCGACAGTGGCTGCTTTGACAAAGGCAGAGGCGCGTGTCCCTCTTTCATCCCTCTGTTCTGACCCCCCGCCCTGGTCCCGATGGTGTCGTGCCAGAGGCCAAGAGCAGCACTGAGGAGCAGATTTACTTTGGGCCTGGCTGGCAGTTGAACAGCTTCGGCGGGGATTGCTAAATCCCAACTCATGTACATATGGCTGGCTGTGGTAGCCTGCCTGGTAGTGCTCCTGCTTTATAAAATACTAACAGTAGTGATGATAATAATAATCAAAATGTTGAATGGAGAAGCTGAAAAATGACTAGTGAGCTTTTACATCAACTTTATTCACACACTGTTCTCCTGGGGCTCGGACTCCCTTGCACGAGTGTTTCCTCTGCTGGGGTTGGACTTGCTCATCTGCAGTGGGAGAGTTTTCAGCAACCATCTTCTCATAGGTGCTAGTGGTGCTGGAGCGAGAGGTGTGTTTGTGCTGGGAAGATGGTGTGGTTCAGGAGGAATGGGCTGGGAGGAGGCCAAGTGTTTCACAACTCTGTTTCCCTTTGCTAGAACGTGGCCGAGGTTCGACCTTTGCATGGCTTCAGAGCCGAGTTTGGCCAGCGGGAAAGGTGGGACATAGACAAAGCTGGGTCCCACCCGATTCCCCATTCTGGCCATGTGCGGGATCCACTCGCTGCTTACAGGGCTGTGGGCAATGACTGAGGGCAGGGTTTTGGCCTGGGAGACCTCTTCGGCCTAGAGCGAGGTGACCATGGGGCTGCCCTCCTGCATTGCCTCTGTTTTCTTATGGTGGGGCGTCACCCCACACCCTCTGGGAGCTCCCGGGGGAGGCCAGCAAGGGCAAACCAGAGGGAGGAACATCTCCCCTGTGGAGCGAGGCTGCCCTGCCCTTCTTGCTCCTGCCCTTGACAGCCGATGTTCAGGCTGGGCGTCCAGCACATGGCAGCGCCGGGGCTGCTGTGGCAGGAGAGTGGGAATCAAAACATCTGTGCGCAGGCCTGGGCGCTGCAGCCTCTAATGGTTTTGACGGAGCTGTTGTGGTCTGTTGTCTGGAAAATCTGCATTCTGCGCCGTGCCCGAGGGGGGCCGCGGCACCACAGACCGTGGCGGTACCTAAATATAACTGCCTCTCGCCATGAGGTGAGGTGAGGGCAGGAGGGAGCAGGGCCGCCCATCCCGCCTCCTGCTTTGTTTCTCATGTGCGATTCATGCATTTGTGTTTGCTCCCGAGGTTGGGGTTGTGTGTAGGCAGGGACTGGAGAAATAGAGAAATACCAGCTAGTTTGTAGAAAACCCAACAATCAAACAGGGTGGGTGGGTCGGGCTTCCCTTGCAGCTGGTGGCCAGGAGGCAGTGGCTCTGGACGCTGGGTTCGGGATCCCACTGGACCTGGAAGCCCCTGCATGCTCTTGCTCTGCAGCCCCTGGTGTGGCAGTGGGCCACACCACCCAACTTGTGTTGGTGATTCTCCTTCTCCCGGTAGATGCTGCGGGCCTCACTCGGATCCTGCCGTGCTGGTTAGGAGCAAGTGCTTTCCAGCGCTTCCTCGTTGGCTCAGCTGGACAGACATGTCCAGCTGTCAGTGCGGGAGGTGGGCGATCTCCATGGCTGCAGGGTGGTGGCATCCATATGTGGTGTGCGCTGTGTGTGTTTCCAGAGGCAGACTGTAAATACAGTTAAAGTTCATCCCCATCCGAAGTTAATTCTTGGTTGGGGTTGTCAGGAGGGAGGCGTGCTGGTGGCTGTGCAGTCACTGCTGCGGGTGGCTCCCAGCACGTCCCGGGAGGGGTCTGAGGCCTGGCTGTGTACGGTGGAAGGGCGGTGGGACAGTCTGGGCTTGAGGTGCCCCACCGTGGATACGCTGCAGCCACCCTGCTTTGTCCTTGAGTTTGCTGCTGAGAGAAAAACACTTAGCTGTTTATTGTAATTTCATTATGTCACAAGTGCCAAACATGGCTCTTGCTAATAAAGGCAGAGCAGCAATGTGGGTTTTTCCTATCCCCAGAAAACAAACATTTCCCGGTGTTTTGCACTGCGTAGTGCACATTGCTGGGGAGCAGGAGGGTGCTGGCCCTGTAGTGCCCAGGCTTACAGGTCTTAAATCTGATGAGGGCTGAGCCACGCTGGTTCCCTCGCTCAGCAGTGATGCTGGAGCAGACGATGTGTGCGGCAAGTCTGGTGAAAAGGTTTACTCCATCCTCTCCCAACCCTGGTATCCTGGAAGGTGGAAGCTCCAGGGTCTGTGACACATTAGCTCTAAGAAAGTATTTGTTTCGATGGCCCAAGGATGCCTGCTGGGCAGTTGGTCCCTCCTTGGGCAGGATGGGAGCAGACATGCTCTGGGAGCTGCTCCCGACTTCTTCGGTCTCTGGGAGCGAAGCACCCTGCATCCCACCTCCCGCATCCCACTTCACATGTGTCTCATGCGTGCGGCTGCGCTTCCTTGGCCAGTGGTAGCTTAGTTCCAAAATGGCTGGTTGGCTTGGTATAGTAGCAGGAGTTTTAACCCTCCTTTTGCCATGCTGCCACTGAGTGTCTTGTGCAAACAGACTGATGCTCCCTGCAGAATTCAGAGCACATACTTAAATGTTGATAGTAACATCACGATGATGTGCCTGATTCTGAGAGGTTGGGTTGTTGGGTTTCCTGAGTGTCTGTGACGTCTGGTGATGGGTTTGGAGGTTTTTGGTCTATTCCTTCTCTTTACAAAGGAGCTGAGAGTAAAGAAGGGGGAGGCAAGGGGGGTGCAGAGGCACAGTCAGCTGAGCTGTTGTCAGATGTACCTTGTTTGGGGTGAGAGCTGCCATCAGGTGCATGTTGTTTGGGATGATGCAGAATGTGAGGGTTCTTCAAGGCATTTTTGATGAGATACCATGTAATGCTAGCAGGCCTGGAGATTAGTTCAGAAGACTTAGCAGGGCGAGTGTGTGAAGCACCGAGCTGCTTGGTATCTTGAGTGTATGTTCGACAGTTGTAGGATCTGCCAACTAAAGCTGTTCCTGCAGCATCAAGATGTTGAAGATGTTCTGGATTCAGGCTGCGCACACCAGCTTGTGCATTTCACCCGTGCCTCTTGTGTTGCAGAGGCTGGCGCGCAGACCCTTGGACACATCTGGAAGCAGAGCAGAGAGGCTGCCTCTGAGGTGTTGGGGTGCAGCAAGTTCCTGCAGTACAGCTGCAGAAGTGATACCACGAGGCTGTAGCTGCCTTGGTTTGCTCTGTTTGACAGCATTGGCAGTCCATGCGCAGCAGCAGGAGCTGGGCTTAGATGGGCTCCAGCAGCGTGTGGTGGCCGCTGAGGCTTCAGCGGTACCGCTGGGCAGCGTTGCCGAGGTGGGCTTTGCGGTGTGTGCCCTGGCTGGGCTGAGATTGCGTTGCTCTGCAGGCAGAGGAGCGAGTGCAGGAGGGCCGGTGGCCATGGTGGGTGGAGGAGCGGAGCGTGGCCGGCCACCGCATCCCCGCTGTCCTTGTGTGGCTCCCACCGCAGCACCCTGACTGCGCCAGACAGAACTGTAGATGTCAGGCTTTGCACAGAAAGGAGAGCGAGAAGGGAGGGCGAGGGAGAGACAAGCGCGGCAGCGGAGCTCTGAGCTGCAAATTAACCTCCTGCTTTGTTGGTGTCTCGGGCGAGGTGCCCCAGTCTCCCAGTGAAAGGGGCTCGGAGCTGCCCTGGTTCACACACTGCTGAGCCAGCAGCTCTGGCACTGGGGCTAGCAGCGGCACTTCCTTCCGCAGTGCTGCTGGGGACGAGGGGACTGCAGGTTCCCAGGGCAGTGCTGGGCCGAGCTGCTGGAAGTGAATCACCCACTGGGACCATGCACACCCCAAGGTGCTGCAGCCAGCGCTTTCACCTCCAGCTTTGAGGAGTGGGAGCCTCGGCCTTCCCTCTGGGGAGGGAGGGTGGGTCTGCAGCACCCAGGTATTTGCTCCTCGAAAGCTCCTTCAGATGTCAGAGCCTAAATTTCTCCTCTTTAATTTTCTCTTGTTAATTTTGTCTCTTTTAGTCTTACGTACTTCTTTCCCCAATTCCTTTCTTCTTGCTGTTTTTCATCTTCCACAGAGACAGTTAAAAGCAGCTTAACACTGTGAGCTTGTTTGGAAGTGAAAAGATCTGTTTTAGCTCTGACGCTGACTTCGGGCAAGCCACCAAAGTTTGCCTCAGCTGGAGTATGGAATGGGATAATACATAGTTCACATGCAGAGACTATAAGTGGGGGTTAATTATGAAAAATCATAATGTTTTAAATTCCCAGAGCATTGTTACATCCTCAAATCTTGGTCTGTGTTACTTTCCCAGTCCCCGCCTCTAATAGCTTACAAGATGTTTCACTTTGTACCTGCTGCTTTCTGGCACGCAAATACCTTCCCACCCGGGGCTGCAGTGCTCTAACCATGGTTGCGCTGGAGTCCTCTCCTCTATCCATGTCATAGGTGAAGTAATTCATGTTGTTGGCCTGCCTTGTTTCCCAGTGCTTTGCACATGCTGGGGGATTTTGTTCTACCATCTTGGAGAAGACTGAGGCAGCAGGGTGATGCATTCGTAGTAACGTGGCAGGTCTGAACTGGGCCGAGCATCCCGCAGTACTTGTGTGTCACCCAGGTGGACTGCGCTCTCACATGGCACAGCAGGGCCTTGTTCCTCAGCTCCTCACTGCAGTTACCTCGTCTCAGGCCTAGTTCTGTGGAATCATTGTCTGTCCTGCTTCAGTTGACCTTTACTAGGGTGGCGGAGGAGGGGAAGGGTGAATCTTTTTGTCTGTGCCAGGTCTTTCACTGGGTTCATGTGTGTGATGAGTGCCAGCTGTGATGCTGGGGTGGGGATGGGGAAGGGGTACCTGCCATTCTGAGGGCAGTCAGGGAGCTGAGGGGTTGCCCAGAGCAGCTTGGTACCTCCCTGAGGATGGGTTATGCTGGAGACCTGTGCTCTGGTGCTGGAAGTGGGCTGGTTGGTCTTTGTTCTGTAACGTCTTCTCATCCTTCTTGGTATTGCTGCTTTCTGGAGCACAGCACTCTGGTGTGGAGGAGACCTGGGCATGTCAGGCAGGGTTTGTGATCTTAGAGAGTCCAGGCCAACTCAGAGCCACTTACGATGTGTGTACGTTGTGAATGCCATCCTGTTCCTTCAGGGTGAGCTCCTGTGGACATCATGTTGGCTCTGCAGCACATCCGGAGGGAGAGGCAGCAGGAGGAGTGTGCCAGCCTTTGGGCTGTGTTATGGACCATGGAGTGGGGATGGATGGTGCAAGAGAAGTGTCTGCTGTCTCATGACAGGAGGAGGACTGGTAGGATGAGCTTTGTGGCAATAGTGCATGGCTGGCATCGGGGAGAGGAGGTGGTGCACCATGAATTGCTGCCAGTCTGTGCCCTTTGCTTATTGTGTTGGAGTGGGATGTGTGCTGTGTGCTGGTGTGGGGTGCCCGACCCCTGGTCAGCATCTCATGCCCCTTGTTACCTGGCCAATAGCAGCATCTATCAGAATGACCTGCCACAGAGTTTTTTTCCTTGGTTGCCTTATTTTAACTAGCCCCTCCACCATTTCCCCTTTATTCTGAGCAGTGTGGAAGGGCTGGAGGTTTGCATTAGATCCTGGAAATCCCCAGATGGTGTGTCCCGTGTGAGGAGCTCCCTTCAGGGCAGGCTTGCCATGGTTTCACTGCAGATGTTTGAGCATCTGAGCCAACCTCTGGAAGCTCAGGGGATGGCTCGGAGCATGCAGAGGAGGACAAAGGCTGACCTCTGTTCTGTGCCGTGGTGGCTGGGCTCAGCCTCACAGTAGGGGTAGCACAACTGACTGGTCTTCATTGAAACCTCCCAGCTGTGCCCAGGTCTCTACACCTCCTTGCCAGAAACCTGCTGCAAGGTTTTCCTGCTGTTGGCAGTGCAGTTGAAAGTGTCCAACCAAGCAGTCCTCCATCGATAGTTCTCTGAATAGCATTACTCTGTGACTCTGAAGTGATAGGTTCTCTTTCCTTGGAGTTAAGATTTCCTTTCACAGGCTGCTGGGCTTTGAAACTGGTTACTGCAGGCACTGCATGTCAGGATTCTGCTTTTCTTCCTTCAGCCATCTTTTTCTCAGCCCCTTCTTGCCTCTGGGTGTGAAGCCTGTGAAGTAGCAATAATTAGCAAGATGCTTTTGATGAGATTCTGCAGGAAGCACTGGCCATCGTCTTGAGATCATGGGTTACTGGTGTCTCTGTCACTGATTTTCAGTGTGATATTGTTGTCTGCTGAGCTCTGTTCTCTGTCGAAACCATGGCTGGGCAACTCCTAGTATGCCAGGGCAGGGACAGTGCAATGGCAGTTTGCTGAGCTGCTGAGGCCAAACAAGAAATACCCCACTGTGGTTTATTACAGAAAGCAAAGAGCATGAGCAAACCAGCTCCCTTCTCTCTGCCTGCCTCTGCCCTTGCAGGAGAAGCTGATGCCTTGTGGCGCTTTGCCGAGGATTCAGACCTTCAGAGATTTAGGTGCCACCTAAACAGAAACAAACTGGCCAGCAGGATGTTTGGGAGCAAAGTTCTTGTCTGCTGCTGAATTCATGCTGTGCCTTCTTCAGAGGGGCTGGTGAGGGTGATGGGAGCAAGGAGGGAGGTTGCTGATGCACCCCTGCAGGGGGCTTCAGGGTCGAATGTGGTGATCAGATCCCCCCACTGAAGTTTGCTACTGCTGGCTGCAGGAGAACCTGGGTGGAAGGTGGCAGGCACTAAGGAGGGTGCCCAGTGGGTCTTCTGCGTGTTAAAAATGAACAAAAGCTGTAGCCTTCCATTTAAACGTAACATGCCAAGACGGAAAAGATGGCATTTTTGTCACAATTTTCCCATTCAGCCTTGTTGGAGGCCTTGCTGGACTATGGAGCAGGAATGGATACTTTCTCCACTTGTGTTTTAATTTACCTTCGTTAAGGCTTCCACTCACTTTGTTACTGTATCTGGATGTTGAATGGTTCAGCCCCTTTAGATGGTACGAAGTGATGGTCGTGCCTATGGCAAAACTGGACAGCTGTTGGGACAGCAGAGGAAGCAGGTCTGGAGTCAGCCCTCTGATAGCAAAACAGGCAAGGGACAGGCACGATTTGGGAAGAAGCAACCTTCTTCCTGCTTCTGCTCCCGGGTCACTGCTGTGACATGCTGTGACAGATCCAGCAAGATGATCCCAAAGCAGTTGTAGCTGCAAAGATGGTGCCTGAAACTGCTATTGCAGGCTGCACCTGCCTCCTTACAACTAGAAATAAAAGAGGACTGCGAGTCTTATGGTACAGATCATTTACAAAAGGAGAAGATGGTGATAAAATAAGGCTCCTTTTGGTAGAAACAGCTACTTTGGGTACTATAGCAGAGAGGATAAGAGGGTTTGTTCTTCAGTGGTTTCATTGTGTGTGGAGTGTAAGTGGGGTTTGATAGGTTTGGTTTTTTTTTTAAGGTTCCTTCTTCCTTGTAAGAACCTCTTGCACAGCAAAGGAAGAGAAACACTTAACAAAAATAGAGCATGTGTTTTCCTAAAATGAGATTGCTGTGGCATGTTTAGGACTTGAAACTGTGTGACTTTGAAGTTGACTTCATTTCACGCTGGTGATATCCTTTTAACTGTCTTAAGTAAACAATGCAATTCAGCTCTGAGAATTGTCTTGTAAAAAGCTGTGCTCGATTTCTAATTCTGACTGTTTCAAAGCTTTTCATAACAAATGCCCTCTGCTTACCAGCAACCCTTCCTGCCTGGAAAAGTTTGCATTGATTTATTATTATTTTTTCAAAGGATTTACTTACACATTAGAATGCCCTGTGGACATTATTTTCAGTTCAAGAATGGTTTATTTATGTTTGGTGTAATTGAATTGGAAACAGTTACAAGTTGTACCAAATCTAGTGGATTTCGAACCAAAACAATGTCCACAAGCAGGTTTATGCCCTGGTGAAGAAATCATGCTGTATTCACATGCTGGCCATTGAACTCCTGTGCTTTAGTTATGGATATGGACTCTGGCAAGTAAATCCCGAGGGCTCAGTGGCACTGCGCAAGGGTAAGATGAGGCAGGACCAAGAGCGGTGTTCCAGAGGCCAAAGTGTTGCCTGTGTTTGAAGCAGATTCTGCTGCTAAGGGCACTCTTGCCTTCGATGCTTTTTCTTTTTGCTGGCACAGAGCTTTGGTACAGTGGCATGGGGAAGTAGTTTAGGGAAGAGACAGGGGTTAGAAACACTGCCGAAGGAGGGGAAAAAAACCAAAGCTTCCTCAAAATCTTGCATTAATTGTTTATTTTATTGTTATCTTCCATTTAATTTGAATTAATTATGTGCTAAGGTATGTTGCTGCAGAAAATACTGTGCTGAAATAGAGAGGGGGAGCGCATAGGCAGGGATGAGTGCCCTTCCCAAAGGATCAATGGCAGGACTGCCTGTTTGCTGCTGTGCTAGCTTAAAGGGTGTTGAATTAGGCCTGAGTCTGTGTTTGGTGTGGGGCTGCTGCAGAGGAAGGCACTGCATTTGGTGTTTTATTTCATTATTACTAATTTTTAAAATTCATTTAGTGCTTTCTCCTGTTAAGATCTCAGCATGCTTAAACAAAAAAGATCCCTGTGTAGCCTTCCAGGACTGGCTGTGCAGCAGCTCAGTCCTCTGCTGTGGAAGGAGGAGCTGGTCTCTGCCTAGGGCTGAAGGTGGAAGTTGCTAACCTCTGCCCATGGGCTGCTGGGGCTGTTCACAGTGCTGTGCACTGGGCTTTTGTGCTGCTGCAGGCTTTGTGCCGCTGCATCTCCACCCTGCCAGGCATGATCCTGGAGCAGCTGGCAAGCCTGGTTTACTTCTGTTCATGTTTTCACCTGCTTAAATGGATAAATAAATAGCTTTGCTTCCTCCTGGTCCTCTGCAGCAGCACTGGCCAGTGTTATTCTGTCTCCTGTTCTCTGAGAACTTTGTGAACAGCCTGGGTATCTTCATCTCCTCTCTCCTGTCATCAGAGAGTAGAATAACAGAATAGTTTGGGTTGGCCGGGACCTTCAGAGGTCATCTAGTCCAGCTCCCCTGCAATGAACAGGGACATCTTCAGCTAGATCAGGTTGTCCAGGACCACATGCATCATCAGATGAGCTGATATTAGCACATCAGGCTAAGTTCATGGAGATATGTAAGGTTAAAAAAAAAAACTAATTCAGAATCAGTTGAGAGGTTTCTTAAAAGGAAGTGCAAGATCAGTTTGTGTTCTGGACTAAACTGAGATCTGATGGGTTTAGAAACAAATTATTCAACTGTTCTTGAGCTTCTCATTTATACTTGTATCTGAAAATTCTTCTCAAAATAAAACAGCATAACAGCAGAAGCCACCTTCTGCAAGCATTCCTCCAGACCTCTGAAAATCTCCTTCCAATGCATTGATTTGAAATTATTTTTGAAATAATAAGCACAGAAGTCAAGAATGAAGAACATTTGGGTTAAAAAGATTATTGGTGCTATAACATCACCTGTAATACCTATTTATCTATATATATGTACAGACACCCATTTTCTTGGTCGTTAAAGAGCGATTCCTCTATAAAGCCCTCCAATTCTTATTTCTTCTGTAAACCAATAATCTCTTTGAGGTTTATTCTGTACAAAATCATTAGTGAAGAAAAACTTCATACCCTGGAGTGCAAATGTGAGCTTAAAAACTGGCTTCCAAGTCAGGCCAAATAAAAGTGATTAGTCCTGCAAACACACACTCAAGAGCTTGAACAAGGATGGTTTCTGAATTGGGTGGTGCAGGACATGAGGGTGGGAATTACTGTTAGAATTCTGTGATTTCTTTGGTAATTGTCAGTTTTGAAACTTCGCATTTAAGGTTAAAAAACCCTAGTCTAGAATATTTCAACCTTAGTACTCTTTCAGAACGGTTTAGTTATGTGTTATCTGTTGTGGTGGAGAAACTCTCTAGCTTGATGGTTCAAACTTGGCTGCTGTTTAGATGTGTCATGCTGCGGCCTCTCTGAGAAGCCAGGCACGCTCGCTGACTGCAGATAAGGAGGTAATGCATTTCTAACCACTGGTTTGGAAACGCCTGCCTGGGTGTAGCTTAATGAATGTTTCCCATTTGCAGAGGGGCTCTGTGTCCCTTCGTGGCAGCCCAGGATGGGCTGCAGAGCCAGGTTTGCTTTCTGCCAGAGCTGATAGCCTGTGCTCAGAGTTGCAGTGACAAGAAACTTGCATTTACTAAAAGTCACCGTGGAAGGGTTCTTGGGATCTTGCCAGGGAGAGTTTCCTGTTTAAAATTAGAAATTGGATTTTTTTTTTTTTTTTTTTTAAGCCTTGATGTAAACTGGTAATTGCTAGAGTTTTCTTTTAAATCCTAAGATGCCAGTTGGGACAGGGAGAGTGGGGGGCACAAGTAGAACCTCAAAACAATGGAGCTGCAGATGTTGCATTTTGTGAGAGGAAAAATAGTACATTTTATTGAGCCCTCTTCTCTGTAGTAATGAGTGACTCCTCATTAGGCAAATGCAGAGGGTGCAAATGCAGGCAGATCTACTTCCATCCAAGTCCTTGCCCCGGCACTGGGGGCTGTGCTGCTGAGCACACTTGCAGCCTCTGCTGATGCCAGAGGAAGTGCCAGAAATCTCAGCAATGAGGAGGCAAGCTCAGATGAAACACTGTGTGATAAAGCAAACTGCTTCAGTCCTGGCTTTGGAAGGGTGAGGTTGTCAAGCTGCAATAACAGCCCTGGAGTTTCTTCTTTTCAGGTCCTTTTTACCATCTCTGGCTTTTGAGCCTGTTCTTTGGACACACTGGATGTGTCCAAAGTTATTTGTCCAAAATGTTTTGTTATGGTGTCCAAAGTGTGTTTGTTATTTATGATGTATGCCAGCTTCTGCATCCTCGGAGTCTGAATGCTTTCCTGAGCCCTGCCCTCATCCTGACTGAGGAGCAGCATGGCTGCCATGGTGGGCAGTCACCGCTTTGGGATTTCTCTTGCTAGCTCATGAGTGGGATTGAAGGATTTATTCCATTCCATTGTTTTATATGGAAAGAAACCTTATCCCTGTGGCTTATGTTGCTGCTGGGAGTAGGAGTGTTCAGGGGGAGATAAGGCCCCTTTCCGCTGCCCTCCCCAGGAGTGCTGGCAGCCTGCTTCTGCACAGGGACACCCTGAGCAGTGGCTCTGGGGCTGGAGCTGTGCATGCTAATGGGCCTAACTTGTCCTGGCTTGTTTGTAATGATTTGTGGCTGCATTTATATGCAAATACTAACAACTTGCTGCTGAGTTAATTAGCGTTTTTTCTCTTTGCTTCCTGGTGCTTTAGCAAAAGGTCTTTATTCTCCCCATTTTGGTTGTGTGACCTCCCCCATGCACTCCCCCCGTGCCAGCGGGCCCGCACAGGGGGTGCTGGCTCTCCGCTGCCCCCATGAAGGGTGATGCCAAGGAATGAGAAGGACAGTCACCAGCCACCCTGCAGGAGCACAGCAATGTGGGAACTGGGCTGTGCTCTGCTTCAGGTGTCCTTTGGGGAGTTCAGGCCCTGTTGTGTGAACTGGCTGGAGACCGCTGCGAACCTCGGATGTAAGCTGTCTGTTCTGTGTGGCTTCCCACACTGGCCAGAGTGGTTGCTGGAGCTGATGCGTTGGGTGTCCAGGTGAGTGTTCTGCTCCCTGACTCCAGGAGGAGAACCAAACCAGCTTTTTGTGTCCTGGAAATGCCGAGTGTTTGCTTTCTAATGTCAAGATTGAGCACTCTAGATGCAATCGGATGAATGATTCTCAGCAGACAAGAGGCTCCAAGGCCTGTCTGGTGACCTGGACATGACAGGGATGGAGTGGGAATTGCTGGCCTTTGAGATCTGCTGGGAGTTTGATTTTTGCTTTTGCGGAGGGGAAGGCAGGCATTTCCTCTCCTCCCAGGAATGCTGTCTTTGTGTCCTTGGCTGGGCAAGAGGATTTTGCTTGTTTTGATCTTTCATTCAGCCTTACATTATGTGAACCCTGCAGGTGTTTGCTTTTGCCAGAGCCACAAGAGTCGCAGGTTGGAGAAGTTACTTGCCTTGCTTTGGGGCAGAAGCAGAGGGTGGGGAGGTGAGGACCCAAGGCAGGAGCAGCTCTGGGTGCTGTGGCGGCGCCAGGGCCGTGGTTCCCGAATGGCACGAGAGGCCAGGGCAGTTCTGCAGGTGTCCTGCACCATTACCTGTCTGTGTGCTTGTTGCACCCTTCCTCCCTTCTGCCCTCCAGACAAGGCTTTTTCACAGTTACTGACTCAGCCTCTGTGTTCACCCTGGAAGGCAGGGCCTTGCGAAGCAGTGGAGCCTGAACCTGCTGTGGCCTCTGTGCCCTACTGGGGCTCCTGTGCTTGCCCTGCACTGAGGAAGGGACCTGCACTGCGCAGCCGTAGCTCGGGGCTGAGGTAGATCTCCATGGGCTCCTGCATACAAGTCCCTTGGGGAAGGGACTGGCTGTCCGGGTAAGAGCAGTGCTTGGCTGAAGTGCCAGCAAGTGTTTAGGGCAGGGGGCTGGTCTTGGGAGACAGGGTGATTCTCTCCTCCCTTGTGCCAGGTACTTCAAAAGGTTTTATTTTGGGCTCTTACCTTTATTTATTTCCATGTCCTTAACTTGCACACCATGTAGGTTCTGAGTTCTTTGGGCAATAAAATACCTTCAATGGAACATGAGATGTTGAAGTCCCTGAAGATGAACTTGTGTTCTGAGGCCAGGGACTGGCAAGTCCCATGTGGAAACTGGCAACCCTTTGCCCCTAGATTGACTATTGTGATCCCACTCCACATTGCTCATATTTAGAGCCTTGGTGCCCTAGTGCCTGATGGTGGAGAAGTGAATTTGAGGTGGAACAGAGCAACTTCTGCAGCGCTGCATCCATCTGGAAGAGGGGATGTATCCAAATTAGTACTGAGCTTCACATACTGATAGAAAAGCTGCTGGAAGTGATAGTTATCTGGTCAAGAGGCTTCTACCAGCTTTTGGAGCCCCCATTGCTGCATATTTTCACTGTCACCTGAGGGCTAGTGAATGGAGGGTGTTTGGAGTATTCTATTTCATTTTCCTGCTTCAGTGTCCCTTTGAGTTGTAAAAACTCTTCTTGTACCTGGCGGTGTTTGGTCACTGTTGGATTTTAGACCCAGGAGGTGTGGTTTTCCTCTCCTCTTACTTTTACTCTTCCATTTCACATCATGCAAGACAAAGGGACACGGAATTGCAGACCTGTCCTGCTGCCACGCTGAATAACATGGTTTTGATTAATCCAAGGGGAGAAGAGTCAGTTTCTCATAGCAACCCTGATGATTAAAGCTCTGGGAGAGGTAATTATTCCTGGTGTATGAAACTGTCCTACCACAGTTGTCACGGGTGGTTTTCTAAAGCTCATCCACTGTGGCAAGTCACTGTCGCCATTTGCAGCAGCACTCAGGGGAAGCTGACAGACAGATGCCTGCCCTTAGCCCCTGCCCTGCCTTTATGTTTCTAGACTTTTCTGTGCAGAAGACAGTCCTGGGGCAGCGCTGGGCAGGAGGAGCCCAGCCCCTGCATTCCCACCGCCCCAGCCATGCACCTCCATCCTTCCCCTGTGCCAGCCCAGCTGCTCGAGGGACCCTGCATGGAGGTGTTCTGGATTGGGAATAATAAAAGCAGAAACTCTTTTCTTGGAGGCCTCTAAGCCTTGGGGTTTTGGTGAGAAACTGCCTCGGTGTGGATGCAGAGTGGCACCGTGTGGCACAGGCCAGTGATGCTGGTGGTGGCTTCTGAGCTGGGATGTGCCAAGGGCCTGGTGGCCTCAGCAGGGTGTCCTGTAGTCTCAGAGGGGTTTCCTCAGTGATGGGGAAAGCATCCTTCAATACAGGTCATGGACAGGCTTTCCCTTAGAAATTCAGAGAGAGATTTTGTCCCTCTGAGCATCCATAACGAGTGCTGAAGGTGCTTGTTCCAGGGTTCCTTGATGCTCCCCATGACTCCTCCCGCTGCATGCCTTCCCAGGGCTTTCCCTTCTTTGATCTCTCCCTTCTGTTTGACTTGCTCAAGCCTTACTCAAAGTCCTGGGTTTGGATTCAAGACTTCCGCAATGTGCTTGGTTTGGAACAGGCTCTGGCAGCCAATGGAAGGCATACAGGGGGCATGCCTGTTGGTGTGCCCTGTGCAGTGTTAGGGTCACTCATGGGACTGCTGGGGTTCTTTTGGAGACGTGCACTAGCACTGCCCAAGCTCTCCTTGCAGGGGTGACATTTTGAGCCAGAATGGGGACAGAGGCTCCCATGTCCGCACGAGACAGGCCGAGCGGGGTCAGCCCTGTTCCCATAGGAGAGGGGTACATGATGGGCTTTGCTCCAAGCAGTCCCGATACCCAGGTGGTGAGGGTGACTTGCCTCATGTCACCCCAGGGAACAGTTTAGAGTCTGTCACTGTAACCAGATTGCTTTTTTATTTTTTCCCTTCCAAAATGCTTACCTGTTGGAGGACAGACTTAAATACCTGTTTACCTTAATGAGCCACTGAACATCTCAAACCTCTCCCCAGAGGAGGAGGTAATGCGCTTCCCTGAGCAGCAGCTTTGAACATCAGCAGTCCGGGGGATGGCATCTTTATAAGCACTGTCTGGAAGTGTTAAATTCAAGCTCTGGGTTGCAGTGATCTTGGTTAACTCAGCTGTGAGAGCCTGCTGCGAAGCCTGCAGTGAAAGATCTGGTTTTAACTCCAGGGAAGGAGTCCCATGATATTTTCTGTAACTCTGACTTCTGCTCGGGACCTCACCACTAAGTTAAAGTTGGCACTGGCAGCTCTGCAGAGGCCCTGGGTAGCACCTACCAGCTTTCATTTTGTTTTTGGAGTGTTCAATATAGGTAGCTCAGCTCTCGTCCATGTGGCATGAAGCTGCAAGCCAGGGCTGGATGGAGATCAGGCCTTGGGGTTTCAGGCAGTTCCTGCTCTGTTCTCATGTGCAGGAGGAGGTGTGTATCCTGCTGGGAGCAAGGGGCCAGCTCCAGCTACGACACGATGCCCACTGCTCCACCTCACTGTGGGAAGATGGGGTTTGTGACCTTTAGTTGGGATGAAGCCAGGAGAGCAAGGGCTTAGGTGATCTCCATGTGCTCACTTCTTCTTCCGTGCGTCAGCGGGGAGATGGGGTGGGAAGTATTCCCATCCACTGCTGGTAGAGTTTTTAAAGTCTCCCAAAGTTTAATTTGGGTTCCTTTTTGAAGGTGGCACAAGTGCAATCTCATACTGCTGTCACAAGGTCATTGCAATCTAGTGCTTTTTGAGAGGGGCATCTCATGGTGGTGTGACTGCCTGCTACGGCCATCAGCTGTAATGGGGAAAGAAGATGGTCCATGTGCTTGGAACTTTTTGTCCAAGGGTGGGAAATAAAGTTTTGGAGACGAACCTCACACCTTCTCTTTTTCTGTGTAAGTACAGAAACGCTGATTTTTCCAAAATCCTTGTGAGCAGATTCCCAATGCTGCAGTGGGCTTTTAACTTCATGAAGCTGATATTGCGTAGGAAACTGAGGTCAGCCTGGGTAGGGTCCAGGCAGGAAGGTCTCAATTTAGGATCTTGTGGTGTGAAATACAGGCCTTTCTTGCTCTGTTTGGGCTGGTGGAACTGTGTCTGTCCTAGTGACTCTTTCAGTGCAAAGGTGTGAGGTGAGAAGCAACTTGAAAAGGCTGTGTGGCATGTGAGGAAGCAAGTTAGCTCTTAATCATATCATATTAGCCTCCTTTGCAGTAGGTACATCTGCTGTAAAATGCTTAGTGCTGAGAGCCTGATTGGGCAGCCTATGCTAAGTGTTCAAACTCCTGCTGCCTTTTTTCTTCAAACAATATCTTTTGGCTTCCAGATTTCTGATAAATTGATAAGAGGAATTGCGTGAGTCAATAGAGTTGTAGACACTTTGCCAATATAACCCTAGCGCTATTGATCTGCCAGTAAATTAAAGTCTTACTTAGAGGCTGCCGATATTTCTAATCTCCTGCCTCACCAATTACAACCTCCCAGCTACCTGGGAAAGACAGTACACGAGAGACAAGGCTCAGAGGTTTTCACAGCAAGCCGGGCTACAGCGTGGCAGCCAGAGCCTGTGCAGGGCAGAGGGGGCTCCACGAACAGCTTCTGGGGCAGCAGTAAGGCAGTTTGTGTTTGGGAATACTGCAGAAGCATCTGCACCAGGTCAGGGTTTATCTTGATGCAGTTCCCAGAGTGTTACCTTGGCTGCTGGAGGACGGAGACAGTTTGGAAGGGCAGCAAGCCCGTGTCCCTGAGCTGCATCCAGCTCCGTCTGGGACACAGATTGCCCATCGTGGCATAGGGCAGCCAATATCATTGGAGTTGTGTCTGGAGACTGGGTCTTGTGGGTCCCTGTGGCAGGGGCAGGTGGAAGGGATGCTTGCTGGAGGAGTAGGGATGCGGAGAACCCGCTGTCCTGCAGCTCCTTCCCTGGGCTGTGCCCTGGTTTGAGGGTGGGGACAGAGCGGGGTGTTCAGCTGTCCGAGGGCTGATGGATCATTGATCAGAGAGCTCCTGTTGGGTTTCCGCTCCTGGTGAGGTTTCAGCAGAGCCTTGCCTGATAAGCCCCTTTCAAGTCTCATTTACGTTTGAAAGTCTGTAGTTAGCTTTGGGAAGAAATCTCCAGATAAATGCTGTGTTCTTTCTAATACCCCAGAGCGAAAATCAATGGGAGGGATAATTCCTTACCTTGTCCTACACAGACTTTCTTGTGTTTCTACCTCCAGCAGCACGTTTTAAATAAAGAAAAGAAGCAGCCCTCCCCTTCCTCCTCTGCCCCTTGGGGCACAGCCCGGGCTCCTGGTACATCACCCCAGCTGACAGAGCAGGGTGATCATCGCAAGGTCTCTTTCAGCCCTTGGCATTGATTTAGGCTTTTACTGGGGTTGGAGTGGTTGCAAGTGCAGTGTGTTGCTGTGTTTGCAGGGCTCAAAGTAGAGATGTTTCTGGGACTTACATGCAGAGTGGCCTGGTAGGTGGAGCAGAGGACCCAGGTCTTGAAGTTGATGGTAGAGCAGTACCATGGTGAAGGGGTTTATAAAAGCCCTTCAGCATTCTCCTTTCCTGAAGTCCAATGGAGTGAAGGTACTCACAGTTACTAAACTGCTACGTGGGTGGAAGAGGTGCCCACAGTATTTTAGAACGTTTTTGTCCTAAGCTTGTACAGAATGCTCTTAGGCAGTGACTTCTCTTGGGCATCTGGCAGTGTGTGTTCTGAGGCAGATCTATTTCCAGAAATACCTTGGTAGGAATTAGTAGCTGAGACTGGTACGAGACAGCTCCTTCAGACTGCCCTGGAACATGCTTGTATCTAAAAGATGTACCCTCCAGAAATTAAGTTATTTATCTGGCCTCCTCTGTTCTAGCTGTATTGAATTGTGTTTTCCCTGATGTTGTGAAGTTACCATATAGGATGTACATTAAAAGTTGTAACTATTCCAAGTACTTCTGTTTTGGCTGGGTTTTGCTGAGTCTTATGCTCCATCCATAATGGAGGGGAGATGCTGAGCTGCAGCAGGATATATTTACACCAAAAGCCTTTTCATGGAGGAAACATCTGAGCAGTCAAACTGTCTGAATGCTTGCTTTAAACTTCTGGTATCTCAATGTACAGTGCTGGCTGCAGTGGTGAAGGTAAAGAGGAGCAGCCTCTTGGGCAGTAGGTTGTCTCCCTGGTTAGAAGAGATGCAGCATTACTGAAATAGTAGCAATAGGAAAGCTGAAGAAAATCTTCAGTGTTGGCCAGATCGTCAAAAACAATGGTGTTAAAAAAGGCTGAGGCTGACTCAGTCCTTTATGCATTGAGATATTTGAATCCTGTTCACACCTGATGATGCCGATGCCTGAGGCAAGGGCAGGTTGGAACAAGGTTTCTCTACTGTTTCTAAATAAATTTTCAGGGTTTGCTTGGTTGCCTTTTTTTTTTTTTTTCCTCTCTCTGAAAATGCAAACTTTGTTTCAGGAGCTTGGGACTGTTCCGTTAGCTCTGTAGTGGATGGCCTGAAGCAGTGAAGTGGTTCTCTGGAAGTGGTGCGCTGATGACTCCTGTTACAATCAGTACAGGAAAGGGCATTTCAGCACCCCAACTGCTGATGTAATTGCTTTAAGGTAATTGCTTGATGTAACTGGAGGTAGCACATGCTAGGCCTGCCTCAGCAGTGCTAATCTCTGGTCTCCAGGGTGCAGGGTGGCACAGCCAGAAGGTTCTAGTGCCCAGGAAAGACCCTGTGGGATGTCCAGGCTGGGTCCAGCCCTTAGGTTGTGCTTCTGCAGATCTGTGCCTGGGTCAGCAGACCCTGTGTGGTGCAGCTTTGGAAGCATGACCCTGATGTGGGTGGGAGCATCTCCCCAACCTCCTGCTGCTTCCCAGGGACCCAATTCCTTGTGCTCCCTCCTTGCCATGGCTCATGTCTCATGGCCCAGGGTTGGACTAAAGGGTTTGTGAAGCTTTGTGGATGGCAGATAATTCCTTGCTCCGTTTAGCTGCAGATAATGGAGCAGGGATTCACCTTGTTTTTCCACATCTTTCTGTTAGCCATGGCTAGAGCTGCTGTCTGCAGTGGAGCAGAGAGTCACCTAGGGTGACTTCCATCATAAATATTGCATGGCACTTGGCAGGGAGAGATGGCACCGGGATGAAAACCATTAATTTGCAGCATTTCTGTGTCTATCCAGGTTTGCTTTTAGGATTGGGATCAGCTGAAGCTGGTGGGTCAGTAGTGATTTTCTCCAACTGACCTAGTGCAACTCGGCCACCAGCCCCTGCATTTCTCCTTCTTTGGGTCCTGAAATACTTAGCGTTCTGTACATGAATTTAATCACTGAGCTAAAGTATTCACGGATTACAGTCCAAAACCTCTAATTCAAATGTCTCGACTTGCAGGAAATCTAAGTTTGGGATTTTTATGTTCTCTGCCAAGGTTGGTAATTCAGACAGTGTTCCCAATTTATTTCCACAAATTGGAGGAAGCTGTAATTTACTATTTTAAGAAGCACATGCTTAAAAAGACCTTTAATTAAAAAAAAAAAAAAAAAGTTCAATGCATGTCTGAAACTGTAAGAATCACTGAACTGGATCAGAACAGTAACTTGTAGTAATTTGACCTGTGCAAAGTGGACATTTCTTTCTAATTTTCTTTTTCTCTGACCCGTCTGCATAGCAGTGTATTTATGGAGTGGTGGAGCACAGGTCTGGAAGGAGACTCTTGCTGTACCAAGGGAGTGGTTTTGCTGAAACCATGCCTGGCTGTCCTGCGATCTTGCTGTAGGCAGCCTGTGCCAGTGCCTCATGCCTCGTAGTTAACAGAGGGAAAACTTCACTCCTAACCTAAAACTTGGCCTGTATTGATACAAAAATGTATTTTTTTGGCTTGGTGGATAATGAGTAAAATAAGTCACAGCTATTTTATAATAATTGCCTACACATTAATAAACATCCTGCTCTGTCTCTTCTTTTTCCAGCGCTTTCTAAGACCAGTTATCCATTGAAGCAGAAAGGCTCACATCCCTTCAAAACAAATCTTGAGATGTTTTACTCCACCTGTTCAGGACCTCTGTATGGTTTTGAGCCCATGTCATCTCTTGGCTTTGAGATGGCCAGCTGCACCAAGTTTCCCAACGCGAGTGAGAGCTGCCTTGCAGTGTAAGCAAGTGTCACTTTGTGGTAGTACAAAGCAGGAGCACCTGATTTCCTTCTTTCTACCATTTGTTGCTTTTAAATACCTCTGTCTTGGCCTTTTCTCTGCCTCATGCTTTCATTTCTTGTAACTTCAGGGTGTTTGCTCTCTTGCTGGTAAAGGTCTTTCCAGCCCTCCTGTGCTTTGCTGTGGTGTACGATGCTCCTCCAGCCTGGGCCAGGGGGCATTGCTGGTTCTGGGGTGCAGGCTCAAATTGAGTTACATATTCTGCTACCTGGCTGTTCAGCTGTTTTCCAGCATCACTAGTATATTTGAAACAAAACCCACTAGATTTGGTGTATACAGTCTTCGGCAAATGCTGGCACAAAGGAATAAATGGTTAGTTTACAGTTCTTGTATTAGTTGTGTGACTTCATTTTTGACCTCAAATATTAAAAAAGGAAGTTGAGGCTAAAAGTAAAGTGTTGTTTTTGCAAAATAATTGAAGTTGGGTAAAAATAAATACTCCCATAGGAACAGTAACTTCAGCGGGCAGGCATGTGCTCACTTCAGGTTCAGCCTGAAGACTCACTGCCATACAGGAAGCTATAAGACCATGCTGGACCACATCTGCCCTGTTTGGCCCTTGTTTTCAGGGGTGTTCCAGTATAGGTGTATAACACTGTCCTGAAGTGTGGGTTCCTGCTGCAGGAGGCAGTGGCTGGGAGGGGATGCACACATGGCTCATCCCTGAGGTCTTCTTTGCTGGCACAGGCTGTAAAATACTGTCCCTGGTGGCCTGGCGGAGGTGTGATGTGAACTATAAAGAGTGCAAGATGCCCAGCAGTGTATTAAACACTAGTTGAGTACAGGAGGGCAGCATATCACAGGAGAGAGATAAGCAAAGTTCTCTGATTGTGGATCAATAAAGGTTAGTGACATCATATCTCAAAGTGAGAGAACCTGCTTTCTGCAGAGCCATTTATCAGATTGCAGGCTGAAGTAGCGTTAACCTCTTCCTAACCACATACCTGTTCCTCATCTGACTCCAGACCAAGCAGCCTTTCCTGTCTGCCACAGAAGGCTCCGTGACCTTGCCTTCATCACACTGGCAATTTAACATGAGTGTGGCTGTGCCGGAGAGGTTCTCTTCCAAAAGCTTCCGCTCAGGTCTTTGCTGCATTATACTGTGTCCAGCTGGGAATTGGGCCCTGGGATTCACTGTCACTGGAATTGCTTCACATCTCAGTGTTCATCTGCCTTTCTCCTCTTGCTTGATGCTGTTATGGTCTTGGTGAGGTGAAAGATGCTACTTGTTGGTGCTAGGACACCGCAGAAGTTAGTCATTTTGATTAAAGGTCTGGTATGTCCCAGGCATCTCAGGATGTGGTTGCAAAAAAAAAAGAAGGCATCTTTAGATTAACTTGCTTTCCACAGCAGCAATGGCAGTGAAATCACTGTGGCATGGTCGTTAGGAAAAGTTGTTTGGGGCGGCAGGAGCCCTGGGTGGCTGCTGTGTGGCTGGCCCTGCTCGCCAGGTCTGTGCTCCTGGGTTTGCTAGTATTGTTAACAAAATAGATTATAGCTAAATGGAATGTATCAGCCCATTCTGCAGACCCGTTTCTTTGCTTCATGCTGTGAGGCACCAGCTTTCCACATGAACGCAACTTCTGAATGTGGAGAACATGGAGCCGCGTGTCTGCACTGGCTGCATTCTGAGCAGGGAGTTGTGGATGAATCCTGTGTGCTGGCGTGAGCAGCTCAGCGGGATCCCTGGAAACCTGCCCCAGAGCACATGAGGGGATCCTCCAGAATGCTTTGGTGTTGCTTTTCACTTTCTGGTCTTGTCTTCACATTGTTGGTAACACCAGACACCTGCAAATGAGCAAACTGTCATTCTTGTTACTTAATGCAGTGTGCTCTGCATTGATAAACTAATTAGTACATTGGTAATGATTTGAGCAAGAAGAGAAAGCGTGAATGTTCAAGTATTTTGTGCTTTTTGATGTGTTTTAAGTGTTTTAAAGCCTGCTGTTTTCAAAATAACCTTGATCTGTCCACCTCTGACTCTTCCAAACATCCAAGTGATGTGGATGGCTTTTCCCACAGGGGATTGGAAGGGATGTGAAGGCTCTTGACCCCAGTGAAGGCATCCTGACTTTCCACCTACTCTGCTTACACCAGTGTCCTAAAAAGCTTCCTGGTGAACCTCCGGGGCCCCATGTGATGCTTACAGCTGTTTTAGGGAAAATCCGTATTTGCTGATGCTACTCCTTAGGACTTCTGCCTTGCAACCAACCTCTGCTTGTGTCTAATGACCAGTTCCTATTATGGCTTGTATTCTTAGAAAACAAGCATAACCTTTTTGAAAACAGCCTGTGTGATGTGGTGCCGCAGTCTGGGGGCTGTGATGCAAACTTGGGTCCAGATGCTGCAGGTAAAGCAGTGCCTTGCTTGAGATACTGTGGTACTTTCAGCCCTACTTTTTCAATGGCACTGAAGTTGGAACACAGTTACAATGTTTAAAATAGGACTGTTTGTCCACTTTTCACTGTGTTTTGAGGTTTATGTGAGGCAACGCTGTATTAGGACAAAAATATTTCTATGTACTTGTGACTTTTATTATACGATCCAAACCAAATTAAGAACCTAATTTTCCATGAGAGTCCTCCATGCAGTTGTTACAGTAGAAATCAGAGTTCACATCATGCGTACAAGAGCACACATGTGCATAGTGATGGAAGCTGCTAAAGCGAGTTCCATCGTGCTGTGGTGGGGGCTGCCAGAGAGCTCTGAAGCTGCCTCCAGTGCTGGCATTCCAAGTGCCTGGGGACTTCCAGCATGGCGCCTGTTGGTGGGTGCCCTTGCCAGCAGATCAGCATTAAGGATCCGCCAGAGCATCCGTGCCCTGTGGTACAGGAGTAGGATATGAGTATTTCTGCTGTGCAGAATGTTCTCCATGAATGAGAGACTTCTGCCTGGAGGAATCCGTGGTCTTAGAGATAAGATAGCAAAGAAGGATGACAAATGGAGGGTAAGGGGCAAGAGGAGAGTTAATTCACTGAATGAAATTCTGTTGTCTAGCAAGGAAATACCAGGTTTTTTCAGAACCTACAGAGACTTGAGTTAAAAATACTTTCTGGTTACCTGTGATCCTTTTTCCATCGGTGAGTTCTCATTGCTAGAAGAGCTCCTTTCCTGTGCTCCTCAGGCTGTGCTGAGGGGAGCAGCCAGGGGCCATGTCCTGGCAGGTTGGGGGGGCTGCCATGTAAGCCCACGCTAATGGGCTGGTGTCCAAGTGGAAAGTGTATTTTCAATGAGGAAGTGCTGAGATATTAGTGGAGCCTGGATTACCCTGTGATTGTGCTGTCAATACTGCTGTATTGAGTCAGAGAGAGCCTGCACAACACAGGGAAACACTTAGCTCACTACTGCTGCTTATTGAGAAGCCAATAGCAATTTACTTGCTGACACTTGACATCAAATCCATTCCCAGAGGTACAGCTCCTGCAGAACCACTGTTGGGCTCTCCTTCACACCTGCGCCTTCCCTCAGCCTTGGGGCTGCCCCTGTGATGATCCCGATGATCCTCCAAAGGCACCTGCCCACAGGAGGGGAGGAGGGACCAGTGCCTTCCCCATCGTGAGGCCTTGGGACTGGCAGGTAGGGACCAGCCTCCATGGAGCAGTGGAAAACTTTCACTCTGGAGAGCTGGTCTCGTGTGGGATTAACTTTTATGCAGCTACATTTCCTTTTCTTGCATGGATTTAATGAAAAGAATAGATTGTGAGTGCTCTGGTCCTTCCATCCCACATCCTGAAATCTTGAAGTGCCTGGGGCCCCTGGGCCAGGGCAGCTTGATTCCTCCTGTCCTTCTTTCTGTTTTCCTGGGATGAGCACAGCTGAGCTTTGATGGCCCTTCCTGCATCCCCACAGACCATTAAAGAAAAACTTTCATCTGCTGCCAAGTAATTTTGAGAAAAACAATGTCCAGGGTATTTCTTTGAAGAGTTAACTCCCTAAAATGGGGACTAATGACATGAAGGTGCAACGGTGGGATGAGAGCAGAGCTGGGGGGTGCAGGATGACTACAGAGGGGAGAGAAAAAGTGGGGGATCTGTCCCCTGATGTTGTGCTCAGCCAGGAGTATCATATGCAGGAGCTGCAGTTTGCAGGAGTCCTGAGCAGTCAGAGGGCACTGTGGGCAGCCTCAGCCCCTGATGTGGTGGGGCAGTGAAAGTCCCACAGGGTTTTAACTGCAGCTCTAGCTGTTCTCATACATTGCCTGGCAAACGATTTTAAACATCCTGTTAGCTGTGACATTGCTCTTTGGTGCACTCTTCCCTTTGTGCTTCCCTTGTGTGCCTGAACCTCCTGGGAGGGGAGAAGACCTAAATATAAAGGGAAACAAAGAAAAGGTGATGCACAAGGAAGAGTTGGACCTACTATTTTCATTTTGCAGAAGTAAAATTTAGGTCATACTGCAGGTCATGTTTTAAATACATCTGTTGCTCTGTGCTTGCTGTTTGTGTAGCCTGTGTGGAGCTGTACTGGCTCTGGAGGGTCTGGAGGAGAGGAGCTGTGTGCTCTGGAGCCTGGGCATGGTCTGTTCAGACCAGCTGTGCAGGAGGGCACAATTCTGGACAAGGATATCTGAGTACTGGGAGGGGAAGCTGTTAGCGAACACTTGGGAAATAGCAAGTGTGAAGTAGCCAGTGTTCAGCTGTCCTGTTGCACCCCTGAGGAGAGCAGGGATGTGATGGGAATGTGTGGCACTGTCTCCAGACTCCTGCTAAAGCAGGGCTCAGTCTGGAGTTGGGAATAGGTGAGGTGCTCTGCATGCCTCATGGCTGTCCTTTGGTCCCTGCACTGCCTGTGGTCCCACCGTGTGGCTTTGCTGGCTGACATGCTGTCTTTGCCTGCCAGAAGCTCTGGACACAGGGTGCCTGCTTGCCCTTCCCTCCCCTGCCCATCCTGTCTCTAGTTCTGAGTCAGAAGTTCCCGTTTGCAGTCCCAGGACAAGCAGCTGGTGCCTGTTGTGGGCACTTGCTGCTTGATGGGCTGGATGTCACCAGAGCTGGGAGGCAGTGTGGCCAGGAAGCCCATTTGGGGACCTCTGGGACGTGACGGCTGGGCAGCAATGAAGCCTTTCAGCGATACTAGCCTCACTCATGCATTTCAAAAACTCTAGCAAACCCCAGTACAAAAATGGATGTGGTGAGAGCGTAAGGAAAGGGAGCAGTGGTGTGTGGTAGAGGAGAGCACCAGGAGTAAACACCAACATCTGATGCCTTCTGAACATTAGCAGAGGGTGAAGCAGTAGGCTTGTGCTTTGGGCTGGATGGCAGGAGGGCAGGTGGAACACCTCTGTGCATGCTTTTGTCCCTATTGCTGCTTATATTTTGTTTAGTCTGTTGCTAATCTTGTTCAGCAGTTGCTTCTCTTAATTACTGAAGTACTGTTACAGAGATGTAGCAGATTAATCCTTTTAGTTCTGCTTGCTGCCAGAAGAGATTGCCACCAGTGTTCTCGTGCTCTGGAAGGAGATGTTGGAGCAAGGAGGAGCAGGGCTAAATTCAGAATATGTGCATTTACATGTGTGCTGCTTTAAGGTGCTCAGCGGCAGGTGCCAGTCATGAGCAGTGTCCTGGGTTCAGCTGTAACAGTTGTTTTTTCTCCTTCCCATTATCTGGTGCAGTGCTGTGTTTGGGCTTCAGTCTGAGAACAATGCTGATAACATACCGATGTTTTCATTGTTGCTTAGTAGTGCTTACTGTGATCAAGGACTTTTCAGTCTCATGCTCTCCAGTGAGGAGGGAAGCTGGGAGGGAGCAGAGATAGGATACCTGACCCAAACTAGCCAAAGGGGTATTCCATACCACAGTGTGTCATGCCCAGTATATAAACTGGGGCAAGTCACCTGGCAGGCCAGACCACTGCTCCGGTCAGGCTGGATATCAGTCGGCAGGTGGTAAGCAATTATTTGTGCATCAGTTGTGTTTGTTGGGGTTTTCACCTTCTCTTTTTAGTTTTATATTCTCTCCCCTTATTTCCCTTATTACTAGTAGTGGGTTTGTATAATACTTTACATATTGGACTGTTCTTATCTCAAGCCATGGGGTTTACATTCTTTCCATTCTCCCCATCCCACTGGGAGCAGGGGGGTGGGGGAAAGGAGGGAGTGGGGTAGCGACTGTATGGTGCTGAGTTACCGGCTGGGCTTAAAGGACCAGAAGCAGTAAGAATGTACAGGCAGGGGGGAGGCTGGGACAGTTTGGTCTGAAGGGTGGAGGCTGCAGGGTCTCAAGGCTGCTGCTGCACTGTGGCCTGGGTGGGGAGCTCTGAGCCCCGTGGCACGCTGTTTTAGCAGGGAGGGCAAGTGTTCAGGCGTCACTTACCTGGTCCTTGCCTTGCTGGAACACAAATATAAACTGGCAAACAGTTGCATAATAAATGGCACAATTGCTCTGGCCTGCTTGACTTCTCTTCCAACAAAAGAAATAAACAGGGGAAAGTAGGAAAGTTAACTTAAACCAATAAATTGTTATTGCACTTGTGTTAGTGTGGCCTGAGGCTTGCATGATGACTGCTGGGCTCATGTCTCCCAGAAGTTCAACTTCGAGGAAACAGAGAAATATTTACTTGTTAAATATACAGGACAACATGATTGCTGTAGGCACTGTGGTGTAACATTCGTGCTGCTGATTCCAGTGGTATGCAACCTCCTCCTTGCCTGTTCTCCTCAGAACACTTTACAGAACAGTTCTGAAGACTCACCTGGCTCTGTCCACAGGAGCCTAGTAATTTTGTAGTGCAGAAGTGTCTGAGGTTGGAAGCTTCTCTGTCAGTGTTTACTAAAAGATATCCAGTGGAAATGTAAATCTGCCAGAGCAGATTTTATGTATAAGCAGAGTTGCCTGAGTTACCTCTTGTTAGAAACGTTAATGCTGGGTCAAGCATTCCCCTGCTGCCTCCCTTCTCCTGCTGCTGCAGGCACTGCTTTCTAAATATTGATGTAAGAGCTTCCTCACCGGGATGTGGTTTGCAGCCCGGCTGCTTCCATGGGATGATCCCTGCCTTCTGCTGCTGTGCTTGTGTGCACGTCCTCCCATGCACACGCGTGTGCACACACCAGCTTCCAGCCACAACACATATGGCTCAGTGAAAGCCGTTTGGTTGTGCTCTGTTGTGCTGGAGAACATCCATTCCTGTGGTTGCTCTGTGAGCCGCCCCCATCTGTTCACAGCTAAGTTATTTCTTCTGTAATGTGGTCACAGTTGTGCATGCAGTTCCAGCTGAGGGCTTACAGTGCTATTAACATGCCATTTATTACTTCCCTATCTCTAAAAACACCCGGAGTAACGTATTAAGATCATATTTGCCACTTTAACAGCTGCACCTCTTCGGTCCTCCCACCCTGACTAGCACATCAGTCTGTCTTCTCCTTTGTAAGACCCAGTTGGTAAACCCTGACTTTACTGCACATACTCAGAGTTTTCCTGTTATGTTTTTGGATTTAGTTCCCTTCTCATTATTCAGAGCCTCAAATCATAGCTTTCTCTTGTGTAATACTCTGGTTTTCCACTGTGTTGGATGTGCTTCTCAGTTTAATTTTACAAAGTATCAATGGTCTCTGCTGACTTGCAGCAAGGCCATCAGTGAAGTTAGTTAGTGAGATGACTCCCAAGGCCTTTCCAAATAACCTCAATTCAGAGCATTATTTTCTTTAAATCATTTTGGTGTCGTCTTGGCTTAGTTTTCTGCCTTTCTGAGTTCTTAGCTAGTGCCCATCTTCCCTGGCTGAATTCCCCATGGTATGTGACTGAAGAAAGGGTAGTTGTTTTAGTGAAGAAAGATACTGGGCTAGTTTGCACAATGTGTCTTCAATAACCCTGCCTTATGGTTTAGTCTGGTTTCCATTTATTGCTGTCTCTTTAATTATTCTTCATTTCACACTACTTACACCTTTGTCTGGTATGATACAAAGCTAGTGAAACCCACAGCAGTGTCCCTCCAGCCCTTTAATACAGGTTCTGCATTTGCTGTTCCATACCCAACACAATTAATGACCTGGTGGGTGGTTAGGAGTATCTGATGCTCAACTTGTCTGAGATGTACTTGGTGATTGTGAATTTTGAACTAATTGCCTTTTTTTTTTTTTTTTTTTTTTTAATTCAGGCATTAGATTTTCAGGTTTTGCTTCCTCCTTAGCTATGCCAGCTCTATTACTGTGCGTCTTTCCTGGCCTTGAGAAGGGCTGTATCTGACAGCTGAAGACCTGACACAATCCGATTTGAAAAGAAATAACCCCCGTGGGCAATGGTGGCTTATGTTGGTCAGTCCAAGCCCTCTGAAAAGGGAGGTTGCACAGGAGGAGGGTGTCTCCAGTTGTACATGCGTAGAACCACAGAATGGTTTGGGTTAGAAAGGACCTGTAAAGGTCATCCAGTCCAGTATTTCTGCAATGAGCAGGGACAACCTTTTACTAGATTCAAGTGCTGTGAAGCTGAATGACCTGAGATCAAATACAGGTAGATAATTCATCCTCTGATGTAGGTGGATATTTATTTCTTTGTGCACTTTGTTAAAGTGCCAGCTGAAGTTAACCGATGTGTTTACCCAGCAGAAGTGGAACTTTTCAGTGTACTGGTGTTATTCTGACGTGTATGGAAAGGATGTTTTTGAGGTTCTTCCAAGTTTTCAGGTTTTGTCCGTGCTGAAATTTCATTACTTTGCCTACTTTTCATTGCATTTTCTGGAGTGTCCTGGAAAACAAAGCCTTTGGGAACTCCTGAGACCAAGGAGCCCCAATGGATGGGTAGTTTAGGTGTAGTTACTCAAATCCTTGGTAGAAGCTTTTCAGCCCATTGTAAGGCTGTGTTTTCTACCAGCAAGCTGCTGCAGGGGCCAGTCATTCTTCTGAGCCTGTGATAAATCCCATGGTGCAGTCTGGTTTGGGTTCACTCCGTTGTACCTCTCCATCTTCTGAACAGCAGAAGGTCTGTCCCTGGAGCACACAGAGCCATACACGTTCCTTAATTTAGTGGTAGTCATGTTTTGAGGCTTAAGTAAGTTGCTGGTTTTGAGGTAGGCATGAATCATGTTGGCTAGTGAGGAATCTGCTGAATAACCCCATTGTGTGTTATGGGGTTGAGGGTGTCTGTGTCCCTGAGGTGCCACTGTGCTCCTGGTTTCCATTTGGTCTCCTTGAAGAATGGTGGGCTTTTCCTGGGCCTGGACTGTTTCTAGTTTGGAAATGCTGATACTCAGCTGAGAAGGTAGTTGAACCTGAAGTCAGTGGGGGTTACTTACCAGCCACAGGTTGTGGACTTGCTGGACTCACACACACAGGCTGAATCTGACCCTAAGAACCCGAAGTGCATGATCATAACTGTGCATCCCCCAGTGCCAGGGCTGGATGGAAGGAACCCTGGGGCTTCTTCAGGTGTGGGCAGAGCACTGCTCCCTCCCAGCCTCCTGTGCCGCGTGGGAAACTTTGTCCAGAGGTGGAACATGGGCAGCACGCTGGGACACTGCCTCATCTCGCTGCCCTCCTGCTTCCCAGTGCTCATAAGGCAGCAGAATGAAAGCTGATGTGCAGGATAAGAATGGGATAGTGCACCTTGGGCTTAAAAGCGGGATTTTTCTTTTCTCCATACTTTCATAACCTGAATGAGACTTTAAAGAAGTAAATGAGTCTAATGAGTAAATGAGCCTAACAGAAACTGAAATAAAATAGATGTTTATAATTGAAACATTTGACAGAACACAAATTGTGCTAAAGCAGACGTGCTTCTTTTGGTGATCTCCCAGAAATGCTGCTGAAGGTGGCTGGAATGCAACAAGAGGTCAGGACCAAAAGCACCTTCACCTAAAGGGTTTCTTTAGGCGCATTCTGCATGTGCAGGGAGGGCAGTGTGAGGAGCTGGAGCGGGTGAGAAGCTCACCTGCATGGCTGGCCTGTGGTGGGTTTGCTCTGACAGTGTTTCCTGCTCTTCCTTTTAGCTTTGTTTTCATTTTTCATTACTACTTCTCTAAAATTTTGTTGCATGTAGGGTCTATGATCTCTGGTAAACAGGGTCACCGGATCGCTGTCCCACTGTATGTTCTGGTGCCTTCTGCCTTGCATCTTTCTGAGGTGGTTACTGAGCCGTGTCCTTGTGTCTGGGCCTCCTTCGTCCTTTAAAGCTGCTGCTATTCCTTGTATTCCTTGCCATGCAGACATGCCAGCTCCTTACTTGCACCACTTCTCGTTTCTGCTAGAAGCTCACAATGCCAGCAGTGCTTGATACGTAGCCTGAACTGTGGCTGTGATGGGTCATTCTGACAACTGCAGCTTATGATTAAAAAGAAAATCAGTCACTGTCATCTTGGACCCCAGCACCAGTGATTTGACAGTCCACAAAGCATCAGCTTCTTCCTCATCAGAGGAAGGATCTTTTACTCAGGACTGCCCCAAGGGTTGTCCTCTGACTCAGGCTGCTACTAGAAAGCTCATCTTATGACTAGCACAGGCAGCCACAGGATTTTCCTGCCTGAAGGGGCTGCGGTGAGACCCAGGGGATACTCTATTCCAGTTCTTGGTCGAATCTTCAAGGCGTTCTTCTGTAGCAAACCAGAGGGTAGGCACTGCAATTACTGCTGTGGAAATACCTAGGAAATACCCTTGTGCCCTTTATCCTCCAGGGGATTTGGAGCCATCAGTTTTCAAGCAGGACTACAACTGCCTGCCATGGCCTTGAGCCTCACAATTCAAGTGCAGGACAGTGGCTGCAGCTGACATCATCCATCCATTTTAGAAAAGGGAACTGGTTTGCAACTCCACTCTCAGGGCATCAAACTCTCCATCTCGTGTGACCACTGCAAAGAGCAGCCATCCCACAGTTGCCAGAGGTCTGCTGCCAGAGATGCTCATTGCTTCTCGCTGTATCTTAAGGATAATGTGTGCCTCAGTGCAAAATACTGATAAGCTGATTTGTTTTCCAGAACTGTAGTCCTTGGAAAAAATGCAGTCATGCAGGGTTAGTTTTCATCTTCCTTCTCATTCCCACTTTGTGGTGTGTTAAAATTGGATTTTAATTGGATAGCTTGTTCCCAGATGTATCTTTTAATGCTAGCATTTGCTGTTGCTACCAGAGATATTTTAAATAGGATGGAGAGTCATCCATAGGATTATCCAAGGCAGTGTGTCACCCACATAAGGAAATGATTTAGGCAACAGAGTAAAGGAAATGTTATTTATAAAATATCTTTAACTTGTCACATCCCTTAAAGTGTTAGGGGCAAGGAGAAGATTTGGTTGAGGTCTGAGGAGATTGTGTATTAATGGGTACATAGGTGCAGACTGCACAGAGCCCAGGAAGAGGTGTTGCTTGCATCATCTGTGGCAAGAGATGAGCTGCATAGTCTACCAAATGCAACTGTCATAGGTTGGACAGGTTTCAAGGATTTGATGGCTGGATTTATGTCCCCTTGGAGCTGAAAGATCGAATGAAGGCTGCCCGGGCTCCAGCTGCCTTCTGCTATGGTTTGACTCATGGTATCGCTGAGAGGGAAGGACCAGAATCAAGCTGAAGGTGAGAAGGACATATAGGATCAGCTGATGGTCAGAAACTCCCCCATGTCTGTATGCTGGGGGGAGGTAAGTAGAGGGCAAATGAGGTTTAGCCTTCCAAGAGACATGGTTACCAAGCAGCCAGCGTATCGCTGTTATCAAAGCACATGCATGAGAGGGGAAAACTCAGCTGAGAGAAAAACATTGCCAAGCATTTTTGGTGCTGGAAATGGGTTCAAGTTCAGCTTTTTCTTCCTCTCTCTGGGGCCAGCGGTAGGACACAAAGAAATGGCATGAAGCTGAGTCAGGGGAACTGCCAGTTGGACATTAGGAAGAGATTCTTCACTGAAATAAACTCTCCAGGAAAGTGGTTACAGCACGAAGCCTGTCAGAGTTCAAGGAGCATCTGGATGGCACTCTTAGTGATATGATTTAGCAAGGATCAGGGAGTTGGATGTGTCCTGGGTTCAGCAGTAGCAGTCATTTTTCTCCCTCTTAGTAGCTGGTGCAGTGCTGTGTTTTCGACTTTCAGCCTGGGAACAGTGCTGATAACACTGATGTTTTTAGTTGTTGCTAAATAATCTTAACTCTGACCAAGGACTTTCTGAGTCTGTTTGATGCACAGGTAGCCAGGCTGGATGATTCCTCTAAGGCTTGCTTCCTGAAGGTATCTCCTTATCCTCATTTCCCCACGCAGTTAAAACCTTGCCTGCAAGCAAATGGCAGGGTGCCTGCTGCTTCTCCCTGCCTGGCAGGGGAGGGATGTGGGGGTGAGTTTGTAAATTAGAGACTTGTTTTGTAAATTAGTTCGTTCTTTGTCTGACTTGCAAAGCTGGTACCTCTGCCTTGTGGTAAGACAGAGGAATGAGCAGGACAGAGGAAGGACCTGAAGAAGGGTTACATAGGCTGAGTGATGAGATGAAGCTTCCTAGGTGAGGTTTCTTGGCCGCCTCTCTGCGTTAGGGATTTGGACCTGCTTGGCTTCAGGACAAGAAATATTGCTGAATATTCCTGGGCTTCCACCAGTCTTTTTAAGGCCTTTGCTGAATATCATTCTCTTGGTGGTTGCTTTAAGAGATACTTCTGTTGCTGTAAAAGCAGAGTGTTAAGTGGTTTTGGTGGCAGAAGTCTGTGAGATCAGAGACATTCCTGTATTGGACAGTTAACCTGTAGATTTACTGCTGGGATTTAGTTCAAAAGGCAGGCCAGGCCTTTTGTGTTGCCTTGCGTGGATACCTATTCTTGCTCCTGCTGTCACCACGGTGGTCTTGACGATGGCATATGGCATGGGCAGGTCTTGTGCACAGACCACATCACCTTGTCAGAGGGAAAACCATTCAGCTGGATGGATCACAGACCCCACCAAGAATAGCATAAACCCCTGCAGCTGTGAGGCTCTTCTGTAAGTTGTTTTCCATGTAGGTGTGGAGGAGGCTGCAGTCAGATCTGGTCACAGGAGATGGTTTCATTTGATAGCTTAGTCCTGTTCTTTGTCTGAGCAGCTTCTCGCATGGAGAAGTCAAAAGAAACTTGGCTGAGAAGCTTTTGTTGTTCCCTGTGCCCAGGCAGCCTGACCGAGCTCTCACCTGCTGGAGAGCAGCCCCATGTTGCTGGGGTTGGGAGCCAGCACTGCCACCCCTGGGGCTCTTGGAGCAAGTCCCAGCCTCTGTCTGTTCCAGTCTCCTCTCACTCTGCCATGCACCTTCCCTTGCCTAGAGCTAAAGCAAGCAGCCAAGAATTAATTGGTTTGTGTCCTTTTCTCCCCCTCGTTGCATTGTGGTCTGATTGGGATCTAGGCTCATTGGGCACTGGAAGCGTTCGCTTTCCCTTCTCCAGAGACAGATGTTGGAGAGTGGAGTAAATGCTTGATCACAGCATGAGGGGATGGGCTGAGCCAGGTAGCAATCCTCCTGTTGGCTGCTTCCTCAACTCCATGGCGTAGTTGGTCGCAGGGAGAAACATGCTCGGCATAGCTGGGAGCACGCTTACATGCCAGGCTACAGGGGATGGAGTAAATGGGGTCAGGCTACGGAGTATTTTAGTCTTAGTGTCCTTCATTCGTTTGGGGCAGTGAGAGCAGGGTGTGGGTGTCTTCAGTGCATTGCAAGTGATGGATAGAAAAGATGCTATTCCTCAGTGTAGATGCCTTGCTGCGTGGGTGGGGAGTGCTGGGGCTGGGACCTGGGAGCTGGGGCTTGGCATTGTCCAGGTGAGGTGTAGAGAGTGTGGAGTGTGGGACCCGGTGTGGTACCGAGAGCTCAGCTGCCCCAGGCTGGTTCTGCTCCTCCACTCCAGGATAGACGAGGGATCTGTTGCTGTTGGCCATTAGACGTGCTACAAACTGCAGGTAATATCCCACCTTTGTAAGGTAAGCGAACTTTCCAAGTTTACAGGAGGTGTAAGCAACGGTTAAATAAATACATAAAGTTTATTTTACACCTACCAAGGACTTTCAGTGACAGGGAATCTAACTCAGTGCTAAGAAAAGGGCTGTGAGGGAAGAAGGGCTAGTCACTGTGAAGTGTGAGGAAGAAGGGAGATGCGAAGGGAAGCAAGAGGAACCAAGTGTTTTACAGGATTACAGATTTGAGTGGAAATGATGAGATTAGTGTTACTTTAAGCCTTGTCATTCTGTGGACTTCAGGATTTTCAGAATGGTTCTGGAAGGCAAGTCTTGCGGTCCAAATACAGGTGGGAAATCTGGTAAATGCAGTGTCGTTGTGCAGCTTCTGCTTTGGCAGTGCTTGATGAGATACTTAGAAACTGAGGGGAAGAGCAAAACATGCCTCTTGGATTCAACAAAGTGTAATTGTAGCAGTGCAGTGAAATCTATTAATTGTGTTGGGAACGTCATTATTTCTTTACCTGTTCCTTTTATGTGCATTAGATGTTTGGACTTTATCATGTACGTGAACTCCTGTAAAATCTTGGTCCCATAATCCAAAGAAAGGACTGGATTCGGGAAGGATGGGTGGGAAACATCCTGGTCACCTGTCATTAATGGGTTCTGTCCTCTTGGGGCAGGGGTGGCGTGCTGAGGGTATGGGTTCCCAGAGGACTGCCCATGCCCAGGGTGCTTTGGGAGCAGTGTGACGGGGGAATATCAACCCTGACTGACCTAGACAGGGGGACGATAGATGTGGTTTTGATCAGTGTTGACTGACAAGTTTTAGCTTCTTTCTAGTTGAAGGTTTGACTCTGTTGATGCTGTGCTGTGCACGGATGCTGGGGAGGTGGTGGTGGCCCGTGGTACAGCCCTTTTGACAGCATCCTTCTGACACTTCACCTCTCCATCTTAATGCTTGCTTGAAAATGGCTGAGGCTGCCTCTTGAGGCCTTTTGGTGGATGTTTCTCATTGCTGGTGTTTGAGAAGTGCTTGATCAAGAGACCATGTTTCTAGTAATTATGCCTCATATGGACCTGTTTTCTTATGCATTTAATAGGGCTCTGTCTCTTCAGCTTGTCCTTGGCTTGAACTCTTGAGCAAATTAAACGATATCAGGGGGCTTCACAAGTGAGATGGGCATTAAAACCTTTGATTTTTTTCAGGGCAATTATTGTGACCAGGTGAGGAAGAGGAGGCCATTCAGCGAGTGATGTGGGGAGCAGCTTTAAGACCCCTTCATTAGTAATGCTGAAGTTCACTATTTCAAGTTCTCGACTTCTGTAGCCCACTCATGCAGCAGGAATCGCAGGGTGACCTGCGGGCTTTGAGCAGTGCCTGAAGATACCCCTTCAAGGAAGTTCCATTTAACCAGGTGGCTTTTAGCTCAGCTGAGAAACTCATTTCTGAAGATGAGAAAAAGATTCCCTCAGTGCACCTTCTAATTGTTCATTTAGGAGCAGAACTTTCCTTCAGCTGGGAGGGCTTAAGGCTGCTGTAGAGTGCTAATTAAAAGTAATAGTGATAATAAAAATGGGTATTTTCAAGGAAAGGAAGGGGCACCGGTATGCTTCCCCTGGCCCCTCTGCAGGAGGAGGGGAGGCTGGGGCCACAGAGATACATTTCCAGGAGAGCTGGGGAAGGCCACCGGATCCTGGGCTGCTCGTTCTGCTTTAACAAACGGGGATGGTTCTTGATAAAGTGCAAGGTGCAGATCAAGCTTGCATCAGTTGGACAGAGCCGCCACCTTGAACTGCGTGAAGGTGGAGCTGCATCACTCTGCTGGGGCTGGGACACTACAAGCCTGGGACGTGGAGCATTGGGTACTGCCGCTAGCCATGGAGCAGCCCAGCAATGCTGGAGTCTCCGGGAGCTGTTGTAGAAGGAACGGTAAATAGTGCTCATGAGTGTAAGCACTGCTTGGTCTGCAGCAGTCAGCTGAGGACTTCACAATCCTGCATGTCCCAGTGGCTTCCAGCAACTTGGCTGTAGCACAGCTGCAGTCACCCTGGGGGCAGTGGGTTTTGCAGGAGATGAAAGAAGTGCTGAGGAAAAAAGATGGCATGTCTTGGAGCCGGTTTATCCTTTTTCTCAGCTGTAGTTTACTAGGCACTGGGAAGGTGCTGTTGTTTTACTGAAGTGATTGTGAGTCTCTCTTGACTTGAGCAGAGCCTCACGCACATGGGTTACAGTCCCCAGCAATCATAGAATCATAGAATAGTTAGGGTTGGAAAGGACCTTAAAATCATCAAGTTCCAACCTCCTTGCCATGGGCAGGGACACCTCACACTAAACCATGTAACCCAAGGCCTCATCCAACCTGGCCTTGAACACCGCCAGGGATGGAGCATTCACAACTTCCCTGGGCAACCCATTCCAGTGCCTCACCACCCTCTCAGTAAAGAATTTCTTCCTTAGATCCAGTCTAAACTTCCCCTGTTTAAGTTTGAACCCGTTACCCCTTGTCCTGTCACTACAGTCCCTGATGAGGAGTCCCTCCCCAGCATCCTTGTAGGCCCCCTTCAGATACTGGAAGGCTGCTCTGAGGTCTCCACGCAGCTTCTCTTCTCCAGGCTAAACAGCCCCAACTTTCTCAGCCTGGCTCCATACGGGAGGTGCTCCACTCCCCTGATCATCCTCGTGGCCTCCTCTGGACTTGTTCCAACAGTTCCATGTCCTTTTTATGTTGAGGACACCAGAACTGCACACAATGCTCCAAGTGAGGTCTCACGTGAGCAGAGTAGAGGGGCAGGATCACCTCCTTGGACCTGCTGGTCACGCTCCTCTTGATGCAGCCCAGGATACGGTTGCTTTCTGGGCTGCGAGCGCACACTGAAGCCAGCTCATGTTCATTTTGTCATTGACCAACACCCCCAAGTCCTTCTCGGCAGGGCTGCTCTGAATCTCTTCTCTGCCCAACCTGTAGCTGTGCCTGGGATTGCTCTGCCCAGGTGTAGGACCTTGCACTTGGCATGGTTAAACTTCATCAGGTTGGCATCAGCCCACCTCACAAGCGTGTCGAGGTCCCTCTGGATGGCATTCCTTCCCTCCGGCGTATCAACCGAACCACACAGCTTGGTGTCATCGGCAAACTTGCTGAGGGCGCACTCAATCCCACTGTCCATGTCACCAACAAAGATGTTGGACAAGACCGGTCTCAATGCCGATCCCTGAGGGACACCACTCGTTACTGGTCTCCAGCCGGACATCGAGCCATTGACCACAACTCTTTGTGTGCGGCCATCCAGCCAGTTCTTTATCCACCGAGTGGTCCACCCATCAAATTGATGTCTCTCCAATTTAGAGACAAGGATGTCGTGTGGGACAGTGTCGAACACTTTGCACAAATCCAGGTAGATGACATCAACTGCTCTGCCCCTGTCCATCAGTTCCGTAGCCCCATCACAGAAGGCCACCGAATTGGTCAGGCAGGATTTGCCCTTAGTGAAGCCCTGCTGGCTGTCACCAAGCACCTCCTTGTATTTCATGTGCCTTAGCATGCCTTCCAGGAGAATCTGCTCCAAGAGTTTGCCAGGCACAGAGGTGAGGAGTCTTTGTTATCTACATCCAACATGCTTGGCAACTGCCATTACTGTTTTGGCACTAATTACCATGCCTAGTATTAAAGCAGTTTACATGGGGAGCTTGGAGTTACTCAGCTATGGTTAGTCTCTGTCTTAAGAGGCTTTCTGAGCAGAGGTAATAATGACACGGAAGACAGAGACCACTTCAAATTTCATCGACTATTTTTGGCTGCTGTGTTGGGTCTTCTGGTTTTGTGTTCAAAAGATTGATCTGTCTCTCCCATTGCCTGGCCTTGACTGTAAGGGGTGACCTTTCCAGGCCTCAGTGAGGAAGTGTGGGTGTCTGAAGGACAGGCTGGCTGTTTAGTAATCATCTTCAGGACCATTATTTGACCTGTCCTCTTGTGCTGTAGAAAACAGTCTTTCTCACTGCTAGAAATGTATCCTGTGCAGCTTTTCATAGGTGACCAGGGGATTTACTGCCTCATGTTTGTTACTTTTCCCTCCTTGACTTCTTAAGCTGTTCAGGTGCTGTCTGTTGTTAAAACATTCTTCGTTTCTGCCATTGTAACAAGGAGTAGAACAAAATTGCTTATAACTATGAATCCTTTCCTAGAATGTTATTCTAAAACTGGATGAGGGAATAAATCAGAATGAGTCTTTGGGGAAGTGCTTGCACCCTGTGTGCTACGGAGTGTGGTCAGTGGTGCTCAGTTGTCGTGGTCAGAAGGTCTGGAGCTGGGAATGGCTGTCACTATCATTTTAATGGATTTTCTTGGAACAACAAAGAGTTCCTTGTCTTGGAGAGCCTGATGCACTGGTGCTTGGCACTGGCTGCCGTTGGCTCTTCTGCTCCTTCTGGCCCTGAGGAAGAGAAAGGTGGAGGCTTGACCTGCCTAAGGGTGATAGGGAGGGAGGCCACCTCCCTTGTGTATATTGTGATGGGGGGCAGCAGAGAGGCACCAAGGGAGTAGGGAGTTCATGCCAGTGAGAGGCTTTTAGAGGAGGAGGATGACCTAGAGCATTAGCCAGAGGCACCATCTGTGGTCTAACCCAGTTGAGGCCAGCCCATAGTAAGACTAGTCTGACTGGTGTAAAGTTATTTTGCAGCTGTTGGCTGTGATTTCTTAGTGAAACCCACACAGACTGTGAAAGCAGCCAGCCAGAACAGTGGAGTCTGTACCGAGTACTGCCTGCATTCTGTGGCATATGGTCCTTCAGATTAATATGGAGATGAAGCTGTCAGAGCCTTGTCCATACTGGGAGATAGTGGGACCCATACTCCATATTTACTGTCCATAGAGCTGCTGGCAGAACTTCAGCCCATGTTAAACTCATTTTCAGCTGTCATTTGGCAGCGGTGGCAATGTGGAGCCCAGTTATGTTATAGTTTCCATTGCTCCTGCAGTTGGAGAAGTAATAGATGCTTTTGCCAGAGTAGACCTAATCTGGCAATTTGTGTTTTGCTTATCTTCTGAAGGCAAGGCCAGTTGATGTCTGTAACTGTTTAGTTCAAGACAATTTTTTTTTTCTCTAGGAGTGAGACTACGATATGGGGTGCACAAATGATAGATAGTGCAGGGACTATAATGTGGCCTTCTCCATCCAGGCAGTAGGTTGGAGGTGAATGTGGCACACTAAGCAGGGTGTGAAGGATTCACACCAAGGTTCAGAAAGGCTTCAGACAGAAATTCATGCTCTGGCAATTCTTACTTCTGTAAAAAGCTCAGGACAGGACTAGGAGCATCTTGCAGGCACTCTGCAATTATCATAATAAACAGTTTTATCATCTGCTTGGCAATCAATAATGTGGCTTATACTGCTTTAGTATCTCACTGGTATTGATTACTTTAACAACTATGCTGCGGTCAGCTTCTGTTAACCCATGCTCCACTGATGGGACTTGTCCATCCTGCTGGAGGAAGCAGAGGACTTGGGATTTCAACCCAGGCACAAGTGAAAATTAACAACAGGATAGGTCAAACTCAGCTTTTAATCACAGAGGTTTGATGGCAGGATTTTGATCCAGGAATGTGGAGTTGAGTGAATATTCTGTGTATGTGGTATTTTAAAACAGAAGGATTGAAATGTGATGCTCATATGAATTTGGGCTTGTGACAGTGTTGTGTAGTGCTCTGTCAGAGGAGGTTTTTGACCCAAGACCCCTACTCTTGAAAAAGGAAGGCTATTCCCTCTGCAGCAAAGTGCAGTGCTTTTCCAGGGACCTGGGCTCCGAATGGGGCTGGAATGGGAATGTACACACTGGATATCCCCTTGGCTGCTGGTGGTTCTGCTGGGGCTATCTCAGGGCTGGGTGGTGCACTGGTGCACCAGCACCTCTCACACATACTGTCCTGTGAGAGCAGAGGCTGTGGACATGGCATCAGGCATATGCTGTACAGGTCCAGTGGCCCTGGGGCAGTCCAGTGCTGCTGCAAAGACTTTGTCTCAGCTAAGTGAACCCTTGGGGGTGTTTCACAGTGTTGCTTCTGCTTCCAGCAAAGCAGTCAGCAATTAAGAGCATCAGGTTAGTAGCTTACGCCATTTTGGGAGGAAGAAATGTGACTCTAATTCAGCATCCAGATGGGACATGAGGAAAAGACGGGACTTTCTGGGATTTGGGTGTACCTGAAGAGTTGGGTCTCATGGCCCCATATTTCTCCTAATGGAATTTCCCATCATTTACTGCCCTGCTGATTTCTGATCAATGAAAATAAAATTGCATTGCCTCCTGAGAGGCTCCATGTATGGCTACAGCCTCCAGCTGTGTCAGTTCCGGTAAGATAATCTCATCAGGCGTGCAAGAGGGTAATAGGAAATAAAAATAAAACCCACAATTAGCAAGAGGCCAAGCAGTGGAGTAACGCTTTCAGTGCTGGCAGTCTGGAGAAGGGTGTGAGGCAACTTTCTTTCTGGTCTCCAAAGGTGCCCGCATCCCTCACATATTTGGGAGGCTGTTCAGATCCACCGGGCACATGCTTTGAGACCTGTATTTGTCTGAATCTCTGTCAGTCTCTCCCTTGTGAGACCGTTAAACTTGCACATGAGATGTGTTTGTTCTGAAGTGTGTTAAGGATGAGGCAGCTGATAGGGTGGCTACATACTGTGGACTAGGAGCACATGAACTTGAGACTTTGAGCCATCAAGTGGCATCTAGTTATTCACTCCTCTTGGTTATTGCAATCAGGAAGGTTTATTTTGACCAGGTAAAGAAAATGCTTAGACTATACCTGAAATCTCGAGCAGGGCACAGTTTTCGTAGCAGGTGAGTGAGCGGCTGATCTGTTTACAGGAGCATGGAAGCGCTTGGATCTGCTAAAAGTCTTCCAGAAGGGAAGGTTTGCTTACCTGTTTCAGGGTTCTGGGTTTTTTAGGTCATCTTACAGTGATAAAACAGTGACCAGTAAAATTTATACATTTATTTATATAAAATTCATACCAGAACATTAACAGCAGATCTGAGTGTACATCCCGGTGACCTTTGCAATGGGGCTTTGCTACACCAGTGTGTAATTCAGAGCTAACATATCAGACAGCTGTGCAGTCTAAGTGGCAAGCAGAGTGGTTACTGAATGACCTAATGCTGCTGAGCCTGCTCTCTGTGCCTAAAGCATTGGCTTTCCCGAAGGGTGGGAAGAGCAGAGCCCAGGACCATGCAGCATGTCTGTTTCCTAACAAGGACTGGATCTGAGCCCTGGCAGAGGGGATTTGCATGACTTAGATTCTAACTCTTACCCTCTGCTTGGCCCTTGCCACTAGTCTGGAACACAGATGTTGTTTGGGTAGATCAGTAGAAGGAAAGAGCATTGGCAGGGCTTCTTCACTAGGCATGTGAGTCTGCACATGCAGAGCATTGCTCTGAGGAAGTGGTTTACCAGGAGAGCATTCACTTTTCAGGCTGGGCCACCTCAAGGTGCCTCTGTCTCCTCTGAAGCCAGGTCTCAGGGCTGGTTAAAGCTTGGCAATGGAGGTTTGTAAGAGTTGGCTCTTAGAGTAGCAGTGCAAATGCCTGAAATGTTTCTGAGTGGGAGAGGCTGCTCTGTGTGTCGAGTAGCTGGAAGATGGGAGGTGGATGAACCGTCAGCAGAGCCGCAGAAGCCAGATGGAATCCCTCGCTTTCAGGAGGCACTGCTGTGGTTTGCGTCCTGTAGTCTTGCTATAAATGCTGCAATTTCTTGGATTTAGGAACAGCGCTCTGGCAATTTAAATACCATCTTGGATTTGTTTATATGTGTCTTTCTGGTGTTTGAAAACTCGGAACAACTCAGAGATTCTCTCTTAACAAGCATATGTGTGGGTTAAATGGGTGTAGGTGTTGCCTGGTGCAAAGTCTTGCGGATGTAACTGCCCTTTGTAGTAGGCACCAGGTGGCCCAGATGGAGCTGTGGCAGCTCTTAGTGGTACAAGCTACTGGATAGATAGGCTGCTAGGGTGAAAATGAGGGAGAGGGCAACCTTCAGACTGTGGCAAAAGAGGGGGATGGTGTGGTGAAGAGCACTAAGGTGTGACAGGTTAGGGGCATCATGGAGTCCATGTGACAGGGTGAGGCAGTTTGTCCTTGACAGCTCTTCAGTTAGTTTTGGAGTTATGTCAACAACAGTGCACTGAAAATGTGAACCAGATGCAAATGTAGTTATTTATGCAGCAGCATAGGCTGGAAACTGTATGTGACAAGAAATGTTGGGGTTTTAGAGCAAAAGGGTGAATTGCGCAACTCATGGAATGTGTGGTGTTTTGAAGCAAACCAGTGTGGAAAGAAAATCTGAAACTTCTGTGGTGTTCTGCATAAGAGGAGAGGTTCATGCAGGACCTGAAAACAAGCTCTGTGTCCTGGGTGTGTGTAAATGCCATGTCACTTATGAACTAAGCAAGCGTTTTACTTTGTTTTGTAAAGAGAAATGTGTCCTAAGCTAGTTTACCTCTGCTACAAAATGCTTTCAGTGCGAGCGTGTCTCTGGAGGAATAAAGGCTCTTTTCCCCAGCTGCTCACTTCAGCCCCTCTGGCACTCCTCTGGATTACTCTGCTCTCAATGGCAGTGGGTTGATGATTATATAAATATTTGTGTGTGTAGTACAGTAGCTGACTCAAAAGGATCATCAAACGTGGAATAATAGTTCATAACAAAATATTTTCTGAAAAGCTGCCTGAATCTCATATTACTCTCTCAATTTTGGCTGGTGTGAAGGACAGAGTTAAAAATGTGGGTAATGTAGAAGGTTCACCTTTTCAAGGAGACCCCTTTCTCTCTGAGTTTCATGCCAAGTGCTCAAGCCCTACAGCTTTGAGTCCTGTTTTGTTCAGCATTTCCTTTGCTTCCTGCTGCTTGAAAAGCTGTTTATGCTAATGATCCTGTGAAGATCTGAGGCGCTGGCTGTGCCTGTGCGTGTGAGCCTGTGTGTCAGGGAGTGCTTGCCTTTTCTGTCCTGTAAGGAAAGTGTGCAGTGCAGTGGTTGTTTGTGCTGTCAGCATGCCAGCTCTGGAGCACTGCCGGCTGCCAAAGGCAGGCCCTCCGTGTGGTTGTCTTCCTGCTGGGAGAAGACTGACCTGTCCTTTTCAGGTGCCTGATGGATCTTTTGTTTTTGTAGACCACTGTGTACTGCCTCATTGTCTTTTGGGACTTTGTGCCCTTCAAGAACCATCCCTTGGAAGGGAAAGCACACCATGGTTACTGGGGCTTCCGCAGAGGTGTGTGAATTCACCAAAAGGGCTGTCAAGCACTGGAACAGGCTGCCCAGGGAAGTGATGGAGTCACCATCCCTGGAGGTATTTGAAAAATGTGTAGATGTGGCACTTATGGACAGGATTTAGTGGTGGACATGGTAGCATTAGGTTAATGGTTGGACTTTATGACCATAAGGGTCTTTTCCAACCTGAACAATTCTATGATTCTGTGAATTCTTTGGTTTGCCAGTATAGCAGAACAGTTTGCAAGGACTGGCAGTGCCAGGACTCTTATCACGGGTGTTGGACCCCATGGGTTAATGTTGGTTGGATCCCTCTTGGCTTTCTAATTCCACTCTTGGTGCAATGGTGTTGGACGTAGCCATGTGTCTTGCCGGAAACAACATTTGGGCACTGAGCAGTGGTTGCAGAGAAACTCTAGAAGTCAAAACTGAGCTTGGCTTTTGGTTGGCCAGGCCTAACCACAGAAGAGGAAGAAGGCTGGATGTGCAGAATTTGGCAAGATGGATACCTCGTTACGAACACTCAGCAAACTCAATTTGTTGATGAGGCAACTCCACTGAGATAAGTGTGTGCCAAAACACAACTTGGGTCTTGCTTGGAAAGGTGCAAGATGTAACTTGCTATGTGAAAGTGGGAAATTAGTTAATAATTTCTTCTTTAAAATGTTGAACTTGGCAAATAAATATCCGTATTTGCAAGGGTGTTTTTGTTAGGAATTCCATAAGAGGATTCCCAAGGCACTGATGTTGTAAAATATTGATAGAAAGCCCCACTTAGAAAAAGTTCTTTAAGCTATGCATCCACATGCACTATTATGCTTAGATTTTGGCTCATAAGTACCATTTCAACCTAATATTTCAAGTCCTTTTGCAGAATCCTGTATGTTTCCCTTAGGCTGACAGGTATTCTTACTACTTTCTGGCACCTTAATGAATGGGAGAGAGCTGAAAGCTGTATCTTCTGTTTAAGCTAGAAGATAAAAGCATTTTATGAAACTGGGAATTGAAACTATTACTGTATTGCTCCCAAGCTTGAATATCCAGCCCTTGTTGCTTAGGAAATTTGAAAAGATTTTTCTATTCTGGGAAGTGACTTTCCACATATTTGTGTGCTAACAGCTGCTGTATAAATCTCATAAAGTGACAACATGCTCATGCAACCTTATTTTACCCTCTTATGTGACCATCCTGCTTACTAAGTGAGGCAGTGTGTGAATATGTAATTAAAGACAGTATCATAATGCATATGCATAAGGGAGCAAAATTAAAGTTGCTTTGGCAACATACATTCTGTTCTCCCTTAATTTTTGAATTCTTGATCCTAGGTAATGACTTTTATCAGGTCTCTCCATATGCAGTTTCTAAGTGGTACAAGGGTGCTTTGTAGCATGCCAGGTGCAGGGAAGTGACACAGAAAGCTTTGCGGCTGCAGGTTTGTTGTGTCACAGCTCCAGACAGCCATGGTAATTGCCTTGCTTCTCCATCCTGGACTTCCTGCTCTCAGGAGCTTTGAACATACCTGGCCCTAGGGCTCATGGGGTTTACTGAGCTGCTCGGTCACCTTTGATACTTCCATCCCTAGTTTTTAGACTGGAACCAGTGTCATCAAATGCCATTCCTGAGACAGGAGCTTCTTGGCTGATGTGAACATCAGCACTTGCCAGGCTCTGTGCTTCGCAGGTCATTGTAAAGCACTGATCTGCGTGCATAAGGAGGCTGTGCACAGGGCATCTAAACCCACTTCTAGTTCTTTGCTGTCTTTGTCCTCTTACTACTGTCCCTTCCTGCTTCGTCCTGAATCACCAGTATTTGTGCTGGAGCTACTCTGAGGTTGTCTCGCAGCCTGTATTTATGCTATTGATTTGTAGAGCATCTGTTGGCACAACAGGTAGGTGTGTATTTACAAAGTTTAGAGGTCGTTGCGCAGTTCTCTCCAACAGGAACCACTTAGGTTCAGTTTCTGACTGTGAGCATTTGTGAGAGCTGCTCCTTGTGCGGAGCCATGGTAAACGTGTGAGTGCTGACTGAAGCTGAGCCTCTGCTGCCTGCCAGGATGCTCTGAAGGAGCAGACCCTGCTCATTACAGGGTTGAGCACTTCTCTCCACTGTGCAGCTGTGGGAATAGGCAGAGGGAGGGCTGCCTCTCTGGGTATCTTCCAGGGTAATGGCCATGGCTGTAATGCATCTGCTTGTATCTTTTCCCTGTCCTCAGCACCCTTTCTTTTTTCATGGTGCCATGTGGGTCATTAGCTGAGGGAACAGTTTCTCACTGTCTCTTTCTCCTTTTGTTTTTCTCCTTCCTCATTGCTTCCAGTCTTGGTTTACTGCCAAACAGGCTCTTGTGAAAGGGCCGCGTAATTAACCCTGTGCTAATTAACAATTTAAAATTACACAGCATGGCTGTTCATATTTAATTCTCGGGAAGCCTGGGCAGCAGCAGGAGCCCTCCCTCCACCGCCCACACCACATCACTGGGGGGAGCAGCCTGGTACCATGGGCCCGGGGTCCCCAGGAGCCCCCAGCCTGCTGGGACTGAGGGTGTTGCTTCAGCACCAGCTGCTGCTCGGTGGTGGAAGCGCTGCTGTAAGATGACATGTCTGTCCCTGCGAAGATGGCGCAGGGAGGGGGAAGATGTGGGGATTGACTCCACTTGTGTTCTGGGAAGAGCGTGGCTGCACACCACTAGCTGCGGGTAGTGGAAACTCTTTGATGAAAGCGTGGGGCATACAGTGCTTTCATTTGCACTGGCCCATCCAGAGGTAGCTCAGCTCTGGACCGCTGTGGCTGTTGCTCCCCCCCTGCAGTGTCGAAAGTCCTCCAGCCAGGACCCAAATCTGCTTGGAGGGGCTGCAAGATGCAGCAAGGCTGCAGAGGAGTAGGGGCTTGTGTGGGCTGTGTGCCAGTGGTATGGTGAGCACAGTGGTGGGAGCAGCACTGGGATGTGAGGCCGGAGAAGGGATTGAGGAGAGCCTTTCCCCACTGGTGGGAACACAGGGAGTCTCCAGCACTCAGGCTGTTCTCTCTGTAACTGGAGTTCATTGATTTTACGGGAAACCATGTTTACAGACAGAGTGCTGATCGACCTGACAAGTTGACTTCTGCCTCCTTAAGTAAGAACTACCTTTTCTTATTGACTGTCTGATAAACAGAGCAGAGAGGGCTGGGGGTGGGGAGTGGGTGGGAGATGTGGAGCATCGGTCTGTCCTCGCAAGAACCCCCTGTCCCATGCGGGTTGATGAGGGGTGGTCTGGGATAGAGGAAGATGCAGGGCCCGTAATAGTGGACTAATAACTACATTGTACTCCTGCTTGCAATCTGGTTTGCTTTAACACAGCAGTTGCTTTTTTCAGTTTAAACGGACAATATCTGCAGTTCCTGTGCAAATAGAAACAAGTATTTCTGTTGCTCTTCCTCATCAGCATAGTTTTGCAGGAGTAGCTCTGTTGATAGACTGAGCAGGCAGGAAAAGCTTGAGTTTCTCTAGGGGCTTAGCCTGTGTCCAGGGACTCTGGCTGGCCATGTTTTGGCTGAGTTTTTCCCCTGTTCTGTAAGGGCTCCTCCATGACAAGGAAAGGGGGAGGAGAGAAAGATTACTTTGGAGTAGCACCTCCTGAACTGGTCAACGTGGAGTGAGTTTGGGGGAGAGAGGATGAAGCAACCCGAGGTAGAAAAGCCCACCAATTAATTCATCAGCTCTCACAGATCTGCCTAGTCTGGCCTGGCCGGGAGAAGGGATTGGCTTTCTTGTCAATAAACAAGTCCCCAGTGCAGCATCAAAGCTGCAGTCCTTTATCAATCGCGGCCTCCTCTTCCCGCATGTTCCTGTAACTTACCAAGCATTTATTACATTGATTTTACAATCAGACTGTTAACCCTCCCACCCCATCAGCCCCGGTCACCCTTTTGGCCCAACTGTGAGTCGAGCATCTTCCTGCCAGTCAAGAGTTCTTGATGATGGAGACACTCAGATTCGTGTCGTATCTCACCTAGCTGTATTTTCTGGGGTGCTGCCTGAACACTTTCTGTCTAAAAGCATCTGTGGGGTGCTCTTGTTCCACATTGCATTTTGAGGTCTGCAGAGGTATTTCCAAAACTTTACTTGGCAGAAGTATGGGGTTTATAGAGTTTCTTATTTTACTCATTTTTTTTTCTACCCAGTATGAACTTGCTTTAGTTTAATTTGGATTGCAGTTGTCAGTGCAAAAAGTAACAGTGAGCGGGATAGAGTACGTCATGTTGTGGGAGGCTGAATATGCAGCATTAACACAGAAGGATCTGGGATCAGTCTAAAGAAAACACACAGCTAAGGACAAATGTTCAGTGGGAGAGAGCTGGTGAAGTAAGAGCTGCCACAGTGCTGTGCTGAAGTGCTGAAGTGTTTTAGCTAAGGTAAGCAAAACAGGCTGATTAAGAAGACTAAGCCTTTTGGCAACAGGGTTATGGTACTCTTCGTTCTTATTCCACTCAGTGCACCAGGTTATTTTTATTGCAACTCAAAATCACTGTTTATTCCCAGTGCAACCACAAAGAAGCTGTGTATGGCATAGAATTCAAGGAAGGTGGGGGCTGGAAATGCTGTAAGGTAATACTGTGTGTGAATGCTTTAGATTATTACATCATTGCGTCTCCATGTCCTTCTGTCAGAATCCTCACTGCGCTCACTTTGGGAAATGTTACCTTCCACCTTCACGAGCAGTTGTAAATACTTTTTCTCAAGCTTCACCAGGAGTAAAACAGGAAAAGAAAAATGGACACATGAAGGCAAATCAGAAAATGTATGGATGGCTTCATGTAGTAAAGAAAAATAAACTGGTAGATAATGAAAACAGGAAAAAAAGAACATTGAATGTTGCTCCATTTTCTTTTGCTTGAACTAACTTGGGCAATTCATTCAATGCTGCTGTGGCATGTTACCTACTTTGCACCTTCTCTGGCAGATCTTCAGTTCTCTTTGTATTTTTTCTTGTGTTTCCCAGCTATTTATGTACCAGTTGCGTGTTTGTGCAGCAGTGATGACTGTGTGCAGCATGCACCGGGCAGGCAGACACACAGGGAAAGGTGGCTTGTCTTACAGCACACTGCTCTGCTGAAGATCATGGGAGTCTTCCATGCCCCATGGGCTGAAATCGAGCTGGAGAGCACTGGAAACACTTTCAAACTAGAATTATAATACTTGACTTTTAGGTAGTAGCATAGATTGCCAAGACACTGATAGTCTGTGGTGCGAGAGCCCAGGGGTGGCAGCAGGCTGCTAATGTGGCTGGAGGCATTGAAGGGAGATCCCTGAAGCCCCGAGGTGCCAGCTGGTCCCTACGCAAGTCTCAAAGGGGATTGAGAGGGTCCCCAGTAGTAGTCCAGTCTAGTCAGAGCCCCAGCACTGCACCCTGCTTGGGTTATCTCATGAGCTGAAGCGGCAGCTACTTAGAAAATGCTCAGGTAAGAGCAACTTTGAGGAAGAGGTAGTAAATGAGAGAAGTTTCAAGAAAGACTTAAAAAGAATTTGTAAACTTTAAATGTATTACTTAAAATCCATTCAATCAGTTCAAGAGTAACAGCATATTGTTAAATTAAAACCCACCCTGTCTTGCAAACCCTTACACTGAGTATCAGCAAAAACTTTCCCCACACATGTTCAGTTTGGAAATAGTCTTATGAGCAAAGTAGTACTTGTGTTCAGTTGAAAAAGATAAGTATTGTGGAAGATTTCCTGTATGGCATTGATGACCACAGATCTGGAGCGTGACTCTTCTGTTGTCTCTTGGGTCAGAGACTGTAAAAGTGTGGTGAAGTTGGCCTGTGCTTGCACAGTTGTTCCTTGGTTGTTTGGTATGGATCCTTTGTATCTGTATACCTGAGTCTGTATACCTGAAGAAATCTGTGGACCATAGGTTAAAGATCACTTTTACAGATGAGGTAATAGTGCTTTAATTTCTGCTGGTGTTTCCTCCTGTGTGGCTTGTGCAGGAGCTCTCTATAGAAAGCGGACTATAGAAATGCTTCTTTGCAGACAGGGTTGTGGTAGGGTTGCAACTGAACTGGCAATCTCGTGCTTATTTGTGGTCTACATTACAACGGTCCAGCTCTTAACAGTAGCAGTCCCTAATCTCTTAGGTTTATAACCTCTAGAAAGGCACATCCTGCCTGGCTCTGTCAGGATTGCAGCACCAGAGATTCTGGCAGGATGCAGCAAACGGGATAGAGATGATTTGGAACCATCTGTGTTGGCCGTGTTCAGCACCCCCTGCTTGCTGGCTGCTCGTACTCTGGGTGAGTTCCCCTGCTCTCATTGTATTTGGTGGAACAGAAGTAGTGGGAAGGGTGTCCTCCCTTCTCCAGTAGGACCTGAATCAGCCGTCTGTCTCATCTGGGGTGAGAGGAAGCCTCTATCTGTGTATGGAGGCTGTGCCCTGTAGCATCTCCAGGAGCTTCCTGGAGCATGGTGGGCTGCCTGCTTTGCTATCCCCGGGATGGACCCTTGTCAGATCTGGAATTTCCTGTTTGGTTTCTCTCCTGACGTGTCTCTGTTTAAACTCTGTCCAGAACACAGCAATTAAATCTCCTGTGCATGCCAAATGCTGCTGCTATGAAATCTCTGGGAGTTGCTCTGAGTCCTGTGGTCTGCCACAGAGGTGCACATGTGATAGCTCTGTTTCTGTCCTCTCCGAACCACTCAGAGAAGAAATCACCCAAAAATAAAATAACAGCAGCTGGCTTAGCGAGTCACAGAGTGCCATTCTGACAACATTTTTAAGCTCCAGCACTATTCTGTTGTAGTGTCTTAACTTTGTTCCTGTCAAAAGCTTTTCTCTTACATTTTTTTTTTCTGAAGATCTAAGACTTTGGGTGCAGCAGTGCAGGTCCTACACTGTCCAGGTTCAGGAAGGGTGTTGGGGAGGTTTTCACCACCTCCCAGGTCCCTTTGTCCTCCCTTCTGTGTTCCTCCTTCCATTGTGCTTCCATTGCTCATTTCCAGCAGTGCATTATCGCCTGTTCCTGGAGCCGATTGTAGGGCACCAGCTCTCTCAGCCACCCGTTTGGTCCTGAAGAGCAGGGTCGGTGGTCCTTGTGGTGGGGAAGTCTTCATGGGAACTGTCTTTCCTCCCTGACTCACTTGCCTTTCCCCTTCTCTCCCCATCTACAGGTCCGAGCTGTACCGGGTGCAATGAGCGCTCCGAGCCGGCCCTGCCATGGAAGGCTGTGACTCGCCTGTCATCCCTGGGAAGGACAATGGGTGCGGCATCCCTCAGCACCAGCAATGGACTGATCTCAACAGTGCCCACCTCCCTGATGCAGCCAGCAGCATGGAGCAGCCTGCAGCAGAGACCCGCGGCCCCCTGGACAGCCTGAGGGTCCCTTTCCCAGAGCACGTCCCCGAGAGCAGCGCCGCGGCTGGCCCTGGCGCCGAGCCCACCGGCAAGGAGGTGAGCTGCGGGCAGTGCGGTGCCTCCTTCGCTGGCCTGCAGAGCTACATGGAGCACCGTTGCACCGGCACCTGCCCGGCCCCGCCACTGCGCGGGGAGAGCGGGAGCGAAAGTAGTGAAGACGGGGAGGAGGAGAGTGATGTGGAGAACCTGGCCGGCGAAATCGTGTACCAGCCTGACGGCTCAGCCTACATCGTGGAGAGCCTCAGCCAGCTGGTGCAGAGCGGGGGCGCCTGTGGCAGCGGGGCTCTCTCCTCGCTGCTCCCAAACTCTCTGCCCAAGCAGGGAGAGCCCTCTGCCGCCGCTCCCGTCTACCCACAGATCATCAACACCTTCCACATAGCCTCATCCTTCGGGAGGTGGTTTGAGGGTTCAGACCAGGCCTTCCCGAATACCTCAGCCCTGGCGGGCATCAGCCCCGTCCTGCACAGCTTCCGCGTCTTTGATGTGCGACACAAAAGCAACAAGGATTACCTGAACAGCGACGGTTCTGCCAAAAGCTCTTGCGTATCCAAAGATGTTCCCAACAATGTGGACCTGTCCAAATTCGATGGCTTTGTGCTCTATGGGAAGAGGAAGCCCATCCTGATGTGTTTCTTGTGCAAGCTGTCCTTTGGGTATGTCCGCTCGTTCGTGACCCACGCAGTGCACGACCACCGAATGACTCTGAGTGAGGAGGAGCGGAAAATTCTTAGCAATAAGAACATCTCCGCTATCATCCAAGGGATAGGCAAAGACAAGGAACCCCTTGTCAGCTTTCTGGAACCAAAAAACAAAACCTTTCAGCACCCTCTCGTTTCTGCAGCTAACCTCATAGGCCCTGGACACAGTTTTTATGGTAAATTCAGTGGCATTTGCATGGAGGGCGAGCAGGCCCTTCAGGCCGGAGTGGCCAGTGGAGCAGAGCCACCGCCAGCAGGCGTCCTGGCCCCTGGTGCACTCCTCAACCTGGGAGGGCTGACCAGCTCGGCTCTGAAGACTCCCATTACCTCAGTCCCCCTGGGACCGCTGGCCTCCAGTCCCACCAAACCCTCGGAGGGGAAGGACCTTGGGGTGGCAGAGGGGGAGAAGCAAGAGGGGGGCGAGCAGGACAGCCTCTCGGAAAAGGCAGAGCCGGTCGAGGAGGTGGAGGAGGAAGAAGAGGAGGATGTGGAAGAGGAGGAGGAGGAAGAAGAAGAAGAGGAAGAGGAAGAAGATGAGGATGATGAGGGTTGCAAAGGACTGTTCCCGAGTGAGTTGGAGGATGAACTGGAGGAGCGGCCCCAGGAGGATGCTGGGGCTGTGGCAGGTGGCAGTAGCAGCAGCAAAAAGGACCTTGCTCTCTCAAACCAAAGCATTTCTAACTCTCCCTTAATGCCTAACGTGCTCCAGACCCTGTCACGGAGCACAGCTTCTACTAGTTCTAATTCTGCTTCTTCCTTTGTCTTTGATGGTGCAAGCAGGAGGAATCACTTAAGCTTTAACAATGAGGGTGGTGGAGCCAGCGTGGCAGAGGGCAGCAGGAGGCTGGACTTTATCGATGAAAGTGCCAATAAAGACAATGCCACAGCACCAGAACCAAATGAGAGTGCGGAGGGCGAGGACGGGAGCTACATCTCCCATCACCAGCATGCTGGCCCCCTCTGTGAGCTTGGGAGTGGGGAGTGCCCTTCGGGGAGCGGCGTGGAGTGCCCAAAGTGCGACACAGTCCTGGGCTCCTCACGGTCACTGGGTGGCCACATGACTATGATGCATTCTCGCAACTCATGTAAGACACTCAAGTGTCCCAAGTGCAATTGGCACTACAAGTACCAGCAGACGCTTGAGGCGCACATGAAGGAGAAACATCCCGAGCCAGGTGGCTCTTGCGTGTACTGCAAAAGTGGGCAGCCACACCCGCGGCTGGCACGGGGTGAGAGCTACACCTGTGGTTACAAGCCCTTCCGCTGCGAGGTCTGTAACTACTCCACTACTACCAAAGGCAACCTCAGTATTCATATGCAGTCCGACAAGCATCTCAACAACATGCAGAACCTGCAGAACGGAGGGGGAGAGCAAGTCTTCAGCCACACTGCCGGGGCAGCGGCAGCGGCAGCAGCAGCCGCAGCAGCCGCGGCAGCCAACATTGGTAGCACATGTGGGGCCCCCTCTCCCACCAAACCAAAAACCAAACCGACGTGGCGGTGTGAGGTGTGCGACTATGAGACCAACGTAGCTAGAAACCTCCGTATTCACATGACCAGTGAGAAGCACATGCACAACATGATGCTACTTCAGCAAAACATGTCCCAGATCCAACACAACCGGCACCTGGGCCTCGGCAGCCTGCCATCACCTGCCGAGGCTGAGCTCTACCAGTACTACCTGGCACAGAACATGAACCTTCCCAACTTGAAGATGGACAGCACTTCCTCAGATGCACAGTTCATGATGGGTGGATTCCAGCTTGATCCCACCAATCCCATGGCAACAATGGCTCCATCTCTAGGTGAGACTGAAGGGTTTTCCACCATGTCCATGTTGGGGGTGGGGAGATTGGGAGATTGTATTTGCATTCCAGGAAAGCCCTCATGCACAGACTGGGTGCTGCGTACCACATCCCTTCATCCTGTCATTGTGGCCCCCGTGTGGTGCAGCTGCCCTGTGGTGAGTTGTGGTGGTTGAGGATGAAGGCTGCACAGTGGAGACCTCCCCATTTCCCACACACCAATTTTACTTATCCTAGGAAAATATGTTACTTTCCTGGTACATTTTCTAGGAGTTTTAGTAGGGAGCTAATTAAACAGTAGGTTTGGGTTATTGCTGACATGCATAAAATGTTCCTTCTCATTGTGGAAAGCATCCTTACTACAGTGTTTCCTGATGATTTTTCCCTGGTTTGGCAAGGAGCGTGAGTAGTTTGTCAAGTGACTTTGTGAGAGGGTCTGATCTGAGGCTGGTGCTCTCAGAGCGAGATGTTGAGTTGGTTTGTTATGTGCTGTGTTTCCCGTAGAAGAAAAGGAAAGCAGGTTTTGAGAGTTGTGATGAATTTGGTGGAAGGGGTGGTTTTCCCATGCTGAAGAAAGTGAGGTGAAATGGTTCTTCTGATGCCAGCGTGAGATGCAAGACTGGAGGCTCGACCTGATGGGTATTACTAAACTGGAGAGGAATTGCTAGAGAGATTATTTCTCTCATCAGATCACAAAAGCACTTAAAAATGAGCTACCCAATGCATTTTTCCTGGTAACAAGCATTCACTGTGTTCTGTGCTTGTCATTGGGGGGGGCCACACCCCATCCACACACACTGTAGACCGGGAATTAGACTGGGAGTGGCAATAGAGGGTCAGGTCCTGTTTGCTTCCTCCCCTACCAGCTGCTGGTCACATGCATGTGCTGCCCAGTGTGTTTGACCATCACAGAGCTTTGAGATGGGAGCTGGTGCAGGACAGACACTCTGCTCCTCAGGTGTGGCAGATGCTGGCTGCAGTCACTCTGCATTGGTTTGTTGGTCCTGAGAATCTTTGCACAGTACCTTGAGAAAGTACATGAACAGAAATGTGCCACTTCACCTGCTTTCCTCTGAACTAATTCCTCGTCACTGCACTCTGCCCTCCCTAACCTTGTCCATCCATCGATGCGGTTATTACTGATGCGCTCCATTACTGGTTCATTGGTCTTATGCATGTTCTCCTCTCCTTCAGCTATTCATAGTGCAGCTTATTATTAGTCCAGAAGGACATGAAAGTCATGAAAGCGCAACACCACAAGATACTAAAAAAAATAAAAAAGAAAATGGAGGAACTCAAGTGACTATAAATTAATTAGAATTTCCCACCCACCCCACCCCCGTGGTGTCCCAGCTTGCATCTTTAAGAGGTCAAGGACACAATCTATTTTGTGTATTTTCAATGGCTCCAAGTTGCCAACAGATGTAGTAGACACTCATCTGTAGTACAGCTTACAATGTATAAAGTTAGTGTTGGTGATGGGTTTCTTGGAAGGCTCCCTCCTGGAGCTAACAGTATCTCTTCACTGAAGCACAGGGCACTTGGCATTACAGAAACTGGGAGGATTTTAACAAAAGCCTCCTAAAGTGCATGACAAGGCCTTGAGTGTACATGAGCTTGCCTGGGGAGTGATTTATGAATGGTACACTTGACAGTTGCAAATCTCAAGCTGAGGATTATGGAGGGAGACCCTTCCCATGTCAATAAGCACTTGACACGAGCTCAGCTTGTTAAGACTCGTACATACACCATGAACTTTGCTAGAAGTGAGGCAGATTTTCCCATTTTTACACTTCAGTCCAAAACCAGATTTAAGTAGACTATTAATAATTCAGAAGAGTCTGCCTTTGAGTTTTTACTGCATGATGTGTTCAAGAGAGACTGATTTAAAGAGAGGATTTCAGGATAGATGCCAAAAGGGATGCTTTGAAAAGTCACTATGATTAGGAGACATGGACCGTAGCAGGCAAGTGGTGGGTTCCCTGCTCTTCAGGTATTTAGTGAGCAGGAACGGAAGGTATAATTCTGCCATGACAGCGAGGGATAGAGCAGATCAAGAAAAAAGATCATTGGCTGCTTTCATGGAAAGACAGGTTCCTAGCAGTGTGTGTAGATGGGATTTTCCTTCTGCAGCCAGTGCTTCTCTGTGTGATCACAAGATCTGCTTGATGAAAGTGAGGTGCTGTTCCTGTAATAAACTCAGCATTGAGGTTGCCTTGTAAGCTGTAGTTCATCTTGATCAGGACTGTAATGAGCATTGTGGTATTGCATTTCTGCAGGAAGGATAGTTGGATGTACACTGCCCAAAGCTGTGGTCTGCACCAGCTGTGATTCTCTGCTTTCAGAAAGGTTAATGCAGTTCGCCTGAACTTTGAGTCTTCCCCGTGTTGGCTTCTTCTCAGCAAACAAGTTGAAACACAGAAAACTATAAGTTAAAAGGAAGTTAAAATGGCTCATTTTGATTGACTGAGTAACTGTTGACCTAAAGTTTCCTTTAATAAGGTTGTTAAGCTGAGCTATGACGTAAGATCAAGGTAAAATACCAGGAAGCTTCAGGAAGAGCATAAATGTCTTAAAAATGGAAATGGAGAGTAAGGTGAAGCAAAGGTCCTAAGAAAAGGCTGGTGGTTGGTCTCTGTGCTTTGGCATGAAAAGTTGTTAGAAAAAGGTCTCTGTGTCCACATCTTCAGAGTGCTGATGTAAATAAGAGCTTGCTGCATTCATTTACTGTAAGTGAATTGAGTTCAGCTCATGGTTTGAAGAGTAGGTCTGACACTTAGTAAGCATCCTGCTGGCTTTCCTTGACATGCTCTTGCACTCTCATTATTAATAGTGGTTGTCTTTTCCTTGGGCATACAGAACGTCTGTTAACACTATTTTTAGAAGGCTGTACACCATTTTGAACTGTTGGACAAGAGGTGAGATCTAATAATACAGGAGTGGCACTTTCCTGGTTGTTTTTTTAACTGCCACATTCTGTTGCCTACTTGTGACGACAGTATGGTGACCAAGCTGCAGTACTCCCACCACTCGGACCAGAGGTTCTTGACTGTTTTTATTTGGCAGGTACTGTGCTCTGGCACTGTGTGAGATAACAGTTCTTGCTTCTCTAGGTAGGCAAGAAAAAAACAAGATAAAGTGTTAATGCTGTTCTTGAAATGGCCATGGAGGCTTCAGTGTGCTATTAAGAAATTCTGTGGCCTCTTAAACTCTGTAGGGTTCTTCTTGCCATTTTCAGGGGCAGAGGGTTGGATACTTCTTCAGGGGTTGGGTAGCAAGAGCTAACATGGTCCCTTCCCAGCCTTACATGCTGTTTGTGATTGCTTTTTTATTTGGATACAGTACTGACCAGCAGCACAGTAGGCAAAAGGAATGGTGTGCTTAGCTCTTGCTGTGTGTTTGATGGGTGCAAGAGTTGCACCAAGAGCAGTGTATGTTCTGCTGTATGCTTCTCTTCAGGCAAGTAAAGAATTCAGCTTTTCTGACCTCTTTCTCCCCTTTTTTCTTCATGCAGTGGGTGGAGAGATCCCCCTGGACATGCGGTTGGGTGGTGGACAGCTGGTGTCTGAGGAGTTAATGAACTTGGGTGAGAGTTTCACACAAACAAATGACCCATCGCTGAAGCTGTTCCAGTGTGCTGTGTGCAACAAATTCACTACAGATAATTTGGACATGCTGGGCCTCCACATGAACGTGGAGCGTAGCCTCCCTGAAGATGAGTGGAAGGCAGTGATGGGAGACTCGTACCAGTGCAAGTTGTGCCGCTACAACACACAGCTCAAGGCAAACTTTCAACTCCACTGTAAGACAGACAAGCATGTGCAGAAATACCAGCTGGTAGCACATATCAAGGAGGGTGGAAAAGCCAATGAGTGGAGGCTGAAGTGTGTGGCCATTGGGAATCCAGTACACCTGAAATGCAATGCTTGCGACTACTACACCAACAGTTTAGAGAAGCTGCGTCTTCACACAGTGAACTCGAGGCATGAGGCCAGCCTGAAGCTGTATAAGGTAAGGGTTGGCTTTGCTTCATGTTCCTTCATTGCCCAGGTGCTGGAACAAAGGAAAATTTATTTGAACAGCAGTGGATTGTAATCCTTTGGAGATGAGCTGCTCAGATCTCTCAAGCAGAATCCAGTCTCACTTGCATGGTGCAACAGTTCAGCCTGCATTCTGATATCAGATGTGGTGGTTAAAGCCTTAGGCCAATGAGTGTTCATGTCAAGGTGCTTTAATGGGGGGTTGTATGTCTTCTAGCACTGCATATAAATGATATTTCAGCACAGAAATTCAACAGTCACTGTTGAAAACCTTACGTGAGGCAGAGTTTGCCACACTTTTGTTGGCTTTCTTCCATGAGGCAGTCTGTTAACCCGTACGAGATTCTCCATGGGCAGTTGGAGGCTTTTGGTGCCATCGAAGAAGTGTGTTCATCCTGGCATGGAGAAGGCTGGGTGGATGGAGAAGGGAGGGGTGGAGGAAGAGGGCCACTGTCTCTGTTCTTTTATGTTCTGTGTACATTAATGCTGCAACCAACAAAGTATTGGCAGGCTGGAAAAGGGAAAAGGCTCAAAGAGAAGCCTGTATAAACATGCATGTACTTTACTCTGTGTGTGGACAGATATTTGGAGGCACTGCAGGTTTCCATCTATGGCAGGATTTGGCCTGTGACTGCCATCTTGTTTTCTTTCCTCTTCCCCCCTCTTTCATTTGGTGTCTTTTTTTATAATCATCATCTCTTTCCTGACTTGTTTCTCTCACTGACAGCCCCTTCCCCTCACTGGCCTGAGCCCTGTGGGCTGTAACCCAAGAGGAGCTCCGGATACAGTAAATAGTCCTTTCACTCGTGCAGCAAAATTGCTGCAGACATTTCTATTGATTTTCACTGGACTTAAAGCTTCACCTTTTTCTCTAATCATCCCATAATGGCTTTACTATGAACAATCAGGTACGAATTGCCATAAATCTAAGCAGCCGCATACCTTCCCTTCACACATGCTATCCTACTCATTGTCTCCTCATTTCTCTCTGGGTTGTTTTTATGTTCTTTCTGTCCTCATCCTTTTCTTCCTGATTTCCCCTAAATGTGGTGCCATTTTTTACATAGAAGTATATATACATAAACAGACTGTATTTTGTACTTCTAAATTATTTCTTTGAATATTTTCTTTATGGAATGGGAATTTAAAACTTGACATTGAACTGGTGGTGCAGTAGCCCACCCATATCACAGTGCACACAGATGTCAAAACTCCTGGATTTTCCCTAGAAATGAGCAGCTCCCCAAAATTCAGAGTGGAAACAGACAGCCAGGAGCATCATAGAGGGTTTGCTTTGAACTATGGTAGTTGGATCTGCCTAGATTTGATGGGGAAATGCTCTGAGACGGAATCAGTTTTTGCTGAGCTCTCTATTGAGGTCAAGACTGTTGTGTGATTACCATCTTCAGCTGGGATCCGGCATAAAACAGGAGAGACTGGCTCTAAAAATGGTCAGGTTTACACATAAACCTCTGTTTTCAGATGTGCAGGAGACCTGAGAGAGTAAATCAGCTTGGACATGGGGAGGAGAGTCCCAGTGAGCCTTTAAAAAGCCAACTGAGGAACTGAATCTCTTCTGTCTGTGGAATTCAGTCTGGGGTGCAAAAGAGCAAAGCTCTGTTATGAGTTCTAACACGTCATATTGTTCTCTTAAATATACATTGCAGACGTTTAAAAATTCTTTGTATAGACCTCTCACCTACAGTGGTTTCTGCTGGGAAAGAAGCAATCGGGGCTTTAGGGTCCTCTCACTCTGAGGAACGGTGGGAAACAAAGCGAGACTTGAGGACAGCCATAGATCCTTGTAATGAAGATTCCTGAAATACTTTCCTCATGCAGGCTAAGAGGAGTTGTCACATTTCAGGTTTGTAAGAGTCCTGGGCAGTTCTCAGCTGCTAAAGCCTTGTGTTGCTTCTGACACAAAAGCTGTAAAACACTAGATGGAGAGTAACACACTTCAGAGTCATGAAGCCTGCTGAATGGTCCATGTATTTGCTTTCTAACATGTCTATAGAAAACCTTTAGCAGGGGACAGTGGATGGCTGGATTCATGGTGTCTCACTCCAGCACAGGTAGAATCAGTGTTCGAAAACACTGGAAAAACCTTTCTCTGGATCAAGCAAGCATCAATGCAGTTCTTGCAGCCTTCAGAGGGGTTGTAATGCCATGTCTCTCTTGCTAGCTGAAAAGATGCAGCATCAGTGGGGGTAGTTCACAGAATGGTTTCTCTTCTCTCAGGCCTTGGTGTGGTCTGCAGTAAATTGAGATTGATTGGATGTTATTTTTCCTCTTGCTAATGTAATCCATTAGCCTGGCACATGCATAATCAGTTTAGAGCACAGTTAACTGGATGTAATCGAGTTCTTCCCTGCCTGCTGGAGAAAATCCTCTCCAGATGCTGCTGGGTGAGAGCGCATTCTGGGCTTATCACACACAATCCTCCTTATTCCGCCTTTTTGCCATTTTACTCGTAAATCACATGTTACTGGCTGCTTGCATTGCCCAAGAGCCACTTCTTTAGTGCTACTTGCTGCCAAAAAATGTGATCTGGAGGCACTGTTAGCCTGTACCCTGGTGAACCTTTTAGTTTCTCCTCTTCTTCTTCAGTGCCAGATGAGGAGGTCTGGTCTTCTTCTGCCATCTTCGTGCTGCACATGGCAATAGCTTTCATCAGACCTCTTCCATGTCCGTGCTGAGGGGGCATGGGTGCTTCAGTGGGCGCCTTGCTTACGACAAGAAGCTGGTAGGGTCTGGTAATCCTTCCTTTCTTCTTATGTTCTCCCAAATCCCTACTGTCTCCCTAAAATCCTGCAGCTAAACTGAAAATCCTGTCATTTATCTGAGGAAATGTGGCACTTGTGCCTCTCACCATGTGCTTGTCTTGTCCCTGTGGCTGGTGGCTTTTATATTCTGAGAAACTACCTAGAAAGCAACAGTACCATTGTAAACATAAGTGCTCAAGTTTTTGAGGTGGATGTACTGGCCTGAGGTAGACGATAGATTTGAAGAGCCTTTGTCTTTATCTAGCACAGCTTGATGAATACAGTGAGAGTGGGTCTCAGCTGCACTGTGGCTGTAAGCAGGGAGGCAGAGACTGTGCAAACTCTTGACAAGTGAAAGCTTACTGTAACAGAAGCTAAATCTTGTCTCCTCATGATGGCAGAAGACTAGACCAGACTTGAAGCAGAGCAGCATTCCATACATCTGGAATAGGTCAGGCACGAGTTCCTGTTATCTATTGCACAGGTGGAATTTCCAGAAGGAATTAATCTGCTCGAGCAAGCGCCAAGTTTGGACATTTCCTACAACTTCCTGAAACTCTTTAGTTCAAACCCTGCAACTCAGAAGAAGTTTAAACAAAGAACTGCTGGAGAAACACACTGCTGGCCAGACTGCCAAATGAGTGCATTCAATGAGTTCATTCATGTGTCTTCCTTTTCAGTCTTTCCAAGTGCTGAGTTAACTTTTTTAGGGGATAGGCAGTCTGAAGGAGAGGATTTGGGTTACATGATTTGGATTACCCTGCACAGAGGTTTTTTGTTAACTGGGAGATGTAGAGTGTGCAGGAAAACGACTTCTTAATGCTAGTATTCAGGATACTGGTGGTTATGAAGCTTTGTGGATCTATGCTGACTTGGAAAGAAGCAAAGATGACCTGTGAGAAGGTGAACAGGAGGCGCAGCTGCAAACCCAGCAGAAGGTGGTGGGAGTTCTGATGCACTGAGGACCGTGTGTCTCACCTTCTGTCTCCCACAGGCAAGCAGGACATGTGTTTCCTGAGAGCAGCAGGACTGAGCTGGAGGAACTGCAGCAAGACGCTGCTCTGGGGTTTGAGAGCCAAGCTTTGCAGTTCAGTTAGTGCAATACATGAGAGAGACCAAAACCAAAAGCAGATGTGCTGTGCAGCACTAATCTCAGAGCTGTGATGGGACTGTTGGTCTTAAATGAAGCTACTGATCAAATAGGCAATTGAGAAAGCTGGTGGAAACGAAGATAACGCCAACGACACTGCAGAACATGGAGGAGTTGGGGTGACAGTGCACATTAACTGCTTGACTCCAGTAAAACACTGTACAATCCTTGGCAGTGATTTACATTACACAATTAAGAGCATTCAAGGCTGAATTACCAGACCTGGATGGAGGCTGTGATGTGCAAGGGGAAATTCAACAGCTTGCAGTGTGGAAAGTGCAATAGGAGACTCTTTTTTAGCTACCACTTTGCAAATAGTAGAGCATCATGATAGCAGGGGATGCGGTGACTGAACTTCGAGAGACTTGAAGTGTCAACATGAAGAAACTTGTTGGAAAATCCCCCAAAATTTTTAATCCTAGATGATGCATGTAATATTGTGTGAGATGTAGTTACCATAATACTCTAGCTTTGAAGTTAAAACTACATGAAAATGGGTGAGCTACTGTTACAGAAATTAAAAGGGTGTAATGTGTGCAGGTCACAGGATTTTCTTAAAAACATAGTAGGTGCTTGTATTAAATGTATACTACGCATGAGAAAAGGTTGAAAACAGAGTGGGGGGGAGACCCTGCCAAAGTCCACAGAAAGTCCAACATGATTAAATAGGAAAGTATTTCAAGAGGAGATAGAAAAAGGAAAAGGGAAGAAGGACCACAGTATGGGGAGGGGAGGGAGGAATGAATTCTTCTCACCAGTGTTCCAGAGAAGAACTGAAGAAATCCTTGTGACATAGGATAAATCCAAGAGATGGTCTCAGATGGAGGTACCAGTGAGGGCAGAAGTCACTGGGTTTTCCAGGGCTCTTCACTTAAGAGCTCTGCAGGAACCTGCATGTGAAATGGCAGACTCCTCGCAGTAACGTGCTCTGAACTGAAACTGCAAAGCAGTAAGTCAGCAAATTGATAGAAACTGTAATGGGAAGAGTCTTAGTAGGCATATAGATTAGAAAGTGGAAGGACAGACTTGGGAAAGATTCTGCAGCACTGCTAGTTTCTTGAAGCTGTCAGCCAGCCCACAGGCAGGTTCACGCAGGCAGTGGGCTTCCCAGTGTCTTCTCAAAGATTCTTCATGAACAGCTCTTAAGCAAAGATGTGGGGAAGAGGTCCGTGAATTGATAGATGAAGGATGAGAAATGAAAGGTAAAATAAAAACTAACTTTTCACAATGGAGAAAAAGGATTATAAAGATTCATCATTATTTTCAATGTTCTTGTAGAGTGAAAAACAAATTGAAAACTGTGCTATAAAGAAGTAAAAATATGTAGACTGCTTAGATGTAAAGCTGGATGACAGTTGCAGAAGAACTCCGTAACACTAAGTGCTTTCACAGGAGATGACAGATGAAATTCAGTGTCAAGGAGTGTTGGAGGGATGGAGGGCTGACAGCGCTGGTGGGGATGTCTGGGCTTTTCTTCCTACGCCCCCTATCATGCAAAAAAAAACAAAATTAAAGAGGAGGGCATGAAGCAAACGCAGGTTTAAATTTGCTCTTCCTGCCAGTGAGATGTGGAGTCATTCCCAGTCTCTTTGAAAACATTAATTCAGTGATCAGTGGCAAGCAGGGTAAAACATGGGAGCTGTGTAAATCCTTGATTTGCCTGATTGTTGAATATTGTGTTCCATTTAGCTCGCTTTAGGAAGGATTAACAACACTAGATGAGGCCCAGAGAAAGTGGTAGAGATAAGAGCTAGCTGGAGTAACTTGTGTGAAAGCAACAGACTTTGAAGTTAGCTTGACACAAAAGCCAGAAAGGAGGTGAACAGGCAGCGGTCACTTTTTTTGTACAGTATATCATTAACCTGTGAATCTTATTACCATTGGATGTTGCAGAGAGTGGGCATACAGACGGACTGAAAAAGGAGCAGGACGGATAGCACGTCAGTGTTCATTAGGTGGTCGTTAGGATGCAAGCTCCAGCTCAGGAAACTCAAATAGCAGGTAGCTGGAAGCTTTGCTTATGTACTAGGAAAGGATTGTTCTAGGTGTGCCCTGTTACCTTTTGCAAATTTCCCTGCTAGTGGAAATTGCTGGTTTGTTAAAATGTGGTTTCTGTTCCTTTCTGGATTGTTGAGTTAAGCATGCTATCATTCTACAGCAAGGTATTGATGGGAGTCACCTCATGCCAGTGCTTGGCTGACAGTAGGTGTTTCCTGTAGGACTTCAGTGTAGGAAAGCTCTATGTTTTGTCAGGTTACGAGTTTTAAACAAGCATCTTGGGTTTTCAAACTTTAAAAAGAAAAAAAAAAAGGCTTAAAATAAGTGGCATCAGCGAGAAGCAAATAAAAGGAATTCTTGGCTTTTGGCTCCAAGAGACTAAGGAGGAAAGTGTTTCGATTTTTCTCCCCTCAGTGAATTTTAATCAGGCTACCATAAGTTTGGTCAGCTCTCTGCCCTGGCCATCCCTCTGCAGCTGCTGGTAGAGGTCTTCTCCTGTCACACAGAGGGTGGCAGGAAGCCCCGGCCGCTGTCAGCACGTGGTGGCTCCCCCGCCACCAATGGGACCCAGCCCAGCCTCAGCCTCCAGGCCCTGTGGTGGTGTACAGAGCCCAGCTCGGCATTGCCGGAGCTGCGAGTAGATGCTGTGATTCAGCTTTCAAATACCCGAGTGACTGAACGTAGGCTAAAGGAAACATGTCTGAGGTCTGATTTTATCAAAAACTCCCATCAGTCTCTGCCTTTCAAGGCTCTTAGGATGAAGTTGCCTGCAAAGAGTGTGTTGTGCTTGTTACAGAGGATTTAGAGCTGTATTAACCTTTGATTTACTCACTGACTGCCTTCTGTGTGTTTTGGGTTTGTTTTCACAAGTTTATCTTTTCAACTATTGATGCAGCATCAGAGCTCTGAATTACACTCATGAGTAACATGAATTGTGCCAGAAGCCTGGTTAAATTACAGAGCATAACGGACTTTCAGCTGATTTCCTACAAGGTCTTAAGCTAAAATTCCAGTGGCAGCTTTACTTAAGTCTCCCCACAAAGTTGTTTTTAAAGCTGGATTTTGAAACCTTTAATTCAAATCTGCCGTCATCTAGTCTTGGTGAACTCATAGTAAAAGATGTGCTTATGAACTGAAGTGGTTCTGAGGACTAGAGTGTGCTTAGATCTGGGTTGAGCTTTGAACCTTGCTGTACCCATTGCTGAAGAAACTTTGTGAGCTACACCCTGGTCTGCCCACACCCTGGATGTGATTGGAGGGGGTTTGGTGCTGGACCCTGTGCCTGGCTCAGCTCCTTGGCCCCGGCAGCACCTCTCGCAGGCTCCATGCCTGTGCTCTGCCTTCTTTCAGGATGAAAGAAATTCAGTCAGTGCTTTGCTCCTCCACAAAACTGTTTTTCACAGTACAGTCAATTACAGGAGGAATGAACCCCCACGATCTGGTTCTACTTTTGCATCCTGTTGGGATTTCCAAGTATTTTAATACAAAAAACACTCACTATCCTTTTAACCCTTTCAGAAATCTCCCTCTTGGGACTGCATGTTTCTCTGTGTGTCAGATTGCTCCATCACAGCAGCCTGGCACAACAGTTTTTACCTTCCTTTAGGTATTTAATAATGAAATACGTTAATACAGGATCACAAAAATGATATTTTGTACTGCTTTTTGAAAGAGTTGAAATCAGAACTATGGAGAACACACAGCACTGCTTGCTCTGTGTTTCATTTATGGGCTTCAGTCACTTAGATTCTTTCAACAGTTTTCCAGTACTGAGCCATGTGCAACCAACAGCTTAGTGGAGAAACCACCATGTAAAAGCAACTTGAATAACAAATGAGGAAGACTGCAACTGGCACAGGAGCAAGTGATGGCCACTGCAGGAACTAGGGGTTAGCCAAACCATGCAGCTAAAAGCTCTCTGTCAAACAGGATTTAGAGTTCAAAATATTTGTAAGAATGGGTAAAAAATTCCAAATAAACAAACAAAACCCAAGAAAAATAACCAAACAACCAAAAAGCACCTTGACAGGGTTTTATCCTGATCTGCAGCAGTCCCCTGTGAGCAACCGCAGGTACTTTGGGATTGGTTTCACTCTTGTTCACCAGGATGTGCAGGCTCATGGGAACAGGCTGAGCACTGGTGAGTAAGAAGGGTCTTCCAAAGCTGCCCCAGACCTCAGCCATTCTCTTGCAGTGAGATGTCATTGCTTCAATGAGGCATCAGTGTGAATCTTGTATGACCTTTCCCCATGCATGGGGCCAGGTTTGTCTGTATGGTTCAGGTTTTTTATCCCCGTAATTTTTTTGATCGTGTGGATGACTGTAAATTTCAAAGCAGAATTTTTTCCGTTTTGGGTGATGCTTGTTATACAGACTTCCAGGGTGAGGACAAGGTGGTTATGGTCATCGCTGTAACATAGGGCCATTGAATGGCAGAAGCTCTAGCAGACCCTGCTGTGGTGGTGTAAGCTGCTGGGTACCTGCTGTCACCCTGTACAGACACAGAAGGTTGCTGCTCTCAGAGGAGAGTGTGGAGGGTGAGTGTGGAAGGACAAGTGGATAGGGCTGGAAGAAGCCTGGGTGTAGGAGTGGTGGAGTGAGTGGGAAGAAGAGACATGGGGACATTCTGTATGAGGCTGAAGGTGGTGAGTGGAGTTGCAGTACAGGGCTTGTGCGCCCCTGCTTGCTGGTGTCTGCTGAAGACCTGTGCTCGAAGTGGTTCCTCCACTGATGATCCTGTGCTCCCATCTGGGCCATCGTGTTTCTCTTTGGGTAGTATTCCTGGGAGACCTAGGAAATGCTCTTCATTCCTTTTCCTGGTCAGGTTTTCAGCACTGTGGGTAACAGTCCTGGCAGGGTACTGCAGTGCAGCTGCAAGCTCTTTGTGATGAGCTTATTAAATAATGGATGGCCATTCATTAACATCCATCTCTAGCAGTGGCTTGATTTGCAAGCTGGGAAGGAGCTATGAGGTGCTTTCCCCAACCTATTCCGTGTGATGTGGTGTGAACTGCTGATTTCTATTAGGCTGTGCTTGTGCAACCAGGCTGCATGGCACTTTGTCATCCTCTCTCCTGAGATAACTGAGCTATTTCTGCATAGAGTTTTGTAACAGTTAAAGTCCCCAAAATTACTGCGGAAGCAGCATAGGAGATCCTGCGTTTGCTATGTCCTAGGGAATTCATTAAATCACAATAAATAATGTATGCATAATACATAACCTAATACCATAATGTTGTTTTGGTCCTGCTTGCCAGTCCTAAAAATCCTGGCCTCACACTGTAATGTGTGCAGTCAAGTTCTGCAGTTCAAATTAGGCAATGTGTTACAGTTGTGCAACAGGTTCTCTTGAAGCTGTGCCTTTCGGTATGGTTGGACAAGCTCCGGTAAACCCTATTGCAGCACTTTGAAGATACTTGTCTCCAGGTTATTTTGCCTCCCTGCCAAAGACTGCTCCCCACACTGCAGAGCCACTGCTGGGCCATGTAGCGCAGGGAGCTGTGGGTCCACGGGGCTGCAGTGAGACAGTGGCAGTATTTAAGATGGTAGGTGGATATTTACCACAAAGCTTCATGATACCAGTTTGCCCCTCACTACCTCCCAGGACCGCTGCTGGGACGCAGACAGCCAGTGTGCTGGAGGAGCAGGCTCCAGCTCACATGGCTCTGGCAAGGACTTGGTGTGTGTCCAGAGGAAAGATAATAATCTGGTCTTGGAGTCAGCTGATTTTTTGGACTGCTGATCATCATTCTCGAAAACTGCCTTCCCACTACCTGATTTTGAACCCTTCCTGTTGCCATGAGCTGTGAAAAATTAGCAGTATGGATGTTGTGGTACAATATGGAAAAGCTGCTGGGATCAACTTGTACTACAAATGCTTGCTTAGGTACTGGTTGGATTTATGCTGGAGTTGCCATACAGCTCCATTGTTACATTGCTTTTTTTCCTCAACAGCAGAAATTAATGCTTTGCTTCCTCCCTTCCCTCTCTTGTTCCACATTTAAAGCAGGGAGGTGGATTTCTGAGGATGTACCTCTATTTGGCTGTTGATCAGGATAGTGCAGTTAATCCCAGGATCCTGGTTTCCTCTTTGTCCTAAGCATTAGCTCGCAATTTTTCTGCCCAGCAAAACAGGCTGCAGTGGCTCTGGTAGAACAGCATCGCTGCCTCATTGCACAGTGTTTGAGCCTGCTTTGACTCCCCCTTGTCAGCTCAGGGGCTTACAAGACAGGGAGGTGGGGAGAGTGGCCAGGATGCTCTGATCTAAATGGGGGGAATGTAAAAATCTGGATTATATCCTGTCCTTCATCCCTTGTGTATGCCTCACCCATCCATGGTTACAGAATTTACAAAAACTGATGCACGTGACCTACTGGGGTTTCACCACATTTACATGGTGGTTGGGGTCCTCTGACCTGCTGCCATTTATTTCCCCTCAGCTGAATAATGGCCTCTGGACTTGATTCTGCCTCTCTTCATGAGCAGGCATTACAGTCCTATCCTGCTCACTCCTCCCCTTCCCATGCTTGGAGAACATGGTTACAAAGAAAATCACCTGGGGAAGTAACAAAGCCTATCTCCACAGAGGGGAGGCTAATTACACAGCTAATTAATCCAACAGATGTCACTTTAAATGCCTGTTTCTTTGTGATTCTGTTGCACACATCATGCTGGTTAAACAGACTTCATGGACCCTGTTCAAAATGCCTGCACAGGCTGTGGGAAGCTGCCGGTTTAGACCCTGGTGTGTCCTCTACACTCCCCGAGGTTCATATCGAGGAGCAAGTCCCAGAGAGCCAAGTCTAGACTGTGCTCCAGATTCCACTTGGATAGAAACGCCGTTTAATAGTCGCGTTTGCTTTAGAAACTCTGAACGAGCAGATGTGAGTTTTGAAGTGGTTGTTTACATTCTTGCTCTAAGCATGGAGGCAAGGCAGAGGCGTTGGAAGCGGAGGACCCCATCCTGCTGTGCCAGAATCGCTGCTTGGCGCAAGGAAAAGGCAACTTGGAAACCTGAGCTGCTCTGGTGGGGTCAGCAGTTCAACCCCAAGGCTGCTGGAGGGCCTGAGGCTGCTCGCTCCTCTCTGATGTGAATGTGGTCTGTCCGGTTCCTGTGCTGTCAGGAGGATTCCCTTGCTCTGGCTCTGTGGGGTAAGAGAAAATGACTGTTTCTCCAGTATCTGCGTTCTGCTCATACGGGTGGGGACATGTCCTGGTTGCCCCCCCCAGGAGAAGGGAGCAGCTTCTCATCCTCATGTGGAGCTGGCTGCTTGCTGCTGAAGGTCAGTGGTTGCTGCGCTTGTTGCCTCTGCTGAGACTCTCCCAACTCAGTCTCCTTCTGCATCTGACCGCTAACCTGGGGGTTAGAGGACACCTCTGACACACAGTGGTGTCAGTGCTGGTGGTTTTTACACAGAGACACTGTGGTGTTTTCTCCCTTTTGTGCTGTTTTGCAGGCTGGTAACATTAAGGCACAGTGCAGATGCCTCAGCAGCATGTCCATCGCCCTAGGAAAACCCTGCCATTGTCAAACACTGTCACACTTCATGTGAATGTCCCAGGATGGGATTGTGATTCTGAATTGTGATTCTGGGTGTTTGCTCTGCTGGCCTGGCCTTTTATTCCCCTTTCATACTTAGTCAAAGGGTTCCCTGCTTCTTACTGAGCAGGTGTCTTCTGGGGACAGGAGACTGTCTGCAGTGCTAGACCAAGGCCCAGGGCAGTGTGCTTGGAGAGTGGCTGCTGGAATGGGAAAGGCAACCCCAGTGCTCTGGTTGTAACACACCAGACAGTCCTGAAGACGGCAGATTGAGCTGCGTAGTGTGAAGAAAGCAGGAGAGATACAGTTGAGGGGGAAGAGCATCTTTCTTGGGGTCTTAACATTATCGGTGAATCACAGTTGGCGCACTTGATTCAGCGTAATGGATGTGTTCTCATTTCCCACAGCTGATGAGGATTATATCAGCTTGGTTTAACAGTCTCATTTTCTGCTCCCAATGCACACTTGTTTTAATGCGTTTCAGTTAATGAAGTAGAAGAGAGAATGAGGTGTTACTGTTTATGTACAGACAGTGAGTCTGTGCGAAGGACTCTGGAGTCCATGCAGTCCCTTCCCATTGCTCTCAAAGGGCTGGTATTAGCTGGCGTTTATAGAAAATTTATTGGCTGTGGTTTATTCAGGTAAAATCTTTCCCAGTGGTGCACATTTCTCTCTCTGCTTTCCTTATGCATTATTACAGCCTACAAGACGTGTCGCCGGCAGCTTGTCTGTGGGCAAGGGATATCAGCGAGCTGAGATGGCCAGGAGTCATGTCTCACAAAACGTCGCAATCTATTTGATACAGGCAAAGGTGCTGCAATCTATCTGGGGTAAAAAGTTCATGTGTGCCATGAAGTAATTTACAGCTGGGGCACCTCATCCCTCCGTTGTTTGCTGCCGTGGTGTTGCACCTAGCGGGTCAGGGCTGCTTGGTGCAGGCGCTGTGCAGGCAGGTTCATCTGCTGGTCCCCAGAAGCTCTCAGCCTGATGATGTCTGCTCCCAAGAAGGAGGTATGCCATGGTGGTGGAACACACAGCGCAGGCTCGGGGCTGTGCCTCCAGTGCCCTAGCGAGAGGGACTCTGTCTTCCTGAAAAACAGGTTGTCCTTGTGCTGACAGCAAGTATTTGCTGTGAGGTGGGCTGGAGCTGTGTTTCTCCGAGCAGCATCCCAGCCCTGAGCCTGCTTGCTGCTGGTGAGAAGGGCCTATGAACAGTTAATGCTGTTACCTCACTGCTGGCCCAGTGCCATGGGCTGGCATCACTTGGCTGACAGCAGCCCTGCACATTGTACCGCTTTGAAGGTAAAGCTGCTGTTGGTTTAAGCGGGAATTAAACAATTACTGTGTCTTACTTCTCCCCACCTTCTGTGGATTGACTCTATAAATTGTCAGCCTGTTGACATTTTAATGTGAATTATGTCATATGGTATCCCCTTTGATTTCAACATGCCTCAGTTTGTAAATACACGAGCCTCTCAAAGGGTTGTGGTTAGCGTACACACAGGAGGCCTCAGGGTTTTTGGTGGGGAAGGAGCACAGTGCTGTCTCGGCAGCGAGCGTGTCTGGCACGGTGTGGAGCTCCAGGCACTTGTGCAAGGGCTGCCTGCTCCAGCATCCCTCACTGTGGGGTCCCTCTGCTTCCCTCCCTCAGCGTGGGGCAAGAGATGTCCATGTCTGCAGGGGAAAGGGGCTTCTCTGCTCCCTGTTGTTGATGTCTCCGGGTCAGGTACGGAAACCAGGGGGGTACTGGTACCATGCAGAGACACGAGGTCTGCTGGGTGCAGATCAGCTCCTCAGTCAGGAGTAAAGAAGAGAGTGCTGGTAGCAGAAGAGCTGCGCATGGTCGTGCCAAAACTTCTTGGCGGGTGGATTTAGCTGCAAGTAGCAGAACAGTGAAAGTGGTGCGAGGAAGAGGCAGGAAGATCTTGTGTGGGTGAGGGAGCGAAGGTAGGATTGTGTCAAATACCCAAGTGGCACTGGGCTGAGTGATGGCTCACACTGTGGCAAAGCCTGTGGGTGCCCCCAGGTCACACTGCAGGCAGGGAGGTCCTGTCCCCTTGCCTGGATTCCTGTTTGTTCTCTATGCAGCCCTGTCCAGCTGTCCTTCTATCCCCCAGCCTGTGCTGCAGAGGCTCTTACCTCAGCAGGTCTCAGCTGTTTGGATCAGCCATCCTTTGTTTTTTGAAACTGGCTCAAAGAGTTGTTGTAGTCTTCACGTATGTGCCACAAGAGGGGGAGGATCGTCAGGCAGGGTAAGCAGAGGAGAAAAGAATAGCTGGGAGCTCTGCTTGGGTGAGTAAAGCCTTCCTCCCTTCAACTGTGACTTACATCCTCTCCAGCAAAACCCCTGAGGGTATCTCCATTTGAGAGCTGCTTATTTAAATTGTAATACCTACAGCATTTGTGCAACTGTTCTGTAACTCTGGGGTGTTACATACAGGCATGTCACGTTAGGACTGTGTTTGTATGTATGTGGTGGTTTCAGAGTGCACCTGCTGGTGGTACGTGCTGATGAACATGGGGTCGATACCCAGAGGAGAAGGCTTCAAGGACAGTTCTCTTGAATAGTTCTGGTTCTTGACCTGCAGCTGCATTGCTGGAAATAGAGCAGATGCAGGTCCTGCTTGTGCCTGTGCTCTGCAAGAAGTCCTTTGAAGACAAGCTGCTGTCCCAGAGCTGGTTCTTAAGCATGCTTTGACCATAGGTGGGAGAGGTTTAAAGACTTTGGAGTCCTTGTGTAGATGGAGTTTTCGCATCATGGGGTCTGCGTTACACACAGCTTTTCTCAGCCTGTGTGTGTTTCCTGTAGTCCCACAGAACAGTGACCTTGCTTTTATTGTTTTCACACCTTGGTTTTTGACTTACCTAGGTACTGCAATGCCCAGATAGATCTATTACAGTGTCTAACTCTGGGCAGGCAGATTAGCAAGACATGAAACCTGCATCTAGGGCCCTGGATAGCGTACCCTGAGCAGGTATCTTTGCAAAGAAGCTAATCCCACATGGACACAGAAATTAGAATCTTTAGGGCTACTGGACCAAATGAGTTATACATGGAATTTCATAAACAGGAGTTAGAGATCTGTCATCTCTTTGCACTTCTTTGCTATGAGTGGACACTGCTCCCAAAAAAGATTCTGCTGCTTCCATTTTATTTCTGAATTGCAGTAGTCAGTAAGTACTCTCAATGCTGATTAGTGCTGCCTTCACAGTATTCATCATTTACCTTGTGTATGTCTCTACAGACTTTACATTGTGGATTGCAGATCCAGAATTGCTAAAAACAATAAATATTGTGCCAGGCTTTTCCCAGGAGTTTATGTATGTATATGGCAAATACAAGTGGATGCAGATATGCTTGAACAAAGACAGCGCCAAAGAGCAGAGACATTTATCATCTCAGGTTGTATTCTGTTTGCTTCGGTGTACTGCTACAAGCTCTGTATTTTCTGTTTTTGCAGTCTATCTTCGAGGGAATAGCTGCAGCTAATATTCACAATTCTGGTCTCTTGTGGATCCCTCTACAGAAGGATACTGCAATTGAATTAGGTTTTAGATACAGATAGGAAATTTTACACAAACATGGCCATCAGTGCTACAGCTGCACCAAAATACAGCACTGTATAAGTCAGGAAGCTAGTTTCACATTCAGCAGGAATCCAAACAGGTCCAGGAACTGAAACCCCTCTTCACTACTTGAGTCGTGCTCAGTGCTGTGTGAGCCATGGGCTGGATAGCAAAGTAATGGGAGGGGGATGTCTTTGCTTTTAAAAACCAGGAGAGACCATTGCAATCTGCAGATCCAGTTTATTTTCAGAGCTGCACAAAGCTGTTTTGTCCTTTGGACAAAGTCCCAGCCTGTGTGTGTGGCCTGCAGCCAGTGCGAGAAAGGTGGGATGCTCTGGTCCTCAGCCTCCATCCTCAGTTCCTGTACTCTTCACATGCCTTGATGTCTTTTCTCGCTTAACTTGCTTGGAAATGAAGACTCACAACCAGGGAAGGGGCAACAGGCTCTGTCTGTTCCTGTTGTTTCAGGTTCATTGTTCTATTTGCATGGTGGTGAAGCAGTTGTACCAACAGTGCCATCAAGCCTGTCAGCATCCCCTGACTGCTCCCAGCTCTGTACAGCCGTGCTTGCTCTTCTTTTTGTGGCACTGAAATACGGATTTATTTTCTGCCCTTCTGGTTAGTGTGATGTCTTGTCCAGAGTGAGTTCATGATGATGGAATAAAAAGCAGAAGATCTGCTGCTGGTGCAAAATACTGACCTTTCCTGCTGAGGAGCTTGGAAATGTCTGTGGCAAGGGTGGGAGGCGCTGCCAGCCCCAGGTTCTTAGGGTGTCTCGGGATTGGGGGGTTGTACTTACTGTGCAAGTGCCCGGTGGGATTATGGGGAAGCATTGCCCCAGTTCCTGGCAGTCCTGCAAGCCAACAGCCTGTTGTGGATGAAGTTAAAGCAGCAAACCAAATCCATCCATAGGCTGCATGCTCCTTGGAGGACATACATGTAACACGAGCCAGAGTTCGACTGCTATGAATTGTTACAGGTCATTGACATGTCCTTTCTGGTGGAAACCAGGCCTGCAAACATGTGTTGGGAGCCATTGCATGTTCAAGGACTGAAGAGATCTTCCAGTTAAATTTGGAGGAGGCTGTGGATGGAATGCTTCTCCTCACCAAGAACTTAGTGGCTTTCCTCACAGAGTAGTTGCTCAGTGGTGAGGAAGAAGGAGCATTTGCCTGAATTTGTATACACAGTTCTTAAGACACATTAGCTTCCTTTCAGTTCAATGGAAGCCGTCACAACCATCTTAAACATAGGAAATATCAGACTTCAGGTTGCCTTAATTCATCCCTTTGTGTGCAGGCATTATTACAGTTTTTAATTATAAGTATTTCCATACATATTTTTCCAGTAGGATTCTTGCCTCATTCTGTGAGTGAGTAATTATTCCATTTCTTTTTATCTCCCTCTTTCATTACATTGCCCCAGGCTTTGTCTAATACAATCCAAAGCTTTTACTGAATGAAGAATTATTTATTTTCTCATGGGCATTTCTGTGGTGCTCTGTTTGTGTGTTTCACAGACATTTAATGAACTTACCTTCACAGCATATGTCTGCAATCAGATGGGACTCCTGTCCTTGTGGCTTGGGTTTACTAATGCACAACAAGTGCATCAAAGGTTGTAATCTTGGCCGCCCAGGTTGGTGCCCAGCCATGCAGTCGACACTTCTGAAGAAGGGCTGCTCTGCTGGAAGGGCTCCACTGGCTTAGTCTTGCTCCACCGTTTTTTATTTCACCTTCAAGACTCAAGGAACATTATATATTTTGTCTTTCTGCTTTTGTTCTCTGTTGTACTAATTCACCGCACCTTCCTTTGGTTCTCTCTCCTCCCTGCTCTTGCATCACCCTCATCTTCAGACTGTCACAGCTCCACCACCACCGCTCAGCTTTCCTTTTGTCATAGCTGCTCTTAATGTGTCCCAGAGCGCAGATGGAGCCTTTTCTTTGTCTAGGACTTGTCTGTGTCCCGGGCTGACCCTGAAAGCCCAACTCAAATCAGGGGTGGTGGATGGGGAGAAGGCTGATGCTATGTGGGACGCTAGAGAAGGGAGCAGAGCAGAGGCTGGTGCTGATCCCGAGGACCTGCCTGCTGAGGAGGTATCACCATACACTACAGAAGGTGGGGTTTTGAACAGCTGATGGTTTATGTCTGGCCTACGCACTTCTGTGTTGTAGGGGTGCCATGGCGAGGCAGGAGAACAGTTTGGGCTTCCATTGGCCGAGGTTGCGCAGAATCCTCTAGTTGATTGGAGAAAGTAGAAATAATTTTTTTTTTGGTGGTGTGGAAGACAACCTCCTTCTGCAGGTAACAGAGGAGCCGACAGGGAGAGGTGCCATCCTTGACCTCGTGCTCACCAACAGCGAAGGGCTGGTTGGAAATGTGACGCTCCAGGGCAGCCTTGGTTGCAGCGATCATGAGATGGTCGAGTTCGAGATGCTCAGGACAGTGAGAAGAGCGTGCAGCAAGCTCACTGCCCTGGACTTCAAGAGAGCAGACTTTGGCCTCTTCAGGAACCTGCTTAGCAAGGTTCCATGGGATATAGCCCTAGGGGGCAGGGGGGCCCAAGACTGTTGGTTAATATTCAAGGATCACCTGCTACAAGCTCAGGAGTGTTGCATCCCAACTAGAAGGAAGTGCAGCAGGAGGGCCAGGAGACCTCCTTGGATGGATAAGGAGCTGCTGAGGAAACTTCAACGGAAAAAAGAGACTTATAAAAGGTGGAAGCAGGGACAGGCGGCCTGGGAGGAATACAGGGATGTTGTCCGGGAAGCTACGGACCAGGTTAGGAAAGCTAAGGCCCAGTTGGAATTAAACTTGGCTAGGGACATGAAAGATAACAGGAAGGGATTCTATAGGAACATTGCAGATTAAAGACAGACTAGGGACAACGTAGGCCCTCTCCGGAAGCCATCAGGAGAGCTGGCTACCCTGGGTTTGGAGAAGGCTGAGGTTCTTAATGACTTCTTTGCCTCAGTCTTCACTGGCAAATGCTCTGACCACACCACTCAAGTCTTGGAAGGCAGACGCAGGGACTGTGAGAGTGAAGACCTTAGGCCCACTGTAGGAGAGGATCTGGTTCGAGACCATCTTAGGAACCTGAATGTGCACAAGTCCATGGGACCTGAAGAAATCCATCTGCGGGTCCTGAAGGAGCTGGCAAATGAAGTTGCTAAGCCACTGGCCATCATATTTGAAAGATCATGGCAGTCAGGTGAAGTTCCCAACCACTGGAAAAAGGGAAATATAAGCCCCATTTTCAAGAAGGGTTAAGAATGGATGACCCAGGGAATTACAGACCAGTCAGTCTCACCTCTGTGCCTGGCAAACTCTTGGAGCAGATTCTCCTGGAAGGCATACTAAGGCACATGAAATACAAGGAGGTGGTTGGTGACAGCCAGCATGGCTTCACTAAGGGGAAATCCTGCCTGACCAATTTGGTGGCCTTCTGTGATGGGCCTACAGAACTGATGGACAGGGGCAGAGCAGCTGACATCATCTACATGGATTTGTGCAAAGTGTTCGACACTGTCCCACACGACATCCTTGTCTCTAAATTGGAGAGACATCAATTTGATGGGTGGACCACTCGGTGGATAAAGAACTGGCTGGATGGCTGCACGCAAAGAGTTGTGGTCAATGGCTCAGTGTCCGGCTGGAGACCAGTAACGAGTGGTGTCCCTCAGGGATCGGCATTGAGACTGGTCTTGTCCAACATCTTTGTCGGTGACATGGACAGTGGAATTGAGTGCGCCCTCAGCAAGTTTGCCACTGACACCAAGCTGTGTGGTTCGGTTGATACGCCGGAGGGAAGGAATGCCATCCAGAGGGACCTTGACACGCTTGTGAGGTGGGCTGATGCCAACCTTATGAAGTTTAACCATGCCAAGTGCAAGGTCCTGCACCTGGGTCGGAGCAATCCCAGGCACAGCTACAGGTTGGGCAGAGAAGAGATTCAGAGCAGCCCTGCCGAGAAGGACTTGGGGGTGTTGGTCGATGACAAAATGAACATGAGCTGGCTTCAGTGTGCGCTCGCAGCCCAGAAAGCAACCGTATCCTGGGCTGCATCAAGAGGAGCGTGACCAGCAGGTCGAAGGAGGTGATCCTGCCCCTCTGCTCTGCTCTCGTGAGACCTCACTTGGAGCATTGTGTGCAGTTCTGGTGTCCTCAACATAAAAAGGACATGGAACTGTTGGAACAAGTCCAGAGGAGGCCACGAGGATGATCAGGGGAGTGGAGCACCTCCCGTATGGAGCCAGGCTGAGAAAGTTGGGGCTGTTTAGCCTGGAGAAGAGAAGGCTGCGTGGAGACCTCATAGCAGCCTTCCAGTATGTGAAGGGGGCCTACAAGGATGCTGGGGATGGACTCTTCATCAGGGACTGTAGTGACAGGACAAGGGGTAACGGGTTCAAACTTAAACAGGGGAAGTTTAGACTGGATCTAAGGAAGAAATTCTTTACTGTGAGGGTGTTGAGGCACTGGAATGGGTTGCCCAGGGAAGTTGTGAATGCTCCATCCCTGGCAGTGTTCAAGGCCAGGTTGAACAGAGCCTTGGGTGACATGGTTTAGTGTGAGGTGTCCCTGCCCATGGCAAGGAGGTTGGAACTAGGTGATATTAAGGTCCTTTCCAACCCTAACTGTTCTATGATTCTATGATTTCTCACAAATATTTCTCTGTTAGGGGTGTGGGTGAAGGATGAGTTTGGTCTGTTCCTAAATGCATCCTTGTTGGCTTCTGCCAGGGGAGGTTGTGTCATCCATCTCTTTGATATTGATATTCTTCGATTTATGAAGAGGATTATAAAGTCGTCTTGTGTATTGTTGTTATTGTATGATTATCTGTTGGGATTCTATGTGGTACATTGCTGTAGGAAGTTATAAAGAAGCTATATGAAAACAAGGAAATCTTCAGTCTATCACAGCGCTTGTAGCTTCTCTAGAGATAGATGAAACAATAAATACTGGGCGAGGGAAGTTAATCTGTGCCTGTAGTATTTTATCAAATAATGTGAACTCGGTGTGGGTTTCTGTGGCCAATTCAATTTCCCACATGGGTTTATGAGCATTATTACAAAGGTCCCTTGCTGCGTTGCATGCAGGAACACTGCCTATGATGCCCTGCTGTCCCACCTGGACCAGCAGCACCGCAGGAAGGTCCTCGCTTCCACGGGTTCCTCTGGATGGCTGCTCAGGTCCTGGCTGTGGGTGCGGCAGACCTGCAGCCAAGCCACAGCGTGAAAGGGCTGATGAGGGCGCACTGGACAGGTGTCCAGCATCCTGCCTGTCCTGCGTGCCAAGAGTGGGCTGCCTGCCACATGATGGGAGCCGCTTCTCATCAGGGCTCCATCCCTCTGCGCAGGGGTGTCCTTGTGCCCTCCCCAGCACCCCCATGTGCATCTGCTCCAAGAGGTGGTGTGGAGTGCAGCAGGTGTAGAACGGCCATCAAGCTTGTTCTTCAGAGCTTGGTGGTTTCTTTTCCAAAAGACTTATTTTGGGGAAAAAGAATGCCATTTGAATTTAAATTCTTAAAGCAGGCTCCACATGCATAGAAAGTTTGGGGTGGTTGCTTTAAGTCTGAGCTGGCATTAATGCCACAAGGCCAAGTGTGTGTTACATGGTGTGCCTTGGAACATGCAGTGCCTCCTCTGAGAGTCCTTGCAGCGTAACATATGAATCATTGCTATGGCTGCTGGAGGAAATAATCCATCACCTCTAAGGATAGTCCTGGTCTTGTGGAAAGCATTTTTCACTTACTCAGCAGCCATACAATTACAATATGGACAACAGATTTTTATCCCTGTGTCTTTTCAGATTCCCCCAGCCCTTTTTATTATATTTTATGCAGTGGCTTGCCTATATTCACAGGCTGCTCTAGCTCACCTTAGTGTTCACAGCTTAACAACTCACACTGAACTTATTATTTTTGAGTGTATGCACAAAACATATTAAAAAAGAAAACCAACTGGTTAGTGGGATTGCTGAGCCTGCTTTTGGTTACTGTCTTGTCTTCACGTTCAGCTGTTCTTTTCCCGTTTCTTTTCCTAACACTGGGAAAGGTAAGGCTCCCTGAATGCCTCGGCTCTTAGCTTTTCCCAGCACTGAGAAAGGAGCAGGCTGAAAGACCTGACCTCAGTGACGTTGCTGAGTCATGGCAAAAGATTTCTTGCTGTTTGTTTTAACTTCCTCCTGTTGCTGTCCATACAGTACTTTGCAGGCTCTGCTTTTCAAAACAAAGTTCAGCTTTCCTGCTGTATTTCTCCAGGGATAAAAGCATTCATGGAAAATACGAGGTGACAAAACTGTACCCTTTCCTGAGGGGCAAAATGTCATCAGTTCAGGTGTTGGTTAACTTGCAAGAGGAACTCGTCACAAAAGCACTGCAGAAACTGCTGTGTGTGGCTCAGCTCATGGTTAACATCCCTCATTTGTAACAGGAGAGTATCCTCCCTGTGCAGTTAAGTTGGGTTCACATTCGTCAGAGGAGCACCATGAGGAGTGGTGGATGCCGTTGCAGACCTGCAAGGCTGCCATGGGGCCGGCTACCAGAGCCATGGCTGGACTAAGAAGACACAGGGTTGAGGGCAGCACTTTTCAGAACAGCTGGTAGGAAATGTACTCGCAATTGTGCTTTATTTTTATCACTATAATTAGCAGGATCAATACACACACTCCTGCACTCATCTCCACATATAGCAGTGCTTACGCCTGTGCCTCCCTGGGGAGAGCTGTGAAGATTTCAGAGATCTGGAAAATTCTCTGAAGTTGCAGTTGCCCAAGAGTAGTTCTGTTGTGAGTGCAGCTCTGGTGATGCAGTAGTGGGAGAAAAGTTTCATGGCTGTAGGAAGGCTCAGTGAGACCTTTCTCTTCTCTCCCTTTTGTGGCTGCTCAGCCATCTCTTCTCAGCCAGTGGGCATGCAGTGTCCACCTGTACAAAGGGATACCAGTGTGCTATCAGAATTGAATCATACAGATAGAGAACGGCATCTCTGATTGCTCCCTTAACTCCCTTCTCATCTCTTCTCTCCTGCTGTGAGGCTTCCAGTTGGCTTTCCATCAAGAAGCTTCTGGTCTGTTGGTGCCTCTCCTGGGGTTGAAGGGCACAGCTGAGAAAGTACAGTCTTTACTCTGGACTTTTTCTTCCTCAAGTGCAGGGGAGGAACTTTGAAGATGCTCTTGTATTTTAAATGGTCCCATGAAGATTTTCATCTTTGGCAATCTCTTCTAACAAATGATTAATTGGTACTTTCAGGTCTTCTGCACAATTTAAAAAGTGGTGGTAGGGGATGCACATACAAGTCAACCTTTGTTGGCTCTTGTTTTCTGTTAAACTCTGCTGATTTTTGCACACTGACCCTGGGGGACTGTGAATATGTGGGGATGCTGCTCATCACAGCCTGCATAAACAATATCCTCATTAAGAGCTGATGGGCTTAGAAGCCCCCATGAAGAAGTTAGCTGCCTGAGCCAAGCAGAAGCTGGGACTGTTGCCTCCCTCTGGGCTTTAGCCCCTCCTCATTAAGCAGGTCCAGGCTATTGATTGGGAGCTTGTGTTTGGAAGAGTCTTACTTACTCCATGCATTATCTTGACAGATTGATCAGACCTGATTGAGAACCTCTTAAAGGAACGAACAGCTGTAATGGGAAAGTTGGACTCTGTCATCCGTTAGGATGATTCTGGGAGCGAGAAGAACGAGGCTGACATCTTGGAGCAATTGTATTTACAATTAACATGGCTGAAAACGATTGCCTCTATTGATCCCCCCTTCCTGCAATTACAGCCCCATTGTTTACATTCCAGCACTTCGGTTATAAAAAGGAAATTCAATAATTATTGCATTATTTAAAGTTAAAGTGCCACAGAGTTTGCTGGCTACGCTTGCTGGTTGATTTAACGTTCACTAAAATCCATGCTGAGTTCTCCATCTTTAGGCTGAGCAATATTTGGCTTTTAATGAGACTTCAAGGGCTGGTGGAGCAAACCCAGCTTGCTGGGTGGCTTCTGGGGTCGTTGATGGGGGAATCCAAAAGCGTTTCAGCACAGCAAGCACCAGCCTCGTGGCCAGCAGGGAACGCATCTGTGGGCCATAGCCCCTACCTGGGTGGGACCCCAAGTGGATGGCTCCTTCACCCTGGGGCAAGGGCCACCAGCTCTTCCTTGATGCCTCATATATTGTTACTCATCTGTCCCCAGGTACACAGATCTCTGCTCAGCCACCCTCTGTGTTGCTGCTGGGTTTTTCTTTGAGGAAAGTCCTTGGCCTTGCTTCCTGCACACTAGTTGTGGCTGGGGGCTAGTGGTGTGATGCTCAGCAGGTCTATGCCTGTCTGGGGCTTGCAGTGTCTACATCAGCCCCATCAGAGAGCCAGGGGCCTTCACTTAAGACTAAGCAGAGCTGGAGGGCATGGAAAATACAGAATCAGAAGGGGGCTGTAGGGAGTGGCTGTAAATTGGGGCAGTTGGTGCTGTTCTTCATGGCTTTCTGTGGAACTGAAGGACTTTCATTAAGTACCTGAGCCTCTGTGGCAGGAGGGAGTACTACGTTTCCAGCCTTTTGGAAAGAAAGATAAAGTCAGAAGCCAAATAACAAATTGAAAGCTAGATTTGTAGTACGAAGTCTCTCTGTCCTCATCTCATGGCGGTGTTTTTAAGGGCTTGGATGATACTGAGGAAGCTTTAGCTGGAGGTGGAGGAGTGATGCTCACCATTAGGCTGGTCCAGTTACCACAAAATAAACTGCAAAAATTTGAGGGTATGTGAGCCTGAACTCCACAGCTGTCTGTTGCAAAAGAAGCCTGCAAAGCTGGAAGGAGGGATGGATTTTGTAACACCACTTCTTCAGAAGCAGTAAACAGTTGCAGGACATTGGTGGAATATGAGAGACCGTAAGTTCATCTTTTGAACCTGCTGAATGGGGAATCAATTTTTCCTCCTTTCAGAACATTCATGCCAGGGTCTGTGGGCACACCAACCCTTCCCAGGCTCAGTCTCCATGTGCTCCCGCTGCGACCGCCCTGTTCCATCAGCGCCAGGAAATTCCAGCCCAGGCTGCAGGTGTGAAAGGAGAGCAAGACGGATGGGCTAGCGCTGACTTTTATGGAGTACTTGGAACAGGCTGGGTTCAGACAGCTGCATCCGCATGACTTTCATTAAAAATTCAGATTCTTCTCTTGTAGGGCTGTGTGATTTATCTCATGCAGCAGATCAGAGGCACATGGGGGCCGAGAGGCGCTTACGAGGTTTCTGAGGTCTGCTGCAGGGTCTGGTCCCTTTCCACAGCAACCTGTAGCCTCCCCTCCAGCTCTGTCAGAGGGGTTACCTCTCGCCTCACTCCCCAAGCTGCACTGTCACAGGCACGGCTCTCGCTGGCATGTAGAATGTTTCCTACAAAGCCTCTTAGTAATTAACCATGTCTGATTTCACCCTGAGGACGAGTCAACCCCTGGGCATTCTTCTGTGCTGTGGATGTGCTCGCAGGGCTGGCTGGGCTCCAGCAGCTCCTCCTGAACATGGAGGATGTGCTGGCAGCTTCCACTGTAACCCCAAGGGGCTCAACATCTCCTGTAGCCTCTGTGCTGCTCCCAGGCTCTGTGTGCCACCACGGTGTCAAAGGGGCCCGCAGGCTCTGGATCTCATTACTGATGCTGGTCAGACATGGGTGCAGACAGGGAGAAGTAGGAGCAGTGCAGGCCTGCAGTGGTGCTCCCTTCCATGGCTTTTGTAACCCTCCAGCAGTTTTTTTGCTCCTTCTTCCTCAGCTGCATTTCTTGGATCTTTTAAACCACTGCTCATTTTACCCATTCTAACAGAGCAGAGGTCGTGCAGGGTTCAGTGGTAACAAGAATGCTACATGGGGAAGAAGCCTCCTCCAAAGATGTTCAAGACCAGAAACTTTCTTATAGAAGCTCCTGGTAGTCGAATGGCTTCTGGTTTCATGCAGGATTGTCTTGTAATGTGAGAGCTAGCTGGAGAAAGAGATCCAAAGTGGTTTGGAAGAGATTTCTTCAGGCTGTTTCTCAGTTACCCATGCCTTCCCCTGGCCTTTCCGAGGACTGAAGTTGGAAAGTGGGAGGGATGTTGGTGTAAACACAAGGGGATGGACTCCCCTTGGCTGTCCCCATAAGCACTTTTGCCCAGATCCTGGGTTCTGTTGGTTCGGGATCTGGATCACTGTGCAGCTGGTGATCCTGTTAGCCACTGGTGGTGAGGAAGGGTTTTCTTCTTATTAGGGCTGGTTCTCTGCTGCACAGAGTTCATGAGATCATTTTCCTGCTTTGGGTTTTGGCCCCTAAGCCTGTTACTTCACCTGCTTTTCCTGCCTGCAGACACTATGGCACGTGTGGTAAATCCTTGTGCACTCAGGCGGGGAGCAGGAGAGCCCAGGCTGCTGGGGGGCATTCCCTGGGTTTCTTTCTACTACTTGTTTTCATTCTGAGGTCTGCAGAAGGGGGATGTCCTCAGGCCTGTAGAGAGCTTTCTCACATGTTCTACTGCTTTGTGGATCATCGAGACTTCCTGAGGGCGGAAGTGGGATCTTGCTGCTTCGAGAGATTGTTGGTCTTCCGGCTTGGAGACCAATGGCTTGTGAGATGCCCTCTGTTGTCAGTGTGAATTTGTCCTAAAGGGCTTTTAGGGCCCTCCACAGGGGAAACTTTATGCAAGATGAAGTTAAGATTGCATAGAAATTGAGCCTTTTTTCGAATGAATAATAAACATCAAAAGCATGAGATAGTTCAAAGCAGTTGTTGCATCTCCCTGGTGAGCTAGGGTTACAGTTCGGATATCTGCCAGAACAGTATCTGACCCACTATGCAGAGCAAACAGGGTTTGGAAAATAACATTGTGCCTTCTGGCAACAAACTGCTATAGGGAGGATTATCTGTTCAAGTTACCGTGGGAAGTGGGCTCTGCACACAGTGGCTGTAAAAAACTTCATACAGAAGAGGTTTGGAGAAGATACAGGTTTTATATCTTTAAAAGACATAACAAAAGTTTCTAGAAACCAGATTAAATGTTGAACATTAACTACAGTAACACCTACAAAGGTATTCAGCAGGAGAGTTCATTACTTGGGTAATAGCAGCAATGTGGATCCTTAGTCCTCATTACAACAGTCTCATCTCTGAAGAACGTAGCCTGAGACCGTGGCACGGGGGTGAGGACTGCCTGCGATCAGATGGATTAATACAGCTGTCGCATTAAATTCCATGATTACTGAAAAATACTGTGGGTGAGGCAGTGTTAGATGGGGAAGAGAGCAATGGTAAAATAAACAAAGTTTGAGGTATGTGAAGGATGGAGGTGGAGAGAAAGAAGCACTGAAAATAGTGTAATTCCTTTGTTTAAAAGTCAAATTTCTGTAGTCATATGCTGCAAACATTTATTATGCTATTATTTATTAGAAGAAAACAATTCCAAGCCAGATGTTAGAAAGTGAGGGCTGGAAAGTCAGTTCCCCAGCCCAGTGCAGGTCAGCGTGTCCCAGCACACATTTGCTCGCTCGTGCTTGTGCCTCTTCTACGCTCACTGGTCTGTGCCTGCGCGCTCGCACTGTTCTCCTGCTGTGGCTGATGCTGCGCTGGTGTGAACACCACTGGGTGCCCTCACCTCCCTCCTCCAGGTCTGGGGACCAGCGCCGTGCAGAGTGTGATCCCTGGAGGGTTGCTTGCTGCCTGCTGGCCTCTGGCACTCTGCGGGTGTATAGGCACAAGTTGTAATTTTAAGCTTGAGTATTTAAAGTATCTCTTTGTTCAGACCTTCCAAACATGCTGACTTCTTCCAGCCATATGCAGAGGAAGGGGAAGGTTGTTCTGCAATACTCCCTGAACTAGCCCAAAATGCTGTTTGGGGGCAGATCATGTGGGGCAGGGCTGAGGCCACCCTGGGGCACACAGGGCAGAGCCACAGTGAGTGGCTCTTGGTGTTGAGATGAAGTTGCCAGACCTGGGATGTTTGTAACTGGTGAGGAGCTGGTGTTCTCCCAGAAACAGCTGTGAAGTTCAGGGACAGGCGGTGCAGGGGTTGTGGCAGATGGAGGAGGTGAGGTCTCTGGGTGGGATCCTCCTGCTCTCGTCACTGTGCAGCTTTGCATAGGGACCCAAGCCCTTCCCAAATGGAAGATGGGCCAGATTTGGTTTGATTTGTGCGTAGGGATAGGTGTTGGGAGTGGCAGAGTGTTATGCTGCGGTTAGTATACATACAGGAACAGTCCATGTCCCTCGGGAAGCTGTACTTGTGAGCCGTATGGTTTCCATCAGAGCGTTCCTGTCTGTTTCTGATTTAAAGTGGAGCTTTGACTAAACCTGATCAATATTTTGCATGCCATGCGTGAAGAACCAGATGTTGAAAGTTTCCTATCGTTGAGAGGGAGGGGGCATACACCCCCCAGACTTGCAGAAATCAATGTTCTCTGACAGAAGTTGGTTGCTTTTCTTAAGAACAATATATTCTTTTGATTTTCAAGTTGATTTGTCTTCTAACAAAGTTCTGGTTTAATATTTTGAATTTGTTTTCTGTGATACAGATAAATTTTCACAAGGGGAAAGCTTTACAAGCGTGGTGGACAATAACTACATGTATTTGTCCCCTGTCTTACCTTTCCACCAACTCACAGCTTGTACTTTCTCATCCATCATGTTGTCTTATTCTGGCCTGCTCCTCTCCTCCATTGGAAGACTGACATGAATCAGAGGTGGGCATGTGATGATGTGCCATGTCCAGGGTGGACTTTTTGCACCATTGGGTATGACAGGCAAGTGAAGCTATCACAAGGGATATTTGAACATGCGTTGAGTGGGAGCAAAAGAAGACCAGAAAATAAGACACATTTATTAAACAGTTTAAAACAAAAGTTTTCCTAAAATCCCCTTTTAAATGGGAGCAGTACAGACTGTGCCTCTGGTTCCCGCAGAGACCACATCCGTAGTATTTCCTTGAACCTGGAACCAGATTTTTCTCTAATTGCTCACCAGGGGTTTCCTCTGCCTTCTTGCGGAAGCTGCTCCTGAGCCCATTGGCACTGCCTAAGCCTGAACATGGTGTCTGCGGGACGGAGGCTTCCTGACTGCTGGAGGACAGGGCTTCCCTTGTGTCTCCTAGAGCGAGACACCCCAGCCCACAGCACGATGGGGTGGAAGAGAGGTTTTATTGCAGAGATTTGACCTAAGTGGGGCAGAGCAAGGCTGGTTAAGTTGGGCCATGTGGGCCAGTCACGTGGCTCTTGAGACCAGCTTGCTAACCTTAGCCTTTTATGTCTTAAGCCATTTCTCTTTTTCTGGCTCAGGAAGAGGGTAATGCATGCAAACAATAGAAATGAGAGGAAGAAGTTCTTATGAGGGAAAACAGCAAAAAATCTTTTGAGGGCACCAGTGGGATTAGTGCCCTAGTGGATTCTTCAAATATTACAGTGAATTTAATTAAATACATCGTGATCCCAAAAGAGGCTAGTCTAATTAGCCAGATCTAGAATACATTTATTCTCTTCCCTCGCTCTTCCAATCAGAAGCCTCAGCATCAACTCCTATCCTATTTTTAATCATTCCTAGACTCAGAGGGCTCTCCTTCCTCTGTGTTAGCTAAGCACACAGCGCTAGGTAATATGTGTCTTTAATCTTATCTTAGCTGTAACTGAGATAATACACATCAGAATTTTTACCAGAAGGTTCTGGCTGCACGTAGGCAATATTTTTGATTGACAAACCTTAAGATTGTGTCCAAATCACCTTATTTGTGTGCCTTGGGCGAGGTGCATGCTGAGGAAGGAGTTTCACGAGGTGACCTAGAAGACAAATAAGAGGTCTTGGGGTTGAACGATGGGAGCTGGCAGGGATTGTTGCAGAGCTGAAATGCAGGTTTGTAGTGGAAGCACCAAATGGTCTTCACTCAGGAGTCTTTTGACTTTGCTATCCATTTGTCCTCCACTTGAGATACGCATTACTCTGAGAATTGGGACAGTTACTGTAAACTCAGCCCTGCCGCTGCTGCCGCAGCAGCCAGCATAGCCGTAAGCACTGAATGCTTCCCTCTGCTTTTGAGAAGTAATTGCCACATCCTTGAGATCCAGGACATAAAACAGCTATTTGTTTCCCTAGCATGGACCTCTGTGCCAGACAGTTGATAGATTTTGGCATAGATAATCCCGGTATAATACTCCTGAATTAGCCACATTGGCTGCAGTAGCACAGCTTCAGAGGAGGGGCAAGGGTTTTCCAAGGGCTAACCTCTTGTGGTGATATCTGGCTGCCTGCTCACCATAGGCTTCTCAGTTTGGACTGCTGTCAACGGCCATCTTCCAGGCCAGGCTGCTGCTTTCTTCCAGATCCAAGGGAGTAAAACCTAAATGTCAGGTAACGGAGTGCTGGGTGATGGATAGGATGGCACACACTCCATGTTCCACTCCCATACGCTGTTCCCAGGACCTGTCAGTCTAATGGGTTCATTGTGTTCTAGGATTCCTTTAGTTTTAGTCTTCCTAGTTTTCAGTGAGAATTTATCACATTTAATTTTATCTGTTTGGCATGAAGTTGGGTCCCCTCCCTGGATAAGCTTTAAATGTGAAATAATTAACCACACATAAATTGTGAACAGTTATGTTGGATCTGTTATTTTCTTTCACTGAAGATTATCTTGCCCATCTTGAGTTTTGCTTCTGTGCTTATTTCGGTATGTTATGTTTCCTTGTTTCTAAGCAGGAGCATGTGTGGTACCTTGAGAATAAACAGGCTTGATCTTACTGTGTCTTCATCAAATTATGGTTTCTTACTTAGTTCCCAGGTGGCTTTTAGCAATTTACAATGGACTAACCCAGGGAGACTGGAGGTGTAAAGGAAACTCACGTCTCTCTACTTTATTCTTCACAGCACCTTCAGCATCACGAGAGCGGGGTTGAGGGTGAAAGCTGCTATTACCACTGTGTCCTCTGTAACTACTCCACCAAGGCCAAGCTGAACCTTATCCAGCATGTGCGCTCCATGAAACACCAGCGGAGTGAAAGCCTACGGAAGCTGCAGCGCCTCCAGAAAGGTCTTCCTGAAGAAGAGGAAGACCTGGGACAGATCTTCACCATCCGGAAATGTCCAGCAGCTGAGGCTGGTGAGTGCTGCCACCCTTGCATGCACAGGGTTGGGCTCCTGCCCCCTCTGCGTCACAGGATTGGACTAGCAGCATCAGGCCCTCCATGCAGTTCTGTGGCAAGTTCGGTGACTTTCTTGTTTGTCTTCCCTGCTGTGGGATGGTGCTTATTCCTTATCAATAATGTGTTATGGAAGTCCCGGCTACCCTGAGGTGGGACAAGATCCTGTTGTACCTGCAGCATCCAGCATTCTTTTGCCTCATGGGGCTTGTGGGTGGTGGCTCAGAAGCACCAAATACTTACACACGTTCTTCATTTCGTACTTGTAAGTGAAATATTTATGAGTGTCTAGAGATACCATCACATTAGGACAATTTTAACAAACTATGCTTTTAGTAGAAGTTTTGCAATGCATCAAGTGATGTCCTAAGCACCAGTGCAAACCCGTCCCAGTTTGTTTATTGGTTTCTAGTATTTCAGCCACATTAGATCATGAGGAAGATTGAAAGGGGTGGGCAGGAAAAGGGGCAAGTGTTGGTCTGTTTTCCATGTCTCCTCATGAGATAAGGTGGATAAGGCAAAGGGCTTGGGTGAAGCATATGCTCATACAGAAATGACAAATAACTGGAAAGAGATTGCAGCTGTGAATCTATCAAGAGAAAAAGTGCCTTAAAGGGGGCAGTTAGGCTGAGCAGAACAGAAATTGTACTTTGTTTAATAATTTAAAGGGTTAAAAATATTTTTATGTTAGGAAAAAGCAAGATCTGGTAAGTCCTGGGAGGAGGGAGGAGGAGGAGAGCCTGCCCAAGCTGGCTGGTACAGCCAGGGATGTGAAGATGCTGGAGCTGGGAGGATGCCAGTGAAACCCTCCACAGCCCTCCTCAGCTTCAACCAGGACTTCCCTCCAGGACTGGATAAATCTCACAGAAAAGTGTTCTGAGGAACTGGCATTCCTCAATTAGTGGCATAGAGACAAGGAAAGTGATCTTAGCTTTAAGGCACTGAGAAAGGAAAGCAGCACCAGCTGGAGGAAAATAAATGTGGGTCTTAGAAATGTCTCTTGAATTAACACCTGCACTGCATTGCTGTTACACATGTTAGTAACAAGGATGTAAAATAGTTGCAGAACACCCAGAAAGTAAAGCAGGAGAGTTTTCAGTAAGAGTTAAATTCAGTCTAATGGAAAAAAGTGACCTATCTGTGAACTCAGCAGAGTGGAGGGCATGGAACACACTTTCCCAAAGGTCGTGGTGACAGGGAGAGCATGTGGTGATTGCCACACCATCCGGAGGGGACAGCAGCTCTTGGAGCCATTCCACTTCTCCACTGCAGAAAAACATTCCAATTTTGGAAGGATACGTTGAAGTGTTTTATGGTTTATGAGTTTTCTTAAAAGAAAAAGGAACAGAGAGGAAAAACCATCTGTGCCCTTTTGTGACACACAGAACAATCCTGGAAACCTTTGTTTACTTTAAAAATTTGTGTTTACATTGTCTTTTACTTCAGAAACTTTATCTTTCCTTGTATGTCTGCCAGGATTATGACATTGCAGGTACTAAGAGTGCAGAAGCTGACTAACTGAGAGGGAAAATAGTTTGTTGACCATTTTAAAAGATTTTTGTTTGTTTGTTTGTTGAAAGTCTTGGTAAGTCACTGCAGGGAAATCTCATTTTTAAAATATTTTGATTTTTCAATGGCCCGAGATAGTTTCCTTTAAGCGTGTTGGTTCTTCAACAAAAGCTGACAGCAAACAAGACACAATTTCTTTATCGTATTTTATTTCAAAGGATAAAAATACAAGGATAAGATCTAGAATACAAAGAGGGAACCTCTGATCTGTTTTGGAGGTTGGTTTGACCCGAGATATTTAATCTCAAACACTCTTCCAGCCCATTGTTGAACAAGGCTGAGCAGACACGCCTCACTGGTGCAGGGATGGCCAAGGCACAAGGCGCTGGTCAGGTTGTACCTGCAGTGATGGGAGTTGGCTTTGGGTGAGAAGCCGCAGTTCTCCCATGGGGGAGAATGGGTGCTTTCATCTCCCGTTTATTCAGATTGAGTTGAGGTATCAGAACATCAACTTGAATATACAGTGGGGTAGTCCCAGTGCCCCAGGCCAGTGGCTGGGCTGAGGACATGTTCTGGGGCAAGGCACATCAGGATGCTTCAGGGGTGACATCCGTCAGGGGTGGCCTCATGGCAGGCAAGATCAGCCTCATGAAGGGCACAACAGTAATTTGTTTCTCAGCTTTGATTTATTCAGTGTAATCATTTCATGCGTAAAAAGATCTCCCTCCAGCAGGCTGATCCTTCCTTTTTTCCCGTGAGGTTTGAACTCACAGCCTTGTTTCTCTGTAGTCTTGGGCGTCAGCAATGTGTAGCAAAAAAATGCACATATCTGGGCTTCATTTCTGTCTGGTGACGTGTTTCTTTTGTCTTGGTTTTGAACTCTGCCGGTGTGTTTGGCTGTTCCAGCCCTTTAGGAGAGCCCCACGTTCTGTGGGGCTTCACCAGCGGGTCTTCCAGCCCAGTGCTGCCAGTGTGGGACATGCACATCCTCTGTGGCAGGGCTGCACTTAAGAGTGTGTAGCTGCGCCTCTGCTCTTCCTCCACCTGTACAATACCTTGGTGTCTCTACTGTATCCCTGTTACATTTTTTGCTGGTTTTTTTTCTGAGGGCTAAGTGACTTCCCTTGCTGCGTTTCGATAAGGAGCCTCTGGTGGTAACAGATAACACGACAAAGTCTTCTCTCTGTTTCACACGCTTTGAGCAGAATGTGCTTTTCTGATCTGTGACACGCCTCTGTCAGGGACCCAAAGGGATGATGACTTTTTTGCTGGTTTGCTGCATTGCAAGTGCAGTGGTTTGTTTTGATGCTGCTATTACTCCCTGGTAATCATCACTGTGATTCTCCCTCCCCTTCTAGTTAATTATATTTTTCTGTAATTCCGTTTCCCCACACATACAATATCAGCTTTCCTTTTTCCCCCAAAGTGAATAAACCCTTTTGTTATCACTGCTTTTTCTGAGGACATTTCAGTCCTCAGCTTTTCTACCTTCTGCAGAACTCCTCCCTGGGATGTCGCCCAGCTCTGGGCTGACTGCCTCGGGAGGTTGTGGAGTCCCCATCCTGGGAGATGCTCAAAACCCAGTGGGCAAGGATGAGGCTGAGGTGCTGAGCAAGACCATGACTTGTGCCTGTGGAACTGCAAGTTTTTTGGCAGGGCTGAGCTGACAGAAAACCATGCCCTTCTTGTGCTGGTCTGTCTTCTTGCTGGTGTGGCTGGTCAGCTGTGGGTTCACCTCAGCAGTGGTGTGAAACAGCATCCTCCTCACACTCTGGTCTGGTTGCTGTGACCAAGAGCGAGCAGACACAAGGGATCATGTTGTTAAGGGGATGCCGAGTTTCATGGGGATGGTAAGATACAGCCCATTGCTGCTGCTGCTGCTTCCAGGGCAGACCCCCAGGCCAGCCATTACCCAAAGCAAGGTGCCAGCACATGCGGCCCCGATCACTCCTGCTGCTGCTGCGGAGACCTTTGTGGTTTTGCTAGAAATCTTGAAGGAGTATTTACCCTTTTTTGTTTCCCTAACTTCAGCCAATTTGTGCCAATCTCCTCATCCCCAGCTTTACATACAACTGCAGCTTGCAGTAATGAAAGGTGGCTCACCCCTCATTCCACAGTCTTGTGTTCTGGGTGTGATGGAGTTGCTTTGTCTGCTTCCCGTTCTGTCCTGTTTGCTCAGTGGCAGAGAGGAGATGCCAGGGTTAAACGCTGTGTCTCGCTGTGTGTACATACTCACTGATGTGTGCAAGCATGTAGGAGAAAGTATCACTGTCTCTAGGGTGGTGTGTAGATATTTTCTTGTATAGATGCATCTCAATCTGTTGGAAGAGAGTGTCTGATCATACCTTAATTAGTCCTCTAACAATCTACAAAGGTCAGTGCCAATTGCCTGTTCATTTACATTTGTAATTGTGATGGTTCTTGATTGCACATTAGTTGCAACTCCTTCCCTCCCACCCCATGGAAAACACATGCAGCAGCCTAAGCAACAGCCTTGTAGACACAAGGACTTTTGTCTCTGCTTGTGCCAGCAGCACAGCCTTGATTGAAACTTCTGTGTCTTTTGTGGAAAAGAGCTTTACAAGCTGCACTCCAGTTCCAGTAAAGGGATGATGAAGTCGTTGGCAGGGAAATTATATGGATATCAGGCAAGAAACCCAATCCTCCTTGAATGGAATAATTAAAGACAATTAAACTTTTCTGCTTGCTCTAAGAAGTGTGCTAATTATGGAGGAGACAGGGAAGTAAGCCCAGGCTGGACATTCAATCCTTTTCTTGATCAAAAAGAATACAGCTTTAGGGCTGGGGGTTTATTGTCCTCCATGGGTATTTCTGGACATATATTGCTGTAGTATCTGGGCTGCTGGCAGTGCAAATGTCAGCCCTTTGCTGCAGAAGCATCTGTATAACGCTACCCATAAGCTAATTGATTTTTAATGATGGGGTTTAGAGAAGAAAAAAAGCCAACAACATAATAAAAACCAAAACGTTCTCAAGATGTAGGGATGGATGCACTTATGCCTCATTAGGTAATGATAGAAATAAGAGTGAAACAGCCTGCACCAAATTTTCATTCCAGCTTAGAAAGTGACTCCTCCTAGAAGGCCTGGAGTACAGGCAGCCCAGGTTTCCGTACTCTTTCCACTGTGCAGGACCGAGTCCGTCAGGTGGATGGGTCAGGTGGAGCTGAGGCAAGAGACCACCTAGAGTTTATGATGCCCAGGAGTTTCATTTTGATTGTGTCTTCATATGAGTCCTGAGTTTGTTGGCATCTTTGAAGGGAAACAGAGATTTTGGCAGATATAAGTGCAGAGGACAATTTGTATGGCCAAGGGATTGTGTTGGTACAGGGAACATGTTCAGTGCCTCTGTGGCTGGAGGAGAGGTTCCTGCCTGTGATACAAGCAGCCGAGGCTGCTACCACCCCATGCTGCCCAAGGCAGGATCAGAGCCGTACCTCTCATAGTTTCTGCAGTAAAAATCTGCTGGATATGAACTGCAAGGGGATGCCGCAGAATCCCCATTTCACCCCAGAGGACCAGTCCCCTGTGCTGGATATACTGTTTCAGTAATCTTGCTAGTCTCTGCCAAATCCTTAGCAGCCATCCTCTTCCAATACACAGAGCCATTGTTGGGGCCCTCGCGTGTGAAGACTGAGGGCAGGCTCTCGGGAAGCCCTTGCTAAACTCGGCCAAGTGCAGTGAAAAGCCCCTTTGTCTGGGCAGGAAAGGGGCTGGAGCAAGTGTCAGCAGGAGGATCCCTGCTGCCCATCTTCCCATGCCCAGCCGTGCTAGAGCATCTGTGCTACTGGCTCTGCCAGCAGACAGGGAGGGACCAGCCACTCTCCCTGCTCCAGACAGGTTGATTACAGTTAGAGGAATATCTTTACTGTAAAGCTCTGTTCCGGTGCTTCTCCCCCCTCTCTGCCCCTTGGGCAGAGGCGATTATAGTGTCCATCCACATCTTCCTAGAATTTCAGTATTCGACCTTCCAAAGGGTTGCAAACTGTGGACTGAAATTGTGATGTGGGTGCTTAAAGAAGCCAGGCATGTAAACAGAAGTGAGGTATAGCTAGAGCACTGCCAGATTAGAAAACACTGTGTGCTTTAAAGATAGTAGTTACCCAACTCAGCTTGTCTCTGCCTGTGGTGCTTGCAGACAGCTGGATGCTCGTATAGTGCTTGTATCTCTGTTTTTACTCTTCACTTTGCTTGTGTTCCTCTTTCTTAAAAGCAGTTGTGTAGCTGTACCAGGGATGTGAAGGAGAGAGGTGGTGGCAAATGGGAATAGAAGCAAGTTCCTGTATGATCATGAGCAGATTTGTTCATGAAACACTCAGGATGTGGTTTGCAGTGTGGAAAGGTTTCTCTTAGACAAAAAGTTTCTGTTTAGCAGGAGAAAGGCTTGGTGTTAGCCACATTTGGCAGTTTAAATGTGTGACTTGGAAGTCCCACAGCATGATTTATATTCTTCCCCAAGGCTGAGGCATTGCTCTCTAAGCTCTCTCTCCTGTCCGGGCTCTCCAGTTCTCCACCTTCCCTTGGTGGCTGTGCCCTGGCCTTAGGAATTGTGATCGGCCCATCTGTAAAATGGGTGAAACAAACTGTGGAGAAAGGGGAAGGGGATCTTCCACAGAAACCTCTTGTGAGGGAACCATACTGTTATTTTCCTACCTTGAAGAGTGGGCAACCATGCAGGACATTTCTTATTCACAGTCGTCAAGCATGGAGTAATTACTGATGTAATTTGTTGCAACAGGGACATGAGATGCTTTTTTGGAGTGGATTTTTCATGATTGCAGGCTCTATACTTCCAATGGAACTTTTGAAATGAGAACTGGTAATGCCAGATTATATTCCTCCCTTCTTGAAATAAATTCATTGAGGTCTGATGTCTTCCACTTGATTTCAATTAAAGGAAAATGTGGTCATTGCTAATACTGGAGAAACGCGCATGTTGCTCTCCTACATCTGATAGAGGTACTGAAGGGTTTCAGGAAGGAATAATTAGTCTGCTTTCGTAAGCCTCTCTTTACTTTTCTGTGGGACTTAATTGCACACAACAAAAACTTCCCAAAGCACATTGCTTGCACAGTATACAGGAGGAGAGCATACAGAGTTTGTACTACAGTGCTTACCAACCAAAAGCATGCCACCGCTCTGGCCTTGCTGGTGATGCACAGATTTGTCTGGGTGGAATGCATGGCCCTTGCAGGGGATTGGAGAAGAGCAGTGTGCAAGGTGCGTGCTGAGGGATGTGGTGTACAACTTTACACCTCATGCAAGTGAGAGTTCCAAATGATGTTCTTCATGCCATCTCCTCCCACTGCCCTTCCTCTTGTGGCTGGAGAACCTCCTCTGGTCTTGTGCTGTTGCCAGTCACTCTCTCCTCCTAAGAACGAGATTCCTTCCTCCGGTGTTTAATAGCTAACCTCGCCTCACATGTTTCCCCTTGCCATTTCCAGGCTTGTCCTTGATTGACACATTTAATAATCTGCCAACCCAAATGACAGTCTGAGCTCCTGTGTGCAAACATCAAATGCTGCCCAGCTTCATTAGCTGCTTCTCTGGCTTTTTACCTCTCTCTCGCTCCATGCAACCCAATATTGTCTTTTCCCAATATGTTATCTGTAGCCCCTGAAGGCAGCAGCCTCATCAGCCTTTGTTCTCGAAACGTGGCATGTAAATCCAAGCAGATCATCAGCGAGTGAACGGTCAGAGGTGTTCGGTGCCACAGCAGGCGCCTGCTAGGAGGCAGGAGGCCCTTGGGTGCCCTGTCTCATGCACCTAGCTTTCTGCCAGGGGCTGTTTCCTACTGCTGGCGTACGCAGCAGCTTTGCTGTTGGAAGAGGAAATGCATTCCTGTTAGCTCATCCTCAGATATAGGGAGTAAGACAAGCTATTGTCCTGTTTTGAGAGAACATTCACCCACGGTACAATAACATACGTGAAATAGCAACAAAGAGGAAAACAGCTCATGGCGATATGTATGTTAAGCTGATTAAACTCACAGTTCCTCGTTATACCAGCATTTTTGATCTCTCTGCCAGCTCCACCAAATACCCCCACATGCAAGATTATCATCTTGTTTTCCAAGATCTTGTGTCATCTGTGTTCATTTAAAGCAGGATGGCTAGTTGTGTTCCCCTTCATTGTTCTGCTGAACCTTGGATTTTTTTTTTCCTTCTTTTTTGTGAATTAAGTGACTTAAGGACTCTTTTTCACCTTTCTATCCACGACTGATGGGAGTCATGGTATTCCCATGCAGGGTCTCTCCTCTGAAGGGTGTCCAGAGGCTGGGCAGAAGCAGATGAAAACTTTTGGTTCTGCTTTAATTCCGTATTGCTTTAATGGTTATCTACAGACAGCAGAAGTACTTCTTGTGGTCACAGGTCAGGGTTGCTGTACATGTTTAGCTCTTTTGGAAGGTCTGAAGGCATGGGGAAAACCATACGCTTGAAGAACTTCTAGGGACTTCTAAGTCAACGTAAGGGGACTTCCCTGTCCTGGTAGTATTCTGTAGCATGTAACTGTTGTAACTGTTCCCTCCATGCATCCTTTCCCTTGCCCACATTTTGGAGAATGCTATTCCCATCCTAGCAGCATCTTTCTGTCTTTGTGCATACAGGACACAGTAGAACTGTTGAGATCTGTGCAGGGATAAAGTTGGTTCCCCTTTAATATCTGGCAGAGGCTGATTTCCTTCTGTTATTTATTTTTTGGGGTTGGTTTTGATTTTAAAGTAGACAGCAGTTGTGCCTTAGATCTGTTTTGACCGACTGGCAGTGACTAGGTAATCTCTAAAGGATATGAAAGGTTTAAAAATTTTAATTTTGTTTTTATTAAAGTTTATCATGACTTTTTTCATGGTCCCCTAGTAAAGCAGGGGGGGAACAGAAATCTACACAAACCCCCAAGCATTCACTTAATGAAACTCTAATGGGAGGCGCCTGGCGGGAAGGAAGTGGTTAGATAGCTGGGCTGGGGAAGGCAGACCAAAGGCACGCTGTAATATTATTGGAACGTGGCAGGAATCTCATAAACTCCCCATCTAGCTCCAGCAGACACTTGTCACTGGGAGCTCATGGCTTTCATTAAGCAGAAAGAGAGGAAGCTCTGATGGCTGACTTGTTCCAGAATGTTTGTCTTGTTTGGCTGCATCGTAAAGCCCTTTCCACTTAAGAAAAGTAAAGGGGAAAACATCACCAGATGCTGTAGTAAAACGCTGGGAAGCTCCTGGTTCATCTCCTACTCTGCTTTTTTAGTCCCCATCAAAGCAATCTCCAAAGCCAGACACAAACCAGGTTTTCAGAGTGCAGGGTCTCTGCTAAGCACAGGCAGCTGCTGTTCCCTTTGAGCAGAAGAGTTGCATCCCTGTCCTTGTGGTCTCACCCTTGGTACCGAGCTTGATCACAAAAGCTCTGCTGCAGGTGGCAGTGGCACCTTCTGCTTCTCTTCACTGTTTCTCTTCCCCCTCTCTCCTTTCCAGTTTTAGAATAGAAAACTCTTCTCTAGAGGACTTCAAGGTGGTGGTTGCAGTGGTGCGGGTTAAAATCAAGACTGAAGGCTCTCCCTTTTCTGGGTGGATCAGTAAATCTCTGAAGACATTGCAGGTTGAACAGCAGTAGGTACTGCAGCCAGGTCTCAAGATGTGTGGGTTAGATGTCAGTGTGAGTGACACAAGACTCATATTAGCAGCAAATTCAGCTCATGTTTGAAGTCTCATCAGAACAATGATGCTGCTTCTGTCCAAGCCTTGCACTTGCTCAGGTGCCGTGTCTGACTGAGCATCCTGCTTTCATGTTCTCGTGGTGAGAAGAGAAAGAAACTTTCCAAAAACTTTGACACACGTGCTACAGCAGCTGCTCCTCCACTGTCAGCCTTAATTTATGGTGTTCATCTGCATAGTGTTGTATGGTAGCAGCTTATCTCCAGTATCTTTCCTACAGGTTTGACTGTTCTGGCCACTAATGCAAGGCTGTTTTCTCCCTTTCTAATTAAGTATATCTGGAATGAACATGCCTTCTTCTGAGTTAACAGGTTAATGAGTTTAGCAAGTTGCTTCTCTTGCATGTTTTTGTGGTTGTATTAGCTTGGAGTATCTTTTCCTGTTCTGCTGTTGACCTGAGCTGAAAAGGGCTGGAGCTCCAGCACAGAGAATTGCTGATACCTCGATGCCTTCTTTCCTAAGTTGCCCAATTACAGATTAGGTGGGGACAGTGGCAGAAAGAAAAGCTCAGTCGTGTTTAACTGGGCACAGGCTTTGTGTTCAAATACAGTGAGGATGTTTAACTCCTTCATAAGTAAATAGTGGAGTAGGGTGAGGAAGGGCCATGAGAGGGAAGCTGCCTGCCAGGCTTTATGCTCATGCCCTTTCTGAGGAGCTGTATGGCAGGGTCCAGCAGCTGGGCTAGAAGTTGCTGGTTCCTGGATGTCAGCATTGATACAGAACAGGAACATGTGCTTCAGATCAGCTGCCTCACCAGACTCTGTGGTGGATAAGAACAAACCCCCTAGTCTGTCAGTGCTGCTTATGCTTCCTGGGTTTTGCTCTGCTCCTCTCGTGGAGGTGCAGCTGTGCCTCACTGCAGCATCTCAGTGTCCATACGCACCTCCCGTGCCAGGAGGAGAGGTAGGAAATGTGAACAGGACCCCAGTCCCAGATGGTGCATCAGGGTTTGCTGCAGCTCCACGCACACTGAAGTTTGGTATCTCTGTGGTGGTCAGCCTGGAGTCCTGCCGAACAACTCCTGAAGGGCGCTGGTAGGCTTAGGACTGAAGTGCTCTGCTTGGTCATATAAGCTCATCGTTGTGGAGCATCAGAGGCCAAGGCCATTTCCCTGGGATGGTGTTTGCCTTGGCTGCATGCTTGGGTTGTGTGTGGCAGCAGCACTGCTGTGAGGTGGCAGTTTCCAGGATTCCCTTCCAGCCAGCTGTGTCCTGCCTATCTGCACATGCTGTCAGGAGTGAACTTTTGTGGCTGGTTTCTGCATTGAGGATAAAAATGGCAGTTGTGCTTGAAGCCAGGCATCTTCTTCAGGCTCATGACCATGTTCCTGACTGCTACTGTTCAGGGTCAGAAACAGGGCTGACTCCTCTCTGACGCTGACACCAAAAAGGCGTTGTGATGCAGTGCTCCTGGCCAAGGGCTGCAGTTTGCTTTCTGCAGCAAGTGTCAACAGGGCATCAGGACATGGCAGGCTGGAGCTTTCCAGCTCGAGAGGGCCCAGACCTGTACAGACGTCTGTTTATGTAGAGAACCTGATGCATGTACGCAGGCTCACGCTCATCGCTCGAAGAGAATGTCCTGCACCTCCCTTCAGGGAATATCCTTGCAGAGCATCATAGAATAGTTAGGTTTGAAAAGGACCTTAATATCATCTAGTTCCAAACCCCCTGCCATGGGCAGGGACACCTCACACTAAACCATCAATTTTGTTCTTGTTTGTTTCTGTCTTTTCCCTGTCCTGATTCTGTTGTACTTCATTCTGCTGCAGGAGCACATGTCTGATGGTTTTTAACTGGCCAGACTGGAGCAGGAGAGTATCTGACCTAAACAAAAAAGAGCTTTGAGATGTTTGCTCAGAGGAGGCATTATGAAAATGGAAAGTATTCTCATCCTGCAGCTCATTTGTTAGGATTATAGACTTAATTGCAAGAGATACATAGCTTGGCTTCTGAAATTGATTTTGGTTTTCTTTAAGAGCCATAGGCAAAATGAGATTGTATACGTTAGCAATGGGATGATTTGTGAAAGGGGGTTTATAGCAGCTGGCACAGGACTAGTGTTTGCCTGTATTTCTCATATATACATGCTTCCTTTTCCTTCTGTAAGGCCTGTTCATCCTCTGATGATGACGTTAAGCTCCTCAGAACTGCCTAAGAAGGAGCTACCACACGCATTTATTTTTCCACTAAAAACTTGGGACTGTTTAGTACTGTGTCTGGCAATGCAGTGTCGTGCTCTGGCTGCTTCAGAAGGAGATTTGGGGACCTGTAAACAAATAACAGCCTACCTCAAGTACAAGTCTTCTCCTTATTCCTACTAAAACTTAGTTCATGGCTGCCTTAAACAAGAGGGTTTCTAGTTCTTTCAAACAGTCAGGTTGCCTTTCTGAGTTGTATGTCTTGATGCCCTTGCCATATATTTTGTTTTGACCTCAGTGACTTCTTAAGGCCACTAGTTCCAAAGTTTAACTGTGAGCTGTATGAGAAACTATTACCTATATTTGCTTGAAATTTGCATTTTTTCCACGTTCACTGCAGTCCTCCAGAGACTGGAAGATGAGAGGAGCAGTATTGGTCCAGCTCCCTTAAACCAGCCTTCATTTTGATCTTTCTGTCAAGACCACCTTATTTCTTTTCAGACCATGCAACTTTAATCATCTCCTTTTCTGTGTGGATTCCTTTTCCTACCTATCTTTTCATCCTTTTCATTCATCCATGGCCACTTCATTAAATAAATGACTGTGTTAATTTTTTTTGTCCTGTTGCACATGTCCTAACATGCCATTTCTCTCCCAGGCAGTGTGTCAGGTGTAGATTTCTTCTGGTTTGCCTGCAGGGATGTCCCGGCCTTCCCAAAGCTGGCATGATGCACCACGTACATCCCACTTAATGCCCTCCCTGGTCCGGCCTTGGGCCCTGAGCCCTTAAATCTCAGCTTTCTTATGGAGTGGAGCATGGGGGACCCTGCACGGCCTCTGCTACCACTCTCCAGGCTGACAGGGACAGAACATGGGGATGGACAGAGTGTGACTTGGGAACGTTTTTCTTTGCCTTCCTGATCTGCTGGTATTCATGCAGGGCAGACATTTATGGTCCTCTCCTGTGAACTACTCTCTCATTTGGTTACCAATTAAGCTGACGTGTTCTGGCCCTTTCCATTCTCCTTTTTATTGTTTTGAAGAGTGAATTAGGGCTCGGTGTTTTGGATTGTTCTCTGGCCTCCACTGCTACTTTGCTGCCTCCTTTGTGGCAAAACAATGGCATTAATTTTGGCCTTTGCGGGTGGGCAGGCAATCTGGCAGCGCACAGTGCCTGTCCGTTCCACTTCACTTGTGCAGCCACCTCACCTTTCCACATCACCTACTCACTTTTCTCTTCCTATTCTTTTTTCTTTCCTCCCCTTCCGTGCATGTGTGTGTGGAGGATTGCTCAGGGTGTATTTTGTGTCAGTCTGGAGGGGGTTAGAGGTTGCAGCCTGGATGCCAAGCGAAGGCAAGCAGGGATGTGAGTGATATGGGGCAAGGAGACCTTTCCCTGCTGCACCAGTGCACCCAAGACAGAGCATGGATCTCACTGGGGAACTTAGAGCAGATGACCGACGTGCACCAGGGACAATCAGAAATGTGAAGTACAAGTCTCATGCATTGCGGGACCCTCACATCCAGCATGCTCCTGCTGGTGTCGAGCCACAGCTAACTGGGAAGTGGTGACCCTGTTGTGGTCTGAGATCAGGATCCTTCTTTTTTTCTTTTCAGTAGTGTGAAAAAGAGCAGAGGAGTTGGAAGCCCACAGCCCGTTGCTGCTGCTGCTGACGGTGTAAGGCAGTGCTTGCCCTGGCCCTGTGCAGATAGGGCCGGCCAAGTGACAAAAGGAGGATGTTCCCTACGGCACGTGCCCACATGTCCCTTGCTGCCACCAGCTCCTGTCTGCAGGTCCCACAGCTGCTCTCAGCCCTCAGAAGAGCTGCTCTGGGCTCGGCTCTTCCTCTCAGCATTGAGGCTTCAGCACACGATGGCTCTCACCTGCTGGCCCTCGGCCAGCATCAGGCCCCACTGAGCCTCCTGCTCCAAAGGAGCATGGCAGGCTTGGTGCTGCTGGACAAGCCCGCTGCAGCCACAGAGCACACACAGAGTCAACAGTTTCCTTTCTTCTGCACAAATTGGCAAGGACTAACCTTGTCATATCTAGTGCAGCGCTAACGGGCGCCTGCCTCCAAGGGGTAATCATGCAGGCATAAATTCGGAAAGTTGCTAAGCTATGAGCAGTCTTATGAGCATTAAAAGTGTCCTCTTTGCCAGAAAGGTCATTCATAACTTGGCTGCACCGCTGATGTACAGTCAGTGATATTGATTGATTAATGTATAAAAAGCACCAAATCCATTTGCTTCTATGAAAGAGAATAAAGTGCAGTCGACTCTCTCTTTATTTTCACCTCATCCTTTTGTTTGAAGGACGTTGTGTTTTTTTTTTTTTTCTCTTTTTGTTTTGCCAGCTAGGTTTAAGGGGGTTACAAAAAGCCAGTTTCTGCCAAGTAATGCGTTCACAAAGGGAACATTGATTCACATCAGTGTCGCTTGAATTACCCTTAAAGGTTTGCCAAGGAGTTGTTCTTATATTAACCTTCTGTTCATCAAAGACAAAATAAATAAATAAGTCATAAAATCGGCTTCACTGCCCACGCTGGAGTTGGATGCAAAACAGGAATTTATGCTCCAGGTGCTGCTGCTCAGCCCTTCTCCCCCATGCTTCGGGCCTGTTCCCTCCTGCAAAGCTGCTTCCTCCCCAGCCGCCCGGCCGGCACCTCGCATCCACTCTCCCCAGCAAGGGCTCTCCCTCCTCAGGGATGGGCTCGGCGCTGCCGCAGGCAGAGGGTGGAAGCTGACTGCAGCCCAAGGCAGAGATGTGTTGTAAGCAGCTGCCCACAGGCCCTCGAGGGCCAGGGGGATGGGGACTGCATTTTTGTCCAGGCCCTGCAAGCACCAGGACAAGGATTAGAGCCTGGATTCGGTGTGCTCTGAGCCTGCCGCTGGGCCGCTTTTGCAGTGCCAGGGTCCTCGAAGCTCCCTTGGCTGCTGGGGTGCTGTGTCTGCGTGCTTGCCCGCAGTATGCCATGTGCGAGTGCAGTGAGTGCTCTGTTCTGGTCTGTGACCCATGCTGATGATTTCAAGGGAGAAGGTGTCCTGCAGGAGGTGTTTTCTGAAGGATTTTGCATAATGTTTTGATTTAATCACTGCAGGCTTAAGTAGAATGATTTCTGTGTGGAAAGACAGCCTTGCGATGACCCAGGACATGCTGCCCTATCTGCCTTTCTAATTCACTGTAAGTCTTGTTTGCTGTTCTGGACTTACTTCTCCGTTGATAGTTAGTTACACATTGTTTCCTTCTCCTGCTGGTTAATTCTGAAATGAGAGATACTCTTGTGCCTGTGGAGCTTTGTGCTACATTGCATCTTTCGCTCACCAGGGTGCATCTGCATTGTCTGTCCCAAGGTATCATCTCCCTGAGCGAAGGTGTAAGGGTGTTGCAGTTGCCTGTTCCTTTTGGGATGGCTGATGAATGTGAGACTGAGTAATTGCTGTTCTCTGCAGCAGGAGCTGTGGTGCTTTTTGTTAGTGTCATTAAATTAACCAAACTCTGTGTTTCCACTTGGTCCCTGTTCCAAAACCCATGAAGGACCGTTCCGTGGCATTTCTCCTCTTGAGCAGGGAGTGTCTTAGGATTTGTTCTGCATGTTGGGCAGCTGTGCTCATCACCCTGGTCCATAAAACACAAAGCTCAGATACCAGTCTCACTTGGAAACGTCTCTGCATGAGCTGTCCCCACCTAGTTGTCACAGCAGACAGTCTCAACAGCATGCAAGCCCGTGACAGTCCCCGGGTTCTCTGTGTCATTCCAGATAACCTGAGCCCTCAGCCGTGGGTGGTACAGATGCCCGTATCAGACCCCAGTTCCTGCTGAGGGCTGTGTAAGGGCAGTGCTGACGCTGCAGCACAAAGCAGAGTGCCCATGCTCACCGGCACTGGCTGGCTAAGGCCAGTGGGGGTGCCTGGAGATGTGTTATGGGATGCTCAGTGGTGTTAAGGTTGCATGGTGATGTTATGGGATGCTTGGTGGTGTTGCGGGGTGCTCAGTGGTGTTATGGGGTGCTCAGTGGTATTAGGGGTGTGAGCCAATGGGTAACCGAGGCACCACCAACCTCGGCAGTGCTGCCACATGACACTTTTGTTTCAATGTCTCTTACTCACTGAAGAATGACAGTGGTAATCCTACTGACTGTTGAGGGTGGTGACATAGGTCAGACATACATCAGAAATGGCAAAGAGAGCAGGACCACCACAGGTTGTCCTTCCCATGTGTGTGTCTCTGTATACATGTTTATTGGCATGGGGTGAGCCTTGGACCTTTTGCTGCCAATTTACCATCCCCAAGAAGCAAATCCCTTGAACCCCAGCCTGGCGTGGCTGACGCCAGGGATTGACACCTGGGAACATGAGGTGTCATGTTCCAGAAGAGGGTTTTTCCCCTATGGCTGCTGAAAAATCTGAAAAGAGAATCATCCTATTTTTGTGGGATTGTGGGAGAATTGCAGAACGCTGAGGCCCCCTCCCCCTCTGGCAAGGCGGTAGGGATTGGATCAGACGCTACGGAGTGAACATGCTGAGAGTGAATCCATTTTCTCTCCTCCATCTCCCCAGAATAAATTAGAATTTGCCTGATTTAATAAAATGGCTTCATCTCTCTGCTATCTTTTCTATCTCCCAAGCGTTTCGTCCCCACCCCCACTGCAAAATAATGGATCTCAGCTGTAGAGTGTCCTGTTAGAGGCTGACAATTTAACATGGAGGGTAGGTGTGAGCACCTGCACACACTGCCTGCGAGGGGCCCGGCCGCTGAGGTGCGCAGAATTTGTCCCTGTTCTCAATTTCCTTATTGTCAACTATGATAGCTATAATTGCGGTCGAGGTCAGTGTAATTTACTGTCCATCTGTCATTAACCTGACCTCACGGGTGGATGTGACTGCCATGCAGATAGTGTTTGGAGACTGGGAGTGGTTAGTCAGAGAAATTTTACAGCACGAATTTGCCCCAGCCACTTTTCTTTTTAATTGGTGTGTGTTTGGCTATGCACAGAGTGGAACTGGAGCTCTTTGCCGCAGACTGAGAGGAGGGGTTATTGTTAGAATTGAGATGGTTTCACTACAGCTGAACCTTTTCTCTCTCTTGAATCTGGTGTTTTAATTTCTGGTTCCTAGGTTGATTTTTTCCTTTCCGTTCTGACACTAATTATGCCAGGCGTGTTGGGAGCGGTTGCTGCTGAGAGGTACCCAGCTAAGTGTTAAGAAAGGTTTTAAAAACAGACTGAACTCTTTCCTAATGAGGCTCAATCGTGCTCTCCTCCGGGTGGTTTTGTTTTGCTGATCTGTCAGTTTTCCGAGGATTTAATTGCACTTTTTTCGTATTAGTCTTTGAAATGGGGCTAAGCAGCTTTCTGTAAAATAAAATATAAAAAAGGAGAGACGTTACTGGCTTTCCTATTTTCTTTCTTTGCTTTCATCACTCGAGGATCATCATCTGCCAATGACTCCTGGGACCCAGCAGTCGTGAAGAACAAAATTTATGAGAGCAGCAAAGGCAATGGCAGGCTGGACCACTGTGGCAGCTCCTGTAACTGTAAACTCTAAACCTTGCAGGCAATTTCCTTTGCCTCCCTACTCCTGGGTCTGGTTCCTGTTGTGTTGCTGCTGATGCTGATCATAGAAGACCTTCCAAATGTGTATTTTGGAGGAAGAAGCAGGGGGTGAAGGAGGGTCGAGGAGCACTGAAGTGGCTCATCCAGTGTAGCTCATTTCCTGCAGAAATGACACAACAGCGATCCAGAGCGGAGCACTGCTGTGATACTCCCGACAGTCAGGGACTCCCGAAGCAGCGATGGTTGGCAGAGACCTCTGGAGGTCCCAGAACCAGGCCACACACAGCCGCTGGCCAGGATCTGCCCTGGTGGCGGCTGAAGTATGTCCCCAGATGGAGTCTCCAGCCTCTGTGGGCTTGTTCCAGTGCTTAGCTCCTCAGAAGCCAGGAGTCCAGGGAAAAGGATGCAAAGTAGATGATGTTGGGTTGGAAAGAGGCAGGAGAGAGGAGGCGGATGTATCCATGATGCTATTATCTTTATGGCATAGAAAAACATGTTTGAAGCAATCAGCATGGAATTCTTAATTGCTTCACTTACTTCTGCTCTCCTCGTGGGACATATTGTACAAAGGCAGGTGCTGCCAGGACCCTCACATCAGCACCGTCCCTGCTGTACTCACTATTTTTAACTAGCACTTTGTTTTGCAAAGATGCACAAAGCTGCTGCTTTTTTTTCCCAAGGATGCTAATAAACAGCAGAGGCAGGAAGAGCTTTCTGCTCTGCCTGACAGTGACTCTGCTTTCTTAGCCTGCAAGTACTTTTTCGTTCTCTTTGCATTTACATTTCCTTTTTTCCCATTTTCTCTTCCTTTCTTCCAGCTTCATTTTCCTCCATCTTTATTTTTTCATCTTTATCCCTCAAATACCTAAGAGTCTCTTATTTCTAGTCTCAGCCTAACAAAAATCCCGTTTTCCTTTCTTCATTCAGACGTGTGCCTGCCTTTCTCTTTCAGCTTCCAGCACACCTCTCATGAGGATGTAAAATCCAAGAACCAGATCTTTGAGATTTCAAAATAAAATAAAAATAAACTCTGCTTTAAAAACACTTTAGCAGGAAAGCCAGGCTAATTGTAAATCAATGAGTCTTAAAATGCAGCATTGATCTCCAGTTAGAAGTTTGAAGGGGAAAGCAGTAATTACTGCACTGAAGGTAGATTTTTTTTCTTTTAGTAAGTTCTGGGCAGAAGGAAAGCTCATTAGGGCAGCACTTCGGAATCTGAGTAATTAGTTTTAAAAGTACTTTTGTGGTGTTATTCCCATGGCTAGAAATTATTGGAGTCTTCACAGATTTATAGTTCCGTTCTGATGAGGTTTGATATATTATTGTGTTTGGTGGGGAAGATCCTTCCTACATAATGACCTGGGTGCAGACCTGGAGCAGGAGTTACACTGGGAATTGCTGCAGGTGCACAGGGTGTTCTGGTGGAGCTCATAGAGTACCAGGTTGGAAAGAACCTCAAGGATCATCTGGTCCAACCTTTCTTGGCACAGCATGACCTAGACTGGATGTCCCAAACCCCAACCAGACAAATCTTGAAAGTGACCAGCATTGGGGACTCTACCACTTCCCTGGAGAGGTTATTCCAGTTGCTGACTGGTCTCAGCATGAAAAAGTTCCCTCTTGTGTCCAGCTGGAATCTCCCCAGGAGTAACCTGTACCTGTCATCTGTTCCATGGGACTTCTGTGAAAAGGAACTCACCATCTTCTTTGCAGTCACCCTTTACTGGGACTAATCTTTCCTAATACTAGGAATCTAATCTTTCCTCAAAAAAAGCCTCAAGTCATCACCATTGTGAATGCACATCCCTGCTGGAGATGTGCTGCAGGCAGTGGCCTTGCCCTGGGGGCTGTGAGCTGACACCCAGCAGTGTTCCCTGAGCTGAGGAGGCTCCAGGACACATGGAGCAGGTCAAACAGGCCACAGCTGGACTGGGAGGGACTGGGAGGTGACAGTGTGATGGAGAGCCAGGGAGAGAGAAGAGACCCAGCCATCGGCTCAAGCTCCCCTGCTGCCAGGTGGATGCCCTGCAGACCCTCATGGTGAGGGCACAGTTCGTGTGTGCCCTAAAGCTTGTGGGTTCATATTCCTTCCAAATTCTTTTGTTATATTTAGAAATTATATCTCTAGATATTCTCATTAACCTTAATTTTCTAATCCCTTCTGTGCACATCGCTGAATTCTTGTCCACAGCAACATCCTGTGGCAGTGATTGCCACCATCTAATTACCACGTCTTATTTTATAGGAAACAGTATTTGTTTCACCTGCAGGGTTCTTCCACTCCGTTAGCTGCTGTGTGTCCTGCACTTACACAGCTGCACGGGCAGAACCAAGGCGGCCAGCAGCTGGGGAGAGGGACGGGAGTCAGGAACACAGTGACGTGTTTGTGTTTCAATCTGCCTCTATGGCTGCAGTAATGTCTACCATCCTTACTGCCACAGTGCAAATGTGGCTCTGAAGTAAAACAAAACCTACTGCATCAAGGCAGTTGATGTGACACATCTCTGAGCCCCTTGTCCTCTCTGGCAGTGAGCTGATGTGTGAGACCACCATCATCCTCCTGGGCTACAGAACCCTGTCGTGGGGTGGGCATACTGGATAAACCATCTTTCTTCAGTCCATCAACTGGAAATTCAGCAGCTGGATGCTGGAGTCAGCTATGATCACTGTCAAGTCCTCTCACAGGCTGAGAAAAACTAAACCCAAGTAGGATGGTGTTTGAGCTCTTTCTGAACATGTTCTGCTGTTGAAATCTGTTTGGCCGATAGACCAATGGAAAACATTGTTTGTCTTCTGTGAAGTTAACTGACAGTCCATTCTTCTTGCTCATGGGAGAAATGGCTTAGAAAATCTTTGTCTTCTTCAGACCACTCCCAGTTTTGTGCTCTTCTGTCAGGTCATCCCCTTTGCCACCCTTCTCAGGAGAGGAGGGCTGATCTCTTCAGTTTCTGTCCATGGGAGGTTTAGGTCCTGTGCTCTTTATACGTGTTTCTTCCCCCAAAGATTTGGGCAAGGGCTTCATTGTATTACTCCCATCACTGGGTGTAGCATTGCAGCCAAGACTACCAAGCTCATGCAGACCACGTGATATTCTCCATCTGTTTCCCAGCATCAGCTGATTCGGCACATGAGCAGCTCAAGTTCTGCTCTGATTTTTCAGGTTGAGGTTGACAAAAGGGATGCAGGCACCAGCTGGGATGGGTTTGCCTGTAGACCCACGTGGCAGGATGGTATGAAGATACAAAATGGTCCATGTTCACTCTGGAAGGTGGGGTAGAGCAGGAATATGAAGGGCTTATTATTCTCTGACAAAACCAGGAGGCTGTGGGAGACTGACCCTTTAATTAAGATGAATCTGTGCGCAAGGAGGCTTTCTGGCATGGCTCTTGAGCCCCTGCCTGTCCTTTGGGAGCGGGTTTGTGCTCCTGCCCATCTCTCTAGTGTGTTGAATTGGGGTAGTCTTACAGTCTGACTTCTTAACCTGATACCTCTGGCTGTCCTACTTGTGTAACTCAAATATTTTTACAGAAATTACTTAGTTTGCAGTGACTGTTATAGATTTGATTCTGCAATGAGAGGAAAAGGGACGGTCTCTGGAGGCAGAAAACCCTTGTGTGGCAGAAAGCCTGCTGGGAAGTCAGCTCAAGAAGAATTAGAAACCCTTTAAATAAATGCTTACTTGACATGACTCTGTCTTCCACAGTCTAACAAGCAGGGAAGCGAATGGCAGCCGCTGGCCAGAAATTGATTGCATTAATTGATATGCCAATAAGAGAGCTTGTTACATCCGCCATTGGTTAGGAGGCTGGCTAACAAGTCCCGCTGATCAATGGAACCAATAAAGATTTCATCCATTAATGAGCAACATGGTAATTAATGTTATCCATAAACCAATTAGCCTGGGTAGCTAATGTGCTGGTTAGCACAGTGAGTGGCAGAGTGCGGGTGTGCGCAGACTGGCCACCCGCTATAGCGAGGGCATCACCTCCCGGTGCAACCCTGAGCTCCCTCTGGGCCACCCAAACAAGGAGGAAGTTGGGCAGGTGGCCGATGGCGTGGGTCCCTTTTGCTGGAAAGGGACACATTTCTCTAGATTTATGAGTCAATTTCAGTGATTTCTTTCTCTTTTATTTGATCTGATGGAGCACATGCGAGGATCTTTTCCACTTCTAGCATGTATTTCGAAGATGTGCAGGCTTATAGAGCTGGTGTTCAGAGGGCAGAATGCAGTGCTTGGTTCCCTGCTCTGCACCATTGGAAAGCTGCTTCTGTGTTCCACCTAGATCTGGAACTCTTCTGTCCAGCTTGCAGGAGGTGTTGTGCCCACTGCTGCATTGCGCTTTATCCATACCATCCATATCAATAACAGCATTAGTGCTAAGAACGCTGTATGTTGAAGGCTGATGTCTAAAACCAATTGCAGTGGGGTTGCCTTAAGCAGCTTGCTGGCTCCCTGCGTGCAAGGAAGCAAAATACCTGTGGCTGGGGGGACATGCCCCTGTGAGCTGTGGGTGGACTGGGGGCCTTGGGGGCTCTGGAGCACTGGTTGCTCTCTAGGAGACTGCAGTGCCTGGGGCATCCAGAGGGATCAGGGCAGGGGGTGCAGGAGCAGCCCCAGAGGCACTGGGCAGCATCAGTCCTGCTGCTGGGCTGTGGAGTTACCTCGTGTTGTTAGATATTGACCCTGGGAGACCCCCTGTGGGTTTCCTAATTGAAAATTAATACCAGATCAATGCCATGGGCAATTTGCATATTGATCATAAACAACTTTGAAGGCACCAAGTGTGTGTTGGATCAATAATGCTCTTGAGCAGGCTGCAGTGGGAGAACATCCCCCCACACTGCTCTCCGGGAGAGGTTAATGCTTGGGAAGTTCGGGAGCTGCTCTGTGGTGGTGGCAGCACGCCAGCAGTGCCAGAACGGAGTCGCAGCAGCGAGTTAACAGCCTCGTCCTATGGTTCACTGTGGAATGGGAGCAGGGGAAGTGCTTTTGCTTATTTGTTTATTTAAACCAAACTGAAGCCCAGAGACATCCCAAAGTAGGGGCGAAGCTGCACATGGGCCAGGGGGGCTTACAGCCATGCTTGACTTTATCCCTCCATTCTCCTCTCCTGTGATGTGCAGCCTGTTTTGCTTGTTTTGAATATGGGTTTCCAAGAGCGAAGTAGTTATTTTATTGAGGACTCCTGAAGAGATCTTATCAGTGATCTTTTTTTCTGGTGTTCTTGCCCTGTATTTGATTTTTGAGGGTGATATTTAGATTCATTCTCTGTCTACTTGCTACCTTCACAGGTTATTTCTGAATGGTCTTGGGTTGAAGGAAACAGATATTTGAGATCAAGCTCCAATAAATAAGCCAAAAACTTCATCTGAAAATACATAAAGCACCGTGGGAAGCCTTCTGTTAATGAGGGATGTGCATGGGCAGTGGAGATAAAGCGTATGGATATGAATGGGTGCTGCCCGCTTGGAGCACATGTGCCAGTTGTGTGGAGTGGAGGTAAAGCCTCAGACCTCGCAGGGAGCTTGTGTTGGAACTGGCCTTAAACCCTGTGTGGCCCACAGTTCAGGAGTGGAGGGGTGGGAAGGCTGGGAATCCACTCCCCAGAGCTGTTACTGCAGGCAGCCGCTGTGCATGCAATGGGAGCATTACTAAGCTTCCATTGACTCAGCCGTGCCGCACTGATGAACTGAGACTGGGGACAAGAGCTCGTAATTGAGAGA